>NC_060075.1:79782500-81032500 GCF_922984935.1 Meles meles
AGAGAGTTATACTCTGGAGGTGGCTGCACATTCACAGAATATCCCCAGAATGTACTTGAGAACCACCTACTTCACTGCAGCACAATAAGAATTAGTGGGTTCTTTTCAGATCTTCTTGAGAATTAAAACAGTTTTTCTATAAGACTTTAAGAACTACCTACTTTTTTGCTTCAAGCTGAGATCTTCAGTGTCTTCTTTGCTGTCTTATCAGCTGCTATTACTGAACTTTTGCTCCCCTGGTTCTTCTAAAATTTCTTTGAACCCCAATTCCTAGGTTATATTTTCTGCTTTTCCAAATCCTCCAAGTGGTTCTGTTTTCTTGACTGAATCCAAGTTAGTACAATACCTACTGCATTCTTACTCTACTTTCAGATAGATTCATCATTCTGCCCTAATTTATGCAGTTCCCTCTACATAGTTTAGTATGTCGTGTATGGGCTGCTCGTACAGTATGTAAGTCATAGAATGGAGATATTTTCTAGTAACATCCAACCAAAGATGAACCAAAAATTGTCTTTCAGTTGTTAGTAAATGTATTGTCAATATTATTATGATTTTGACACCTTCAAGGATTAAAAATATGATAGAATATATAGTTTGACTCTGAAATGTTTACCACAAAATGGATAGCTGTAAAATATCAGGTAGTGTTGATTTGAATATACAAATTAATTTAGCTCTCTCATAAAATCCCTCTAACATGACATAAAGGTATAAATCCAGAAGGATAGAATGAGCATAAGACAGAATTATTTTATTTTCAAAAACTGGTATAACAGACTCTAGAAAGCTGAATCTTGAAGCAGCAGTGAGCAAGAAGAGGTGAAACCCAATCTGAACTGCAAAATCCCCCAAAGTTAGTTACTCTTCCTAGGATTTCTGGAACTGAGTCAGAGAGAGGGCATAGTCAGAGGAAAGATTGGTTAAAAGTCTATTATAAGGCATATAATTCCTCAAACATTTTATCCTACTATAAGTAGTCAAGTTGTAGTTCGATCCTGACAAAGAATAGAGGCATTTTCTATTGAACTGGTATATACCAGGTATAATAGAGTGTGAGGCTTTCACTAAATGTATGTATATTTATATAAAAGGCTGAGACAACCGCCCCCCCCCGCCCCCCCCAGCTGTCTTCCTTCCCTTAGTTCTCAGAACATTGGCTCCAGGCAGAAGACTGAAGGGTCTGCAGAACTGACTACATTGAAAGGCAAAACAATAAAGATCCTGACACAGGGATTTTCCAATGAAAATGGCCCAGCCAGGTCACTCTTTAGTGAAACCCATAGTTGACATCCACACCCACATGTTCGAAACAGCTGAATCCCCTCCTCTTGAATATAAGTAAACAACCAATGATGAACAGAAAAAATTCTTCAATATGGAATTTAGTGAACAGAGGAATCAAAGTACAAAGGGAAAAAATAACCTTCAAAAATTAAGTCACTATCATTTTAAAAAAGATTTTGTCTCATCATTCACTGAGGGGCCAAACTGTCTAGGCAAGTTTAATTGGCAGATGAGTGCCATGCAGGGAGGAGACCAGTGCAGGATTCCAGTTCGCTAAGAACAGATGCCATGCGCACTAGGTACAAGTGGTACAGAGAGGGAGTACGCAACATTTAGCTCTTTACAGAACATCAGTGCCCCAGGGCCAGCTTTTCTACTATGCAGGTGAGACAGGTGGCATAGCCATGTACAACCCACTTTGTGTTACAGCAGAAGTACTTAAACCTCTCCTCCATGGAGTCAGAAATACAGAAAACTGGGGATGTCTATGAGGGCCATGGTCATATGTGCTTAAGCAGAAGGGATGGATACATACTAAGTCTGAAACAGGGAAATATTTTCCCATACAAGGCAGTAAGCCCACCATAGGCTCTGAAGGCCCTTTTATTTCTGGGTAAGGGAGTGTTCCAGGCCCGGTGCCCATTCTTACATGACCAAGTGAAGGTCGAAAGACTGCATACTCAAGATTGCCTTTCCCAACAGGTATAAAAGACTGTGTAATAAAAAAGAGTACTGTCTAAAAGGAGTATTCAGTTAGGAAAAGAAATTAAGAGGAACATTCTAAAAATTCCAGCATCCAAGTAATGGGAGTTTGATAAGAAAAGAACAGATAAGAACAGAGAAAAAGTATTATCACATAAATCTTTGAAGAAAATATCCATTTTTGGGGGGTAGATATCCAATAGTGGAATTATCAGATCATATAGTATTTCTGCTTGTCAAATCACTATATTGTATACCTGAAACTAATGTAACATTGTGTGTCGACTATACTTCAATTTAAAAAAAAAAAAGGAGAAAAGGAAACTTCAATGGCTGAAGGATGTCCTTATCAAATCCTGAACAGTAAATGAAAATAGATGTCCACCACTGCAGATCATGGAAAAATTTTGGAGCAGCAGGGAACAAAGATTTATTTCTATATACCTCCAAAGAGGGAAAAATTGACACATCTACAAAGAATTGGGTATTGTGTGGCTTCTGACTTCTCAGCAGCAGCACTGGAAGCTGCTAGACTATGGAATAATATATTTAATATTCTAAAGGAAACTTTGTATATATATAATATTGTTTAGGCATAGAGCATTATATATTTATTTATATCGTATAAAGGTGCATAACTGTGTATTTAATGAAATATACAACACAGAACATTTAAAGAGCTGTCCAAACAACCAAATTCCAAAATCCTATATATATTTTACTTATTTATTTATTTATTTATTTATATTTTAAAAGATATTTTATTTATTTATTTGAGAGCAAGACACACAGAGGAAGAAAGGGAACACAAGTAGAGGAAGTGGAAGAGGGAGAATCAGGCTTCCCGCTGAACAGGGAGCCCGATAAGGGGCTCCATCCCAGGACCCTGGGATAATGACCTGAGCTGAAGGCAGACGCTTAATTACTGAGCCCCCCCAGGCACCCCCTATATATGTTTATTTTACATTGATGCCATTTTCAAATAAAATGACAATGTATGGAACTTTTGAGCACAACATAGAAAATACAATGGAGGCTGATATTTTCTAGGGAAATCATCCCGTGTTCTGTATCCACTTTATAGAAAAAGATTATAATACTTTTCTGTATGGTCTTAAAACCCTGTAGTTGGCCCAAAATTTTGATCAAGGAAAGAATTCTGATTACGTGGTTAATATTAGCATTGCTTAAAATAGAAACGATTTGTTCAAATTCCTTAAAATTATTTTTTAGAACAACTCTCCCCCAAACTGTTTTACACTCTTCTGTAGTTGAACAAGCTATTCCTCCCAGATGATACACATATGCATTGGAGGTTGCTTGAAGATGTATCCTAGTATTTCACATGTAGTAAAATCCTTACATGATGTCAGGCAGAAGGATTATCACTCAACAATGGTGGCTATTACTGTTAATAACTTGTAAACTGCTTCAAGTCAGTTTAGAAATGTATGAATTTTGGGAAAAGCAAGGATAAGGAAGAAACATTAACCTGAGTACTCCTTTAATGAGTAATTTCTTTTTTTTTTCCCCAGTGATTTCCTATAGTTAAATTTGCCCTAGCTCACTCAAAAGGAGGATTGTGTAGATTCTAAGTTATGATCAAATTCAGGATATTACAGTTACAATTTTTACAAACAACCTCTGTTGGGTTTGCTATTTTTTTTTGGCACTTGACTTATTTAATTTTCTTTTCATTACATTTCCATCCATGGTTCATTTTGTCCAAAAATTATCTTTACTTTTAAGACTTACATTTAATAAACCAAATGCCCAGAGCAAGCCATAAAAAAATCACTGCAGATATCAAGAAAAAATATATTTCCATATACTTCCTGCTCTAGGTTGTTCTTTTTCGATTCAGACACAGACCTTGTGAATCCTAACACTGGAAATTCCTGTATTTTTTGCAAGCAGGTCTTTTTCAAGGTGAATCTGAATTTTGAGCAGGGAAGCATTTGGCAGAAAATGTATAACAGCTTTCTTCTCCCTTTCCTTTGTGCTGAGCAAGTGCTCTAAAAAAACCTGAAATCCAAATACCTATTTACATTGTGTGGTATATAGCAAATAACGCACACAAGGAAGTGCACACACAGAGAGAGGGAAAGAAACTACTGGCATCAACAGCAGAAGCTCCTAAAGGCACTGATGGGACTGTGTGAGCAAGTGATGTGAGGGCAATGTAAAGAGTCCTGTATTTTCCTTAGCTCTGCAAGTTTTAGTGTGACAGGTGTACTATCAAGGCTGGCCTTAGGCAAATATTGAAGTAGGTCACTTGTGTTTTCTCCTTGATTCTGTGCACATTCTTCTCAAGGTACAGTTTCTCTCCTTATAAACTGTGATTCCACCATTGCTTTTGGACTTCTCAGGGGCTCCCTTATTCTTGATGCTGGACCCTTGGTAATTCTTCACAGCCTACGATAGAAAAAGGCATTAAGAAAAAAAAAATTTTTTTAAGATTTTATTTATTTATTTGACAGAGAGAGAGAATGAGAAAGGGAACACAAGTAGGGGGAGTGGGAGAGGGAGGAGCAGGCTTCCCGCTGAGCAGGGAACCTGATGTGGGGCTTGATCCCAGGACCCTGTGGCCATGACCTGAGCCAAAGGCAGATGCTCAATGGCTGAGCCACCCAGGCTCCCGAAAAAAGACATTTTTGATTCTAAGATGGGAATTCTCTGTAGTCCCTACCCAAACTTACCTGTTATCCTTTCAGGATCTTTTTTAGTTTCAACTTTACTGGCAAACATGTATAGGTTTGAACAAGTCATGCAATGATTTTCTGTATTATCCCCTTGGAAACCCTTGAGTCCAAAGAACAAAAGCCACAAACCAAAGGAATATATCATATTCTTCTCTATACTAGAATAATGCCACCTCACAGATTTTCAGCTTTCTAATGTCAGATATACCACATTTATCCTTGTATACCCTTTGTTATCTCTAACAGGAAATAGCAGACACTCAACTAGATAGATGTGGAATTAATATAAATTTAAAATGATGAAATGATATTCCCACACAGCTTTCAGAAAAAATGGACGATCTTTTGACATCTGTCATTTGGATACATTGTGATAATTTTTAAACTGTTTTTTGGCTGCTTTATTGGTCAATTTCAGACTATCAGACCAGACAAATATGGTACATGGTCTGCTTTGGTGATTGATTCATAGACACTTCCAGATGCCCCTCAGTCCTCTTGTAACATTTCGCCCCTCTGTGTCCTCCAGCCCTGTTTTTCTCCTTGACCTCATCCTGTTTCCTTTTTCCTTCCTATGAAGTACATGAACTGCCTTCTGTACTCATCCTTTGTGGTATTGCATTTATTTGCTGCTGGGAAACTCTGTGTTCATTTGGCATCGACAGAAAAAAAAAAAAGAAATTGAACACAATGAGGCAGACCACATGATAGATAGTTGTGCAGTTAATGACATGTCTTACGTGAAGCGTTGGACATTATATTATATTGTTTGCAAGGACGCAATCCCTAGGGAAATTGCTACTCTGTTTGAAGGGCGGTTAATAAATATGGATATAATGTGGTTTTCTGCCACAAAACTACCATTTCTTCGGGGTATCTGTTAACAAATTCACTTTTAGAGGACACAGTGAAGCACTGTGAAGGGAATCTTTGCTTAATCCTTGTTTTCCCTGGGAAAGAAGGATTTCCAGGAAGTTTGATAAGATTGCCATTTCCTATTGCACTGTCATGACGAACTTAGGGAGATACCATCCCGGATGCAGGTGTCCAGGTCAAAGGAAATAAAAGGGAAGTTCAAAAGCACTCCTCCCAAGGTTGCTGATCTTATATCTCTATTACTGTGTCATGGAAAGTTTCTGCGCGGGCACATGCTGAGAATCAGACAAATCTAAACTGCGTGTCACACAAATGAAACAGGTTAAAAAAAATAAAAAATGTTTCTCGGAAAGGAGTATTTATATTTAAGAATACTGTAATATTCACTTTAAAAAATGTGATAAATGGATAGGTCTCATGTTAAGTGTTCTTAACACACACACACACACACACACACACACAAAGTGGGGCCAGGAAGTGGTGGAGGTAATGAATACTTTTACTACCTTTGTTGTGATACTGTTTTCATGGGTCTGTGTATATATATATATATATATATATATATATATATATATATATATGTCCAAACTCATCGAATTGTATACATTAAATATGTGCAGGTTTTTTTAACATTTTAAATTAACATATAATGTATTATTTGTTTCAGGGGTACAGGTCTGTGATTCATCAGTCTTAGACAGTTCACAGCACTTACCATAGCACATGCCCTCCCCAGTGTCCATCACCCAGAAGCCCCATCCCTCCCACCACCCTCCCCTCCAGCAACCCTCAGTTTGCTTCCTGAGATTGAGAGTCTCTTACGGTTTGTCTCCCTCTCTGGTTTCGTCTTGTTTCATTCCCTATTCCTCTTCCCCTGTGATCCTCTGTCTTCTTTCTCAAATTTCTCATATCAGAGAGTTCATTGATAATTGTCTTTCTCTGATTGACTTATTTTACTTAATGTATACCTACTGGTTCCATCTATGTTGTTGCAAATGACAAGATTTCAAATTTTGATAGCTGCATAGTATTCCTTATGTATTCTATATATATATATATATACACACACACACCCCATCTTCTTTATCCATTCATCTGTTGATGGACATCTAGGTTCTTTCCATAGTAGGCTATTGTGGACATTGCTGCTATAAACATTTGGATGCACGTGCCCCTTCAGATCACTACATTTGTATCTTTAGGGTAAATACCCAGTAGTGTGATTGCTGGGTCGTAGGATGGCTCTATTTTCAACTTTTTGAGGAACCTCCGAGCTGTTTTCCAGAGTGGCTATGTGCAGCTTTTTTATTGATGTTACTTCAATAAAGTTATTTTTAAAGCATTTAGAAATATAGAATATGCTTTTTCCTTTTTAAAACTGGTTTTATTTTGAAATAACTCAAGCTTACTAAAAAGTAGCAAGAATAATGCAAAGAATATTCATCCACAGAACCTTTTAAAGTTTCACTTCAAATGTGTTCTTTATAATAAAAGCATCCACTCCAGGATCATAATGTACCCAACTGTCCTATCTTTCTATCCCGCTTCATTCAAGAACCTTCCTCAATCTTTTTCTGATTTTATGACCTTTATATACTTTAAGCAGGGCTTTTATTTTGTAGAATATTTCTTAATTTGGGTTTATCTAATGTTTTCTCATGAAGAAAGTCCTGTTATACATTTTCTTGGGAGAAATATCACAGAAATGATACTGCGTTTTTGGGGATTTTTTGTTTGTTTCCTATCATGTTAACAGAAGATTTTTGTTGTTGTTGTTCCAGTTCTTGTATTTGTTCATAAAATTAGAACAAATCATGGTAGTCAAGTTTTTCCACTCTTTTTCCTTTGTAGTTAATAGGAATTTTGTGTGGAGGTAATGAATCTATGTAAACTAATTCTTTAACCCACTGTCACCACTAGTTTTAGCAGTTATCGATGTTTATTGCTTCTATGAATTTTGGCTAGGATGGTGTCAAATTATGATTTTCCATTAATTTTACTTGTATTCCTTTCCATTTATTTATTAGTTTACTTATTTATGTCAGTGTTCATTCATCAATTCCTCTTTTATTCAGTAAGCTATCACCTGTTAGTATCATTATCTAAATAAGACAATCTAGTCTTCTATTTAGCCAGTGGGAAGCCCTTCATACTGACTTCTGAATCCTTCTGCTATATTCCAGCTTTTTTTGAGTCCTTCTTTACTGTCAGAGCATGATGTTTCTAGATCATATTATACTTTTTCTGGCCCACCCTGTATTCAGTTATTTTTTAACCATCTCTTCCTTTCTGTGGAGAATGGTGTGTGGAAGTTGAGAAGTCCAGTGAACACTAGGTGTGTTCATGATTAAGGTAGTAAACCAATGCCCAAATCTTTTCATGTTTATACCTTCATTCTTTGTCACTGAGAAATGTGGATCCCATCATCCTTAATATATTCACATATTTGTTAAATCCCTTATGTGTGGCTAATCTCTCAAGACTGCCAGGCTATTCTCACCACGTGGCTCTGATACATAAACCTTGGGGCTGCCATTAATGGCCCCCTTTTGCCCATGCTGATTGTCTCACTCCATGTAAACCCTATGCCTGTCTTCATTACTAAACCTGTCTTATGTCTTTTGGAGGAGAAAAGAGAAGATAAGACAGGAAAGGAAAGGAGAAGAGAAAGAATGTTCATATTTTAAACTCTATTACATTTTAGAATGGATTGAAATATTCTAGACTGTGTGAGCTTTCAATAATAAGAATAGGTATTTTATAATTATTATGCTCTACATTATGCTAATTGAAACACTGCCATAACAAAATGCCTAAAATATAAAAAGTATTGTCTTGTTTTGACTATATGGAACAAATTGAGGGTGTCTGAAGGGGAGGTGGGTGTGAGGGTGGGGTAAATTGGTGATGGGCATTAAGGAGGGCACTTGTAATGAGCACTGCATATTATATGCAAGTGATGAATCACTAAATTCTACTCCTAAAACTAATACTACACTATATGTTTACTAACTTGAATTTAAGTGAAATCTTGAAAAAAAAAAGTATTTTCTGAAGTGGATTTGTTTATTGAACATCTTTGAAAAGAACAAAGTGGACTTACATAAGATATACCTAATATCCTATGCTAAATTTAAGTATAGAATTGTATACATAGAATAAAAAATTGTAAAACTTTCTCTGACTCTTAACTTGTCTAAGAAACACGTATTATCAAAACCCCAACATTTCTCTGTAAATACAGCTTTCCATGATTCCATTATCTACCACTGGCAAGGTCTTAGAAATAATGACACATTCACTAGTCTTTAATAGACACATGATGAGCACAAGCTCCAGTCTGATCAGTCAGTGAACTAAATATAAAAGGAATGCTTTATAAAGTGCCATTTAGATTCCAGTGTAATAGAGATGTAATGCATATGTCAAGTTATTGAGTTGTCAACTTAAATAGAAGCCAGTATGTCATCCAGTAATTATTGCTATTTAGGCCTAAGGCATTAGTGCTAATATTAGCATGTGAGTGTTAAGTATGCAGAGTACAAAAGGGAAAAGAAGAGATTATATGAAGTAACCCTAAAGAACTCATTATGTTACTAAAGACCATAATCTATCCTTTAGATATAGGCAGACATTTTAAAATCAGGAAAATTTTTAGAATATACCACCCATCTGGGGGGAAAAAAGACACCCAGGTGCAAACATTTACCTGTAATTGTAGGAAAATTTCAGTATATTATCATCATTCTACATAGGTAAATTGCTTATGAAAATCATCAGAAGTCTACTTGAAATTTGGTGGCTCCGTTTCCAGCTGCAGTGATTTATTGACTGGCGTTTGTGACTGCAGCTTTCTTTAAAATCCCTGGAATAGAGTATCATATTTTACTAGTATTTAAAAACCTAAACTTTAGGGACGCCTGGGTGCCTCAGTCGGTTGGGCATCTGCCTTCGGCTCGGGTCATTATCCCAGGGTCCTGGAATCAAGTCCCACATCGGGCTCCTTGCTCAGCAAGAAGGCTACTTCTCCCTCTGCCCGCCCTGCCTGTTCTGCCTGCTGCTCTCCATGCTTCTGCTCTCTCTGACAAATAAATAAATATATGCTCTTTTTTAAAAAAACACTATAAAACAAAAAACCTAAACTTCAGCCCTGTAGAACTCTCTTGCAGCTCTCCACCTGCAAATTAGGTTCATGTTTTATGTACAGTAAGCTGTTATATACCACCTCTACCTACTAGCTCTCTGTTAGGGAAAATCACTTTCATTATGTCAGAAATCTATCAAGACTAAGTAATAAACGAGGCTTTTGAGATCTCACCTATAGTGGTTTGGAGATTAAACACCCACACATGCACACACATGCACACACACACATACACATTAGGTCCTTCTTACAAGTAGTATAGCTAATTTAAAAGCACAGTTTATTTTTAAAGCCAGTCTTTCAAAGCGGTAGATTAAAACCTGCTGTTTGTAAGTGTATCGTACATGTGAGCAGTCGAAAAAAAAAGAAGAAGAAGAAAAACACACACTCTGGCATCCCTTTCTGGCCCATTCCCGAAGAACGTTAAGTAATAAAAGGATCCATGTGAAGATTAAGATAAAATCTAGCAGGACCAACACTGTCTTTCCTAATTCGCTATGCAGACAACAGAGTCAGCAAAAAAAAGGATTGGACTATTTCCAAATCCTTTTAGAAGCACATACTCTCTAAAGCAGAAGGCATCTTTATGTGAACAGACACCCGTGCACACGTTACCTCTACCCTGGCCTGAATTTTATACTAATGGATTAAAACCACACAGTGCAGAACCACATTCTTTAAAAGGAAGTATTCTATGTATTTAACATCAAGCAATACAAAGCAAAGTACAAGAAGGCAGACCCAGCCTGTAAACAGGCAGATGCTATTGGACTTCCTCTTTGGACTCTGTCCATGTCGTAATGCATGCTCTCTGCTGGCTCAAGTGTTCCCCTCCTTCGGTTCAGCTCCATTCAGTTGTATTTGCCACAGAAAACCTTCCCTTTCTGCACCTCACAACATGGCCCTAAGCACCCTTGTTTTGTCCTTCTGTGGCATTTTGGGCATGTGCTTCTATGGAAACACCTACCACTTCTGCTCAATGTATATCTCCTTCACTAGCCTTTAAAATTTCTCCAGTGCAGAGCCAGTACCTTCTGTTTGCCTTCCCAAGGCCTACCACAAGGACAATGTTACTCTGCAGATTTAAGGCTTTAGCTTTTCTCTGATCTTTGATGAGAAAAGGCCTCTACATTCCTAAACAGGTTTACCTGGTTTCTCCCCCTTAGAGAAGTGGGTGGAAGGGGGGGAGAGGGGACTAAAATCAATCTTCATTTTTATTGCCTTCCCTCCTATTCTTTAATATACCAAAGACTAAATCACATAAAAAGGACTAAAGAAATTGTAACTACAAGTCTCACCTTAATTGGGGAGTGTAATTTGGAGGTTTTTTGTTTTTTTTTTTTTTAAAGAAAAAATGAAAAGTTTCCCTCAAGTGATCTCTCCTACTGGTTTCCTGGCATTTGAAAATATTGTTGTAGCAATAGACATCCCTGTTCATTCCACACCATTAAAGAGATGTTCAAGATACAAAAGATTAAAATGCAAATAGCTTTGGATAAATAGCCAAGTATTTCGTGACAGTATTTTCCTTCCATGTTTAATTGACCGGTAGTATATGAGTTCTAGATTTGAGAGGGAAGATGAGGTTAAAGTAGATTCTGGGTGATTAAAGGAAGAAATATTTCCAAAAAAAAAACCAGGGTAGTTCAGAGACACTTTTGCCTACTCATGTTTGATCTGAACTGAGTAAAGACAAACAAACAGGATGGTTAGAAAGAAATATTCCTGATTTTTTAGTAGCTTTCAGTACCACAGTTCCTGAGGCCTAGAGAAAGGGTATTTAAGAGTGTTTAGAATGCCACTGATTTTTATCTTAATTTTTTCTAACCATATTTTATCCCATTGTTATGCAGCATTTCCTTTCATTGTAAACTCCAAATACAAGTTAAGTCATTGATGGACAGCCTTTGTTTCAGAATGGATTTGATAAGTTTTCTCTGTCTTTAACACTTTCTTTGATGGGAAAATATTTTTGTTGCTTCACAACTTTATACTGGTGAACAAACATCTTAGATTTTCACATATATATTCCTTAACTTGATCTATAACCACCTTGAAATCATGCTGATGTTATGAAATAAAATTAAGAATGTTTTCTAGGCCTCGGAAAGTTTTAATAACATTGGAATTGTCTGGTTTTTTGTTTTTTAAACAGGTATGCCTTTTTTTTTTTTAAATAATAGTGCTTTGACTGATTCCCCATTTCTTCTTTGGTAATTGCTAAATTGAAGTTTGTTTTACTTCCTCTCCTTCCTCTTGGGACAATTGTGGCCATTTCTACTCAGCTACGAAGTCATATGTTTCCCTGTGTTTCACGTCCCTTATCTTAGTAGCATGTAGTGCTCTAACTTTTTAAACACTCGTCTTGGTCTATATTCAGGATATTTTTTATTCTGTATACATTTTGGCTCTCTTTTGCCTTCATGAGACCTCAAAGAGGATTATCTGCATCTGTCTTACTGGTGCTTTTGAAGAACAAGCTTTTTAATTTTATTATTATTTCTATTTTTATCTCATTAATTTTATCTTTGTAAACTCTTCTCTGGTTTTTTTTTTTTTTTAATTTGACAGAGAGAGAGAGATCATAGGTAGGCAGAGAGGCAGGCAGAGAGAGAGGAGGAAGCAGGCTCCCTGCTGAGCAGAGAGCCCGATGCGGGGCTCGATCCCAGGACCCTGAGATCATGACCTGAGCCCACTGAGCCACCCAGGCGCCCCTCTTCTCTGGTTTTTAACAATGAAACTTGAAGGAATTTTATTAAGAATATTTAGAGGCAAATTAGTTATTAATTTCTGTTTTTTTCTATGGAATGTGATACATATTTCAGGGTTTAGGTTGCATCTAAGGTTGCAAAGTCATCTTTTATGTAATTTATAGAGTTAATAACATGTATATCAGGTATTCTGTGTCATTGAGTAATAACAAATGTCAAATAGGCATAAACCTTTATATGTTGGTAAGTTTTAAAAAATACTCATCTTCAGTATGGCATAACAGTGGTTTTTTTTCTTTAAATAATGCTGATACACATATGCTCAAATAATGTTCTCATCTTGATTGACTTATTTGTCAGGAACAAGTTCAAATCTGTTGGGCGCCTTTATTTGAAAATATAACGTGACATCCCTTGACCTGCACTTGGCTTCTTGCATAACAAGAATGTGTGAAAGATGGCAGCAGAAAAAGGAGGGGAAGGTGGAAGTGGGGACGGATAGAAAAGCATTTTGCAATTCATTATAATCTCAGTTCCATCATCTAATAAGATCCCCTTCCCACTATTCCACCATAAAAACACCATTTTGTTTCTCCTTTCCCCCCAAATCATCTGATATAAATTATCTGCTTTGAAATAAATGCAATTCTTATTTGCATAATATTCTTTCTTTTAGGTCATTGTAATTAAAAATTAAACCGGCATTTGGCAAATTTATTTGGGTATAATTTACATACCATAAAATGTATCCCTTGAAAGTGACAATTTCATAATTTTTAATTTATGGAATTGTGCATCACTGCATCCAATTTTAGAACATATCATCACACCAAAAATTCCTTCAAGCCTTTTTGCAGTCAATCCTTTTCCTATCTGCATTCTTAGAGTACATCTGAATTTTCTTGGTATATTCCCAGAAGTGGAATATATCGGTTAACATAGGTCATATATTTAAGCTTATATTTAACTGTGAAGGAACTACTAAACTGTTTCTCCTAATCGGTTCTACCTTACTACATCTTCACCAATGCTTGTCAATGTCTGGCTTTAAATTATAGCCATTCAGGTTAGTTTTAGTGGTTTTAATTTTCACTTTGGTAATGACTAATGATGCTGTGCACTTTTTGTTGCTTATTAGTCGTTAATGTGTCTTCTTTGGTGAAATATCTCTTCTACCAATTTCTAAAAATTTAGTTGTCTTCAGAACTGTCAATTCCATTTTATTGGTCTATATGCCTATCATTAGGCCAATAGTCCATTTTTTTAAGTGTAAACCATATTTTATTTTAGAGAAAGAAATGTGTCACAGAGAGAGAATATCTGTATATTGTCTTACTACACCTTGATTCTAAAGTACAATTAAGAGAAATATTAGACAATTATATAGATTCCTATAGAGTTTCAGTCATAATCTAGTAATCAGGAATAAACCAGTCATGTTTGGATTTGGTTAACTAGAATTTAATCACAGACATTCATTTGTTTTTATTTATTTACATATTTGGCAAATATCCAGGGAGTAACTGTTATGTACCAAGCACCTTGTAAGGTCTCAAGAATTCACTATTTTGATTTTTATGTTTTCATAGTAAGTTTTGAAATCTGATAGTATAAGTCCATTCCAACTTTATTTTTTCTTTTTCAAATTCATTTTGGCTACTCTCAGCCCTCTGAATTTCCATATAAATTTTAAGATAATTTTGCCAATGCCATCCAAAAAGAAAGAAAAAGACCTGTTTGGATGTTGATATGTATTATACTGAACATACAGTATACTGATCTTTAGGAAGGGGAAACATACTCGTAAACAAATTTTACATTTTGTTGTTTTGTTCTTAAAGATATTCCATTGAAAACAAAAATTTATCTTGCAAATCTAAAGAAAACATAATTATGAACAACCAATTAAGAAATGCTCAGTGGTATTATCCTTTTGATTTGTAAGACTTCCCAACAACAAATATTGTCTGTGTGGCCACCTTTACCTGGAAATGGAACACAATGCCATTCAAAAAACACTGATCCGAATAAAGTACTAACCTCAGTTCTGCTATTCTTCTTCTACAGTTTGAGCTAAGACAATTAATTTTTCTGGGCCTTAGTTTTAGCATTTAAAACAAGGTCTTAATATTTTAAGAGAAAATAATATCATACTAAATTTTATTCGGAGCTGTTCTATAATTTCTTGTGAGTGTTATTTAAGAACATAATAAGCCACATTGAGCCAATTGCTGTCATTTTTTTTGCATAACTAGAGAAATCAACATTTTATTGAGAGTCTAGCTGCATTTCGTATGGCAGGAATTACTTGTTTCATCAACAGAATTGAAGGAAATACATCTCTTGAGATAAAGGAGAAGATGAAGGAAGAGGAGGAGGGCAATGGGAAAGAAGGAAAAGAAGCAGCAGCAGCAGCTTTGATTCATTGAAACATTTTTTTTACCTATATTTTCTTATTTTATTTTTTTAAAATTATTTATTTATTTATTTGAGAGAGAGAGAGAGAGAGAGAGAGAGAACAAGATCAATCACTAGCATGAGGGAAAGGCAGAGGGTGAAGCAGATTTCCTGCTAAGCAGGGAGCCTATTGCAGGACTCTGTTCCAGGACCATGGCATCATGACCTGAGCTGAAGGCAAAACCTTAACCGACTGAGCCATCCAGGCTCATTTTATCTGTGTTTTCACTTTATAGATGATTTAACTGCTTCACTTCTACTTTGTCTTTATTTTGAACGAGTATTTACTTTTAATTGCTTCTTACGCTAGCTTGAAAAAAATTAGCACATAATGGAAATCTAAAATTTAATTTAGTTCTATGTGATAACATTAGCAAATTAACAAGAAGAACATGACTTAATCTATTTTTATCTCATAACATCTAGCATACCCAAAACAGCATGATATGATATAATACAAAGAGCAATGCTGGATCCTTTGGCTCAACTCTTGTATTTGCTACTTACTAGACTTACGACCTTAGATAAGAAAGTTAGCTTCTCAGAAACTTGGCTTCCTTATTTGTAGTTTGCTGTGGTAATTCCAGTTCTGTATGTGTAATAGGATTGCTGTAAGAATAAAATTAGAAACCATGGGAAAGCAATTTCTAAACTTGTAAGAATACTGTGTCATTTATTATTCAAATGATTTTGGGCAAATTACTTAATAACTCTGAGCCTCTGTTTCCTAATCTGAGCATGAGAATAATAATAGACATTATCTCAGAATCTGATCCCCAGAAAGAGCCCAGCAAATGGTCCAGCATATAGCAAATACTCAATAAGTATTACCTACTTCTACTAAAAGTAATGATAATAGATATAAAAATTGTAATAATGTTGATTGGGAATAATACTGGACTATGTGGGATATTGTAGGTTCTTTTAAAATTAGTTGATGAATTTGATGCTTTAACATTTTAGGACTGAGTATAATCATGTGTAAGATGAGGATAATAAACAAAAGGATCTCAGGTATTCCTTCTTGCTCTGAAACTCAAATACATTATTTTACAGGGAAAAATGTAAATGAATATTAATTGCCTCTTACTCTGAGCTTTCTCTCAGTTTTTCCATTATTGCTAATTTCATTTAATTATATACATACATATGTCCATATACACATACACATATACATATGAAACAGTTATTCTTCAAAAAAAGATGAATCTAGGTAATTGTACGTAAAATTATTTCTTTGCTTTTGGTTACTTTACTTTTCTTATCTGTTGAAAGAATCTTACCTGTTCAAAGTAAATATAACCTCATTTTAAGACGCCACCTTGGCATTCTGGTAACCTGAATAATTCAAAAGAAAAAATTCCTGGGGCGCCTGGGTGGCTCAGTGGGTTAAGCCGCTGCCTTCGGCTCAGGTCATGATCTCAGGGTCCTGGGATCGAGTCCCACATAGGACTTTCTGCTCAGCAGGGAGCCTGCTTCCCCCTCCTCTCTGCCTGCCTCTCTGCCTACTTGTGATCTCTCTCTCTCTCTCTGTCAAAAAATAAATAAAATCTCTAAAAAAAAAAAAAAAGAAAAAGCTTCTAAATTCTCCATTCTTAAAGGTACCACTCCAGTTTCAACATTCCAACTTTTCTTTAATAAAGCTTCAAATTTGAGCAAAACTTTCATTCTTATAGATGAGCAAATTTACATACAAAAGTATTTATCACCTTCACAGTTTTTTTCTTTATAAGCTGCAGAAAGAGGAATAAAAATTATTGATTACTTAAATGCCCCAGTCTGGAAGTGAGAAAGACTGCAGAGAAGTTACTGGTAACAATGGAATGTGCCAAGTGTGACAACTGCAATGAATCCAATAATTACAGTATCACCTGCGTGAGGAAACAACTACGTGAGCTGTCATGTACAGACCAACAATAAAACTAAGGCTTGTAATATTTATTATTTTATTTCTTAAAAAAATAAAGACAGGTGTCACTGGCAGCTTGAAACAACGTTCATGCCTGTGCAACTGCATTCTAATCACATTTAACAAATGACAAAAGTAGTCATTACCTGGAGTTTTTCCCTTGATGGCTCTATACCTTCTGGGGACAGGAGATAAATGAAGGAAAGCTGACACCTTCAGATGTTGTCTTGATTAGTGTTGACATTTTTCCTTGGGGCTTGACAGCTGCTAATGAATTTAATTTAAACATTGAAACAGAGGATCAAAAATATCTTTTAAACAAAATTTTACTAAAAGGTATATTGAGGCACAGTAAATCTAATTTGCAGTTTCTCAAATCACTACTATCAGCCCAGTCATGTAATTTTACTGTAATTTTTAGGTACAACTGCTTGACTTCAGAGATTATAGAAAGTACACTAAATTAAATTGGAATATTTCCCATACAGACACTTCATTCAAAGGGCCTTCCTATTTGGCATTTCTGGAAGAAAATCTAAAGACATAAAGTACAGCACGAGATAATTTTTATGTAATTTGTCTTTATTCCTAAATCGTCTGTAAAGATGATGCTTTAATATGATGTGTGTGTATTTGTGTGTTTTCAGAGAATCGGGTTTATGGGCAGATTACTTGGATTCTTTTCCTCTTTCACCTCAAGGTATTTTGTCTTCTGAAGAACATGTGATCACTACATGGGGTTGTTTTCTGACACAGAAATGGCTGAATTTCTAGTTTTCCCTACAGAATGAAAATGAAATATATGAAAGTGTTATGCTAATTTGAGGTGAATGCTAGTAATAAATGGTAGCAACAGGTAGGTGTGTGCCAGATTATAGTCTGAAAATCACTTTTCTCATCTAAATATGAGCTCAGTGGGCAAGATGAAATATTCCCAGAGAAGTGCAAGACAGGGTCATCTGATAAGAGCATGAGAGAGAGGGCAGGGAGCGCTGGAGATTTGAGAAGGAAGTTGAGAAGCAGCTAGGGGTGGAGGTGCCAATCAATAAAGGTTACAGGGGAAGACTGATGGGCAGAGTGCCTCTCCTTCTAAAATAAAGAAGTTCAAACTTGTAGGGAGCCAACAAGTGTTGAAGATTAAGAGGATGTGGCAGGAAACAGCAGGAGATAAAGGAGTTTCTGGTTACCAATATGTACATTTAACTCTTGCTTTCTTCAGAGCCCAGAAACAAATGGAATTCAGTCTGAGTACCTGACAGGGATGGGAAAATGCCCTATTATTTTTTTAACACTGTGATAATAATGTGAGTCACTGATGCTTTTGCTTGTCCAGAATGCATGAATGTCAGAGATCAGTCTGCAGCTATTTCAGTCTCTCTTATTATATCATAAGACTTTATGTGTTTCCCCCCACTTTGGAATGTGGAGGTATACCAGTAAGAGTAAAAGAAAAGAAGCCACATCTGAGAAAAGGATGATTTATGAAAACCAAACTGTTAACCAGTCAGCCTAGACACCATGAAGAATGGGATACATTCTGGAAAAACATGGGTGCTATAGGAAAAAAATGTCCACATGGACCAGTCTTAGTGTGATTGCTGAATTTGCAAATGAGTATGGGGAACTTTATTCAAACAGAGGAAAGGGCTGTTAAGGAAAGACATGCCATTTAGAAGAGAAGTAAGCACCGTTAGGCTCCAGTAGGCAGTGCTTCAAAAGAGCTTCAACAAATGAGATAGAGTTTCCCCTGGCTTTTTAGCAACGTTGAACTCTCTCTGCTTTGCTTCTTTCTGGAAAATAAAGGCCATATTCAACAAGGTATAATTGCAGATGACTAAAGTTGTGGTGTTGAGAGGTAACACTGTGTTCCAGACATTTGTTACTTTTGTTGGTCTTGTTGGAATCATCACATTTTTACAACATGGCAGTTACTAATGCTAAGTACTTGATGTACTTTAGTTCATTTAACTCTCAGGACGATGTTATGAGGTGGGTATCGCTGCAGTTCTTAATGGCAGGGAGATTAAGCAGCTTTTTGGATCATATAGCTAATAAATAATGGAACCGAAGTTTGACCTTAGGCAGACTTACTCCAAAATTAATGTTCTTATGCCTCACAGTATAATCAGTATTTGAATATAATTTGCAATCATTTGACACTAATGTATTTTACTCTTTGTAAATGGAATTCACACAAAATCATAACAGAGATTGTTCATGTATTATTCAATTATTCTAATTTTGGAAGGAGCTGAAACCATGCCCTTTATATGTATAGTATGTGTGTGTGTCTGTGTTTCTATGTCTATATGTATTTTGTATTATCATTCATATATAGCCCTAGCCATTGGATTTTTGCTATCACTCTAATACCTTCATTCTCAACAAGAAGAAACTGGTGAAAACCCTAGAAATTTAAGGTAAAGGAAATATCTCTGCCCCTATTCTTGTCTAGAACCTTCTTGGTTGTAGCCTGCTTTTGCATCCATTCATCCCATTATGTGACCTGCTTGGTCCATGTGGTAGTTATTAATGCTGTAAAATAAATACTTCTGTCTCTCTGCCTTTCAGACAATCACTAGGGTGTTTGTACCCTGTTGTTGGGTAGGGATCTGTAACTGGCTCCAGCTGATGAAATATTAATTAAAATGATGTGTATGACTTTCAAGTGAAGCTTTAAGAGCTTGCTTTGCTATGCTCATTTTGTCATATTCTCCAGAAAGTTTTTTTCTTTTTCCTTTTTTTCTTTTTTTTCTGTTGGGGAGGACAGTGATGATCCAGAAATGAATCTCCCAACAGTCATGGGGGAGGAAGGCATGGTATGAACCAGAGATCAATGTTGTTTTGAGACTTTGAAATTTAGGCATTGTTTGTCAATTTACCATAACTCAGAATACACTGAGTGATACAATCCACATATTACATAGCTACATCAGATTTTTTTAAAGGTTTTTATTTATTTGGGGGGTGGGGGGAGAAAGCATGAGCAGGGAGGAGGGACAGAGGGAGAGGGAGAAGCAGACTCCCTCCTGAGCAAGGAGTGCGACATGGGGCTCGACTTGGGTCTCCATTCCAGGATCCTGAGATCATGACCCGAGCTGAAGGCAGATGCTTAATTGACTGAGCCGTACAGGTGCCCCTCACATCAGGGTTTTTTTAAAGTATTAATTGCAGGAATTTCTCAGTTTCTTTCTGCAGTGTTCATAGTTTCAGTGTTAAGAACTCCACAGATTCACTGATGATTCCTTTCTTCCTAGTCACAATTTCACAGGTCCCTATGGTGACAGAACCTTAGGAGGGCCATGCTTGCATTTTAAACTGTCCCAAATCGACTACTAAGTTGTTTGAGTAGGCCTATCCTATCTGTGTCATAATGAGAAGAAGGCCGTTGTAATGGATTTTAAATGCTGTCCCTATTATTTAAAAGAGATTTTATTATTTTTCTCTACAGTAGCAAAGTGGTCAATATAGCCTAAGTGTCCTGCATGATATTGGTATTGCATTCCACAAAAGAGGTTTCGTGAACATGTCATTTTGGGTAAGCAAAGTGAAAGCACATTTTTAATGTGTAAGTGTTAAACATTTGATAATGTGAAGTCTGTGTCTCCAAAGGGTCAAATGGAAAACTCAGTCCCTCCCCTTTTCTTTTCTTCCCTCCCTCCCTAAAATTATGGGCTTCAATAAGCATTTCTAATTATTCATGTAACACTTTATGAGATACTCTCTTTTGCTGTAACTGGCAAAATTTTTTTGTTAACTGCCATTGTTTTTTAAATCATTTTAGGCACACTTATAAGGCACACTTATAAGGAGGCCACATTTATTGCAATTGGACTTTCCATTTTCCTGGGCATAGTTGTCTCTTACAACATCTAGTGCATTATTTTGCATGTGATAGGCAATGATTAAGGTATTTGTTGAAATTTCTACAATTCCACTATTTATTAACACTTTGAGGGAAGTTGAATGATTTCCTGTTTTCAGACTCTGAACTTTGAATCTTGCATTTCCAGATAAAGTAGTATTGTGTTAAGTTGTTTTAAGGCCTTAGGACATAAGTAAGTGGAATAATTGCAATATTAGTATAATAGCTGTTTTAACAAATGGACCCACATACCCGGTGGTTCAGCCTGGTAGGAATTGTGTTAACTCTCAAGCACAAATCCAGTCCTGGTCTTCCTGTTTTGGTGGAGAGAGAGGATATTCTCTTTCATGCTGTCTGTCATTCTGAGCTCCAGTTTGATAATCTTCCACACATGACTTTCAGTCTTGCCTGGCAGGCAAAAAGGGAAAAACATGGATGGCTGCATGGGCAAAGTCTTTGAAGCTTGGCCCCTAAATATAACACTGCTTCTGCAGGCAGCCGCTCAGTCACATGACCATGAGTAATCGTAATGAAGACCAGGAGATGTAACCCAGGAAGAAGTTATCCAATCTTTGCCACAGTATTTAAGGAGTTACTGTTACTTTGATCATTACTATATTTCATCAAAGCCAGGATTTATATATTTTTTTCTCTTTTGCTATCTTTGGAATATGACTGCACTCTAACGTTGATGTTATAGACTTCCATTACGGTTTACTCAGCAACATCTTTTTCTTTCTTAATAGTACACCAAAGCATAATGAATTTTACAATTGATAATGTGATATTTTTCAGTAAAATATTGTAATAGTTCAGCATCTTCTTTCCTAAGAAAAATTAAATTTTTAGGTAGTGGTGGCAAATATATGATAAATACTAAGGTGCTATTAAATGTAACAGTTTGAAAAGCTTAATTACACTAAGTGAGACCATAGGTATTGTTTATGCTTTTTCTACGATTTTTCAAAGGACTTGATCATTAACAATAAATGCTAAAAAGCAGTAAGTTACTCCACTGAAAAATTGAATTAGGAAAATACTGAGTAATTCTAAAGAATAATGCAGTCAGAGGAGAGGGAGTTGAGGGAAACTGGAAGGGTAGATGAACCATGAGAGACTATGGACTCTGAAAAACAACCAGAGGGTTTTGAAGGGGCGGGGGGGGTGGGAGGTTGAGGAACAAGGTGGTGGGTAATAGGGAGGGCACGTACTGCATGGAGCACTGGGTGTGATGCCAAAACAATGAACACTGTTATGCTGTAAATAAACAAATTAAAAAAAAAAAAAGAATGCAGTCAGATATATTCATAAATCCAAATTGGTAAAGAAGAAGTCAAACTATCCCTCTTCGCAGATGATATGATACTATATGTGGAAAACCCAAAAGACTCCACTCCAAAACGGCTAGAACTTGTACAGGAATTCAGTAAAGTGTCAGGATATAAAATCAATGCACAGAAATCAGTTGCATTTCTGTACACCAACAACAAGACTGAAGAAAGAGAAATTAAGGAGTCAATCCCATTCACAATTGTACCCAAAAATATAAGATACCTAGGAATAAACCTAACCAAAGAGACTAAGAATCTATACACAGAAAATTATAAAGTACTCATGAAAGAAATTGAGGAAGACACAAAAAAATGGAAAAATGTTCCATGCTCCTGGATTGGAAGAATAAATATTGTGAAAATGTCTATGCTACCTAAAGCAATCTACACATTTAATGCAATCCCTATCAAAATACCATCCATTTTTTTCAAAGAAGTGGAACAAATAATCCTAAAATTTATATGGAACCAGAAAAGACCTCGAATAGCCAAAGGAATATTGAAGAACAAAGTCAAAGTTGGTGGCATCACAATTCCGGACTTCAAGCTCTATTACAAAGCTGTCATCATCAAGACAGCATGGTACTGGCACAAAAACAGACACATAGACCAGTGGAACAGAATAGAGAGCCCAGAAATCGACCCTCAACTCTATGGTCAACTAATCTTCGACAAAGCAGGAAAGAATGTCCAATGGAAAAAAGACAGCCTCTTCAATAAATGGTGCTGGGAAAATTGGACAGCCACATGCAGAAAAATGAAATTGGACCACTTCCTTACACCACACACGAAAATAGACTCCAAATGGATGAAGGACCTCAATGTGAGAAAGGAATCCATCAAAATCCTTGAGGAGAACGCAGGCAGCAACCTCTTCGACCTCAGCCGCAGCAACATCTTCCTAGGAACAACGGCAAAGGCAAGGGAAGCAAGGGCGAAAATGAACTATTGGGATTTCATCAAGATCAAAAGCTTTTGCACAGCAAAGGAAACAGTTAACAAAACCAAAAGACAGCTGACAGAATGGGAGAAGATATTTGCAAACGACATATCAGATAAAGGGCTAGTATCCAAAATCTATAAGGAACTTAGCAAACTCAACACCCAAAGAACAAACAATCCAATCAAGAAATGGGCAGAGGACATGAACAGACATTTCTGCAAAGAAGACATCCAGATGGCCAACAGACACATGAAAAAGTGCTCCACGTCACTCGGCATCAGGGAAATACAAATCAAAACCACAATGAGATATCACCTCACACCAGTCAGAATGGCTAAAATTAACAAGTCAGGAAATGACAGATGCTGGAGAGGATGTGGAGAAAGGGGAACCCTCCTCCACTGTTGGTGGGAATGCAAGCTGGTGCAACCACTCTGGAAAACAGCATGGAGGTTCCTCAAAATGTTGAAAATAGAACTACCCTATGACCCAGCAATTGCACTACTGGGTATTTACCCTAAAGATACAAACATAGTGATCCGAAGGGGCACGTGTACCCGAATGTTTATAGCAGCAATGTCTACAATAGCCAGACTATGGAAAGAACCTAGATGTCCATCAACAGATGAATGGATCAAGAAGATGTGGTATATATACACAATGGAATACTATGCAGCCATCAAAAGAAATGAAATCTTGCCATTTGCGACGACGTGGATGGAACTAGAGCGTATCATGCTTAGTGAAATAAGTCAATCGGAGAAAGACAACTATCATATGATCTCCCTGATATGAGGACATGGAGAAGCAACATGGGGGGGTAGGGGGATAGGAGAAGAATAAATGAAACAAGATGGGATTGGGAGGGAGACAAACCATAAATGACTCTTAATCTCACAAAACAAACTGGAGGTTGCTGGGGGGAGGTGGGATTGGGAGAGGGGGAGCGGGCTATGGACATTGGGGAGGGGAGGCGAACCATAAGAGACTATGGACTCTGAAAAACAACCTGAGGGTTTTGAAGGGTCAGGGGTGGGAGGTTGGGGGAACAGGTGGTGGGTGATGGGGAGGGCACGTTTCGCATGGAGCACTGGGTGTTGTGCAAAAAGAATGAATACTGTTACGCTGAAAAAAAAAATAAATATTATTAGTATATTAAAAAAAAAAAAGTGCTGCACTTTAAAAAATATATTTGATTGACCAACATTTCTTGATAAAAATAATAGTGCAGCTTATTAAAAATCAATCAAGTAATGTGACTAGGAGGATAGTTAACTCATATCTCATAAAGGATCTTGTTACAAAGGAGTCATCCCAAGAAACTTAAAATCTGACCATATTAGTTATGTGGTTTGGAAGATTTCAAAACAGTGAGGAAGCAAGGCACTACATGTCCAAAATAATAATGCATTTTTGTCCATTTCCATTTTAGCTTATGGTTTTTGTTTTCACCAAAATCCAAAGATTTTTGAAAAACAGTTCTAAAAAAATCTAATGAGAGTAGAAATGTATGTTGACATTAACTATTCTATTAAGATGAGAAAAGGGGTATATTTAATGGAGTGGAGAGATAATACTCGAGCTCATTTCTTGATAATTTTTATTCTAATTTCAAACATTATGGATCATGTTTGCTAAGGAAATCCTCCAAAGTTTTAATTCTTGAAACAATGACAAAAGAAAAACACTTTTTATTAATGTTTAGAACTTTTTTCTCCAGTGTGGTTCATTAAATACATTTTTGTCTTGAATTGCATTAGGTCTAATTTATTCTACTTTATGTAAAAATGCTTAGAAGAACCTAAGCAATGCCATTTATATGCCATCTTTATGTATTAGAAACAAGTGCCAATATAAATATCAATAAAGATATCAAGTTTACATTAGGTTTTGCTTTTCCACTCCTTGAAAAAAGCCATCCAGATTTCTAGTTGAAATGAATATGACTGATTCAAACTTCAGAAAAAGTCCTGTTTCTGTCTCCTCTCCAAACCTGTGTAAACATCACTTATCTTTATTTTTTGTGAGCAGTTGTTACAAAATGTGTTCATCTTCAAGGTATTTATCCACAAAAATATAGACAGTTACAAAATTAGTTTACATGTTTAAAAAATTGTCACCGTTATGTGAACAAATTTCAGATTTTTTCCGACATTCTATTGATCCTGGAAATGGATAATTGAATATAAATTAGTTCACTTTTCTTCTCACTGGTAGTCCAGATTCCAGAATCTACTGATTTAAAAAGGCATTTACCCTCTGAATAAATCAGAGACTAATTGCCCATCATCTGAGCTCTAACCTAGAGCCAGCGACCTAAGCAAACCTCTAATTTAGCATTTTACATTATTGAAATTTTCTATTTTGTTGTCAGTCTCTCTCACTAGACTCTAAGTTCATTGAAAGTGTTTCTGATGCTTGGCATAAAATAGTCACTCAAATGTTTATTGAACTGAATATAAGCTAAGTGAGTAGAATTGTAATTAGAATGTTGAATGAGCTGTTTGGGGACACATCACATGCTTTTGTTTATGGATGACAACTTTTGTTTTAGAAACTGAGCTAAAATCTGGTGTGTTAAGTATGTCGTACATGGACTGATTTCACTTGACATATAATCATTCATGATGCAGGAAACAAACTACTTTACAATTTAAAAGATCTCACACTGAACATGTTCTGATCTTCTTCATTTGTATGTTAACATTGGAGAGCTCCAGGGCTTAGACCAGTTTGCAAAATCGAAGTTCCTGTATCAAAAGATATTTTAAGGGTTATAGAGCATGTTTTCAGCCATATCAAGCAAAATTAAATCTCTGATCTAATTTTTGCACATAGTATCATAGAAAAGCCAACACTCCTGACATGCCTCTGGGTGATTTTAGACAAGTTATTTAAACTTTCAGTTTCCTTGTTTTAATATTAGAGAAATATAATCTGTCATGCAAGTGGAGTAAGATAATAAATTTAAGACATTAGTTGTAGAAGTACCAAATTAAAAAAAGAATTATAAGCATTAATTAACCATATAAAAACTTTAGCTAAAATTCACCAGATGTAAATTCGATTCCTCCAAGAAAGCTATTTTTCAGTATCTTTTGTAACACATAGCTTTCATATTTCTGAGCTAGTTCCTATTACTAATAATTTGAGGGTTGATGAGAAACAAAAATACTTCTGGAACATCCATATGGAAGGTCAAATTCTGAGTTTTTAAGAGAAGTGGTATGTAAAATCATTATACTTCAAAATAATCATATCCAAATGTGGCCTTGTTTAAAATTTTTCCCATCTTAAAAAGTTTATTTAAAACCTAAGCTATTTCCGTAATAGAAATGTACATATATTTTCATGTATTTCTAGATGCTATCAACCAAGAATAGAATTAATGCCTGATAGAACACAAAGGAAGAAAATAATCTCACTGGTGCTCAGTTTGAGCAGTTTCATCAAAGGCAGTATAGCTAATACTTTTGGGTGACAATAAAATATTAAATGTATGTATTTTTAGTGTGTTCAGTGGACACAAATATTGTCAGACAATTGTAAGACAGAAATATTGTTAATAAGTAATCCTCCATGACTTAAGTATTATTAATGGGATTTGGAGACCTTGAAGACAAGTATAATTCTGTATTTGAGATCTGTTCTTTTCAGCTACTCAGGTTGGATTCCCTATGTGTGTTTTGGCATTCTGTGCCGGAAGACATGTCACAGATTTCAGTTCCAGCTCATCTCTACTTATTATCACTAGACTTGTCAACCATATGAAATGACCCCCTAATGCGTACCATGTAACACAAGAGAGGAATGTATGGGGGAGGCTCAAAAGCTACCACCTCAAAGAGCTGGTTTCTATTTCTACTCAACTTTTTCTGCTACAAGCCTACATTAAACCTTCTCTGAGGCTATTGCCTTAACGTACACAGTACATGATCCATTTCTGTTTCTCACGGGTCATTTGGAGGGATGTGTTCTATTGTGGAATATGCCTTTCATTCTTTAGTTAGCTAGCTGTCAACACTTCAATCCTCTTCCTGCTGTCTTACACACAGTAGGAAGCAAGGGGAGTTTTAAAGTTGAATTAATGCACAGAATTCTAAATGCAGTTTTATATCATTCTTACATTTCTCTTCTTTTGCTAAGTGTTTACATTTTACTTTAAGGTTAAGAAATTACAGATTCAATACAACATTCCCTATTTTATTCCTAGTCTTATTTTTACCTTATGTTAAGGAGAGAAGTTCTTTGCTTGTTAAAACAAAACATAGAACCTCTAAGATTTAAAGGAGTGGAACCTTCAGGTATGGTGAGGTAGCTAATCAAACAGCTAAATACTTGATTTGTTGCTTCACCAAATCTGCAGGGTTCCTTTCTTTCTCCAAAATCTTGAGGATTCTATATTTTGTTTTAATGAAACTGACTTTTGTTATAGATTCAATAGCAAATCTACAGGCCCAACCTTTAAAACATATCTACTAAATATAGTCTGCATGAAATGCCTGTCAGATAGTAGATGATCAATAAGTATTTGTAACCAGGTTGAGTGACTGAATATACCAAATGCAACCCTAGACATCTCCTCCACCATTTTGTTCTGGCTAAACTGCTGCATTTTCCTCCTACTTTGTGTCTCTGCTTCTGATATTCCCCTAAATTCTGTTCTCAAAACAGTGGCCATAGAGTTTCTTTGGAAGTGTCATTGGATCCTGTCATTCTTTTGTCTAGAAGCCTCCTGTAACTTCTCATTTCAGAGTAAATGCCAAACTCCATACAATCAACAAAGTGTGGTATGCATTCTAGTCTCTTATTACCTATCTAACTTCTTTTATACTCTGCTTAGCAATCACCCTGTTCTAACTCTTGGCTACTTTGATGCTGTGATCTCAATTTATTGTTCAGTGTTCCCATGGTTAGAAAATTCTCTTCCTCTAATATTGATTGCTACTTTAGCTTCATCAGATCCTTGTTTAAACGGGATATTTGGAGGGAGGATTTATATGGCAGATTACAGTTTAGAAATATTTGCTCCCTTTCCTCAACCCATTCGCATAAAAGATGTGTACTTTTCCTATTCCTCCTCCTTGACTTTTGGCCTTTGTCGTGCAAATTGCTGATGGAATATTACACAGATCTTTCTTGCTTAAATATCATCAGGCTGGTCCATTGACCCTATGAGAATAAAACATACGGAGTAGAGACAAGCCCTGCCTAGCCCAGACTAGAGCACCATGCCGTAGCTGGCCCCCAGATTTGTGAGCTAAAGAATATTTATGGTTGTATGTCACTGAGACTTTTGTGTTGTTTTTACTTAGCACCCTGTGTCAATAGCTAACTGATACACCTTCTTGTATAAAATCGTGCACAAGATATAAAACCCAAAGTGAACAGATGTTTTTGCATCACGTCATCTAAAAAATTCTCTTTAATTTATTGGCCTTTTAAAAATTTAGTGCATTACTTTTTTTTTTTTTTTTTTTTTTTTGGCAAAAATGCACCCTTCTTGCATGATTTTCCATGACAGTTGAGAATGCTTGCATGGCTTGCTCATGCCTTTGTGACCAATCAGAGCAATACAGAGAGCAGATGCTTTGGATATAATTTCCCATTCATCTTAGTTTTCTCTTCACAACACTTGATTCTTGCAGTTGCCTGAATGATTTCCAGAATGAGATTCATTTTATAAGCTCTGCGTCAGGAATTTTAGCATTTTGGAATAAGCAAATGCACACAGATTGTTCCTGCAGAATAGCCTTTGGACCCAGAAGTTAGAGTAGTCTAACCATTCTCTTGCCATTTTTAGTTATTTCAGAGCATAATGAAATAAGCTTTTTCCAGGCATTCCATGCATTTCTTCATCCCTAGTTCACCAGGCTTTGTCCACAGTTCTCTTGGGTATTCTTTTTAGAACTTAATATTTAAACATGGATATAAAAAGAATTTGCAACATGAGATTTAGCTGTGTGTGTAGCATTTTATTTATTTATTTTTTACATATGGTTGAGAGAGTTCATAGCTTTTTATTGATAGCCTGTTACTGCCCTAAGTGAATCATTCAGGAAGTTCAGATCTTATATTTCACTCATGTGGTTCTCTAATTTTTACTTCTTGTATCCTGGATAATTTAAATTAAAAGGTTTCATATTGTGGCTTCAATGACCTGATATATTTTCACAGATTTTTTTTTAATAACCTTCATTGTAAGAAATGTTCCGTTATTACATTCAAATGTTTCTTTGATTAAGAAGGAAATGCTTTACGTGTATTTAAGGCTTTAAATTCACCACTACCAAATCTAACATGGTTCATTTTTTTTTTATTTTCAGTCTCTTACTCTAAGTTAAACTGAAATTTCTTCAATTTACATGCACAAGTGTACAGACAATTCTCCATACAGATTCATATCATAGACACTAGTGAACAATCTACTACACAGTATCATTTAGTCAACAGCTGATTAAATATATTTTCCTGAAAATACAAAAACAGAAAAATTAAGACATGGTTAAAAAAAATCACTACAACTTGTTTCAAATTATCAGTAAAATTAAATTTTATATTAAATCATATATTATTATTTATTGGATGACCTAAAAGAGAAATTTGTGTTGTATTGTCTCTGAAAAATCTTCAGTTATTTTCTTAGGCCAATATTGAAATTTTATTGTGTGATTATTGTTTATGAATATACTAATCCATTTTCATGTCATTCGTGCAGACAATAGTTAACATTTTGTTGTACTTCTTTTCTGCTAGTTCTTTTCAACTCTTTTCAGTTTTCCAGTTAGCTAAAATGTACCAATGGACAAATGTGCTTTGTGCTGTCTACTAACTTGGAAATGGATAATGCTCCTCACTCCCTTTGAATCTATAGGTATTGTCTTTAGTGAAAGGCAGCATGCTGCTTAATAAATCATCATATCAGCAGCTTCACTGCATGTACCACACTGAGGGACTGCTCAAGAGCTGATGTTTCTCTCCTCCAAGCTACTAACCTTACTAACTAGGTCATGCTGTCTACCTCAATTTTGGAACCCTAGTAAGACACACACACAGACGCAAAAAGCACATTTCTCTATCTCTCCCATACCTTTTTATCTCTGTGGTGCATGTGTGAGTGTGTGTGTGTGTGTGTGTGTGTGTGTGTGTGTTTAAACATGATATATTCATTTAAATGCAGTTAATCACATTTAAACATAAAAAATAGCAATAAAATTAAACATTTTGAGGTGTGTAATATTTTTAATTGATGATCTATAACATAACATTTAGACTGAATCTTATGTGAAAATGTAGAGGACAAGTGGTTAATGATTATGAAGAGATAGCAAGTAAAATGGGCTGAACTAACATTTGTAACAGCACAGGACAGCTAAGACACACAGCAGCTCATCATCTTTTACCTGTATACAGGTACACATTTTGAACTTTTGTATGCCCCAGTTTCTTTCCTGTACAATTGAATATCAGCACCTTAGAAGATCATGGTGATGATTACCTGGAATAATGTATAAAAGCAGTAAGTGTAATGCAAAGGGTATAATAAGTGTTGAACGTCTGTGAACAAAACTGGATAATTAGCTTTACCTTTAGATGAACAAGAACTAGTGGTATGCCTCAGAATATGTATTTGTTGAGAATCTTTCTAAAGAACAAGATTTCATCTTCTTCCACGTCAGAAACAACACATCCATCAAAATACTTGAATGTTAGCTATAGGAATGTGTATCTTCGTTATTTGAGAATTCCTAATATTAATGTTTATAATTTGAGGAGTTCGGTGAGACCAAGCAGTACTTTATCATATGAGGTATGGGCTCCCGGTACTCCAGAAGAACAATAGTAGAAGACCTAAGAATTGTTATGTTGATAAATCATTCAATATTTCTAGTTAGAACAGTCTGATAGTTTAACTTGTAAAATACTATTTCTCAAAGTGTGCAGTTTGTTGTCACATACCTCAGGATGGATTAGGTTATAAATCAAGTAACCCCAAATATCAGTGGATTAATTCAAACTGCTTGCTTAGGTTATATGATCAATGAGTATTACAGGAGAGCCTAGGACCTCATTGGAACCCACAGCAAGGGAGTCCCCATGTGGACACATGCTTCCATAATCTTCAAATAAAGGAAAGGTAGCAATTCATTCACGTGTTCTTAAAGTTTCTGCCCCAGAATAAAACATGTTGCTTATGCTTACCATGTTTTGGATAAAGTAAGTTGCATTGTTAGAAAGGGTGGAGAAATGCCCTACTAGATGTTTAAAAAGTAAGAGAAACAAAGTATTTCTCAAGAGCCTTAATAACCACCACAGTAACCATTTAGGATTTATATTCCTGATTATTTTATTGTTGTTTTTTAAATCAATGGGAATTAAAATATGTAACTATAATTATGTAAGCATTTGCAAAATAATCTTCAAAACTTTCTTTTTTTCAGAAGGTGTTAGTGAGGCTTAAGCATTCTTTACAAGCATAAACAGTAAATGCTCCAATGTGTCCAACAGAAAATCATGGTGTTGGATTAAAAATTGTGGTCCAAGTGTACTACTCAGCTTGTGACTCTAGAGTCTTGTATTTTTCAGTGATTCAGAATGATCAGACTCAAAAACTCTGGCTCAGAATAACCAAATTTATTGCAGTTGAGTCATAAACCATGCTAGTTCTTTAATTAACAGCTATTCATCAGGACAGATGTAATTTTTCTGAAAAGTACATTCTATATTGTTAGGCAAAATACATAAAATAGCAAATTATGATTTAAAGTGTTGTTTAGTGAATATGGAATCAAGACATGTAGATTAGCCTGTATCTGTAGCTAAAAAAAATTAATATATGTGTCTCTGTTACATGTTATGATAGATGCATTTGTCAACACCATACAAATATTTCTGTAGTACAGACAATATAATTAGGGTCATGGATCAGGATGTCCTCTCCATTAGAGCTTTAGTATCTATCTATCTATCTATCCATCCATTTATTTATTTATACTTTTTAGAGCTTTTGTCTTTAGAAGTGTGATATAGATAATGGGCTAATCAATTATCAGTTATTGATTTTATCTTGACCCATAAATTGGTTTTAATCTGACTCATAATTTTCCGAGGTCATTTCTAGTCACCTGGAGTTAACGTTTACATAATTTTTCTCTCACATGTGCCAGAAGTTGTTTCTAACTTGAAGATATTACTATTACCACCACTGTTAACACCTACCATTTACTAGATATGTACTGGGGGCTTTATGTGTTTCATATCATTAATCTCCCCCACCTCTCAGTGATACAGGGATTGTTATTTTTAGAGATGAAAGAGATAATTCGCTTTACTACTTACTCATCCAATGAGAATTCGGCAAAGTAGCAGAAATTTTAATAAGGATCTATGTGGTGCCAAACCATACTCACTCTAGTATATTTCACTGGCACAATTCCGTTTTAACTATTATGAATTTCATTAAGAAATGAACTAAACTTAAAAAAAAAAGAACTAAACTTTACTATTATCACAATCCACATACCTCTGTTACACTCCACAACGAATGAGCAAAAATACAAATAGATGGCTGAGATGACAATGTGATAGTAGTCCATTTTAAGGTATAGCTAAAAGTTAGAACATTAAGATTTGTATATTTCATCCCTCATTCCTTTGGTTTTGTCTTGTACAATGAGTTTTCTTCCTTTGAGAATTGTTACAGTTGTTTGAAGGTTCTCATGTTCTTCAGAATTTCTTTCTTTCTTTTATTTTTTAAGTTTTATTAATTTGAGAGAGTGAGAGAAAGAGTCGATGGGCAAGGGGAGGGGCAGAGGGAAAGGGTGACAAGCAGACTCCCTGCTGATTGAGGAGCCCATGTCAGGCCTAGGTCTCAGGAACCTGATATCATGACATGAGCCAAATCAAGAGTTAGTTGCTAAACTGACTGAGCCATCCACATGCCCCTAGAAACTCTGGTCTACACTGAGCGTCTCAGGTACACACAGATCAAGGTTTCTTCATTGTTCGAAGCTTAACTGTGGTAATCACTTCTCAATTCTCAAAGAGAAAACCAAGTCCCCTTTGATCTTGGCTAAACCTACTTACTATGAAAGAGATCCTATCTACTAAAAAGCTGAAGAAGAAAGTCATTGCCCCCATCTTTCACTTCTATCCTATTTCAGAAAATCCAAACTCAGTCAAGGAATAAAGAAAATGCATATGCAGTCAAATCCCTAGTATATGGAAGGGTATGGATGATGGCCATATATGGAAGGAAAAAAAAAAATCTGTTTCATCAAGAACTCTAGAGTGCTCATTTTCTGAACAGAATTAGTGATTTTTTTTCTTATTGATTATTTGATTAACATTTATGAATAATCTGTGTTGTTACAACATATGACCCACTTTTTAAGATAGCATTCTTATAATCAATCGGATTCAATATATGATTAGCCATTTAAATGAATGGTAGTTAGATTTAGTCTTCAGGCAAATTGAAGTTCATTAGAATTTATTGTAAAATTGCATGCCTCCCCAGGACAGGTAAAGAAAATGATTCTATTTACATGATAATCAACTATGCTCAAGATCAACATTTGTATATTTAAAAAAAAGATAAAGCAGAGTAAATGGTATAACAATTGCTAGAGAAGATGCAACTTGATTGACAATTTTAAATATATATGGTCTGTGTGTCCTCAATAACAAATATTCCCAAGACACTGTAAACTTTGAACAGCTGTTAAACCGCCCAAGGCTAAATTAGAATTTAACACTAAATCTCCAAAGAAAGATTCTGGGGGATTATTTCTTTTTCTGGCTGAGTTATCTATCATTGACTATCCAAACTACAGTTACAACAAACTGACAAAGCCCTTATATTCTGTACATTTACCACTGTTTGATGAATTTCTGATACACACAAAAATGGGAGGAAATTTTGATAGAATAATTTTGAAAGTTGCATTTCTTAAGCATCTCATCCCTTTCTAATTCTAAAATTAATAGGGAATATATCATCACACATAAAAGTTATTTTTATAGTCATGAAGAAAACGGAAATACATATCACCATTTTTTTTTCAGAGCTTGCTAATATTCTTAAGCATATTATATCTGTGTTCAGTAATTATTCATATATTAATAAAAAAGTGCTGATAAATTTAAAAAGGGAAAAAAATCAAAGAATAATTCAGTTTGCATTTCCTTGGGCCACTTTTTATTGTGTGGCCTTATTCCTGTTTAATGTTAATAACAGATGTGGCTTTCACCTCTCCCATCATAGCAGGAATTTCCTTTCATGTGTCATTTTGTTTTCAAGTTTTCATCACCATTATCTTCTTCAGTATTCCCCGCAGATGGGTAGGAATCAAATCCTTGAGAAGCATCCAATCTGATTGTTTAGATATAGACAAATTTTTAACATTTTAATTTCAAAGTGAATTATGTTGACAGATTTGCTGTATGCCTGCTGGGTGAGTTAGGGTGTGTCACAAAATTTCTTTATGTTTCAGGATCTGGTGCTATAAAGTAGTCATTGGTATCGATTTGTTCTTGGGAAATGTGATACATCTGTGTAAAATATTATTCAATTGATTTGTTACATGAAAAGGTATATTGCTACATAAAAAAAAAAAAATACTTCCTCTAGGAAACGTTGGCTTCCATGGCTGTGAGCTATTTTCTTAGCACTGCCTTAAATACCCCTTTCAAATATGTGTATTCTCATTTTCATTACTTGAAGTGAATGTTTTGTAAATATTATGGTGAAATATAAAACATTTGCTATTCTGTTTACTAAGAAGAATTCAAGAAAATAAACAAATGAAAGCAAGACATGATTCTAATTCTCAAGATAATCATAACAGAGGAGATAAAATTAAATGTGGATAAGAAATAAGAAAGTGCTGAATATTTTTTATTGGATTGATTGTAGTACAATGTGTAGTCTGGCTCACTAAATTTATTTAAGGTGGTTAATGCAAATATATAGTGCTACTTGATGATATAGGTAAAGGGGGTGTAATTATGGGGAAATAAGGGAACAGAATAATACACTGAAGCCAGGAATAGAGAGGTATATATGATAAATCATAAGTTTGTCATCAAGCTTCCCAGGAGTCAAAACCAGGAAGTGAGTATGATTGGCAATAAAGAAAATTTGAAAAACAGTAAAGTAGTGATATAATGCTAATATAAAACAAACGTGTTAAATATTTTATCGCACTCACTACAAGAGGAAACAATATATTAAGGTCAGTTCAAAGAGCCAAGGGGTTTTGAGAAGTGTGTGTGTGTATAGTATTCTGTGTGTGTGTGTGTGTGTTATAATAAGTTTTAAAAATTCAGATATTTATGTAAATAATTAAATATTATAAGACTTTTGGGTCAGAAGCAAAACTGGTTGATGTCTTCTAGGGCAAGGCATTAAAATTTGGAATTGTCTGTGCTATCATACAGACAAAATTTCTGTCTCTACTGGACAAAAATCTGCAAATTTTATTAAATATGCTATCTTTAATACATTTTATTTTTAAAAAAGATTTTATTTTTTTATTTGACAGAGGGAGACCATGAGCAGGGGGGAGGAGCAAGGTAAGAGGGAAAGGTAGGGTCCCTACTGAGCCCGATGCAGGACTTGATCCTAGGACCCTGGGATCATGACCTGAGCCAAAGTAGACACTTAACTGACTGAGCCACCCAGGCATCCACTTTAATACAATTTAAACAAATATTTTACATAAATATATTCTCTTAGAAAATTCTTTGGCGATTTCAGTACCATGTAACATTGAAAATATGTATATGGCTCATGGTTTGGTCTTATTTCAGCTTTGTTAATTTTTTTATACTGTTAATTAACATTATGAAAAGATTATATTTATTTGGTCCTGTGTGTTTAGCATTTTGTTCATTTATTTACATGTATTAATTCACTTTTTAAAATCTTTTACAATGCAGATCCCATTATTATTCATATCTTATTTTTATTTTATAGCTCTATTGAGGTATAACTGACAAATAACAATTGTATGTATTTAAGGTGTACAAAATGATGGCTTAATACATGTATATACTGTAAAATGTTTACCTCAATCAAGTTAATTAACATATCCATCACCTCACATAGTTATTTTTTACTTTTTGTGGTGAGTACATATAAGATTTACTGTCTTAGCACATTTCAAGTATATCACTATTATTATTATTAACTATATTATTAACTATAGTCACCCTTCTGTACATCAGGTCCCCAGAAGTTACTTACTCTATAACTGGAAGTTTGTACATTTTGACCAGTCTTTCCCAATTTTCTCCATCCCCTGTTCCTGGTAACTACTGTTCTATTATCTTGTTCTGAATTCAACTTTTTAGATTCTACATGTAATTGAGATCATATAGTATATGTTTTCTCTCTAGCTTAGTATAGTATACTCAGATTCCTCCATGTTGCTGCACATGGTAGAATTCTTTCTTTTCTGTGGTTAAATAATGTTCCTCTGGGTGTGTGCACGTGTGTGTATGTATGTGTGTGTGTGTGTGTATCACACTTTTTTGGTCCATTCACCCATCTGCAGACATAGATTGTTTCTTCATCTTGACTATTGTGACTAATGTTGCAAAGAACATGGGAATAGAGATAACTCTTCAAGATCCTGATTTCATTTTCTTTGGTTATATGCAGTAGAAGGATTGTTGGACTGTGTTGTAGCTCTATTTTTAATTTTTTGAGGAAACCCCATACTGTTTTCCATAATGGCTCTAACAGTTTACGTTACTACCGGCAGTGTACAAGAGTTCTCTTTACTCCACGTTCTTATCAATACTTACTTTTTGTCTCTTTGATATTAACTATACCAATAGTTGTGACATGATATGTCATGGTTTTGATTTGTATTTCTGTGATAATTAGTGTTCTTGAGTACCTTTTAGTGTAATTGTTGGTGTATGTTTCTTTGGAAAAATGACTATTTGGGTCTTTTGCCCATTTTTTTTTAAAGATTGTATTTGTTTATTTGAGAGAGAGAGTGAGGGAGAGAGAGCACAAGCCAGGGAAAGAGCAGAGCGGAAGGGAGGAGCATAGACCTCCCTGAGCAGGGAGCCTATTGTGGGACTTGATCCCAGGACACTGGCATGACCCAAGCTGAAGGCAGACAGTTAACCTCCTGAGCCACCCAGGTACCCCTTTTGCCCATTTTTAAACAGTGCTACTCATTTTTTGTTGTTTTTATTTTTATTTTACTAAGTTTTTTGTTACTGTGTTGTATAAGTTCCTTATATTTTATGGATATTAACCTCTTATCAGATAAATGGTTTGCAGATATCTTCTCCCATTCAGTAGTTTGCTTATTCTTTTCTTTTCTTTTTTCTTTTCTTTTTTTTTTTTTACTGTAGCCTTTACTGTGTGGACACGTTTCAGTTTGATGTATTCCCACATATTTTTTATTTTGTTTCCTGTACTTTTAGTGTCATATCCAAAAAAATCACTGATAAGACCAATGTCAAGCAGTTTTTTCTTTATTTGTTTTGGTTTTATGGTTTCAGGTCTTACTTTTAAGTTTTTTAATGCATTTTAATGCACTTAATGCATTTTAATGCATTTGTTGGGTTTTAGGTTTTTTTCTTTTGTTTTGTTTTGTTTTGTATATGTCACAAGATAATGGTCCAGTTTTATGGTTATGTTAATATCTAGTTTTCCAAACACCATTTACTTAAGAGACAATGCTTTCCTCCATTGTGTACTCTTGGCACCCTTGTAGATTAGTTGACTGCAGTCTATATATCTATATCTGTATCTATATCTGTGGTTTTATTTCCTGGCTCTCCACCATTCTCTTCCATGGATTCATGTGTTTGTTTTTAGGTCAGTACCATACTGTTTCATTACTCTATCTTATACTGTAGTTTGAAATAATAAACTGTGATGCCTCTGCTTTGTTCTTCCTTCTCAGGATTGTTTTGGCTATTCATGTCTCTTCTTGTTGCATACACATTTTAGCATTTTTTTTTCCATTTCACTGAAAAATGCCATTGAAATTTTGGAAGGGATTGCATTGAATTTGTCGATTGTTTTGGATAGTATGGACACTTTAACAATATTTATTCATCCAACCCGAGAACATGGATATCTTTCCATCTTCTGTGTGTCTTATTCAATTTCTGTCATCATTATAATAAAGGCTTTCAGTACATGAATCTTTGACTACCTTGCTTGAATTTATTCCTAAGTACTTTGTTGTTTTTATCCTATTGGACGTGGAATTGTTTTCTGATTTCTTTGTCAGATATTTTATTGTTAGTATATAGAAACACAACTGGCTTTTGTACATTGATTTTGTTTATTAGTTCTAATATTTTTTTTGCTGGAGCTTTTAGAAGTTTTTACATATAGTGTCATGTCATTTGCAAATAGTTAAAGTTTTACTTCTTCTTTTCTGATTTGGCTGCTTTTTATATCTTTTTCTTACCTAATTGCTCTTGGTTATGACTTACAATAATACAATGTTGGAAAGTGATGTAGTGAGCACACTTGTCTTGTTCCTGGTCTTAGAGAAAAAGCTTTCAACTTTTCACCAGTGAGTGTTACGTTAGCTGTTAGCTTATGTAACCTTTATTATGTTGAGGTATATTCCTTTTACACCGAATTTGCTGAGAGTTTTTATCATGAAAGGAGGTTAAATTTTGTCCACTGCTTTTTTCTGCATATACTGAAGTGTTCATATAATTTGTATACTTCATTTTGTTAATGTGCTGTATCACAATGATTGATTTGTAGATATTGAACCATTCTTATATTCCTGAAATAAATTCTACTTGGTCATAGTGATGATTTTTTTTAATATGCTGTGGAATTAAGTTTCTAATGTTTTGTTGAGGATGTTTGCATCCAATCCATGCATAAGGGTATTGGCCTGAAATTTCCTTTTCTTGTACTGTCATTACCTGGCATTGTTACAAGGATGCTGGCTTTGTAAAATGTGTTCAGAAGCTTTCCCTTCTCTCCTATCTTTTGGAAGAGTTTGAAAAGAATTGGCATTAATTTTTTTTTCATATTTGATGAAAATGCACCCATGAAACCATCCTATCGTGGTCTTTTATTTGTTGGGAGGTTTTGGATTACTGATTAAACCTCTACTTATTGGGCTGTTTAGATTTTCTGTTTCTTTATGACTTAGTATTGCTAGGTTCTATGTTTTTGGGAATTTATCCTGGAACATTTTCACAGCATTTATTATCAATATATCAACAAACATAAAACATGTCACATACGTAAAATGTCTAATGTTAGCAATTTAACTTTTTCTTTTTCTTTCTTTTCTTAAAAGATTTTATTTATTTATTTGATATGGGGGAGAGAGAGAGAGCTCACGCAGGGGGAGAAGCAGGCAGAGGGAGAGGAAGAAACAGGTTTCCCGATGAATAGGGAGCCTGATTTGGGGGATCATGACCTGAGCTGAAGGCAGACGCTTAACTGACTGAGCCACCCAGGTGCCCCAGAAATTCAACTTCTAAGATAAACTAATTTCAGCATGTACCATCAGATAATAAAAACACAAACAATAAAATCAGAAGAGCAAAGTATATCTGCTCCATTGGACTGTTTGATATAAACCATGTTGAAAACTTACACCATGAATGGCTACTTGTATTTAAATATTTCCTTTTGGACAGTTTACATTTGTATTGCTCAAATAGACCAATAGCCTATAAAGACATTTATTTACAAAACAGGGATGATATTTACTACACTGGGTTTGTTAAGGATTGAATTAGATTCATTATATAAAGTAACAATTAGTATGTACTGAATTAAGGTATTTTCCTAACTCCTTGCTAACTACTCAGCTAGATTCCATTGAGCATGCGTCATCAGAGGTTGCTTCAGAAGCCAAATATCTTTTCCAGTTTTTTTCTCCTGTTGTTCCGAGTTCTTGTCTAGTCTCTGCCCCATTGGCTTATCTTGCCGTATGGCTGGCTCCTTAGCACTCGATAATGCATGTGCTTTGATTTCTGGGATGTTTCCTTAATCCTCACTCCTCCAATTTCATCTAGAATCAAGTTTCTGAAAACATCCCTCTTACATATGAGGTGATAGTAAAACATGAGTGAGTTAACCAGGAGTATATTTTTAAAAACATATCAATGTACTGAGTATGTGGCTAAAAAATACATGAGAAAAGATTGAGACACATATATAGCACTCATTGTTTCAAGAATCAGAGTGTTGTAATACGAAGCTATGAACACATTATAGGTAAAGTTGCAGGACAGGCACTTTAAAGGACAAAGATATCTGGGTAGTTGAACAGAAATCAAACAATTATGTAATATAAAGGCCACCTATAATGACATAGTGTGTAAATAATGTGGTACATACCATGATGTCGTAGGGGTTCAGGAAGGAAAGACTAACCCAAAGTAGAACAAGATGAAAAAATTTTTGGATAAATATTTGATTTGGAGAGTGAAAGTAAAATATTGGCTATGTAGTAAAGGTGAAATATTTGGTATTCCAGAGCTGAAGCATCTTGAACAAGAAAATTAAGATTAGAATAAATGTCGTCAGTTTATGAGCAGTGTTTGATAATTTGATTTTACTCATTTTTTTCTTTCATTCTTTTATTCATTCAGTCAAATATTTATTTAGTGACTACCCCACAAGACACTGTTCTAAGTACTAGTTACTCATCAGGAAAAACAAACCCCTGTTTTAGTGCAAATGAGGATTAAAAAGATAATGGCAACTAGTGAGAAATGTTGCTCCATTTACACCATTAGGGATTTAAAGCCAAGCAAGTAAACCTGGCCTTTCTCTGGTTCCTTTGCTTATGCTGTTCCCTCTACTTAAAATGCGGCCTTTTTTTATCATCACTGCTTACCTTGCTACTCATTTTTAAAATCCCGCTCAAGGAAACCTTTTTTAACTCCCCAAATTTAGTGAGATTTTCTTGCTGTCACAACACTGTGTGATTGTCTTTCTTAATACTTAATATTTGCTATTTTACATAGTGTTATATGAACTTTTTAAAATATATCTCCCTTCCTGTGAATTTCATGAGGGTAATGACAATCTTTGCCCCCTGATTCCTAATGCAAGAGATCTTTCAGTTAACTTGTATAAGTTTTTAGATGCTCACACCTTAAATAATCAGCAGAGAAGAGCTAGTATGGACTCTTCAATTGAAAGTATTCAGTCTTTGAAATCCAGGCAAATATTTTAGACCAAAATTAGTTATAGTTACATTAGTAATATAACCAGTAAATGCAAGTAGTAAAATGTAATTGGTAAAATGTATTTTTCCCCAGAATTTAAATAAATAGAAAATATAGCAGAAGTAGTAAGCATCTCAATTTTAAAAGTAAGGAAATGATTCGAGTTCAAAAATATCTAAGCCACCTTTAAAGGCTTTACTGGGTTCCTGAGCATATGGTTTAGGTGTGCTTAGGAATGTAGGCAATGCTAGAAACCAGCATGAATTCACTAGGAACAAGTCATATCAAACAAGCCTCATTTCCTTTTTTTGACTGTGTTGTTAGGGTCTTAGATCCAAATGATTGCTGAAGACATAGGCCAAAGTAGTTGTCAAAAATCTCTCACGATATGCTAATGGATAAAGGAGACAAATGTGTCTGGATTATAGAAGACTCAAGTGGTTGAATAAGCTGGAGAATGTATATGAGTAGATTCCAAACTGGATGAAGTTTTGTTGTTGTTTAAATATTATTTATTTATTTTAGAAAGAAAGAGCATGAATGGGGGAGGGAATGAGAGAAAGAGAGGTAAAGCAGGAGACTCCCTGTTGAGTGTGGAGCCTAATGTGAGGCTCCAGCTCAGGACCCTGAGATCATGACCTGAGCCAAAATCTTGATTTGGATGTTCAACTAACTGAGCCACCCAGGCACCCTTGGATGAAGTTTTTAAATGAAATCAGTGTTTAGTTTTCTATGGCTCAACATTTCTATCAAAAGAGAAGGGAAAAAAAGAAGGCAATTTAATTGCATTTGCAAATGAAAAACTGATAATGATAGTTTATGTAGTGGGTAACAAAATCAAGATGCACCAAATGTACATTCAGTAACAGGAAATGCAAAGATCTATATTTACGATGAATTACAAATATATTCTATTTTATACCAATATAGGTTAAATATTTTGATTTGAGATCACTTCACATATTAAAGACTTGTTGATTTTAATTTGCCATAGGTTCATGGTGCACCTGCAGAAAAATCAAGTGGCAAGAAATCAGCAAAGGGAGTGATTAAAAGTCTGGGTCTCAGAATAAACTGAGTTAAGCCTTAATTAGACTTCTCCTCTCAGCCATGATGGAGTAACAAGGACCTCATGTAACCTTTTGTTATAAACAACTAGAACATGTGACAAAATATATGAGATAACTCTTTTAAGACTTTGTATAAGAGGAAGCACAAATCTGATCTCTGTAAGAAAGGAAACAAAGTAGGTGAGTTGTATAACCTCCCTAGCTTTCTTCCAAGAACCAGTTTCTGAATATTAGGTGTACAGTAGGGGAGTTTAAACAGCCCAGCAGTATCACTGAATTGAGGAGGTAGAGTAGTTGAGAGCATCTGATATGGCTGTAAATTGCAAGGTAGATTTTCAGAAAGAAGGAATATATGCAGAAAAAAAAAGCGTTTTAAAATCTGCTGTTGGACCACTTAAGCTTTGGCTGACTTCTTTTTTTTTTTTTTTTTTTTTTTTTAAGATTTTGTTTATTTGAGAGACAATGAGAAAGGGAACACAAGCAGAGGGAGCAGGAGAGGGAGAAGCAGGCTTCCTGCTGAGCAAGGAGCCTGATGTGGGGCTTGATCCCAGAACCAGGATCATGACCTGAGCCAAAGGCAGATGCTTAATGACTGAGCCACCCAGGTGCCCCAACAGTATGTTTGTTTATGAAAAAATAATTCCAAAATTAAAAAAAAAATGTTGTTTGGGTTAATATCATATTAGGTGCTGTAAAAGAAAAGTATCAATGGTCCCAAAGACATAGGACTGGAAACTCTCTAAAATGAAGCACAGAGAATAAAAAAGACACTGTAATGGCAAATGGGATAATACTAAGCTACATAACAAATATGTAATTGCATTACACAAAGTTAAGAAATCAGCACAGAATAAAATGTTTGTAGAAATAGTTTTTTTTTTAATTGATGACAATTATAAATTTAAAATCCAAGAATCACAATAAATTCCAAAGAGTTATAAACACATACAGGGACACCTGGGTGGCACAGTCAGTTGAGCGGCCGACTCCTGGTTTTGGCTCAGGTCATGACCTTTAGGTCCTTAGATGGAGCACTGTTCAGGGCTTCATGCTCAGCATGGACTTGGCTTGGAATTCTCTGTTCCTGTCTCTCTGCTCCTCCCCTATGCTCTCTCTCTCTTTCAAATAAGTAAATAAATCATAAAAAAGGAAAAAAAAATACATGCAAACACACAAACACAATAAGCTGCATCATAATCAAATTGCTGAAAATCAGTATAGGGAAGAAAAGCAGCATAAGAAAAAGCACACTTTTTGAACAATAGAATAAAGACAAGAATTTTAGCTGACTTCTGTAAGAAATTATGCAAGCCGTGAAGGCAATACATTATTAAAGGGCTAAAAGATAAATTAAAAAGATCATTGTGGTATTCTGTATCCAGAGAAGTTATTTAAAAATGAAACCATATAAAACCATTTTTTAAACAAACAAATGCTGAATGAATTACTTTTCTGAGAACTATAGTACATGTTAAAGAAGTTTTAGGCAGAAAGAAAGAGATATCAGATGGAAACTTGGGTTTATAGAATGGAATGAAGAACATCAGAAATGGCAAATGTATGGATAAACAAATGACTTGTTTTTTTTCTATTTTTGTTTTATGGAAAGTTAGTATTATAAAAGCAAAAATTATAAACTATTAAAAGAGTTATATAATGAGTATAGAAGTAAAGTATGTAACAATAATAATACAGGGAATGGGAGCAGGGAAATGGGAACATAATGTTTAAGAAGTCTTATATTTTAATTGAAGTGATACAATATTTCTGAAAGGTAAATAGTGATAAAGGTGAATATTTCAAAACTCAAGCAAATATATAAAATAATTAGGAGATACAATGTAATACTTGAAAATAATCCAAGCAAATTAAGGGAAATAGAAACAAATGAATAAAGAACAGATTCTATAAATAGAAAACGAATAAAAAGATGGTAAGAATTAAATCTCAATGTACCAATAATTACCTTCTATATAAATGGTCTGAGAAAACTCAACACACACAAATATGCTGTCTATAAGAAATTCACTTTAAATACACACCCATCAAATATTAAAAGAAAAAGATGGAAAAGGCACTATGCGAAAAACACAAAACAAAACAATCAACAAACAACCAAAAAACAGCACAAAACCTTGGACTGGCTAAACTAATATCAGAAAAAGAAGATTTAAGAAAAAGAGATATTATCAATGATACTGAGGGATAATTAATAATGGTAAAGGATTAAGTCATCAGGAAAACATAGTAATCCAATAACAAAAAGAATACATGAAATAAAAACCGATAGAATTGAAAGGAGAACAACATAATTTACTAATATTTGGGGACTTCTACACTCTTTTCTGAATAATGAGTGTAACAGTAAGACAGAAAACCAGGAAGGATACAGAATACAAGAATTACATTATCAGCTAAGATGATGTTCCTGATATTTACAGATCTGCTCCCAAGAACAGAAGAATAGACACAATTTGAAAGTATACATGTAACATTAATCCAGATAGATTATCTTATGGGCCAGAAAAAACAAATTTGACAAGATTGGAATCATAGAGTTATATTCTCTGACAATAAAAAATTTAACTATGATTCAATATTGGAAAGATACATCAAAAATTTCCTAACTAAAGAATTGAACACACACACACACACACACACACACACATTTCTAGTTGACCTAATGTTCACTAGAAATTTTTTTTTAAATAAAAAGATTATCATTATACCGTGGTGGTTTATGTGTCAACCTAGCTCTGCCAGGGTGTTAGATATTTGTTCAAGCTTTATTCTAGATATTTATGTGACGGTATTGTTTTGATGGGATTAAAATTTAGGTGGATAGCTTTTGAGTAAATCAGATTTCCCTCCATTATGTGGGTGAGACTATTCAATTAACTGAAGGTCTTATTAGAAGACTGATTACCCTTTTGAAAAGGGAACTCTGCCAGGAGACCGCCTCAGGACTCACACTGCAGAACTGGCTCTTTACTGGGTCTCCATCCTGCAGGCCTACACTTGAAGGTTTGGACTTGCCCAGACTCCACGATTGCATGACCCAGTGAATCTCTTAAATCTCTCTCATATGTGATATCTCTATGTGTGCATTCATGTACATGTGTGCATGTATATGTCCCATTGGTTTTGTTTCCTTGGAGAGCCCTGACTAGTACACATAGCATGTTAAAATTCATGAGGTATAGGTAAGGTTGTGCTAGAAAGAAATTTGCAGTATTAAATTCTTATAAAGAACAGTGTAAAACTAAAAAAACAAAACAAAACAAAAAACAAACCCCACAAAGCTCCTAGTTTAAAAAGATAAAACAAAACAAAACAAAATAAATAAATAAATAAAAATAAAAAGATAAAACAAAAGGCAAATTAAGCCATAAATAAATAGAAGAAATAAATAAAATAGAGAATTGATGAACAATAGAAGAAAAAAGTCACAAGATAGATCTTTTAAAAAATGAATAAAATTTAAAAACTTCTTTTTTTAAAAAAAGATTAATTAATTTATTTATTTGACAGACAGAGATCACAGGAAGGCAGAGAGGCAAGCAGAGAGAGAGGGGAAGCAGTCTCCCCGCTGAGCAGAGAGTCTGATGTGGGGCTCCATTCCAGGACCCTGAGATCATGATCTGAGCCGAAGGCAGAGGCTTAACCCACTGAGCCACCCAGGTGCCCCAAAATTTACAAAATTCTAACAAAACTAATCAGACAAATTCAAGAGAGAAAATGCAAATTACTGATACTAGGAACCAAGAATGGAACGTTATTAGAGATCTTGTAGTCATTAAAAGGATAAAAAGGAAACAGTATGAATATGGTTATTCCAATATATTCAATTTAAATGAAATGGAGAAATTAATTGAAAGAAAAAATATGACAAAGCTGGCTAAAGAGGATTAAAATCTGAGTAGCTCTATAACTATTGCAGAAATTGATGAACTGATTAAAATCCTTCACATGAAGAAAATTCCAGGGCCAAATGTCTTTACTGGTAAATTATATTATACATTTAAGAAAGAAATAATAACAATTCTTAACACACATCTTCTAAAAATATAGAATTAGGAAATCTTCTCAACTCATATTCTAAAGCCAAAATTACTCTAGTGAAATAAAGGTATAACTAGAAAATCAAACTACTGTTAAATGTCTTTTATAAACATTAGAACTAAAATCTTTACTAAAATATAAGCAAGTAGTATCTAACAATATATAAAAAGGATAATTCCTCCAAATTTTATCTCAACAATGCAAGCTTGATTTAATATTCCAAAATCAATCAGTATAATTCACCATATCAACAGAATTAGAAAGAAAAATAATACTATTAATAGCTGCAGAAAAGAATTTGATAAGTGTCACTCAGCAGAAACTCAGCAAAAAAAAAGAATCAAAGAGAATGTCTCCATCCTCATAAAGGCCATTCTCAAAAAGAAAAAATAAATACAGCTAAACATGATGTTTAGTAGTAAAAGACTGAATGCTTAAGAATTAGTATAGGGAGCAAGGCAAGTTTGGCCCCTGTCAATATTTCTATTTATCATTTTTCTAGAGCTTGTAGCCCAATGTAAGAAGGCAATGAAAATAAACACAATGCATATAAAATATAAAGAAAGAAGGAACACTATATTTACAGAAAAAATAATCAGGTCTATAGAAAATCCTAAGGATTAGTAAAAAGCCAAACCAAACTAAACTCAAAAAAACCTAACTGCTATATCAAAAACAAGTTTAGCAATATCACAATATATAATATGAATATACAAAAATATATAATTACATTTCTATATACTATGTGAACAGTTGGCAATTGTAATTAATAAAACAATATCATTTACTATAGTATCATAAAACAGGAAATATTTAGGTATACATTTTACAAAATATGTGCAAGATCCATTTAGTGAGACCAAAAAGTATTGTTCAGGGAAATTAAAGATTTTTAAGTGAGAAACTTAATAGTGAAGACATTTTAATTCTTTCCAGAGCTATTCTGTATATTAAATTTAGTATCAAATAAAATTTCAGTAGGCTTTTTTTTTTTAATTTTGTTTTTTGAGAGGTTCCATGAATTCACAAACTGGTAGAAAATATTAGTAGAATATACATACATATACATATATATGTATATATTATATATACACATATAAATATTATATATAATATTTTATATTTTATATAAATATTTATAAATATATAATGGAATTACATCCCCAAGACATACAAAACCTCTGCAATTCAAAGATGATAAACTACCCAATTAAAATTTTGGCAAAAATTTTTTTTTGAACACACACTTCACTAATGAAGACATACCATACAAATGATCAATAGGTATATGAAAAGATGTTCGGGGCGCCTGGGTGGCTCAGTGGGTTAAAGCCTCTGCCTTCGGCTCAGGTCATGATCCCAGGGTCCTGGGATTGAGCCCTGCATCGGGCTGTCTGCTTGGCAGGGAGCCTGTTTTCCTCCTCTCTCTCTACCTGCCTCTCTGCCTAGTTGTGATTTCTCTCTGTCAAATAAATAAAATATTAAAAAAAAAAAAAGATGTTCAACGTAATTGGTCATTAGGAAAATAAGAATTAAAACTTATTTTATATAAACACTTCTGTGCCCTATACAGTTAAAAATACAATTATCAGGGCGCCTGGGTGGCTCAGTGGGTTAAGCCGCTGCCTTCAGCTCAGGTCATGATCTCAGGGTCCTGGGATCGAGTCCCACATCGGGCTCTCTGCTCAGCGGAGAGCCTGCTTCCCTTCCTTTCTCTCTGCCTGCCTCTCTTGTGATTTCTCTCTGTCAAATAAATAAATAAAATCTTTAAAAAAAAATACAATTATCATATGACCAAGCAGTTTTAGTTCTGAGCATTTATTTGAGAAAAAAATACATGTAGATTTATATTTATCCACATAAAGGCTTGACACAAATATTCATAGCAGCTTTATTCAGAATAGCTAAGACCTGGTAACAACCCAAAGTTTCATCAACAGATGAATAAGTATACATATTTTAGTGTATAGATATAACAGAGGAGTACTTACCAATTAAAATAAATTATGCTGATTCATACAGGAGTTGATATAAACAATACAAATAGCATACACTGATAAACCCAAGAGCAGGGATGAATGTTAAAAATAGGGTGAGGTATAGAAGGTTGTCAAAAAATTTTCCACAGTGCGGGATTCTGTTTATTAAGCCATATATTAAACCATAAAATACAAAATTATGATAAAAAGTAGGTCGAAGGCTTTGGGGGTTGGGAAGGGATGACAGTTGATTGAAAAGGTGTACTAGATGGAGCGCTTGGATGATCTCATCTCAGGTCATCACCTCAGGGTTGCGGGATGGAACTTTGTATCAGGCTTCCCACTCAGCAGGGAATCTGCTTGTCTCCCTCTCCCTCTGTCCCTCTCCCTGCTAGCTCTGTCTCTCTCAAATAAATAAGTAATCTTTAAAAAAAAGAAAGAAAGAAAAGAGTACAAGATGATTCCTTGGAATGATGGAAATGTTTTGTATCAATTTAATTCATGATGGTGGTGACATACGCATATACTGTTGTCAAAACACATCAAGAAGTACTTTTTAATGAGCATCTTTATTTTTGTATCAATTGTACCTCCAACAAAGTTTTTCTAAATCCGAAACAATGATATTTTTATAAAGACCTCATCTAGAACTCTGGAATCCTACAGATCAGAGTTTGAATCTCAGCTCTGCCGTCAACTTCACACAAGTGTTATTCTCTCTGGACTTCATTTTTCCTCCTATTTAAGGCAGATATGATCATGAACCTTAACTTTTAGAATAAGGAGAGGAAAAAATGAAGCCCTGCATGTAAAATACATAGCATAATGATCAGTATATATGGTATATAGTTCAATATATGCTAGCTTATATATTGAACTATATTTGGAGGGACTTAGACTCATCCCTAAACTACCTTCCAACAAAGTTACAGTAAGTGGAGCATCTCAAGTTCATGGTTGAATAAAACTCTACTCTACAGTTTATTTGTATGCATTCTGAGACACTTAATATTATTCAAGAGAGTATCTCAGATATCCTAGGGAGACCGTCTCAGCAGATCCACAGAGCTGCAAATTACTTTTGTGCACAAACAAGAGCATGACTGTGATGAGAGAGGAAACGCTTGCCCAGTCACAGCAGAGTTAGCCACAGAGGTCAATAACGCTCTCTGCTAAGAAGCTGTAGTTGTAGGATAGAAGAAAACTATAGTAAGTGTTATCAAAGAGCCTGCCTTGAAAAATCAAGGCTATAATAATATATATGTAATTATATATAATTGGGTAGACTATTGTGAATTCAAAATCAATAAATGATTTGATAAATTCTTACTCAGAATAAACTAGAAATGATGCAGCCCAGTATGTGTGCCTAACACACATACAAAGAAATTTGTACAATGGACTGTGATCCATTTTCCTCTTTTTCTCATGTTTAATTTATCCTCAGTCATTTAAAAAAATACTAATTTTACCCACGTGGAGGAAAAAATTAGATAGGTAGTTCTGTTATGACACTGTTTGAATTGACATTTAAGTTTGGCCTGCCCTTTGTTTATGTATATTTGCTTCCAACATTCATTGGATTTTATGGTTGAGAAGTGGGCTTTCTTCTCTCTTTATTTTTGTGCTATTTTTAGGTTATTGATTATTGAATAAATGTTGAATCTAATTTTATCATTATTTAAAGTGACAATCATGTAAAAATTAAAGATTATGCTTCTAGAAACAGAAATAAATGGGGGTGCCTGGGTGGCTCAGTCTATTAAGTGTCTGCCTTCGGCTCAATTCATGATCTCAGGGTCCTGGGATGGAGCCTCACGTTGGGCTCTCTGTTCAGTGGGGAGTCTGCTTCTCCCTTTCCCTGTCCCTCTCCCAGCTTGTGCTCTCTGTCTAAAATAAGTAAATAAAATCTTAAAAAAAATATATAAATAGATTAGATTATATTTTGATGTGATTATTTATTAAAGGTTCTTAAATTCTCAAAGGAAAACCGGAAGAATGTTTTTTCTTTAATGGAAGGAAAATACTTATAATTCTGAGGAGTTTTTGACTTCTTATATTAAGTCAGTGAACTTCTGAAAGGTAGGATAGATATTTCTGGATTTTCCATTATATGAAATGATTGAATTCTGTTTATTCAATGAGACTAAAAGATTTTGGGTTCTCCATGTTATAGTGAATGTATCTAATGTTTTCATAAAATACAGGTTTGTAAAAAGATGTGTATATATTGTGCTGTTGATTATTTTTTAACTAAATACATGAGAGGTTGATCAATAAGTAATAATCTGCTGCTGATTAAAAACACAGTAAAAAAAGTGTCATGACTTAATAAGGGGTACATAGCAAATAAACTTTTAAGTGTGTCGTCTCTTTGCTTGCTTTAAAATGAATTTTACATGTATTATTTGTTTCTCATAAGCGTCATTTTATTTTAGTTTTCTATTTTTTTCATAAATATCATTTAATTTTTTTTTTTAGTAATATGCTTCTACCTAAATGTAAGACAGGAATAAAATATTTTTGTTTTTTTATAATTCTAAAACATAATATTAAATATATTATTTACAAATAGAATACCTCTTTAAAAGCCATTGAGTTATATGCATGAAAACACATTGTTAACATGTAAAAAGTTGTTAGAAATTAAAGAATTGTCATAACAAAAATGAGTGTCAAAGATCAAGGAAACTGGGAAAAGTAAAGACATGCTAGAATGAATGTCTGATACCTGAGAGTAATTAGACTCTATTTTATGACCTCCTTTAGATTTAATATGGGATATTTGGTTCACTTGTTTTCTTGAGACCTTGACATCACTTATATAATTCATTATGCAATACATAAGTCTTTCTGTAAACTATATATATATCTATGTTTTTTTGCACTGAATGCATAATTTTGTGCTCCTCTCCCCGGCAGAAAAGATCACTGCTCTTTTTCTTCTGACCTAGAATTTCTATAGTGTTATTTTTCCTTAGATTCAAATGTAATAAAGTCTTCAAAGTGAGACTAAAAATTTATTTACATTAGAGTTTGAACATTTAAAAGATTTATGTCGCTGAGTCTAAAGTTGGTAACCATTTATTCATTCATCAAATACCTAGGAAGTCACAAGTATGCAGCAGATACTGTGTTAGGCAGTGAGAATACCATGTTGAGGAACCAAAGAATCACTTATACAAAACATCTTCTTTAGCAGTCTATCAGGAATTTTAATATATGCGTGTTAAAGGGATTTTCTTTCCTGCAAAAATTTACATAACAAGCTGAGTCATAATTTTACAACACTTTGGTTTGGATCAAATAGTTGATGGAAATGTTAAGCTGTTGTGACCAAAAATAAAGAAAAATAATTTTACAAAAATCTGATTAACATTATTCCAATTCCAGAGTAATAAATGATTCTGATAATAGTGTAAGATTTTGCAGTGATAATGCATAAAAACCTTAATTTTTATTCCATATTAAGTCATTATTATAGCTGTTCTTTCAGAAAATTCTCTTATAAAAATATACCATGACAACTTAAAATATCAGTTGGCATTGAGTTTTTAATTATTTATTTTCAGGAAAGTTGGTACTTTATATAGAATACTGCATATTATTTTCCTCTCTCTTACAATGATTTTTTTTTTTTTCCTGAGAAATCTTGGATGCTTTCATCACAACTTTTGGTCTTGCAACCCTTTTCAGACATATAAAATAAGAGAACACACTTGGGGAAAAAAGGAATTTCTCAAAACTCCCTAATGTTTCACATATTGGGTTACAGTGTGTGTATTTGCGCTCTTTAACTTCCTTTTCTGGGAAACAAGGTATGAAGTAAGTAGGATGATTTTCCTCTGAATTTATGCTACAAGAATCTAATCATCATGGTAAATTGTTAATGACTAATAGCCCTCTAACTTGCTTTATGTCTATACAGCCACAGGATCAGGTTAAGTTCACTGAAAATTTCATGGCTTTAGCATTTAATATTAAAGTTGGCAGTGAAATAGGAATATTTTGAGTGCCACTTCTGTATTGAAGAAAACACACATCATAAGAAACCTCTTGTCTTTAATTTCTAACTCATTCCACATCACCAGAACATATCCATTTTTAATGTTTCTCAAATATTTTCAGCTGGGAGAAGAAACAGTGGGGTTAAAATTTAATGTAAAGATCCTTTCTGGTGAAATAGTGTGCTTGAAGGAAATCACTAGAGATTAGCTGGATGAGTCTGACTCATGACAAGGGGCGATCTTGACAGGAAAACGATGACCTACCCTCCCAAAACATCTTTAATAAGAAAAACGTGTGCTTAATATCTAGGGAGAGAATAGAGCACTAGAACAGAAGTTATAAATTCAAGGGAATCTGCTAACTCTTTTTCTCCCTGGGACAAACTTAAGACATCTTAAACACTATAAGTTCTGAAACATCCTAAGGTACAGATACACAGACTTATCTGTAGCAAGAGCTCTAAATACAGAATTGCATTTTACAATGATTATAACGATGGATTTAAGTGTAAATTCATATTCCTTGAAATCTAGAAAATTCTTCTTCTGGCATTTCTGTTTGTTATTTGGATTTAATGGGTCTGACCTATGCAGAAAAGGATTTCAGGGGATTGAATATCTGTTTAGGGAGAGCAGCCTGGCTTAGTAAACTAAGAATTGGAAATTGTGACTACCAGTTTCATAGTGATTTGATTTATAGCAGAGTTCCCTGCAAGAAAGAGTATATAAATTTTTTATTAATTCTTAGAAGACATGTTAGTGTAGTACAGAGTTTCCCACAAAACTGATTGCCCTGTGGAATGTAAGAAATTCTGTAATTTTATAATTTTTTATGCCGGCAAGTTCAAATAATTATTTGAGTGTTCAATTAATACAAACTTTTATATCTTTGTGAGTCCGCGGTTTCTTTGTTGAAGAAAGACATGTCATTTGTTTAATCTGATATCTGCTTTGCTGGCCAAACACTGTGGCTATTTATTTGTTTATTTATTTAAAAGCCATTATTCAGACAGATTCCTTTGTGAGTACTCTTTATTTTTGCTTGAGTACTGAATTCCATTAAGATAATCTGTCTAAATAAACACTATTGCAGCGAGTTGAATGTGATCCAGTTTGCATGTTGAGTGCAAAGATGAAGTTGCTTTGAATCAGGAGAAGACTTTTACAAGTTGCAAATGTTCTTCTGATTTCTTTCTGACTCATGAAAACTTTTATAAATCTACGCAAATGTTTCTTACCCAAAGGGGCAATCAGTGATTACAGAAAGATGACAGAAGGCAACTGGTTGAACTCTGTTGTCTTAGGAGAGATCTATAAAGTCATTTCTTAGTCTTTCAGTAAAAGTCTCTTTGATTATCATCCACTTTTCTTAATAACCAACACCTATTCTTTAACACATACACACACTTGTACATAGGAGACAGATGATTATATAGCATTAATTTTTGCATCAATCATTTTGTTAGATTGCAACTTCTAAAAGATCTTAAAATCACTAACAGTCCAGGCAATTTTCATTGAATTATAAACTTTGGCAAATCTATTTGTTTATCAGTTGCACAGAGAATTTCTCAAAATAATAAAAATTCCTTATCAGGAAATTTTCTGGCAATTATGCAAAGAATAAAGCTTTTTTGGTTTCTTATTAAATTTTTGAAGACTATATTGTAAATCTCAAGGGACTGAATATAATAAATGCAGTAGTTGTTCTAATTGCTAGTTGCCTCTACCAGAGCAATAAAACAGCCACAAATACAATCAATGGGGTTGTTAATTATGGAACTAATCTCACAAGTACAGTTCAATAATCTAGAAAATATATAATATGAAGTGATTAAATTAAAATATGGAAGGTCTTGAATAACCACATTAGTTTAATAAACCAAACATTCATAGACAACACTCTCTCCTAAAAAATTAAATTAAATATATGGAAATGTTGTATTATATATGTAGTCTTCCATGCCACAGAGTGGAAACTTAGTAGCACAGAGAGCTGAGTTTGAAAAAATATGTATGTATATCTTAGTCTAGATATAGAAACTTAGAAACACCTAATCAAGAATAAAGTTTGCTGTTGTTTCTCTGTGGCCTTGATGCTGTTGACCCATGACCATGAGGACATGCTCTAAATTGTTTTGTTTTGTTTTAATACAAGTGATGAATCCCTTTGCAAAGAAATATATTTTCCTGGCCAGAATAAGGTATCTGTGGACCAGAAATAACTGCCCTGTTTTCAACTGAGTTAACAATAACAGAAACAAAACATGTAAAATTTTGACAGTTACTAAATTTCTTACTTAAAAGTTAAACCTTCATTAGCATTGATGGATGGGGATGGGAAACTTGTTGCAATCAAAATTTAAATTTAGATGTCTTAGCCAACAACATTATTAGTACTTATTCCTGAGATTTTCAGCCTTTTTCTGTAACAAGCTGTGATGTTTCCAGTAATGCCAGATATCAAGAAGTTTTCAAATCTGGTAATATTTAACTGCGTGGATTAAAATTTCACATAGCTTTATTAGTATTAGGTAGAGAAATTAAGAATAAAATCATGAAAAACATGGAACCAGGGAGTCGTGGTAGAAAACTTATCTCCAGGAAATAAAGTATTAATTATGTTTCCACAATACAAGAGATTAAAATCTATTTTAATAGTAAATGAAACACACATGAAAATACTAAGATGGCACATGTCTTGGTATATGTCTCTAGAGATAGGAGTAGAAATGGTAAAGAATGAACAATTTTTTTTTTTTTTTTTTTGACAGAAATCACAACTAGGCAGAGAGGCAGGCAGAGAGAGGAGGAAGCAGGCTCCCTGCAGAGCAGAGAGCCCGATGCGGGGCTTGATCCCAGGACCCCGGGATCATGACCTGAGCCGAAGGCAGAGGCTTTAACCCACTGAGCCACCCAGGCGCCCCAAGAATTAACAAATTTAAGCGTTATTTTACTTCACTTCACTCTTCACTGTCTTCATCAGCGCATCATTTATACATTCATTACTTCCATTAAACATTTGCTGAATCTTGGATTCATGCCAGGCCACAGTGTGCTTATGTAGGATACCTTGATGTCAAGACACAATCTCTGACCATAAGAAGTACATAGTTAAGTGGTACCTGGGTGGCTCAGTCATTAAGCATCTATCTTTGGCTCAGGTCATGATCCCAGGGTCCTGGGATAGAGCCCCGCATTGGACTCCCTGCTCAGTGGGAAACCTGCTTCTCCCTCTCCCAACCCCCTGCTTGTGTTTCCTCCTTCACTGTATCTCTCTCTTTCAAATAAATTAAATATTTTTTAAAAAGTACATAGTCAAAGAAGAACTAGACAAGCAAACCCTAAAGTTGCAGTAGAGAATGAACAATACAACTGTAGAATCATATATAGAAATAGAGAAATAGAAGAAACCAAGGGATTGGTGATTCTATTGGATGGGTCAGGAAAAGATATTTATGGTTCCACATTGCTAGAACAAACCTGTATGTTGAGGAATCTGAAGGCTTAAAAACTTTAAGAAATACTGATTAATAGAAGAAAGAATTCTTAAAATTGTATTATTGGAGTTAAAGAGGACGTTCACAGAAAAAAGAGGCTTGTAGTAGTTTTTTTTTTATTTTTTTATTTTATTGATTTGACAGACAGAAATCACAAGCAGGCAGAGAGGCAGGCAGAGAGGCAGGCAGAGAGAGAGGAGGAAGCAGGCTCCCTGCGGAGCAGAGAGCCCGATGCGGGGCTCGATCCCAGGACCCTGAGATCATGACCCGAGCCGAAGGCAGAGGCTTTAACCCACTGAGCCACCCAGGCGCCCCTTAAAAATATAAATATCAATGAAAATGCTAGGATGAATCACAAAAAGATGGTGGATAAAGAAGCTTCATAGTCTTTCATTTCTGTATTTTTATATTAAAAAAAAAAACTATGCAAACTTTAGTGACTTAAAATAACTGTAGACCTAATTATTGTTGATGATGCTACGGATTGGAAGTCCAGGCATTTTTTCTGCTGATGTCATCTAGGATCACTCACACAGCTGTGATTATCGGAAAGCTTGAATGGGTTGGAGGGTTGAACATGATCTCAGTGCTAGCAGGTGGTTGGCTGTCAGATGGGTTGCCTCAGTTCTCTTCCACGTGGACCATTATCCTTTAGTAGTCTGAGCTTTTTCACAGCATGACAGTTTCAGTGTTCCAAAGGATCAAGAATGGAATCTGTAATGTCCCTCTTTTTTTTAAGACCTTACTCTCTTTAAGTAGTTTCTACACCCAATGTGGGGCTCAAACTTACAATCCAAGATCAAGAGTCACATTGCTCTGTGGACCTATCCAGCCAGGTGCCCTTGTAACACCTCTTACATATAGGATCTGAAATTTCAGCAGTGTTAATTCTGCTGCACCCTATGACACAAAGACAGCTTTAATTCAGGAGGGAAGAAAAGTAGACAAATGAGAAATAATTTAGGTCAACATTATATAGAAACCCTCCAGTAAGTCAGAATTTTAAGTTAGGAGTGGTAGACCATTGGGTATAGAGTTGAAATCAAGAAAAGGACAAGTTCTAAGTCATGGGCATGGGGACACTGACACTGGCAGCAAAGGAGCCGTAATGTAGCCAGAAGGCAGCTAATGGAATGAGTAAGATGGTGGATGACAAAAAAGTGGAAGATACAGTCTGTCAAGAATGAAGTTGACTAACCTGTAAGAATTGAAGAGAACTCACAAGCATTAGTTTGGTGTTTGATTTTGAGTTGCCTGAGATAGAAAGTTCACATTCCTTGTTTTACCAGTTTTCTGATGGCAGCCGTCTTGGACTAAAATGAGTATATTGTGAAATTTAAATTGATGGCAGAAATTTGTCTCCCTTAATATTTACTCTATCACATTATGATTGGAGTATAAGGTGTCTCTTCAATATCAACAAATTGTTTAGCGAATTTAGTCTAGGATTTAGATTAGTAACATACACAGCAACATTCAAAGAACGATTAATTAATTTTAAGAAACTATTTAGTACAGTAAAATATTAGCAAACCAAATCTACCAACATACAAAATTTATACATTATGACCATGTAGGATCTATTCCAGGATTGTAAGATTGGTTTAACATGCAGGAATCAATTAAAGTAGTAAATTGTATTGGTAGACTAAAGGACAGAAATTGTGTAATTATACCAATAGATGCAGAAAAAATATTGACAAAAAACGGAGCTCATTTATAATAAAAAAATCTCATAAACATAATCTGATAAAGGTCACATATAAAAGACCTATAACTGCGGTATCTGTGTGGCTCAGTGGGTTAGGCATCTGCCTTTGGCTCAGATCATGATCTCAGGGTCCTGGGATAAAGCCCTACATCAGGTTTCTTGCTCAGTGGAGGAGTCTGCTTCCCCCTCTCTCTCTGCCTGCTGCTCCTTCTGCTTGTGCTCTCTCTTTCTCTCTCAAATAAATAAATAAATTCTTTAAAAAAATAAAAGATGTACAGTTAACATCATAATTACAAAAAAGACTGAATGCTTTCCTGGTAAGATCAGAGAAAAGGCAAAGATCCCACTTGCGCCACTTTTTTTTTTTTTTTTTTTTTTTTTTTAAGTAGGCTTCAGGCATAGTGTGGAGCCCAAGGCAGGGCCTACACTCAGGACCCTGAGATTAAGAACTGACCTGCAACAGAGTCAGACACTTAACCGACTGAGCTACCGAGGCATCCCCCCACTTATGCCACTTCTATTTGACATTGTCCTGGAGGTTCTAGAGAGTGAAATCAGGCAAGAAAAAGAAATATAGGCATCTGTACTGGAAAGAAAGAAGTAAGATTTCTTTATTCATGATAAGATGGGTGTGTATAGGGGTGCCTGGGTGGCTCAGTGGGTTAAAGCCTCTGCCTTCGGCTCAGGTCATGATCCCGGGGTTCCGGGATCGAGCCCCGCATGGGGCTCTCTGCTCAGCGGGGAGCCTGCTTCCTCCTCTCTCTCTGCCTGCCTCTCTGCCTACTTGTCATGTCTCTGTCAAATAAATAAATAAAATCTTGAAAAAAAAAAGATGGATCTGTATATAAAATTCCTAAGGAATCCTTCCACCAATCTATCTAGAACTAACAAGCAGTTCAGAAAGTTTGTGTTACAAGATCAGTATATATTAAAATCAACTGCATTTCAACATGCAAGTGGCGAACAATCCAGTAATAAAAATAGGAATACAGTTCCTTTCAGAGTGCTTTCAAAAATAATAAAATATCTAGGAATAAATTTAACAAAAGAATTGCAAAAACAGTTCTTTGAAAGTTACAAAACAACACTGAAATAACTTACGGTCTTAAATCGGTAGAAACATCCTCTGCTTATGAATTGGAAGATTTAATATTGTTAGGATGGTAATTCTCTCCGTTACTCAATAGATTTATTTTAATCCTTACTGAAGTTACAACAGGCTTTTTTATCTTTGCAGAAATTGGTAAGCCGATCTTAAAAAAAAAAAAATTAAAAATTTAAAAAACCTTTGAAAAGCACAGATCTGATAAACTCCTCGTATTTAAAATAAACAAAGAATAAACCACTCAATAATAAGATTTAAAAACTCCAATGAAAAGTTAGGCAACATATTTGAATAGTCACCAAAGAGAATATATAAATATATATCCAACATCATTAGTTATTAGAGAAATTAAAATCACAATGAGATGCCATTTCTATCCAGTGTTACAGCTAAAGTAAAAAGAAGAAAAAGAAAACAGATGATAGCAAATGTAGTTGAAGATCAGAGAAACAGGAACTTTCATACGGTGTTGATGGGAAGGTAAAATTGTACGGCCAACCTGGAAAGCAGTTTGCCAGATTTTGTTCAAAGTTAAACATGAATTCACCATACGACACAGCATATTCAGCTCCTAGGTATCTAAGAGAAATAAAAACATATGCCCACACAAAAGACTTGCTTTTAAATGTTCGCAGAAGCATTACTCATAATAGTTACAATTGGAAATGACCTAAATGTCCATCAACTAATGATGACATAGACAAAATGTTGTATATCCATGCAATGGAATATGAGTTGCAATAAAAAGGAATGGATTGCTGATCAATGCTACAACATGGATGAAATTCAAAATCATTTTGCTCAGTGAATTTTCAGTCATAATAAACCAGATACTATATGATTCCATTTATATGAATGAAAACTCAATTACGGTACTGTTTACATAACTCAACAAATTTACTAAACAGCAACTTAATTGTATTCTTGAAGTTAAAAAAAAAATACAAATGAAACAAAGCCATTTTATTGAACACCCAACTCTGAGTTGGACCCCAAAGAAAAATAAGACTGACAACCAGTGGAAAGTTCTCTAGACTGGATGTCAAAATATGAGATTCTTGGTGCCAGCTTCTCCTTGCCAATAAAAATGTTGTGTTTGCAAGTACCTTAACATTTCTGAACTTTAGTGGCTCCATCTATTATAAAAGTAAGTTGGGATAGGTGATTCCTTAAATCCCTCATTACTTTTAAAGTTCTATGAGTCAACTCATTTCTTAAAAATTATAGGAAGCAACAAAAAATTATAAGAAGCATCCATAAAAATCATAGGGTGCAGTGTTAAACTCTGAAGAAATAATTAGTATAACTTCACCAATTCTCTTTCTTTAGCAGTTTTATGTTTTTACAATGCACTTGGGTGTGTAATTTCTAATTCTTTGGACCAATCATATTTCATTGAGTACCCACTATATGTATAAAGTATGAATGCTTTGGAAAAAATTAAAATATATAATACCACCTCAAAAGAATCTTTCATTCTCAAAATAGATGCCATAACGATGATATATAACTTGCAGAAGAATGTTAGATGTGATGGCTCACCTGAGAGGTACAATAAAACACTAGAATATTACAGGGTCAGAAAAGATTGCTTAAAACTGGAGGATAAGATAAGCATTTGTGGGGGTAAATATAATTTGAAATGAACGTTGAAGAATAGATAAGATTCATATATGTGAAAATGTGAAGAAATTATATCCATTTGGAAAAATTACATGAGTAAATATAGGAAAATTCAGAGAAAATACCACAGTTTGGCTGTATAGGAATGAAAAAGTGAAGTAAAAAGGTATAAAGTTGGATAGTTAGTTTGAACTGAACTGTGGAAGATTTTGAATGTTAGGAGGCTTTTCATTGATCCTTTTTTTTTTTTTAAGATTTTATTTATTTATTTGACAGAGAGATCACAAGTAGGCAGAGAGGCAGGCAGAGAGAGAGGGGGAAGCAGGTTCCCCGCTGAGCAGAGACCTAATGCAGGGCTCGATCTCAGGACCCTGAGATCATGACCTGAGCTGAAGGCAGAGGCTTAACCCACTGAACAACACAAGCACCCTTCATTGATTCTTGATAGGTAAATTTCACCAACTCTTTTTTTTTTTAATTAAGACTTTATATTTTTAGGACAATTTTAGATTCAAAGCAAAACTGAGAGATGCATGCACATGCATAGACTCCCTCATTGTCAAAATCACTCAGAAATACAGTATTTTTTTTTAAGGATGAACCTACATTGATATATCATAATAAACCAAAGGCAATGGTTTATATTAGGGTTTACTCTTAGTGTTATACGTTATGTGGATTTGGACAAATGTATAGTAGCATACAGGGTAATTTCACTGCCCTAAAAGTCCTCTATGCCTCTCTTATTCATCTCTGCCCCTCTTCAGCTTTGCCAACCAATGATTTTGTTTTTACTGGATCCATAGTCTAGACTTTTCCAAAATGTCATATCAACAGAGATAGCCTTTCAGATTGGCTTCTTTCACTTAGTAGTATACATTTTAGTTTCCTTATTAACTTTTCATGACTTGATAGTTCATGTCTTTTTTTCTCTTTTAAAGATTTTATTTATTTATTTGACAGAGAGAGATCACAACTAGGCAAAGAGGCAGGCAGAGAGAGTGAGAGGGAAGCAGGCTCCCTGCTGAGCAGAGAGCCCGATGCGGGACTCGATCCCAGGACCCCGAGATCATGACCTGAGCCGAAGGCAGCGGCCTAAACCACTTAGCCACCCAGGTGCCCGATAGTTCATATCTTTTTAACACTGAATCATATTCCACTATCTGGATGTACCACAATTTATTTATTTACCTCCTGAAGGATGCCTTAGTTGCTTCCAAGTTTTGGCAACTATGAATAAAGCTACTATAAATATCCATGTGTAGATTTTTGTGTGGCTGTAAGTTTTCAGTTCTTTTGGTTATACTAAGGAGTGCAACTGCTGAGCCATATGCAAGATTATGTTTAATTTTGTAAGAAACCACCAGACTGTCTTCCAAAGTGGCTATACCATTTTTGCATTCTCAACAGTGACTAGAGTTCCATTTCTCCACATCTTCACCAGCATTTGCTGTTATAGTCCCAGATTTCAACCATTCTAACAGGTGTTGTTTTAATTTGCATATCCCTGATGACATAACACGTGAAGCATCTTTTTATATGCTTATATTTCCATCTGTATTTCTTCTCTGGTGAAATGTCTGTTAAGATCTTTGGACCATTTTTTAATTGGGTTGTTTTCTTGCTGTTAAGTATTAAGAGTTCTTTGTACATTTTGGATAACAGTCCATTATTAGATGTGTCTCTTGCAAATATTTTCTCCCAGTCTGTGGCCTGTCTTCTAATTATCTTGACATTGACTTTCACAGAGCAGGAGTTTTAAATTTTATTGAAGTCCAGTTTAGCATTTACTTTTCTCATGGATTATAACTTTGGTGTTATAACAAGTCATTGCCATACCCAAGGTCATCTAAATTTTCTTTGATGTTGTCTTCGGAGAGTTTTATAGTTTTGTGTTTTATATATGGATCTGTGATCCATTTGAGTTAGTTTTTGTGCAGGGTATAAAGTCTGCATTTAGATACACTTTTTGCATGTGGATATTCAGTTGCTCAAGAACCATTTGTTGAAAAGATCATCTTTGCTCCATTGTATTGCTTTTATATCTCTGTCAAAGATCAGTGGACTGAATATATGGGAGTCTATTTCTGGTCTCTATTCTGTCACATTGATCTCTTTGTCTCTTCTTTCCCCCATTCCACACTTGATTACCATGGTTTGAAGTTGAGTAGTGTCAGTTCTCAACTTTGTTCTTCTTCAATATTGTGTTGGCTATTTTCCATCTTTGCCTTTTCATGTAAGCTTTGTTGGTATCTATAAAATCAAATTGTTGGGATTTTGATTGCAATCGTAATGAATCTATAGATCAATTTGGAAAGGACTGACATTTTGACAATATTTAATTTTCCTATTCATGAACATGGAATATATCTCCATTTATTTAGTTAGTTCATCAGATTTTTATAGTTTTCCTCATTTAGATCTTGTGAATATTTTGATCTGCTAACTTTTGAGTAGCAGAGTAAGTTTGTAAGAGGTTTGCTTTAAGAAAATTTATCTAATTGTCTTGAAAAAAGGAGGAACTGGAAGTTATAAGGCTGGTTGGAATGCAAGACAATAAAGATGTGAAGTTGATTAGTTGTAGTGAAAACAAAGAGTGTGACATGGAGGTAACTGATGTTGCCAAGGTAGACTTAATAGAATTTGTTATTACTTATATAAGACCAAAAGATGCCAAGTTAATAATGAACAATAGTTTAAATTCTTTAACTGTTCTCTCATTCAGATCTCCAAAGCATTGAATAGAAGTAAGAGCTATTATCCTCATTTTATAGATTGGAAAACAGCAGAGAAAATATCCAAGGGTCATGTCTGTAACAGATCGTGGTGGGTTTTGTTGAAATCTAATAGCTGAAGCCTGCTCTGAGTCCTCTCCACAAACTGTGACTTGAACCTTAGTTACTGGAAATATTGAGGTACACCATATGAGCAAAATTCACTTAAGATGGAATAAGAAAATGGTTTTGGATAGCTTGTTTTTCTTCCCTTAACATGTATATGTGTATGTCTTGGTTTGTGAGCTCAGTGCTCATAAAGCATTGGAAAAAATGGATTTCATACAGAAGCTAAGAATTTTTAATTTATTTTTATTATTTTTTAAGATTTTATTTATTTATTTGAGAGAAAGAGACAGTGCATGATCAGTGGGGAGAAGGCAGAGGAAGATGGAGAAGAAAACCCCCCACTGAGCAGGGAGCCCGGCATGAGACTCTATCCTCTGAGATCATGACCTGGGCCAAAGGCAGACGCCTAACTAACTGAGCCACCCAGGGGCCCCAGAAGCTAAGATTTTTGGAATAAAAATCCCTATTGAAATTCTCGGATTATATATTAGCTAACTAAACATAATTTAAAAAGTTTAAAAAAAATAAAGAAATTTTCAGACTATAGAGCAAGTAAGTGACATGGATCATTATCATCATCTTCTTCATAGTAGAGCTTTTTAATAAGAAATTCCATCCTCCTATAAATGGGCAGTGCCTTCTATACTTTTCAAGTTGTATATGCTGTATATATCATTAAAATCATGTTAAAAAAGTGATAATGTGGAAAATGTCTTATAATTTTTATGAAAAGAAGATTAAATAAATATAAACTACATGTGCATATGTGCACATATGTGTAAATCTAAAAAAAAAAGGAAAAAATACACAAAATTTTAACTTCAGTTATCTCCTTGTAGTGAGGTTATAATTTTTTTTCTCCATTTTGGGCTTTCTTGGATTTTCTAATGATCTGACATTTATTACGCTCATTTTTTTAAAAGGGCTTTAAAGACTTCATTCTATCCAAAATAATTGATGAACTGTTGACAAACTATATAATTCAATTATTGAAGTTCTGTGCTGCTTCTAGTTACTTTGTTCCTAAGTAGAATTGTCGTCTTTCAAAGTTATACCTCTTGCCTCTTGCTTTCCTGTGTTACCTCATTTTATAGAATTAATTCTTGTATTAATTGTATTTTGCTGATTTTGATTTTTACCACTGTAGCTAGGACTGCTTGTTACCTATCCAATATCCATTCTCTACTTTTTCCTTAAAAATAGAACTTTGATTTTGTTGGAAATGGCACAGCACCCAGTTAAAAATCAAACAGAAAAATTGAACAAAACAACAACACAACCTATGCATCCATACCTGCCTTGAAGATAAACACGTGTGCATTCTGGTCCATATGCTGTATTTGGGAGTAGTTGGTGGGAACTTGTCATAAGCTACTTAAAGAGGATTCAGACTCAGCAGACACATGTCCTAAATTATGCCTTTGTATTTCCTTTTTATTTCAATATGAAATTCAGACATGATGGCTGGTGATGCAATAAGCATCTTACTTCATTTACTTTGAAAAGTACTCTTAGAACTTAATCTATTTTCATGTTATATTCTAATTTAATGTAATTATACTTCTAGGGGTTATACTTCTATTAGGCCATAATCACCTGCCTCCTGTTGGATACCCCAGGATTAATTACTCACAAAATATACTCCATGTGATGGAATAATTGAACACTTAGGTGGAGTTTTTATCCTTTACATTCAGGCTACAGAGGGAAAACAGCAGGAATTTTACTTGGGCACAGTTGATGCTGAGATGTTCTTTTGAGTAAGAATTAAGCATCTGCTTTAATTTTTTCACAAGGACATTTTGATTCATAATGGTAACTGTATAATTATGAGAAAGAATGATAATAAAAACAATAATAATAACTATAGTTTATTATAGTAGTTGAGTACTCTAAGTTGGACACATTAAGTCCATCATACTATTTATTCTTTTTTTTTTAAATTTTTTTTTTATTTATTTGACAGAGAGAGAGATCACAAGTAGGCAGAGAGGTAGGCAGAGAGAGGAGGAAGCAGGCTCCCTGCGGCGCAGAGAGCCCGACGCGGGGCTCGATCCCAGGACCCTGAGATCATGACCTGAGCCGAAGGCAGCGGCTTAATCCACTGAGCCACCCAGGTGCCCCATACTATTTATTCTTATACCAATTGCTATTAAGTAGTCATATTTATTTGCACATTTCATTAAGAAACAGAGGCACATATATACTAAGCAACTTGGCAAAAGTCACACAACTAGGAAATGTTAAAAGCAGGAACTTGGTCAAAGTTACATTTGAATTTTAAAGATTTGCTAAGGTATGAACCCCAGTGCTATTCTCCTACCATGTTTCCATTTTCTTTTATCAAAGTATATTCTTCCAGTTGATCTAAAATGGTGTCAAACTGGGGAGCCTGGGTGGCTCAGTCAGTTAAACGTCTTCCTTTGGCTCAGGTCATGAGCCCAAAATCTTGGGATAGAGCGCGGCACTTCGGTGGAGGGAGGGAAGGTGGTGGGGAGGGTGGTGGCACCCTCCATGCTCAGTGAGGAGCCTGCTTCTCCCTTTCCTCTAGCCCTTCGCCCCCCACCAACCCAGCTAATGATCTCTCTCGCTATCTTTCTCTCTCTCAAATAAATAAAATGTTGATTTTTTTAAAACTGTGACAAATTATCTGCATATAATTTAAAACAAAGGGAATCTTTTTTTTTTTTTTTAACAAAGGGAATCTTAACTTTCACTCATTGTCATAGCATTTTGACCATTAAGGGATCATCACTGCTCTAGGCCTAATTGAGGGCCTTAGCCTAAAGAAAAGATTTGCGTTCTTCCTCCTCAGATACTTGTATCCAGTGATAGTATTTACAGCCTAAAGTGGTATAGGGAAATATGGGCAGTGTGAATTCTATATATGTAAAATAAAATTGTTTTGCAGTGTATCAGTTGAACTGTGATCTTTTGATTTCCGAAATATACTAGGTTGGTGGCTGTTCATACTGTCAGCACCTCATGTCTTTCTGGCTTTTCTTATCAATGGTTAAAGAATCTTGAGCCTGCATTGGCAGTCAGTACTCTAAATTCCCTCAACAGACATGCATTCCGTAAAAATTGGATAATAATGTAATAATAAGGAAGAGTATATACAGTTTATTTGGAGATAGCTGCATGATTATCTTTTTAATCAGAGCCTGATTTACATTAGTTCCACCTTGCTATGTTATGAGACACTAGGCAAACGATGACTGACTTTCCTGAACCTCGGAGAAAACTAAAGGATTTGTATAATCAATAACAGTGAAATTAAATTTCTTGAACATACGGTGCAGTTATAGAAAACGTATAATTATAGCTGCTGTAATAAGGGATCTAGTAGAATCATGAAACTTTTTGAATTATTTTCTGTCCCATCTTAGCACTTTGTTTTCTACCTAAATTCAAACATTCACTTGCTTTTCATAAATGCTGTTTTTGCAGAATTTCATGCTCACAGCCTCGTGTTCCACATCTGTGTGGAAAAGCCTACCCAGGGAGTTGCTTTAGCATTAGACACACGATTAGACACTGATAGACACATGGCATTTAGTAATACCATTAACATACTCTGCACCACACAATGGCAACAGATGTCTTAAGTTCTAACAACTAATCAAAAAGTAAATCAGCCAACATAAAAAACATCTGGAATCCTAGAAATGGAAGAATTTAGTCAGAGATCATTCAATATTCTATCAAATTTGTGTTAATTTGTGAAAAGCTGTGCTGGATGTTTTTATGCAAATGAGGCCAAATATACATTTTACTCTGTGATCTCCAAAACCATTTACTATAGAAAGCACTTTGTCAGGTTCCAAAGCACTTCTTCCGAGGCCTGAGATAACTCAAGCTTTCAGAAATAATTCTCTTATTAAAGCAATATGTTCAAAGTGAGCAATGTAAGTCCACAGGGAACGCTGCTGAGAAAGTAATGGTCTGCTGGTGAGTTGATGGACTGCATTAGTGGTCCCAGCCAATCCGGAAGGAGGACTGACAGCAGCTCAATTTGTAATGTATTTCATATGGAGAACATACTCAGCAAAGAGCCCTAAATATTAGAACTGTGCATTGGCTAATTAAACTCTTTGCAAATCATGGCGTTGCACCCGTGAATTATACTTGGGCCATTGCTCTCTGATCTTTGGGAACATTCTTATCCACATATGAACAATAATCATAAAGGCAGATAGATTTACAGAGAATGTATTTTCAGTTTAATTTTTACTTACAATATTAACTTAATTTGTTGTCCCAGAAATTCATTTCCTGAGAAGGGGGAGACTTTGTAACGTTGTTGTTGTTGCTGTTAACTATTAAAAAAGAGTTAGGAATTTGAAAGTCTCTCAGGTGATTCTTAATGTTCCAAAAAAATTGTTATGGTGCCTTCAGAAATTAGTAAAATGCTACATTCCAATAAAAATCATAATTATTCCAAATGAGGACTTCGGTACTGCAATATAGATTTTAGACAAGGTTGCAGTCCTTAAAAATTTTAGTATTTAAAAGGACATTATTTTTTTCCCATTTTATTTATTTTTTTCAGCATAACAGTATTCATTGTTTTTGCACAACACCCAGTGCTCCATGCAAAACGTGCCCTCCCTATTACCCACCACCTGTTCCCCCAACCTCCCACCCCTGACCCTTCAAAACCCTCAGGTTGTTTTTCAGAGTAAAAGGACATTATTTTTTAATCTTTTGGGCAGCTTTGCCTGAAAATGGTGGTTAGGTTTATAGTATTTATCAATAGGTAAATAAAGAAGAATAAATAAAGATGAATGTTGCCTGTCTTTGGAATTTTCTTTTGTAAATGTGATGAATATTTAGCTGTGCTAAGTTGCTTCCCTGCATATTGGTGGCATAATGACATAATTCATTAACATAGCAAATATAACAAGAAAGCTGTAGTTATTAGCACACAATTTGCAAGTTGTTTTTTATCTTGAGTTATCTTAAGGCACATGTTAAACTGTGAACTCAAATTTAACACTGCATTACTGCCGTGGTTTTATATTTTGAATATAATGTAGCAGAAAAGAATTTTCAGGCTGCTCCATAACAAAACATGCCAGTGAGTTGTTATGCTTGTGTGATGTCCAGGGTTCTCCCTTACAGCGCTATTTAATGTTTACTTAGATGGGAAAGGTAGATTGCAATTATTTCCCTCTTAGCATGCCATTTTCTGCTTTACATATTTTTATTTATATATTTTATTCCACCTCTGTTCTCCAGAGCATATAAATGTTAAGAGTCTTCTAGAAGTACCAAGAAATGCTTAATGGTACAAATCTCAAATGTACACAAACACGAGTCTAAATAAAATACACTGTCAGAACATGAAAATTAGCTCAGAAAACTGATGCCCATGAAATGCTTCCATTAGATGACAGATTTTATTTTTCCTAAAGAATAATCGATGATTAAAGTGTATCTCCAAATACAGAAAAATTGCATCAAAGAAAGAATGCTTCCTTGGGAGAAGATATATGGGGGAGTATAACTAATACTCTAAATGGTCATCTTTTTAAGCATACTTTTAGGAGAAAAAAAAAAAAAGAAACTGAGATAATCCCAAACTATTAGACATGGGAACTTTATATTTATAGTCTTTGCACAATCATAGAAGCTGTAATGATCCCGATAGTATTAATTCCTCTTACAGTTTTTATAAACTTGTCAAGTCCTGCATTTTGCTTCTCGTACAGCATTGACATTGAAGCTGAATGATGCTCAGATTTTTATCTCATGGCATGAATAAAAAACTGTGTCACAAGGGTACATAATAAAAACGAATGTGAGGTTTACTAGAGATAGGGGACTTTTTGGATCAAAGCATATCCATTTATGAATGTTATAAACTTTTGATAAAACAAGTTGTCATGTGATGGCATGTTTATTTTGGAAGTATGGATGAAAAGATAATATTTTTAATTAAAAATAATAAGAAATTTCTTCCAGCAGGCAGACAATAGTGCTGGGGCATGTGGCTAACAGCTGGACATTATTAAATATATATGAATTTGAGCATCTCATTGGTGATACTTTAATAAAGTTATCTTTTTTTTCTTTTATTGCTAGTGAGGAAGGGTCACACATTTGTACTCAAGAGGACAAAACAGATGTTGATTTTATTTTTTTTCTCTAATTGTTGTAATCTTTCTCACAAACCACCTACTTTTTAGTTAATGGAGATCCATAAACTTGTCAATAAGATTATCTTAGTCATTCCTAGTTAAGCTGTCAGTGAGTGTAAGGTTCTGGTCCCTGAGGGATTGTTTCTCTTCTTCCCTTCTCCTTCCAAGACGCATAGCTGTGAGGGGAACTTTTTCCAGTTCTTAGGGGGAAGGTACAGTTCATCTCTGATTGGTTCTATCCTCATCTCTGCTGTCTGGTCTGACTAAATGTAAAAGCTGACCATGTACTCTGTTACTCTTTCCATTCCTGCTGTAATAGCAAAAGTGCTCTCCAAGGCAAATTATGCAACTAAAATGATATTATCCTCATCCTACTTGATCATTCCAAGCAGTATGCTGTTGTTGCCAACTAAGTTTTTCACTTTTATTTCCAAACCACACTAGAAAAATTTGGGCATCATATGAATCAGTACAGCACAGTTCCAAGAGGCCAAAACTGAAAACGATTTAAACAAACAAGATGAATTTTTCAAGTCACAGGGACAATCGTTGAGTAGGGCAGAAGGTCTCATTGATGACTGCATTAAGGACCTGAGAGTTTAAGGACACTCTTCGTCTCTTTTCTGTCTCTGCTACAAGTGTGTTGATTTCATTCTGAAAACTTCTCTAAAGGGTCAGCAATCTCTCCCCTGGTTAGCTGTGAAGATGTGGTATTCTTAATAAACTTGTGTACAGGACCAGTTTGAAAAATATCTGGGAAGCCCTTCAGTTCCTTTACCTAAGGCCATTCATCTATCATTTAGCAAGTACGCAGTTTCCAATGCAGGTCGTACAAGAATCACCTTCTTTGAAGAAGCATTTCACAGGGGAAAGAGTAGGAGAAAGTGTTGAAATAGACATCAGGATTATACATGCCCCTAAGTGTAAATAATTAATCATTGCATTGCCAGTATTTTTATTAGAATGTATCCATTTTCCTTAATTTCGTCTAGAATCTTTGACTTGTAACAGTCTTATGCCTTAGACCATGTACCCTTTCTTAGTTTTTAGTGAAATGTAACAAGATTGGCTTTCTTCAGTCTTAAAATGAACATGAGTTGGCCCTGCTTTCTCCTCCAGCCTCATCTCTACAGCTTTTGTAGATCCTTTTTCTTGTTTCTGAAAACATACTGACCTCTTTCTTGTCTGAAGTCTTTTGACCATACTTTTTACTCTTCCTGGCATGTTTTCCCCATTGGTTATCTCCTTCTCAGCTTTCGTTTCTAAGCTAAAGTATTATCCCAGAGAGACCAACCCTTATCGCCTTAAGTGTAATCTTCATTTACCTGTTGATTCACTCTTTTTTTTTTATCTCTTTAAAAAGGTTTTTTAAATTTATCTCTTATTTATTATTTATCTTTTATTATTTATCTCTTCCAGTGGACAGTAAGATCTACAAATACGAGGACTGTGCTTCTGATCTACCATTCTATCCTCAGAGGTTTGCCTTAAGCCAAGCATATGGCAAGCTCTAAAAGCCATTTGTCAACTCAGTTGTTAAATGTTAAATTTGACACTTGCCAACTTTTACCTTAATCTGTTGCAGCATTTCTTCTTTGGCTTCTGTATTAATAATCTGTCCTGCCTTCTCTCGGTATTTTTGGTTCTAATTCCTTTCATTTTTTTCCTCTTCCTCACAAAACATTAATCTTCTGGCAATCATTTTCTTCTCACACTATGTACTTTAACAAATCTGATTCTTTTTTTATGGTTTTAACTACTGTTCATATGCTTAGTGTTCAGCAATACTTGTTTTTAGTTCTCCCGATCATCAGAATCATTCTCTGTTTTGCTGATTGACTCTTTTGAGTATTATTAAATGGAATTCAGCATTCTCCACTCTCTTCAACAACCTCACCCTATTTTCCAAAATGAAGAGGCCAGTTACCCAAGCCAGAAACCAAGAAGTTTCATCCAGTGTTCTTACTCTATTCCATCATTTGCTAGTTATGCCTGTATTCACGTATCCTGTCACCAGTATTCATTAAGTTGTCTTAATTTTGCCTTCTCTATAATTCTAAAATGTGTCCTCTCTTCTGTAACAGTCCCTAACTCATCTCCTTGCCTCATAGTATTGCCCATGATGAGCAATTCTGGCTACTGCCACCAGAGTGGATTTTCTGATCATAAATTTGCTCTCAGGATTTAAATATTTCAGGTGTTTCCTCTTGTCTTCAGAATATTTCTCAGTAAGCTATGTAAATTCTTTCTAACCTAATTTCCAGATAGTTACTAACAAACCTGGTGTTAAATATATACCAAATCCTACTAATATCTTAAATATTTTAAGTTTTCTCATGTTTCTATACCTTTTGGAGTCAGTTGGCTAATCTAAATATTATCAGTCCAGACTCAGTTATGGGACACCTTAAAACCATAAAACCATTTCCTGGTTGTGGTATCTCAAGATGACTTTGTGTCTCCTCTTTACTATCATAGGATTCCATGTGTCTTCCTAGTAAGGCAATTTATCACCCGTAACTAAATCATTAATTTGAATTCATGTATCCTCTTCAGTAATGAGCGTTTAGTTAAAATCAGAACTTTGTTACAACTCTAAGTGACTGCTCACATTCTGCATTGAACTGGACTTGCCCAATGTAGAAGAGCAGAACTCATGCAGAGAAATTAAAATGTAAAAAAGAGGCTTAATATTATATAGTCTCAGGAATCTTATCTCTTCAAATTCTGGAAAACTTACATCAAACCCCTCACTTCCAACACCAGAGTAAGTCCAGGCTGTCCCCCAAGGATTTTTTTGTAGGAAATTACCATATCAATGCAAACTTGAAAACCCACCTTTTCTCCATTGTGCCCCTACTCTGGACACATATAGAAATACATACACAATCTCTCTCACACGAAACTTCACAAGTCTATTGGATAGTAGTAAAGTACCAGGGGAGAGGCTATATTTCATGCAGAAGAAATTTATAATCTCTATTTGAAATTTCTATTATAACAGTCCACCCTTATCCATGGCTTCACTTTCTGTAGTTTCTGTAGTTCACTTACCTGCAGTCAACTGTGGTCCAAAAGCAGATGATTCTCCTTCTCACATGTCATCAGAGAGTCAGTAGTGGCCTAACACTACATCACAGCGCCTGCTTCATTCATTTCATTCATCTCATCACGTAGGCAATTCATCATTTCACATCATCACAAGAAGACGGGTGAGTACAGTAAGGATATGATATTTTGAGAGAGAGTACAGAGTCAAGTAACTGTTATTATGGTATATGGTTATAATCATATTATTTTGTTATTAGTTATTGTTAATTTCTTATTGTGCCTAATTTATAAGTTAAACTTTATCAGATTATGTATAGGAGAAAAAATGTAGGGATTTATGGGGTTCTGTACTATCTGCGCTTTCAGGCATCCACTGGGGGTCTTGGAACATATTCCTTTTGGATAAGGGAGGAGATCCTGTACTGAAAATCTCTTTAAACCTCTCCTCCACCACCAGGAATATCTTTCTTTGTCCTGTTTGCTTTCCTGCAGCTTTTAACGTCTTCTTACTCCTCTCTCTTGACTATGTCTTTTTCATTGGGTTTTCTCAGGAGCTCCAAATTTCTCTTCTATTAATCAGAACAAGTGAGTTAAATCCAGCTTGCATTTTTAAACTTGCATCCCCAAACCTGAGAAGCTGTTTTACGCATTTTGCCAAAGATTAGTTCCTACCTCCTCCATGATATAGAGAGTAACTTGGGCTAGTTACTTAAACTTTCAGTATTTGGTTTCCTTGTCTATGTAATAGAAATAATAGTATTAATCCCTTTATGTGTTTATCTTCCTGATTAAATTACTTAATACATGTAAACTTAAACAATGCTAGCAGTTATGTGCTTATTCAGTGTTTATCATTGCAATTGCTGTGATTGTTTATTCTCCTTGGAAACCTCTATGGTCATACAAATTTTTTTCTTGCTATTATTATATCCTTCTCTTTATCCTTTCCCTTTCTCCCCCAACCTCCCTTCCCCTGGCCCTTTTTTGCTGTTGAATAAAACTAGTATGGAATCTCACAGAAAATTACAGCTTGAAAACCTGGGTCACATGAGAACAAGAAAACAGCAAGCGATGTGTTTTTTTTTTTTTCTTTCTGCTCTCATAATGAGTTTGATCTCTGCTTCTCTCTCTCTCTCTCTCTCTCTCTCTTTTTGTATGCTTTAGTAATCTTTTGGCACATAACACAATATAATGTCACTCCAAGTTGGTGGTTTAGAATTCCAAATCTGTATATCCTTATCTACTCTGGGAGAGAAAGTCTAATTGGCCCATGTTATGTCAAAGGTCTACCCTTACTCCAATTACCCTGTTTTGAGATGAGTAAATACTTTAAACAAAAACAGAACCATTGGTTTCTTTTAAAAACACTCCTTGTACGTACTTAAGCACCTCACCTTTAGAAAATGTCTCTTGTTTATCTTTTATCCCTAACATTACGCGCAGTCTTGGCTTATAGATGATAGTCAGTAAATGTTTATTGGGAGAATCAGGTATTTGCTTTGTGCTGAATTTCACTCACTAGCAAATTTTGTTAAAGTAACATTTTAAGGTTTTTAATAAACTGAGTTATTCTTACATGTTTAAGTGATTTTAATAAAAAAGAATAGGTGTGGTTGATGGGGAAGATTGAAAAAGCCATCAAGGATGAAGTGAATTAATAGAGAATGAGAAGAAAATAAAGGAAAAGATAGAATATTCCAACAGAAGGGGTGCCTGGCTGGCTCAGTCAGTTGAGCATCCAACTCCTGATTTCAGCTCAGGTCTGATCTCAGGGTCATGGGATTGAGTCCTGTGTAGGAATTAGCCCTGGGCATGGAACCTGGAAGAGTCTCTCTCTCTCTCTGTCTCCCTCTGTCACTGAATGGGTTTTCTCTCTCCCTTTCTCAAATAACAGTAGCTCCATCAATTGTTCTCAGTTATCCAAAGAGTTATGAGAATGAGAGTTATAAAAATTTCTTTTTTTATATGTAATAAGTCTTAAAAGTAATTTTTATGTAGTCCTCAAAATATACATAATTCTTTCTCTTACCCATATCCAAGTTTCTAGGAGCGTGTTTCATTTTACCTATTTTTCTAAATATATTAGAAATTTTATTTTTCTAAGATTTTATAAATTTCATTTCATCTCGAAGCAATCCATGCAACATGACCAGTATTAATTTAGAAAAATTCATTTATAAGGTCTAAAGCTAAACACATTTTGTTGCAATTCAAGGTACTTAATTTTACAATCGTCTGAATGGTGAGTAGAATATAACCAGAAGAAACAGGCACAAGAGAATCTTGAAATACACACATAAATAATTATTTAAATTTTTAGTCCTGATTCTTAGTCACACTTGTTACCAACAGAGGTCAAGCCGTATCTTCATTATTAATGTATTGGTAAGGAAAAAAACAAACAAACTATAAAATAAACTAAATAGGAGCCATGGAATAGGAAAAAAAGTGATAGCAGCTTCTAGGGGAACAAAACTTTCACTACAGGAAATGAATGCCATTCCATTTCGATTTTACAAACAAATAGCTTAATTGAAAAAATTCTTAGTCTGTTGTAAAACCTTATCTCCCATTATATATTTCTTGTTCCATATATCATTCCTAAAATATTTATTGATCCAAACCTGATTAATAATACTAAAACTAATCTGCCTTCAGAAATGCTTACAGATTTTCAGATAAGTGGCTTAAATATTAGTTTTTAAGTGAATGAAGTTTGTGTGCATATGTATTCTTATACATACACACTTGTTATATCTATTAGCTTTGTTAAAATAAAGTCAATTATTGCATTTTAATCACTAGCATATATATAATATAAATGTCTTCCTAAACATTTTAGATTGTTGAAACCCCTCTCTATTTTGTCTCACAACTTAGAGACCTACTCCAAGATGATAAGAATACAATATAAACAAATACTTTTGCTCTTCCACATTTTTCTTTTCCTAAGGGATTCCTGGAAATTGCCCAGGGAAATTATCACTTGTTATGGTGAAAACCAAGAACTAGTTAACTTTTGTCTAATAACTTTTTTTGTCTAATAACTTTTAATTAAAATTTATGTGATACATAAGTTATGTAGCATAACATAAAACTGTCCATAGACAAGTGTTGTGATAAGCAAGTTTGCAAAGCAAGTTACATTTGTCTTGCAGTCGTCAAAATACTTGTTTGTTCTTCTATCCCTCTGATGTCGGAATCCAAAATTTCCTAGAGTTCACATGAAGGAGTTTCTGATAAATGCCCCACAGTTGACACCTCATCTCTAACACATTCTTTTCATCAATACATCTTACCAGTTTCTTGATGCCATGTTTTCTGCATTCGGAGATTATTTTCTGGTTAAAATATTCTGCTTTTACATTTCTAAACAAAAAAGAGATAAAGATAGGTTAGCCATAGAGTGGTGCATAATGCAGAATCACTATTTGGTCACCCAAAAGAAATACAAAGCAATTCCATGCTTTGTTTAGGACACTTGAAAGGTGTGGCAGCCAATCCAGCATCATTTATGGCAATAACTTATAACATCTTATTTTTCTCTCCTAACTTTTCCCTCTTCCACCTCTGATAGGTGAGCTTTCTTCTTTGGCCACTCCTCCCCATTCATACTGTTATCACTTCCCTCTCTCTTAATATTTAATTGATGATTCTCCTTTCCTTCCCTATTTTGTTTTTCTTTCTCCCCCATGGATGCTTTTTCTAAAAGACTACTCTCAATCTCTTATCTCAATCAAAATCTCCATTTGCCTACAATTCTATTTAGATAACCATATAATCTTTCTCTCTGGACTGGCGTTTGACACTATATTCTATACTCTGCATTTTAAGGGCATACTTTGGTTGGCTCTTGTATCTATTCATAAAGTGTCCGGGCTATCTTAGTTTAATTATCATTTGGCTTTGTTAGTTAAATTATCATTTTCCAAACACCTGTACTTTGAATTCTTCACTAAAAATGACTTGCTAATTTCTATAGATATAGCTTACTAAAGTTTGCATTTGCTCTGTCTCTTCATTGATATATATATATACCAATTTATTAAAAGTTTTAATGACTGCCACCTACATGTTTATAGTTCCTTCTTAACCCCTCTGTCAGTTGTCACACTCTACCTCTTCAAGTAGGACTCTGAGTGTCTCAGATAGATATTATTAAGAACATAGTATTAGCCCACTGAAAACAGTGAGGGACAGAGAGAGGATTTGTTCATAATAGCAAAATAAATTTGAATGATACCAAAATCTTCAGAATATCATTCACTCCTCCTATACCAATAATCTTTAATCTGTCAAGACATACACTCCCAAATTTGTCTTTGCTTATAATATTGATATGATCTAGAATGCTCTCCTTATCTTGGTCTTGTAAAATCCTATCCATTAGTTTAAAATGATTTGAATTGGCAATTGCATTATGGAGCTTTTTTTTTTTAATTCTACCTATTTAGAAAACTTTGTCCCCAAAGCATTTTTCATTCTTTTTTTTTTTTTACTTTATGCAATGCATTTAAATTTTATTCCATGACTGCCTCTATGGTTATTAAAATAAATAATGCCATTACCAATGTAAAATCTCACTTGGTTCAGTATATTTTTTCTCATTATTATCTCTAAAGAGGTGAATGGGAGAAAGAGATATGAGTATTGAACTGATGAGAACTGTCTGATAACTTTATTCCAGTTTTCCCAAATTTCAAAATTGTATTTCCTGTAATGTTAACAGTTTATTTTACATAAATACAGTACCTAAAACACCTCAACTTATTTGTTTTAATATTTTGAAACTAAGTATTTAGCTTATGACTTTGGCCAATATTTCCACATGGATTTTTTATATAATACATCATAAATTTAATTGGAAACAGTACATAAAATCTACAAAATATTTTCCCAGGTAATATTTAGCTGAAAATATTATTTCTTGGTTGGTGCTTTTAGTCTCCAAGAATCCATAACTGTAAAATGAGAAAGGACCAATGCTTATTTTGTTGCTTGATAAGATCAAAATACTGTCAGTTTATATATACTAGTTCACTGATTTTGCACAGTTGGGATGTAATGATCTTCGGTTCTATACTAGAAGAACTTGAGTGTGAGAGATTAAGTAACTTTTGCAGTATTACATGGCTTCTAAGAATCCCAAGTGACATCTCCAAGTCTGTGATTTTCGCTGTACTGTTGTCTTATTTAGACAGGGACACTATACATTTTGAAGGCGAACACCTAGTAACAGAAAGTCAAAGCTTTTGTTGTGTGTGGTTGTTATTTCTTCTTTCTTACACTGTATTTATGTAAAATTAATTATGGAATTTGGGTAGTTAAAATATCAAGATTCCCATCCACTTATAATGATTAGTTATTTTGTGGATACTTCCATGTTAGTGGACATGAACTTCTATTGATTTTTCACTTGGTGTGTTGTGGTCAGAAAACGCACTCGGTATGATTTTAGTAAATTTAAATTATTGAGATGTGTCTTATGGTTCAGGATATAGTCTGTATCAGTATATGTTTTGTGGGTGCTTGGAAAGTATGGGTATTCTGCTGCTGTTGGATGAATTGTTGTACAGAAGTCAGTTACGTGCTGTCGTATAATGGTATTGCTGAATTCTTCTATCCCTGCTGATCTTCTGTTTAGTTGTTCTATTGATTATTGATTATTAAACTGTATTTGTTGATTTGTCTATTTCTCCTCTCAGTTCTATCAGTTTTGCCTCATATATTTTGAACCTTTTTGTTTGATACATACATATTTATGATTACTATAGCTTCTCTATGGATTGGCCCTTTTATCATTATGTAATGTCTCTCATTTTCTCTGGTAATTTTTTTCACCCTTAAGTCTCATTCATCAGATACTAATATGCTGTTTTTACTGTTCTTAAAACTGTACAGTGTCAGAGAAGGACAAGTACCAGATTATTTCACTCATATGTGGAATTTGAGAAACAAGACAGATGACATAAGGGAAGGAAAGGAAAAATAAAACAAGATGAAAACAGAGAGAGAGGCAAACCATAAGAGATTCTTAACTATAGAAAACAAACAGGGCTGCTGGAGGGGAGGTGGTAGGGGGATGGGGTAACTGGGTGATGGATATTATGGAGGGAATTTGATGTGATAACCACTGGGTGTTGTATGCAACTGATGAATCACTAAATTCTACATCTGAAACTAATAATACACTGTATGTTAACTAAATTGAATTTAAATTAAAAATTTGTTTAAAAATAAAAAACTGTACAGTGTAATAGTTTTTCTTATAGAGTATGTATCTATTGCCATAATTAATTATTAATATTAATATAAATATTAATATGGAATAGATGCTATACTGATTATAATAATAAAATAAATCATCCTTCTTCTTCTTCTTCTTCTTCTTCTTGTAATTAAGATGGCATCTCTGTATTTCTATCAGTATTACTTAGTTAGGTGTGGCTGACTCATTAGTCTTTGCTTCTGTACACTGTGCTGCTGTCACCAGAAAACTGTACTGTCTAGACACCCAAGAGTATTATGGATTGTATTCATGGAGACCATTAGTCTAATGTCTAATTTTAAGAGGATAAGGGAATGAATACCTTATCCCGCACCTCCCAAAACATCAGCCGAGTGACTTAGTTACTCAATGTCCAACTTCTCAGTCAATATGCTTGAGCCTTGTTACACGCCACATTGTGTCAACATGTGAAGGGACTAATACTTCTGCAAGGGGGCTGGAAGTCCCAAGGATAGGCTACTATAGCTCTCTTGAAAGCAAACCTGGATCCCTCCAAGATGGACTGGGAAGCCTTAGAAGGAGATGGTCGATTATGAGTCAAGACCTGGAGACTTCTTGCCCCGTTTCCCTGTAGCCACCCAGAGTCATGCTAAGAATTATTGGAAGATGAAAAGTATGAAGTGAGAATAGTGGCTAGAATCCCAAAACAGGGAAGGAAAAAGGGAGATTGTTAGGAAAAGACTGGCCAGCCTGGAGGGAAAGGCAAAGACCTGTCAGAGGGAAATTCAGAGCTGTGTTTTAGGGTGGTTTCAATCTGAGCATCTCTGGGTTGTGGGCCCAGTGCTCTTTCACTGCACCACACTGTTAACTTATTGATTTGTTTCAACAAAAGCCTAATACTTGAGGTTATAGGGGAAAACACCTGTCGTACCCTTATGGCACAGCAAAGGGACTAATTCAAATAATTCAAACCTATCTTACGCCTGGTTTGGAGGCAATAAAACACACAGCAGTTGTCAGGGAACAATTCCCTAACCCTGACAGTATTGACTTGAAAATTCTAGGGGGGAAAAAATGTATCAATACGATTAATGTGAAAAGCCACCGCCTCTCTTCAAGTATAACCAGTGTGCCGCCCTCCCCCAGGAATTAAAGAACCCCGGTAGCAGGAGGAACATATTAGAACAAAACGAAACAAAACAAAAATTATCTGTATATGTGTGTGTATATGTAGCTCAGCCCGGTATACAACAGAGCCACAAAAGCATGACCCACATCACTTCAGTGGGCATCACTTGGGAAGGATACCCTAATTCTACAGTCTAGATGATATCTTCCACCCCTGGTACAGAAGCTCACTACAGGAGAGAAATTTACCCTGGTCACTGAGACCACTGCCTTAACAATGCTCAAAGGCTGCTTCTCCTAAGACTCTGAAATTTTGGACATCAGGCATTTGTTTGCTTCCTTTGATGTTAGCTAACTCTTTCCTTAGCCATGATAGCTGCACTCTGTCAAACATACTATGCTCCCATGTCTGAAAGAAAATCTTACAGTGGTAACTGCTATCTGTGCCATTCTAAAAATTAATGGAGATTATTGCTCTCCTCAGGAGCAAACTGCCTCGTATGGGTCCAGGCCTTGACCCAAGATGACCTCTCACTTCCCAGAGCCCTCTTTCTCTCCCCACCTCAGCTTTTCACACCACAGCTTCTGGCACTGCATCTCTGACTATGACCACCACAACTGTCCCTTTCCTCTTGGCTACACCCACATTTTACATAGACTTTACTGCACTATCAGTTCGTACTCTTCAAAAATCTAACAACTGGACCTGACTCTCTGCCTCAAGGAATACACCAAGATCTTGTCACCATGGGAATATAACTCCGGCTTTTAACACATTTAATAATGCCATCAAGACATTGTTAGAAACCTCAAACATTTCAGATCTGGTTTTCATGACTAATGCCATATAAATGGGGAACTTGGTTATGGGCTGAACTACAAGGATTCCTTATGCTTCTACTTATTATCTTCCTTTTTACTCTTATAATAAAATATTTTCTAGAAGGATAAGGGCAACTTATGCCCTACTTTCTGGAATCTCTTTTACTATTTGGGCCCCTCAAACAACCCAATAATTACACTCAGAACTGATGGCAAGTCATCAAAGAGTCAATTGAAATATCATTTTGTTTTGTTTTGTTTTAGGGAACTTGGCTAGGGACTGGATCAGTTCCTCTTCTTGAGCAACTGTTTATGTCCACATCCCTAACTCTTCAGTTATTAGGCTGTCATAATTTCAGTCCACTGTCCATTGGCCACCCTAATTTACAGGACTTGGATACCAGGTAGCTGTGTACAGATCCTATTCCCTAGAACTTGTGAAATCATTCATATTAGATAATCCACAAAGAGCTCACAAAACTCCATCCCACTTACCACACATGAACTGCCATCTAGAACTCCAGTGTGCTGCTTACAATGATTCCAGGTCCAACCCCGTGTGTGGTAGCCTTCTCTTGTTTGGAAATACAAGTACCAGAGAGTTTTGCCTTTCATCAGTGTTGTGTACTACTCTCAAAAAGTCCTTAAATCTTGTAAAACATTTGTGTATACCTCAAGTCTGATATACTATGTTATTAATTTTTACTATCTTTTATTAAAATAATAAAAATAAATTAATAAAAGGTAACTTCTGTGAAAATTAGAAAATTCCTTATTTTGTTTACCAATATTATTCTTGTCACAAAAATTACATGTTTATAAAATCTTTAAAAAATTAAATCTTTAACAAAAATTGCATGTTTAAATTTCTTCAGTTAGAATAGATTACATATTTTCGCACATTTACTGCAGAAAGTATCAATGGTATCTGCATTAATATAACAATTAGAACATTGAGAAATTATGTTTCAGAAATTGAATGTTTCAGATCATATTTTTCTTTTTCTATAATATTTCCACCTAGTCATTAAACAATTATATATAGCCTAAAATAATTATCTATCTGTAATTACCACCTAAAAATATGACTTTAATTATGAAAAATTATGAAAGTCCACAGATCAGAATTTAACTCACAAATGTTAGTAAAAGAATAAATTTGGCATTGAAATTTTTCTTAATTGTTTACAAATTAAACAAAATAATTAACAAAAAGTACTCTGTTTATATAGTATATTGTCCCATATGAGAACTAGTAGAATGAGCAAGAGAGAAAGAATATATAAAACTAAAAATATGAAACTATGGAATTATATTATCATGCATTTCACTGTCTTAAATAATCAAATAAATTAAACTTTTACTTTTTTTTAAGATTTTATTTATTTATTTGACAGAGAGAGATCACATAGGCAGAGAGGCAGGCAGAGAGAGAGAAGCAGGCTTCCCACTGAGCAGAGAGCCCGATGCAGGACTTGATCCCAGGACCCTGAGATCATGAACTGAGCTGAAGGCAGAGGCCTAACCCACTGAGCCACCCAGGCGCCCCAAACTTTTACATTTTTTTAAGTTGACCCTTAAAAAGAGTTTTGCTTCCATTTTTAGAGAAGCAGAAAGATGAGAGAAAACAGCTTAAATCCACGGAGAAAGTCTCACCCTGTAAATATACACCACAAAACCACTGCAAAGCCCTGAAAATTATAGAGCTTTGGAGGGGTCCAGTATTCTGTGTAGTGGGGTTTTAATAGACACCAGTGAAGCATTCTGGCAGAATGACAATTCCATCAGAATAGTGGCTAAAAAGCCCTCTACTTCCAGTAACATTTTATTTGTAAACTCCTGTCTTTTAGAGTTAAGCAGATGCTGTTTTGTTTAAATTTGACAATAATAAGCCAAAACTGAAATAGAGAAATGTAGATTTTAACATGTACTATGTTACTTTCTTACAAGAAACTTATATATATATATATATATATATATATATATATATAGTCATTACAGAATATATTTAAAAATAAAGTTGGATACTTGAGAGGGAAAATTTAAAAGAAGTAAGCAAAGAAAGCATCAACTATTGCATCTGTATGTTGATTTAGAGTGTTCTAGTTATGTGCAAAACAGTTTCCCTCATGTCAGTATGATTTATTCTGTTACATCAGTATCTTACTAATTTTTCTCTTGAAATATCTCTTTCCCTTCATTTGCTACATATGCCAGATATTTCTCAGTAACATGTACCTTTAGGTAAATGAATAAAAGTGATCTAGACCAGAGAAGCAAGCAAACTACAGCCCTCATGCCAAATCTAACCTGCTGCCTATTTTTGTAAATCAAGTTTATTGGAACACAGTCATCCCCGTTCACTTATGAAATGTCTATAGCTGCTTTCCTACTGTAAAAGTAGAGCTGTGTAGTTGCAACAGAGACTGGCCAGAAAGACCAAAATATTTACTCTCTGGTCCATTACAGAAAAAGTTTGCCAATCCCTGATCTAGACCAAGTCTCTTCAATAGAAGGTTCTGTGATGATAGAAATTTTGTATCTGCGCTGATAAAAAGATAGCTACTGGCCACGTGTAGTTAATGAGCAAACTAAGCGAATATGGCTACAGTGATTTAGGAGTTAGTGTTTTTGATACATTTTTAATGCCCACATTTTATTTTGGCAAAACAACTCTAGTGACTTTGAGATGTTTCTACCAGTATAAACTTGTGCAAATAAATAACTTTCAGCACTCATACTGAAATGATTATTGGTGTTGTGATTGAAAGCATGTAGTAATTGTAACTCTTACTGTTAATATTAAATTTATCTATTGAATATTCTTTATTTCCTCTTCTGAAGACTAATTTATACCTTTCTCTTTCCTCAGACCTCCAAATTGCCATTCCTTCCTTCACCATATCTCAACTTCTGAACTCACCTTTTAATTCATTGGAAAAAAAAAAAAAAGGTTGAAAGCACCACCATCTTCCACTATCAAATCTGCAAAACAAGTCTTCCTTTTGCACTCAAATTTTTATATTCCTTCCTGTTACACTCTCTATCCATTCACATAATTTGTTCATTCATTTTAGTCTCTCCAGAACATTCTTTTTTTTTTTAAGATTTTATTTATTTATTTGACAGATAGAGATCACAAGTAGGCAAGAGAAGCAGGCAGAGAAAGAGGAGGGAGCAGGTTCCCCGCTTGAGCAGAGAGCCCAATGCGGGGCTCCATCCCAGGACCCTGAGATCATGACTTGAGCCAAAGGCAGAGGCTTTAACCCACTGAGCCACCTCTCCAGGCGCCCCTCTCCAGAACACTCTTAAAACAATATCACAGTTTATCTGTTTTGCTGCTAATATGCATAAAATTTTTTTCTTACAAAGCTGTGTACATCTAGGTAGCTGACAAGAGTTATTTTAAGTTAACATTCCTAGAAATGAGATTTCTGCATTGTAGGATTTAGACGCTTTTAAATTACTTAATATTGCCAAAGTGGTCTCCAAAATGATTGTGCCTATTTACATTTCTCCTACCAGTAAATGAGACGTTTTCCCAAACCCTGGCCAAACTTGATATTGTGGCATTTTTAAACCAATTTCTAGGAATGAAATGCTATCTTAGTGTTGTCATTTGCATTTTTAAAAAACTCATTAGTAAAATCAAATGTCTTCCCATCTGTATAGCGCTAGTTCTTCTAGCATATCACTTTGCTACGTGAAAAAAAATCTACATACTTACTGATAACATTATTCTCTTTCTAATAGTGCATTATTACAACACTGCTCTAGTGAAAATACAGAAATATCTTGTTATCTGTACTCTCACTATCCAAGTATTTGGTATAACTTGCAAAACTTTCTATTCCAAAGTCATTTTTTTAGGGGTGGGCATGCAGAAGGGAGAAAATCTCAAGCAGACTCCCTGATATGCTCAGAGCGTTACACAGGCTCATTCTCATCACACCAAGATCATGACCTGAGGAGAAATCAAGAGCCAGACACTTAACTACCTAAGCCACCCAGGCATCCCTATTTCAAAATCATTATTGAATCAAGAACCTGCATCTGAGTCTGGCATATAGAATGCATCACAAATATACCTCAGTTGTTCATTAGGTAGGATCAGGGTTATGCCTTATGAGTGTTGTTTAAAATATCATGAATCAACACTCATCTTCTCAGGACTTTTTTAGAGGGTATAGCCTTTCCTAGGCCCTAGCATGAACCTTTCAGTTTCCTGAACTACTTCACACCTTCTCTTCCCTCTTCAAATTGTCAACAACTTTGTCCAGACTGCAGTCTCAGTAATGACCTTCCTTATTATACCACTGATTTAAAAAAAAAAAAAAAAAAGGAAATCTACAAAACCACTTGCATCTATACTGACATATTAGGTCTTTCTTTTCCTGTCCCTGGGTACAAAAAAATCACTATTGATATTGAAGACAAATCCCTCCACAACCTTGCTAGATCTTGTCATTGAACTCCCCAGAGCTTTGTTTCCTGAAACGTCCAATTTGTTTCTACTACGTAATCAAATTTTCACTCTTTCCTGGATTATTTCTATCAGCATATAGCCATATTTTAGAAAGCGTTCTTGGAACCCATATTATTTAGTTACAACCCTATTATTGTACTTCTCTATAGCAACACTCTTGGAAGAAGTTCTCAATTTTTTTGGTCTATTTCCTCAGCTTTCACTATTTTATCTTAATAACTGCACTAAAAATCACCAAATTACCAAGTTATCTGTCCTTATCTTAACTTCTCAGTAACTATTAATTTCCTTTCAAGCACCTTGAACTTCTTTCTCCAATTGGCCCCTAAATTGCATTCCTACTTCATTAGCTAATTTTTCCATGATCTTTGTAACTGACTCTATCCCACATGTCTAAATTATCAGGTGCCTCAGAGCTCACCCTTGGCCGTTCCTTCTGTAATTTCACACACTCCCTACAAAACTTTATCCAGTCTCATGACTTTAGATACCATCTGTTTATTTTTGACTTCCAAATGTATATCTCCAGGCTTAACTACTTTCTTGATTATGAAAACCACTAAATAATACATAGAATTATAAAATTATTATATTGTGCACCTGAAACAAATATAACACTGTATGTTAGTTATACTTGAATTAAAAAAAAAAGCCACAAAGTAGAACTTTTTCCCCACATATCACCCCAGTCTGCTTTTTCTCCCCCTCAGTGAATGGCATCACAATTCTCTTATTGTGTTAGATCAAAGGGCTAAAAGCCATAATTAACTTCTCTTTTCTTCATATCCTATATGTCAACAACCATTTTTAAAACTGTTTGATATGTACAGGGTGGTAGAAACTTTGTCTATCTGCAAAAGCAAGAGTGGTTTACATTGTAGGTGCTCGTCAAATATCTGTTGAACAATGAATGAATGCAGCAATAAAATTATTTTTAGGTAAAATATGTAAATCTTTTCTTAAACCACAGTGAGCTTCAGAACAAAGGGAATGAGGTGTAGCATTACTTTTATATGCTTATGTAAAAAAAATGCTCTAGAAATAGTCATTCGAGATTGTGATTATTTATGGTTTAAATTGATATTCCACTGGCATAATGGTTACGTTCTCTACTTTTTCAGGTGTGTTGTTTTTGGCTTCCCTTCCTGGGTGGATTTCCTGATATTTTATGCCATTTCCACATCTTTCAATCTAAATATATAATTTAAGAAAAATTAGCCATTTATGGAGTAAAGATAGTCCCTGGTGACATTCCCGGGTATCTAGCAAAAGAAAGAGGCACACATAATTATCCAAGATGGATGTATAGTACTTCTGACAGCACAGCTTAAACAAAGAGTTGACAAATTCAAAACAGAGCAATTCCAATTCTTCATTAGAACTCTTGAGTTCTGGTGATGAAATATACAGTAGTAGTTAATTATTCTGATTTAGACTAGTAGGAAGGAAAGGACACTATATGTTGTTATGTGAATAAAAAACATACTTTGCTGGGTCACAGAATCTTTCAAATACTGAAGTTTGAGCCTTTTAGCTAATATACACTGGAGTAGTGTAGTGAATATCTGTTATTCTTATCTTGCTGGCATTCTTTGCTTCTTTTCCTTTAAGAAGGGCAGCTACTTCTTTCTCTGGGTGGAATCTATAATCACCTGGCTTCACTTCCTCAATATCATTGTACATATGAAGAAAAATGTCCAATTTCCTTTTTAAATATTGATAAAAATCTTGGGAAAGGGATGCTATGTACTTTCCTTTGGCATTGCTAAGTGTAAGTATAACCCAAACTATATCTGGTGATGGCAAGGACACAAACTACCTGAGCATGAAACCATCACAGAGTAAGATTGAGCATGGAGAGGGCACAGAACAGAGGCCTATTTTACAATATTTGGTTGCACTGCTACATTATCTGGCTATGACTAAACGATCCCTAAATTTTTATGTTTCTGGGCCAATATATTCTAGTACTTATTGATTTTTTTGTCTTTTGTAATCAAAGTGTCCTTATAAGCATAAGTAAAGATAAGGTTTCTATGTAAATATTTATGTGATTTTTAAAATAATTTGTAATTAAAATTCATTAAAGTAATTTTCAAAGTATTCAGTATCACTGGAAACAGAAGATACAGCATTTAGAACATTTGGGTTTTATTTGAAATGACAACATAGCAAATTGTTTCCAAAAAATCAACTAATAACACACAGCCTAAATGTAATTCTCACATTGTGAATATACTAAGAAGAAAAGAACTATATTAAGTGATTGGATTATTAAATGCATGATTTTCTTTATTCTGTCATTGTTACCTCTTAGTCTTCTTTCTGCATCTCCTTGTTTCTCAATTGCTTTTATTACTCTTTAAACTCTGTTATTTCATCCACCTATATGATTTCACCCCTAACATGCTGACTTCCAAATTTGTATCTTCTCCCTGATTTTCAAGTTTCTGTATTCCACTGTTGCTGACATTCTTTCTTACAAAAATGTATAATTTATTTCTGTTATCTCTTAGTCTCATGTGAAATCATTATTAGTATTACTGGGTAGATATCAAGAGAGAGGAAATCTGAGAAAGTAACAGCTTTAAAATCCGTTAGTGTACAAAATGATATAGCTAAATAACAAGTCAGAAGAGGCTGGGCATGCTCATTAACTCCTCTCCTGGCTCCCTTGCTGATCTGCTTATGCTGGATAATTAAATCTAACATTAATGGAACAGGTATGTCCAACTCATGAGTTGGGTGGCATGCCCAACTCATTTCCTATCTTCTCTTCTCAAAACTTTTCTTTTTTTTTTTTTTTTACTATTTTTTTCCCCATTTTATTTATTTTTTCAGTGTAACAGTATTCATTGTTTTTGCACAACACCCAGTGCTCCATGCAAAACGTGCCCTCCCCATTACCCACCACCTGTTCCCCCATCAAAACTTTTCTAATCATGTAGGGGCTGTCTAAATTAACAGCCACCATATTCAGATCCTGGGGGTGGTTATTGATTTGTCGCTTCCCCAAGTCCTGACAGCTAATCAAAGAATTTTCCCCTTCAGTGTTTCTCCAGTCATTTCTCCACTCTTTAGCCTAGATCCTACTGTCCTCATATTTTGTCTAAGAACTGCAGCAACAACAACAAAAAATAAAATAAAAATAAAAACTGCAGCAACCTCACATGGATCAAATAAGTTTCTCACTGATGTTTTCATGGAATCCTCCTTGGAGTAGGTTAGGAACCCCTTCTATATACTTTCCCAATTACCTGTATATTTGTATTATTACATTTAGCACATATCACTTTATGTGCCTGTCTATTCCTCTAGGTGAGGAGAAATTTCCCTTATTATTATTATTGTTCAGTGGGGAAGATGTAAGGGATCTTGAGTCCTTTCAAAATATGGCAAATGGCATTTACCAGGTTTTATTTCCATTTTTATTTAAAGGTAAACTTTTCTGGTAACTGACCAATGAAAAATCTAGGGAACTTATCTAAGTTATTAATTTTTTTGTGTATTTTCAGCATTATATCTAGAGTTAATAATTTGCTTCATGATCCTTAGCCTTTTATACACATATTCTTCAACTAAGGGCTATGTGATAGTATTCCTCAGATTCTGTGATTTTGGAACATGCTCAAAGTCATGTTTAATCCTCTGGATTATGAGATCTATAATAAACCTAAATGAAATTCCTATCCAAGGTCATCTTCTTTTCCTCATTTCACTCTTTACTCAAATATCACATCTTCAAAAAGTTCCTCCTAGGGGGCGCCTGGGTGGCTCAGTGGATTGGGCCGCTGCCTTCGGCTCAGGTCATGGTCTCAGGGTCCTGGGATCGAGCCCCGTATCGGGCTCTCTGCTCAGCAGGGAGCCTGCTTCCTCCTCCTCTCTCTCTGCCTGCCTCTCTGCCTACTTGTGATCTCTCTCTCTGTCAAATAAATAAATAAAATCTTTAAGAAAAAAAAAAAAAAAGGTCCTCCTAAACCATAGTTGCAAAATAGTTGCCAGGCCGCTGGGTGGTTCAGTCTGTTAAGCATCAACTCTTGGTTTCAGCTCAAGTCATGATCTCAGGGCCCTGGGATTAGCTCCATTGATGGGCCCTGTTCAGTGCAGTCTGCTTGTCCCTCTCCCTTCCACTCTACTCTTCCTCCTGCCCATGCTGTCTCTCATAAAGAAAGAAGGAAACTAAGAAAGAAACAAATAAACAAACACTAGCTTCCTGTGTTCTCTGTGCTGAAAATTTTCTGCAAATTGTTTTGTGTCTTCTTACCTTATTGCATGTTCGTCAAAGTATTAATTGTTAACTGACATAATGTGATTTTCAATTTGTTTGTTTGCTTATTGCCTTTCTTACTAGAAGCCACTGTGATCACAAATTTTATTCTCCATTTTATTTCCAAAGTCTGGAACACAATATAGCATATAATAGGGCTACCATGGCTATTTTTTTTTTAAATAAAGAACAACTGGAATATCAATTTGTATTTGTTTCATTTTCCACTCTATATTGTTCAGTAAGGTATTATATTTTTCGTTTGCATTATTAATCAGTGGAGTTATTTCTCCTTTCCAATTTCAACTGTATTATTGAGGTTATCATTTGTCCATTTAATCTAAACATAATATAAACATTATCATTTTGCCTTTTGCCTTACCATTTTGTTTTCCGTGTTTTTATCTCAGCATCTAGTGATATCCTTTCCTTCCAGTACATTAATTAAGTATTGTTCTTTTACTTATTTTTGATGCATTTAATTTTGATAGATCTTTATTAAATTATCTCTTTTATTATTTTATTTCTTGGCAAAATTGCAGAGGATGTGAAAAAACTATTTCCTGGTTAGTTGTAAGAGAACATTTGTATTTGGGAAAACTGTTCTCTCTTGGTTTCATCTTCTAAATTTAGTCGTATGGGGCAAAAAGGAAAAAGATAAACCATCAGTTTCACATGTTAAATTACACTGTCTAAGAATGACAAGTAAAAATACAGCAAAGGATTTGTATAATGGCTGTGGAATGACACCCAAAGTCCATTCATTCCTAAACAAAAGCAAACTCTGTATAGTGACTCGAATTGAGCAGGGTACTTTCAAATTATTGGTTAACCACATTAAAAGTGATGAACTGTAAAAAGGCAGTCACCAATATATCACAGTTTACAGTGCATAGACAATGCATTCATCAGTCACTCTTTATGACTGTTGTCACGCTTCCATTTTCTAAATCTCATGGGAGCTTGAGGTATAGGTGTTGGAAAAACAACAAGTAAACTCAGGAAACGTTTTCTGCTCTTGGGTACCTGTCACACTTCTGTACTTTGATTCATGTCAGGATTCAAAGGTAACTCTTAAAATCTGCCAGCTATTAAATCTTTCTTGAACTATGGTTTTTGGTCTTTGGGTTCAGCTATTTCCTAAGTAGTAGAAAAATACATATAGCCATTTTAGCCTTTTGGAGGAAAATATGAAGGTGCTATGGTATTTGGAATGGATATTTTCCAAATTAGAATTTGATTCTAATTTGACCGGTTTAACATTCTCTCTGTCTCTCTCTGGATTTAGAATGAAGCTTTCTTCAAAATTAAGTATTTTTGAGTATGTGAAGTTGGTTAAGGACATGGATTCTAGAAAAAATTGTCTGTATAAAAATCCTTTCTTTGTTCTACTGCCTGTGATGATTCTACTGCATGTGATTACATGACAACAAGTTATGTTTTCTCATTCTTTTTAACTATAAAGATTTTACTATTTGTACTTAAATAATAGTGTTGTGGAAGGACTTAAATATGTTAAGAGGTGAGAGTAGGAATGACATATTAGGTGTAATGTATTTGGTGTTATAATTACTTTTCAGATTTACATTAAAGATTATTAGGTGTTATTTAGAAAAAAAAATCAAAATGTAGGTGTTATTTAGGGAAAAAATAGAAGCAAATCAAAACATGCATAAAAGAAAATTAAATCACCCATTTAATATGGTCAATAATCGGATGGGTAAAGAAGTTTTTTTTGTTTTTAATATTTTATTTTTTTACCTGACAGACAGAGATCTCAAGTAGGCAGAGAGGCAGGCAGAGAGAGAGAGGAGGAAGCAGGCTCCCCGAGGAGCAGAGAGCCCGATGTGGGGCTTGATCCCAGGACCCTGGGATCATGACCTGAGCTGAAGGCAGAGGATTTAACCCACTGAGCCACCCAGGCGCCCCGGTAAGGAAGTTTTTAAACTTTTATTACTTGGATGCCAAAATGAGTTATAGGATGTTAGACCTACTTATGGAATATGAATTTTTATACAGTTCATATCATTTAAAATATTCTATATAGTTTAAAATAATTATTCTATAGAAAAGAGGATAATTATTATTGACATATTTTCATATTCCTATTTCTCTGCAATTTGGAAGTTTGTCTAAAGTAGTTGTGAATATGCCAATTTGTAAAAATATGATCAAGTAGAACAAAGGATGTCGGCTGACTTGAACTCTTTAAAAGAGATTAGTGGCTCCCTATCTTGTAAATAAATTCACGGTAATATTTGGTTTTGATAGAGGAGGAAATTTCTTATCTTAATGTTAATTTGTTAAATCAAATATTGATAATAATACTCAGCAACTGAAATTAAATTTTTAAAAGTGTTTTTATTTAAAATACTGAAATTGCTTTTTTGGGTACCTCGGTGGCTCAGGGAGTTGAGCCTCTGCCTTCGGCTCAGGTCATGATCCCAGGGTCTTGGGATTGAGCCCCACATTGGGTTTTCTGCTCAGCAAGGAGCCTGCTTCCCCCTCTCTCTCTGCCTGCTTCTCTGCCTACTTGTGAGCTCTGTCTGTCAAATAAATAAAATCTTTAAAAAAAAATACTGTGAAATTGCTTTTTAGAAAAAGCATTGATATCTAATATCTCTGGGTACTCTGAAATACTTTTCTCAAATATGTATCTTAAACTTAGTGCCTGTTGATTTAATTGGGTAAATCTATTAAAAAATGTGTAGTAAATCTTAGAGGATATACCTGGGTCTCAAGAGACGTTTGTTCTAGGGACACAGTGGAAGATATTTTGACTGTAGAAATGCCTGGCAAATCTTGGGAGATTTTAAATATTTCCTTCAATAGTATTACTTTCAACAGAGGAGGGGATCCAAGTTTTGTGGAGCCGGAAGCCTAAACAGCCTTGAGAATCTTCTTTAAGGGGAAAAACAAACAAATGAAAAAGCAAAGATAAAATTACAACTACAACATTGGTACTAATGGATATCTTGAAGAGAAAAAAAAATACAACAAAATATAAATACTTAAAAGCTTCAAGTCTATAGGATCACATTCATCATCAATAGAATTCGTCATAGTCGGTTATAATTTTTGTCATTAAAATAGGGATATTTATTTCAGTTCACAGTATTTTTATTCAATGATGAGATAGTGATGATTGTTTAGAGGTGTTTTATGAATTTAATAGTATCTTCATCAATGTATTTTATATCTAATAGCCAATAGAAATATTTTTCAGGTATTTTCATGTATTTCACTCCTCTTCATTAGATTATCAAAAATCAAGTAGCATATTTATTAGTTTCTTTTGAAATGAGTATCTTCTAAAAGAATTACTACATCTAGTATTATCTTTTAAAAAGTACTTTTATCATTCATCTTTACTACCTTTATATCTCATTAATATTTCATCTGCATTTTTCTCAGTTCTTCAATCAATACATTTTAAAATGACAAAGAAGACAAACTACAAGAAAAAAATGTGATGTGAGTGACTAAGTGTTAAAGTTAAACTGGATCCATTAAGCCTTCAGAAAAACACTAATACTATGTGAATTATGAAACCAGTGATATAGTCTCAAACTGATCCTTATTTTTTAGGATCTAAGTTTAAATGTTACTCACTCATGAAGGTTAGAGTAAGAGCTTTTCATTCTGTGGATTTATATGGCTTAGATGATACAATAGTCAATATACACAACTATGTCATACCCAAAATTCCTTCATTTTGTAAATGTTACTGACATAAAAATATAATAAAACTCAGGTCAAAAAGTAATGCTGCAATGAAATAAATATTTAACCAGTGAGTAAATCTCATATAACAACTTCAGGAAAACATAACAAAATGGTTACCTTGAAAAAAAAAAAGTATTATCTTCACTAAATCATAAGAATATGTTCATTCTCAAAATGAATAGTGAAGAATATTAGCATAACACTGCATCCTCTTTAGTACTGTTTATAACCTAGGGAAACATTAAACAATTGATCTAATCTGAACAGGGAAATGTTATTTTGAAAGGAAGGTGAACATGTTGATAATCCCATTAAACTCAAATGATGTAATTAACTTAAATTCAGAAAATTAAAAAGGTTTGTTGGCTCAGGGAGTTGGTTTTTAAAAATCAGACCTTTCACCTCTAGGTTACCATTTTGAATCCAAACCAGATAAATAGAGACTGAAAATTGCTAACATATGATGTTAAGTGATGGCTTATAGGAAATGGGTTGGTGGTCTCAAGTTAATCCCATGGACAGGTATCCACATCATTAAAAAGACCATCAGAGTTTGCAGTAATTTATCTCTTTACATACAGGCTTAAAAGAAACAAAGGAATTACTTGTAAAAAAATCTCTCAAGGGCAAAAAATCAATTGGTTAAAATAGATTCAGAAAAAAAAATGTTTCAAAGTAAAACATATTTTTACAAATGATATCAGAACCATAAAAACTCTAAGATTATTAGTTCAATTATTTTGATAAATATACATTTCAAAGCAGAAAATGATCCTTTGGATTTGTCAGTATTGGAGGATAATGAAGAAAAACAGAACAAAAGATATTTGAGCAGAATTAACACAAAATTCACTGTGTGTGTGTGTGTGCCTGAGAATGAGTAGATTTTCATAAAATACATTTAAATGTTATCAAAATATCCAGTGTAGAATTAAATATACTCATAGATCCCTTAAATATAATGTTTTAAATTCAAGAGAACTACTTTATAATGTTCGTCTGTGTGATGAAAACATTTCACATTCAGTAAACTGAAGTTTGTTCCTATAAATTAAAATAGTCCTGAAATTCAATATAATATGCACTTGAACTAGGATTTACTTTAAGTCAATTCAATGAAACTCAAACCACAGAAGCTGAAAATCTCGAACTAGAAACATCTTTCACTGTTTCCTCATGCAACTTTCCCTTTTTCCCATTTGACATTTGAATTTCCTTCTTTAATTTGTGGTCATTTTTTTTTTTCTCTACTTCAGTACATTTAGGGACGGAGAAATTATTTTTCATAAAACATTAAGTTCTATTCTGACATTGCTTGAGTGAATGTTCTTAAATGTCTTGCATTGAAAATGTATATCCCAGTCATATCCATGAGGGGGTCCTAATTCTGCCTTCTTTGGTGACATCTAAAATGTATTTTGTCTTTTCCCAAAAATAGTATTTCAAATTGATCTTACCTTTCAGGCATTCTCAGTTACTGCCTAAAACTACATAGCTAACAGTTAAAGCAGCAATAGAAGCTTTGGCTTGCCACCTTCACCAAGTCCTGTGCTTTTAACCAAGATGCTATCCTGTCTTCACCCTGCTGATGAGGAGGAGAACAATGATTTCATGAATGAGAAAGAAATAAGCACATGTTGCATAAATGCCACTCTGAAGGCATTTGATAAGGTTTTAGAGGGACAAGGCTTGGACAAATGGCTGGTTACAAAACTACAGAATATTGGGCAGGACCAGGCACGAGTAATTTACAAATTGCATGACTTGTTAGGTATTTCAGGGTCTGGGAGGAAGAGGAAGTAAACAAACTCCAAAATTCTACTTTATTATCTTAAGAGATATGGCACAATCAGCTGAATTAAGTTCCCAAGAGAAAGTACAGATTGCCTAACTTGGTGGAGATGAGTTTTCCTTTTAGTCTTATGTTACCTAAGATTGGGGGAAGAGGGGGCTTCTTTTTTTCAGCTTTATTGAGGTGTGCCTGACCAAGAAAATTGTAAGATATTTAGAGAGTACAGAGTGATAATTGATAAAATGTACAGTGTGAAAGAGTGCGCCTCATTGACTTCATTAACACATTCATCAACTTACATATCTACTCCCTACCTTTTGTTTCTTCTTTTTTTGTTGAGAACATTTAAGTAGAACATGTTCTACTTAAGCTTGGTGAATTTCAATAATATAATACAGTGTTACCAGTTATAGTCATCATGTTATACATTAAACCCTCAGACCTTATTCATTTTATAACTGAAAGTTTGTACCAGTTTACCAACCTCTCCTTATCTTCCCCCAGCTATTGCCAACCACTTTTCTACTCTTTCTGTGTTTGACTTTTTCTTCTTTTTTTTTAGACTCACATATAATTGAGGTATCAGACAGCTACATTGCATTTTAATAAATCTGAATTTTTAGATAATTGAAATAAGGATTCTAACATGAAATTCCAAATGAAATTGAGTATATTCTGGTGAACATGTATTTTTTAAAAAATAATATTCCATTTGTGAACAATAGTGGATTCAGTAATTTTCAGTTCTTTCACAAAATCATTCTACTGTAAATATTTGAGTTGTGGCCAGGAATTGCTAATGTGTTAATTATGGAGACTCAAGTTTTTAAACACCTTAGTGGATCTTTAGAGATGTTATGGAGCTTTAAGATAATGTAAAAATTTAAGAAATTGAGGTCCACAAAGATTGATTCATCCACACATAATAGTTAATAAATAGAAACACTAGAATTTAAATTCAGAAAGGTAAGTGGATCAAATCTGAAACATTTCATTCCAATGGTTTTATGCCAGTAAGTCACAGACTGCAGATGCTTGAGGTTTCCATATAAAACCGCATGTCTGTCAGAGGACTCTCACCCTGCTTTCCTTTGTAATAAATACCCTTAAAAAGATCAAAGCACTTTTGGTACCAAACAACATAATGTAATTGATGGTTTTCTTTATTGAACAAAAAGCCTATATCCATAGGGTCAAAGTTCTGCACTTTAGGAAAGCCTACAACCTGGGACATATGTAACTACTGAGCAGGTCAGTTCATGTGCAAGTTATACTTGACAGTAAGCAGGATTCTGCTATGCAAGAACTTCTCTTCAGTAGGATGTAGGATTTAGAGCTTAAAATCATTTGCATGACATATCGAGATCATATCATGCTTATTGCAGGTTATTTAAATGCATATAGGAGCCAGCAATGATCTCAGATGAATGAAATGAGCTTGGTAGGTAATAGGGAGTGGTGAGAACTATGGCAAACTAAAGAAACCACATCACAGCTCAATTCCAGTCATGTGAGAAAGGAAACATAATGTTGCCAGATCTTTTGGTTTTCATTCAAGATCATTTGGAAAATCATGGTTTTTGGTTTTGGTTTTGTTTTAGATGGAGGGAGGTGAGATAGAAAATACACTGGCTTTTCATCTTTTTTTTTTTTTTTTAATTTATTTTTTCAGCGTAACAGTATTCATTCTTTTTGCACAACACCCAGTGCTCCATGCAAAACGTGCCCTCCCCATCACCCACCACCTGTTCCCCCAACCTCCCACCCCTGACCCTTCAAAACCCTCAGGTTGTTTTTCAGAGTCCATAGTCTCTCATGGTTCGCCTCCCCTCCCCAATGTCCATAGCCCGCTCCCCCTCTCCCAATCCCACCTCCCCCCAGCAACCCCCAGTTTGTTTTGTGAGATTAAGAGTCATTTATGGTTTGTCTCCCTCCCAATCCCATCTTGTTTCATTTATTCTTCTCCTATCCCCCTACCCCCCCATGTTGCTTCTCCATGTCCTCATATCAGGGAGATCATATGATAGTTGTCTTTCTCTGATTGACTTATTTCACTAAGCATGATACGCTCTAGTTCCATCCACGTCGTCGCAAATGGCAAGATTTCATTTCTTTTGATGGCTGCATAGTATTCCATTGTGTATATATACCACATCTTCTTGATCCATTCATCTGTTGATGGACATCTAGGTTCTATAAGGAACTTAGCAAACTCAACACCCAAAGAACAAACAATCCAATCAAGAAATGGGCAGAGGACATGAACAGACATTTCTGCAAAGAAGACATCCAGATGGCCAACAGACACATGAAAAAGTGCTCCACGTCACTTGGCATCAGGGAAATACAAATCAAAACCACAATGAGATATCACCTCACACCAGTCAGAATGGCTAAAATTAACAAGTCAGGAAATGACAGATGCTGGAGAGGATGTGGAGAAAGGGGAACCCTCCTCCACTGTTGGTGGGAATGCAAGCTGGTCCAACCACTCTGGAAAACAGCATGGAGGTTCCTCAAAATGTTGAAAATAGAACTACCCTATGACCCAGCAATTGTACTACTGGGTATTTACCCTAAAGATACAAACATAGTGATCCGAAGGGGCACGTGTACCCGAATGTTTATAGCAGCAATGTCTACAATAGCCAGACTGGCTTTTCATCTTAACAACAAATATACTTTAAAAACATTTTATCAAGCCAACAAAATACAATCTAAATTGCATTTAATCTAGAGTTCTTTAATTTTCTATCTCTATTGTAGCTATATCAAATATTTTTGAAATGAAGGAAAATAATGACAGTGAAAGCAACATATGCAGATTTTTTTCTCAGTTATCTTAAATCCTATGGGAAATTATGAAAAAACACTAAGCATCTACAAGAAATAGTTTCTATACAGGGAAGGCATATTCAGGTCTACTCTATGAATATAACCAGTATATGTTATCAACTAATGAGATTGAAAAATATTGTGATTATAAATGCTTTATTTCCATCCATTTGGTTGATACACAATAACCTGCCAATAGTAGTTTATGTCAATAGCATAGCTACTTGGGGGAATGCATCTTCCTGGATGAAATGTGAGGCCTGGGCACAGAGAGCAGGTATTTGCACTTCCACACTGCTGGTGAGCTGCTATGTCTTGGATAACTGGAGGAAGGTTAAGATCTGGAGACAGAAAAATAAAACTGAATTATCTGTCAGGGACAGGAGACAAGATACCAGGCAATGCTTGGAAACACAGAAATCAGGTTTATATTGTAAAACAGATGCAACAAAATGAAAGTGAGACTGAACCCTAGTAGCTTATGTCAGATTGCACAAGGCAGATGAAATACAGGGGAGGTCAGAGGGAGGAGGAGGTGCAGGAGAAACTTGGGCTGAGGCTCAGAGACTGAAAGAATTTATAGGCAGATCATCAAAAGACAGCAGAGTATCTGGAAGGCTTGAATACCTGGCAGGATATTGTGGTGAATCCCCCACCAAGTCTGGTTCACATTAAGATGTGTGTTTCAACTTGTGTACCTCCATTCTTGGCCGGGCAGGACAACCTGGACCTAGAATAGAGGTGAACACATGGCAATATTTTTATACTTTCTCTTAATACTAGGTTCTGAAAAACAGACAACAAATCTACAAATAGCAGTCAAGGTCAGAGACCAGGGACTGTTTTTTGTCTTTTCACTTTAACTGCTCAGTCAACTTTATCATCAGTATATTTGATCTCTAAGGGCCCTTTTACAGACACCACATCTCTTGGTTTTAGTTATGGCATTGAGAAAAGATACGGTTGTAGTCTAAACCATTGAACTGTTTCTTGTGTCTTGGTTAAGGACTAATAACTACTTTGAATGAAAACTTTTATTTAACAGAACGATCTGGTTAACATTCTACAATATTGTGGCAAATCTAGTTTCATCATTTTTGAAGACATTTTATGAACATGTACTATGTGTCCTGTATCATTATTGCATTGTGAAATGAAGAAGTGATACACAGTCCTAGCCCTCTGAGATTTCAGGTTTAAGAAAGAAACATATCTACAGACAAATGATCATAATAGCATGATAAAGCACTGTTACCATAGATATTAACAAATGCTATGGGGATAGTGAGGAGCAAGCTGATACTATCTAAAAATTAGGGAAGTCTTTATACTTCACTTTAAAAGTAATAATCCTTCAAAATCTTCCTATAAACTTCTCTTTTCTCTCCCTACCTGATTATTTGATATTGATGAAGTAATTATTGATTAATACTGAATTTTATTACAGCAATTCGTTGGGAAGGTCATAATGTGGTATTACAAGCTGAGTGGCTTCAACTCTGTAAATTGCTTTTCATTGTCTCACAGTTCTGGAGGCTAGATATCTGAGATCAGGGTTTTCCCACAGGACCATGTTCCCTCTGAAGGTGCTAGGGAAAGATCTGTTCCAGGCCTCTTTGCTAGATTTTGGTGGTTTCTTGGTTTGTGACAGCATAACTCCAGTCTTTGTGTGGTGCTTTCCCTGTATATTCAATTCTATGTCCGAATTTCTCCTTTTTATAAAGATAACAGTTATGTTGGATTAGGGTCCCACCATACTCTAGTATGACCTCATCTTAACTAATTACATCTGCCAAATGCTATTTCCAAATAAGCTACATTTTGAAGTAATAGACATTATAATTCCTGAATTTGGAAGGGTCAGTTCTTCCAATAACATTTATCTAAACCGGCGCCTGGGTGGCTCAGTGGGTTAAAGCCTCTGCCTTCGGCTCAGGTCATGATCCCAGGCTCTTGGGACTGAGCCCCGCATCAGGCTCTATGCTCGGCAGGGAGCCTGCTTCCCTTCCTCTCTCTCTGGGGTTGAGCATATTCTGGTGAACCCCCTCTGCCTGCTTGTGATCTCTGTCTATCAAATGAATAAAAAAAATCTTAAAAAAAACAACATTTATCTAAACCTTGTTTATTTGAAAAAAGGCCTGAGTTCCCTGCAAATGTAGGATGCTTCAAATCTGAATTTAGATGCTAACATTACCAGATGCATACAGACCCAGGTGTGCTTTCTGTACACTGTGGGTACTTGGGAAATATTGATAATAATAAGGTCTGCAAGTGAACTGGGGATTTGAAGGATTTGTGTAAGACACATAGATGATTACAAGGTGATCTAAGATCTAACTTTAGAAAAAATTTCTGTACTAACAGCAAAGTTTGTATTGGATTTATAATTTTTTTTGTAAAGTCGCTTACAGGTTTTGCTGAAAGATTTGTATGTTTTTCAGTTATACTAAGAATTGAGTTGTTCTTCCAGGATTTCTTGCAAAAGAAAATCTGTGGTAATACAAAACTATTTGGTTAGATGTATTCATCTGGAAGGAGTAAGAATAGGTTCACCACGGCTCAGTTTGGTTTGTCTGCCAGGAGGCGTTATATTGAAATGGTTAGAAAAGTGAGAAAGACAGATTGTTTTATTTATATAAAGAAGGATAAACTATGGTTACTCTATATAAGTGTTGGTAGATTACCAAAGAGTGATTGGCATATGCTAATAAGAAACCTATGTTTCATTGTGATTGATTTATCATATTGAAATATAGGACATAAGCTTTGCATTATAGCAGAGGCCTGTTATACAGAACCTAGGAGGGATCAGGGTTGATAGACAGGAAACTTATAATTCTCACCACTTGGACACAAGTGACACATTTTAAGAGGTGGCATAACCAATACTGAGACATTATAATTCCTGAATTTGGAGGGGTCAAATTGTTAAAAAATTTAAGTCATGAAGTTTGTCTCACTGTTGGATAATGAAATTTGTTATTATTTTGTAAAAACAGTATTTGAGTAATTAGTGTTGATATAGCTTCTGTCATTTCTGAATCATTGGTCTGAGAGTAAAAGATGAGAAATTTAAAATTAGCAGTAGCGATGACATAATCAAGTTTGACGTTTTCATAGAGAACATTACATCAAAAGAACACCTGTGGATACTCAAATCTTTAAAAAAAAAAAAAAGAGAGACAGAGAGAGAGAGAGAGAGAGAGAGAGTGAGAGAGAGACTGATTAGCCAGAAGAGAAGAGGTGTAAGAAATTCAGATCCAGAGAAACAGCATAGAACCTGCTTAAGGATACACTATTAGGGATTCATGAACACTTGAGAAAAGTAACTGAAAATGAAAGTGAGATGTTAGGGTTTTGGAAGGATGAAAGACAAGTGATAAAAGCCTACAAAAATGACTTTTAAGGATAATGTTTGAAACAAAAAAAAATTTTTTTAAACCAAGGTGATCCCCAAATGCATAATAAAACAACTCCTTTCAGATCAGCATATCAGAAATGCAAAATCGACTGGAGACTGATTTGATCTATTAGACCACTTTGTTGGGGCTGAAGTGATCCGAAGAGACTGCAAAGAATGCAAAGGAATTGAATGGGTGCTTTGTGCCTGGCCTTTCCTCCAGAATGATAAAGAAGCGTCTACCCTGGAGTTACTTTGTACAGAGAAGGAAGGTGAAGAACTGTCAGAGAAATCAAAACAAAGACCTGATTGAAAAAATATGAGAAATTAAGTGGCCATAAATCACTAAGTTCAAATGGTCTTCATCTAAAACTTCTGAAGAAGTTAAAGAACAATGTAGCTAAGCTACCACCAAAAATGTATCAACACCTTCCATCAAAGAGGAGGGTGATGAATGCACATCCATCCCTGAGAATAGTCCAGCGTCACTTGGAAGGTTAGGTTTTAATAAAAACATGGTGTTGTCTAGAATTATTCATGCCTTAACAAAAAGAGTTTACTTTTTCCCCTGTGGAAAATATATATTTAAACAATTAGCTTAGTGTTTTGGGAGGACGTTTCTCCATACATAGGCTTTCTTCCATTTTTGTTTTGTTTGTGTTGGTGGTGGTTGTTTATTTCTGACTATGTTTCTGTACAAGTTTACAACCTTGAACATTATTGAGCATTACTTACCACAACACACTGATGGGTTTCCAAGGCGAGGATTGTAATCCAGCCTGAAATAACTCATGGCAACATTTGTTGGTTGTCAACTTGGTCTGGTTGATAAGCAATAACTTCATTGTTACAACATGTGGTGGGGTTTTAGATACTAAGCACCATGCTGAGAAGAGTACAATAAAACCTGCTTGGAAACTTGATTACCCAAAGTAATGCATGCATCTGCTTTGCTTGAGAGTTTTCTCACATTTTGGGAGAATTGTTATATTTAAGTTAGAGCAATTCCATAATGCCCAAATTAACTCAAATTAATAAATGGCTTGTGAGCATGTCAGAGTTTCTGGTGACAAATTTAGGGCCTCCCTTTAAAGACCAGGCATTGATTGAACAAGAGACTGCAGCTCTCTGTTTAATTCTTAGCAGGTGGGCACAGGCCATGCCTTCCCATCTTGCATCGCCAGTGAACCTCGAACATGACCTCTCGAAGGGAAAGAGAGGAATTCATTCTCCATGTTTACTTTATACTGAAACTCTTTTTAGATAAAGGCTCCTAACTGTGCAGAATTGTTCTTAGTTAAGAGTGTGAGATGCGTGGCATGACTGGTGTTTTTGACAGTCTCAGGAACAACTCCAGAGCCTGATCACCAAACCTAAGGAGTAGGTTCATATGATATACCCATGGAATCAAATGAGCTTCTTAATGGACTTTTCTAAAGGATGTGACATTTAAAAGCCAATTCATTTTGTTTTGCTAAAGCTAATGAGGGAAGAGATTCAACACAAACTCTCTTTACTGCCCCATTCTTGGAATTGCCAATATAAGCCAGGACTACCTCTGTTTCAAAATTATTGCATGGTTCCTTAAAATATATGTCTATCCTCCATAAATGAAGCAAGATGGGATTGGGAGGGAGACAAACCATAAGTGACTCTTAATTTCACAAAACAAACAGGGTTGCTGGGGGGAGGGGGGTTGGGAGAGGGGGAGGGGGGTTAAGGACATTGGGGAGGGTATGTGCTATGGTGAGTGCTGTGAAGTGTGTAAACCTGGCGATTCACAGACCTGTACCCCTGGGGATAAAAATACATTATATGTTTATAAAAAATAAGAAATAAATAAAAAATTAAATATATATATATATGTCTATCCTCCAAAATAAAAAAAAAAGAAAGAAAAACTTAACAAGGATAGGATATTGCATTATGTGATGGAAAGGAGCCCTGGTTCAGAGACTAGTCACATTTAAAGACAGCATTGGATCTCAGTCTTTTTTAAATCACTGACAACTTTGTGAGTTTAACAACAACAAAAATATGGATACATTCATCAGAAAAATGTACATGGTATACATTTAGCAATGCATTTTCCATTGGCTTATAAACCTGCCATGGCTGTGTTCAGATTAAGGACCATGGACTGGTTGATACATTGAGTACAATAAACTACTACTTAAAACTGTCATTCTGTACAGTACCCCTATAATCCTCCTCTTTGCTTCAGGGATGTTACCTAGCCACACTGAAACATGTTGCCTACTTTTTCATCAAATGAAAGTAGAAGATGGTCTACGTGCATGAAATGTAGTGGAACCATCGTTACGTTGATCATTAGGAAAACTAAATCTAACTCCTATTCTAACTGTAATTACTGGAATGTACAGTTTTCTTAATTCTCTGAGCAATACCTTATCAATAAATTTAAGAGATTGGACTAGGTTTTCTCTAAGGTCTATTCCTGCTTAGAAATTATATGACTACCTATATTTTTCAGGAAGAATTTCCTACTCTTATTGACTCTTCACTTAATAATAACAGAAGTCTTCTCTCAGTTGAGAAAAATTCAGAAATGGTAGAATTATATGAAACTGGACATCTGGGCATTTAAAGAAAATTTTTAAGTTGTTTTTGAATCTATATTTTCACAAGTTTATGTTAAGTTTAACATAAACTGTTAAGTTTAGGTCTCTGTTTATGTCTGCCATTGGATTTTGTCTCTTTTTATTTCATGTACAAAATCACTACAGCATCTATGTATTTGAGGGTGTGTGTATATATGTATATATACATATATACATTTTTGTAATATATAATATCTATAATTTTATATAAAATGTATATTTTGGTGGCTATTATATGCTTAGTAGCAGCATAGAAAATATATCAGTAAATTTGTAAAATTTTATAATTTGATCTTTATGATTTTTTAAAAGATTCTATTTATTTATTTGACAGAGAAAGAGAGATCACAAGTAGGCAGAGAAGCAGGCAGAAAGAGGGGGAAAGCAGGCTCCCCATTGAGCAGAGAGCCTGATGCGGGCCTCAATCCCAGGACCCTGAGATCATGACCCAAGCCAAAGGCAGAGGCTTAACCCACTGAGCCACCCAGATGCCCTGATCTTTATGATTTTTAAGAAAAAACGAATGTACTTCTTTTAAATTTATATTTAATTAAGGAGGCAGAACATCCTGGACAGGAAGAGCCAAGCATTGATTTAAGCTGCCTAGCTCAAATGCTGATTCTGTCCTCACTAACTCTATGACCTTGAGCCTTTTCCCTGTAAACTGGCACAGGTAGTAATAGTGCCTACGTTGTAGGGTGTTGGCAGAATTAGATGAGAGACATACATCTAGGTAAAATCTTAGCTCGCCAAATGTGGTGTATAAATGTTAACTGTTAAACAAAAAAGTCACAATAAATGAATGAATGAATAAATAAATGTTAGATGTATTCTGCTTGATTTTTTTTTGCTATTTACAAAAGATATTTTAAAATGGGGGGTGTAAAACTAAAATTGTATTCACTTTGATTTTTTGGTTCCAAATAATAGAAAAACTTCAATATATACATTTACTTATTCCTCCAATAGAGAAAGTCCAAAATAGCTAATCCAAGGATAGTGCGATCTTCTGGGGGTCAGGAATCCAGGCCCCCTCTATGTTTTTCTCTAGTATTTCAGCTTACAGTTTTTATTGCATTGTCCAGGGATACTGCTCTAGCTCTGACCACCATGTCTGTATTTTTGCCACATCAGAGGAGGAAAGAACAGAGAAGGATATCTTGCTGTTGTTTAAGGACATTTCTCCTGCTTGTATCCTATGGGCCACAACCTAATCACAGGCCAGTCTTAGCTGCAAGTTTTATGCTAGGTGTTGTGTGCCTGTCTAGAAATTAGAGTTCCAGGACATTTGAGTGGCTCAGTCAGTTCAGCGTCCGACCCTTGGTTTCAGCTCAAGTCATGATCTCAAGGTTGTAAGATTGAGCCCCACGTCACCCTCCCCACTTGGCACAGAGTGTTCTTGGGATTCGTTCCCTCTTCCTCTCTCTCCTGCTTTGTCCTTCCCCTTATTCCTCTCCTTGTTCACATGCTCTCTCTCCAAAATATATAAATGAAATCTTAAAAAATAAACACATAAATAAAATTGGAGTTCCATTAATAAGGAAAAAGACATTGTATATTGGGAAACAATTTAGTTTTTGCCACAAAAAAACCCTAAATACATTATTTTTAATAACCAAGATTGAACTAAATCCACATAAAATACAATATAGATACTTCGTGGGGGTGCCTGGGTGGCTCAGTCATTAAGCGTCTGCCTTTGGCTCAGGTCCTGATCCCAGGGTCCTGGGATCGAGCCCCATATCAGGCTCCCCGCTCTGCGGCAAGCCTGCTTCTCCTTCTCCCACTCCCCTGCTGTGTTCCCTCTCTTGCTGTGTCTCTCTCTGTCAAATAAATAAATAAAAATCTTAAAATATATATGTGTGTGTGTGTGTGTGTGTGTGTGTGTGTGTGTATAGTTACTTCATGGTTTAATGATAAGTAAGAGCAGTCCTTAGTTTCCTCAGCAGTCATTAATCCCTCTAATTATTTAATAACATTGTGAACTTTTTTATTACTCTTTCCCCATTATTCCCTGCACTTATTGTATAAACTAAAATATTTCATCTCTTCAGGAAAATTTTCTTAAATCTTTTATCTTCTTCAGATATTTCTTCTCTGTAATTCAATATCTTCCACATCATGCTCTAATCTTAGCACTTACGATGCTATAATCATGAGTTACATGCCTATATCCCTTATTAGAATATTCCTTGAGGGCAAACACTACATCTGACATGTTTTTGTAACCTCAGGCCCCAGCACATTCCTGAAACATGGTACATTCAGTCACTGCCTGTTGAAAAAAATGAGTGGAATATGTGATGTAATTCATGTGTGGTCACATGTAGAACACTAGTAATTGTTTGATACGTGCAAACTAGAAATCAACTATTAGGTATGCCACATATGTTTGCTTAAACTACACTAGTGATGTAATGGACCTTTGAATTATTGCTGTTTTGTAATGTAACCAAAAAGATAAGCAGATTAAAAATATCTCCTTTCCCTCCCTCCTCCTCAGCCCATTGATCAGGAAGTGAGGAAAGGGAGAATCCAGAGCAATGATTTCAATTTTGTGTGTGTGAAGACTAATGTCAAAATTCTGGCCCTATCTTTTGTAGCTGAAAGAGTGGACAAACAACTTTTCCGTTTTCAGCTTCTTTTTCTTTCTGGATAGACCTGAGAGGTCCAGAAATCATTGGTAAAGGAAAGGTACTGACACTCTTTCGACCTAACTGCCAGAATGAAGTACTGTCCCAGAAGGAGCAGTTAAGAAAATATTTCTTACTCTTCTGGCTTCAGTCTGTACTATCTCTGAGAATGAATGCTTGTCTTTGGAAAAAATTGTGTGTGTGTGTGTGTGTGTGTGTGTGTGTGTGCGCGTGTGTCTTGGCTCTATCATTAGTCTTCAGGCAAGCCTTTCCCTGGGTGCTTGACATGAATTAGCCGTAATGTGCAAGAGAACTGAGTTGTGACAGCGCCTGCACATCTAGGTCAACTCACTATGAACACATGACATTGACCGTCTAGTCTCAGGAAAGTACATGCGCAGAATGGTCTGATGGGAGCTCATGCCGTGAACACACTTTTCTCTGCCCATTTACCTTTTTCTTTCTGTTCTTTTGGAGACCTTGAGGTCACATTACAAGACTGTCCCTCTAACCTATCCCCGGTTTCCAGCTCTGGGTCAGTCCTTAGCAATCCTCACTTAACCCTTCCTTCAATCTCCCCTAGATGTCAATGCTCACATTACACTGCCTTTGTACTCCTTCCCCACACTACTACAGCCTCGGAAAGCCCCAGCCCTCTCACTGCCCTGGCTGCCACACTCTTTTTTTTTTTAGATATTTTCCTTCCTCTCAAAGCCATGGATCCTTCCGGTGCTGCAGCCCCGCCATACCCACAATCCCTCATCCTCGTATTCCTAGTTCAGTTTTTGATGGCCTAACTGCGGTCCAACTTTCCATCAGTGATGGAGTCTCTCCTTTCAGGTGGGGTGATGGACATCTTATGTCCCTTCACGCTTCTTGTTGTCAGATTTCTACAATCTGGGTTCCAGGCCCAGACCTGCTGTGGAACTTCTAGTCTGCACAAGCTCATAATGGCTCTGATGCTTTTATCTTAGAATCTTTCGTGTTCCTTTGTTAGTCTCCTTCCACCACCAGATTTATTTTAAAAGCAAACCTCTTCACATCACATATTCATTGGCACTCAGTCCTGTTCTGCCCTTCTAACCTTTTCCTGTACCAGAGAGAAGGAAAGCTGGGAATTCTATTTCTCCGCCTCCTTTGTCTGCGTGTTTCTGGTTCAGCTCCAAGAATGAGAAGCACTCATACAAAATGTGGAAGGTGAAGAAGGAAAAACTTTGTCCTCTGATGGCATTAGTAGACTGGGTCATAGAAATAAGTTTATAGCCAACTAGGGATTTGTCAAAGACTTTTTTTTTTTAAAGATTTTATTTATTTATTTGAGAGAGAGAGAGAAACAGCGAGAGAGGGAACACAAGCCGGTGGGCGGGGCGTGGGAGAGGGAGAAGCAGGCTTCCTACTGAGCAGGGAGCCGAACATGGGGCTTGATCCCAGGACACTGGGATCATGACCTGAGCCAAAGGCTGACACTTAACTGACTGAGCCACCCAGGTGCCCCTTGCCAAAGACTTTTTGGGAATCTCCCACCATAGGCGCTCCAGTCATTCGTTCTAGCTTTCTTGTGACTCTTGTACGCCCTGATTTCTTGGAAGGTGTCTTCATGACCTTCATTACTCCAGTCCTTCCCACTTGTATAAGTCTCAATTTTGCCTCCATGAAGCTTGTTCTTTAAAAATTGCCTAAAATGTCCTTGATGTTCCTGAAAAAAAAGCCTTGATCAGCTCCTTGCTTAATGTAAGAAATGTACAAGTGCTACTTGGACATATCAGAAATGCAGACGGTAGTACATAGTTTACTAACATTTGGGAAATGTCATTTTGGAAATAAGAAAAATAAACAGGCAAAATTACTTTGGCTGGTGGGTAGATTTCAATGTGGCTTAGGCTTGAAGATTTCATTACAATCATGGACTGTTTGGGGTTTCAACCATCTGATGGCACCTGGAGCATTTCTCTAACAAAAGTCAAAAACTCAAACACTTCCAGGGAACAGCAAGTAGTGAAAATGAATAAAACCCCCAGAATATAACCAGTGGAGAATAGCAGTTCTATGACAGTCTGTGACAGTCTAGAGATTGCACACTTCTCTTCTTCTGAGGGATGCAGCCACTCCATGATATCTAATTGTTTCCGTGTAGAAATACAGATCCTGGGTTTCTAACTTCTTCAGTTTATTAGAATACAAGAATCTAACTTTTTTACAAAATCTCCAAAATTTAATTATTTGGCAGTAAATTAAAAAAACATCTCTGACCATTGCTTTTGGCCCCAAATTGCAGTTTGCAAGCCGTTTCCATAGGCTGATATTTTCTGGCTCCTTGTCTGGACTTAATTCAAATATGGAGAAACACACCACTGGAGGATGGGGAAAGGTCCTTAGTCAAAATCAGTTTCTATTAAAAAGGATTAAATAATTCAATGATGGGTAGAGATTTAAAACATGGAAATATGAAGGAAGGTATCTTTTACAGTCTGGTGCACAACTTGAGACCAGGGAAGGTAGGTTAGAAATTGGGTATAATCATAAGAGACCAGGTTCCTCTATGGCTGTAATTACTAGATTAATATCCACCTCAACTATAGGAACAAACATTTTACATCAGTTGCACATTTTGTATCTAAGTTATTATTCCTTTGAGTTGCCTAAAGCCTAATCCTGTGGACCTGAGAGGTTGTGTGGAGAATGAATGGGCAGGACAGTAAGGAGAAACATGGACTTACCCATCCTGATACCATGCTCTCACTGTGCGGATCAAGAAAACATGGGAAGAGGTACAGTACAGTGCAAGGTGAGCAGTGAAGCGTTCCTGCCAGAACCTGAGCACCAGAGGCAAGCAAAATGTGTTTCCTGTGGGTTAAATAGGGGGGACATGAAGTAAACCACTCCCAACAGTACCCTGGAAGAAACTGAACCTTGTAAAGAAGGAGGGGGTTATAGACAGCTGAAACTAAATTAGTAAATTTAAAATTTTATTAGTATGATACACTATGTTTATTTCAACATAGCTTTGATTAACGTACCAGAGAAATAAAGTATTTCCTTCTACATGGTTTTCAACATACTGAAAGAGGTAATATTAGCCCCCTCTCAGTTTGGAAAAATTAATAAATGTAAACTAGTTCAAATGAAGGCCATATATTTTGAGTAAAATAAGAAATTTTAGAGCCTGTTGAGACAAATTCTACCTTGTTTACATTGTCTTATGTTAAAGATAACCTATATGAAGCAACAAATTATTCTTAATTCTTAGTAGGTTATTCTCATAATTATTAAATTGCTTTTCTCCACATTTGTATGAAGTAAGATATTACATATCTCTGTCTCGCTCTTTGAGTCTGGCATCCAGCACAACATATGGCACAGAGCAGAAGAGAAGTCAACAAATAACTGTGGAATGAAGGAAAAAATAAGTGAATTATTAGAAAATTGTTCTGATTTTTCTTAGGTGAGGAAAATCTATTATACAAAGGAGTCCACATTTCAGAGTTTCCACTAGTGATTAGAAACATGATTTTTGAAAACAAATGTAGATCCAAATACTGTTCAGGACTGGAGTTGTGTAAGTGTGGACAGATCACTCAGATCCTCAGAATTTCATTTTAGTCATCTTTATGCCCAGAATGATACCAATGTCAAAAAGTTGCTTTGAGATTAAAATGACTGCTCTTAGTTAAAGTGCCAATAGATGGTTAAGCACAAAGTAGGCCAGAAAATGCTAACATTATTTAATGTCTATCAACATTTGATGACTACAGGATCCTGGATTCTGCTTACTGTAAAAAGCCTAGTTCTTGACGTCTAATGTTAAAGTCTATTTATCTTTTTCCTTATTTATCTCATTATTTAGTTTTTTCATATTCATTCTACTGCATGCTACTGAAATGAAGATACTTTTCTTTGTATGGTCAGAAAAAAAGGATGACTGCTTTTCAAGATACTGCTTTTGGTATTTGCTCAATTCCGATAAAATTCCATGAGCAACCTATATTACTTAATGATGCTAAGTTGCATTACTTTCCTTTGTTTAGTTTGCCAGAGCTTTACTAGACATTACATTATTATTGTCAAATTGTACCTAGGTCACTTGCTAATGAATTAAATAATGCATGGCATTGTACACATTTATTAAAGACCAACTCTAAGTATCATGACCAGAACAGATACAGCCACTGCCTTCCCTGAGTTTATAATTTAGTCAAAGTGAACTATGTTAAAAACAAAAATAAAATGCAGCTCTGGGAAAATGATATTGCAAATACCATGCTTTGAAGCTCACCCCATCCCACTTCAAATGTCTAACCATGGCAGATAAAATATGAAAAAGCAAATATTAAAGAAATTCACTCTCAAAAAATAATGAAAAAAGATAAATATCTCCAGGTTCAAGAAGTTGCAAAGAATTGAATAAAATAATCAGAATTGAATCTGATGGCCTGTTGGATTCTAGATCTGGAAGCAGTCAGAAGCTGGTAGGAGTCTAATTTCTGTGGAGCAGGAAAGACTGAATGTATTTGGGGTAAATACTAGGAAAAGGGCCAAACTCTGCTGGAAACCAGTTGCCAGAGTGGGGCTTTCCATCCTGCACATAAAGGAGGGAAAAAATTTCTGGTACTGGGGCTCTGCCTAGCATGAAGCAATTTGCTTGTGGAGGCAAGAGGATATAGAGCCAACCTCCCAACCAGAAACTGAGACAAACTCTCCGTGCTTGGATTCCTGGATCTTGGAACTATTCCCATGGTGTAAGTCCCTCAAACTTCTAAAATAAGACCTGATTATAGACCAGAGTCCTGGACCAGGTAGAAGCAATCCCAAAACCACTAGAAAAGGAGAGAGAGAGAAACAGATAGAAGCAGAGTGTGTGTGAGCGTGCACTTGGAGCTTAAAATACCAAAACACATGCATAAATATAATTCTACAAAAAAACCCCTAAAAACAGCAGTAATCACAATATTTCAGAAGAGATTAAAATAACATAATGGTCTAAACTTATTGGACACCACTACTCTTGGAATCCTCAGAAAATATAACCCAAAGAAAAATAGTCTAGAAATATATTTGAAACAAAATGAAGCAAATAAAGCAAATGTAGGTGAGCATAAACAATTTAGAAAATTTGGAAATAAAATAGTAGTTGTTGAAAGAAAAAGAAATCATAATATATAAATTCTATGAGGACTCCAAAGGGGCATAGCAAACTGTAAGTAAATCATGCTGAAGAAGTAACACAAAATGAAACATAAAACAGATAAAAAGTATTAAAGAGTCATAAAAACAGAGAGAGATTAAGATGCCTCAACATAAATTTAAAAAGCAATTTAAGAAAAACAAATACAGGGGGCGCCTGGGTGGCTATGTCATTAACCATCTGCCTTCAGCTCTGGTCGTGATCCCAGGGTCCTGGGATGGAGCCCTGCATCGGGCTCCCTGCTCATTGGGAAGCCCACTTCTCCCTCTCCCACTCCCTCTGCTTGTACTCATTCTCTTGCCGAGTCTCTCTCTGTCAAATGAATAAATTAAAAAAAAAAATATCTTGGGGCACCTGAGTGGCTCAGTGGGTTAAGCCTCTGCCTTCAGCTCAGGTCATGCTCCCAGGGTCCTGGAATCAAGCCCCGCATTGGGCTCTCTGCTCAGCAGGGAGCCTGCTTCCCTTCCTCTCTCTCTGCCTGCCTCTCTGCCTACTTGTGATCTCTGTCAGTCAAATAAATAAGAAATAAAATCTTAAAAAATAAAAATAAAAAATAAACTCAGAAAATTATACAGAACAAATACTTAATAAGGCAGTGGCTGAGAAGTTTCCAAAACTAAATATAACATAAACCCATTAGATTAAAAATGATACCAGGTATTGCTCAAGATAAATAAAAACAAATCCACTCCTAGAAAAACAAAATAGCAGGGTGCCTAGGTGGCCCAGTTTGTTAAGTGTCTGCCTTCTGCTCAGGTCATGATCTCAGGGTCCTGGGTTCAGGTCCTACATCTGGCTCCCCGGTCAGTGAGGAGTCTGCTTTTCCCTCTGCCCCTGCTCATGTTCTCTCTCTCTCTCAAATAATTAAATAAAATCCTCAAAAAATAGAAAAAGAAAAAGAAAATAGCATCAAGGATAAAGGATAAATATGAAAGAAACCTTCAGTTGCACCATAAGTAAAAGACAGTTTTCCTCAGTGGTCTTATAGCAGACTTCTTACCCACAGTAATGGCCAGACACAATGGAATAATATATTAAAGATCCTACGAGAAAGATAACTGCCAATAAAAATTTTTGTATGCTGCTGAACAATTACCCAAATACAAATGACAAAATAAAACCATTTCTAGACAATCAAGGAATAGGAGATGTTACTATCTTCAAGTCATAAGGTATAAGTCAGAGGGAAAGTAAAATGAGAAGAAATCAATGGGATGCAAAAGCAGTGGTAAGCCCAAAATATTTTAACATGTATTGACCTATTTCATTAACTGCTTCTGCATATAAAATAATACAAAATTTTATTTTTAAGAATATAGAACTAAGTTCTAGACAGGAAGTCTAGTCAAGGAAGATGGAAGAAATTTAGTGTGCTGGTTAATTAAGATGTAATCAAGCCTTATTTTGTATAGAGAGGTTGGTAGAGATATTGAATGGTCTAAGATATTGTAAGAAAGACCTATAGTGAGAGACTGAATAGATCAACAAATGTTAACTGGGACATATATTATACAACGGTGCAGACCTACATTTTTACAACACCCAGCCTGAGTACCAATGCACATCACGGCCCAGAATTGCCGTGACTTAATCAATGACTATCAGTTTCCTATATTTTGCCCACCAACTCAGGGATCCACCAGGAAAAGCCAAATATGCCTTCCAAACCGTTCACATAACTTGTTTCTAGTCAGATTTTCTTCTAGCTTCCCCATGCCGGCAACCTCTAATCAGAGCATATGTGAAACTTTCCCCCTTTTTATTATAAAGCTTTTTCTCTCCACTGCTTGGCTTTAAATCTTGGCCGAAAATAAATGATGGTGGCAATTCCCTTGCTAATACATGTTCTCAGTAAATAGCCTCATTTTTAAAAATCATTTGCATTGTTTTGTTTATTTTCCCAAAAGCTAAATATGCGTGGCTAACATCATTAAGGATAACCATTAAAATAATAGACATAAGTGGTAAATTAACGAATTAAAAAAGAAAAAGAAGGGGGAGAGCATAGACATCTTTGTCAAATTAACAAATGTCAAGAAAAGATAAGTCAGGCCAAAAGAAAAGAAACATTTAAAAACGAGCGCCAAATAATATCTTCAACAAGTCAATCTAAATATAAAAAATTTTTAAATTTAAAAAATTTTTTAAAAAGCACCAAATAAAATCTTTAACAAGTCAATCTAAATATATCAATACTAGGAGGATTAAATTCATCAATTAAAAGAACACTATATTCTATAAAATTGTATCCATGTAAAATGCTATACGCAATATAGAGACACAAATAATAAAGCTATCTATAAAGTTTGAAATGAATGTGAAAACAGATAATATTAGTCTTTTCACAGAATTAAAAATAATTAAAAACATCAATTAGAATAGAGACAAGAGTTGCCCAATACAAAAGAAAAATCTGCCATCAAAATAGAAGACTTATGACTGTCCATGGCTTAAATAAAATAACCGGAATATACAATGAACAATTGATAGAAATCTAAAGAAAAATTAACAAAGTTCCTATCATAGTTAGCTATTTAAATTACAGGGGGGTAATACAATATACAATTAGAAATGAATGCATAAAACAGAAAAAACGTTTTGGGTAACTAAAGAAATGGAGTATTTGAACAAAACAACTAAAAGGCTTGATGTAAAATATATAAAGCAATTAAATTATAATACAAATATTATATATATGATGTAACAATTTAACATAAAATAAAATTAACAAATTCAATTCATTTAAAAACTTGAATCAAATAGACAGTGTTCTAAAATATATATTTACTACCAAAATTGTCTCCTGGTGAAAAATAAAATGTGCTTAAGCCAGTGAGCTTTTTAAAAGTTCAGTAATTAGGTGAATGTCTACCCTTCAAAAAGTATCTTAGACACAGATGATTTTAAAGAATTATTTTTAAATGAAAAAATAAAGAATGGCTAACTTCAAGAGGCCATTTCAGATAATAGAAAAATAAGGAAATCTATTCTGAAAATTTCATTTAAATGGAATCATACACTATTTGCTTGTTTGTGTCTGGCTTCTTTCACATAGCCTTTTTTAAAGACTCACCCATGCTAATCATGTAGCAGAACTTAATTTGTTTTCATGTCTCTGTAATATTTAATTGTATGGATATACTACATTTTGTTTATCCGTTCATCAGTTGATGGATGTTTAGGTTGTTTCCGCGTTTGGACAGCCCAAGACATTTATTAAGGCATTTACAAAGGTTATATAAGAAAATGATATTATATACCTATCTCACTTATAACTATAAATAAAAAATCTTAATAAAGGAGTTTCAAATGAGATTCAGTTAGGTAATAAAAATGTATCTTGATTAGGTAGAATTTAATTCTAAGAATATATGCATATACAGCTACATGCCCCCTAATAATACTATACACTGCATTAGAAGGAAAAGATGGTAATCTCAACAAAGCCTATTCAGTTCAGTCCTTTTAGCAAAGAAGTAAATGAAACAAATGCTTTAGACTTGCTAAAGGGTGCCTGCTAATAACATACAATGAACTTGATACTTTTTATGAAAATATATAAATATCTCTATTAAATCATGCTCCCGATTTAATCTTATCCTGAAGGTCTTACACAATGCAGTATAATGAGGAAATAAGAAGTATGAAAATTGGAAAGAATAAATACATTTGGTGTTTCTGTGCACATATTATTTTCTACAAATAAAAATGGGAAAAAGTTTCCTAAGAAACTAACAGTAAGAACAGGTGCAAGTAGGAGACTCCATACGCATCAGACTCCCCAGGGCTAAGGAGGAGCAGGAGAATGGAATAGCCTCATGCACTGTTAGATGGTGTGAAGACAGGCACACTTCTAGGAAGGGAGACATTGGTAATATCCTTCTACTCTCACAACATATTCAAGAAAATTGTGCAGAATATTCTAGTCAATACCTAGTGTCAATAGACTGTTGTGTACTTTTTTTTTAAGATTTTATTTATTTATTTGACAGACAGAGATCCCAAGTAGTCAGAGAGGCAGGCAGAGAGAGCAGAGGAAGCAGACTCCCTGCCGAGCAGAGAGCCCGATGTGGGGCTCGATCCCAGGACCCTGAGATCATGACCTGAACCGAAGGCAGAGGCTTAACCCACTGAGCCATCCAGGCGCCCCTGTTGTGTACTTTCTTATTTCTTGTATTTTTCTGTTTGTTTTTGTTTCTGTTTTTTACCAGTATCATTGTAAAATAAAGAAAAAAGAAAAACAAAGCAATAAGTGCAAAAAAGAAAAAGAAAATAAGTCTCCAGGACAGAGTTACAGAAAAGATATCATTTACATTGTTTGGTTAGGATGAGTCAAGAGGACTTGCTTGTAAAACTGGGGTTTAATAATTTAAACTGATTTCCTGAGGCAAGGTTGGGAGAGAGCCTACCATATGCAGAAAAGGGTGGATATTAAAGCTCTGAGAAAAGAGGGAGTTAGGAAAGTTCTAGGGAAGGAAAGAAAGCCAAGTTGACTTGAGTCAAGTAGATGATGAAATGGACCTCATTGAAAGTGATCCTGGCAAGACTGTTGAGTTCTTTAAGAGCAGAAGGGAACGAAGAGAATGATGGTTAGCAAAGGTCTCATGCCGTCAGTTCTGTTTTACGATTTTGTTCTGTTGTGAGAAAACTAGATCAAAAGCATCAAGAAGAAACCAGGAAATACTAAATTGAAGATTGTTTCTGCTGTCCAGACAAGAAGGGATGGTAGTGAAGACTGAGGAAAGTGGAACAATTTTAGAAATAGTGTAAACTAGAATCGGCACACTTTGTGATAGACAGCCCGTGGGAGTGGGGGAAGGAAAAGGATTTTTTGAACTATGGCTTTCAGACTAGCTTGGGCCAATACTGTTTAGACTACAAAAAGAGCAAAAAATTGGAAAAGGAAAAGGTTAGAGAAGGTAGGAGAATAAAGAGAGATCAAGAATTCAGACACCAAAATGGAGATTTTTAAATGCCCACAGAGATATAAAACCAAGCAAGGATCAACCTATATCTGTTGGTCCAATAGAATGTAATGCTGACTTCTTTTTAGTGCTCTTTAAACTGGGCATGTTTACTTCTTACTTTTCAAAATTGCCTCTTCTTTTTCCAAATCATCCTCTTAAAATATTTGAGTGCTTTTATGTATGGATTTTCAAATATATTTGATTTTCTATTGAGTTGTAATTTTTAAAATCCATTTATAGAAATTCTAACAATATATATGTTACTGATTGAAAATCCTATAAGCTATTGTGAATTTGATTCTTTTGGACAATATTAATAATTTGTTACTTATGATAATATACATCTTCATAGGGCCCTTTAGCATGTTTTTATATAGAGAAAAGAGAAAGGTTTGCATTTATATGTGTGGCAGCCAAAAGGAAAAATATCATGATGTTTAAAGACATTTAATCATATTTCATAACACTTCCATGTGACAATTGATTGGTTCTTTTTAATGGATGGCAAGGACATTGAGCCCTAACAAAATGGGTAAAAACAGTAACAGTCTTAAAATTAGCTAACACTTCTTGAGGACTTGCCATGTACATGCCAGACATTGTACAAAGCAATTTATAACCCTCCCAATAATCCATATGCTAAGTATTATTATTCCCTTTTAGCAGATGGGGAAATAGAAGCAAAGCAGAAACAATAATAAAAACTAAACATCCCTATTAGGATAAGATTATCTGCTTGTAGTTCTATATAACAAACAGCCAGATATTTAATGAACTTCAAATTTGGAAGAAAGTGTCAACTGAGGCAAGCTTCCATACCTGAATTAAGAAGTGATTATTATCTGGCTACACGTTATTATAATGGAAATTACATTTTATCCCCTATGCTTATTGGTTGAATAGTGTCTTTTGATTCAGGGAAGAATGTCTACTTAAGTGTCGTCTGAGTTTAACGTAATCATATTTTTATTTCCAAAACTCAGACCATTGGTCTTAACTGAAGAGGATATTAACCATATTAAAATAGTTTAATATTATTTCAGAAATCTTGCAAAAGAAAATGTGGGGTGAAATATTTAACATGCCCTTTCTCTAAAAGAGGGTTGGTTTGTATTTATAGAAGATGCCCAACTTTCAGAGCAGTATTTAATTGCCAAACTATACATTTTTAGCTAATACCAAACTGGATATGTCCTATTGAATAAGTCTGTCTCTACTCTATTCATGTTTGATACTGACAAAAATATCCAGAAGGAAAAAATGGTGGTGCTAATATGAATAGTTAAAAACAAAAGAAAAATTAAATGGTATATTATTAATACTTTGGCAAATTACCAAGTCTATTTCCATGGGCTTTTTAATAAAAGAATACTGCACTTCTTTATCATGGTAAAAGATTACAAGGTTTCGTTTTCCTTGGGAGATCACAACCTTCTTATTTCAAAGTTTAACCTATAGATGACTGATTATGTACTTCCACTTCACTAAAATCTCAGTACACAGAGCACTATACACAAAGAAGTCAGCATTTTTATCTTTTCTGTGTAAGACTCACTTCAGAATCTAAGTACAATTTTTTTTCTGTCAAAGAAAGATGGGCTTCTCAATATAAATATTTAAGTTTGATTTTCTAATTACTTCAGGGTGCATGGAGTCCTAAATTCACCATAGTTGTTGCGTTTTTGTTTTTAGTCTAAGCTGTATTTTTAAATAAGAAACTACTGACTTACCGCATATTCAGCAATGCCTAGGTGATATAAATATTTGTTGTTGTCTTGTTGTTTGGCAACACTCACAAGCCTGATCATCTTAAATGCGTTGTTGCATCATTATGTGTATAAGACTGTCCTAAGACTTATGGTGCTAGGAACAAAATCGGTATTTTTCCAAAGGTAGAAATTCAAACCTCTTCCACCAATAACATGAATTGAAACCTTTGGTTATCTTCAAACAAATCCTCTGAATTCCTTTTTAGTGGTATGATGTTTCTACTGGTTTTCTTCCAGGTCTCTTTCAGTCTTCATTTTACCTGTTAGAATCCTGAAAGGTTTGGGATTTTTTTCTCTCTTTGGTTTTCTTTTGATAGTTTTTACATCTAAATAATTTTTTTCATTTGCACAAGAAGGGTCTAGAGACCACACAGAGCTAGCATATTTTTCTGCATTGGTATTCCTTTTCATCTTTACCTTGTAGCTCATATCAAAGCTGTAATTGTTTGCTAGCCAGCAAAATCTAATGGCTCCCTCTGGTCAAAAGCTGTCAACAGCAATCTATCCAGCAGTGGGGGCATTGCCTGAAATAGAAAAGTATCGCATATGGTCCTATTCCTTGGTGAGCCTCAAACAAGACAGGGCTTAACATTTTCAAATACAAAACCATTACTAACTCTATGTAGTAAGACCAGGGTCCAAACATCATTAATAGAGTCTAGCATATCATTACTAGAGAATATTACCTCTTGATTCATTAATGTCCTATAGGCGAAAGATAAACCAGTCATTTACTCTACCTTTTTTTTTCACTTTGATTTAGCAATGTGGCAATAAGTCTGTTTCTTAGATGTTAGATCATGATTTATTAGGTGTCCAAAAGTAAACCCGCACTCCACAATGGATAAAGAAAACAGGCCTCAAATGATCAGTCCAGATTTCCTGCTAAGTATAAAGACTGCTAAATTCATTAGGGAATCCAACAAAGAAAAAAACACTACAATATTAAAAAAGAAAAAGAAAGAAAGGAAGAAAAAAAAATTCTCTCTAAAAGCTATAAAGCACTGTTTAGGAAATTCTGAGATGGGTGATTTGTTTAACATTTGTGTTATCACAATGGTATTGTGTAATCCTACTGACACAGTCCAGTATAATGACTCTAAACATCAAACCAACTATTTAGCCTCATGCTGAGTTTCCCATCCAGGCTAATTAGAATTCTTGTCTTCTTAAAACATTTACACTCATGGCTTTCCAATGGTTTTTCCACTTGTGGTCCAGCCTTTTTGATATTTCTAAATCAGAATGCATTGCATGCTGCTAGCTTTAGTTGCCTCTTTATTCCTTCTGTCCTCTCACTGGATTGCCAGAATTCTGTTAGTAATTCCTCCGGAGAACCCCAAGAAAGAGTTTCTATTATCTCAGTTTAGAGGCATCCAGATTTAAGCAGAATAAAAGCAAAATATTCTCAAGTAATTTTCATATGTTCTGGAGTCCCCTCTAGCTTTGTATCGTGTATAATGTATGATGGAGTGTGTGGATTGTTCTCGAGGTAAAAGTAAAAACCCTCATATACACATAAGCTATATAGGGTTTAATGTACTGTTTGAAATATATGTCTCATCTTAATTCTTCTGAAAGAATGACTATCAAGGTATAGGCTATAGGTAATAAATTGAAGGAGAAAATAGTCTCTGGATAAGTAAAAGAGGAATTATTACTCAGGTGTTCACGTTTAATACCATGAACAACAAGGTACTACGTAAAAGCAGGAGAGCTCACAGCCATATCATCCATTACAAGGAATGTATTAGTCAGGTTCAGTTATAGATAGATGTTATACACACACACACACACACACACACACACACACACACATATGTGTATATGGTGTGTGTTTTTACTAATTTCTTTCTAATTAAGAAACTTCCATGAATCACTGGTAAGAAATTCAACCCACACTGTAAATTTTAGACAACTCATTAAATGCTACCTTGTCCTTTTATGGAAATCTTCAAAAAATACTTCAGAGATCATTATAAGCAACTGACGGCAAGTCCTACTGGAACCTGACAGTGGTTTAATCGCAGTAATACAGCCTACAGCTGAACTAAAACATGGAAGAAGCCTTCAGTCTAAATTCGAACACATGAGAATGGCTTTGGTTTAGTGAAAGCATGACAACATATTTGGTATTTTGTCTACTTTCCTGACACATAACTCCAAGGTTCAGTGAACTGGTAGTATGTTTTGTTCATTATAACATCCTCAGGCATTTCTAAGATGTCTGGGGTTTGGCAAGCTCCAAAATTAACTTGCCAAGAACATTTTCCATTAGTATTTACACCCATACGTATTTTCAAGGAAACAGTCTGAGTGTTTCTGATTTAATAAGAGCTACTAAATGTACAAATGACCCTTCAATACAGTATGATAAATAAAACTTATTTTTAAGGGAAAAGTGAAAAATGAAAAGGAATTCACATTTGCCAATGAGCCTCAATTTTAAAAGATTTGAATTTTGTCCTAGCCTTAAAAGAAAATATTCAATTCTAGAACTGCATTAAAAAACCTTTTTGCCATGCATAACATCTATGCAATTTTCTTTTCATTTTTCCATCTCTGTTTATCCTACCTCACCCAACACAAAAACATTTTAAATACTTTGACATGGGTATGTCAGTTTACTACCAGTGCATTCTGGATTGCCTTTTATTTTAAGTAATCTAAGTTGGTATTAATAGTAGTTGTTCACAGAGAAGGGCATAATTCAACTTGCTAAAACAAATAACAAAATTAGGTGGGGGTGCCTGGGTGGCTCAGTGGGTTAAAGCCTCTGTCTTCAGCTCAGGTCATGATCCCAGGGTCCTGGGATCGAGCCCCACATCGGGCTCTCTGCTCAGCAAGCAGCCTGCTTTCCTCTCTCTCTGCCTGCCTCTCTGCCTACTTGTGATCTCTCTCTGTCGAATAAACATTAAAAAAAAAAAAAATTAGGTGGAACCATATTCAGTCTTTCCCTAAGCACTAACATATAACATGTTAAATAATAGATTAAATACAATGTGTAACAATGTATAAGAATGCATAAACATGTTACTGTATTTTGAACACTGTAATAAGGAATTAATATCGACTATATTAAGGCACTAATACCTACTATAATTATACTGAAGACAATATTTACTAAACTTTGTGTCATCTATCTCCTGCTGCCTGAGGGCTACTTGTCACTGTTGTAATAAGCTAAATGCCAGATCTCTGAAGTTTCTAACCCTTTAAACTTGAGAATATTTTCCTGTGGAAGGGCTGCTATTTGGATTAAACTGTGTTCATCTGAGGAACAGCAGATTTCAGCCCACTCAATTTAGAGTATTCTCAGGAAAGAGAGCCATACAGGTTTCCAGAAGATCAAGGAGAGAAGTGAAGATAGACATTGTTGACATGTTAGCTGCTAAATTAGTTTCTTGAGACTTTTTAGCATCTCTTCTATCAATACTTCTTTCTTTTTACTTTGAGAAGCACTGTACATGACACTTTTTTGTGACTTGTGACTGTGCTCTTCAAACTGAGAGGTATTACCCCTGAAAAACATATTTTCTGAGGGAGAAGCAGGTATGAACATTGTTAAGGAAGTCACTTTCCTGCTCTACTTCTCAACTTTCATGAATACTCTTTGCTAAAATATGTGTGTCTGAGAACATACTTGCAGTCAAGATATTATGCCATCCCCCTTTTACTTTAATTGAAGTATGGTTGACATCTGATATTATATTAGTTGTACAACATAGTGATTCAATAATTATATATATTATGAAATGCTCACATAAGTGTCGTTACTTTCTGTCACCAAAGGTACTGCAATATTATTGACTATATATTCCCTATGTGGTACTTTACATGCCAATGACTAATTTATTTTATAACTGGAAGTCTTTACCTCTTAATCCTCTTCACTCATTTTACCCACCCCCCCACACTGTCCCCTTTAGCAACCACCAGTTTGTTTTCTATGATTCTATTTCTCTTTTTGTTTGTTTGTTCATTTGTTATGTTTTTTAGACTCTACATGTAAGTGAAATCATACGGTATTTGTCTTTCTTCTGTCTGACTCATTTCACTTAGCATAATAGTCTCTAGGTCTGCGCATCTTGTCACAAGTGGCAAGATTTCATTATTTTTTATGGCTGAGTAATATTCCATAGTCTGTGTGCTATTACAGGGTTTATATCTTGTGTGTGTATGTGTTTGTTATATGTGTGGTTATGTGTTGCTATATGAGTGATGTGTGTGTGTGATATGGATGATGTATGTAGTATATACATCCTGTGTGAGCTGTATATGTGTAATGTATGTGTTTGGTGTATGTGATATGTGTGGTATAAGCTTGGTATATGTGTGCTATGTGTGGTATGTGTGTCTTAGTGAGTGTGACTTATCTGTGATGTGTACATATGTGTGATGTGTATGGTGTGTGCCTAGTGTATGTGTGTTATATATGATGCATATGTGTTGTTTAGAGATATAGGTGAGTTGTTTTTGTGGTGTATGTGCAGGGTGGGTGTTAAGAAACATCTTTCTTTCATTATTTATAAATGATTTTGAATTTATGGGTACAAGTACTTGGGAAAAGCCATATGCTTTCATCCATGAAACTACACTGTGCTTAGAATATCCCTCAAATAACATCTTCCTTTCATTATAATAAAATTATTTTTAAATTATGTGTGTAAGCACTAGGAAAAATTATGTGCTTAACTCCTTGAAATTATACTGTCCTTAAATTACATTGTTTTCTTTTTCCATTCATCTATTGATGGGCACTTTTGTTGCCTTCATATCTTGGCTATCGTAAATAACGTTGCAATAAACATAGAGTTGTGTATATCTTTGCAATATGTGTTTTGATATTCTTTGTGTAAATACCCACTAATGGTGTTATTGGATCGTATGGTATTTCTACTACTTTTCATAGTGGGAGCACCAGTTTACATTCCCACCTATAGTGCAGAAAGGTTCTCTTTCCTCTACATCCTTACTAACCCTTGATATTCTTTATATTTCTAATATTAGTTGTTTTGACTGGTGTGAATCGATATTTCACTGTAATTTTGATTTGCATTTCCCTGATGATTAGTGATATTGATCATCTTTTCATGTGTCTGTTGACCATCCGCAAATTCTTTGGAACTAGAAAAGACTCCAAATGTCAAAGAAGTCCTGAGAAAGAAGAACAAAGCTGGAGGTATTTTAAGCCCAGATTTCAAACTATATTACAAAGCTATAGTAATTGAAATAATGATACGGGCACAAAAAATAGGCATATAGTTCAGTGAAACAGAATAGGGATCCCAGAAGTTAACCCATGCTTATATGATCAATTAATCTATGACAAATAAAACAAGGATATACAATGGAGAATAAACCGTCTCTTCAATAAATGGTGCTAGTAAAACTGGACAGCTACATGCAAAAAAAGAGATTGGACCACCTAGTACACCATACATAAAAGTAAACTCAAAATGGATTAAAGACCTAAATGTAAGATCTGAAACCATAAAACTCCTAAAAGAAAACTCATGTACATCAACCTCAGCAACAGTTTTCTGGATCTGTCTCAGGGAAGTAAAACAAAAGCAAAAATAAACAATTGAGACTACTACTAGTTTGATAGGTAAAAAGCTTTTGCACAGTGAAGGAAACTATCAACAAAACAAAAGGCAGCCTACTGAATGGGAGAAGATATTTGCAAATGACATACCTGATAAGGAGTTAATATAAAAAATATATAAAGAACTCATAAAACTCAACACCATAAAACAAATAATCCAATTTTAAAATGGACAGAGGACTGGGATAGACATTTTCCGCAAATGTTATGTCAGTTCTCTTTTCTAACCCCATCTCCCTCTTCCATTTATTCTCACATATCTTGGATCTCGTCATGGTATATTTGGTATTCTATGTAAAAATCCCCAGTGTGCCAAATAAAGAAACAGTGAAAAAAAAAATTGCCTAAGAAACCTCCTTTAACTTCAGACACATGTATGAAAAGTAGGAAACTTGATATGCCTTGGTATAGCCTGTTTTTAAACTTCCCAAAAGTTGAAGATGTACATGACTTTGATGACTGGGTAACAAATGCCTTTACAATTCGAGTGGTTTCCAGTGTTTGCTTTCAACAAAATTAAAGGAGGACCTAATTGAGTTGTCAGCTAATAAATCATTAAAAGTAATTTGGTTAAAATATCACAATATAATTTTGGCATGCAACATAGAAAGAGTTTAAATAATTGAGTGATATATCTCTGCTAGAATAATTTTCATTTCCATTTATTTATTTTTTAAAATATGAAATATGTTGCTTAATGCTGGCATTTATAACCATGAAAGAGAGGAGTAAATCTGAGGCTGAATCATGGATGATTCTAGAAATAAGATATTAATCCATGTCTGCATAAAGTAATTAGAGTAAAAACCCATTCATCTCATTAAAAATGAATAAAATTTGTTTAATAATTACCTTTCAAATCATGCTTATTTTTACTTTGATTGATTGTGTATTAGTAATAATTCTATAAAACTGAAAACAGTGCTTGCTTTGGAAGCATGTATGCTAAAATTGGAACGATACAGGGATTAATAGAGACTGCAAAGAGGGCATGCAAATTCATGAAAAACAAATTCATAAAAAAACAGTCAAGTAAAAAAATTGAAAATAAATAATAAATACATTTTTAAATAAGAATTTATACTCATAAATTTTTTTTAAATTATTGAATATAGATCTATTCTTCCATTTCCTTTGCATGAAATAAGGGAATAAGTGAAAACAGAAAATGTTTGAATGATAAGTATATCATTAAAGTATCTACTGATGAGGGGTGCCTGGGTGGCTCAGTTAGTAGAATGTCTGACTCTTGATTTGGGCTCAGGTCATGATCTCTGGGTCCTGAGATCTAGCCTCTTTATGGGCTCTATGCTGGGTGTTGAGACTGTTTAAGATTCTCTCTTTCGAGGCACCTGGGTGGCTCAGTGGGTTAAGCCTCTGCCTTCGGCTCGGGTCATGATCTGAGGGCCTTGAGATTGAGCCCCGCATTGGGTAGCCCCGCATCTCTGCTCAGCGGGGAGCTTGCTTCTCCCTCTCTCTCTCTGCCTACTTCGGATCTCTGTCTGTCAAATAAATAAATAAAATCTTAAAAAAAAAATTCTCTTTCCCTCTCCCTCTGCCCCAGTCCCTTAGCGTGCACTCTCTCTAAAAACTAAACAAAACAAAATGACAACAACAACAACAAAAACCCCACAACCAATTAGAATATCTACTGATGATATGATTTGGGTGAGATAGTTTAGATCCTTGTTTTAATAATGATATAAATAAGGTTTTAAAAGTAGAAGTACATGAAAATACACCATTAAGGATAATTTTGAAAAGAAAATACTTAAAACTCTAGCAAACTCAACAAACACATTTTCAGTTATTTTTGTCCTCTAGTCTGTGTATTATTTTTATAAAATATATCAATCTATTTTAAAGAAACTTAATCCTAATTTTTGTTATTAGAAATATCTCAAGGGAAGAATGTTGAACAGTGAGATCATTTATGTTGACAAATGTGGTGGATAATTTTAGCATCATTGAGGGTAGGTCAACCAGATATTATGTAATTTATCCTGTGATATAATATGAGGTATATAATTTCACCAATGATTATTCTAGTCAAAAGTGTCTCATTTGAATCCATCAAGCTTTTGGATTTAGCTTATAGTTTACTAAAAATATGCAGAAAGAGCAATAAGCTAAAGAACGTTAAGAGGAAGCAAGCAGACAAAATCAGAAGGTAGGATATTCTTTTGGAGAACTGTTCCGTTCATGTCAAAAAATCAGTGTTAATTAAAAACATACCTCATTAATGAAAATCTGGAAATATTCCATATTGAGGATGTAATGTTGGTGTAAGATAAAAATGGCATCCCAAATCAAGGAGGAAAAGTTACAACTTTGTAGTATGTAAGTTTGTGTAATGAGAGCTATGTAGAGAAAATGAATTTGGGTCCAGTCCTTCCATCATATGCAAGATAACTTCTAAATGGGTTAGAGATTTAAAAAAAAAAAAATCTTATAAGTACTAGAAGAGAACATAGGTGGTAGGTTTCACTAAAAATCCAGAGTGGAGAAAATTGTCCACATTAGGACACAATTTGTAAAAAAAAAAAAAAATGGACAATGTCAGTAAATTGATAAATTCACCACTGAAAAATGGGAAATGACAAACTGAAAAAAAGTAATTTGTACAATAGATAAGGTAATCTGTTAAATATATTAACATATAAAAACAAACAAAAGTCCCAGTGCTATAGAAAAATGAAACAAATATTCAGGTAGCTCAAAGAGAACAGGAATGCAAATGCTTTGAAAAAAAAAATGGAAAGATGTTCTGCTTTGCTCATAATAAGAAATTGCAAATTAAAACAACCCTGAGATCCCATTTCTCACATATTGTATTGGCTAACATCCAAAAGTTTGGCAATACTCTCTGTGGATGAAAATGAATAAAACATTCATTGTATTGGTAATGGAAATGCAAAATGTTAAAACCACTTTGGAAGGAAATTTAGTAATTACCAGAAACATTTTTGCATCTGTTTTGTGACCCAGTCAGTAATACCACTTCTAAGAATGTGTCCCAAAGATACACAGAGAAAAATACGAAAAATAAAATGATGTGTAAAAAGTTATTTATGGTAGCAATACCTAAAAAATAAAGCCTGGGAAAAAACCCAAATGTACATCAATAATGGACATGGGTTGGTTAAATGCACACAGTAAAGTAAACCAATAGAGTTCTAGGCAATACTAATCCTTAGATGACAAAAGGAATATGTGTATAAACTACTAAAGATTTTTCTCCGGTATATATTGTTAAATGAAGAAAGCTGGATGGAGAGAGTGGGTGTAATGTGCTGTTGTGTACAGGGGACGGTATATGCAACCTGTTAAGTATAATAGGAATACATTAAATATAAGCAAACAGGGGTGCCTGGGCAGTGCACTGGTTAAGCATCCGACTCTTGGTTTAGGCTCAAGTTGTGATCTGAGAGTCAGGAGATCGAACCCCACGTAGGGCTCCGTTCAGTGCGAAGTCTGCTTAAGATTCTCTCTCCCTGGGACACCTGGGTGGCTCAGTTGGTTAAGCAGCTGCCTTTGGCTCAGGTCATGATCCCAGCATCCTGGGATCGAGTCCCAAATCGGGCTCCTTGCTCGGCAGAGAGCCTGCTTCTCCCTCTGCTTCTGCCCACCTCTCTGCCTACTTGTGATCTTTCTCTCTCTGTCTCTCTCTCCCTGACAAATAAATAAATAAATAAATACAAAGATTCTCTCTCCCTCTGCCCCTGCCTCTCTCTTTTTCTCTCTTTCAAATAAATAAATAATTTTTTAAATATAAAAAACATACTGTTAATATATATATGTATATAGCTTACTGTAAGAACTAGAAAAATAATTTTAAAATTAGAAAACATGGATACTTTTGGAAATAAGAGAGAAAAGGATGAAGCGGACAGAAAAAAAAGCTAGACTTCTTCGAATATGCTGTATCATAGTTTTTTTTTCTTTCCTAGAACCATGTAAATATTCTGCATAATTATGAAACAAAACATATTTAAAAGGGGAAAAGATAACATTCCCAAAACCTGAAAGCAAACTGAAACAAATGAAACTATGTATTGAATTGATGTTACAAACATCGAATTAGTCCGAATTAACTGGACACCCCTATGCATATACAGCAAGGACAAAAACATTTTTAAAAATAGAACTGTTTTCAGTTATGTTTTGTTAATAATTAAGGATACTATTAGTCTGATACAAAAATAGACACAATTATCCTCTTTTCCTGTTTCATAAGGGATAGATGTTTGGTCATAAAAGGTTTTGATCAAAACAGGTGGAGACAAAGGCAAATATGATACATGAAGTTTTCAAGAACATCAAATTGGGGTGCCTGGGTGGCTGAGTTTGTTAAGCGTCTGCTTTGCCTCAGGTCACGATCCAAGGGTTCTGGGATCAAGTCCAACATCAGGTTCCCTTGCTTCTCCCTCTATGCCCCCCTCTGTGTCTTTCATGAATAAATAAAGTCTTTTAAAAATTTCAAATAAAAATGAAAAGAAATTTTAGGGACATCAAAGCTCACAGCAATTATTTATCTTGAATAAGGTACTGATTGGAACAACTTAGGTTTAATGAAGATAATTTAAATATAATCTGTGCATTCAAGAGTCAAAAAGTGCAATGGAAATAAAAGAAATGGAGACAAAGGTACAATACAGAAATGGGAAAATGAAGACAAATGATGACAAACAGAGATCACAAAAGACTATGTACCATAAGTCACACTTCAGGGAAAAAAAAAAAAAGGTCTTTATACTTAGAAAAAGATCTGGAAGTCAGTAGTCAAGTATGTTTGGGATTGGGAGAATGTTCATATTGTTCTTGCTCCCTTCATTTTTCTAATTTTTTACACTGGATACTTACTGCCTCAATAAGAATAGGTTATTTTATATAAGAAATAAAGCATACATTTATTTTTTTCTACCCTCAGGCCATGATCTCTGGGTCCTGGGATTGAGCCCTGCATGGGGAATCCCTGCTCATTGGGGAGTCTGCTTCTTCCTCTCCCTCTGTGTGCTTATGCTCTCTCTCTCTCTCAAATAAATAAATAAATAAATAAAATCTGAATATAAAACAGGATTACAATGTATTAAATTATTCCCCATTTCATTTGTTATATTTGAGAACGTTAATATTCTGTATGTTTTAAAAGAGTCATTTAAAGGGAACAATGCAAATCTAACAGAATTAAAACTGAAGTCTTTATCATTTATTCCTTTACATATTGAAAGATCTAAGATTTCTCAAACCACTCCTCATTCAAAGAGTGGTTTTCCCACAGTTTAGTTCTTCTACCACTTGTCACTTAAAAGTTATACTTGATTTTGGTCATGCAATTAATTGCTCATAAGGTACACACCTAGTGATTAAAACAGATTTTATTTCTGCCTGTACTTTTCTTTACCAGATAGAAAATACTTTTTTTTTATCTTTTATGTCATTACTGAAAAGAACCTCATCATTGATAATCGATTTTTTTAAGTATTTTTATGCAGTTGTTACTGTGAAGACATATTTAGTGATCCAGACTGTGCATTACCTTACTAGCCCACACAGTTTGTTACCATACTTTGTACTATACGTTGTAAGATAAATGACAAAGTAAGCAAGTAATTGGTGGGACTTTTACATGGTCCAGTGATGTAAATATCAAAAAAGGCAGAGAGAGGGTATACTTTTCTTTTCTATAATCCCTTCTTTCAATATTTTAAAATTAATATTATTTACTAATTTGCTTTATGCATTTTACCCCTCTTTAATAGCCTGCTTCTTGAATCTTCCCTTCAAATTACAGTCAAAATTGAAAAAAAATAGATATACTTATTAAAGGTGATAGTTACTCATGTCCCCAGAAGTATAATTTTTAGAAGAAATTTAACTACCATTCCTTTGGCAGATTGACAATATATCTTTAGTCAAATAGTGTAATAATCCTTTCTTATCCCATTTCTCACCCTGGTAAACAATAGCTCTTGGTTTCTTGAGGACTGGCAGCAGTCATGGTCAGCAGTTGTAACTTTAGCATATGTTACTGGAATGTCATTCTGTTCAGGGCTTCTGCATGTTTGGGAAACTATTAGGTTTGGGTATTGTGATTAAGCTGAAGGTCAGTTTGACCATAACTTTTTTATGGAGACTTTGAGAGTCCAGGTTTACTACTTACTAAACTGTTCTAAAATGAAGTGTGTATCCTTTATAAGAATCACATCTTAGAACAAAAGTGTGATCCTTATAAAAATGATGCAAGTGATTTTAATAAAGGGACTACAAAAAAGGGAAGCTATAACCTGCTCCCCCTTTTCACTCTGGCCCCATCTGTTGTAAATGAATAAAGGCACAAATTGGGTTTTATGCTGAACACTTTAAAGTCAGTAGTGGTTTAAGGTTATAAACAAATGAAAACCAGAAGGAGACTTGGAAGTACCTCGAACCTATGTGCTTAAAGATACAAGTTCCTACCAGGTAACTACAGTGAGAAAAATGACGAGGACAAAGCCGGCAAGTTTGAGAAAGGATACTCCCATATTCCCAATCACCTTGTACTCTGGAGTCAGTCTGTGAAAAATATCTTTTTGAGTCTGGGCCAAATTAAAACTAAAAGATGTTAGAAAAAAATGTATAAAGCTAAATTATTCTACCTAATGACTTCATTCTTTGCTTAAGAAACCTTTCTGTAATTTTCGGTGTTAAAATGCCCTTTCTTTTGTGAAATGACGATACTTAGAGGTCTTATTGCTGTTGTTTTTATTTTTTTCTTTAACTCCTTATCTATCCAAAATACATAAGTTAGTAACTATAGACAGATTAATGGTTATTTTTGAAATTGTACTAACAAGTGAAATGGAAAGGCAAAAGAACCACAGAATTGGTCCAGTTTACTCTTATAAAAGTGCTTTACCCAACATGACATCATGTTCTGACCTTTCTAACATAGCTGGTTGAGGAGGTAGACTAAGATATGAAATATAAGGCATGAAGGATTGAATAGTTTAGCATTAAGAAATTCAAGAACAGTAAAGGAAATGCATTTAAGGGTACTATTCCCTCAGCCTGGAAGCCTCTACTTTATAAGTCCCCACACTTTTGAAAGGCCTTACTCATTTAATATTTGTCTCCTTTGTTAAGTCTTCTGGGCTACCCCCTTTTAGGCTAAGATCTGCCTCTCTCTTTCACCAGAATATCTCCATAGGGAGTACATGCTCTTTAAAAACTGCCTGGCTCAAAATGGACATTTATCAACTCAAATGTTAGCTGAGCTGGACTGAGTTTATCTTACTTATTCTGCTTATTTGGCTTTTGATTACAATTACCATAGGTTTTTCCTATGTCTCATCTCATTTGGGAAGAAGAAGTTGGTGCCATGTAGTAATTCTGGGCTTTCTTTGTTTGGCCTGTCTGCCAAGATAGAAACGGAGCCTCCAAGTTCAGAAGGTGAACTAGGATCGGGTTACTAAATTCTGACCTAATGCTTTTTTCCTACTGACTTAGGATAATGAAAAAAAATGCACTCGCTTTGTATTGTGAAGATTCATGGAGCATCCCAGCTCTTAAAGAGGCTCCTATCAAATACATTAAATGATTTTAACAACTAGAGAGAGAGAGAGTGAGAGAGAGAGAGAGTGCTACAGGACAGAAAAAACTATTCCTTTAAGAACCGACTGGTAGATTCCTATGAGAATGTGTTCTTACTGTTTAGCAAATTTCCCCAGGGTGTGGAGAGAGAAGGAACATCTACAGAAATACTTCCATTTATAATGAGTTTGCACCCCAATAAAATAATTTTTGCCAAACCTTTATTACTGGTAGATCAAGTAATAAACTGGTTAAGCTCTAAATAAGGCATTGTTGTGGTCCTTTTGGATTGTTGGTATCTTCTTCCTCTGTAGGTCTTGGCCCTCAAGCCATGTTTGGTGGCCAGGACTTTCCCTGCAACCTTCTTTGATGCTTTCTCTTGTCTACGTCTAACTACAAGACCTCTTGGAAGGTACGGAGGCTGAAGGCAACATGGTAGTTTCCTCCTTTTTTTTTTTTTTTTTTTTAAGAAGTTGATTTTAGCTGTGATAATCCAGCTCTGATAGGGTGAGACCTTACATTTTTATAATTACTAGGGAGACTTGGTAATTTTGTAAGTACATAAATTAATCAAGGAATTTATATATTAATAAATTTAAAGAAAGAAATTTACCAAGTGTAATGAGAATCTATGTGGTATATTGGGAAGATTTTCTGATCGAGATCAATTTTGGATTAGCATCAGAGGAATGTTGATACAGAATGGTATAGTCCAGAGCTGTGAGGGGTCAGAGGAACACTAGGACATGTCATCTGCACCAGGAATGGAGTAGGCAATTATGAAGAGCGATTGGGAACATGGTAGAGTCCATGTAATTCTTCTCAGCATTCTTCAAATACAATGGCACATAGAAAATAATTCCCTTTGTTTGTGTTACAACTGGGGTAAATAGAAGAGGACTGTTATGATGGTAGACCTTCCTTGGACATCTAAGGACTCCATTCAACAGCTCCCAGACCCAAAGGATGAATGTTTGGATAATCTAAAACCAATTTTTGGTGTATGAGTTGGAAAATAGTGGATAAACTCCTTTGAACAGTTTTAATAGATTCTCAAGGTTGACACATCTAGGATTTCATATCCCGGAGAAACCACATTTCTACATGCAGTATATCCTTGGATTCCTATGTTTGGTCCTTAAGAAATGCCTTTACCCAACAGCAAAGACCCACACTAATAACTGATGTTTAAAATCAGGCAGAATGGGGCGCCTGGGTGGCTCAGTGGGTTAAAGCCTCTGCCTTTGGCTCAGGTCATGATCCCAGGGTCCTGGGATTGAGCCCCGCATTGGGCTCTCTGCTCAGCAGGTAGCCTACTTCCCTTCCTCTCTCTCTGCCTACTTGCAATCTCTGTCAAATAAATAAATAAAATCTTTAAGAAAAAATAAAATAAAATCAGGACAGAAAGAATGCCCTTCTTTAAAAAAAGTTATTGATTTTTAAGTTGAAATTTTAAGCTAAATTATTAACTTATTAACACAAGTTAAATTATCTCAACCCTATGAAGACAGAAGCCCTGCTTTTGTGGTGCTGACAAACTATACATAGAGTCATTTCTGAGGATGCCAAATCCTTGGAAAAAAATAAAGCAGAGCAAGGCATTCAATTGTGCTTGGAGTTTGAAAGTTGCTTCCAATTGGAACATCATGACAAGCCCACCTCAAGGTTATCTGAGTCCCACAGTATGTGAAGAGCCATGGGTCTCTCTGGGAAGTTAGTTATATTCCAGCTCAGGACACAGCAAGTGCTGAAAGCGGAGACAAGTTCAGAATACTTGATGGACATAAAGAATGATAGTGTGACTAGCTAGCACTTCCTGAAATGAGGAGTAAGAGGCCTTTAATAGACAAGGGGAGAATCGCAGCTGGAGGCATATCACCTACAAGCATGGTAAAATTTCGAGTTTTATCCCTTTTTGAAGATTTGAAATTGGTAAACCAGCATGATAGGGTTTACATTTTTTGTTGGTTTGTTGTTTGTTTTTTAAGTTTTTATTTAAATTCCACTTAGTTCACATACAGTGTAATATTAGTGTCAGGTGTACAATGTAGTTATACAACACTTCCACATGTCACCCAGTGCTCATTTCAGCAAGTGCCCTCCTTAATCCCCATCACCTATCTCACCCACATCCTCCCACCCACCCACCTTTCCTCTGGTAACCCTCAGTATGTTCTCTATAGCTAAGAGTGTTTCTTGGTTTGCCTCTCTCTCTTTCTCCTCTGCTCATTTGTTTTGTTTCTTGTTACACATACGAATGAAATCGTATGGTATTTGTCTTTCTCTGATTGACTTGTTTGGCCTAGCAGAATGCTTTCTAGCGATACCCATGTCATTGCAAACCGCAAGATTTCATTCTTTTTTATGGCTAATATTAATATATATACATATATAAAATTTTCTGTTTACACACACCGCTGCTTCTTTATCCATGCATCAGTAGAGGAATGTTTGGACTTTTCTATAATTTGGCTATTGTAGATAGTCCTGCTATACACATTGTAGTGCACATATCCCCTTGAATTGGTCTTTTTGTATTCTTCAGGTAAATACCTAGTAGTGCAATTGCTGGATTGTAGGGTAGTTTTGTTTTTAACTTTTTGAAGACCTCCATACCATTTTCCACAGTGGCTACACCAGTTTACAATCCCATCAACAGTGCATGAAAGTTCCTTTTCATTCACATCTATCCTAGTACTTGTTATTTCTAGTATTTTTTAAAAGATTTATTTATTTTAGAGACAGAAAGAGTGGGACAGGAGGGGCTGAGGGAGAGGGGCAGAGAGAGAGAATCTCAAGTAGACTCCCTGCTGAGCATGGAGGCTGACCCAGGGCTCAATTACACAACCCTGAGATCATGACCTGAAGCAAAATCAAGACTCAGACACTTAACCCTCTGAGCCACCCAGGCACCCCAACTTGCATTTTTTATTTTAGCCATTCTAACAGGTATGCGATGTCTCATTATACCTTTGATTTGCATTTCCCTGACGATGAGTGATGTTAAACTTCTTTTCAAGTGTCTGTTGGCCACCTGAATGTCTTCTTTGGAGAAGGTCTGTTCATGTCTTCTGCCCATTTTTAATTGGATTATTTTGGGAGGTATTGAATTGTTTCAGTTATTTTTATATTTTGGATACTAATAGAAGATATTTGCAAATATCTTCTCCCATTCAATAGGTTCCCTTTTAGTTTTGTGGATAGTTTCCTTTGCTGTGCAGAAACTTTTATTTTGATGTAATCCCAATAGATTATATTTGCTTTTATTTCCCTTGTCTCAGGAGACATATCTAGAAAAATGTTGCCACAGCCAGAGAGATTACTGCCTATGCCCTCTTCAAGGATTTTTATGGTCTCAGGTCTTACATTTATGTCTCTAATCCATTTTACGTTTATTTTTGTGTATGGTGAAAAAAGTGGTCCAGTTTCATTCTTTTGCATGTGGCTGTCCAGTTTTCCCAATACCATTTGGTGAAGAGACTCTCTTTTTTTCATTGAACATTCTGTTCTGCTTTGTCCAAAATGGGGAAGTGTATTGCAGAGAAGCAAAAGTGGAATCTTAGAGATTGATTGGAAGACTCTTGTGGCAAATTGGGCAAAAAAAAAAAATGATAGCTTAAAGTAGAGTAGTAGTAGTGGAAATGAAACAGATTGGCTAAATTCTAGTTATAATTTGGAGAAAGCATCTAGAATCAGAAATTCAAAAATTTTAGAGTCCCAGAAATTATTACATTAACTTACTTATTTCAGAAGAAACTGATATATAAAATCAGACTGCTACATTTTTAAGAAAGAAGATAGCCTAAATCTAACCTGTCAAAATAGTTTGCCTTTGTGTGGGGTGGGGGGGAAACTTGGGAAGCAAAAAATATTTACTTGGGTTGAGTGAAAGGCATATTAGTCCTGCATAGACTTTGCCAGTATTGTCCTTTGATTTTTTTAAAATGATTTAAAGACATGCAAGTCCATTTTGGTGGTTGTAAAATATACAGTCTGGTCACAATAGTCATCTGTTCATTTGGGAATCATTCTTTCTCTGTTGGAGAACATGTTTCTCTCTGACCCATTTATGGTATGAGTCATGATGCCCCAGTAATAGCTTAACTTTCAGAATATAATATTTTCATTATAGACGTACCCTAAAGAACATATTCCTGGTTAATATATCCCAGTAGAATTCTCCTTGTTTTTAATAAACAAACATCTATCTCTTATTTAATATTTTCACCTGAAAATAAAAATTGGGAAAAGTAGTTTTCATGCTCCCCAGTAAAACATGGTAAGCAACAACATTAACAAAAAGGTACTTGGAAAAACGCTTTGGTTATGTTTCCTTTTTTTTTTTTTTTTTTTTAGGTTTATTTAATTGAGAGAGAGAGAGAGAACATGAGTGGGAGGGGCGGGGGAGAGGGAGACTCTGTGCTGACTACATGCTGAGCACAGAGCCCAGTGTAGGGTTCAGTCTCACAACCCTGAGATCACCTGAGCCAGAACCAAGAGTTGGAGGTTTAACTGACTGGACTCCCCAGGTGCCTCTCTTCAGTTACATCTTAAATACAATGGGTAGAATTCAGAATCTCATGTCTATGTCTTAAAGACTGCTCTAAATGTCAGTACAGAGAATGTTGCTGAAACCAGGAGTGACCATGTTAATGGAATGTAAAGCAACTATTTTTTAATAACTATATAAGTTCTTAGTGATCAGGAAGTCATGTTTTAGGTTTATATGCTAACATGGTAGTATACTTCCTAGACAAATCCATTTTACTGTGTTGCACTTAGAAGATATTGGATGCAAATTTTAGTTTATCGTGTAGTTCATTATGGTTTTTCCAATTTAAATAATAGAAAATGCATCCTATGATAGGCAGAATAATATCCCCTAAATATACAAAGTTCTAATAGCTAGAACCTGAAACCTGTAAATGCTACCTTATTTGTTCAAAAAAAAAAAAAAAAGGATCTTTGCAAATGTGATTAAGTTAAAGATTTTGAGATGAAGAGATTATTCTGGATAATTTGGTGGGTCCTAAGTGAAATCACATGTATCCTTATAAAAAGAATACAGAAGGAAGTTAGACACACGAGAGAGAAAAAGGCTATGAATAAGGCTATGAATGCTGACAGCCCTCAGAAGATGGAAGAAGCAAGAAACAGATTCTCCCCTAGAGCCTCTGGTGAGATTCGGACTCTGCCAACACCTTGTTTTAGGCCCAGAAATACTGATTCAGGCTTCTGGCCTCCAGAACTGTGAGACAACAAATTCTTTTGTTTCAAGCCACTCAGTTGGTGGTAATTTGTTATAGCAGCCACAGGAAACTAATACAGGTCCCCAGTCAATATTTTATAAAGAATCTCTGAATTTTCAGAAATAGATTTCTGATGTTAAATAAATGATGTGATGTGTGCATTTCCCAGTTTCTTGGATGAAAGCCTACTTTTGAAACATATATGCCTTTTATATACCCTTTATTGTGACAAATTTTAACCACAGTTGCTTGCTCCGCATTCAAAAATGAACTAACTCTCCTGTTGTGACCACTTACTTAAACATTTGATCCAGTGTTTCTCCAGGCTTCTGTTTCTGCTCCTGTCCCAGTATCATCTACTACCTAAAACTACCTGGTGGCGGGTGGAGGACATTGTATATCAAAAGTCAGAGTTTGAAGCTATTTTGAAAAAGAAGTCTAGTCACAAATCACCCAATGCCTTGAGAATAAGCACCTATATTATTGATTATGTTTTGTAATACCAAAGCATCGGTGACCAAGAATAGTCCCATTTTGATGAAATATAGAGGAAAAGTATAATTTTCACAAAGTTAAAAACATGATTGTCATACAAATATAGGATGGATGCATATCAAAAATGTTATCTGAGTTGTGCCCAGGTGACTCCATCTGGTAAGCGTCCAATTCTTGATTTCAGCTCAGACCCATGACCTCAGGGTCATGGGATTTAGCCCAGAATAGGGCTCCATGCTCTGCATGGAGTCCGCTTCTCTCCCTCTGCCTTTACCCCTCCCCTCCAAACTCTTCCCACTTCTCTGTCTCTGCCTCTGTCACGTAAATAAGTCTTTTTAAAAAATGTTATTTGAGTTATTTGAGTCTCAGTGTTTTCCCCATCAGCTCTTGGCTTTTGCTGATTTGGAGTAGTTTGAAACTCACCTGTCTCCCATCTGGTTTTGGTCTGTCCACACGTAACCTCTGGTATTGGCTCCTCTCATTGTTGTCATAACTCACAGAAATCTTGCTACATTTGAAGTTATATTTTCTACCTGGTAAAGATCAGCTGTATCTCAAATAAATAAATTAATTTGTGTTACTGTGGATAGGATTCATTTGCATTGCTTTTAGGTAAGTATCTTCTACAGCGTTATCAGTGTTCTTCTGGTTAACCTCACCTCTACAGAGCCGTAAATAGTCCAATAAATAGAAAGGCACTCCCCTATAGGATTAAATAATCTCTTCAAGGTCAATTAGACAATACCCATGACTTGATGGAAAGAATACTCAGTAATCTCTCTGGTAAATAGTCTCAAGCAGTATTGATTTATTGTGCTGCCATCTCTGATTAAATATTGATTTTGGGTATTACCACTCATTCTTATCATCACTCCTGGTCTATTTGTTTCTGGCTAATTATGCTTAGTACCCCCATTTTTGGAAGAGATCCAGGACTTTCCTACCTCAAAGTGTGAGCCCAGCCAGAGTATATCTGGATCCAGACAGAGTATATCTCTTCTCACCTCAAACCAGAGATCTATGGCATTCCTGACATAATGAACCTCTTCCCAAGATAACAGACAGTAGGCAAATCCCAACCCCCCGCATTACGGTATGGTCTTTCCCCAGGGACCTGACAAGGCAATAAGCATTAGCATGGTATTCCGAGTAGCATCAGCAGGACAACATGGCAGTATGCACAAGGCAGCCCCTCTCTGGGGTGTTTGCACATGACGCAGTGGCTGTAGAACACTCCATTATTAAGGGAGCCCTTCTGAGCTCCATCTTCATTAAGAAGTGACAGAGAAAGCCAAGGTTGATATTTTGGATGACAGGAGAGCAGCAGCCAACTTTCCTCAGGTCAGGCAGAATACTACACTGAAGTACTATAGATTAAAAGAAAAAAAAAGATAATTTTGTTTCACTGTCAAAGTCTAATGAGGGCCAGGATCTATATATATATATGGATTATACACTAATAGGAATAAATATATTTAATAATAGTTCCCAAAAGAGATTGCTTTTGCCAGTCAAGTGAATGGGTCCCCTAACTAAATCAGAGAATAAAAAAGAAAAAAAATTGGTTTATATATCTTAATGAGTAACAATATTAATATCCAAATTGACATGACCACTTACTTGCTAGGTGATATTGGGCAAGTTTTGTAATCTTTCTAAGCTTCATTTGCTTTATCTTTAATGGGCATGAATCACAGGATTAGGTGGTACACAGAAAGTGGATAGAACAGACTCTAGAGGACTGTAAACAAATATTGTTAGTCACTGCTGCTATTACTTCTCTTCCTCCTCCTCCTACTTCAACAGATACTGTTTTATTTTCCCATGGTGTTTAGTATTAGTCACACTTATTGAAATAACAGAATTACTTGAAGAATGAAACCTACTTAAGCCAAGCCAAACAATTAAAGCATATTTATCTTACCAAAAATAAGGTGTCACATGGGGCTCCTATGTGGTCCTATCAGTTAAGCCTCTGACTCTTGGTTTGGGCTCAGGTCATGACTTCAGGTTTGTGAGATCCAGCCCCGCATGGGGCTCCACACTCAGTGCAGAGTCTACTTAAGACTCCACTCCCTCTTCCTCACCTCTCCCTGCCACTCTCTAAAATAAATAAATCTGTTGAAAAAAAATAAAGTGTCAGAGCTATTAAAAATGGTAAGACTTCATTATACCATAAACAAATGACAAAATTGAAATTTCAATTAGAATAATGGAGCTGCCAAATAATTCATGCTTTGGAGGTACCTCTATTTGTACTTAAACAAACAGTAATGTTAAGAAGTCTGTTGAAAACCATACTTGATTTTCTTCTACCATAAGCACTTATAAAGAAAGCACTTCTCGTGCCTCAGGCACAATACATAATAGGTAGTTTGTAAAATTAGTTATCTAAATTTCTAGAATACCACAGAAAGAATGATTATTAAAGAAAAAATATTTCATTTGTTTTTGATTTTTAAAAAATATCTTCAATCTATGTTACAGTACTGTTATGCAAGGCAGAAAAAATGTGTCAAGAAAATAGATGTAAAAATTATTAAAGTAATTAGACCATTTAATAGTTTCAATTAATAATATGTAGTATTTGAGATAATTCATCTTCTGGTTTCTAACCCATTAGTAATGACCTAGTTTTGTTCGTCCCTCTTGCCCTTCTGTTTCATTCAGTTTTTTCCTCACATGGGCTTATGCTTTACAACACTGGCAAAGTAACTTCTTTTCATAATTTTCATGCTACCTACATGGGAAATTATCTGAATTTGAACACTCATATTTGCCATGTTTTGACATTAAGTACAAAGTTACACCATTTAATTTTTTAAGGATTTTTTTCTTTTTCTTTTTTTTTTTGTTAACCTTTTGAAACTTTTCTGAGCTCCCACAACTGCCTCTGACTCGCACATGTGTCACTGATTCATCATAGTAGTTTCAGAATTTTAATTTCTACCTAAATCATTGGGATAAGTAAAAACCCAGAATGCACACGCAAATGTGATATGATTTCTTATGCTAATGCAACTTTTTAGATTCAATTTGAACTTGAATTTCAGTTGTGCTAACTACTTGCCATTTAAAATGATCCAGACTTACTTTTTTCCTTTTACCAAATTCCTGGCGATAAGTAATATTAAGTATGTACCACAACCAAATTATACCATTCAGAGCTTAGATAGAACAGATAATCATTGCTTTCTGGAAGAGATTTTCTGGTGGCCTACCCACTAAAGGGGTCTAATTTGTAGTATTCATAATGCTAGGAACTTTATATACGTTATTTCTTTCAATTTTCAAAGTAATTCTCTAAATTATATAACTATGCTTATTTTAGAAATAAGTAATTCCATTGCTATGGCAAAATCTGAACTTAGAGTCTGCATTGGTTTCCCTCCATCAAGATACTCCCCCGTCGTGCAATGAGGAGTAAGGAAGGAAGTGCAAATAGGTCAAATAGAACATCTGTCAAAAGGCAAATTGTTAGGAATATGTGGATCCAGCAAAATTCCTACTGGATAAGGACTAGTACTATAATTGAGTGGTAATGATCCAGCAATTTGAATAAAATGTAAACTTAAATAGAATGCCAGATCCCACCAATAATTCCTGCCATGTCTAACCAAAACAGTACCAAGGACAAATATGTTATTTAAATCAAATGGTACAAAAACAGTTACATGTTTGATTTATTTCTTTCTTCATTATTTACTCAAACTTTCAATCTTCTCTATGAAAACATCACAATTATAAGCCTTAAAAACCAGGTAAACTGGGAGATCCAAATTTTCTTGAAAATCTCAAAAGGATTCAAGACACACACACACACACACACACACACACACACACACACACTTTCTCTTTCTCTCTCCCTCTCTCTCTCAATTATCCCTGATACTAAGGTTATCCCTGAGTATTTGAAACCTCATCCTTTTGCACATGCTGTCAATATCCCCTCTTCCTGAGAAAAGTCAGGGCATCAGTTCATTGAAGTCTCAACTTCAGTGTTATTGAATTAATTGTCTTTGTATGTACTTGGTTACTATGAGTCAATAATACTACACGGTGGGGTGCCTGGGTGGTTCAGTGGGCTAAAGCATCTGCCTTCAGCTCGGGTCATGATCCCAGAATCCTGGGATCAAGCCCCACATTGGGCTCTCTGCTCAACGGGAAGCCGCCTTCTCCCTCTCCCATTACCCTTGCTTCCTCCTCTCTATCTCTCTGCCTGCCTCTCTGCCTACTTGTGATTGCTGCCAAATAAATAATAAATGAAATCTTTAAAAAATAGTAATAATACTACATGGTGATCTGAAAAACTGTTTCCAAACTGCTGTACCGAGAAGCAGAATTTCATTTTGCTTTTGAGCAGTCTGCTCTTTTCAACTATTTCTGCATTTGTTTGGAGCTTTTCATAAGCTCATGCATTCATTAGATGTGTACATTTATTATATCTTTATTACACGCAAATCATTTATTGTTTTAATGGTCTAGGTGCTGATAAAGTGTTAAATATAAATTCTGTTTCTCTAACTTACACAAAGAATATGTCTCTTTTTTTAACTTCTTAGAAAATTTTATTTAATTTCAGTTTAGTTTAACATATAGTCTGTCATTTGTTTCAGGGGTAGAATTCAATGATTCATCAGTTGCATACAATACCCAGTGCTCATTGCATCAAGTGCCCTCCTTAATGCCCATCACCCAGTTACCCCATCCCCCACAACTTCCACTCCAACAACCCTGAGTTTGTTCTGTATAGTTAAGAGTCTCTTAAGGAATATATTTCTTAAGATGCTTTTAGTCTATATGTAAAATCACCTCAATCAAACAGAAGAAGAGGGCTTGAGTGCATACCTCATATGCAGTCACATGGGAAGAAAGCTGCCAGACAACAGGCTTTGGGTCATGTCTTTGGATAATGTCAGATTGTGCGGTGGTGAATGTAATAAAAAGTACAGTAGAAATTGCATATCTAGGCAGACATCATGGCAAGGTAGAAATATTTATATGCAGTTGCTTCATTTTGTTTTTTGTTTTTTTTTTTTTTTTAATTTGTATATTGTCCTGAGAGAAACTGGTAGATATTTTATGGGCAAGGTTTCCTCAATGATGTTCATGCGGGTATTTTCTAAATCTTCAAAGAATATGATTTAAATAATTTGATCATATTGCAAGAAGTTTACAGCATCTGGTTTAAACTCAACTACCCTGTATAGTAACATGAATAAATGGAGACATTCATCACTATGCACACAACAGAAATTGTGTTCTTCTATTGATATAATTAAATACTCATAGAAGCCTAAATGCATAATAGTTTCCAGACCCTTTGTTTAATGCCAAAAATCAATGGCTCCGCTTCCAATGAACTCGATAGGCATATGTTCCTAGTCAGAACCATTGTGAACCCTCTCCAGTTTCTAAACATTTATTGCTGGTACTGTAATAATAAACATCTTGCATTTATAAAATGTAATGTTGCCTAGAATTTTTCATTTTTCAAGAATGCTGAGCACACTATCTAATGGCTCTCATATGTCCAGTGTGCCCACGAACAATTTGTCTTCCGAGTGCAGTGTTAATCTGACACCTCAAGGACAGACCTGTTTTCAGAGGGACTCAAAGAAAAGCTAGAAACATTCATAGGCTTAATAACTACTGAAAATCCTAGTGAACTGTGTCTGGGATTACTCAGATTTCTGGATTGCATTACTTCTTCATGCCATATTTTGCTTAAATAAGAGTTACTAAAAATGCTAGGAGATTATTTTTTGACTTATTGCCAAATATGTACACTAAACACACATTTAATATATGGGCATATATATAAAATCAAGTTAATGATGACATTTATGGTTCAGTTGTTTTGTTTCTCATCTGACTCAGAAATGGGTGTGTAACACTAACGTGCTTTCCATTTGTTTCAGCCAGTTGCGAGTGATAACCCCACAGCAGTGATGAAGGAAGCAAATATATTCTTTGGTCATAAACAGTGTGGGGCAGCAGAGAAAATCCCTCGTTTAAAATCAAATTCAAGATTTTGATCTCAGGTCAAGGGTAGCACAGTAAACATGAAGCTTTTCTGTGTTTTGGGGTTTGTTTTTGTTTTGCGTTTTGTTTTGGTTTTTTTTGCTTTTTGTTTGTTTGTTTGTTTATCTATTTCCCTCTAAAAAAAGAAAATGCAAAAAATGGGTATTTCTTAATAGTGCTATTCTGCTTGGAGTCAAAAATTAGAAACTCACATCACCATAAAATAATGGAATAAAAATTGTTTCCCGTAAAAAAAAATAACAATTGACAGAGAAGAAAAATACTGAACTAAAGCTAGAAAAATAAGGCAAAGATATTCACACCTGGATCCATAATGTTTGTTTCTCTTATTTGACATGCATTATTAATCTTAACATTCCCCAGTGGCTTGACTGAGACTTGAATACTCACACACCAATACCTTGAGTTCAGAATGATGTTTTATACAGGTGTGAAGGTGGAATCAAATGAAAATGATATCCATCAGGCTCACATACAAATTTTGCTCACTTCTTTGTCATGCTTTCCATTTTAGAATAAGGTGTTTCCCCACCAAAATTGTCAACTTTGTGCCTTCACGGTGATTTAATGCCCTCCATATTTCTTATTCCAAGGAAATACTTAACTCAAAGCTTTGAAATAACAACAACAGCTCAAATGGAAAAAGCAACCATGTCCTCAGATATGTCAGTGATAACTGTTTCCCTTACTGATCTCCTAGGTTATTTTTTGTTCTACCCACAAGCATATAAGGAACACTTATGGCCTGTATTTGATATTTAGAGGGCCAAAAGAATGTTTAAAGAATGCTTAAGGTAAAAACCATTTTTCATTTGAGTTTAGTATTTTAGACCATTGGACTTTTTTACTTAGATTTTAACTACCAGTATTTCCACTTGGGCTAAAATGATTCACCTAACTTCCAAAGTTCACCTCTCTGTTCAAACTCTAATATTGAGAGTTCAGTGTTCATACTCTATAGGCTGGGAATATCTCTAGAACAGAGTTCTGGAGTTTGGCATAAGTTCTGTGGTCCCATAATGAGAACAACAATCCTGTCTCCTTCCTCCTTTTTAAAAAATTTCATTGAACAGAATTTTATTGAGATGTGATTCACATAGAACATGATACTGGTTTCAGATGTATGACATAATGATTCAGTATTTGTATATTGCAAAATGATCACAGCAGTAAGTCTAGTTAACACGTATCACCACACATAGATACAAATATTTTTCTTGTGATGAGGACCTTTAAGGATTACTCTCTTAGTAACTTTCAGATACACAGTATTAACAACTGTAGTCACCATGCTGTACATTAGATTCCATGACTTACTTGTTTTACGACCGGAAGTATGTATCTTTTGATCATCTTCACCCGTTGCACACTGCCACCACCCACCCTGCCCTTGGCAACCACCAGTCTGTTCTCTGTACCTGTGATTTCGGTTGTTGCTTGTTTGTTTTCTAGATTCCACATATAAGTGAGGTCATACAGTATTTGTTTTTCTCTAACTTATTTCACTTGGCAAAATGCAGTTAAGGGCCATCCATGTTGTTGCAAACGGCAGATTTTCTTTCTTTCCTTTTTATTTTTTTTTCATAATCTGCATGTTCAATCACTTTAAAACAATTAATATTATCTCGTGTCAATTAAATATAACCAACAGCGCTGGGTCTGTTTAAAATACAAGGGGAGAAAAAAGCACTGTGCACCAACCCAGTATGATACACAACCAGCCAGCTGGCTGGCCACTGGGATGAAGGGGTAGGAGAGGAGGGGGGATCTCCTGGACAGGTGGCTGGGTGCTAGAAGGGGCGCTGAGAGAGAGAGAGAAAGGAGAATAGGAGGGGAATGATGGTCTTAATGGAAGAGTACAAAAGGCAGGTCAGGAGAAGGGGTTTGGGAATCAGGGCGGATCCAGGATCTCCCCACCAGGACACAGTGCTGGAGGTGCTTGGTGCCACTGCCTTTCCCAGGACCTGCCTAGACTAACTCCCTCTTCAGGACTTGGGATTCAGATACTTCTCACTCTACACAAGAGAGGGCGGGATCTTCAAGGGTTCATTTCCAGTTTTTTAAATCTTTCAAAAATCATCCCCCCGCAAACTAAATTTGATTGGCAAGACAAAATTGAAGGCAACTCCAAGCACAACTTCCTGTGTTTAAAAAGGAAACCATGATTAATGGAGCAAAACTGAGAAAGAGGTATTCTTTGAGCTAAATATAGCTTCAACATTCTTCTCATAGTTTTTTGGTTTCTTTTTTCTTTTTTTTTTTTGAATCTTGGCGAAGAGTTTCCTAATCAAATGAACAAATCCACAGTGAAGTACAAGAGCACAACATATGAGTAGATGTTTATTCTGAAGAAGTTTTCAGTGCTGTGCATGACCTTTTTGCTGAGTTTCTGATTTTATTTATTGCTCTTTACATGCCAAGAACTGCTTACTTAAAGATACATTTATCTGCAATCTTTCTCCTGGCGTCATGCAATCTTTTCCGTTAGTGGAGTGATAAAGGCTGTGGCTCGTGAGCACATATAAATGTTTTGTTAATTCAACCTTAAAACTCAGTAGAAATTGAAACACTTTGTGTTTAACTACCAGTCTTCCTCTTCCAAAAAAAAAAAAAAAGAATTTAGAAAAAAGATGAAACACTTATACAATACCCTCTATTTACATTTTATAACTGAGGTGTTATCTCTAATACAGATGGCTGATTATTGCTTCTTTAAGTAACAGGGCTTATATCTTTCTAAATTTCCTATATTCATGTATATTTTATAAAAAGAATGACAAATACCCCACATTCTATTTTACATTGTCTTATTTGCCTGATATCACAAGAACATCTTTGCATGTAAATAAATACATACAACATCATTTTAGTGACCAAATAATGCTTTACTGATTGTTTGATAGTTGTTCACAATCAGGCTGTGTCCAACTTTTTCCTGTCAAGAATAATACTGTGATAAAATACTTACAGCTATTGCTTTGAATTTCTACCCACTCACTTCACTCACATGTTTCTTTATATTCAGTTTCTTTATATTCAGTCCTAGGTGTGAAAATTCTGGGTCAAAGGGAAATATACATTTTGCCAATGTCCCTGGTAAATAGCATACCAAGTCATGTAAATATTGGCAGTGTAATTCAATTTTTTGGAGGGGTGGTTGTTCATAGTGTTGGAAAAGCTAAGAGGAATATTTAAAATTTTCTTACCATAGGGGCATCTGGGTGGCTCAGTCTGTTAGGCTTCTGCTTTCACCTCAAGTCATGGTCCCAGGATCCTAGAATCAAGCCCTGCATCTGACTCCCTGCGAGCCAGGAGTCCGCTTGTCCCCCTCCCCCTTCCCCTGATGCATGCTGTTTCTCGCTCTTTCTCAAATTAATAAAGTCTTAAAAAAATTTATTGTGATAAATTAAAATTCATAATAGCTGCTAGTATTGAATTAAGTCTGCAGTTACTTTTTATATATTAAAAAACATTTAAATATTTATTTTTGTCTAGGTGTTCTTTCTCCATCTTCAGACTTAGGTCATAAGCATTTATATTTAGAAAAGGATGAAATAACTTAAGTGAATTGAAACATTAAACAAGAAATGTAGTCCTTTGAGAAGAGGTTTGGTACCATCTATTCAGCCATCTGTATGAAAGTGGCACCTCATTCTCTAACCACTCAGACTGAATTTCCACATCTGAACCTCTACAAAGACTGTAAAGCTTACCCTAATTATGGGTCCTTTAAAAAACCTGTGATGCTTCTTTTCCAGAGCTAATATATGACATCTAAGATTAACTCCTAAAAATTGAATAATTCTAATTTAAGACAATGCCTCAAAAGTAATGCCAAGGATTCCTAATCTGTTTTTATAGCAAACTACTTTATAGAATTCTTTTCTACATTTTTTCCTTTGCAGCTATTTTGTGTAAAGGAAACATTTTAAAAAGTGAGTAAATTTAAAGTGGAACTGTGTCTCTCTTCCCCAAGAAAAATCATTCTTGCAAGTTGCGTTGGAGTACATCCAAGGGCAGTGTATATTGCTGAATATGCATTCCCTATGAATGGGGGAAAATCTGTAGAATGAATACCCTAACAATGATTATAACCATTCAGTAGGATAATGATGTCAGCCATTCTACTCTGGTGTTTTCCTATGGCTGTAGAAATTAAATAGTAACAGAACATAAATAGTAGTGAAGCAATATGCAAAGCATATTACTTAAAGTACATAATGTTATTCATGGCTTATAGAGAGCAACAGGAAATAAGGATGTTATATAAGTAGAGTAAATGACAAGAATGCCATAGTTCCTGATTCTTACGTTACATAGGCATTGCTTTGCATCACCTATATGTTAATGAGGAATTATCATCTCAAATTCCACACAGACTTCCTCAAAGAGAGTCCCATCCATTGCTGTAGACTTTAAATGGCATGAGACCATGATTCAAGGACAAAATATCTATGATTGTAGTAGGTAATGTACAGATTTTCCATTAACTTTAGCAAGAATTGCTAGCATAGCTTCAAGTGCTGAAAATTACTTCAGAAAAATGAATGTCCCTCCTCTTCGTTTTTTGTTTGTTTGTTTGGTTGGTTGGTTGGTTGGTTGGTTTAGGTTTTGCTTTGCTAGAAAGGAGGGAGATGGATTGCTGGAAAGAATTCTTGGAATGTGAATGTTTGAATGTTTGGCAAACTGTCTAGTTCTGTCTTGTCTGTTTCTTTTCTAATATTGTTGATTTGTTTTTTAAGACATCACTATGTGTTCTGCCATTTGATTCAACAAGATGCCAAAACAGATATTGAAAATGACTCAGCAAAATAGCGAGTTTGCTCTGTTATTATGTTCATATAAGTCATTAATATTATTAATAACCCCACATGTAGTACCTGCTGACATAGCAAAAGAACTCCTCAGAATTATTGTTTATTTATTTATAGTTACACACAATATGCTAGGTAGTGTTTGAATTATATAAACATGTTTCTAAATGTGGCCCTAAAACAAGTAAAAAAAAGAAAAAACATAAGCCACTAATAAAGTCAGTATTTTGGGGACAAATACACATTATTCAGTTTATTTTTCAAACTGTGTTCACTTAATAAGTGACTTAACCACATAAAAAGTAACAAAAAATATGGTCCTGTTCTATCCAGGTAGTAATTACTAATACCAGTGGAAAACTACTTTCTAAAAAATAACAAAGAAACTAAGAACAATATTGGATTTTTTTTTCACTGCACATTCAATGGTCCATGAAATGTCATTATTTTTAATGATGTTGTTAAGCTGGTTTATTTGTAAATATACTTTTCATTCCATTATATTTGCATTCAAAGCCTGTGGTTGCCGATTATACCATTTATGTTGCCTAAATAGAAATCGCTTGATGCCTATTCAGTTTATTTGGAATGATGGTATACTTCAAGTAGCTTATTTTTTTTTAAAATACTATGTTGAGAAAGGGAGAATTTAAAAATTAATTATACTTATATAATGTTGTTCACAATTAATTTTGTTTTAGTTCTCTGATGATGAACCATTATAAAGTAATTTAAAATAACACAATATGTGGTGATTATTAGGACTCACACTTAGTATTTTTGTACCTCGTGCTTTAACTAGTAAGGGAAAAAAAAAATCTTAAGTACCTCAAAGTGACTTCAGGATAAATTAGTGTCACGATGAGTTCTTGAAAACCATTAGCATCTTTATTTCCAAGAGAGAAAAAAAAGGAAAAACTTTAAAATTATGCATTTTCATTTTAATGCCTGAGATGAATTTGATTATCTTTTTCCTTATGGTAATTTTATAGATGAAACCCTACAAATATGTTAGCAGGGAATCCTGGCAGAAAAACAAAAGTTCTCAACTCCATCTAATAGTCACCTGTTATGAACCTGCCATGTGCCTACAACATGTAAGGCGGAATGGACCGATGTAAAACGTACATGATGTGGCCCTGTTTTCAGTTTTATGGTTTCTGTGTGAGGGAAGACCTTCACACAAAACAAGTGTAAAATAAAATAAAAAGTAATGACAGAAAGTTTAGCCACCATACCATATGTTTAATATTCTCAGGGAAGTAGCCAAAAAGGAAATGTAAAAGCATTTAGTGTATGTGGAGGAGGTTATACACAAATTAAAATTTCTACATTCTTAATTCTTGAAAAGACTGAATTTGTTTAATTCTTGCCTTGAAAAATCAAAACATTTACAAGCTGAAATTTGCACAAAGATTCCAATATATTAACTTGCTTCTGTAATCGGCAGGATAGGCTCTGCTGCAGTCACAACCAGTTTCTCAAATGATTAATGACACAAACACAGTGGTTTATTTTTTGTTACATTATGATCTGAGAAAGGCATTCCTGATTGGAAGGCTGTCTTTCGTGTGGTGATTCAGTGACTCAGGCTCTGCCTTTTCCTAGGACCTTGTCACCCGCCACCTCAGCCAGCCAAAAGGGAAAATCAGAGTGAAGGAGGCACATCTGTCCTTATTAGAAATGGACTTATGTGCTGCTGGAAGAACTTAGTAATGTGGCTACATCTACCTAGAAAGAGACTGGGAAAGGTCTTGCCTGGCTCTCATTCTTTTACGATGGAAGGGAACAAATAGAATATTTTGGACAACTAATGGTATTTTTAGCTCTCATTAAAATGTTTGATAGATAAAAACAAGAAAAGTACTGATTTTCTTGACATTAAGCCTCTGATATTACTGGCATAATTTTGTATTTTCTTTTCATTCTATCTATAATGAAGCCAGTACCTCTTTTTAAGAACATTTTAGTGAATGTAGCAAGGACTATATGTTTAATAAAGTGAATAAAGCTGTTATATATAGTCCATAAGTTAGCATTTGAATTATTTGTTCACAAACACTTTGTTAATGAAAATTATGTATAAATTATACTGCAAGTCCTCTCTCCAGTTAACACTTTTCTGATATAGCACTACCTAGTTTTTAGTATCAAATTCCTTAAAATGTGACTATATTTCAATGACATATTTTCTGCTGATGTCTATTGAGAAAAAAGTTACGTGTATATACTTTACACACATAATACACATATAATGTTAAGTATCATATATGCCATATATATATATCATATATACATCTCAAAACTTAAAGATTTTTATAAAATTATATGGAAGGAGAGTTTCATGTTACATTCCAATTACAACTGTAGTTTAGCAAAATCACAAGTCGATACATGTTTAGAAGTATTTGAGTGCTAATACAGGGGATATGACCATACACGTGGCTAGCATCAAGAGGATCATCGCAGGATCGTACTTAGTGCCTGTGGTCTCTCCTTGTGTACATATCCTGAACTTGTTTCCTTGATGTCTATCTTAGACTTAGCCTTTGTTTTCATCTCATGTTATAAATGGTCTTTAAAAGTCTGAGAAAGCTTTAAAGAAAAATGTGGGGACGTAAATAAACATATGAGAAGAGGGTGTACAAGAGCAGAGAAAATAAAGGTTATCTTGTTTGGTAACACAGAGCCACCAGAGACTTCAAGAGCATCTTGTGTACTCCAGTCAGTGCTTTGTGTGCTGTAATAACAAGTAGTGACAAAAAAGAAAGGCAGAAAGTCAGGGAGCATTCTGGGACTAATTTATATAGCTGGACAAAATATACACCAATTTATTTTGGGAAAGCTTTGGATAAGCCTGGAAAAGGGGATATTAAGCCAGAGTAATCAAGACACTCCTCCTTTCTGGATTTTGTTGATTTAGGACAAAGTGAATGACACATTTGGGAAGGAAAGCGATGATGAAGAATGGTGAGCTATTAAAGGAGCCAACTTTGAATTTTTCTACATATTCAAGCCATATTCCTTATTATAAAAACAGTAGGAAAGGAGCTGCAGCTGACAGTGAGGGAGATGCCATATTTCTGTTTCATTTACCAAAAAAGTATTAATAAGGAGACTATACCACTGAGCAATTGTTCAGTGTAAAAAAAAAAAAAAAAAAAAAAAAAGTTTTGTTTCGGAGTGCATGCTTTCCTCAGCATTTATCTTGCTTATAGTAAAAGAAGAAAGTATCTGATAATAAGCCTTTGGAGGGGGCTGAGGTTTAAATTCAAGCCCATTTTAGTTTTTATTCTATAACCCTCAAGAAATGCTCAGAAGAATATCACCAGCTGTCTAATTTCCACATCCACACTGCCTGGTGAGAAGGTTTTCGTAAGTTATATACAATTCTAGTTGATGTGCTTCGCAAAGAAGAGAATAATGGCCAAAGAAAATTCCACAAAGACGGCTTCATGTATTGGTGATGCTCCTGCACATCCACGGTGTCCTAACATGGTGACAACATTGAAGGGGTTTTCCTCCTTCTAACTTTGACTGTTTCAACCCATGGACTAAGTGTTATTGCATCTTTTATGGCCAATGGTATTCATTTGCCTATACAATGTGTAGACTACGGTATGACTGCCAACCAAGCTTCACCAATAGACCTTAGAAAAAACTTTTACATAAAAAGGCTTTAAAATTTATTGGCAAGTGACAGCAGCGAGTTTCTCTACAAATGGCAAATGGTATATGGAAGAGATAAATTCTGGAGCTTGTGGCCAATTTCAAAAACTTAGAAAACATAGTTAATGTTAGGGATGGAATTGTATTTGCAACAGCAATTGGCTTTGAGGTCAATGAAAAAGAGACCAAGATCCTTTAGATTTCACTCAGGGAAATAAGTAGCGATAGTATGGAAAGAAGACCACAATGATGAAAACTTGAAAGAGCAGCCAGTGGAAAAAAAATGAGACATCAACTTAAAGAAATATGGGTTGTGCAACAGTAGGCATCATAATTGAATGTATCATGAGTAGCTTTTCTTTGAAAGGGTCTGATGTCTCTTATAACACCATTCAAATATGTTCAGACATAAAAACAAAACAAAAACCAGGAGTGTGAGCAAAGTTCCATTTTGTATTTATTTCAAAATTCAAAAGCCTCTGTTAAATCCCAAGTGTTTCAAAACCTTCTTGCTCCGTAATGCCAACAGCAGCACAAAAATCATGAAAAATGGTTTATATCCTCTGAGTCTAATAGTTCACCTGAAATTGTCCCTCTATCATTCCACTCATCCACACCAACATTTTCCACTCCCAGTGAAAATTACTGTTTTAGCCCTCTTTCCCAACTGGAATAATAGTTTATTCCAGGAAATTGCTGTGGAAGAAACTCTGTCTGATAACAAATACCTTAGAATGTAAATATGTTCTCTCTTGCAATTACCTAATTCTGCCCTCATAAAATAGGGAAAGAATCAAGGACAATATGTAAATTAATGGGTGTGGCCACGTTAAAATAAAGCTTTCCTTAAGAACTTAGGTAATGAGATGGGTTTTACCTAAAAGATAAAGATTTGCCAAATTCTGTGTTTGATAATATCCAAATATGGTCAGTATTAATTACTTCTCTTTCTGTAATGTGTATACTGCACCTGAGACGAAAAAGTAGATTCTAATCCCCCTCCTTTAATTGGAGTTGGTTTTAGTAATTCGCTTGTAGGTAAGACAATACAACGGACATAATGTGTCCAGATTTCTGAGGCTGAATTATAAAAAGCCTCACAGCTGTTTCTTGGGCCTTTTAGCATTCTTTTTCTTTTTTTTTCCTTTTAGCGTTCTTGTTCTTGTAATATTTCGTATCTAACATGAGCGCTATGCCATGAGAAGTCCATGGAGAGACCACACATAGGTGTTCTAGTACACAGCTCCTTCACTTCCTAGCCAACAGTAGCATTAACTGCCATCTATGTGCATAAGCAATCTGGAAATCCAGGCCAGCTTTACCTTTTGATAATTACCATGACAGCTGTCATTTAACTGCAGTAATATGAGAAACCCCAAGCTAAAACTACCCAGTTGAACCCAATCAGCTAACAGTATTGTGAATGATAATACCATTATTGTTTTAAGCCACTTATTAGGCTATTAGAAATAACCAAAATAACCATCTAATTTCTTTTTTTTTTTAATTGAGGTGTAGTTAACACACGTTACTTTAGATTCAGACGTATAACATAGTGATTCCGCAACCCTGTATCTCATGTTATGTTATGCTCATCACAAGCTTAGCTGCAATCTGTCACCATACAGTGCTGTTATGTTACCATGGACTATATTCCGTATGCTGTACCTTTCATTTCATATTCATTCCATAACTGGAAACCTATATACCCCACTCCCCTTCACTCATTTTGCGCATCCCCCAAACCGCTGTCCTTCTGGAACCCAACAGTTTGTACTCTCTATTTATAGCTCTGTTTCTCTCTCTTTTTTTTCCTGTCTGTTCTTTTGTTTTTATTTTTCAAATTCCACATATAAGTGAAATCATATAATATGTGTCCTTCTCTGTCTGACTTCACATAGCATAATATACTCTAGGTCCAGCCCTATTGTCACAAATGGGAAGATCTCATTCTTTTTTAGGACAGAGTAATAGTCCATTATATATATATATATACCTATATAAAATATACATCTATATATATGTATTATACATATAATATGTGTATTATACATATACGCACACATACATACATATATACATATATATACACATACATACACACACACACCCCACTTCTTTATCCATTCTCTTCTGATAGCCTTATGGTATTTCCCTTGTAAGTAACTGTTTTGTTGTCTCTTGCTGTTTGAAAATTCTCTTTAAATGTTTGGAAGAATGCATCTGTGAAGACTTCTGGGCCTGGACTTTAGTTTGTTGGGAGGTTTTTTGATTACTGATTCAATTTCATTGTTGGTAATCAGTCTGTTCAGATTTACTATTTCGTCTTGATTCGGTATTGATAGGTTATATGTTTCTAGGAATTTATTCAATTTTCTAGGTTGTCTAATTTGTTGCTATATAATTTTTCATAATATTCTCTAATAATCCTTTGCATTTCTGTGGTGTTGGTGGTTTCCCCTCTTGTGTGTCTGATTTTATCTGATTCCTCTCTCTCTCTTTCTCTTAGGAATCTGGCCAGAGTTTGTTTTTTTGTTTGTTTTTTCTTAAGTAAGTGCCATACTGAGCATGGAGCCCGACATAGTGCTTGAACTCACAACCCTGAGATCAAGTCCTGAGCTGAAATCAAGAGTTGGCTGCTTGGCTGCCTAAGCCACTCGGGTACCCCAAAAGTTCATTAATTTTGTTGATCTTTTCAAAGAACAGCTCCTGGTTTCATTGATATTTTCTGTTGTTTCTTTTTCATACTGATTTCATATATTTCTGCTCTGATCTTTGGTATTTCCTTCCTTCTACTGGTTTTGGATTTTGTCTGTTCTCTTGTAAGATTAGCTTATTTGAGCTTTTTCTTGCTGCTTGAGGTAGGCCTCTCTTGCTACAGTATTCCATCTTAGAACAGCTTCTGCTGCATCCCAAAGATTTTGGACTGTTGAGTTTTCATTTTCATTTGTCTCCGTGTATTTTTTTATTTCCTTCTTGATCTCTTGGTTGATCCATTCAGTTTTTAGGAGTATGTGATTTAAGTTCCATATATTTGTGTTCCTTCTAGATTTTTTCTTGCTTGATTTCTAGTTTCATAATGTTATAGTCAAAAAAGATTGTGGTATGACTTAAATCTTTTTGAATTTGTTGAGGCTTGTTTTATAGCCTTGTATGAGAGCTATTCTAGAGAATGCCCCATGTGCACTTGAGAAGAGCGTATATTCTGCTGTTTTAGGATGGAATGTTCTGAATATATCTGATGTTAAATCCATCTGATCTAGTGTGCCATTCAAAGCCACCATTTCCTTGTTGATTTTGTTTGTATGATGTGTCCATTGATGTAAGTAGGGTGTTAAAGTCCCCTACTATTATAGTATTCTTATCTATTACTTCCTTTATGTTTGTTACTAGTTGCTTCACGTATTTGAGTGCTCCCATGCGGGGTTCATAAATGTTTACAATTGTTATATCTTCCTCTTGGATTGTTCCCTTTATGATTATATTGTGTCCTTCTTTGTTCCTTGTTAAAGTCTTTGTTTTAAAGCCTATTCTGTCCAATGTAAGTATTGCCATCCTGGCTTTCTTTTCACTTCCATTTGCAAGATAAATGCTTTTTTATCCCTCACTTTCAATCTGCACGTGTTTTAAGTCTGAAAGGGATCTCTTGTAGGCAGCATATAAATGCGTCTTGCTTTTTTATTCATTCGGCCACCCTATATCTTTTGATTTAAGTCTTTATCCATTTACAATCAAAGTAATTATTAATAGGTATGTATTCATTGTGATTTTGTTGCTTGTTTTGTAGTTCTCTGTTTCTTTCACTCTTGCTCTGACCTTTTATGATTTGCTGTCTTTCTTTAGTGATAAAGTTAGATTTTTTTTTTCTCTTTATTCTTTGCATATCTATTACTTTTTGATTTCTGGTTACCATCAGTTGTATACCTAACATCTTATAAAAATAACAATCTATATTAAGTTGATGGTTGCTTAAGTTTGAACCTATTATTTATTCCTCTCCCCCAATGTTTTAGATATATGGTGTCATATTTTACATCTTTTTATTTTGTGAATTCCTTGACTAATTTTTATAGTATCTTTAATTTTACTGCTTTTGTGGTTCCTACTTTTCTTACCCCTACTTATGATCTTTCCTTTCCACTTAAAGAGTTCCCATTAACAGTTCTTGTAGGGCTGGTTTAGTTGTAATGAATTTCTTTACCTCTTGTTTGTCTAGGAAATTCTTTATCTTTCCTTCTATTCTGAATGATAGCCTTACTGTTTAGCATCTTCTTGGAAGGAGGGTTTTTTGTTTGTTTTTCTCCTGGCACTTTGAATATAGCATGCCACTCCTTTCTTGCCTATAAAGTTTCTGCTAAAAAATCAGCTGATAACCTTATGAAATTTCCCTTGTAAGTAACTGTTTTGTTGTCCCTTGCTGCTTTTAAAATTCTCTTTTTATCATTACTCTTTGCCATTTTAATTACTGTGTGTCTTGGCATAGACCTCCTTGGGTTGATTTTGTTGGAGGCGCTCTTTGCCTCCTGGATCTAGATTTCTGTCTCATTCCCCAGATTTGGGAATTTTTCAGCTATTATTTCTTCAAATACTTTCCTTCCCCTTTCCTATCTCTTCTCCTTCCAGGATCCCTATACTGTGATTATTATTATTCTTGATGGTGTCACTGAGTTCCCCAAATCTATTTTTATTTTTTATTCTTATTTTTTTCTCTCTCCTGTTCATTTTGATTGCTTTCCATTACACGGTCCTCCAGGTTGCCGATCAGTCCTTTTACTTTCTCTGGTCTACTATTTATTCTATCTAGTGTATTTTTAATTTCAGTAATTGTTCTTCATTTCTAATTTTTTTTATGTTTTTTCTTTGTTGAGGGTCTTACTGAGAGTCTCTCTTTTCTCAAGTCCAGTGAGTACCTGTATGCCCATTACTTTAAATTCTCCATCAAGCATATTACTTATCTCCATTTTGTTTAGCTCTCTTGCTGTACTTTTGTTCTGTTTTATCATTCGGGACATAGTCCTGCGTTTCCTCATTTTGTCTAACTCTCTGTGTCTGTTTCTATACATTAAGAAAGTAAGCTACATCTCCTACTCTTGGAAGTAGTGGCTTTACGAGGAGGAGGACCTCTAGTACCCTGTGGTGCAATGTCCCCTCTTCACCAGAACTTGGTGCTTCAGGGGTGTCATTTGCAATGGCTCTCTTTGTCTATTGTGGGCAAGGTTCAGTCTTTGAGTTGTTAGTAGGCCAGTCTGGGACCGCCTTGAATTTGAGTTGAGTCAGGCCAGGCATTTGCAGAGCTTCAGAGCACTGAACTTCTGGGTGCTTTCCCTGTGTTGTCCCCTCAGACATTTTTGTTGATGGGTGGGCCCTACAGTCAAATCAGATGTCTTCCCCCAGCCCACTGAGCTGAATTGGTGTGTGTGGTTAACTTCCCTTCTCCTCAGGGCAGCAGTCAGTTTGGAGTGGTGCTGGACCCTATTGATGTTGCTTGCATGCTGCCAGACTTGTGGCACTGCTTTGGATGAACTCCTGCCAAGGACAAGTTAGAGCATGGGGATTTAAAGGAGAATGTAGGGGCGGGGCAAGTATGCCTCCAAGGTCTATTCTTGTCTGCTGGGGGAGGGAACCTACAGCTGTCAGAGAAAACTCCTGTTGGGAGTGTCTTGGCGAGGTCCAAGGAAAGGGGCAGGGGCAAGGTGTGCTGTTAGAAACCTAGGTGGAAAGTGTTGTTTCCCTCAGGTGTCCTTGTTAAATTTAGTCTGTAGGGCAGGGGAAGGAAATGGGGCCTGCAAGCTATTTTGTTCTTGGAGAAGTCTCCCAAAAATCCCTGCCCCTCTAGCACATGCTCTGAGATTGATAAAAACAACAAACAAACAAACAAAAAACAAACAAAAAAACTCCTTCCTATATACCTGAAGCATTTTCAAACTGCTGTTTCTATTCTGTCCCCCAGCAGGATGTTTGTTGTGCTATCTCTTTAAGGGCAGGGTTTCAGTTTCCTATTGCCCTGTGGCTTTCTGAGAACTGAGTGAGCTCACTGATTTTTAAAGTTTCAGGTGTTAAGCCCCAGTGATTATAAGAATTCATGGTTAGGCTAAATGTTGTGGGGATTCATCTTCCCTATGTGGTTCCCCCATGCCTCGGATGCCTGGCATGGGGTCTTCTCCCCTCCTCTGTGCGAAAAGCATCCCTTCCTCCTGTGGGTAGTATCATGAGTCAGATTGGCTCCCAACGACATCTCTTCCTTCCTACCCTCTTCAATGTGGCCTCTTCTCTGTGTCTGTTTCTATACATTAAGAAAGTAAGCTACATCTCCTACTCTTGAAAGTAGTGGCTTTACGAGGAGGAGGACCTGTAGTACCCTGTGGTGCAATGTCCCCTCTTCACCAGAACTTGGTGCTTCAGGGGTGTCATTTGCAATGGCTCTCTTTGTCTATTGTCTCTGTGTCTATTGTGGGCAAGGTTTGGTCTACATTTAGCTGTGGAGAATCTATTGTGCCAGTATTTGGGTTGTTTTCTATGTTATTTACACTGATTTAGGTGTATTTGTGGGACAAAGTGAGCCAGGATCCTCCTATTCCACTATTTTCCCTGGAAGTCTATCTCTTGACTTTTTGATACTAGCTCTTTTAACAGATGTGAGGTGATATCTTATTGTGCTTTTGATTTGCATTTCCCTGATGATTAGGAATGTTGATCATCTTTTCATGTGCCTGTTAACCATCTGATTTTCTTCTTTAGAAAAATGTCTATTCAGGTCCTCTACCCAATTTTAGATTTTGGTGTAAAGTTGTGTAAGTTCTTGAGATATTAACACCTTATCGATAATATCATTTGCAAATATCTTCTCCCAAATGGTAGGTTGCTTATTTCATTTTGTTGGTATTTCCCTTCATTGTGCTAAATCTTTTTATTTTGATGTCTTTCTGTAGTTTATTTTTCCTTTTGTTTCCCTCTCTTCTGGAGATATATCTAGAAAAATGTTAAGTCCATTGTCAATGAGATTGCTACCTACATTTTCTTCTAGGATTCTTATAGTTTCAGGTTTTACATGTAGGTCTTTAATCCATTTCAGTTTATTTTTGTGTATGGAGTAATAAAGTAGTCCAGTTTCATTGTTTTATATGTAGATGTCCATTTTTCTCAGCATCATTTATTGAAAAGATTGTTTTTATCCATTGTATATTCTTGCCTCCTTTGTCATGTAGTTTCTTTTTGTGTAATAATATCTGCATTTTTTTCTAAATATATTTAGTACATTTGATAGGCTGAGTCATAACCGAATGCTTATAAGCTGTGTAAACAATATAGTGTATTGCATTTACTGCTTAATTTTTAAACAATCCATATCATTCTTTTGTTTATCAGAAACTAATGTTTTAAAACATATCACATTCCTAACATGGTGTTTTGTTACTTATATATAGTCATTTTAGAAAATCTGTTGAAGATTTGAGGTCACTGTGCAAAACATCATAATTTATCCTTTGAAATGATAGGAAATGGGCTCCAGTAATCATTATACACAGAACCTCTGATTTTCAGAGATAAATTGGTGACATTAATAGGGACTGCCTCTGTAACATGTTTTAGGCTGTAACTGTGAGTGAGGCAAAAAATATTGAATTTAATATGATTCAGTCTAAAGATAGCTTTGTTTAAATTCCATATTATTTGATCTATATGAATAATTGTGTGAATAACTTCTGGTATGTTTCTGATGAAATTACATCCAATATATTTGAACTAAAAATATTTGTTTCTATTAGATTTGTGTTGACAAGCTATTTGTGTTATGAATATGAGCAAAATCTTTGTATCTAGTTTCTTTAGGCTTTTCATACTTAGTGACAAATTTGGGAAATATTATTTCCTGAAGTGATTATTCACCTGTTTCAAGCTTAGAGATAAACTGAAGATATTATCTGTCTATCTATAATAGATAAAAATCAATCTATAGTAGCTTTTCCTAAAAATTTATCTGGTTTTCTTCCTATAATTTCCTTCTGATTGCACACCAGTAAAATGAGAAATAAAACAAAACAAACAAAAAAAAATTGTACATCATTTGCCTTTTAATGGGGGTTACATTGACCTAGGTTGCTCCCATGTTCACAGTTATTCAGATATAAAGAGAAAGACAAATACATGATTTACTAGTAGTAATAATCAACAGCCTGATCAAGAACAACACAAAATAAAACCTTGATATCGACCCTAGAGCATCAGGTGTAATACAGATTTAGTGAACACACTTTCTCTTCCCCTGAGCATTGCTTTGACCTAAATATGAACAACTTTCCTTACTCCATTCCATAGTTCTGAAAAAAACATATGTCAAGGCCTGGCTTGTAAAATCAGCGGACACCTCTCTATGCTAAGGCCAAAAATCCCTGAAACAGATCCAGGGAAAGCAACAGTTCTGATGGGAGATTACAATATGTTTGACATTTTATATTTCGCTGTGTATAGAAAGCATTCATCTTACAAAAAGAAAAAAAGTGTACCTGTGTTTGAAAAAGTTCAAACACCTAACAGAACAGATGCCATGTGTATTTGATACACTATAAACAAAAGAAAATACCCCAACATGGTAAAGACGTAATTTAACATTATCACTAAAAAGTAAACAGACATTTACTATCACATGAAATTTTAAGCCTAATCATCAAATAAAGTGACAAAAACGATAACATATATTTAAATTGGCATTGTATAAAACATGGAGAAAAATTAAGCTACCTATCAGTTCAAAATATTGAAACTGTTCTATTCTCAGATTCTATAATCACTGAACTTCACCGAGTGTATTTTGGCAGCATTATTGGATTGATGTCCCAAGGGCTGAATTAAAACAAGACTTGCACCATATGTAGACATACAAAATCTTACTTGTTGGATACTGCCATAAACAATATGCTACGAGCCATCTCAATCTCTTGCTTCTTTCTCTGGGACTCCCAATGGTAGAACAAGTATTTTTCATAAAATAGATTTTCTTCCTAAGTGGCAAGGCATAGGGAAGAAATAAAAGGAACTGTGACAGAAGCAGATACCAAATCCTGGATATCAGAAACAATAAGAATGATGGTGTGCCCACAGTACTGAGGCAATATGTAATTGGGGGAAACTTTATAGGCAACAGGGAAAAATTCTTTAAGGCTGTAACTATGTCTTATGGAATTTCCCTGAACAATATGATTGTAGGTGAATTCCTACTTCATACTTCATTGGTTCTGTTTTTTTATAGGAAAATAGATAAACTGCAAAATTCTAAAATGACCATTTGACAAACCTTAAATAATAAACCCAGAAGTCTTTTCACAGAAAAATATAAATTTAAGAAACAATTAGCTATCTGTTTGTATTGTCATATAATGAAAAACATCTGGATTAGTTTAATTGCTAGTACAATTGATGATTGAATTGTCAGAATTAATTAACTAGTATGCTATAAGATTTAGTGTGCTGTAAGGAATGAAATTTGCTAGAATTTATCTGGGCCTTATTTATTCTATCAAATATGTTCTTTTTTTTTTTCAGTATTTAAATTTATTTTTTCAGCGTAACAGTATTCATTGTTTTTGCACAACACCCAGTGCTCCATGCAATACGTGCCCTCCCTACTACCCACCACCTGTTCCCCCAATCTCCCACCCCCGACCTTTCAAATATGTTCTTAAGCAGGAAACAGAAAGAAGAAATTAAAAACAATCCTTCAATACTGCATATTATCCCCCTGAAATTTGTGTTTGACCACTAACTATTATATCCTAAGTAAGAGGAAGAGCACAATAACACTGTTATTTTATTGCTCACAAAACAGATTGTATCACACAGGCTAACTTCTTCATTTGAGGTCAGCGGGTATTTGTGGTGGTATTTTCAAGATTCTGAATAAGCTTTCTTTAATGTTACTAGAAAGCATTTCACCCGGTTCTGTTAGTTAATTTTCTCTTTATAAGGCATATGTCAGATATAGAAACACATGAACATTCTAGATCAGATTATATAATTTTGGGTGACTCAGTCAGTTAAGCGTCTGCCCTTGGCTCAGGTCATGATCGCAGGGTCCTGGGATCTAGCCTTGTGTCGGGCTCCCTGCTCGCGAGGAGCCTGCTTCTCCCTCTCCCTCTGCCTGCCATTCTCCTTCCTTGTGCCCTCTCTCTCTGTCAAATGAATAAGTAAAATTTTTTAAAAATCCAGATTACATCATTTTTACAAGTTTCCAGATTCTGAGAATATATTAACTAGAATTCCTGGTATCATATCCCCTCCCCATTTTTCCATTTAAAAATTGGTTAATTGATGTTTTATTTATTTTAGACAGATAAATATATAATTGAAAGGTTTTATATTTTTAAATGACTTTAAAAATCTTAAATTAATTTAGCCCAATTTGCAATGATTTTTCATTTTAAAATACAAAAAATAAAATATATTAGAATTTTGAAGGTACATTGACAAAAAATATGTATTTTTTTCTTTTAATGGGAAAGATGTACCAATGATATATTGTCAGTTGAAGTTCACTTTTGAGGAGTTTCAAATAGCTTGTGTATACTTACATGTGGAAAGCTATAGCAACAGGGCAGTAAAATGTTAGTGCTGATCACCTGAGATTTAGCAAGAACCTTTTATAATATTAGGTAACCTCCTGGAAATGTGATTCTATCCTACCTTCACTGAATCTGAGATATACTGCAAAGATTCAAATCCCTGGAGATCCATGGGCTGCCATAAACAAAAACCACAATTGTTTTTTTGAAGCTTGTTCCATCATTCTTGAAGTAAGAAAGATCCATCCTCTCTATATATATATTCTCCCTCTCTCTCCATATTCTCATATATATGGATATTTTCTCTCTCCCTCTCTCTCTCTATATATATATAAAATCTTCACATGGCTCATTCTTTCACATTCGTTAGATCTTCTCTCAGATACCCTTTCCCACAAGCCTTCCCTAAATAACATTTTTAAATTTGCAACCTTCCAAACCCAAACCCACCTGTCCTTCTTATCCTCCTTCCTTTTCTGATTTTTCCCTGCAACTCTGATCCTTTAAGATAACATGAACTGACTTCTTATTTACTGTCTGTCTTCACACCTAGTTGTAAACTCTATGAGGGCAGAGTTTTTTTGTCCACTGTTTGCTCACTATTACAGTCCCGTTGTCTAAGACGAAGTATGTAGCATCGTAAGTAAGCCATAAATATTTCTGGATCTTGATCTAGTGAGGGAAGAGCCACCTGAAGAAGTGATATTTAAGCAGAGAGATAAATAATGACTAGGAGTAACAAACTCTAGGGGAAGGTATTTAAAGAGCGGGGCATTGGGAATAGACAACTTCTGAATCCAACAGAATCTGGGTCTAGGGAGGAACTGAAAAAAGCCTTTAGTGGCTACAGATTAGGGGAGAGTGGAACAGCTAGCCCGCACACAGACTTCTTCCACTTAGTACAGAATTTTCTCGCTTCCTTCCTTCCCTCCTCCCTTCCCTCCTTCCTTCCCTTTCTCTTCTCCTCCCTCTCCTCTTTCTTTCTTTACCTTCCTTTCAAAGCAAACAACTAACTTAAAATTTGGAAGAAAAGAAAAAAAAACATAAAAATTTTTTTTTTAGCTAATTGAAACAAAAGCAAGTGGAGAAGCAGAGGGTTGGGGGGAGGAAGAATGGAGGTGGAAATAAACACTTGTGAGCTCAAGTTTTAAAGGGTACATTCCTAAAATAATGGACACCATGATGGAAAAGCAGGGGGTAAAGAGCAGGAAATAAAGAGAAATAAAGAAAAAGCAAGAAATGAGAATCAGAGAAATGGAGAAAGAATGAAATCAATATTCTGTGCTTAAATTTCCGTTTCCATTCTGTCACTATGACTTCCTTTCCATTTCTTCCGTCACTATGACTGCTTTTTTTTTTTTCACATTTTTTAAATTGCTTTCACCCATTGCAATTTGCTAACTTTCTCTAATGTTGACTTGATGCAGCCTTTCTCTTATTTCCTTTCCTTCATGGTACCATCATAAACACAGGTCCCCTGCTCTGTCACTCCCAGTACTCCTCACCGACAGTTCTAACAACTTCTAGAACTCCCCAACTTTTAGCTCCAACGTCTCTCTCTTTGACCCTAATGTCAGTTACCACCTGCCTGGTTCCTTCTCAGGATACACTAGCCTAGAACACCCCTCAGTCCCTCATACCTTTGCCTAACTCTGATTGTAAAACTAAGTGGCCGCTGCTTCACTTAGTTTTAACTAAGTTTAACTAAATCCATATATATATATTTTTTTTTAAGATTTATTTAGTTATTTATTTGACAGACAGAGATCACAAGTAGGCAGAGAGGTAGGCAGAGAGAGAGTGGGGAGGGGGGAAGAAGGCTCCCTGCTGAGCAGAGAGCCCAATGTGGGGCTCGATCCCAGGACCCTGGGATCATGACCGGAGCTGAAGGCAGAGAGTCTTTAACCCACTGAGCCACCCAGGTGCCCCCATATTTTATATTTTTGTTTACAAAATATGTCTTGGTAGCATGAGCATATAATTTATTATACTAGCTAAAGGCCACTAACAGAATGGGACAGTGGCTGGAGCAACAGGCATGGGCAGAGAATGTCCAGCATCACAGTTAATTTTAGGGAACATATCCTGGTTAATCTGCTTGATGTTGCTATCTCTGTTCCTTGAGAGTATCGTCTCAGGGTTGAAACAGGGCATTTCTAAACAGGGTACTTGGAACAGCAGCAGCAACAGCAGCAGCAGTGGCTAATACTTATTGGAGTAAAGATTATTTGTCATACGCTGTGCTAAGCACTTGCCTTCAGTCTCACACATGCACATAAATGCATTTGTTGATTTCAAGGGTACAGTAGAAAGAGCCAATTGAAATTTCACTTTATGTTTTCTGTAATGGCAAATAAAATAAACCAACTGCTATATACAATGTATAGGCAACAGCTTCTCAATTACTGGTTGAAATGTGTATATACACATACACATACATGTACACGTAGATATACATACACATACACACACACGCGCGCGCACACATACACACACACACACACACACACACACTCCCCATTTGAAAAAGAAATTACTTTTTCTTTTCCTGAGGAAGTTCTGCCAATGTTTTATACAACCATAGGAAAAGCTTCCTTATAATAAACAAAACTGTTCCATAATGTAATTCACTGCAAGTCTTTTTGAGACATACAATCAATTCTCATTATCCATAGTAGTTATGTTTGATAAAGTCAATGCAAATACTGAATTAATGAATACTGAACCTAGGGGAAATACAGGATTAGGTGCCTATGAGCTCCTGGCCACAAAATTGTCATCAACTGATCAATTCATGATCTTGTTTTAGGTACATTTCTGTTAAAGACACCTTATATTATATATTTTATTGATTCATTGACATGGAACTCATAGCAAATAGCACTCTAACTTCCTGAACAGAGCTTAACTAATACATGTATTTTCCTCATAAGGCACACCACAGCCTTTTTGAGTTTAGGATCACTAGACGATACTTTGGCATTATGCTTGGGAGCCATTTTAAACAGCAAACTCAACAGCAAAATGGACAAAAATATGAAAAGTGTGACACTGAAGAGACCACAAAAACAACACTTATAGTACGAGAGCTGAAACAAGAAGGTAGAGTATCGCCTTGTTCAACCTCAACTGGGAACATGAACATCTCAGGTTCAAATTTTTACTGCTTTGTGCATGTCTGCAGGGACCATGAACATACCATTATATTGAGTTGGCAGTTACATTACAGTGAGCAGGCAAATCTACAAATACGGAATCCACAAATAATGAGGAAGCTACGAGTGATGAGCCTGATTGTGATTTGAATGATGACACTCCCCTGATTAAAGATCATGCTTTGTATTACATTTGGAATAACACAGCCTGCTTAACATGGGCTGCAAGACCCCTGCTTCTTGTCCCTCTATCTACCTTTCTAATTTCCTCCTGTCCTCTACACCCCAAAACACTGGTTTTATACATGTTAATGACTCCCTCTGAAATCTATTCTTCCGGGTCTAGCTTCTTCCTTGGCTCGGATCTGAGTTAGAATTCATGTATCCAACTCTGTATTGGAAATCTTTATTCAGATTCCTAAGGAGAAACTTAAACCTAACATAACCACAGCAGAACTCATGACACTTCCTCTCACTTCTGCTCCTCCCTCATCACAATTAGTGTCTCCATCATTTAAGAGAGGCTTGCTTCTACTTCCGAGACTTGGCATTGTTTTGTCCTAGGATAGACTCTGCTCCTTCTGATGTTTCCAAGGCTGTCTCCTTCTTTACAGTCAGATCAAATGCTGCATATTCACTGACCCAGTCCATGACTACTCTTCCCTCCACATCATTCCATCATATCAACTTGGTTCATTTTCTTCATAACACTTCTCACTCTCTGGAATTCTTTTATATGTATAAAATAAACTGCCTCATTGGAATGGAATATATTACCCTGTAAGGCAGTGCATTCTTTCTCCTTTACCATCTCATTTCTCTCACTTAGAACAGGCCAAGTACACAGAAGGCCCTCTGGTATGTGTTGCTGCCTGGTCTTTTTCTAGGACATTGCTTGCATAAACACTTTTCTACCCCAGAGCCATTGCTGTCACTCTTACCTAGGTGTGGACAGGCCAACCGTGAGTCATTCTTCAGATCTCATCTGAAATTTCACTTTCTCCATGACACTTCCCCATACAACCCATTCTAAAGTAGTCTTCTTGGGGAAAGGGGGAAAAAAGGAGAGAGAAAGAGAGAGGGATGCAAAACATAAGACATTCTTAAATATAGAGGCAAAACTAATGGTTGCTGGAAGAGATGTGGGCAGGGGATGGGTATGAAGGAGGGCACTTGTGATGAGCATGGGGTGGTATATGTAAGTGAGGAATCACTAACTTCTGCTCCTGAAGCCAATACTACACTCTGTGTTAACTAACAGGAATTGAAATTAAAACTTGAAACAAAAAAATAAGAAAAAAGGAAGGATGGAAGAAAGGAAGAAGAAAGGGAGGGAGGAAGGGAGTCTTCTTGCTCCTGGATGTTGTGTTCCTTGACGTCTTATTTGTATCTATATCATATTTTTACTTATTTAACATCTATGTTATCCATTAGCATAAGGGTTGGCAAACTATGGCCCATGGTTCAGCCTGCTGCTTGTTTTGTAAATAACCTTTATGGGAACATATGTCCATCTGTTTGTGTTAGCTATGGCTGCTGTTGTGCTACAATGGCAGAGTTAAGTCACTGCAACACAGACCATAGGATATTTAAGATCATAGGATATTTAAAGCCTACACTATTTAGTATCTGGACCTTTATAGAAAGTTTGCTGACCCCTGCCTTATTATTACAGGTTTCTTGAGGTCAGTCAGTGATTCTCTTTTAGACACTACTGTATTCTAGATACCTAACATAGTACCATGCATTGTTGGTACTTAGCTATTATTTCTTCAATAAATTGAATGATTCAGTATTAGAAATAATGTGATTTAAAACTTTTTTCATATTAAAAAATAAACAAAATCTTCCTTTTTAAAGATTTATTTATTTGAGAGAGTGCACATGTATGCGTACAAGCTGGGGGAAGGGCGGAGGGAGAGAGAGACAAGCAGACTTTCCATTTCCACTAGGCAGGGAACCGCTACAGGGCTCATCCCAGGACCCTGAGATCATGACTTGAGCTGAAATCAAGAATCAGACATTCAACAGACTGAACCACCCGGGCGCCCCTAAACATAGTCTTTTTTGTGAGGGCAGTTGTTTTTTTCCTTCTAAATTGCTTGATTTTAATTGAGTTAGACTTATTTCCCATTATTTCCATTTGTTTTGCAAATTTAAAGCAACACAGAGAATTGTATCTAGTAAATCTCTTAACTATTGCTGAAGTAATAAATAACAAATAGTTTTGCGTATTTTGAGGCCCCTTGATTAAATTCACAGAAAATCCTAGAATGTGGTGAGTTTAGTTCTTGTGTTTCCTGCTAGCATACAGGATCGCTCCCCACTCTTTCTTAACATGGCACTACTGTAGAGAGTATTTGCAATACTATTCCAAATCACCTTTCCCCCCATTGTTATAGATACAGTATTGTGTATCCTTTGAAGTTGGGTCTCCATCTTCTGTTGTCCTACCTTGAATGTGATCCATTTGAACTCCGTTCAGTTCATTTTTCACTGCTTTTCTAATTTGCCAAGTTCATTTTGAATACTGAATCTATCTTCCGTGAGTAGCCCTGTCTTTATTCTCTTCAGAAGATTGAATTCATCTACAAATTTGATGAGCCTATTCTAGATTCCATTTTCCAGGTCATTGAAAAAACACTTAACCGTCCCTGGAAACAAAGGTGACCCCTTCAAAACATCACTTGTTATGTCTCCCCAAGTTGACACTTAAACATCAGTAATCTTTCTCTGGACTTGGAGGGCCATTCAGTCCATTGACTCTTGTTGGCACAGAGCAACAGAGCAGCAAAAAGTGTTCAGGAAAAATATTTTACTATCAGCTTCACTAACATCATGCAGAAGAGTAGATGATGATGTTTCGAAGTTGAATCTCTTTTGTACGTGGAGAATTATATTTTTTGTTTGTATAGTGAACTCTGCAATGTGGCCTTTCATAAACACTGTGGTTAGAGAGTTAGCTTTGTTACAGAAGTCTTTTTTTTTTTTTTTCTTTTTCTAGTCTCCTTTCTATGTGTATTCTCTGTTCTTTGTGTTTGAGTAATTACCAAGTCCTGTTCATCATACTGTTTCTGGAATTATCCTTTGCTGTGTTGTTTCGATCAGCTCAAGTCATCACTACCTCTAACCAACTTGTTGGGAAAAAATTCTTAACTGATAATAATCTTACTTCTAAGCTCTTGTTATGCTCTCAGGGGGAAATATCTTGTCAAAGATTTTGCTCTTTCATGCTTCGCATTCTAAGGAATTGTAAGTGGCTTCTAACTGTCCCTCAAAATAAAATAAACCTCCTGATAGGGCATTCAGGACCTTCTTAGCTTTTGCTTTTCAGTACTTAAAGCTCAATTCATGCTTAGTGTCCTGATAAGCAAGCAATGCAATTACCAACATTATTTTATAATAACATTTGCTAGTAACACAATATGCTTTTTTTAGCAGCATTTTTATTTTAAAAATCTGCTCATCTTTACCAATGTAATATTCTCATTTACTACTTTTAAAAAGTATTCCTAGGAAGAGCAATCTTATTGGCACTTGTAACTGGCTATATACATTCTTTATAATATTTTAATCATCTCTTGATCTTTACTACTGATGAATTGTGTGTTTGTCTGTGATATCTTATTAGCTTCTTTGGACTCTTTGGCACAACTCATTAAGCCAAAATCAGAGCCTTGAATACAACATACAATTATACATAAGCTTTACTTACTAAAAATAAAAAGGTAATACTACTATTAACATCATTAATAATCAGTACCACTAAGGGAAAAAGAAAGGACACTTAAAGATATCACCTAATATACTTACAAATTCAGAAAACCAATTAACTAAAGGACAATTTTAAAAAAAAAACTACCAATAATTTAAGGGCAATTTGATTGTCTTTTAAGAATCACATTAATAATGTTCAACTTACATTTATCCCACTGCACATAGTAGACTTGACTATAGTAGATACTCAATTAAAAAATTGTTAACTGGAGAACCATTTATCAGTATAAGTATATAAAGATATGCATTTCTAACTCCACTTTGTTATATTATATGTGTGTGCAGAGAACTGAGTGAGGAGAGAGAATAAGGGAAACTTACAACAATGCTGTATTTACATAGCACCCATTAAATACCGAACTTTGGGAGTACCTGGGTGGCTCAGTGGGTTAAAGCCTCTGCCTTCAGCTCAGGTCATGATCCCAGGTCCTGGGATCAAGCCCCACATCAGGCTTTCTGCTCAGCAGGGAGCCTGCTTCCCTTCCTCTCTCTCTCTCTGCCTGCCTCTCTGCCTAGTTGTGATCTCTGTCTGTCAAATAAATAAATAAAATCTAAAAAAATAAAAATAAAAAAAAATACTGAACTTTGGTCACAGTGATAATTTAGTTAGTAATTTAATAATAATAATTAACAATAATAATTTAGTTAATAATAATAATTGTTAGTACCAAGATTGATTAATGAGGGAAAGTAGGATACATAAAAGTATGTATAGTGATTTCTAAATTTATAGAACCACTTTGTTGGAAAAAATTACTTTTCATTTCCTAAGCAACAACAAAATGCAAGACAAAATTTACATGGACACCAATGCTAAAATATTTAGTGTATACTTGATATTCAGTCAGTGTTTTAGGTGATGAAAATTATAAGAAATGGAATTATGAGGAAAGACTGAAGAAGAAAATGAAAAAGACAAAAACTCATAATTATAGGTAATCAAAGGTGTTGACAATCAGTTTTTTAATAAACATTACTGGTAAAATACAGACATGAGGAAACAGATGGATTTCCTAAAAATCTATTAGAAAGACTTGACTAATTTATGATTAGATCAAAATACATATTATAATAGAAGTTTCATTTTTGATTATTGCTCTACAGAAATCTGGATTTACTAAGTAGGTTATACAGCCTGTACTTTTCCATCACATAAATAAAACGACATATGTAACATGCCACTGTGAAATGTTAAAGTATTATAGAATTATTATTTGAACAATGAAAACCAGCTTTCACTCTTCTGATACTTCCTGCCTAAAGGATCGTTAGCATTTGCTTTATTTTTTTTTTTCGGATTCCTTCAGTGTTCTTTAAAAAGCAGTGTCTAAATATGTATAATCAAAATGTGCTGTAGTAAACTTCCACTCAATTATGTGACAAGTTTTAAATCTTGGTGACAGAAAAAGTTCTTTTATATAAGCTTGTGGAAATATTTCTGCATTATGGCCACCTTTTTCTAATATGAATAAGGTAAAAAAGGAAAGAGCAATCATTCTTGGTAGTCATCACTGGCAAGTCAAGCTAGGATGCATTTGAATGTGTATAATCACTAAATTAATGTATAATCACTAAATTAACCCAGATTAGGAGGCAGTGTACCATGTTTCTAATGACTTAGAATGTTACCATCTATCTCTATCACCTACCATATCTGGGACTCTTGGTAAATTACTTAATATCTTGTAGCCTCAGTTTCCTCATTTACAAGATAGAATAAGAGTAGTAACTAATTCATAGAGTTGTTATAAAGAATAATGAGTTAATACTTGTAATGTATTCATTTCCTAGGGCTGTTATAATAAATTATAATGTAAAAAACCAGAAATTTTTTCACAGCTATGAGAAATTATACATTTTTTTCACAATTTTGGCCAGAAATCTGAAATTAAGGTGTCTGTAGGATTGGTTCCTTTTGGAGGCTCTGAAGGAGAATCTGTTCCATACCTTTCTCCTAGGTTCTGGTGGTTTCCAGCAATCCTTGGTATCCTTGGGCATGTAAAAACATCACCATTTGTGGCCTCTGTCTTTACATGGCATTCTCCTCTGGGTCTATCTCTATCCTTTTCTTCTTCTTATAAGAATAACAGTTATTAGATTTAAGGATGACCCTAAATCCAGTATGATCTCATTTCAAGATCCTTAGATTAATTATACCTGCAAAGGCCCTACATCCAAATAAATTCACATTCTGAGGTTCCTGGTGAGCATAAATTTGAGGGAGACCCTATTCAACCCATCACAAGTACTAAGAACAGAGCTGGCACAGAATAAGTACTCTGTCAGCTTATAAGAATGAAAAATTGGAATAAGTAAAATAAAAGCTAGTAAGAAAATGAATATATAAATGATGTGAGTCACATAGTAACCTTTGTAACAGTGATTAAATAATGAACTCAGTCTCTTTGTACTAACATAAATAAATCTGGAAAGTATAATGTTGAGTTTTAACAAGTAATCCTCAAAACTCAAGGCATATTATTAGTGCAAATTAATATGATTGCATTTTAAAGATCTATGTACCAAATTCTTAATAACCATTAATTTTGATGACAGAGGACTAGTATAGGACTGGGGAAAGGAGAACATCAGAGTCTTCAACAACTTCTGTAAATTACTCTTAAAAATATTTTTTCAATTTAATTTATAAGAACATCAAAATAACAAAATACTTGAGAATACAATTAAGCAAGAAGACAAAAGATTTTTCTTCACTTCTTTTTCAGTCGTCTCATGGACATAACATCCTAACACACCATTCATTCATTCATTCATTCATCTTTAAAGTTAATGCTTTACAGAATCCTCCTTAAATGTTTTTTCCCAAGTATTCCTGCTTCTTCAAAGTATCATAATTTAATTCAAGGCATTCACCTTTTTCAGTAATAAACGTCTCATTTATATTCTAGGTGGTTAAAATGACTACGTCAATCTTCCTTACATCTGTGAAGCCAGTACATAAGCAAGAATTGCTAGGTAAACCCCTTTAGATTTACCCTTTAAGAGGGGCTCAACAACTGGTATCAGCCCCTTCTACCCTTCCAATTTCCAGCAGTAATTTTGGACCTTAAAAATGATATCTATTATTAGCCAAGAATGGCACAGCAGAAAGATGCTAGATCCCTTTTTGAAAAATGATTCCATACAATACTTGGAAAGCTATTTGTGGATTTCTCTTAGTTGAACAAAGAAGAAACACTGAATAAATATTGATGTTGCTTGATCCTCTTGTAGAATTGATTTTCACTCAACCTCTTCATTCATCTCTAATTAGTTATGAAGTTTTGTTGCTTCTAACTTTAGAATTTCTTTTGAATCCAAATTTTTTCTTGTTTCTTTGTTCGTTTAGTACTATTATCATTAGTTAAAATCCATCTGACCATTCTTAAGAATTAAGTTCAGGAAGTTTTCTGTGTTTCTGATAGATACTTCGAGCAATATTAAGATATATAAACGTTTAAAAATATTCATGACATCTGTACTAGACTACGATTGTGGGGTTAGATAGCAAGGATACAGAGAAGGACAATGATTATCCAATCATAAGCTAATAATCATTCCATTGTATAAAGTTCCAGTTCAGCAATCTCATCACATGTAAACTTCACAAATACGGATTGGAATCCCATTTTTTAAAATTGAGGTTTGGGGAAGTTCAATTACTGTGAAGTGATGGAATAAGGATTTAAATCAAAGACTTTTTAAATCTCACATTTTCCACTGAACCACAAGCACATGGCATGAACATAGGGGTAGAAATGGGAATGAAGTGTAAGGAGGACTTAGGGTATGGAAGTCTGTGAGGATAGTCCTAAGCAGAGCAAAACTGATGATCAAATGAAGAATGTAGGTCAGTGCCTTGAGTTATTGTAGCAGACTCAAAGGCTGTCTTGCCTTTTTGTAATCCCCTCCAATTAATCTTTCCAAAATATATTTATCATGTCAGACACTTACCAGAAAACTTCAGTGTTTCTTTGTCCTGTATAATCTTGCCTCTCCCAAACTTTCTCCATGATTCCCCAATTCAAACCCCTTAATTTGATAGAGTCTGTTTTTGTCATCATTCCTGAACCACACGATGTCTTGCATACTTCTGAATTCATGCAACCCACACTGATCTCTCATTTTTCTGACCTCTTATTAAATTTATTATCTGTATCATTCTTTCTGATCATAAAATCTCATTTAATTTATCATGTGTGTATATTTTCATCTCAAGTAGTTTGTAAAATCTCTTGGGGTCAGACGCTAGGTCTTGCTTTGCTTCTTTATGAAGTCTACATCGGTGATAACTTATAAGTAGCTATTATTAGTTAAACTGAATTAAAAATTGCCTGACATATCTTGAAGGATGGTAAAAATATGTATTTTTTATTTTATATTTTTAGCATTTGGATTAATTTGCTCACAAATATTCTCCAGTTAATTTGTATTGGCCTAAGTAAAATTCTAAAGTTGGTAGAACTATTTTTTAGATCTCTTTCATTTAAATGCCCCTGTATCCCTTACCTCTCACCTTCACCTAAATTTTCCCTCACATAGATCTATCTTTTTCCAGGCATACAATTCCCTGACTTCACCTCATTATGGGGATTTATGGTATTAAGACTCCTAACCAACCTGGAGACTTTTTGGTGGTGCATGTTCCATTTTTGACACCCCAAGCTATTTGCAATCCATAAAAAACTCTTCTGTAATACAACTGGCCCTTTGAAAGGTATATTATGCTAGTCTTCCAGGGACCATTAGCTAATGTCTTAAGCTAATTCAGAAGATAAAGAACAACATAAGAAAATATTCTAAGTAGCAACTTTTATCCTTCTCCTAGGTCACTAACATTTTTACTACAGTAAAAATTTTGGTAAGAATGTTCTTGACGTTCAACAGAAGGGCATTTTCAAGAAAATATTTAAGATCTACTAGAGTAAGAAGTTGACTAGGATTAGTAATATTTTGTGTCATAGAATTCTATCATGCCTACTATCATAAAAAATATTGCCCCTAAGTATTTGTTGAATTCTTGATTTTTCACTCAGTTGACAAAACTTTGTATAATTTTTTTCAGATCTGCTTATAGAAATATTTCCTTTGCTCTAATTCTATGCATCCTGTCTTATTGCTATTTTATCCTGTACTATTAAATAATATGGTCAAGTTAATGGAATACTAATGGCTTGGGATATACACTTTTTTTTTCTGCCAGTGCATGATGTATTTTAGAACTGATGAGTCAACAACAACCAAACAATAACACTTTTCCCATCTTGTAGAACTGGTGAATCAGCAGAAACACATCTTTCCGTCCCATCTTCACCTTACATACAATTGTACCCACCTAAATCACGCTAGCTAAAAACACTTCTGTGTAGAAGAGAAAATTGATCCCATGCTTTAATGAGCTCTATGTGTTTTATTTATTACATTAATAAGGTCCAATATTGAAATCATGGGGCAGAGAAATAAAAGGATATGGAGTATTTTTGAAGATATTCATATAAAGGTATTTACATTTAAGAGTTGAAGCAGTTTTTTTTGTTTGTTTATTTTGTTTTGTTTTTAGAAATGCTGCCTTGCTACCAGAGATCAGCAGCACAAAGGCCTTTTATTGCCTTAAACTCAAAAATAAGCAGTTTGGAGCTCAAATTATTCACCATTTGGACTTTAAAATCTTGGCCCAAGTGAGACACATGTTTTTTTAAAAAAGAATCAAATCTTGAACGAGATAACTTAAAACCATCAATTTTGGTTTCAATTATGTAATATCTTCGTTATTTAAACAAATACATAAGACAAATATGTGTACATTGTTTTTAGCAAAATATTTTGATAATGAACTGGAAATGGCAGATCACATTTGGAATTTATTGAAACAATCTGATTAATAACACATCACATCCATATACCATAGCAACAATGACCATAGTCACTATCAGTAAAACTAATGGGGATATTGTGTGTAGATAGGATTGTGATAAACCCAATGAAAAGGAGTAGAAATCAGTGACAAAGTGGTTTGTTTTGGGGAAAATTCTGATTCCTACCTTCCTAAAGGAAAAAAAAAACAAAAACAAAAACAAAAACAGCAAGCATTAGATCATTAGTCCATAAACTAGGTAACATTTGATATAAAAAAGACTCTTGAGAATAGGAGTATATGATTGGTTGTGAATAAACCTAGAAATAAATCATAGTAAAGTCCGTTTCTGCAAATCTTACCCAAACTTGGTATATAAGTTACACTGGAAACTCCCCAGGATATTGTTTCTTGGGATGTTTCCAATATATCCCATCTTAGCCAAGATTTTTTTAAAAATCACAATGAAAGTATTCATGGCATTTTATGTAAAACCAGGAAAATGTAAAAGTTTTTTTTTTTTCAAATGAAAATTTTCGAAATCTGAAAATGCTAAATTTTGGCTGAAGTTCACAAAAGAGATTTCAGATAATCGCAGATAAACTTTAACTTACTTAAATCCAATTAAAGAAAATTAAGTTACTTACTCTCCTGTACAGTATTTTACAGGTACATCTGTATTCTCTCATTAGCATATTTTCTATAAATTGAATAGCAATGTATGCTTATAATGTCTTTAGGATATCCAAACCCTCACGCATAAACACACACTCTAAAATAACTATTGTTTAAAAAGGCCCTCTCCTTAATTGTGACTATGTACAAAAAGTGGTTGTTAACCATTTAGGTCTCTTCAAGTTGCATTGAACTCTTGGGTTGCATTTTTTTTTTTTTTTAAGATTTTATTTATTTATTTGACAGAGATCACAAGTAGGCAGAGAGGCAGGCAGGGAGAGAGAAGAAGCGCTTGATCCCAGGACCCTGGGATCATGACCTGAGCTGAAGGTAGAGGCTTTAACCCACTGAGCCACCCAGGCGCCCCCTTTGAGTTGCATTTAAATCACAACCTGCTTTTTCTGTTTCTTGTTTCTGTCTTTTTCTTGGTACTCTATCCCTATTTTTGATACCATATATTTCTCCTTCATCACCTTTTAATACTTTCCTTAGATGTGTTCTTTGCATGTTAAAGCATATTTATTCTCATTCTCTTATTTTGGGTAGGAAATATAGAGAGAATATCTTTGCTAATATTTAGCATGATTATTATAAACACCCAAAGCCAGAGGACTATAAATACGTATGTCAGTGTACTCCGGCATATTGCATAAAACCATGCTGTAATTCAAGACCAGGATTTTATTTTGTTTATCTCTGGCAAAACTTTTAAATAAATGAAAGTCTCATTATTTAAATAAAATTTTCATGGAAGCATAACTTACTTTATTTGCAGATTTATTTTCTCTGTCTTTTTGTCTCTAGAAATAAAATGAGAGGATTTTTCTTTCTTTTTCTTTTTTTTAATATAGTAGTATGATTTTACTACTGAATAAAAATAAACTTCTGTTAGAGGAAGTAAAACATTTATTCATAGGAAAATGGTAAAATATAAAAAGGGGAAAAAGAAATTATTACTCAATAGATTTGGACTTGTTTAGGGAAAGATGTAAAATGAATTAAAAATTCAGATTTTATTTATTAATTGAAATCCTCAGTTTTTGGAGCACCTGAGTGGCTCAGTGGGTTAAGGGTCTGCCTTCAGTTCAGGTCATGATCCCAGTAACCTGGGATTGAACCCCAAGTCAGGTCCCTGCTCAGTGGAGAACCTGCTTCTTCCTCTCCATCCTGCTTGTGCTTTCTGTCACTATCACTATCTCTCTCTCAAATAAATAAAAAATATCTTTAAAAAACAAAAAAGAAGAAATCCTTAGTTTTCAATCCTATTCTTTCTTCTCCCATTGCTTTGCTGCAAGCCAGTTAGAGATAATAAAAAATATTTGCTGAAGTTATTTAATTATAAAATATTGTGCCAATTAATTATTTTTAAAATATATGTCCTTTGGCAATTCTTACCCTTACCCTTATTGGAGCTCTTAGTGGAACTTTTATCAGTGGGCTGGACAATATTTCTACTACCTGTTTGAATCCACAAAGCTTGAGTATTTAATTCTAAATTATAACTACCCAGGGATGCCCGGGGGCTCAGTCAGTTAAGTGTCTGCCTTCAGCTCAGGTCATGATCCCAAGGTCTTGGGATCAAGTCCCACATCAGGTTCCATGCTCAGCAAGGAGCCTGCTTCTCCCTCTCCCTCTGGGCTACTCCTCCCGCTTGTGTGTTCTCGCTCTCTCTTGCTCTCTCTCTCTGACAAATAAATAAAATCTTAAAAAAAATAAATTATAACTACCCAGAGAAATAAGAGAAGAGATCATTTTTAATTTTTCTATAAAAGAAATCAATGATAATCATTTTATCTTGTGCAGGACAAAAATTATTTTGCATAGAGACTGTATAATATGTTGAAGAGTGAAGATTCTCGAGTCAGATCCAATGGAATTGTGCTTCCAAATCATAACAAATATGTGACCAATTCCAGCTTTCCCTAGATGGAAAAAAAAGTGATAATAATAATAATAATAATATTGACCTTATAGTGTCCATGTAGGACTCAAAAGAGATCACACATATAGGACTGTTTGCATAGTGTCTGGCATGTAGCAACTGTTCAGTTATCATCATTATTAGTAATAGGAGGTGCACCCTCTTTAACAAAGGAAAATAGCTCTCAACAATGTAGAAAACTAGATCGAACAGTTCCGATTTGTGAAAGTTAAATATATTCTGTCTGATTACTTATATATTTTTGATTGTCAGAGCAGTGACGTAGAAAGCCGTGAAGTTTCTGTGGGTCAGGGTGCTTGAGATCGTATATGATATGCAGAAATACCCACAAGAGGATTTTTTTAAACAATTGGCCTCAACCACATTTTTTAAAAAATGTCCAAATGCAGAATGTCAATCTCCCTGACAGTGTAAATCTCCTTAAAGCAATTTAATTCAGATTAAAAAGATAACTGTGGCTTATATAGCAGAATGAGGGATCTGTTTCAAATCCATCACATTAACACTATCAATAACCCATGATGACCCGTGATTGAGTAGTTTTAATTAAGTTCAGTTGGAGTATTGGGGGGAAAGGTGCTTCATTTAATCCTTCATTAATAGTTAAAGTGAATATTGTAGAGATCTCTATAACTTTTGTAGCTTGAACATCTTTCTTTTTTATTGAATTTATTGTTTTTCTTTCTATAGAGTAGTACCATTTGGGGAACTCTGATTCCCAGGAGCTTTAATGCTACCCCACTTCCAGCACTATAAAACAGAGGCCTGCTGTTTTAATCACGCCTCTCTCTCTCTCAATGTTGTTTGCGCCCTGGTACAACCCATCTGCCTTGAATCTAGTGCTCCGCTGGGGCTGCACACATCTGCCAGCCAGACTACCTTCGTACACAATTACTCAATCCACCGTAAGGCTCTTTAATAGGAAACAAGTGTGACAACGGCAAGCCTCTTTTTTTTTTTTTTTTCCTCCTCCCTCTTAAACCACAGAGTCAAATAGCTCTAATAGAGATGAAGCTTGATAGATCCGCCCAGGTGTAGGTGAAATGGTAGAGCCTCGGGGGTAATAGATGCTGTGCTCTCATGCTGAAGTTTAGCACTTTGTCCTGACCGGCTCTCTAGCAGCAGGGCGATGGGCTGCTCCTTGTACAGTTAACAAAGTCAACACGCTTCTTGCCGTTCACATTGATGCCTAATCCGGAGGTCAACCTGGAGCTAGGTAAGAACTGCAGAACAGCCCTTTGACTTCAACGTGTGGACAAAGGACAGCAAATGCAGTAAGTGGAAAATTTCTTCTTCCTTCTTTACTTGGGAATTAATTAGGGATGTTTACTCTCAGGGAATCCTCTAAAGACTGCAAAAGTGAACTAGCAAAAAGCCTGTGTTCATAACCCTGTGGATTTCCTCCGGTTTCGTTTTGCACAGTGCCTTGGCACTGTCACTGAAGCTTAAATACTCTGCAAGGGACTTCCTCATTCAGAAGGTCTTGGATCTAAAATGTGGTGCTAATAATATTGCTAATTCGATCCTGCAGCCTGGCGTATCATTCACGATTTCTGAGTGAAGCGTCCTTTCTTGCTGTCAGAAATGATGGTAGCAAGTGTTCGGTCACAGTTCTGAGAATTAAAAAAATACGTAAGCACATACTTTTCCTGAAAATAGACTTCAATTTTTATGCATGACTGTATTGTATCACCATTCATTAATGTGCGGAATTCGCTTGCTGTTTTTGCTTAACAGATCCATACTACAGCGCAATCTCTTACGGAAGAAAGGATGCTGAAAACTAAAAGCAGTATTAAGTTGTAGCAGTAATGACAATGATAATGAATTTTTAAACAAACAAAAGAAAACAAAAGGTCATTTGTTTAATAGCATAGGAAAAGATATTAAAGCCAGATGTAGGAAATCTCAACTTTGACTTTTTGGTCTTTCATGCTTGGTTTAAAGCAGCCTTCACTGTGCGTTTACTTTGCATTTACAACTTTAGATTCACCATTAAACTATATTTGAACTTCAAGTTCAGATTTGATCTAAATACAGCCCTGTTCCTTGAGCCCCCTACTCTGATTTTTACTTGGCTATGGGGAATCTTTTTACTACTACACCATATATCCTGAATTGTGTTAACAAGCTAACTGTGGTGGACTTTTTCAGGTGGAATGTCAGCCAATGTGAAAGAATGTGTTTGGTGTTCAAATGTATGATGTTCCATGTAAGAAATAAACACATGGGACATATGCCCTGACAAAGAATCCAGTTATGGGTTCCTAAATTCAGTCCATCAGATATTGCCAAAAGATAATCATCTTAAAAAGGATGTGGTTAAAAATTATCAGCACGTCATAATATCTGTTTATATTCATTTGAGGATTTTTTTTAATTTTTAAATTTTTAATTTTTTAAAATTAGTCTGGAAGGCTCTGTTATCTCAAAAGACAATGCACATATATAGGGTACATAGACAGGTGAAAGTAGATAAAACACTGTTGCATTGTTTAACTAATTCCCTACTGGCCGATGTTTTGTTTTTGTTTTCTAACTATTATAGATGGACATCATTGAAATTGATGGGTTAAAAGCCATGACGGTAGAATCCTGATGACTCCTTTGTGTATATTCAGACATGATTTAGCTTGGATAAAGTTGCTGCTATGAGAGGTTTAATTAATTACCGCTGGTTAAATATATTTCTTTAAGAATTGCATTTGACATTACTGATGGTGAAGTAAATGCAGTTTAAAAGTCATTCTTCATGAAATACTTCAACCGACAATTGTTGGCATTGAATAGCGGTCAATGTCTACCCCCTACAGGGAGAGAATCTAATTTCACTATGCCTTCCCCAGTACATGAATACCACGGAGTACAGTTCACACATATGAATGCTGTAACCCTGTCAATGACTCCGGCAAGTGCCCCTTAATGAAAAGGTCAGGTCTGTGATTAATAGGAAGTCTTTTTCAAAGGCTGGACTTCACTTCAGCACTGCCATTAGATTTGTTTCTTCTTGATTTACTTCACTTGCCTTTCAAAATATAATAAAAATCAAGTGGTGCTATGCTGTACTTTTTAAATACTTCGTGGTTAATTTTATGTGATGATAGCATATTGGTTAGTATATTTGGTTCAGTAAAAAAATAAGTGAAAAAAATCATTCAAGCCAATTATTGAGGGCACAGGATGATGAATGAGAGTATTACGCTTTATCCAAATGGTTAGAATAAATGTAGCCTTTGCTTAAATTTCAGTTAACTTAATAAACTTTAAGAGGCACTGTGGGGTAGAGATGGAGTGACAGAGGAAGGGTTTGATATTTTGTATAAGATTTATTATGCTTAAATGGTAGCTATATGCCAGCAAGTAAATATACACAAGTGACTCAAGCAAATAATGATTTTTCACTAATGGTGAATTTCATTTAAGGTTATATTGGTAAGTGGAGATAAAGGCAGTAATTATATCTAGTGATATCCTCAAAGAAGCAATTTGGTCACCTATAAGGATAATATAATAGTGGTTTTATTATAAACATCCCAGTTAAAACTCATGCTGGAAGCATTAAGGTTAAGTCCAACTTAAAACTTAAAAAAAAAATACTTTTCAACTGGAATTATATTTTGCTAATAAATATCATGTTGAAATTTAAGCAACTTACAAATTTTCATGGTCCTTAAATAAATTCTTTTGTCTTTTCATTCATCTAAGTGTCCTATGTCTCTGTGGCTTTATCTATATATATTTTCAATCTTATTAGATTGCAATAGGAGTGAATAATACAAATAATGTAACTAAATGTAAAATATATGTGCTGTATTTGGGTATATTTCTACAACCAATATCCCAATTCTCATGTGCTTGGAGGAAGTTCTGCAAAATTCTCCCTGTAAATTCTCATGTGCTTGGAGGAAGTTCTTTTAGACATCACAGCATATATCGACTTATTTTAAGGGATACTCTCTCTTAAATAATTTATAATTTTTAAACTTGATCAACATTTATAGGATTTAATAATTCCGTTTTCACTTATAGCAAAGAAACTATGTTATATGTCAAGTTAGCAAGTATGGGTACAAATACAGTTGCATTTGAATGACCACCCAAGGAGGAAACAGTGTAGTCAACTGTACAGTGGGCACAGTGTATCCCAGAGGTGCTCTCTCCTTGTCAGTGCCCAACAGCTATGTTTTCCTGGTACTCTTCTATTCAGGGTTCCATTTTTGCTCTGAATTGGAAGCAAACAACTTCCAGGTAGGGTGCTTATGAGTAACAACCCCAGTTGGGCTCTTGCAAGGAACCAAACTGCCCTGAGCATTTTGTACCCATGATTTATTTAGTCCTCAGAGCCCAGTGAAGTAGGTGCTGTTTCTAGTCCCATTTATAAATGTACAAACAGTGTGGTTGAGGAACTTGACCAATGTTGCATAGTTAATAAGTAGTGAAACTTGGATTCAAATTAACTTGGCCTAAAAACAGATAAATCTTCCAAATGCTGGAAGTACTGCTTCCCTAACAGTTGACTTCACTATCAGTGCAAAGTTGACTTTATTTCTATCACCTTATCAGAACTACTTGAATTCTGAAAGAGATTCATAAGTAGAAATAGATAGAACACCCAGTCAAATGAAGCATAAATAGTTAAATGCCAATGACTATGAGCACACTTCAAGTTATATCATCATTCAGTGCCCCTACTACTTTTCAGAAGTTTTACTACTGGTACAGAAGGAGTTACAGTTAAATTGCAGACATTTGGAGAACTGGTCCTTCTGCCCTCGCTCAGTTGCTAATTCTCCATTCCTATTAAGTCTCTGAGAAGAGTTTGTCATCTGAGGGTATTTCCAACCTACCCAGTGTTGAAGTTAACAGGGGTGACTCTAATCGCGATGGCTTCTCAATGAGCGTCACCTCCACACATTCCCACCACTAAGGCAGTGAAGAAAATGAGCTGTCAGTTATTCACTCTGAAAGATTTTCAGGCCTCAGGAGGACCATCTGGATTTTTTAAATAGAATCCTAATTGAATTTTGCCTTTGTCTGTGGATATTTTTGTCTTGTAGGCATAGCCTGGAAAACACCTACTTGAAATATTGCATTTCAAATACACATTTTCCTAGAAATTGTTATCTATGGTATGTCTGCCAGAACACTTTCTCCCCAAGACAGGCATTTATCCATATAATTGAGAATGTTCTTTGTAGAGAAGTCAAAAACAAAATATTTATGATTAAAAAAAAAAACCTTTGATTTCCTAATAGAACTTTTATCATAATGGGCTTGTGTATCCTATCCTAGACAAAGACAGAATATTCAGTTTAAAGGGAGTTTTTTTTTTTAATTTCTAAAAGCGTATCATCATTGTTAAGCCAAGACATCCAGTTGCTTTTATACAAATAAGCAGGTTTATGCATGGCAAATGTAATGAACATGTGGAAATTACTTCAAATTTTCAGCAACCCAACCCACTTTCTTTAAAGTGGGTAAATGTAAATGTTACCTTAATTCTCATATAACCTTTAGTGTTGATAAAAGATACCTAATGAAGATATTTAAATGTGTTTGGCATTTATAAAACCAGAGACTGTTTTTATACCAAAGAAGAGAAGAAAACAAGTAATTTTTTCAAAGTAATCTCAAGATCCTGCAAGAGTTAATCTATAGTGACAGGATCTGAAAGCTCTAACTACCTTGAGGATTGATGATTACTTAAAAAACTTTGGTGAAAGACTTCCTCTATCACTACCATTACTCAAAGAGATCAACAGGCTAGCTTCTTGAAGTTAATCTTATCCTCATAAATCCTTTTTGAATTATCCAGAAAATACTTCATTTTCATTTGTAGGTTCATCTTCAGTGGGAGAGTCTCCTCATCCCCTCCCCCTCCCTTTTTCACCTGATTCATTCCAAACCTTCCACCAGGGCTGCAGTCTACAGTTAATTCTGATGTTGGCTCATACCGGCTTCCTTACTACTGGCTCATGTTCCAGGGAAATATTGAGAACACTGTAGGCTTAGCTATTGTGCTGATGGACAGTTCCATTCATTTCTGGTGGTCAGAACTTCCACAGTTTCATACATCCGGAAACCCAAACCAGCAGTCAGCCACAACTCAACTCATGGTCCTTCCTTTGTATGGAGGGCTCTCGGTCCCAGGTTCCCTACACAAATCAGACTTCTAGCTACCTTGGGTATATTTCTACAACCAATATCCAAAAGCTCTTCTTTTCTATCCTTGCTTAATATTAAGTCTTCTCTTCATTTTAGGCTTATTGACACCTATAGTGTATTTTGAGCACTATATGAATTTTAATTTTGTAGTGAAGTACACTTTATCATTGCTGTGTGTTCAGAGTTAAAGTTGCAGGTGCCACAAATTCAAAGTTTCAGAGAGGCATCTAATTAGCAGTCAACTTCATTTTGTTTTATTCCTTAATATTAGCACATTCAAATTTGGATGAAAAGCAGAGAAGGATGATCAGTGTTCTGTTTGTACTTGCATTAAAAGTTTGAGGTTTTGACCTCGTTTTTTTTTTAAATATTTTATTTATTTACTTGACACAGAGAGAGAGAGATCACAAGCAGGCAGAGAGGCAGGAGAGCAGAGCTGAGCAGGAGCCCGATGCTGGGCTCGATCCCAGGACTCTGAGACCATGACCTGAGCCGAAGGCAAAGGTTTAACCCACTGAGCCACCCAGGCACCCCTTGACCTTGTTTTTGGCCAGATGTGCTGATGAGCATGAATTCCACATGCTACATGATCATTTTCCTCATAATTTTATTTTCATTTACTCTAGAATTTATTTTCCCCTAGAGAAACCATATACTATCAATTACGCACATACCTATGAGCATTATGCTTATATTTGACTGAATTACAAATCTAAAATTCTCCATAAGTAGAGCACTGAACACGAGGTAAAACACTGAGGTTCAGTCCTCTTTTGACAGTTATTAGCTCATTTTCATAATGTACTCTCATTTTTTTCACTTCTAAAATAATGTTAGAAGCATGTTTTAACATGATCAGCTTTGTGACCAAATATTTAATTTATGCAAGATGAAAATTTGAGCAAGAGTAGCTTATGTTCAAGCCTTTTCATTTCCTTTAAAATACAAAATCAAGTGTATGTGGGTGAATATACAGAAGAAACATGAAGTAACTACTATATGTCCTGAGGTCACATTATCTTATTTAATTTTCATATTGATAGGCAAAAGAGATTTGTCATTTCCATTTGATAGGTGAGCAGTGTGTTTTACTTTCTCAATTTTATGAATAACATTGAACTAAAAAATATTTTCAATTGATATATTCAATATGATATTTGAAAACAGCAAATGTGCACAAACATGCCAAGATGCTCAATATATAGTGTAGGTTGGGACAGAAACTGTTTTTTATTATTTAATTAACTTACAATGTATTATTGGTTTCAGAGGTAGAGGTCAGTGATTCATCAGTCTGTATAACATCCAGTGATCATTACATCACATGCCCTCCTTGATGCCCATCGCACAGTTACTCCATCCTTCCTCCCCTCCTGCAACCCTCAGTTTGTTTCCTATGATTAAGAGTCTCCTACATTTTGTCTCCCTTCTGATTTCATCTTTTCCTGTCTTCCTCTGTGGTCCTGTGTTTTGAGAAACTGTTTTTATTACAGTTCCAGTCCATTGGTCTGGAATTTAGAGATTCAAACTATTTCAATACATTATGAACCTCAGAGATGCACATGTACACTGTATATATAGTAAGAGTCATACCTGATAATCATCTTGCTATTGCCATCATATTTTGATTCAAGAAAATATAAAAAAGGAGTATGATATCGATGCCACATCTTTCAAGAAGGCATTTTACTTTGGTACCTTTAGGAGAATACAAGTGTTATAGATGATTTTATCATGTAGAAAATGATGTATATTGGGGGCGTCTGGGTGGCTCAGTGGGTTAAAGCCTCTGCCTTTGGCTCAGGTCATGATCTCAGGGTCCTGGGATTGAGCCCCGCATTGGGCTCTCTGCTCAGCATGGAGCCTGCTTCCCCTCTCCCTCTCTCTGCCTGCCTCTCTGCCTACTTGTGATCTCTGTCAAATAAATAAATAAAAACTTAAAAAAAAAAACAAAAGAAAGAAAGATCAAACTGTCGTGACAGAGGAGCAAGTATGTTGTAGTTCTCTATCCACAGGCAGTTGACATAAGTTTGAGAAGATTCATTTGGAGGGCTGGTGTGGCGTGTTTCCATTCTGTCTACAAAATTGGACTGTACTTGCATATAATTGTACTTACTGCCCAGAGAGCTACTGTCATTTGTTGCTTTGACATTTTAAGCATATCTGCCCCTCTGTGAGCTCTATAAACTATATATACCTACAGATCAACATTCTGAAGGGCTGAAAAAGATCTAGATCCATTAATTAAAATTCCCCAGGGAATTTTGTATCCTTTATATGAGATTAGACTAAGGAAGGTTCAGACTGTGTTTTCTAGGACTAAATCTCAGAATCAATTATGTTAACTGCTTAAATGAATAAGACTTTCCATAAGATAAGCCTGGAATTGCTTCCAAAGCTCAGGATACTAGTTCCAGAAGACCACCTTTGACATGGTAACAGGCTAATAAGACCCATCCATGGGATATCAGATGTGGCTACAGTAATAATATTATGTGTCAGCATGTCTTTGGGGAAGAAAATGAATGTGGCAGGAACTCTGGCTTTTCTGGAGGGAAGCAGTGTTGTGGGCAGATGATACTTTGGGAGTCCCTACAACTGTGACCACCCAAGTTTAAGGATTGACTCGAGCTATTTTTTCAGAAAGTTCTAAGGATTGAGCAGCTTAAAAGCATTTTGAGTGCATTTACTCTTGTGGCTGCCAATTCTAACTTTGGGATTTTTGAAAAGCATTGCTAAGGATTTATAATAGTGATAATTAAATAGGTGAACACTATCAGACTATATGCAATTCAGGTCGAATCTACTAATTTACTGTCTAGGAATAGGTATCAGCTATACAATAATCATACAATATATGTGCATTTATATACATAGTCTTATAATGTATAGACTAAAATGTCAAAGATTGTACTTGCATAAGGTCAAAATTAGTTGTATGACCATGGACAGGTCATTTATTAACATTGCTCAATATTTTTACCTGAGAACTTTAAATAGATAATGTATATAGTTTCTTTTACTTCTAATTTAAAATATGGATATGCATATTATTTCATTTGTGATAATATTAATGAACAGCAGTACCTAAAACAGAATTTAAAAATAAACTTTGGGTAAGAAAACAGTGATGTATCATTCTTATAAAGGTGTGTGCTAATATTTTAAAGAATTTTATTTTTTATGATATATTTAAATCACTAAAAGCCAATCTTGACTGAATTAATAAACTCCTGAGTAATTAAATATCCTCAAGTTATTTGAATATTGAAAAATGAGGACATTGATTCTTTCAGTTAATTTTGCTGGCTTCTGTTAAGTGCTTATCCTGAATTAAAGAATTAAAAAGCATTTCTTGCACTTTAAATAGATAACAATTTGCCTTTTTTCTATTCTAGATAATTTTTTATTCTGTCAAACTACAGACACCATAATGAAATGGAGATGGTGCAATGTAATTAGCTGAAAATAGTGAACTTAATTTATCTTAAATTATGTGTAATAATAGAAAAAATATGAAACCATATTAAGAATGGTATTACTTAAAGAAATAGAAAAACATATTTCAATTATTTCATATTCTGTCTTGAAATTAGAGCTATGAATCTTTGGAAAATTTGCCAGAGATATATGAAGTTTCTATTAGATTTTTTTTGTTGCTGTTATACACAGTGTTTCTTATTTAATAGATAATGAGTTTTAACATCAGCTGTAGCTGGCTCTCTTAATTTGGATGAACAATACACTTAAAGCATTTTTTAAAATTTATTTCTTTTAACAAAGACATGTCAAAGTGATAAGATCTTTGAAATAATGTGTATGGTTTAGATTTGATCTCACCCTGTGCTGCGAAAGCCATTAATAATTAAGACATATGCAAAAGAAGGTAGAGTTAATGAGTTTTTGAAAGACAGGTGGATCACTGTGGATTTAGACTGACTCCTAGCATGTTTTCATTGACTGAACCCCACGGTGAAAGGGCGCACCTTTCTCTACTTAGAAGCCTAAGGGACTAGGAAATGCGGAGAACAGGACTGACCGTTAGCAAATTTTGAGTGTTACAAACTTTATCTTTGACACTCTTCCATTCTCTTCACAACTTTCTCAATTCAGGGAGCCATTTCTCTTTCCTTCTCTCAGCAGTTGATTCATCCTCATGCTCGTAGTCATCATCCTGACTTCCGATTACCCCCAAACTTGAATTTCTGCCAACAGTGGCCGTGTTGTCAGTTTAGAAAGCTCCATGCTCTTAAACAGTCTTTATTCTTTGGCACTGTCACCCTCTTCCCCAGTAATTCCTAAGTCAAAACACTCATTCTTTGGGTGTAGTAATTACTGCTAGTTCCTGGACGGGAAGCCAATTCAGCAAAGACACAGCATGTTGAAAAATACAGTTTGATGAGTATCTTTTAATTATTAAACTTTAACCCTTTGGGGGATGTTTATATTTTAGTAAGGGCAATCTTTGATTCAAAAGGTATTTCTAATGGCATAAGCTTCCAAAAAAAAAATTAAGGAGTTGAGTTTCAGGCCAAGGGCTGAGCTTGCTTCCTTTCCACCTCCGAGCTGAGATCTGTCTGTGGCTAGCTCTGACCCAGGAAGCTGCTCCCTGGCCACCAGTCTCAGTCAGGAGATGAGGATCTATTACAACTCAGTGTCAATTTCTGCTGTCCAGTCACTTTTGCCTGTTTTATTCTCGTGCACGAAACATTTTGAAACCAGCCACTGGAAGAACCTTACTGAATGAAAATAATCTCTAAGAGAAGTTGTGAAATTTACTTTTAATGATTATGTGTTACAAGTCCATTTTTCACCTTCTGTACCATTCCAGGTGTTCCTCCTTAGCCCCTAACTCCCACATCTTCCATCCCTAGCATACCTTCCTTCTGAAATCAGTCAGAAATTCAGAGGGAGTGAAAAAAGGAAAAATAGAAATACAAAAAGCCCTGCCTGAATGTTGCTAATTGAGGCAAAGTGAAGCCGCTCCGTGTATGAAGTATTGTTCCCAGTGGCTGCTGCCGAGATGAACATTAATCTTGTTTTAGTAAATTTCATTTATATAATTAATCACGTTGTCATTGGGGGTTAGTGATGCCGTTTGCCTTGGATAACTGCCGGATACCTCAGACCCTGACACTAGCCTAAACTTTCCTGACTTGCCTAATCTAAGTAAGTTTACACTGAATTCAAAGTTAGTGTGCTAATGTCATTTTGCTCTAGCTGTTTTTGTTGTTATCATTGTCCTTGTTTTAAATTGACCTTGAGATTTTACATGTGAAAAAGAAGAACAATTGAATATTCCTAACCCTTGAACTTCTTCGTAATATGATTGATAAACCGTGGGTGTAGTTTTAGTGCTTAAACTACAGCAGAACATTGTGGATAGCACACAGTGTCGTTGGCATGGGTTCACACTGCTTGAAGTTGTACACTTTTTTAAAGAATGAAATATAGCTCTTTGAAAACCATTAATTTTATGGCGTCATTTAAATATCCTTCCCTAGTCTATAAAATCTTGAGTGAGGCAGAATCTTCTCCTGCTCTGAATTCTGTAACCTGTATTACCTGTGTCATTTATTTGATAGTTGCCTGTCCCGAGGCTCTTTTCCCTGCTAGAGGCTAAGGTTCTTGAACTCAGAGACCAGGGCTTCCGCTGTCTGTGTGCAACACAGCTGTGACAAAGTAGATGTTCAGTAAATACTTCTTGATTGAGAATTGACAGTCCCACCTGTATATGCAGATTGAGGGGTCTTTAACTTCTGCCTCTATGCCCCATTTGCTATTTAATTGGCTATTAGCTGGAGCTGACTGATAGACATGAACACTTTTTTTTTTTTAAGAGAATTGGCAGCTATGTAAATATAGCACTTAACCTTAAGCACTGAGCCATTAACCTTAATCACTGTCCATTAACCTTAAAGCACCCCAGGTTTCTCCCCTTACAGTCCCCCAAAGCAGACCCTAGGAATGCATTCTTCACCATGAAAAAGAATCTTAGCGGAATGTTTTTATTGTTCTGTGAGTTGCTATAAAAAAATGTATTTTGGAAGGGAACATTTGATTCTATTTCTTTAGGTAGATACTAATTAATTTTCCAGGTGTTCAAAGTAAGATGCAAAATTAGAAAAATTATTTTGAAGAGCATGTTAGGATATATTTGGTAAGGAAAAAAATGAACAATACTTCTTTAAAGTACAACTTATAAGGTTGATAATCACGAGTCTATTACATAACACTTTATAATTAAATCTGTAAATATATGAAAAATAAATAAGCTTTTCTTAGCTGCTACTAGTCATATTTAATATTAACTCCAGACATGCAGGAAGAACCACTTACTTTTAAGAACAGTGACTTCCTGGGGCGCCTGGGTGGCTCAGTGGGTTAAGCTGCTGCCTTTGGCTCAGGTCATGATCTCAGGGTCCTGGGATCGAGTCCCGCATCGGGCTCTCTGCTCGGCAGCGAGCCTGCTTCCCTCTCTCTCTCTCTGCCTGCCTCTCTGTCTGCTTGTGATCTGTCAAATAAATAAATAAAATCTTTAAAAAAAAAAAAAAGGAACAGTGACTTCCTGAAGTATTTTCTGTCCAATGTTGGAAAATCACAAAGAAAAGGATGAAAGAAATGTCCTCTTTAAACGTAACACTTTAGACTTACTCTTTAAGTATCCTCACCCATAGATATAACCCATTTTATTTAAATAATAACACTTAGTTTCATAATCCTTTGTAGTCTACAAAATCTATATTTTCTATTTGGGGGTTTCACCAAAACTACATAGCAATTAATATTGATGGAAAGATACAAAATATCAACTGTTAGTTAATGCATTCCCATTTCTTGTGTGTGTTTTATCGTCTAGTCTTTTTTTTTTTTTTAACCAAGATCTGCATTCACAACGTAGAGTTGCAGTAAAATGATGTTACAAAGTTACAAAAGGTTTTGTATGTAAGTTTATATGCAATTATGTTTTACAACCTCAATGTTTGGGGGGAGAGCAGTAAGTCAATGAAGTTCCCATTGTATTTTAAACATAATACTTTTTAGGGGGAGGTGAAAAAGAATGTGGGAAGATGGCTGGCGTTGGGGAGGCAGAAGGAGCACCTTTCTGTATTCAGGAAAGCAACTTGATACTAATGGACTGATTGTTTTTAGATTTGCCAAAGTGCACCGTTTTGTTCCAAATCCCAGAAGGAACTGACACTAAAAGGTGTGAGCAACTGAGGGGAGGGGAGGGTCTCCCTTACAACTGCATTTCAAGGTATATTTTAACAAATGTGAAATCTCAATGGAAAAACAAACCAGTGTAACATGATGACTTCAACTGCAGAAAGATGTTACCTCAACGCTGGCTGGTTAGCTGTTCCCTTGAAATTTTCAGTTACCTGACTGAGGAAGAAGGTGATAATGAGAGGGGGACTTGACAAAAGAGAGTTCGGACAGAATAAGCTCCACGAAGGCATCAAATCCAATACTGAGCTTTTGTTTGGAGAATTAATCAATAGCTTTCACAGCAATTACTCTCCATGTGCTTAGTTGACACTCTAAGCACTTCTGTCATTCCTTCATTCGTGGCCTCAAGGATGCTCTTGAAGGTACCAGGATACTAAGACTATACTAATTAACTGTTTGACTTTTTATTTAGTGATCCCATATCCTCACATCACTCTATATACAGATAAATAGTTTAAACATGACCATAGACACTGACATTCTTTTCACACAAGGTGAGGAAAAATAAAGGTAGACTTAACTCAGAATTTGAGTAAATAAATGGAAATAAATTTCTGTCATTTATCTTTGTAGAATGTCTTCTGCAATACATACATTTATTTGTTTGAGTAATGTTGCTTAAGGAACTATGTCACATCAAGAATACTTTAGGTCATTGCTGTTAGTGAAACACTGATGTAAACATAAAAAGGATGTATTTTGATTTATATTTTCTTCTAAAAAATGTGGCGGATACTCTTCTATCATGCTTTTTACTTGCAAAGGAACAACTAGGAATAAGGCAAGTTTTTTGTTTGTTTGTGTGATTGGTTTTATTCCCTCCTATAGATATGACTGTTAAGTGCTAATAGAAACCAGGTAATGGAAAGCTGATTTAAATATTATCCTATTTTTTTACAGAACTTGGCTAGAAATAATTAGTAATTGTTGCCATGTCTTTAACTTACAAGAGATGCTTACTTAATAATAACACAATCAAGAGCAAATTAAACCATATTGATATTGTACAAGTTCATGTCTTAGATTCTTGAGGCAATTTGAAGAGTTTGGACAACATAAAATTCATTTCTAATGTTTTTTCCATTTTTACTCTATCATTTTTGTGGTCATTTACCAGTTTGAATGTTGATACCTGAAAAACACAAGATTCTTGTAATTTATTAAATACTTACATAGCAAAACAATTTACTCAATATTGGTAAAAGAGAATTTTTATTTTTGTTCAGTATTTTTCTCTTTTCACTTGGTCACCTGAATGCATAGCCTAAATTAGACATTCATGTTATTTGTTGAATAAAATTATTTAACTCACCAAAATAAGTGCTGTCAGCCTAATTTAATAACACTTCAAATTCTACTACTCTACTGCATTATTTTGCAGACCCCCACCTTGTTGTTGGCTTGGTGTTTGGATGGCTGAGACAATTTAAAAGATTTTTATTTTATTTTTAAAAAGATTTTATTTATTTATTTGGCAGAGAGAGAGAGAGAGAGAGAGATCACAAGTAGGCAGAGAGGCAGGCAGAGAGAAGGGGGAAGCAGGCTCCCTGCTGAGCAGAGAGCCAGATGGAAGGCTTGATCCCAGGACTCTGAGCTCTTGACCTGAGCCAAAGGCAGAGGCTTATCCCACTGAGCCACTGAGGCAGCCCTAAAAGATTTTTAAACTAACTCTCTTCCCCTTATCCCTAGGTTCTAAAGAAATAAAGTTTTGTGGGTATCAAAAATTGCTACCATGAGTATCGTTTCAAATGAGAGCAGGAATGGATGTCATAGATTAACTAGTAGTTTTGTAAATAAATTCTATGTACATCACCTGTCAGTTAGCAAAATATTTGCTGAGCACTAATTACTTAGAGAAGATTAGAGAAAAAAATAAAGAAAATAAGGATGCCTCCTACTTCCCAACAAAAGCACTGGGTTGCATATTATGTGAATTTTTTTCTTAAAGACTGTTCTTAAAATTCATTTCAATCTTATTTTATAAAAGAGTTAGGTCAGAGTGTCCAACCCAACCCAACAAAGTGAGCTCCAACATCTGTATGACTGCAGTTTCTCACTCCCCCCCCCATACATTAAGTAGAAAGGAATTTAAGAAAAATGATATCTGTTTCATATGTGTTTTTTAACTTTAACACAGCAAGTCAGCACACCACGACTACCCCCAGCACCAACACAAGAAACAGCTAACCACTCATCACATTCACACACACTGTCACACCAGATGAACAAATAGGTAAGCAGACATTTAAAAAAACAAAACAAAACAAAAAGCCAACTACAAAACCAGAGTCTGCCTCTCTAGCATTTCATTATTGCAAGGACATTTCAGGTTGAGTGTGTCTAGTAAAATACAGTTTCACTGGGGAATGTGAGGGGGCTCTTCCCATCCCTCCCGCCCCAGCCGCGGCACTCCTGGGACCCAGCACTCCTGGGGGCGGGGGTGAGAACTCTGGCGCCTGTAGCCCATCTGAGGCCTTTTGGAAGAAAAATGATGTCACAGATGTTTCACCGTTCTTCCCCATCCTCTCTGTTTCCTTCTCTTTTCTTGTACCTTTAAAGATTTTCTCTTCTCTCCAGTTCCTCTTCACTTTTTACAACTTCTGTCATCTGTCCAGAGCTCTCCTGTCCCTTAACTAGAGGGGCAGTTTTTCAGACCAAATATAAATATTCATTCCCACTGGCCCTTTATATTTTCTCTCAATTTTTACTCTGGATGGAGCTTCTTTTTTTCCCAGGGTAGATGTGAGGGTGTGAGTATACTCACCTGTATTTCCACTCTCTAGGGATGCCCTGAAAATTACTGGCTATTAATTAACATTTTATGATGTGCTTCACACTCTTCAGAGGAAATACACTACATAAATGCCAAAGAGTAATAGTTCAGTTCTCCTCTCCTTTGGGTTCTGGATCCACCAGCTCTTACCCTCCTAAGATGGGGGAGAAAAGTCCTATTCCTTATTACACCACACTACAGGACAAAATGTCAAGAGTTAAAGCTCGTACAAGGAGCAATAGTTGTACTAATCTCAAAATGTTTCTCCAAAAAAAAAAAAAGAGAGAGAGAGAGCAGTCCTGGGCATAACCATTGGATGAGAAAACCCACTCCCCTGGAATTCTATACAATATAAATAGGGAGCAGAATTTCTCACCTGTGGTTCCTGTAGTTCTTTCACTGGGGAACAACCTGCCTTTTTGAGAGGCACAAGCTTTGGGATCACTTGTCTCAAAGACCACCTTCACCACACAGGAAGGTCCTGTTCTAGGTGAAGTTTCTATGTGATGCTATTTTTGGCTTATATACAATTACATCTCTCATCCGTTTTTCTTTTCTTTTTTTTCCTTTTCATTTAAAATATTGGAAGTCTGTTTCCTCTAGCAAGGAAATTTCAGGTTTGGTTCATTTATATTCACTTATGATAGTATTTTTAATATTAGAGGCAGAGAAATCAGAAAGAAACTGTCTTTTTTTTTTTTTTCCCAAGGCCAAGAGATAGGAAAGTGAAGGAGTTAGGATTCTCCCGCTTCTCTCTAGCTGTTGAGACAGAGCCCTCATTGTTGTCACGAGGGAACATATACAGCCATGTAGAGTTTTGAATTCATCCAGATCTCCAAGATCTGGACCCATGTGTGTCTCCGGTACCTGGACTGTCCTGCACTAAAGGTATGGAAATAGAACTAGAATTCATTCCTGCCTCAGTGTGGTATTATTCATTATATTTGTGTGTTTAATTTTTTCTTTTAATGTGTTAAGTTTCCACTTTGGACCAATGCTTAAGATAATTCTTACAGTTTGGGGATGATTCTTTATCATTGGAAATTCTCTTCTTAGTTTCTACACTGTCTGCATGATCAGGTATTTTTATTCAACCATTCTCATGGTAATTAAAACATGTGTTACATTTGACTTAAATACGGAATACTAAGATGTATCCATGGATGGCATTTTAATCTTTCCCACTTCTTTTATTCTTATAATCATATTCATTTTTAAGTTAAAATTGTGGAAGATAATAATGTGATTAAACACAAAGATTAATGTGAAAAACTTCAGAGGGAATAAGAGGAAGGAAACTAATAAGTACTTATGTATCAGATATTTTGCCTAACTATGTACATCTGTGTGCATGTGTGCGTGTGCGTGTGTGTGTGTGTGTGTGCACGTGTGGTTTCTTTTTTTCCCATTAAACCTAAACTTACCTCTATGAAGAACGCATAAATAATGGCTCAAAGAGATGGAGTTGTTGAGGAGCATATCTAGAGTTGGGGAAGAGCTGTGATTCAGACCCAGACCAGTCTAAAGTCAATTTTATAACACCAAGGACGCTTGTTACTGCCTCTCGCCATTATTGAAAATGCTACCAATGGTCACTAGATCACTCCAAACTCATGCCAATATTAAAAACTGTTATTAATTAATTATTTCATTTCCTATTTTGCAGCAAGAGTATTATTTTCCTTCTTGAATGTCAATATTTCATTACGTTTTAGATTTTCCCTTCTCCATTGTTAAGACCTACTGGTATGACTTGATATGTAGCCTTGGTTTCATGGGCCTGTCTTCCTCTTAAATAGTATCATAAAGTGTGTCATGGTGAAAGTTTAAGAGCAGAACACTGCATTCTGACTGAGTTTACCTCTTACTGTATTATATGATTCGTCAGGTATATGAATTTGATTTTAAAGGAAGATTTTATTTATCTCTTAAGTTTAAAAGTATTTTATAATCTGAACCCCTGAGTGTCTTACGTGGTATCAGTGGTTTGGGGGGCATGTTTTATCTGAAAAAGTCCAGAGAGTTTGATGGGAAAAAAAGATATAGGTTATAAGTTGGGATAAATATCAGCAGTTTCCTGACCAGTAAAACTGCAAAGCACTAATTCTTGAATAATTAAGCTGTTGAGTAAACTCTCATAAGGTCTAAATGTTTACTTTACCTCCTCCGTACCTCAAATCCATATTCCTTCAAAGTCCAAAGCCTTCTTCAACATTTCTGTAATTCCTGAAACATGTTGGAGTGGGAGAATGGGACAGGGCAACTCGTGTCTTTCTTTGTGGGCTGTGACTTTAAGCCAGGTTTCCCTCAATTCTTGAAAAAATATGTTGCTATTTCTCCTGATTTTACTTATATGGACATATAAGCACACATAGATATTCATATATGCTTTCCCTTCTATTACAGCCATATATATTAATATTTTATTAGACCGGGCACTCATTTTGAGGTTAAGTAATCCCCAGAGCTATCTACTACTGTTCATTGAGTTAGTCTCTTAAAACTCTATTAAATTTAGTTAGCAATCAGTGTCAAGTCAGTGCAGTTAATAATAATCCTGAGTATTCACCTAAGCTACTAAGGGAGGAAAAAATCTGAGAGTCAGGTGATTTGGAGGGCCACTATTCCTAGGTGTTGTTCACAATTATAAGAGGTGAATTTTTACTGGAGTCTAAAAAAGGATTTCCCAAGTCAGCCCTAGGTATAAAAGCATGTTTCCCTAGAAACCAGGGGGAAAAAAAACATGCCTAGAAGTATGGATGGTTGAGACGGTCTTTTTGCGGCTGGGGGATTTGGGGGTTTTGTTGCACTCTGGCAATTCCAGGTCTAGATTTCATAACGCGTTCGTTCCTTCTCCCTCCCAGGAGGATAGAAAGCCATTGGGATGGGTTGCTAACACAATTTCTATTTTTATCCCTCAAAAGACTGGAGTTATTGTCCTACAAATCTAAGCTTTGCTTTTTTAACATCACCGAGGATTTCAAGGTCTTTTGATTCTTCCTACATACATTTCTTCCTTTGTGTCATGGAACAATGAGATATGTTGACATTAAGCAACATTTCTAACCTTCTATTAAAATCATGATACTGAAAAAAATACCTAAACTTCCTCCTTTAGGGATTTTCTTGCATCTTTTTAAAGCTTTCTCTATCTGTTTAATAAGGGAGATATAAATGCGATGAGTCTTAAAAATGTCAGCCTTTTAGGATGGTATTGTGTTGAGCAGTCACTCTGATCACGAAAAAGAAATACTATTGGGGGAAAACAGCACAGTTGAATATCAGTTCTCCTACAAGGCCACTCATAAGCATTAATAGTTTATGATTCAGGATAAAAAAGAAACATCCCAAAAGACAGGGAAAATGATTGAATTCTAGTGTTTATCTGGCGTTAAAAAAAAAAAAAACAACAAAACAGCTTCTTTCATATGTATTGCTGGTTTTGAACTTCAGAGTTTTTTGGAATACGTGATTAAAATATCATAATTCAAAAAAAAAAATCATAATTCCCCAGTTCAGTCCTCCTACTTGTTTGTTGGAAGGCCTGTTAAAGGAAAGCCATCTTTCTTTTTTTTTCTTCCTCTCTCTACACTCAATGGTTTCATCTTCACTGTTTCCTAGCCAGTAGAGAATCAATCCATTTTTCCCTCTGACCCCAGTAATTTTACATATAAAATCCAATTATGAGATAAAGTGTCAAGTGCAGTCTTGAAGGAGAAAGAATTCAAACTCTCAGGCAGCCAAATGGGTGCATGGGACCAAGATTGAGCCTACTTTTATTCCTGTGGTACTCTTTTAGAGCTCACACTAAATCAGAAGTGTTAAAAATTAAAAGATAATTGAAGAAGGAATTCTGGGATTTCTGTATATAAACTTGCTATATAGCATCTATAAGTAAGTATTAGCTATTAACTTATGTATAAGCCTTAGGTTTTTTACATCAACTGACAGAGTCTTCATCTCAAATGCATCATGCTTTGTCCTTAAGTTAAGCTTCTGGGTCTCAGCATGGTGAAACTCACCCATCAAGGCCCAGACTGTATTTTCTCATGTTCTCACCTTCCAGGGTATTTTTTAAAATTATTTTTAACAATATTTCACAACTAAAATAAAAAAATATTCCACTTCCACTCTCCACAGGATCATTTGTGTCTTCTCAAATGCTTTGTCACACTGCCTACTTCTAACCCAAAATAAAATGTATTTTTAAATAGGAACATACATTTGGCCAAATTAAAAATAAAAATGAGTTTTTTTAAGGACATTATTTGCAAGGAGAGCACTTTTCCTTATTTAATTTTGACCTTGAAACTTCTGATTATGGAAGCAGTAGAGGATTTATGAACTCTTTATGAAGTATAATAAGTTTCCTAAGGAAACTTGTAATGATTTTTTTTTCTTTCCTTCCCATTCTTCATTAGGTTATCTAGTGGTAAATTTAATAATTGGTGAATGTTTATTCACTGTGCTAATCTCAGAATAAAAGCTTTTCTACTTTAGTTTTTGTTTAGAATATTTAATATGTTTTTGTTACTTTTACTCCTTTTATTTCATTAACAATTTTTAAAGACACTAATAGCAGAGATAACAATTATTTCAGGTTATGTTTAAGTTTGTATTTTTCTAAGGCCTATATTCTTCATGAATATAACAAACTATCACTGTGGTTGGGAAACAAAATTAATTATCATGATTAAGTGAAAGAACTCTTAACCTCTTGGTGGTAACAACAGATTTATCACTAAGATGCCTCTTTTTGCATAAATAATTAAACATTTTTATAGAAGGAATCAACTATATGTGAGAAGTTATCAAATCGATCCAAGTTACAGTCATATTTATTGGAAGAATGCTTCTACTTTTTTTCAAAGGCACTTTTCACGTATACCCCATTTAGCACATATGGGCAATTATTTAGGTTAAACGAAAAAAAAAAAGAAAGAAAGAAATTCTTAATGATCATCAGTTACCATGTAAAAGCACAAAGACTTTCCTTATGTTTTGGGACACAAAAGAAGGAAGTAACACAACCTGTACTTTATTATTTTCTATCAGAGGCAAAGCTTTTTCTAAACTTTAAATCCAACTGAAAGCAGCTGCTGGAAAAATATCATTACACTGTACCTTAAGCTACAAAAACCAATTTAATGGTGACATTTTATTTTGTTCAGATGGTCTGCTCTTTTCTTCTGTTTAAACCAGTAAAGCCTATGGAAACTGTATCTGGATGAAATCACTCGAAGGTGAGGGCCCATGACCAAAAACATTCTTTAAAGATTACAGGGTTATAGTCAAACAGGATAGCAGCACTAACAAGATGGAAGGTCTCCCAAAGACAGGAAGTAATATTACATCATTCATATACCGAACCACACTTTCCCTTTTTGGGAGAAGGATAGAAAGTTTATTATTCAAAAATATCAATACATAAAACACGGGCATTACTTTTAAAACACATGTGGTATGCCTTTTAGATCAGCCTATTTCTATTTTTTTAAAAGATATAATCACTTCTGTGACCTCATCAGGTCAAAATTTTTCATAAAAATTTCTTGTGTGTTGACCATTTTATTTCTTTTTCCTGCCTTGAGCTGTAAAAATGAAAAAAATCACCTCTGCTTTTGTTACATCTCAATATTATCACAAACAAAACCTGAAAAGTATGCAAAACTTGTCTAAGACTGACCTAGCTTTTTCAAAAATAGGAGTATTTTACTACAGAGAGATGGATTTTTTAAAAAAGAAAACAAAAACTACTCTTGATATGAATCCAATCCTCTTAAATCTTTATTAGAAATACCCTGGAACCAGATTGTTTAATCTAGCGCCAGCCTTTGCTGAACATGAAGGTAAGAAATCTCTCTGCCTCTCTCACTAATTTTTGCCTTTAAATTATCCTTAACCAATAACATGCTTTTGTTCATTCATTCACTTATTTATAATGTATACCTTATCTCTGAGAAGGACTTAAAATAAAAGTTATAGATAGCAGAAAACCATTGACCTAAAAAATTGATAAAAACAAAGAGAGTAAGTCGTATAAGCTAACAGTGTTACTGCGATATGAGCTTCCTGGCATCTAAGAACCTAGCAAAGTGCCTTTGTAAATGACCTTGAATGCTGTAAACGAAGCACCTGCTGTGGATTGTAGTTATAACCTTTGCACAAGTGAGACAAGTCTTGCCACTTAGGAATGACTCCCAGGTGGTCCTGGCACAGCCTGGTCACATCTGCTAGGCCTTAGAAAGATGCAAGTGAAGGTTCTGCCTGCTGGCATTGTGCCACATGACCTTGCTGGAAGTTTTGTGCAAATAAGGACTGCAAAAACTCCTGAGACATGGAGAAAGAGAGTTTCAAATTAAAATATTGGGTACCTCCAATAAGTAACTTTTCCCTAAAAGCTGCTCTAAATTTCCTTGACTCTTAAATGAGTTTATGGGACTAGATCATTTCCAAGGATTTACCCTTCTCTCCCAAATTCAAAACAACTATTTCGTCTCACCAATGGTAGCCTATGTAGAGCCCATCATTTATTCATTCAGCAAACATTTCCCTTAGGTTTTAATGAATTGAATATAGTATCTATCTGCCTTAGGCTCAGAGTTCTAGCAGGAAAGACAAAGTGTAAACAGTTTATCAGAATAAGAAATAAGAAAAAGATGCTATAATAACATTTATTTCCAGGCGTGTTGAAGGAAGTGCTTCAACCTTCTGATGTGGTCAAGAAAGTAGCTGTTTTGAACAAGAGTTGGATAGAGTCACTGTCAAAGAAAGAAAGGGGAGGCCTTTTTTGTTAGAGAAAAATGGCCTGCCTAAAAGTAAAAGATGAGAAAATGTTGGTAAAGGAAAAGAAGGTCAGTGATGTTGGAATGCACAGAAAATGGAAGAGTGGCTTAAAAAGTACATAGAAGGGGCACCTGGGTGGCTCAGTGGGTTAAAGCCTCTGCCTTTGGCTCAGGTCGTGATCCCAGGGTCCTGGGAGCTTAACAGGGACCCTGCTTCCTCCTCTCTCTCTCTCTCTCTGCCTGCCTCTCTGCCTACTTGTGATCTCTGTCTGTCAAATAAATAAATAAAATCTTTAAAAAAAAAAAAAAGGGTAGATAGACCAGGACGTGGTAGTTCAGTGCCTAAGGTCATGGACCCAGAGTCCAGTGCCTGGAATTCATTTCTGACTTAGTGATTTATGTGGTCTACAACTTAAAAAAACTTTATGTAACTCCTCTTAAGCTCAGTGTCCACAAAGGCAATTAAATTCCTCCTTTACAGAGGAATAAATTAAGGAGTAAATTAAACAATTCAAACTATAACTGAAACTTCAGCACGATTCCAAAAACGGAAAAATGCAAAACTGCACATAGAGGTGCTGAATCACCACACGCAGATTTTTGAAGGAAATTTCTGAACACTGGTCGTCCTTTGAAACCATTTCAGGCTGAGACTGAAGAGAGGGGAAGGGTTTATGAATAAATTTTATTAGGAAGGGTAGTTGCCAACTGGTGGGTATCCATTCTCACAGGAGAAAGGGGTAAAGTGGGTCACCTCCACTTGGGAGCGCCCCAGATGTGAGGGTCCCGGCCGAGGCCATCTGGATCACTCATCAAGTTCCTCCAGCGAAAACAGGTTCTAGCATCTTCCAGGTCCAAAGTACCATGTAGTCCCCCAGTCTGAAGCTGACCTGAGCAGGCACGCGGGAGATTTGTTGCCAAGTCTAGGGCCCCTTAATTCTAAACTGAGGCTATGTTTTGTCGTTTAAGTGATCAAAGGACTATCTTTTACCGAAGAAAGGACAGAAAATTCATAGGATTGTCAGAGTTTTCTTGCATAGGTAGAGAAATGTAAACTTCATGAAAAAAAAAGTTTTTGAAAAATGGTGGGAGACAAAAATGAAGTTTTAGTTTGATTGTGTCACAGACTAACTTGCTCCACATACCAGTTTAATATTAAAGGAATGAATGGTACACAGTGACTGATTAATTTTTGTAGTGTAAGAAGCTATGCCAAGCTATGAAGTATGTCCTGGATAAATTGAAAGCCATTTAAAGAGAGAAAAATGGTCATGTTTACATAGAAGAAGATAGTTTTGTGTTGAGGTTTGGATAAGTGTGTTGGGGAAGAGGAAGAAATTAGAGGAGGCTATTTAGGAAGCTGTAGCCTAAGTGAGTAGAGTAGACATTAGAGATATTTAGGGGTAGAATGTAGGACCAAGGGACATGCACTGGAATGAAAAATATAGGATATCTTTTCTGGCGTTCTTGTTTGGGCAATAAGAAATAAATGAAGAAGAATTAAGTATTTATTTGTAGTATGTTGAATTCGGGATCGTTCTGAGCAGTCCAGAGAAACATGTACAGTTGGAAATAATTGTTCATGCTCAGGAGTCAAGGTTGTATTAGAAATTTTATTAAAAAATGAAAATTTTATTTCTTATTTATCAGTGGCATTAATAAGAACACCTATAAATAATACCATGAAAAGAAGGGGAAAAACATCAATGATAGATCTGCATAATATATCTGAGAGTGGCCTCCTAAATTAGAAATGGTTTTCAGTAATATTAACTTAATTTAAATGAAATATTATGAAGTAGACATATAAAACAAAAAAAAATGGAGCTATTTAATTGTGGAGAGTGACATACGGAGGTCCTTCCTCTAGAGTCATCCTTCATCTGTTTTGAAGATACCTACATTCCTACAGAATATTTAAGAGTCCCATGAATAGGGGCACCTGAGTGGCCCAGTGGGTTGAGCCTCTGCCTTCAGCTCAGGTCATGATCTCAGGGTGCTGGGGCCTGCCTCTCTGCCTACTTGTGATCTCTGTCTGTCAAAGAAATAAAGAAAATCTTTAAGAGTCCCAGGAGTAATTTGAAAATGCGGATCTTGGATTAAGCTTCCCATATTTTATTTGTGTTTTACTGAAGCATAACTGATACACAAAAAATTGGACATATTTAATTCGATTGGTTATACTTTGATTAGTTTATAGTATGCATATGCCCATGAAGGTATCGTTAAAATCAAGATAATAAGCATATTCATCATCTCCAAAAGCTTCCTCCTGCATCCTTTTGTCTGTTGGTTTTGTGGTAAGAGCAGTTAACAGGAGATAGACCCTTTTAACAAATTGTTAAGTGTATGATACAGAGTTGTTAATTATAAGCACTGTGTTTTACAGCAGATACCTAGATCTTATAAAATCTTACATAACTTATACTTTATACCACTCTAACGACAACCCCCCCCCCCCCCATTTGCCATTCTCTCACCCCATGATCTTCCCACTTAATATACAAGAAATTATGTTAGGAAAATGTAAGTGATTTGTTTAAATGTGCACACAATCTAGATACATTTATTTACCACATTTACTAGATACATTTATTTGCCACAACAGTGGTAGTGTCAAACTACCTTTGTTCTTAAACCTTTCACTACCTTTGTTCTTAAACCAATCAATGTCAATGACTTCAGCCATTGTACTGGTCCTCCTTTCTTTCCAGAATATTCTTTCCCTATCTTCTTATGACAGGCTCTTCATCCTTCAGCAATCAGTTGAAAAGCCCAACTCTTGGGGCACCTGGGTGGCTCAGTGGTTTAAGCCTCTGCCTTCGGCTCAGGTCATGATCTCAGGGTCCTGGGATCGAGCCCCGCATCAGGCTCTCTGCTCAGTGGGGAGCCTGTTTCTCCCTCTCTCACTGCCTGCCTCTCTGCCTACTTGTGACCTCTCTCTCTGTCAAATAAATAAATATATAAATAAAAAAAAAAAAGCCCAACTCTTCAGAGCCACCTTATTTTCTATCTTTCCTCCATTATAACTCAGTACACAACTTAGAAAGATTTAAGTTCTCCTCTGTAATCTGCCCCTCGCTTGTTGTGTAACCTTAGGTCCATGACTTTCACATTTTTTAAGTTGAAAAATAAGGATAATATTGCTTTATTGTCAGGTTTGTGGTGAGAAGTCAGTAAGTAGAAACTGTTATGTGTGCTAATTTCTGCCTCTCCTTAGCTCAGACAAAAAAAAAAATTAGTTGAATTTCTTTTGTTAGAGTTTAAAGATAAAACTAGGAAAGAAAGAAAGAAAAGAAACGGAAAAAAAACCAGGAGTATACCTGAGTAGAAAAGGATATTGAAGGGAGATTAAAATTTCTAGATCACCAGCTATGGCCATTAACTATTCATTAATGCTTACTATATATTGGGACTGATCTTAGTCCCGGCAGAATAACAAGGATGTATATAATCGATAGAGGAAATGGAGATATAATTATAATACATGTTATTAATGTAGTAAGTGCAATGGGCAATGAGTTTATGCCCACAGTGTGGGCACAGACACAGTATGTGTTTTTTACAGTAATTCATGGGAACATGAAGAAGAGAAGGCTTTATATAGTTCAGTTTGATTGGATTCTCAATTGAATAGTTGTTTAACAAAGAATAAAGGAAAAGTCATCCTAAACAGAACAATACTGATAGAACTTCAACAAATTCTAACACCAAGGGGAATGTAAAGAAAAGATTCAAAAGGTAAAGTGTTAAGGAACAAAGGTCAATGGAGTGTAATGCTTCTGAGGTGACATTGTTTAGAAATTTTTAAGGGGTTATAAGGATTTGAATATGATGTCTCACTGGTAAGTTTTTCAAAAAGTATTGCCTTAAAGTGGTGCAGGCAGAACGTGCATTCAATGTGCAGAGAAATGAATGGAGTTAGAACATGAGAAATAGACTGAGACTACTGTTTCAAAAAGGTTGATGGCTATTTAAAGGAGAGATACTGAATGAAATTGTAAGGACTAGACTATTGAGGGAAAATTATTAAAATGGAGGAAACTTCAATCTGTAAGAGGAGAAGAAAAGGTAGTATAGAGAAGGCATTTGAAAATATGGGCAAACATAGTCAATAACCTAAAACACTTCTTTTCGGTCTGGAGAGAGATGAAGATGTCAGTTACAATTTGAGAGGCTGTGGGTCAAACATATGCTGTATAGACTATGAGACAGTTTCTTTCTCAACCATTTTTTCACTAGAGCCCTCTTGTCTTTTTAACTTTGGGTCCAACCTGATTGTGAGCTATAGGGTGGAGTAGGCATCCTTGTGTGTTAACTCGTTTCCACTTTTAAAAGGGTCTTTAGGGGCACCTGGGTGGCTCAGTCGGTTAAGTATCTGCTTTCGGCTCAGGTCATGATCCCAGGGTCCTGGGATCGAGCCCCACATCAGTCTCTCTGCTCGGCAGGGAGTCTGCTTTTCCCTCTGCCTCTCTCTCTCTGTCAAATTAAAAAATAAGTTAATTAATAAAAATTTTTTTAAAGGGGTCTTTATTATAACAGACCCACTCAAAATCTTGAGGAACATGACTAATTAAAAATGCTAGACTATAAGGAAGAATAAATGTGACTTAAAGGAAACCATCCAGACAAAAGAACAGACCACAGCTCTTCAAAAATAAGTCTCTAATGATCCTGCCGAGTTAATGTCAGTATCAGTGATCATGAAAAATTAGTTTCTCACATTCTTTCAGGGGTACTTTGGCTTCTTTACATAAAATTCCTTGGGAAGACTCCAGGAGTCACAGTTGCTATATGTAAAATTTCATCATTTTTTTTCTTGCTTGATTAATAGGAACCCCTGAATTATATGCTGCACTATAAAATATTACAGCAGCAGTATCCTAAAAATGTAAAATAAACTGAAAATCAGGCCATACATCTTTTATTAATTCCTCAGGCTGCTTTGGTAATAAGGTATATTTTTGTGAGGGGGGGGAAAAAACCATTCAGTATGTAACATGTCACTGCTTAATACCACATGGGGAAATGCTTTATAAATTGTAAGGTGCTAGTCATATATGAGGCATTACATGTTCATGGAGAGAGAGGAATAATTAAGATATATTAGCTATCACCAATACTTGAAAAAAATAAAAAGTGACTTAAAAGATAACATCAGAAGAAACATGCGAGAAACTGAATATCACAAAATTTTAGCAGTATTCCTGAAGCAGTAGAATCTTCAAACCTCTAAATCCTGCTATTGGAAACATGGTTCTTTGTGGCCAAGATGGTAAACTTAAAAATTGTGAGAGAATTGAACAAACTGGGATTAAGTGAGAAATTAGAATCAAAGAACAAAATGAATTGTAAGTTTGTTTTTTATAAACTTGAGATGAATTCACTTCCTCTATGAGGTTTAATTTTCTTTCATTTGAACTGACTCCATCTTAATTGTATCCAAATTAGCTAAACATTAGTAGTTACATATTCTAAAGTACATTTAACCCTTCTCAGAAAGCCTCCCTTTATTTTGGTCATAAAAGGTCTCTACATAATTTAAAGGAAGGTGGAAAAGGCATCTTCCTTGTTCTTGGCCTACGCTGATTATAATACACAAAATAGTATCTCTCCATGCATGAGTATCCTAAATTATGCATCTAAAGTTTGTCTTATTCAAAAGAAGTGAAGACAGCTGTAAAAAAGAGCTTTCCAAGTATTTGTACATCAAAAATACATATTCATGATGGAAAATTACCAACCAAAAATGTGCTCTTTGCAAGGGGCAACATTATAATTTTGCAAAAGTTAAATCTTGCCGTCTTCTTACGCTGTTCTTGTGTTACTCCTGATGGGACACAGCAGGATATTCAGTGGAGATCCTTGAAATCTCCTCTATTTGAATGTTTAAACATACTGAAGGTAAGAATCACATTTTAAAGATGTAAGTGACTGAAACATAAGGCAGCTCCAGACTGCTCACTAAGAACATTTATCAACATATTTAATCTGCAATTCATTTTATATCCCATGTATAGAGTGCCATGTGTATTAGATGGCATTTAGAATGAACTATACTTGAAGTGCATTATGCGTTCTTAAATAAGGAAAATGACATATACTCTATGAATTTGGAGGTTATATTTAGGGTGCTAAAATAATTTTATAAAAAAAAACAACCTACTATTTTAAAAGTGTAGGAATAAATAAACCTGCTTTCCAACTGCATATCTTGGGGGTTCTCCTGATTTGAAGTTTAAGTCCATCTTTACGCATGAGTGTAGGCATTTCAATGAAGCTTATGTGATTCAGTTTTATATTTGGGTACACTGTGGTATCAGTTGCAAGGAGTCACAAATAACACCTGAAACCAAGACGCTGAAACCCTGGTTCTTCTCTTTCCTACACTGACTTCCTTTGGGAGCCTTGGCTTCCTTATTCTTGAATGAGGGGGAAAAAATCCTGTCTGTCCTCAGAGCTTTGTGTGTCTTAACTTAGATGGCATATAATAAAGCTTCAGGTAATTTGTAAAATACTGATCAAATGGGATAAAAGTTTATAATTCAAACTGCTGGTATCCAAGTCAACCAGTGTACTAGGAACATGGTAAAGTCTATGAGACCTAATATGTATCTCAATTTTACCGAATGATGGATTTGAGAGGGTAAATGAGTTTATATTCTTTGCTTCATAGCTAGATGGTAGAAAAACAGATATAGAAGAGTGGTAAGTTGCATGGCATTCTCTTCAAATTATTATTATTAGTGTTATTGTTAATATTACTATTACTATTATTCCCATTTTTATTTTTTCTCAGGATTGATTAGCAAATTATAGTTCCCCATACTTCATAATATTTTGGGGAAAAATCCTGAAAATATAATTTATGACATATTATTAGTTCCTGAATCTGTCGAGTCAAAGAAACAAAGCCAAACTTCTGTCCTGTTGCTTTATTTGCCTTTCAATCTGCAGGATTAGAAAGTCTAGTGGAAGGGTACATCTACTGTTATAGCACATGCCTTTAAATGAGCTTTAAAAATTCTCAGGCAAGAATTCTTAACATTTTGAGGGACGCCTGGGTGGCTCAGTGAGTTAAAACCTCTGCCTTCGGCTCAGGTCATGATCCCAGGGTCCTGGAATTGAGCCCCACATCCGGCTTCTCTGCTCAGCGGGGAGCCTGCTTCCCCCTCCCTCTCTCTGCCCGCCTCTCTGCCTACTTGTGATCTCTGTCTGTCAAGTAAATAAATAAAATCTTAAAAAAAAAAAGAGAGAGAGAAACAGCTTGAGTTCTTTAGAGAGAACATTAAAATATCAAAACTCATCATTACTATTTTTCTTTTATTCTAAAGAAATAAAATATAAATAAAATGTACTGGTCACCATCCTGTGGAGAACTTGCCCTGTATCAACAGATCTAGTGTGAATTTTTCTTGTTTTTAATAGTGCAATAAACTTCTTCAGTACTCAAGACTTAGTGTTTAGAAATATGAATATGTTTTTAACAGCAATTTAGTTCACATCTTGCATGACCTTTTCTTACTGATATTACAACAACTTTATGCAACATGACAATGAGTCACATGTTGGAATGTAATGAGTCCTTGGAGGATTTTTATACAGAGCAAGCACAAAATTATGTATGTATACATAAAATTTAAAGGCAGGTACTGAGAGACTGATGGACTTAGATATACATTCAAAATAATTTAGTAAGAGTGGGAGCTGTCAGGTCACTATGTGAAATCCAGAGGATGAATGACCAGGTGGAGAGGTGGGAGCATGCCTGTAACCACAGAGCTGACAGCCTGGGGCTTCCAGCAAGGGAAAAGCAAACATTCTAATCATCCAGGTGGGCAATCACAGTATGTAAGTTGAAAAATAATTGCTAGAATATTTTAGAAAAAGCAATCAAAATTAAAAAGTGAAATGTCAGTCTCATTTATTTGTTTCTGTCATTTACATAGCAGCAAAGAGCTACCCCGACTCATAACTTTTTTCTCTGAATTAATGGCATCAATACGATAAATAATATAGTAATTTTTTTAAATATCCATTTCTTCTCTTTAAAGAGGGACACTAGTAAAAACTGCTGCACATGTTAAATGATCAGTTAAGACATGTCCTTTTTACCAATGACTACAGAAGGAAAATCACTCTCTTGGTGTAAACATGAGATATTTCTTTTCATTTCATAAACTTAGAATCTTCCTGTGTTTATAACACTCTGTGTTGAGAAGATGGAAAATTATTCATATAATTACCATCTTTCAACATAGAATGTGACAAATATCTACACAATTGAAAACATAGGTAGTGAACACAAAGTCTTACTGAAGGCTACACTACCTGTAAATGGAAGTACCAGGACTAAAAGTCAAGTACATTTAGCCCCTGGTCTTAAGCCAGATGGTACCCCTCACTTCATTTACATACACTAGTGCCCTTTACCTGTGGTGTCACTTTCCTTGGTTTCACTTACCTCCAGACATCTTTGTTGTGGAGGCAGATGATCCTTTTTCTGATGAATTATCAGAAGGTCCTAATAGCCTAACACTTCATCACCATGCTTATGACATTCACCTTACTTCACTTTATCATTTCAAGTAACCATACAAAAAAGGGCGAGCACAGTACAGTAAGGTACTTTTTAAGAGAGATAACATCCACTTAATTTTTGTTACAGTATATTGTTATAATTGTTCAAGTTTATTGTTATTATTGTTAATCCCTTAGTTATGCCTAATTTATAAATTAAACTTTTTCACAGGTGTATAGTATATATAGGGTTCAGTACTATCCACAGTTCTAGGCATCCACTGGGGGTGTTGGAACATATCTCCCATGGATTGTGTGGGGGCTATTGTATGTAAGTATGAATATATTTATCTGATTGTTTCCTATAACTCTATAACGTAAGCGGATTTTTTTTGTCATTCAATAATTGTATTTTCCCCCTGGTTAATATATTTGAGTAGAGTAGAGGTTAAATAAGGATTAGAAACTTGTTTCCTCTTATGTATACTCAAACGTATTTGTATTCTCAGGTCAGAACACTTCAAACGGATATTGAGAGGTTTTTTACTTCCATTTAAAACATATCATTTAGTTGATTAAAAAGAAACACTTTTTTGATTAATGATTGTGTCATTAGTAGAAATGTGTCATTCAAAAAAAATATTTTCTAGCTTAATTTGTAAGGATTTTATTACAAACATCATTTCAATTTGAATTTCCTATGTATTCAAACTACTTGAAACATTTTGAAATGGGTACTCTTTTTGGTCTTTCACAGTTACCAAAAAGGAAAAAAGACAACTCTTCCCCCTCTCAATATTGTATCTTTCTCATCCATTAACTAGTATCAGCAACTGCCTTAGAGTTTGCTCTGCACTCAGATCTTATCTATGATAGAGCAAAGGAGCCACAGACTGAAATTTGACAAATGGTCATACAAAGCTACACAGATGCGGACTACATACAAATGAGCGAGAGTCTATTCTGTACTTGAGGAGTAACTGACACAGAGATGCTGGAAATCTGCCTCTTTTCTGTTCTCTGCCCTTCCTGACACTCCATTCCACACCAGAGATAGCATTTTTATCAGATTTGTTCAAGGCAATAGGTGTTCAGTGAGGAATCTCAGATAGAGGCCCATTCATCTTTGATACCAAAATTCATGTATATTTTTTTTTTAGTTTTTTATTTATTTATTTTTTTAATAAACATATAATGTATTTTTATCCCCAGGGGTACAGGTCTGTGAATCGCCAGGTTTACACACTTCACAGCACTCACCATAGCACATACGCTCCCCAATGTTCATAACCCCACCCCCCTCTAACAACCCCACCTCCCCCTAGCAACCCACAGTTTGTTTTGTGAGATTAAGAGTCACTTATGGTTTGTCTCCCTCCCGATCCCATCTTGTTTCATTTATTCTTCTCCTATCCTCCTAACCCCCCATGTTGCATCTCCACGTCCTCATATCAGGGAGATCATATGATAGTTGTCTTTCTCCGATTGACTTATTTCACTAAGCATGATACCCTCTAGTTCCATCCACGTTGTCGCAAATGGCAAGATTTCATTTCTTTTGATGGCTGCATAGTATTCCATTGTGTATATATACCACCTCTTCTTTATCCATTCATCTGTTGATGGACATCTAGGTTCTTTCCATAGTTTGGCTATTGTAGACATTGCTGCTATAAACATTCGGGTGCACGTGCCCCTTCGGATCACTACGTTTGTATCTTTAGGGTAAATACCCAGTAGTGCAATTGCTGGGTCATAGGCTAGCTCTATTTTAAACATTTTGAGGAACCTCCATGCTGTTTTCCAGAGTGGTTGCACCAGCTTGCATTCCCACCAACAGTGGAGGAGGGTTCCCCTTTCTCCGCATCCTCGCCAGCATCTGTCATTTCCTGACTTGTTAATTTTAGCCATTCTGACTGGTGTGAGGTGATATCTCATTGTGGTTTTGATTTGTATTTCCCTGATGCCAGGTGATGTGGAGCACTTTTTCATGTGTCTGTTGGCCATCTGGATGTCTTCAACAGAAATGCCTGTTCATGTCCTCTGCCCATTTCTTGATTGGATTGTTTGTTCTTTGGGTGTTGAGTTTGCTAAGTTCCTTATAGATTTTGGATACTAGCCCTTTATCTGATATGTCGTTTGCAAATATCTTCTCCCATTCTGTCACTTGTCTTTTGTTTTGTTAACTGTTTCCTTTGCTGTGCAAAAGCTTTTGATCTTGATGAAGTCCCAATAGTTCATTTTTGCCCTTGCTTCCCTTGTCTTTGCCGATGTTCCTAGGAAGATGTTGCTGTGGCTGAGGTTGAAGAGGTTGCTGCCTGCGTTCTCCTCAAGGATTTTGATGGATTCCTTTCTCACATTGAGGTCCTTCATCCATTTTGAGTCTATTTTCGTGTGTGGTGTAAGGAAGTGGTCCAATTTCATTTTTCTGCATGTGGCTGTCCAATTTTCCCAGAACCATTTATTGAAGAGGCTGTCTTTTTTCCATTGGACATTCTTTCCTGCTTTGTCGAAGATTAGTTGACCATAGAGTTGAGGGTCTATTTCTGGACTCTCTATTCTGTTCCATTGATCTATGTGTCTGTTTTTGTGCCAGTACCATGCTGTCTTGATAATGACAGCTTTGTAATAGAGCTTGAAGTCCAGAATTGTGATGCCACCAACTTTGGCTTTCTTTTTCAATATTCCTTTGGCTATTTGAGGTCTTTTCTGGTTTCATATAAATTTTAGGATTATTTGTTCCATTTCTTTGAAAAAAATGGATGGTATTTTGATAGGGATTGTATTAAATGTGTAGATTGCTTTAGGTAGCATAGACATTTTCACAATATTTATTCTTCCAATCCAGGAGCATGGAACATTTTTCCATTTCTTTGTGTCTTCCTTAATTTCTTTCATGAGTACTTTATAGTTTTCTGCATATAGATTCTTAGCCTCTTTGGTTAGGTTTATTCCTACGTATCTTATAGTTTTGGGTGCAATTGTAAATGGGATTGACTCCTTAATTTCTCTTTCTTCTGTCTTGTTGTTGGTATACAGAAATGCAACTTATTTCTGTGCATTGATTTTATATCCTGACACTTGACTGAATTCCTGGACAAGTTCTAGCAGTTTTGGAGTGGAGTCTTTTGGGTTTTCCACATATAGTATCATATCATCTGCAAAGAGTGATAGTTTGACTACTTCTTTGCTGATTTGGATGCCTTTAATTTCTTTTTGTTGTCTGATAAAACCCACAAATCGGTATGTGTGGTATCTTGAGGTCTGAGTTCAAGTGTCTTGGCTTTATCACTTAATAGTTGACATGAGTCAAGTCACTTTGGGTCCATTAGCTTCAGGTTTTTATCATCATAATGGGTATAAGATTTAAATTACAAAATTTTGTAATTGCTCAGGGATTAAATAAGTCTCTTAAACGTACAAATGGGGATCTCTTTATGCATCCTTACAAAGCACTGAAGTGATGTTACGGCTATTAAATGTAAATAAAGCCAAATGCACTGTGATTATTTGTGAAAGTTGTATGAAAACAAAATTCAGACTTTTATTTTTTTTTACTTGAAACTTTAATGCAGTGATTTTTAAAAGGCTTTACTATAGTATACATAAGTATCAATATCTATTAAACACCAACTATTCATAAAATTTGAATCTTTCCACTTGGTTCATATTAGATTCTTAGTTTTACATGGTGGGGTTTTATCATTTGATATCTAGGCAATTCAGAGTTAAATGGTTAAGAGATGATGGTATCTCCATAGGCATTGGCTTCATCATTGACTTCCATTTAAAACATATCATTTAGTTGATTAAAACTATGTTTGAGTTGATTAAAACTATGGCACATAAATGCTCAAAAATTTTGATGAATGACTTCTGTATTAATTTAGGACTCCAAGAGTTCTAAAACTTAGAGTTTTCTTTGGGCCTTTAAGTAGAATAATAGATTGTACTGTATTAAAACTTCATTCATCTTCCAGCCCCCAAGTTGACTTGCTTCAAAAAGCCTAGATGTCTGAGTGTCTAATTTATTTTTATAGGCATATCTTTATAAGCATAGGGGATCAGAAATAAGAAAGGGAGCTATTTTTTGCTTTTTAAACATTTTCTTTTCCCATAGGAGAATTTAACAAGTAGTGAAGTGCATCAAATAATTTTAGAATATCATCCAAAACATCCTTATATTTAGGCATCTTGTTCACAAGTGTTAAATCTACTTTAAGGCCTGAATTGTCAGGGATCACATAAATTGGGTAGCTGCCAAATTTCCATTTCAGTTTATGCTGTGTAGACAGAACATGTATCCATATGACCTGCATGAATCAGCCATTCAGCTGTCTCATAAGCTATTTTAGCTATTGCCTACTGCCAACTAGGTAAGAAAGAAAATTCATTAGCGTGAAAGTTAAGGTAATTTTTGGTTATTACATTGGTTAAATCTTTTTCTAGCTCTTCCTTCTTCCATATGCAAAATAGAACAGGTTTTTACTATTGAAATTTAGAAAACTACAACTCATAACTTTTAAAAATTGTTTACAATGATTAATTTGAGGAAAATCTTATAAATTAGTTCTAAACTTTACATGGTAAACTTAACGCCATTCTCTTCCATTATATGCAAATGTATTGATAAGATACCAAATTCTAAGGAGAAACTGCTCATATTGAAATTTCAGAGATTATCTCTCTGGGGATGGGGGGAGTCCTTGAAAGAACGGAGGTTGCTTGCTATTGCTGTCACTGACTCAGGAGTGCTTGATTGAACTTAACATGTAATATATGACAATATTTCTTATACCTTTTATGTTATTGTAGAGTTATAAAAATATTTTATTATTGAGCATCTATTGAACATTTAGCAGTATTTTTAAACATTTAGCAGTATTAAATTATCATACATTCTCTCATATTTTTGTCCAATACATTTTGTTGATTAAAATATTTTTGTAAAATACTTTTAATGAGTGATGCTATTAAAGCAAAGAAAATCATGCTACAATATAAATTTTGTACTCTCCTGAATGGAATGTATTCAGATTATTTAACTTATACAGTATTTAAGACAAAAGTAAACATAATTTTATATAAGCTTTCTGTTTGAATATTAAACATCTTCAGAAAAAATATTCATCCCCATGCATCAAATTCATTTTAAAAATTAAGAATGAAAGTTCTGATATCTCTAACATATTCTTGCTGAAAAACTATCTTCCATATTTTAATCAAATTCAACTTTCGGTGAAGAGGAATTAATATGGCACAATACCGTCCATTAAATTTATAATATAATCAGTGTGCCAAAATGAGAATTACTGTTGATATACAAATGTGATACCAGTTAAATTGTTAATTTTTATTTGATATCTTATTTTTAGAACACTATGGTATCTATATTATAGTTTTAAAAATTATGCTAATCTTCAGGGTGCTACTTGTTAATATAATTAAAATAAATTTTTATTTGGATTACACATATAACCAGATTTATTAATTTCCACTACTGGAATCATGAAATTAATTTGAATGTGCTTTGTTTGACAGTGGTAAAAAGATTTAAAATTTGGAGTGCATTGTTTATATGGTTGAATATATATTTTCTGAGTTTTGATCTTGCCACCAGATGGCAGGAAAAATCAGAGTCAAATAGTTCTGTAAAGCAACATGGATAAGGATTTTTTTAAATTTCATTTTGGGTGTTTTTCTATTGTTGATGCTTTGCACAAAGCCCAAGACATCGTAAATATAAGTGGATGGACAATACCTGCTAAGTATTGGTTATAATTTTCTATTTTTTCAGGATAATTATGCTGTAAATAACTGTTAATATTTTCATGCTATCATTAATTATCATGAGTTTGGAAATTATAACTAAAGTTACTGTTTCAGGGATGTTCAACTTTCCATAGTAATTAGAGCTATCAGTCTCTGAACTTCTCTGGGTAAAACAACAGGTCACTCTTCTTCTAATGGCATAGGTCTTTACTTGATATGGTGAGTGCTGTGAAATGTGTAAGCCTGACAATTGGCACACCTGAACCCCTGGGGCCAATAGTACATTGTATGTTAATTAAAATAATTTTTTAAAAAAAGAATGGCATGACAATGAACTGTATGATTAGAGAATACTTAAAAAACGACAAACTCTCAGCTCAAAGTTTCTTTTTGGTCAAGGCCAAGCAAGGATTTATCTATGACTAATAAATGTTTTACTAATTCACAGTGTAAATATTTTAAAGTCTTAGTGTAATGCGGCTTGACATCTGTAAATGAAACCCCCCATTTATTTTATTTATTTATTTATTTTTTAAAGACATTATTTATTTATTTGTCGTAGAGAGAGCACAAGTAGGCAGAGTGGCAGGCAGAGGCAGAGAGAGAAGCAGGCTCCCTCTTGGACAAGGAGTCCGATGCGGAACTCAATCCCAAGACCCTGGGATCATGACCTGAGCTGAGGGCATCGGCTCAATCGACTGAGCCACCCAGGCATCCCGAAACCCCCCATTTAATTATAACACAGAATAAAGGCAGAAAGAGAAAATATTCCCCAAACTGCACTAAGATTCAACAGTTTTTATATTTTATACATGCATGCGTTTTTCCTTTACTTTTTTCAGGAAACGTTTAAAACCATTAACACTTTGACCATAAGCAAAAGAAAGCATTAAGCCAGACTTAAGAAAAAAAATCAAATAATTGATGCATGTATATTGTGGATACATTTTTCATTGCTGTAATGATTGTTTCAGTGCAACTTTTTTTTTAACTACTTTTTTTTTAAAGATTTTATTTATTTATTTGATAGAGAGAGATCACAAGTAGATAGAGAGGCAGGCAGAGAGAGAGAGAGGGAAGCAGGCTCCCTGCCGAGCAGAGAGCCCGATGCGGGACTCGATCCCAGTACCCTGAGATCATGACCTGAGCCGAAGGCAGCGGCTTAACCCACTGAGCCACCCAGGTGCCCCATCTTTTTTTTTTTTTTTTTTTTTTTGACACAGCAGTGTTCTTTTTCTTGTTTTAAGTTATACTCTAATATCAATAAGAACAGGCATTGTTTTCTTCCATTTCTAAAAGAAAAAGTGTAACTAGAATTAAATCATCTAAGCAGGTCAAGTTTGATTCACTGATATGATCTTTTCACAACAAATTTCTTTGGCTTGTTAGCAAATGTTCTTACATGCAATTTTTTTTTTGGGGGGGGGGCAAAGAAAGGCAAGTAGCTGTTCTTGATTACATATTACTCCTTACTGAGCTCTTGTAAAAACTGAAAGGCTCATACCAGGAGTGTTTCTTGATTACATATTACTCCTTACTGAGCTCTTGTAAAAACTGAAAGGCTCATACCAGGAGTGGCTCCATTATATGCCATTTCCTGACTTTGCACAGGAGAATATAGCAATCGCTGTGTGAATTAGGACAAGGTTTACTTGGCATTCAAACTGTGAAATAAAGTCTTATCAACCATAATTTCCTCTGAAACTAGATTCAGAGGATATCTCTTTCCATGTGTCTTACTGTTCAATGTGTATAACAACAGGTATTTGATGTCTATAAAGGTATAACTTTTATTTTCTCTCTAAATTTCCTTTGTCTTTGATAAAGATGAATCAAAAAAAAAAACTGGGGAGTTATGGACTAGGTTAACATACAATATTTTAATCTATCACTGGTAAAATGGCCTGCTCCAAATCCATGAAGATGTTACCCTGTGAACTTCCGATATTAACAAGAGGAAAGACTCCTACAGTTTACAAAGAGTTACTTCCGAAAAACAGACCTCTGTTTACTTGCACAAATGGTCACAGAGAGTGACAAGTGACCCGGGGCACTAAGTTCAGGCAAGTTGTGAAGGAAAAAGAAAAATGACACCGCTGGTCAGTGACAGATGAACTTTGCATCATCATGCTACTGCAGGGAAAACAGGTAGGGGAATGTTGTTGCTGTCTGCTTGGCCTTTTATGAGTGACATCCCATGGAGAGGTGCCAGGGGCAAAATACATAGTTGTCAGTGAGTGCCCTACTACATATTTTGGCTTCTAAAGACTTTTAAAATTAATTCTTAAACTTAACTAGTTCTTCTTAGTAAATAGTGGCATGACTTTTTATTTCATATGAGGGTCAATTAAAAAGGAATCAGTAGGTTTAGAAAAGAAGCAAAGTAATGAGATAGAAAGCATTATGGAACTTACCTGGGCCACAAAGACACCAGATTTATATTATGACTTGTGCCACTCCGTACTGTATGAGTGTTTCGGGGAATAGTGTACAAATGCTTCCAAATGGCCACATCTTACTAACAAGGTATATGATACCTATCTGGATTGTTGGCATTATCAAAACTTGAATAATAGGATTCAGTTCTCCATTATGGTTCCATGACCTTATTGTGTTCATAAAGCAAGTGTTAGGGCAGATCATGTCCATGTCCATGAGTAACATGGAAGTGGTCTGTGCAGAAACTCAATTACTTCAGCTACTGTCTGTTTTCTTTGTATCTTGCCTTAAAATAACAATCTTGAGTCGACTTGGGAAGAGCTTGTTCTGTCTTATAAACTTTGAACTTTTTAAGCTTTATAGAATGAAAGAACAAAAGTGTGATTCTTATGTGAATCTTTTTTATTTGTACTCAGGTCTGATTAGTAAATAAAAGTTAAATAGATTTAAATAGGTAAAGAGAAAGATTTTAAAAAACTTTTAAATAGATTTGAAAAATAACAAATTAAATACTACATTAATTTGAGATTATGAGTATGAGAAGAGGAATAGAGATTACAAATTTCATTTATTTGGGGAAAATATCATGATACTGAATAAGATTAAAAGGAAGACTTTCAACTTCTTCATCAACCTAACTTGGAAGAAGACAAATTAGAGAGATAATGCTTTAAAAAAATGAAACTATGTTCCTATTTCCAGTAAGGTCTTCCATGAACATGAACTCAGCATACAACTGGGTCATCAGTGATTTTCAAGGAAGAGTTTTGCCAAGGCAAATTTACTGTGAAAAATTTATTTTAAAATTTCAAACCATATAACATTATAAAGCAGTACTGGATTTTGTGGATTGTTGAGACTTCCTATACAAGAAGATCTTAGCTCCCTCTGCATGAAATACTCATCCGCATTTAAGCCAATTTCTATCTATTGCCATGCTCTATAAAAATCACAACTCTCACCCTAAGAGTAATCTGAATCTTAGGTTAATGATTTAGTTTCACTTATCAACAATAGTTTAGGGCTATAAACATCTGTAATCATTTTAAGAGTTATTTGTGATTTCTGGGCAAATTTGTTCCAGAATGATTCAAAATTGACAATAGTAACTTTCATTACCAATGGACCTGACTTTAAATATCACCCAAAGGGGAAACTTTGCTTCCCAAAAGGGAAAAAAAAAAGTTTCTCCATTGTTCTAGGAGAAATGTTATGTGTGTTGCACATATATTTTTTTAACCCAGCAATTTTCACTCTGAGGATTTATCTTAAGTACCTATTCTATAATCAATCAGCAAAAAGATATGTACCAGGGTATTCCCAAAAATAGTTTGGAATATTGAAAAGCTGCAAACAAAACAAATGCTTATCAAGGTAAAACTGTTAGAAAAAAATTAGAGTAGTCTTGTGTAATGGAATTCTTCCAACTTATTAAAAAGAAATGTGATTAGATTTACAAAATAAAACTCTCCAGGGTAGGTTATTAGTTAAAAAAGAATCCATTTCAAAGAAGGCATGCAAATGTGACTACATCAGTTTATATATAAAGGAACAAATGACACAAGAATCCCTTCAAAGTTCTGACTTCAGGAAAGTGAGAAAATATTTGCAGAAGAGACTCTTTTATACCCATTTGTGTGTGTGTGTATTTTTACAGATATATATTATATTATTAGAAATTATAAGCTATGCATATGTGTGTATATATATATTTACTATGAAGGCAAACAAATATTAGTTGCATTTTTATAACTGAACAGTTACTCATATAACTAAAACTTATTACTTAAAAGTTTATTTGGGGATTATTTATGAATATGTTTATAAATTTATGTATAAACACAAATAATCATGCATACATTGCAATAAAATTATCACTACTATTTATAGAGTGGCAACAAGCTAAAAATCATGTAACCTTTTCATACAACATCTTTTTTTTTTTTTAAGATTTATTTGTTTTAGAGAAGAGACAGAGAGCACAAGTGCGTGGGGCAGAGGGAGAGGAAGAGAGAAAATCTCAAGCAGACTTTGCGCTGAGCACAGAGTCTGATGCAGGGCTCAATCACATGTCCCTGCGATCACAAACGGAGCCAAAAGCAAGAGTTGGATGTTTAACCAACTGCACCACCCAGGCACCCCTTTATTGCATCATATTTAAACAGCATAAGACTTTGGGGTAAATTTTGTCATACCCATTTTACAGAATAGGAAATTATAGCTTATTATATAGTATAGTTAGTTATAACTATAGTTATAGTATATAGTATAGACTAGTTATAGTATAACTAGTCTAAGGTCTCTTGGCCATTAAATGGCTGAAAAATAGATTTGAACCCTTGTCTGAATTTTGTCATACCCATTTTACAGAAGAGGAAATTATAGCTTAGTATATAGTACATTTTACATATTTTGTAATATGTTCATAATTACATATTATAGTACATTTTACAAATTTTGTCATACCCATTTTACAGAAGAGGAAATTATAGCTTAGTATATAGTATAGTTAGTTATAACTATAGTTAAGTATATAGTATAGACTAGTTATAATATAACTAGTCTAAGGTCTCTTGGCCATTAAATGGCTGAAAAATAGATTTGAACCCTTGTCTGAATCCAAAGCCTGAGTTTTGATTTATTATTCCTAATAACTCTTTCATGTGGTCATTACAAATGAATATTAAGATATTCTCTAAGAATGTAACATTTAAAATGTGAATAATTAGCTGAAAGTTATTCCATCTCTTTTCCCACTCTGTTATAATGAAATAATTGTAATGTTAGAAATAATAAGCTAAATGATGATGAGCAAGGCACTTAAATCATTGTGAGTAGGTTGGTAGGTAGATACTCAGCTTTCTCACTTATAAAGTAGACATGATAATAGGTGTTATGTCTGGTTCACATTTTGTTAAAAAAAAAAAAAAGATGAGCTGGGGTACCAGGTTAGCTCAGTTAGTTAAGCATCCGACTCTTGATTTCTGCTCAGATCATGATCTCAAGGTTGTGAGATCGAGCCCCAAATTGGGCTCCATGCTCAGCGTGGAGTTGGCTTGTCCCTCTCCCTCTGCTCTTCCTCCTGCCTGCTGGTCTCTCTCTTTCAAATACATAAATAAAATATTTTTTTTTAAAAGAGCTAATATTTATGAAATGGTGTTGGAAAATGTCAAGTGCTGAATAAAGTTTTACCTGATTCAGGAAATATAATATTAAGACATTTTTTTCCTGATGATTCCTAATATGCATTTCATTGATTCAAAATATCTTAGTTGCATTTTTAGAATTGTTGAATAGGAAAGAGCAACCTACACATTGTCTTTAAGATGTAACTAAGGCCAGAATGGTTGAAAAATTTAATCACTGCTGTTTTCTCATGATGTGTAGAATGAATCCCACAATGCATTAAAGGTTATGTTCCAGATTAAATTTCATGGTCAGTCATTAAAATCCCTATCTTCTATAAACTCTAGACTTCTTGCCAGAGTTTCACTTTTAAGTGTTTGGCAACTATAATTAAAACTGATTCTCTGGGGCGCCTGGGTGGCTCAGTGGGTTAAAGTCTCTGCCTTCTGCTCAGATTATGATCCCAGCACCCTGGGATCGAGCCCCGCATCGGGCTCTCTGCTCAGCAGGAAGCCTGCTTCCTCCTCTCTCTCTGCCTGCCTCTCTGCCTACTTGTGATCTCTGTCTGTCAAATAAATAAATAAAATCTTAAAAAAAAAAAAAAAGAACAACAAAAAAAGTGATTCTCCACCTACTGCATCCCTGAACCCCTACAACGAACCGTAGGGAAAACCACACCCATGCTCGTGGTCTCTCTTTAAATTGGTGGTCATGAACCTCAAGTAAGGCCTTTGTGCTACCTACAAATCACATTAAATTGCATGACTCATTCACTCTCCACCTCTCCTAGAACACAGTTTTATCCCTTTTCTAAATTAGACTTTTGATAATTCCTCCCTTATCTTAACTGGCAGCTGATGACCTCGCATTTATTCACTGAGAAAACAGAAGCAGTGGAAAGACGACTTCCAAAAGATTTCACTCCCTACCCACCCACCTGTGTTGTGTTATCTCCTCCAACTTCTTGGCTGTAACTGGAGATAAAATTGTCAGTTCTGTCAGCAAAGACCCAACTTTCCAGTTAGGTCTGATCACATCTACTCAAAGAAATCATTCTCTCCTCCCTTTACTGTTTGTTTGTTTGGTTTTTTTTTTAACTTTCTCTTTTATTGGATTTTCTCTGTCAGAATATGGTACACATTATACTGTTGTTTCTCTTTCTTTAAAGAGAAAGAAAGAAAGAAAAAAAAACTCATGGGATACTTTCTTCTTGCAGCTACTGCTCTATTTTTTCTATCCCTGTACAGCAGAACTATTTAAAGAGTGGTCAATACTTGTTTTTTTCCATTTCCTTACCTTACTCTGTGTTTAACTTGGTTATCACTGCATACAGGTTTCCCTCCAGCCTGCCCTTTGCTTCCATTTGGGCTCTTCTTCTGGGCAGGTGTGAGGTGTGAGAGCCTGGCCATCCCTGCCATGGCTGCATGATGGGCAGAAACCTTCTCTTCCAGCCTGAGTTTTATGTGGTGTGATAGATAATTTTGTTGTCAGCTTGGTCAAGTTGGGTACTACATTACTCAGAATTCACTTCTCCATATAGTTTTGATTAGTGTACAGCTCTCCAAGTCTTTTTTTTTGTTTTATTCAGTATAACTGACACAAAATATTACATTAGTTTCAGATGTGTAACATAGTGAGTTAACTTCTCTGTATAGTATGCTATGCTTATCACAATGTAGGTACCTTTTGTCACCTTACAACCCTATTACAATATCACTGACTAGTCTGTTTCCTATGCTGTACCTTTTATTCCCTGACTTATTCATTCCATGACAGGAAGACTCTCTCTCCCATTCCCATTCACCCATTTTGCCCATCACCCCACTCCCCACCTCTCCGGCAACCATCAGCTATTCTCTGCATTTATAGATCGGATTCTGCTTTTTGTTAATGCATGTGTTTTGTTTTTTAGGTTCCATATATGAATGAAGCAATGTAGTACTTGTCTTTCTCAGTCTGACTGATTCACTTGGCATAATACCCTCTAGGTTCATCCATGTTGTCCCAAATGGCACAATCTCATCCCTTTTTCTGGCTGAGTAATATTCTGGGGTGTGTATATATATATATATGTATACTACATTTTCTTTGTCCTTTCACCTACTGATGGAAACTTGTAAAGCTTCTATATCTTAGCTGTTGTAAATAATGCTTCAGTAAATATCATAGTGCATATATCTTTCCAAATCCATATTTTTGATTTCTAAATACCCAGTGGTGGGATTACTGGATCATACTACTTTTAATTTTTTGAGGAACATTTTTACTGTTTTTCGCAATATGTGGACCCATCTACATTCCTACCAACAGAGCAGGAGGGTTTCTTTCTTTCCACATCCTCACTAAAATTTGTTATTTCTTGGGCACCTGGGTGGCTTAGTCAGTTAAGCATCTGCCTTCAGCTCAGTTCATCATCCCAAGGCCCTAGGATTGAGTCCTACATCAGGCTCCCTGCTTAGCGGGGAGTCTGTTTCTCCTTCTCCCTCTGTCATACTCCTTGCTTGTGTTCTCTCTCTCTCTCTCAAATAAATAAATAAAACCTTAAAAAAATAAAATTTGTTATTTCTGGGGTTTTTTTTTTGTTTTTTGTTTTGTTTTGGTTTTTAATTTTAACCATTCCACCAAATTCTCCCATTCCTCTTTGTAGCCAAACCCTTTCTCTACTCTTAGTCCCTGGCAACCACTGATCTATTTTCTGTCATTATGATTTTGTCTTTTCTAAATGTCCTAGAACCATAAAGGTTAATATAATAATAATAGAATCAATAGAATCATAAAGCATGTATCATTTTGATTCTAGTAATACATTTGAGATTCATTCATGTTATTGCATATATTTGTTCCTGTTATGTTAAGGATTTTTTTCCAATTTATGGGTATCATTCTGCTAGTTTTTTCTTAATGTATTTTGAAATGTTATTTTTTTAGATGCATATATACTTAGGACTGTTAAGTCTTCTTTTTAGTTTTTATAATCATAAAGTATTCCTCTTTGGTAATAGTGCTTTTCTTGACATTTTTGCCTGATATTGATCTAGCCATCCCATCCCCCTTATGCTTAATGTATGTATGGTATATATTTTCCAATCCTTTGCTTTAACCTGTCTTTTGTATCAAAATATATAATTTTAAAACCCCAGACAGCACAGATATTAAGTGTTCAGTTCAGTGAATTTTGATGATTTTGGCACTTGGGTTTGCATGTGTAATAATTGTTTTTAAAAATATTCTGCACATATCCATCCACTCAGCCCCCTGTTAATTTTCCCCACCTCGTCACTCTCACAGAGGGACCTATGTTTTGATTTTTAATTACTACATAAATGGAATGATACAATACATATCTTTTATATCTTGTCTTTTCCTCTCATTATGTTTTTGAGATTTTTACAGGCTGTAGTTAATCTGTATTTTTATTCATTCATTCATTTATGCAGTTTGTTATTTTTTCTTTAGTGACATTCTAGTTTATGAATATACTATGGTTACTTCTATTCATTCTGCTTTTGATAGTAATGGATTATTTCAGTATAGGGCAATCATCAGCAGTCTTATGACTGCTATGAACATTGTTATGCAAACCTTTTAGTAGACGTATGCTTTCCTTACTCTTGCACAAGTATCCAGGAATGAAATTGCTGAGTCATAGAGTAAATGTATGTTTATCTTCTTAAGAAATACCCAAACGCTTTTCTTTTCTTTTTTTTTTTAAGATTTTATTTATTTATTTGACAGAGAGAGAGATATCACAGTAGGCAGAGAGGCAGGCAGAGAGAGAGGGAAGCAGGCTCCCCGCCGAGCAGAGAGCCCGACGCGGGGCTCGATCCCACGACCCTGAGATCAGGGCCCAAGCCGAAGGCAGAGGCTCAACCCACTGAGCCACCCAGGCGCCCCCCCAAATGCTTTTCTAAAGTGTATATACCATTTTGCATCTTCATTAGTATCATGTTACTTTTGTTTGTTTCATATCCTTATCACTATTTGATATGGTCAGCCTTTTAAATTTTAGCCTTTTTGGTGGATGTATAGCACATTGTGGTTTCAATCTGCATTTCCCTGTGACTTGCAATGTTAAATGCCACTTCAGATATGCATTTTTTTATGAAGTGATTCTTTACGTCATTGTCTTTAGTTTATCCCTTAAGAGTTTATATACATATAAACATATATTGTATATAGATAATAGACATATATGATAAGAATATATCATATGTGATATATATGAGATAAGAATATTTTATCAGATATTTGTATTGTAATATATTCCTCCCATTGTATGACCTCCTTTCCCCTTATTTTTATATGATATTTCTGATGAACAGAAATTTCTAATTTTAATCAAATTCAGCCTTTATCTTATGGTTGATGTATTTGTGTTCTATCTAAAAATATTTGCCTCTCTCAAATTTGCAACAGTATCTCTCTGTATTTTCATATTTAATTTTATGTAGCTTATATTGTAGTTTATATTGTATTTATTTATATTGTAGCTTATATTGAGTTTATATTGTATTTATTTATATTGTAGCTTATATTGAGTTTTATGTTGGCTTAAATTGCTTTTTCTACTGGAAGTTAAGGTCATGGTTCATTTTTTAAATTTTATTTTCATATAAATATCTACTTGTTCTAGCATAATTCATTAAACAGACTTTTCCCACTGAACTTTCCTGGTGCCTTGGTTGACAGTCAATTGGACATATGCATGTGAGCCTTATTCTAGGGCTCTCTTGTCTATTCCATTGATACAGATGTAAATCTTTATACCATTATTATACTGTCTTGTTGAACACAGATTTAAGTATGTCGTTAATTCAGATGGTTTAAGTACTTCAAACGTTCCTCTTTTTTTAGATTCCAGTTAGCTCTGCCTTTCTATATAAATTTTACAAATAGCTTGCTGATTTCCTCAAAAATTTTGCTGAGATTTTGATTGAGTTTGCATTGAATCTATAGCTCAGTTTGATGAGAATGAATATTTTAACAATTTCATATACTCAGTTTATTTAGGTTTTCTTTAATCTTTTCAGTAGTAGTTGGTATTTTTTTTAAAGATTTTATTTATTTATTTGTTTGTCAGAGAGAGAGAGAGAGCACAGGCAGGCAGAGTGGCAGGCAGAGGCAGAGAGAGAAGCAGGCTCCCCGCTGAGCAAGGAGCTGGATGCGGGACTCGATCCCAGGACTCTGGGATCATGACCTGAGCCAAACGCAGCAGCTTAATTAACTAGCCACCCAGGCATCCCAGTAGTTGGTATTTTAGTGAAGAAGTCTTGACAACTTTACTTAATGGCTAAATACTCATTGATGTCATTGTGATTTTAAAAACTTTTTTTTTTTTTGGGTGCAATTGTAAATGGGATTGACTCCTTAATTTCTCTTTCTTCTGTCTTGTTGTTGGTGTACAGAAATGCAACTGATTTCTGTGCATTGATTTTGTATCCTGACACTTTACTGAATTCCTGTACAAGTTCTAGCAGTTTTGGAGTGGAGTCTTTTGGGTTTTCCACATATAGTATCATATCATCTGCGAAGAGTGATAGTTTGACTTCTTCTTTGCCAATTTGGATGCCTTTAATTTCTTTTTGTTGTCTGATTGCTGAGGCTAGGACTTCTAGTACTATGTTGAATAGCAGTGGTGATAATGGACATCCCTGCCGTATTCCTGACCTTAGCGGAAAAGCTTTCAGTTTTTCTCCATTGAGAATGATATTTGCGGTGGGTTTTTCATGGCTTTGATAATATTGAGGTATGTGCCCTCTATCCCCACACTTTGAAGAGTTTTGATCAGGAAGGGATGCTGTACTTTGTCAAATGCTTTTTCAGCATCTATTGAGAGTATCATATGGTTCTTGTTCTTTCTTTTATTAATGTGTTCTATCACATTGATTGATTTGCGGATGTTGAACCAACCCTGCAGCCCTCGAATAAATCCCACTTGATCGTGGTGAATAATCCTTTTAATGTACTGTTGAAACCTATTGGCTAGTATTTTGGCGAGAATTTTTGCGTCTGTGTTCATCAAGGATATTGGTCTGTAGTTCTCTTTTTTGGTGGGATGCTTGTCTGGTTTTGGGATCAAGGTGATGCTGGCCTTATAAAATGAGTTTGGAAGTTTTCCTTCCATTTCTATTTTTTGGAACAGTTTCAGGAGAATAGGAATTAGTTCTTCTTTAAATGTTTGGTAGAATTCCCCTGGGAAGCCGTCTGGCCCTGGGCTTTTGTTTGTTTGGAGATTTTTGATGACTGTTTCAATCTCCTTATTGGTTATGGGCCTGTTCAGGTTTTCTTTCTTCCTGGTTCAGTTGTGGTAGTTTATATGTCTCTAGGAATGCATCCATTTCTTCCAGATTGTCAAATTTGTTGCCGTAGAGCTGCTCATAGTATGTTCTTATAATTGTCTGTATTTCTTTGGTGTTAGCTGTGATCTCTCCTCTTTCATTCATGATTTTATTTATTTGGGTCCTTTCTCTTTTCTTTTTGATGAGTCTGGCCAGGGGTTTATCAATCTTATTGATTCTTTCAAAGAACCAGCTCCTAGTTTCATTGATTTTTTCTATTGTTTTTTTGGTTTCTATTTCATTGATTTCTGCTCTGATCTTTATGATTTCTCTTCTCCTGCTGGGTTTAGGGTTTCTTTCTTGTTCTTTCTCCAGCTCCTTTACGTGTAGGGTTAGGTTGTGTACTTGAGACCTTTCTTGTTTCTTGAGAAAGGCTTGTACCGCTATATATTTTCCTCTCAGGACTGCCTTTGCTGTGTCCCACAGATTTTGAACCATTGTGTTTTCATTATCATTTGTTTCCATGAATTTTTTCAATTCTTCTTTAATTTCCTGGTTGACCCATTCATTCTTTAGAAGGATGCTGTTTAGTCTCCATGTATTTGGGTTCTTTCCAGCTTTCCTCTTGTGATTGAGTTCTAGCTTCAGAGCATTATGGTCTGAAAATGTGCAGGGAATGATCCTAATCTTTTGATACCGGTTGAGACCTGATTTGTGACCCAGGATGTGATCTATTCTGGAGAAGGTTCCATGTGCACTAGAGAAGAATGTGTATTCTGTTGCTTTGGGATGAAATGTTCTGAATATATCTGTGATGTCCATCTGGTCCAGTGTGTCATTTAAGGCCTTTATTTCCTTGTTGATCTTTTGCTTGGATGATCTGTCCATTTCAGTGAGGGGAGTGTTAAAGTCCCCTACTATTATTGTATTATTATTGATGTGTTTCTTTGATTTTGTTATTAATTAGTTTATATAGTTGGCTGCTCCCACGTTAGGGGCATAGATATTGAAAATTGTTAGATCTTTTTGTTGGACAGACCCTTTGAGTAGGATATAGTGTCCTTCCTCATCTCTTATGATAGTCTTTGGCTTAAAATCTAATTGATCTGATATAAGGATTGCCACCCCAGCTTTCTTCTGATGCCCATTAGCATGGTAAATTGTTTTCCACTCCCTCACTTTAAATCTGGAGGTGTCTTCATGTCTAAAATGAGTTTCTTGTAGGCAACATACTGATGGGTCTTGCCATTTGCGATGACGTGGATGGAACTAGAGGGTATCATGCTTAGTGAAATAAGTCAATCAGAGAAAGACAACTATCATATGATCTCCCTGATATGAGGACATGGAGAAGCAACATGGGGGGTTAGGGGGATAGGAGAAGAATAAATGAAACAAGATGGGATTGGGAGGGAGACAAACCATAAATGACTCTTAATCTCACAAAACAAACTGTGGGTTGCTGGGGGGAGGTGGGGTTGGGAGAGGGGGAGGGGGTTATGGACATTGGGGAGGATATGTGCTATGGTGAGTGCTGTGAAGTGTGTAAACCTGGCGATTCACAGACCTGTACCCCTGGGGATAAAAATACATTATATGTTTATAAAAAAAAAAAATTGGAAGGGGAGGCGAACCTTAAGAGTCTATGGACTCTGAAAAACAATGTGAGGGTTTTGAGGGGTCAGGGGTGGGAGGTTGGGGGAACAGTTCGTGGGTAGTAGGGAGGGCACGTTTTGCATGGAGCACTGGGTGTTGTGCAAAAAACAATATACTGTTACGCTGAAAAAATAAATAAATTTAAAAAAAACATTTTTTTTAATAAAAACAATTTGAGTTGTTAGCTGTATAAGAAACTTGAATCTATAACTATGCTAACTTTATGTACAAGTACTAGGTTTTTTTTGGTAACTTCCATAGAGTTTTCTACTTACACATCATGTTTTCTATAAATGTTTTACTACTGCTTTTTTATTTTTTATTTTTTTCCTTTTTCTTTGGCTAAAAGTTCAAGTATAATGTTGATGGTGAGTGGTTGGTGATGATAGTTGATGATGATGATGTTGAATAGATGTGGAATGGTTAAACATCTTTTTCTTGTTTTCCTAATTGTAGAGGATAAATGTTTAATGCTTCACCACTATTTTGATATTAGTTATAGGATTCTCATAGATTTTATTTTTAAGATTAAGAAATATTTCTTCTCACCATAATATGTTGAAAGTTTTGACTGATAGTAAGAGTTCTATTTTATCAAGTTCTTCAGTCTCAATTGAGATGATCATAAAATTTTCTCCTTTTATTCTATTAATGTGATTCACACCATTTTTTTTTATGTTGAACAGTTTCACATAAGACAGTTGGTCAGTTTGCACTGATCTTTTTTATATGTTGCTACCTTAGATTTGCTAATGACTTTTTAAAGGATGTTTTCTAGACTCACAAGATCTGTCTAGAAGGAGTATTATTTCATTCTGTCTTTGTGAGGTTTTATTATCAGGTATACTGCTCTCCTGAAATGAATTTGACTATGGTCTGTCCCTTATTTATGAAAGTATTTGTATAAAATAGTTATTATTTCTTCCTTCGATGTTTGAAAATTTTTCCGGCTTATCTATCTGAGTCTTGAGTTTTCTTCGTGGGAGGAATTTTATAATGGATTTAATTACTTTATTTAGATAAGACTATTGAAATTTTTCCATTTCTTCTTCTGTCAGTTTTGGTAAGTTATGCTTTATAAGAAATTCACCTATTTCATCTAAGTTGTCATACATATTAACCTTATGATGTTCAATAATCACCTTATAACCTTTTAATATCTGTATGATTTATAACAATGCCTTTTCTTTCAGTCCTGTCATTAATAATTTGTAATTTTTCTCCCTTTTTCTTGACCAGTCTAGCTAGAGGTTTAACAGTTTAACTTCATTAATTTGTTAATTTTATTAGCTTTAGATGTTGATTTGTCATTTTCACTTCACTGATTTTTTCCTCTTATTTTAGTTATTTTCTTTCTTCTAGTTAATTTGGTTATAACTTACTCCTCTTTTTCTACCTTCCTAAGTTGACAGCTTAGGAAAAGGGATTTCACTTAGGAAAGTGATTTCTCTCCTTTCTTTGTATCTGTAAATATCATTCAAAGCTCTGCTTTAACTATATTCCACATATCCTAATATATTGATATCTTGATTGTCTGGATCAGGAGTTTGGGAAGTATTTTTCTGGGCTGTTCTGGGTCGCATTTTTCATGCAGTCAGTGATATCTGAAGTTAGCACAGTGGAATGCTGAAGCTACTGGAAGTTAGTCAGACCCTACCCCCTCCTTTTCGTTCTGGTTTCAGAGCTTAAGAAACCTTGTATGGTTTCTCCACCTGAGTTAGTTTAGAATTGCTTGTGGTATCATGACCTCAAGACATTCCTTCTGCTTACTGGTAGCTCAGGACTCCAAAGGCAAGTGTCCCAAGAACACCAGGTAGCAGCTATACCACACTTAATCACCTAGCCTTAAATGACACATGATGTTACTCCAGCATCCTCACAAGCCCGCCAAGATTCAAGGTGTCATTTTGATTACAGAAGGGGTGGCAATTTACATCTCTTCTTACATTTTAAGAAGAGAATGCCAGGTGGGAGAAACTGTAGCTATGTTAGAAAAATACAACATGCTAAATCATCTTTGACCCATGGGTGTGTATTACTTTTTAACAAAATACATTTTTACTTATTTCTTTCCCTCCTCTGCCCCAAATGTAATTATTAAGAATATTTGTTTACTTCTTTATTCCTTTACCAAGTAGTGTCTAGCACATGGTAGGTACTCATAAATATTTGAATATATAAATAAATGCATTGATTTTGTTTCCTGTATCATGAATTTACTAATTGCATTTTTCTTACCTGGAAGTACTTATTTTTAAATTTTCAGTGTTTAAAGGTAAAAGTACTATTGGCTCAGTAATCCAGTATGAACTCCATTTGCTTTTTTTTTTTCTTTGTATTTTATGATACTTAGAGCATTGTTAACATTGTCAGAAGTCTTCACATGCACTGTCATCTTGCCCCTTTTTTTGTGTGTTTATAGATTTAATTCCTTTTCCACTGGCCAACAGTTAGTAATTCCACAACCAAGCTTTTTATAGCTTTAATCTAAATCTTCTTTGTGGGTGGCTAACCTTGGGCAGTCACTGTTTGAAAAGTCTCATCCGAAGTATCTATTTTCATGGCTCTGTTTTAATATCAGACATGATCCAGAAATCTTCATAGCACACATATTTGTTCTGTCAAAATAAAATAATCAGGACTGCCGCCTTGCTTATGCTCAGTAGAAACACTGTAAATAAAACCAGTGCTGTAGTCAGTAATCTAAAATAACAAAATAGTTTTACTTCTTAAAATATACTCAAGAGTTAAGGCAGGCATGAAAGTAAGGTAAAATGTATTCAAGTGGGCACATGAACTGTCACTTCCCCTGGCCCTTCCATGCTCCACTGTACTTTCTATATCCTTTTCACTGAGAATTGTCCGTGGGTTTAGAACAAAAGAGGGGGAAGGTAGAGGGAAAGGTTACATGTGCATTCTCCTTCTCTAATTTCTGACTTATGTTCTAAGAGCTACAAACAGGAAAGAGAAAAGCCATTTGTTATTGTCTTACTTTTAGGTCTTTAAACCACAACAACCTGGGACTGGTACAGATGGTTAATACTCCTTATTCTGAGTTCGTGCTAGATACAACAGAGAAGTCATTGAATGTAGAAATTATGTAATTCTCTGGCTCTAAAAAATTAGTTTTTTCACCTCTGTTAAAAATAAGCATTTTTTCACCCTCTTTTAAATAAGCTTTTTAATAGGGACTACACAAGGAAAATCACCAGTGAACTCGTGGGTTCTCTCTGCCTTCTTAGTGTTCACCTTCTCACTAAAAGCTCTTTTTTTTTTTTTAAAGATTTTATTTATTTATTTGACAGAGATCACAAGTAGGCAGAGAGGCAGGCAGAGAGAGAGAGAGGAGGAAGCAGGCTCCCCGCGGAGCAGAGAGCCCGATGCGGGGCTCGATACCAGGACCCTGAGATCATGACCTGAGCCGAAGGCAGCGGCTTAATCCACTGAGCCACCCAGGCGCCCCTAAAAGCTCTTTTATATTGTTAACCACTGCATCATTCTGCTTAGGTCCCTCTGATACAACAGTTTCTGGAAACACCCCCTTTCCTTTATGTTCTTCTGTACAGTTGACACATATTGATACTTTCAGAACATTGCTTTATTACACATTTAGAAAGAATAAACTATAATAATAAAGGAACTCCAATGAAATCTGTATTGACCTGAAATAAAAAGGAAGTTTTAACAATATCTTTTGCTACAATATATATGATATGGGTCTTCAAGGCCTGAGAAACCTAAAGTATTAGTCATTACCTTGCTGACGTACTGTGATCTCTCAAACACTCGGCTGTTTCACTGTGGTAGATGCCATCTTATTACCTACCACACAAAAGCTGTATTCAGGGAATATATTCCCTGTCCTTATTCAGATGAGGGGAGAAATGCTCTTTCTTTACAATTACCAGTTTGAAAAGCACGACTTTCCAATGGTTTCCTGGCCATCTGTGATGACATACATAATAAAGTAGCTCACGCTTCAAGTTAATCTCAACATCTTGCTTAGGGAAAAGTTATTTGACCCATTACAGCTCCATGAACCAATGTAATTTTAACTTCATGACAACCATAATTACTATGCCACACCCATTGTAATCATAGGCCTTGTTTTCTGTGGATGCCATCCTAACACATTAGTATGATGCCTTGAAGTTGTGGCAAAAGCCAGTTGAATTGTTTGAACCAACATACAATGTTGCAGGGCCATCTTATTCTATTTTTTATTTTGTTTTATACACATAGACACATACATAAAGTTATATCTAATACACTACTAAATTATTGAGTACAGTATGTCTTCCTGTTTTATGTCCAAAATAGACAGAAGTCAATACATATTTGTTGACTGCTGGAAGAATAGCCTTAACCTCCTTTTGATTAACAAAGAATTCTCCATGGTCTGTGGTCTTTGGAAGTTTCTGAAAATACATAATGCTTACATATTTTTTCCAGCCTTTTGCAGGATGGATTGCTTGATTCACAAAGACTTTATTCCATTATTCATCTGTGTAGGCATCAACTTTTATTTCCTTTAATTTCTTAAAATTAGCTTTTTAAAAATCAGCTAAGGTTAGTAGGGGAGCGGTTAATGTCACTTGGCCTGAGGAAACACCAATAGTAGACTGGTGTATAATTATAGAGAAATTAATTTTGAAAACTAGAAACTGAGAACTGATTATGGTAAATATTTTGGTAGATTCATGTATTACACTTCTGTGATGTTCTATTTGTTTTTATTCTATCAATCTGATTACTGTACATTTCAAGATCCCTTTGGATTGGCATCCCCTCTTTGAAAATGTTGTCTATCTGGAATACTTTGTTCTCATGTATCATAATGTAATAGCCATTGTAAAGAAAAAAGCGTTTCTTTAATGCTTTACTTTACAACAGCTTTCCTCTTTTATTAAAAAAAATCAGCTAGAAATAGAAACTTAATGCTATAAAAGCATCAGATTAATTTTGAAATTTTATTTGTAAAGCTTTTAAGTGAAATAGGTTCTACTAAAATGAAAAGGAAAAAGAGTATCTCATCTTAGAAGCATATTACATAAGAGTATCTTTGTTACAATATCAATTTAAGTAATAGACTACAAACTTGAAAGAAACATGCAAAGGAGAATGGCCAAAGTAGAGAGTTACTTTGAATACTAGCAATAAAATGCAATCACTAGCTCAAATGATACAAAATCCCACCTACCATTTTTGTCTACTTCAATTTATCCGGTTATCCTTTTTTATAGCAGCTGGTCTTCCAGGAAAGATTGGCCACTAAATCTTACTTTCCTTTGATTTACCATATATCACTCTTTGTTTGGTCCCTTTGGGAGTCACCTCAACCATCCAGAGACCCTATTGTAAAACCTCTTGTGATCTTTTATTCCAAAGGATGAAAAATAAAAGCACATAGAATTGAGAAGCTGTTTTAGGTGACAGTCACAGGGATTCTGCTTTGTCTGTGTTCCTGTCATGGAGTTGAATTACTGGTACTTAACCCAACATAAATGATAGTTTAAAACTATTTGGGGATGGGGCGCCTGGGTGGCTCAGTGGTTTAAGCCTCTGCCTTCGGCTCAGATCATGATCCAGGGTCCTGGGATCGAGTCCTGCATCGGGCTCTCTGCTTGGCAGGGAGCCTGCTTCCTCCTCTCTCTCTCTGCTTGCCTCTCTGCCTACTTGTGATCTCTCTCTGTCAAATAAATAAATAAAATCTTAAAAAAAACTATTTGGGGAAGACAAATGAAAAGACTTTTAGATAAATAAACAATTTCTCTTGCAGAATAAGTAATTTTCCCATTGTTTCCACATACAAACAATTTAATATTTAGCCCCTCAAAAGAATATAGGATAAGTAGATAAAGGAAACACTATGGTTTAAGCTCAGTCACAATAAGAATGTATTAATTTTCACCCCATTTGCATTAGAGAAGCATTCTAAAACAATTTACACTCCGATTGATTAAATCACATTTATGATTAAATCACGTTAAATCACATTTTGTCACATTGACTAAAACACGTATCTTTTCACCTCTATGTTAAAACGTTGAATGTCTCCCATCATTATTAAGCTTTGTCTGAACTTACTTACATGGCATCTAGGAATCTGACTCCTTTGCCTACTTGGAAAACTATTGACTGTTTAGTGTGCAATTATAACTATATCTCATCTTGTATAATTTGCTCTGAATTCTCCAGGGAAAGGCCATCACTTTCTCTTCTGTGTTATTCTGCAAATAGTTCTGTCACTTTACTTATTATGATGTATTATAAGTGTCTGCTTTTGTATATTTCTTTCCTGCTCAACTGGAAGCCCTTTGAAGGCAGAATACTCAAGTCTTTGAATCTTTATACCAATGAATGCTGCTTAAATTGAGTTTTACCACATTCCCTTCTGTTAATAATTACAGGCGCTGGCTTCATCTCTTATTCTCTATTGTAGATTAAATTTTTAGGTTGGTTTTATTATGTTTCTACTATCAAATTTCGGTAGCCTTGCCATTCAAGCTCTGCTTTGAAACACCCTTCATTTCTTCTATTAGCCAAAGTAAATAAAAACAAAATGCCTCTTCATTGAATTTCATTCATATTCAATGATTTATGGCTATAAAATGAGTGTAAACTTTATAAAAACTAATTGGATTTTGAACTTGGCAAAATATGACATCTTAGTTCAAAGAAGAAAACCTTTAAAAGACAGACTCATAAGATTCCAAGAACATCAAACAGGACATAAAACATCATTTGATGACTCAGGTGTCAGTGAATCATAATTATGGAAACTAGATTTCCTCTCATGTGGTCATGGCAGAAAAGGCAAGTTTAAATACACTTATTTTTCCTCCACATACAAACTTGAAATCATTAAAAAACATCTATTTTCCCAAAATGTCCTCTAATTAGGGCTGCCCTTTGTGTAAAATATTTAGGACAGCTAGATTGTTAAGAGAAATTATGTCTCCAAGTAGCTGTGTCTTGTGTTATTGATGTTAAATTCTATTATTTCATTTGACTCTGGGATAATGATAGTGAATCATATTTGAAATATTTAAGGCTTATAAAGCTTTACATAACATAAAGATCTTGAAAATATTATACAACTTAGTAGTATGTTTCTTTGCCAGAACTAAATGTTGACTCAAACACAGTAAAACACACTCACATGCATGTACACACACACTCTCATGCTCTTCTGTGTATGTGTGGATATGGAAGAAAATATGAAAGTCTTTGAGACAAATGATTTCTATCTTGAACCTGCACCATTTTCCAACATCTGGCCCTCCCAGCCAATCCGTTTCTCATGTATCCATCTCATGAACCCTATTTGTTTAATAAGTCATCAAATACAGGGCCAGATTACTTGTTTACAGGGAAAGTTTAGAATTCCTTATTTTTTTACATCAGTCTGATTGAGTAATTATAATCTACCTAATTTGAAAAACACATACCTAAACTGATCACGTTTATATCTTTTTAAGGGCAAATGGAATGTCCATTTTTCTATTCTATGAAATTTTAGCTATCTTTAGTCTTAAAGAATCATGTTTGTCTAGAAAAATTTATTATCTGTTTTTTTAGCATTATGTAGGAGTTCTGTAGTTCTTATTTAAAAATGTCTCCTTGGGGCGCCTGGGTGGCTCAGTGGGTTAAAGCCTCTGCCTTCGGCTCAGGTCATGGTCTCAGGGTCCTGGGATGGAGCCCCGCATCAGGCTCTCTGCTCCGCAGGGAGCCTGCTTCCTCCTCTCTCTCTGCCTGCCTCTCTGCCTACTTGTGATCTCTGTCTCTCCAATAAATAAATTAAAAATTTAAAAAAAAAATGTCTCCTTGCTTGGAAAGTATGTTACTTAATTATGTTGTTTAGGTCATATGTATATCAGAATATCCTTTTAATTATTTTAAAGTATTTAGAAGTATTCAGAGGGATTTATCTGAAATGGTAGATTAGTTCTAGAAGGCTTAAATATCAAAAGCTAATACAATGAGTATAATGTGTTAAGCTTCTCTCTACTAACAGTCAAGGAGGGAAGTAGTGTTGGATCTCATTAGGAGCTGTTTAAATTCAATTTGTAACTGATTTCATGAGTTACATCTGGAGAGGAGAATAGTAGTGTGAAAATTTTCTTCTTTTGAATTGTTAAAAAGAATACAGATGGACAAAAATGTGCTTTGCAAAAAGGTAGACTAGCTGATTGAATATTTAAATTTGTCTTACTCTTATAACTACATAATTAGTGCACTGTTAGGTTTATTTACTCATTTCTTACATATAATAAAAATTATATAATATTGGTTGTGGTTCATTGACCAGATCAATCAAAAAACACTTTGTGGAACAGAGACATTGAACATAAACGGATGATGGATGGATGGTTAGAAAGATAGATAGATATGCAGATATTTAAACTGCTATGACAGGAAGTAAAGGTTTAAGAAAGAAATTGAAGTAGGAAATCTCTGGGGAGGTATTTAATTTTTTTATTTTATTTTATTTTTTTTTTACACAATGTGACCCAGGAACCACTCTTTGGCAAAGTGACTTCCATGAGGTAGGAAGACTTAAGGTCATGTTCAGGGAATGTATTATGCTGAAATAATGGCAAATACAAAGGCTTCAAGCAGAAATGTGCTTGGAGTTTTCAAGCAACAGCAAAGAAGTCAAGGTGGCTGTGGAGGAAGAGGGATAGGAAGTGTGGTTGAGGACATGTCAGAGTCCACATAGTGACAAATTAATCTCCAAGTCCAATACCCTTGAGTCTTTCCATAGAATTCTTATTGCACTGAGACCAAATATGGCTCCTTTCATGCTGGACTTACTGGAAAGAGTTTTTTTTTTGTTTTTTACAAATGTGTGTATTATGTTATAATGAATTGAAATGTTATAATGATTACTATAATCTACTGGAAAACAGGTTTAATATTTTATTCAGCAGTATAATATTAGAATTTGTTAAAATAGTTTTCATTAGATGGACAATACACAACTTTTCTCAATGAACGAGTGAATGATTCAAATCCCTTTTTACAATGACAGGTAGCATAACACGGTTAAGAGCACAGGCTGGGATTTAGACTGACTGGGTTTGAATACAGTCTCTTTAGAGCTGTATTTTTCTGCATACCATAGAGATTACAATTAATATCCTAAATTTATAACAGTATAATTTTCACTGATACCAAATTAGCATACAAAACTCCGCTTCTGTATGGTTCTGCTTCTTCCTTTTACGTTGATGTCATAAACTATAAATTTATATATTGCATCCCCAGTAATAGATTTATAATTATTTCATGCATTTATCTTTTAAATCAGAAAAATAAAAAATGGAGTTACAAATCAAAATTTCAATAACTACTGCGTTGTTTGTACCTATAAACTAATTTGAAGTAAGTAGTATTCCTCACATCTAAATTGATGCATGGGAATAAGTGATTATTAATACCAATATAGAATGAAAAATTAAAAACCTGTGCTATTTTTTAAATTAGTAACTTGTTATTATAATTGAAATTGTTTAAATATAAGCAATAAAAATGTTTTCCAGGGGGTGCCTGGGTGGCTCAGTGGATTAAGCCACTGCCTTCGGCTCAGGTCATGATCTCAGGGTCCTGGGATCAAGCCCCGCATCGGGCTCTCTGCTCCGCGGGGAGCCTGCTTCCTCCTCTCTCTCTGCCTGCCTCTCTGCCTACTTGTGATCTCTCTCTCTGTCAAATAAATAAATAAAATCTTTAAAAAAAAATGTTTTCCAGGGTATTAAGTTAAATTACTATACAATTAAAATTTTTGAACAGAAATTATTATGAGAGTAAGTTTATAGTTGAAATAAAAAAATTGGTAATGGAAACATGAACTAGTCATAGAATTTTTGATGGAAGTAAATAAATTTATAACCCATCTGTATCTCTTTATTTTTTTAGGAACTTTCAAGGGAATATTCCTGTCTTCTGTCATGTAAGTAAACATTTTATCCAGTAATATTCATCAATATAAAATTCCAGAAGGTTTTCATCACCTTATGAATTCTTGACCAAACAGCATTTTAGCTGTCTATATTTATAATAAATTTATAGTTTGTAGTGAGTCTTGCAATGAGTGCAGAGCATCTAAAACAGGTTTGAACTATTTATTTGCAATAAAGCAGAGAACTGCTAAACCACAAAGTAAGTAAAACACTTTTTATTCATGGTGGGAGTGGAGTTTCTCTGAGCCAGAATTAAATATCTATTTATAAAACAGTTAAATTTAAAAGAAATTTAGTACAGAGCCTAAATTTGAAAGTACTTTAGCCAGTTACAGTAATCAAGCAAATTAGGGTTTTTCAAAGGATTGTGCCTTAAAAATTGCAGGTACCATGGGATCCTTAATGAAAAAGCCAGGAACTGAATTTTATTTCTCCTTGGAACAGAATCTTTCTTCTAATTAGTCTGTTATATTAGAGCTGTGGCTCCATGTGGATTAAAAATAGATGAACAGCCTCTGCTTCATGTTCCCCTGTGAAACGTTTGTCTTTACTCTGAAGCCATCTTTCCAAATATTGTTTTAAATTATACCTGTCCATTTTCAAAGAAAAGGGAAAAAAAAATAAAAACTTGAGAACATTGCATTTTTCTGAATCTTGAGTTTCTGTAATTTTTCCAATCTGGTATCTAACAGAAGGTTATTAGTCTAATTGAGATAGCTCCTGTCTTATTTTAAACCCAAAGTTCCATGTTTGACAGATTTTTTTTTCAACTTCAAATCTTCACATTTACAAAGTAAATGCATGTGACTATAACTTCCTTTCTCATTGGAAAAGGGTTCATAAATATCTTGCCAATTACAAAAGATAACAAAGATTTTCGTAAATCACTGTGAACAAGTCTAGATTACATGGATGTACTTTTGAGGTCTTGTGGAATTACGACCACATTATGCTTTAAGGAAATCCTAGGAGTTTAATCAACCAAATGGAGACCACTGCTATAATGACTAAAGATATAAGATGTAAAATATAGAATATGAAATTAAATTAAATAACATTTATTTAGTATTAAAAATGTGCTAGGTAATTTGGATGCTATATCCCTATCATAGAGGTGAGAAAAGTAAGCACAGTATATATTTATATTGCCTAATGATACCCAGCTTGTAATTTTGACTTACAAGCAATTTTGATGTTTAAAACCTGCTAAAAAAAACCCTCTCACTTGAGAACTCGAGAGCCTATGCTCGAAATTATACTGCCTCCACTGACTAGAAAACCAGGACACGCACACAAGCACTGATCTCATCTTAAAATTTAAATAAGAAAAATGCCCAAACAAGCCAAATACTTCATTCTTAATGTCTGCAAACATTTATTTTTTAAAATTCCAACCTACAGAGAAGTTTGAAAATAATCAGAATTAGCACCGATATAGCATATCAATTACATTTATCGGGTATCAACCGTTTTGCCACATTAGCTTTCTGCCATTGCCAAGCAATATTTTTCTCTGAATGGTTTTTAAGTAATTGTAGACATTATGAAACACAATCCCAAAGTATATCAGCATGTATATTCTCAAAGGTAGGATATTTTCCAATTTAAATAGCAATTTTCTAATCACACCCAAGAACTTTGATTTTGATTTTACAATGTCAAAAAAAAAAAAAGATCTGAAACTCGTTAATAGACAAAAGAGATTACTGAGGGAGTGTCTGAGTGGCTCAGTAGTTTAAGCCTCTGCCTTCAGCTCGGATCGTGATCTCAGGGTCCTGGGATCGAGCCCTGCATCGGGCTGTCTGCTCGGCATGGAGCCTGCTTCCTTCTCTCTCTGCCTGCCTCTCTGCCTACTTGTGATCTCTGTCTGTCAAATAAATAAATAAAATCTTAAAAAAAAAAAAAGAGATTACTGAGTTTCCTTTGGTACACTCAATAGTACGACATGGTAAATTTTCAATCAACTATTTTATACCTTCTGTACTTTATAAAATAGAAGTGGTTAACGTAGAGATTTTTGTCTGTATAGATGCATATGACTTCTATCTATTGAAAAAGATAACCATGACACCTATACTGTATTGCCATCATTTTATATCTAACCCAGCAATGTAATCTTAATAATCTTTCATTAATTTGCCTATTATGACTTAGTTTGTCATATAATCTATGGTTTAACCTTAAGAGCTTTAACCATATAATCTATGGTTTAACTAACTGATGACCTAGATAAAATCTTTGACATATATATTTTATATTTGTGTCAAGAAGTTTTTAACTTCTTGAAAATTATACTTTAATAGTAATCTTCTCTAACATAAGTCCTTATTCAAATTTCCCCAAATGCTTCAAGAATATTCTTTATAGTTCTTTATTGGTTTGATTATTTTGATCCAAGGTTTGGTTAAGTATCCTGTATTATAATTATTTTACATGTCCCTCTAGGTTCCTTTAATGTGGAAGAATAGTCCCCCCATTTCACCCTTTTGTGTGTGTGTGTGATATTGACTTATTTTTTTTTCTTTTAAGTATGCAGGCTATTTATGTTCTAGAATGTTCCACCCAAAATTTTGTCTGAATGTTTAGTCATGATTAAAATCAGGTCGAACAATTTTGACAAGAATACTGTAGGTGATATTGTGTATTTGCTATTATATGAAACTTACATAACAGCAATGGCCCTTTTGGTGGGGGGGATGGTAAGTTTAATCACGTGGTTAAAATGATTTCCAGGATTTCACTTGGTAACCCTGGTTGACTGATAACTAGTAACTTGGTTAATGGGATTTTTCCATTATAAAGTTACCTTTTATTGCACATACTTAAGCCTAATTGTACCCATCTGCTATAATTGGAATAATAATACCTACTTCCTAGGACTGTTGTGAGAATTAGGATATTACCTGTAAAGCATGGATCATATTTACTAGCATGTAACAATGATTTTTAAATGCTAGTTATTTTTACTGCATTGCAGTGTCCTACCCATCAAGTGATTTTGTATGTTTAATTTTAACTAATATAAAACAATGGAATAGATGGAATAAAATCTAAGCTGCTTTCAAATCTTTTTTTCTACTGTGTTTTTGGTTTCTTACCTTAAATCCTTGTGGGGTTTTTTTTTGTTTTGTTTTGTTTTGTTTTTTTAAATGGCCCGCATAAAATCTTTAGAGAAGAATTTCATTCTTAAAAATTTCATTTAGAGAAGATGTGGCAATGGCAACATTCTATATATATGGTGGCAGGTATAAAAATTAAGTTCCTAAATGGAAGTCAGTAGCAGTGAGAAAGAAATATAAGAGTAATGATTTCAGGAGCACCTGAGTGGCTCAGTTGGTTAAGTGTCCAACTCTTGGTTTCTGCTCAGGTCATGAGATCGAGCCCCATGTGGGGCTCCATGCTCAGCAGGGAATCTGCTTAAGATTCTCTTTCTCCTTCTCTCTCTTCCCTCATGTACTCTCTCTCAAATAAATAAATCTTTTTTAAAAAGAGAAATGATTTCAGGAGCATGTTTAGAAAATTAAATGAGAATTGTTAAAATATTTCATGTTTGTAAAAGGTGGTGTTTCCTTTGGAGGATAGAAAAGCAATTTTTTATTAATTCATTAAATTTTCTTAAAAATAGTGCTCAACAATCAGAAATGGAAGTTTGCTTTGTGCACTGAAAATGTAAGGGCAGTTGCGTGTGTGTGTGTGTGTGTGTGTGTGTGTGTGTGTGTGTGTGTGTGTTTGGAGAAGGCTGTTTGACATCTTTATGTGGAACACTTTTTAAATTTAAACAAGTTTCCTTAAACTTTGAACCATTTCTGTGGAGCACTATGGCGTAAGAAAGTGTCATTGTGTAAGGTATCTCAACCATAGGTTTTGCTTCTGCTTATACTTTGAGTTAAAATGGAAGAAGTCATGGAAACAGTTTAGGAACTTTAAAAATCCTTCATAGACAAATAAAAAGACTTGCTTTTAAAATAACTCATCCAGTCTAATCTTTACACCACTTAGAGCACAACTACAAAGATTGCTCATCAGGAAAGGATAAAGGGAATATGCTGATATTTCTTCGTGAATGATCTAGCTCTTGTTTTATTTGCCTCTTACTTTGAACCATTTCTATATCAAAGTCATGTCTAGTAATGAAAGAGCTTTGGGGGGATTTCTGACTGACAGGTACCATTACTAATAAATTGCCTCAGAATGTAAAAATGTGCCCCCTCAGGTGGTTCAGCCACATTGTTTGCAAACTGTGACTAAGTATCAAATTCCAGCTTTTCTCCTAAGCACTCACCATGGAACAATACAGTCGTATTCTTTAGTGCTTTGGCATTGATTGTGTAGGTCATAATTAGGGATTCAGCTGGGGATGAATGGAGAAGAATGTGGTTGTGCAATTGGCTGTAACCAATCTGACCCTGCTTGATCCTTACTCCTTGAAAACCTGTGACCTCCTGTAGCTTCTCGCATGACCCATGTATATGGTTCGCACTGCCTCCCCACCAACCTTTCATCAATAGGCTTTTCAAGTCATTACTTTACTTTGTAGCCTTATCGAGGCATACGTTTTGAATGATCATAAATAGGCATACGTTTTGAATGATCATAAATACCATCTAGGAGTTCAAAGTTTGCCCAACACAGTAAGAAAAGTCACAGTGGGTTTCTTAAGAAAGAAGGTGAGAAATGTTGCTAAACTTTATAGAAATCATGCATTTTAAAAATAAGCACATATTTGAATTAGGGAAGAACTACAAGAGAATGGAGAAATAGGGAGAGAGATACAAGGTGCCTATTTTATAGAATCTATTATATCGCTAGGATTTAATTTCACAGATTTTACTGAATCCTTCAAGATTCCATTTACAGGTGGTCCATGACCTTTTGTTGAAAGAAAGAAAACAAACCTGAATCTAAAACACTGTCTTTCTTAATTCAGCTCTTTCTTGTTTGCATAAGAGAAAAAAAAAAATCAGAAAATTTCTCAGTATCTATAGGAAAAAACTTAGGATTTTTCAATGAAATTTTTACGTATCCTTTAAAATATAAAAAGTTTAATAAATTTGAGCTCATTCACTTTTTCCACCTGTTTTGTTGTAACAGTGGAATCAAGAATATATCATCATATATACACATTAATATTAAGAAGTACTGTTATGTTAGGAGTCTATTTTTTAAAATGGGTTTAATATAAAAGACCAGTTTGGCTGTACTTTGGAAACACCATAATGGAAATAACAGAACAGAGTCAATGATTCATAGTAATTAGGGAGCAAGGGAGAACTAGCATTCTAGTATCCTTGCAAGACAAATTATTTCTGACGATAAGATGTCTGATTACATCCCACTCAAATTTATGCTCCAGCAACTGTGCTTTCTACGTTATCCCTTAAGTATGTTTAATTGTTAAAATAGACCACAATCATCCTGTAATATTATATAAAAAAAAAACAAAACCCAAGTAGGCCCTACCATTTTTCCCCTAATTCAGAGATCAAGTATTGCATAGGGAAAAAGGCTGTCTCTACTCCTCCATTGATGTTTCTGAGATACGGTTAGCTTTTTCTTCTAAACACACACTTATACACAGACACACAAATGCACAAGCATACAAACATTTTTCATACACTGACTTACTGCAAATCCATAACCTTCTCTTCAATCTTAAGATCTGGGAACCATGAAAAGTTATACCCCCTCAAGAAAAGCTAGGAGAAATTCCATCCAATAGTTGCCACTGTGTCAATATAAAGCTATTTTTTTAGGTGCAGATATCCTGGGAAAATAGTCAAATGGCTTTTAAGAGACCAAGTGTGAAGAAACAAATACTTTTGAATGCTTTAAAGGCATGGGGTTAAATGCTCCCCCAAGCAATTTGCCATTTCCGTGTTAATTCAGTTTGTAGAAACATATAATTAGAAACTCTAATACCTGCATTTTTCTTCCCTTTATGAGAAAAACATGTGCTAGTGCACAGAGCAGTGGATACACTGGGAAGGGAACCCTTTGTAGGGTAGCTTTGTATCTCCTGTTGAAAGCCAAAACTACTGCATTTCCAGCAGAAAACAAAGCAAAATAACACTTTATTCCTTTATTGGAAACTAGCACCCCTCCTTAAAACTAAAATTGGTGCTTTCATGTAGCATTAGTTATTTTCTTCTTTACAGGTGTTGAACAAAGTAGCCTGGGGAGTATGCAATCTGGGCTGGGAATTAAGTCCAGGTTGCTTGCTTAACAGTATAATACATTACCATATAGGCACTGGTTGACATTAAAAGAATGCCTTTTATCTTGAAAATTATAAAAGAAAAATGCCATCTGATGAACAGCCACAACCACTGCTTATAAAGAAAAAATACAGTACATATAGTTATATGTATATATATATATATACACACACATATATAATGTATAATATGCATATATATTAGGATACAAAGATATAATGATTCATGTGAATTTGTGTTTTCCTTTAAATAGCAAACAATTGATCATATAATACAAAAGAGATAACATTAGTTATGTTGTTGTTGATTCTTGTAAAAAGCCTAAAGAAATATTTAACGATCATAGTAATCATTTATTTTGGATTCCCAATGGGAAAATTGTCTTTAAAATGAATTTATTATATAATTAATGCTACTCCCTAAGATGATCTGTATTGTTCTTTCCAAACATAAAAAATGAAAAATTTTTGAGAGAAAAGTATAATATTCATATTTCATTAATGATACTAAAACTCTTATATTTTATACCTCATAACCAAAGAAACTTGGGAACAAGTGCATGATTCTCTGAAAAATAAAATTCTTTTTTTTTTTAAAGATTATTTATTTATTTATTTATTTATTTGACAGACAGAGATCACAAGTAGACAGAGGCAGGTAAGGGGGTGGGGAAGCAGGCTCCCTGCTGAGCAGAGAGCCCGATGTACAGCTTGATCCCAGGACCCTGGGATCATGACCTGAGCCAAAGGCAGAGGATTTAACCCACTGAGCCTCTCAGGTGCCCCAAGAAATAAAATTCTTATATAATTATCGTAGTTTCTCTTAAATTAATTTCCTTCAAAGATACCTCTTTCCACCAATTGTATTCCATTTTATAATTTTTCTCACCTAACTTATTTGGTCCAAGAATGTCACTAATTCAGAAAACACATTTACCTTCATCTCATTTGGAAACAGTTAAATCAAGTGCACACAAAGATAGATTTTTTTCCTTTTAATTCAAGAATTTAAACAATAGATTGTTTTCCATCCACCGGTAATTAAATGAGTTCCAAGGAGGAGAACAATCTTCTGACCATGAATTTCAAGAAATGCCAAGTCGAATGTTAATAATGCCAAAATTACTATCCCCTTAAGTTTTGATTTAAAAATATCTGGACCTGGGGCACTTGGGTGGTACATTTGGTTAAGTGCCTGGCTCTCGGTTTCTTCTCAGATGGTGATCTCAGGGTCATGAGGTCTAGCGGGTGTCAGGCTCCAGGCTCAGCAGAAAGTCTGCTTGAGATTCTCTCTCCTTCTCTCTTTTTCCCTCCTTCTTGTGTTTTCTCTCTCTCTCTCTGAAAATAAGTAAATGAATCTTTAATAAAAATAAAAATGTTGGGTCCCCAATGTTGGGTCCCCCAGTAATGGGTCCGTGATTAAAGAAGCGAGACTGATACAAAGCGAAGGTCAAGCAAAGCTTTATTTCACGCCAAGCATCAAGAATCAAACCGACTGTCAAACAGACCGGTCGGGGCCACCCGTTACAAGAGAGGGCGACCTCTCTCTGTTTCACAGACTAGCTTTTATAGCGCAAAGGCCATGTGATTGGGCCTGGCCATGCACAGGTGGACAGTGAAATCGTAACACACAGAGAAAACTGCAGTCATGCTAGGTGACCAATTGAATTATAATTTGCCCTAGTAGACATTTGAACCAGCCTATCACCTTCTTCGGAATTGGCGCCCAAAAGGTGCCCAAAGTACAGGGCCCATACTCCTTGGTAGCTAGGAGACAGTATGTGCCCCCACTGATTGAATGTCTCCACCTGACCTGACCCACCTTGTATTTGGGCTTTGTTACCTGGGACTGGTTTCCGGGACTTATTTTTAAGTAAGTTCCCCTGGGGGGGGGAAGGGGGCAGAGTCAATTTAAGTTTTACAACAAAATGGCAGTTCATCCAGGGTGGGGCCGCTCTGGCTGAATAGGCCTTTCAAAAAACATTTGCACAGTTGTAAAAATGCCAAGGAAGTAACACTAAACGGTCTGATATGAAAGGTGCCATTGGGATTTGTGTAGTGTGGCAGGCCTAGGACGACAGAATTTAGAGGGATGCAGAAGTAAAACAGTTCATTGGACTGTCACGCAACTGTGATTTTAAAGTAAGAAACTGAGAAAGGAGTTGATGTGTGTGAAATGTGTGGTACGTCTGAAAACGAGAGAAAACACTTTTCCAAGAAGTGAGTAGTCAAAAATGTCATAGGCCACAGTGATATTAATCAGGACAAAAAGTGAGAAAAAGGTACCAGATTTATGTATGTCAAATGAAACAGCATAAAGTTCTTGTTATAAGTTCTGGGCTATGGCAGGCACATAAGAAATGTTAGCTATTATTACTTTCAACAAGGAGGGATGGGATGAAAGCCTTAAAAGACTGGATAGATAGGAAAGTGAGATAGTAGCTGGATTAAACATGTTTGAAAGTTGAGAGACAGGAATTGAAAATGAATTTGCAGTCAACACATCGTTTGGTTGTTTTGTTAGTTTGCTCATTTTTACTTTTCAAATAACTGACCGAGTCACTTGAAAAAGTAAATTGAATAAGACATGAGTCAGCTAGCACAGTGCCTGGCAGGCAAAAATGCACAGAGGAAACAATCGTTTTGTTTACCGTGTGTCATACCCAGTTTCATAAGCTTTGCATGATTTATCTCACTTAATTATCACAAAACCTCGTGGGCTAAGTGCCACTCTACCAGAGACAGCCTCTCATTCCAATATGTAGATTTACATACAAGGAAAAGAAACTCTGTAAGGACCTTCTCAAAGTTAATCACCACAATGCCACATTATGTGTCAGAGGCACACTGTGCCCACGGTACATATGCCATTTAAGGAAAGAAATTCATGGAGAGCACTCTGGCAAAACTACAGAGTAATTTCAGAAAACTGCTAGAAGTTTCAATGCAAAAGAAACACTCAATAAATGTTTATTGAGCAGTTGACGGATACTTTTCACACACTTCATTTTTCTGTGTATCACACATTTAATTGGAACTAAACAATTGAAGTAACAAGATAAAGTAGATTATCATTTGATATTACAAGCATAGAGGAATGCTGCGACTGTGTATCATTTTGACTTTCTGGCCTGGTGTTTTAGTATGCCTTTAAAAAGTTTCATTACAAACTTGGAAATGTAAATCCAGATTTTGAAATCTCAAACAATAGCCATACTTTTCTGGGTTTTGTTTGTTTGTTTGTTTTGCAAAAGAATATATATGTCATATTGTCATTTATATAACTAACTGGACACAGAACATGAAATCCTACACCTTTTATTACCTTATGTCAGACAGTAATATAAAGGTATCATCAAAATCATCAATGAAGGCATGATCAAAAAATTAACACATGCCTCTTATTTATTAAGTACTAGTACCCTGCTAAGAATTTTGACCTTATTTCATACCCGATGAAGTAAATAATGCCTTGATAAGGAAACAGAGGATTAAAGCATGGGTCCCAGATAACCTCTCTAAGGAAAGAAAATAAAATAAGGAATATACAGATAGAAAAGAGAGAAATAAAACCTTTATTATTTTTTTATGATTTCTTTTTACATGTCAGACCTTCAACCAGGAATGCTTTCCAGCTATATATACTTCAGCCTTTGGAAGCTTGCTTAATGAGAGTTAGTTGGTAGGTTAATTTCTTCACATTTTGTTCTCTTGAATACAATTTTTTTTCACCTGCTCCTTGAAGTTCTAGGCATAGAATTTTAAGTTCAACAGTTATTTTCCTTCAATATTGAAAATATTATTACAGTGTCTCCAACTTTCACTGTTGCTGTTGAGATGCCAATCTATTGCCATTCCTTTGCAAAGGGTATATCTTTTCTCTCTTGCCATTTCTAATTTTTTTTGTCCTTGAGGTTCTATTACTATTTTATATGATTATAATTACTAATCTAGGACTACTATACCTTGTATTGCTATAACTTTTTCATAATTTTTTTCATTAACCCTGTTTGTGATTTCTTACCCTTCCAGAATAAAGTTAAATGTCTTTCACTTATAGATTTATATTTATAACTTCATACTTATATCTAAAAATTCATGATTATATTAATATTTCTTTTCAAATATTCCCTTTTATTTTTTTTTCTTTTTACTCTGGACTTTCAATTAGACATATATCATCCTTCTTCAGTTCATCCTTCTATGTCTCATAGTAGTGGTTGGTATTTTAACTCCTCTCTGACTGCTTCATCTATATTTTCTTTAGTTTTACTTCCCAGTTCTTCCTTCCCCCAGATGCACTGAATTTTTCACTTTTACTTTCTTCATTTCTAAAACTTTGATTAGATTCTTTTTTAAATCTCCACAGACAATATAAGTCTCTTGATCCTCATTCAAATTTTCACACTTACATTTTTTTCCCTGAAATTTATAAAATATGGTTGTTTAAATTTCTGTCTTACACATCAAATACATGTTATCTCTGCAACTATCTTGTGCTAGTTTCACTTGTGGTACATTTCTCCCCTTGGCTTTTATCTGCGTCTCTGAGTCCTGAATTGAAGTTAAGATTCTTTAGTGTAGGGTTTCATTTACCTCGGTCAGTTGCTCTGGGGTTCTCCCGACCAAATAAATTGTGTAAAGTTGAGGAGAAGATCTACATGAAGACCAGATTATGGTTATGAATCCTTAAAGAACATTTTTCCTCATCACCCAACACCAGGGACATATGGAAGTTTATTTACTGTCCCTTTGGCTGCGGGTTTATTCCAGGGGCCATCTCTCAGGAACCTAGGACAATCTCCCACCATTTACTTTACTTTAAGGCATACCCAAGGCTTCTTCTGGTATCTTGTGTACCCTGAACAGCCATCAAAATGGACACTTAAAATCCCCTGGATTTGGTGCATCATTGATAAGGTTAAAAATTGGTGTTTAAATGCATCTAGGTCCTAGGGTCCCACTTTTATTATTTTTGAGCCTCTGTAGATTTTTACATTTATTTTATCATCAAAAGATATTTAAAAAGATGCTTGTTACATTTTATATAGCTTTCATTTGTTTTCATTGAGAAATCGATTTATGTTTTGTCTAATTATTGCCAAAAAAATTCTATTTGTGCTATTTCCAAACGCCGATCACATATGCCTTCTTTTATTAAATGCGAATGTTGCTTTTCTAGATATTAAAAGTATAGGCTTTAGTTTTTAAATTTTGATTTATTGTTTCAGTCACCTATCAGCTTTCATACTGATTCTGAGCCCTTTGTTAGAACAGATGCAAAAGACAAATTAATGTTGAAGTAACATATTCTTGAAGTCATGATTTCTATAGAAAACTGGGATCCTGTGAATTATACCACAGAAATAATATCCCAGTTTTACCTGAACTATTCGTTAAAGATTAGCAAATAAATGCACAGAGTGCTGTGACCTCTTGGTTCCATATTAAAATCTTTTTTAACATGACAGTATAGAAACTTCTGATTTCCCAAATTGTATGGTGTATATATGGGTAACACTGAGTTAATAACCTCTCGGTACTTAAATCAGTTAAAAATGTTTTTAACTGTAAGGAACAACAACAACAACAACAAAAAAAAAACTATGAGGAATTAAAAAAAATATATCAACAGTATCTACACAATATAACATCATTTGTTTATTTGAAAAGATGCCTACAGGTAGATTTCATGTTTCATGGATCATCCAGCAAGTTAATAATACTACAAATGAAAGTGTTCTCTGATTCTTAGTATGTTGGTTATTTGTCCTAATTATTGTGTGTCTTGGCTACAGATGGTTTCTGTAGCTCAAGGAATCACACTTGCAAGACAGAAACAAAGGGCAAGAGGATACCAGCCAGTTATTTTCTTATACCTATTTATTTTCAGCAAATTGTCTTTCAAACAAGACCCCAGTAAAATTAAATTTACTATTTAATTAAATAGTAATGGGCCACATGACTATTTCTAGCTTCAAGAAAGACTAGAAGAAAGAGAATCTTTTGGGAGTTGACATGACTATTTCTAGCTTCAAGAAAGACTAGAAGAAAGAGAGTCTTTTGGGAGTTGACAAGGGGGAGGAAGTTGGAGATGGAAGGTGAGACGCAAACTAATGGTATCTATCGTAATTCCACCAGTGGCCATTCAACATCCATACCCATTTTACATGGAAGATATTCACCTCCCTCACAAAGGAAACCATGCCAAAGGTTCATCCATTTATCGCATATGGTTCTTTTTCTATAATACCTAAGTGATATGCATTACTCTGACAGGCTAGAGATGACTACTCATGATCTGGAGACTGAGTTAAAGCAGAAGGTGTTTGCCTTCAACACATGCCATAGACAGTTGTGGAGAAGAACTATGACAACTTCATTTTTCATTTTAAATGTGAACAATTGGTGGGGGGGGGTGCCAAGCTGGCTCAGTCGGCAGAGCATGGAAGTCTTGACCTTGGCGTTGTGAGTTTGAGCCTGATGTTGGGCATAAAGATTCCTTTAAAAAAATTATTAAATGTGAACAATTGGAAACACACATCACTTGCTGTTGAGATCATATATCTCACCCTATTGGACAGTAAAGGCAGGAAATCCTATCCTGGCAGTGAAGTAAGCTTCCTGATTAGCCAATCACTCTGTCGTCATTTCTGTTCCAAAATCTTTAGATCTGTTACTGAGAGAGGAAATATTTTTTTCTGTTTTCCATTCCATCAACATCTGAATTGAACGTTGGGGAAGATGTTCCTCCTGGAGGAACTGTGTTAGCATCCTTCTTCCCTTGACAATAGTTTGGAGGCCCAGAGATTTCCACAGATGTTTCCAAGCCAGATATATTATTTTATTAGTGGCATATTTCTCTCACATTTCAGTTCTAACCTCTTTGCTTTTAATCAATTCCATGCTTCTATAGCTATGGTCAGAATTAATTACTTCAACATAATCTTGAAACTACGATAGGATAGACATAGCTTGCACTTGGGTTTCTACTAGACCATTTGTCCCCTTGGCAAGAGGTATTGGGAAGAGTCTGAGGACCTCCTTAATGAATCTCCCAATTAGACTGATGCTCATGCATGCTGGCACTTATACTAGCATCAAGTAGGCAAACCGAAGTTGGCTTTCCTAACCCTGTCACGCTCAAAATTGTGAACTCTCAGGCCAGATTGCCAGCCACAGAGTGCCTGGCTTCCAAGGTAACTAAACAAACGACAACGTTCTGAGTTTTAACTACTCATCCTACCAGCAGTTCAGCCCCTGCTAGTACATTGCCTATATCCCAAAGTGGTTCAAACAACAGTTTGAGACAAAGTTTCACCAGACCTTCACCAGAGTGTCTAAAAGTCAGGGGTATCTAAAATCAGGTTTCTGGCTCTTCTTAATCCTCTTACATGCAATACCACCTTTAGAGGCTCCGGCATCAACCGACTTTTGTGGCTCTGTTTAAGATAAATATTGGCACTTACTGATGGCTCAGAAACCTTAGATGATGCAATACCTCTGTATTAGAATGTCTATCTACCTAACTGTTATCGTAACTGCCAAGTGTGCTGAGTCAAGTAGCACCTCAGGGAGAAAAGGGAGAAAACAACAGAAAGCTGGATAGCATTCTTACAAGCTGCATTTGTGATCAGAAGGAGCATTTTTTATTTCTTGTAGTAAAGGAGTTAATACTCTAAACATCACTGAAATTGACCCAGCAATCGGTTCCCCACTGTTACAATAATAGTAATTCTTTGTTTTTAAAAGATTTTATTTATTTATTTGACAGACAGATCACAAGTAGGCAGAGAGGCAGGCAGAGAGAGGAGGAAGCAGGCTTCCTGCCAAGCAGAGAGCCCGATGTGGGGCTCGATCCCAGGACCCTGGGATCATGACCTGAGCCGAAGGCAGAGGCCTTAACCCACTGAGCCACCCAGGTGCCCCCAATAATAGTAATTCTTGAATACCACCAGCTTTCTTCTGTTAGCTAGATATATGAAAAGTATCAATAAAAAAATGGTGTTTTGTCAAACGTGCAGGAGGGTTCCTACCAAAGTGCCATTGGAACTGGAAGGAGCTGTACACGTCTCAGTGTTCCTTCAAGACAATCAGTGGCTGCACTGGCCTTATAAATGCAAAGTGTCTTCGAAACACTATAATCTATTTAAGTGTTATATTTATTTATATTTTACTTTATGCAGATAATATTTGTGGCTGTTACTTTGATACAAAATAATCGTGATAACCTGAGTTTAATATGCCAGCATAGAGAATAGCATGAACAAAAGGGTTAGGAAATCAGCTGTGTCTCTTTCATCTCATCTTGCATGGGCAGTGTCCAATTATATCAATTGTTGAGTGTCCTTGAATGTATCTTAAGTATGTCCTCTCTTGCTTTCTCTTTCCATCTCTCTCTTTTGGTTTAAAAGGTTTTATATGCCTACAATTATATCAGTTCTGTTTAAACATTCCTTCATCCTGATCCCAAACAAGTTTATTAATATTTTAAAACATACCGTTGTTGGCACACGGCAACAGGAGAATGGGTGGAATACAATTTCATTCAAGCACGCACAATCTTTTTTCTCTACCATGGTGACTACTTTAAAGTTTCTAAGTAGAACGATTTAGCTAAACAATGGATCTTACATTATGCACAGGGAGGGTATCTCCAATCTGTATTCAGCAGGTATGTTTAGGATCTCTGTACAGTTTTATTAAATCTGACATATTAATGTTGCCAAGACTTTGGAGATTTGTGAATTGTTTTCTTACCAGCCTGGGCTAGACTACTCAGAGGCCAGGTGTGCACCGTTGAGTTACACAATTACATACTTGAAAATCAAAAGGGGGAAATGAAACCATAAAAGCTGCATAGACAGGAAAGCCAAATGCACTCTCAGGGTGCATCATTACATACTTCAGACTAGCAAAATAGGCCTTCCTTCTGTAAACAGTGGATAGAGAAATCAGAGAGCACATCACACTGGCACGTGGGGAGAGACACAGCGATTAGATTCACTTCAGCAATTTTCTACCAGACTGGAGCACACTTCCAACATAACTGGAAGGTCAAAGCCAAAATAAGCTTTGATCCTATTTTATCTAATCAAGAAAACTTCTGCGGTCTGTTTTTTCTTCCCTTGATTTGGTATCTGACAGACAGAAAGTAGTTTTCTCTGCAAAGAACTTCACCACCAATCTGTCTAATCCCCACAATGGGAAACAAATTGGGACCCCGAGTCTTACTTCTTTCTCCATACAATATCTCCTTTTTGTAAAGTGTTCCTTGTAATTTGTTCCTTTGGAATTATAAAGAGTGATTTTGATTTTAGTACCTGAGATTGCTATCTATAACCCTAACAGGAAGGAAATATTCCAGTTAACTTTCACACTTTTATAGGCTTTGTCTCTATATAAACCTTGGGAGAAGAGAAGAGATTGGGAAGTTTTCTGCAGAGGATACCACGGCACCTAAGGAAAAGTCCCAGGCCTCCTATCAGAAACTAAACATTCCTCAGATACCATATCCCTCTAATGACATGCTAGCTACCAGAAACTTATGTATGTTTCTCTTGTTCGTGCCTCCATTCACAGGGATTGTAATAGTTCAGCCCCTAGAGAAGAGATGAAAGACGATTCAGTTTCACTTCCTATTTCCTCTTAGTCTGTAAGGTTGTATAAAAAATTGCTAAGAATTCTATGGTTTGGTCACCTGGAAATACAGGTAGGTGTCTACAGTTAAGATACTGAAAATTAAACCAAAGAAATTATCTAGAATCTATTCCATGGTAATTTTAAGCATAATCGACAGTACATTCAAACAGCCTTTGGCCTAAAAACATGAAAGAAAATGTGCTTAAAAAACAGTACAGATTCAGGAGGAATTATCTTTTAATTCTTTTAGTCTTCAAAAGGCACACAATAATTTCCACTCCTTTTTAAAGAGAAGTATAGAAGCAGTAAGGTTATGGTTACTTAACTACCAACTTCCCTGAAAACATCTAAATCCAAGACAGCTTAAGAACTAGGTAAATGTTTTGGAAAAGCTTTTTAAGCTCAGGTTTCTTCCATGAGCTAAGAACCCACCTGTCAACTAAGAGGCTTTTCCAGAGACATTGAAATTCAAATGTTTTGAGATCAGGAAAAGTCTGTTCATTGTTTCTTGTTGGAGGTGGTGGTGGTGGTGGTGGGTTTTTGTTTTTTGGGTTTTTTTTTTTTTCCATCCTGGTGTAGAGTAAAAGTAAACTGTACCACAAGAAAATCCTTTGTTTTTAAGGTCATATTTTAACATAGGAAACGAATTGAGTTCTATCTTTTATCTGTATTTACCATGATTCATTTAATGAGGTTATTTCCATAGTGCACAGGTGGTAAACTTATCTCACATGGTTTTTATATAACAGCCGGGAATAGCGAGCCCTGAAGAGCAACATCTAATGGTATCATTAAAGTGATTGTAAACATGCCTGTTATGGCAGATGTGAGGGTTTTTTTCTGTTGATATACATTCAGATTGTTTGGTAAGATCAAACAAACAGAGTTTTAATATGTCAGACGTGTCTACATTCTAGCAGGTTCTGTTTTTAAAGAGATCTGTTTCTTTAGAAGTCAAGACAGCTATAAAAGAGCCAGACTACAGATCAGATTCAAAGTCAAAACTCATTTTCTCTGATTAGAGCAGAATTCTTTGTATCTGTGTCATTCGGTCAACAGTTTCCAATGAAAGGAGATCAAGCAGAAAAGTATTGCAGGTATTAAAATAAAATGGTGGAGGCAAGTGTGTCTTTCAATTAATAGCAGTTAGGCTTTGGCCAAGGCAAAATTAGATATTTTCAGTTATTAAATTTACTCTGTCCTTCTCCTAACCCTTTTACCTCTTCATGACCATCTTCTTCCTTTAGTTTATTACTTTATTTAGAATACTGTCGCATCATGTGTTCTAATTTTCAGACCACTTAAAATTAATTCTAGGAAAGCCGGTTAAGTTTGAAATTCTGAAGCAAAAACTTGGCTTTATTTTTTTCTAGCAGCAAAAGAATTAAGATATCTCTGGCAAGTTCTACTACTATGATTTTTTAATATTGGCAGAAACTTGTAGATTAAATATCTATATTTTGTATATATTTGTTATTTGTATGGAAGTAGAAAAATCACAAATAGAGCGTGTGTCCCAATAAAGCTAATAACCATCAAATATAGTTGTATGAAGTACATCTGGCATTTTATACAAATTATCTCATTTAAACTCTCTAAGCCCATAATCACAAAAGCTAATAAATGAGGATTGTCTAGGGTTTAGGAGTGGCGGGGGTAAGAACCTACTCTCTTAATACACTGTTTTTTCTTCTTTTTCCATTTGAGATGAGATGGTGTAAGCTACAGAAACTTCTATATTATTGGGGCACATGGTGGTTCAGTGGGTTAAAGCCTCTGCTTTCGGCTCAGGTCATTGACCCCAGGGTCCAGGACCCTGGGATCAAGCCCCACATTGGGTTCTCTGCTCAGTGGGGAGCCTGCTTCCTCCTCTCTGTCTCTGCCTGCCTCTCTAACTGCTTGTGATCTCTGTCTATCAAATAAATAAATTAAAAAATATATTTAAAAAAAATAAACTTCTATATTATTATTTTTTTTAAATGTTTATTTACTTATTTATTTGAGAGAGTGAGTACCTGAGCAGGAGGAGGGGCAGAAGGAGAGGGAGAGGGAATCCCAAGTTCTACACCCAGCAGTGTGGAGCACCATGGAGGTGCAACCAGGTTCCATCTCACAACCCTGAGATCATGACCTGAGCCAAAACCAGGAGTCAGATGCTTAACCCACTGAGCTGCCCAGGCACCCCCAGAAATTTCTATTTTAAAATAGTTAAATACAATGTTATTTTTCCACAATGGGGTTGGGGTAGTTTCCTCTTTGTGTTAGACTACGAAATTTCACCAACAGTCCATTTTCTCCCCTACATTTACATGTACTCTTATTCTTTGAACTTATATTTTGAACCACAAAACTCTTTTGGAGAATAACATGTAAGAAGACATGTCATGTCATGCAACTCATTTCTGGGCCGACATTGTGAACATCTCAGGCACCATTCTTCAGTCTCTCTCTTCCTTTGCTGAGTACCTTGTAGTCCTTGTATTGTGGCCCCAAAACAGCGTGTGTTACTGACTTCCTTCAAGGAGAGCAGTACCCAAAGAACCGCTTAAATATGTATTGGATTCAGAATAAATCAGAAGTCTTTGCTTTATTGAACACTGAGATGTAGGCATTGTTTGTTTCTATCTAATCTATCCTATGTGTTGTGCCTGTCTTAACTAGCTGGTGTTGGTTATTGTAGAAGTAGGTACCAAGAGTGAGATGATGTCTAAAAAAACCTAATTATCGGCCCAGTGATTCAGTGATAGGAGAGCAGAGGGAGAAGTGGTAGAGTCTTTTGAAAGATGGAATTCCTTTCATGTAATAGCAAACTATTGGAACAATGTGAGCAGCAGCTAATGTAACCAAGTTGTGACTCTGGTTTGAAAGCAGGGTGTTAATAATGTGTATGATTTGCTATTAACTCTATTTGCCAAGGCATAGTAAGAAATAAATGGACTCAGACTAGAATTGGCTTCTTTGTAAGCAGAAGTGGAAGAGGTCGTGAGACTAATACAGAGCCTTTCACTGCTGGTAAAACAATTACTTCATGATCTTAATAATGATAAATGGAAAGGTCTTTATAGATACATGTCTGGTAATAAATGTCCAACGGATTAAGTAGCCTCAAAGCAAAAAACAAGTTAAGAATGTGTCACTCAATAATTTGGTAAAATCACTCAAGACAAAGAACAGGTTAAGAGTGTGGCTTTGCTCAGAAATTCAAACACCTTCTGTGTAACCCTGTTATATACAGAGAATAAAGAATGGAATGGAAGAGTATAAATGTACAAGGTAGGAAAGAGCAGGGTATGTTCCAGGTACCTAGACGCTCCCTTAACTTGTCTTTTTAGTTTGTAAGTTTCAGTCAAAAACCTCATGTAGAAACTCTCACCTATCAACCAGAGGTCTGCATGAGCCTGAAGAGGAGACTAGACTGGACCTGTGAGTTACCTAGCTTGGAAAGCAGTTGAGTATTTCTTTCTAGATTAGTGGGAACAAATGGTATTGACTGACAGAGACAGTCTGTAAACAATATTCCCCACATGTTCCATTATTCTTCTACATGTCCTTGCTCCAGAGGTTAGGTGGAGCTAAGAAAGGTGAATAGAAGTGACACATGTATCTTTTATACTAGAATACTTTGGCTTTGATTGTCTAATCTCTTTCTTTCCCTAACTTGGCAACAACAAAGACTTGTGTTGAGATAATAGTGACATGATTGAAGCAGCCTGATCATTGGGTTGCTGCCCAACGGATAATGGTCTTGGGATGTTATGGGGGTACTTGTGGGAATGAGAAATGAACTTTCACTTGTTGGGCCTCAGATATGTGTGTGTGTGTGTGTGTGTGTGTATTTTTTACTGCCATATAACCTCACTTTTCTTAACTAACCACCACTATTGCCACATTTAATGTAAATTATAGAGAGACATATTGTTTTCTAGTTTCAGACTGAAAAAAACTTTAATATTTTTAACAGATTTATATTTGTTCATTTTTTTAAAAAAGATTTTATTTATTTATTTGACAGACAGAGATCAGAAGCAGGCAGAGAGAGAGGAGGAAGCAGGCTCCCTGCTGAGCAGAGAGCCCGATGTGGGGCGGGGGGGGGGCTTGATCCCAGGACCCTGGGATCATGACCTGAGCCAAAGGCAGAGGCTTTAACCCCCTGAGCCACCCAGGCGCCCCTATTTGTTCATTTTCATTCTTACATATTGTAATTATGAAATTGATCTCTCTTCTCCACCTTTGAAATCATGAACCTAGAACTATTTTCTATGATTAGAATTCTGGAATACAGAGACCTAAAATAAAATTTAAAATTTAATAACAAATCAAAAATAGTGTGAAACTTGCAGATGACAATTATCTTTCATTTCCCAGTGTCACAGAAAATTGATCTCTGCCCTAACATCTTAGCAAAAATAAATGGAACAAGGAACTGATGAGTTATTTAAAGGACTCATTAACTTTCATATGACCCTATTTGTAATTGAGACAGTTGTGTCCTATAAGTACCCTCCAAGAAATGATTAATGAAGTTTCCAAACATTCTAAGTTGACTGACATAGAAGGGAATGAACCTGTTCTTTACCCAAACTTCTGTGAGGTCCAGGCAAAAAGAGGGACTTATCCTTTAAATAATTCATGATAGTGTTTAATGCTAAGATTTTTAAAATGTTACTGTTTTTCCTAAAGTTTAATGAGCTTGATAAAGGTAAATAGAGAGGTAAATTTATCAGTTTTCTCTCTAAATTGATCAAATTCAAAGCAGGTTTAGATATAAAAATCCTTTAATCTCACTCTAGTAGTAACTGTCCATGCACTGATAAGCAGGGGAAGAATTAACTTCCTAGATATTTTCCCAGTGTTTTGTTCTATGTACTAGTTATAACCTTAAGAATACCATAAAAGATTGAATGGCTCTGTGTTGTGTTGATTACAGTGTGAGACTCACTTGAATACATTATAATTAGGCCTGTTGTTAGGTTAAGTAATAGGTCCTAAGAACTAGGATTATCTACATCAGTGATTAAATTCTCCTTTTCACTAATGTAAGTTTGTAACAACCGTAATATTAATGTAAAATGTTAAAAACTAATTTTAAAAATATTAATACAGCAGTGTATAATTAGAAGTGAATTACTTTTTTTTTCATATTTACTGTACTTTGGAAATTTTCTTGTAGGTAAAGATAATTAACAGTCCTTACATTTTATCTTTATAACCAATAATCCCTTTTTGAATTTTCCATCTAGTAAAGTATAAAAATTGGTTATGCTGTGGGAATATTCAATTATATTTTATCCCACCTATTTGATATTTTCTTAGAGAAGTGCATTAACCTAACATACTTAGATTGTTCACATTTTTTCAATTTCTTAAGTATGTAATAACTTGAATTTTTTCCAGTTCATTATTCAAATTAATAATTTCTGTGTAAGACAAGGTTTTTTTTTTCAGTTTTATTGAGAAATAATTAGTATACATCATTGTAAAGGTTTGAGACATACAGAATGTTGGTTTAATTCATATGTATTGTAAAATGATGACCTCAGTTGATTCAGCTAACATCCATCTTCTCATATAGATATAAATTTAAAGAAAAACAAAAGGAAAGAAAAAGAAAAGGGAAAGAAATTTCTCCTTGTGTTGAGAACTCTTAGGATTTAATCTGTTAACAACTTTCCTGTATATTATGCAACAGTGTTAACTCTAGTCATGACATTGTACATTATGCCCCTAGTACATATTTATCTTATAACTGGATATTTGTACCTTTTGACCACTTTCCTCCAATTCCCTTCACTCGTACTCTCCTCATCTGGTAACAATAAGTCTGATCTCTTTCTATGAGTTCTTTATATATATATATATATATTTTTTTAAATTCCATATATAAGCAAGAACATACAGTATTTGTCTTCTTTGACTTATTTCACTTAGCATAATACCTTCAGTGACCATCCATGTTGTTGCAAATGGTAGGATTTCTTCATATTTTATAGCCGAATAGTAACTTTTATATGTGTGTATGTATATGTGTGTATACCACAACTTCTTTATCTGTTTGTTTAAAGTGATGTATTCTTGATTATTCTTGATTATTCTAGTACTCTATAAACTGCATAACTGGCTTAATAAATTCTTAATAAATTAAATTAAATTCTTATTTATTTAGCAGATATACCTAAACAATTTTCCTAAAATATCAATTAAGTCTTGAACTTTCTTATGCATCTTGAGTTACCCCATTAAGGCAAAATTCCCTAACCAAAATTTAAGACCCTGCATAGAATAACTTCAAAATATTCAATCAACTGTATTTGCAAATAAGACTCAAATTTCAACTTTTGCTTGTTAGAGATATCTTCTTACCCTTTTCTGTCAGAATTTGGGCTTGAAGAGGAAAAAGAGAGCCATCCTATCCTGGATAGTTCTGGTTTTACAGACGCCAGAATAATAGAACAATAAGCCTAAGTGGGCTCAAAACACAATAGTGGAATTGTGTCAAGGAGGTGTGACCAGGAGAACAGGGGAGGATGGTAGACAGAAATTGAATACTTTTAGTAATTTGTTGAAGTTGTAAGTTTTTGTGTGTTTTGAGGTGTAAATGAATGTCAGAGGGAACTATCTGTATTAGACTGGTTTGCAGATGATATCCATGCCCATTCTTAAGGGGATCCTGGTGACCCAAGACAATACAAGAGCAGTGTATCTATTGTCCCTGTGCCATAAACAACTACTACCAAGGTCATTGTGTATTAATACCTGGATGAAGTTAGGGGTTGCATGATGGAATATTCTTATGGAAATGGGCTTAAGTTCTGTAGGTTAACGTCATGACCTACTTGAAGAAAATCAGAAAAAGATTAAAATTGAGATTTTTTTCCCTTCCATCCTGACCATACAACCAACCTGTACTTAAATTAGAATCATCCTCTGTTTATTGAGAAGAGCTTAGCCCAGTGTAAAGTTTAAGGAACAACACTTTAAAGTTAGAAAACTTTGGGGCATGTGGGTGGCTCAGTTGGTTAAGTGTCTGCCTTTGGCTCAGGTCATGATCCCAAGATCCTGGGATTATGCCCCATATAGGACTCTGCTCACTTGGGAGCCTCTTTCTCCCTCTCCTTCTGCCTGCCACTCTGCATGCTTGTGTTCTCTCTCTCTCTCTCTCTCTGTCAAATAAATACATAATTTTTTTGAAAAAGTGAAGTTAGAAAACTTTAAGAAATAAAATGAGGGAGATTATCCCATCTCCTGCCCAAAACACAATAGGAAAATAATGGCTCCCAAAAATGTCCACATCGTAATCCTTAGAACCACTTGGCAAAAGAGATTTTACTGATTTTATTAAGGTTAAGGGCCTTGAGATGGGAAGATCATCCTGGGTCTAAGCCAATCTAATTGTTCTTAAAAGCAACGGACCTTTCCTGTAGTCAGAGAGAGATAGCCACAGGAGAAGGATTCATTTCCCTGTGACTCATTCTGAAATGGAGGGGTCTTTATCCAAGAACCAGAGAGAGGCCTTTAGATAGAGGAAAAGTCAAGGTAACCGAGTTTCCCCTAGGGCCTCCGATAAGGAACTCAGCACTACTGACCCAAGGTATCAGGCTTCTGACCTATAGAACTGTAAGATAATAAATTTGTATTGTTTCCAGCTACTAAATTTTTGGTAATTCATGGCAGCAACAGAAAACTAATACCCATGCCGAATCCATTCTGCTTTCCTGAATTCGCTCAAGATCTCCATCAGAGGGGTCTCCCCCTTCCACTGCCTATCCAAAGTGCAATCATAAATTCAGAGCTTAGAAAAATCTTCCCCTTGTCTGAACAGCCTTCTCGTGTTACTCTAACTTCCACTCCTGAGCCACAATACTGTAGCCCGTACCCTGTAATACAACCTGCCATCGCCGTCTTAAGATTTTGTCCCTTTCACTTTTGCTGCCAACCTAGAGTGTAAACATACCACAAATATGCTTTACCTTCTTTGTGTGTCTCCCAGTGTATCTGGAACAATGTTTATTTTGACTGCTGAAAAATCAGGTGGGACAAATAATTATTTTTACAATCCTTTCCTTTAAATTTACTCTGTCATTTTCATGATATTTTATGATAAAGAAAGTAATTGAAATACATTACAGAAAATTGGTTCCATTTCTCTGGGAATATATGTTGGGCTCAATATTTTGAATCCACATAAAACCAGCCATGAAATTCCTCATATTGCCTTATAGTTCATTATAACAATTTTCCAAAGTCTAATATGCTAACCACTCTCACTCTGAAACCCTACATTTCATTTACACTTTTTAACATTTGAATCAAAATAACCACAAATTAGTTGCCAAACAAATCTAATTTGTTTTTAGCATTTGTGTGTGAGTCATGGGGCCAGTGTTTTTGCCGTACTTGCTACAAATTGTTTCTAATCAGAAACTACTGTCAGCAGTAAAATATGAAGAGAAAAGCCATGAGTACTTTGAAGTTTATTGGTGACAAATATTGGATGGGTTTTCCCATATTAATTTTGATGAGCATGGAGTTTAGTTGTTCTCTCTCTTTTATTTTTTTCTTTTCCCCCTGCTTCAGTTTTGTCACTTCATTCTAGTTATGGAATGAGCTGGTGATTTGGGAGACATTTTTCAAAACCAGACCACTTCCTCAAGTAGAAGCTTTGTTCTTATAAATAGATACAATTGTATTCATATGTTTGGTAGATGAATCCAGTGGTGTGCGTGTTGAACAGAATCTCTCATGAGTAGTTTCCTTAATTCTGTGGAATTTCACTCTTGAATTTGATCAATGGTGGCAATTCAATCTGAAAAATCATTTTTCATGATGACAGTATTTTTTCCCAGAAACACACTTCGTCTTGCATGCATGTATTTAATTGAGTTAGGCGAGTTTTGGAGATGTTCACCATAGAGTTATAAATTAACTCCATGAGTTATAACCAAACTCTTAACTATTATAAAACTTAAAGTTTCCTCCAATTTATTAGAACTTAGTACTAAAGCATGAAAATATGATCATGGATTTTAATTTTCAGAATTCATAAGGATGAAGAAATTAAACAAATATAGTTCTTTTCAAGTTACATTTTAAGGTGTTTTTTTTTAAGATTTTATTTATTTATTTGAGAGAGAGCTGGGGGAGGGGCAGAGGGAGAAGGAGAAAATATCAAGCAGACTCCGTGCTGAGCCGACCATGAGATCATGACCTGAGCCAAAAGTAAGGGTCAGACACTCAATCAAGCCACCCGGGTGTTCCTACATTTTGAGTTTTCAAATACGTTTACTCTAAGTTATAAAAAAAATTTATGTCTAAATTAGCTGCAAATGCATTTTTTAGTTTCTTTGTAAAATGAAGCTAAAGATTGCTTTTGAATATCAATAAAATTAGATTGTAAATATTATAAACAGCTCCATTTACCCAGAAATATAGAAAGTAAGATTTTGTTTGGCTTTGCCTATAATGAAGTATATCATCTGCCCTCATTACTGTGTCAGGATAAAATTACCATCATTGGGAAGTTCCCAATGAGAGGAACCCTCTTCTGAGTAGAAAGGAGGGCTTTTGGGGTATGTGGTCAGATGAGCCTGAGGGAACTTATATAAATTATATTCCCTAAAGAATTATTACCTATTACTGGTAACATGGCTACACTCAGGTAAATGCCTTTTAATCAGTAGTAGCTGGACGAGATTCGTCATTAAGAATCAGGCTCCTCCCGGGGCACCTGGGTGGCTCAGTGGGTTAAGCCTCTGCCTTTTGGCTCAAGTCATGATCCCAGGGTCCTGGGATTGAGCCCCACGTCAGGCTCTCTGCTCAGCAGGGAGCCTACTTCCCCCTCTCTCTGTTTGCCTCTCTGCCTACTTGTGGTCTCTCTGTGTCAAATAAATAATCTTTAAAAAACAACAACAACACAAAAAATAATAAGGCTCCTCCCAATGGGACAAGAACATTTGTCAAGTCACAGCTGAAGTGCAATTAGTTCCCCACTTTGGATGGAAACTTTTCCTACTGCCCTGAGATGTCTTCACATGTCAAAAAGTTCTGTCTGTGAGGATGAATAGCAGAGACCAGGTCTAAAAATACCACATTGGATTGGGAGGTGGATTAAATTCAGTAGTGCCCCAAAGTGCTCTGTACAGCTCTGATAATGACGTTTTCACTGAATGGAAGCTGTCATTGCATATGGTTAGTAGAAGGATGAGCAAATTACCATTGTGAACAATAGAACAATTGTCATACTTAATATCCTTAATAATGTTACTTTTCTCCTGCAATGGCCCATTTTAAAGTACCAGTCCACATTTCAAACATTTACATCTCTCCCCAGGACTGCAGACAATGAGCCACAGTGCATATGGCCCTGTCCTGTACAAATGCTATGACAGAAAGGTCAGTCTAGTGATATCTACCTCACAAACACAAGCAAAGCTCTCTGATTCCCCATATGCTGGCAGTCATGTATTCTCAAAACAATGAATCCTAGATACACCTAGTATCACATGGCTAGAGAAGTATCTGTTACCAGGCCAATGATGTTATTGGGAGCTTGCTTCTTTTTTTTCAATTTTTACTTGTAAATCTAATATTCCTAAATTCATTTGAAATGGTTGATTGTGCTGTTTTGCTGATAATGACAATTTTAAAGATTATTTGAGCCCATTTATAAAGAAATGCAGTTAAACATAAAATAGTAAAAAGCTAAATGCCTATAAATCAAAGACAATTTTAAACATTCTTTTGTATGTGTGTATGCTCGTGTACACACACACACGCACACACACACCATGTCCCATGGTTAGGACCATATTAAATGCTATTTTGTAATTTTCCTTGAACAACGTACTAAGGGAAATATACATGTTGGCGTTGAATATGTATGTATAGGTATATAATACATGCACCCATGTGTGTATATTATGTATATATGTGGAAACATACTACATATATAAATATTCAAAAATATATATGCATTAAATATGTATATGGTTAATATATATGCATCTTAATAGAAGCATAGTGCTCATATTCTTTTCCTTTTTTTTAGAAAGAGGGAGAAAACGTGTGTGTGGTGTAGGGGAGGGACAGAGGGAGAAGGAGAGAGAGAATCTTAAGCAGGCTCCATGCCCATTGCAGAGCCCCACATGTGACTCAATCTCACATCCCTGAGATCATGACCTAAGCCAAAAGCAAGAGTCAGACATTTAACCAACTGAGTCAGCTAGGTGCCCTCATAGTGTTCCTATTCTGTAATTCACTTAAATATTCCTTTTTCGATAAATGTGTGCTTTCCATTTCCATGGTTATTAGCAGTGCAGCTATGCACTTTCTTGTATAACTGTCTTTGTACACATATTTATTGTATTCTTTGGATGAATTCCTTGAAATAGATTGGTTGGGCAAAGAGCATACACATTAAGATTTTGGGTACATAATGCCTTTCACAAATCTGTTACTGATTTTTGTCACCAATGACAATGTAGAGTCTTATAGTTTGTATGAGTTTCATTCTCTATTCTCACTTGTTTCCTCATCCTGGCTACTGCTCATGAGATGCTCCTGAGATCCATTACTTTCCTGGCGAGTCACACCAGGACTTCTTGACCGTGCTTTCTTAGTAACCATTAGCTGAGTTCTTTCTTCAACTTTGGGGGCTCTTTTTTCGGAACTTCTTCATTCCTTAAACCAGTCTCATCTCATGCATATTTACAATAATTACTTTTCAAAAGAGAGTATAGAAAATAAGAAAAAATACCACAACATCAATGGATGTAATTTAAACTTTCTTTTTTTTTAATTTTAATTGTGTTATGTTTGTCACAATACATCATTAGTTTTTGATACAGTGTTCCAAGATTCATTGTTTATGTATAACACCTTGTGTTCCATGCAATACATGCCCTCCTTAACACCCACCACCAGGCTCACCCATATCCCTGCCCCCTTCTCCTCTGAAACCCTTAGTTTGTTTCTCCAAATCCACAGTCTCTCATGGTTCATCTCTCCCTCCAATTCCCTCCCATCTTCACTTTTTCTTTCCTTCTCCTAATGTCCTCCGTATTATTCCTTATGTTCCACAAGTAAGTGAAACCATATAATAATTGACTCTCTCTGCTTGACTTATTTCACTCAGTATAATCTCCTCCAGTCCCATGCATGCTGATACAAAAGTTGGGTATTCATCCTTTCTGATGGCTGAGTAATATTCCATGGTATATATGTACCACATCTTCTTTATCCATTCATCTGTTGAAGGGCATCTCAGCTCTTTCCACAGTTTGGCTATTGTAGACATTGCTGCTATGAACACTGGGGTACATATGGCCCTTCTTTTTACTACATCTGTATCATTGGGATAAATACCCAGTAGAGCAATTGCCAGGTCATAGGGTAGCTCTATTTTTAACTTTTTGAGGAATCTCCACAGTTTTCCAAAGTGGCTGCACCAACTTGCATTCCTACCAACAGTGTAAGAAGTTTCCCCTTTCTTCACATCCTCTCCAACATTTGCTGTTAATCATTGTCATTCTAATTGGTGTAAAGTGGTATCTCAATGTGGTTTTGATATGAATTAGCCTGATATGAATTTAGCCTGATGGCTAAAGATGATGACCATTTTTTCATGTGTCTGCCAGCCGTTTTTATGTCTTCATTGGAGAAGTGTCTGTTCATGTCTTCTGCCCATTTTTTAACTTAACTATCTGTTTTTTGGGTGTTGAGTTTGAAAAGTTCTTTATGGATCTTGGAAATCAGCCTTTTGTCTGTAGTGTCATTTGCGAATATCTTCTCCCATTGCGTGGGTTGCCTCTTTGTATTGTTGACTGTTTCTTTTGCTCTTCAGAAGCTTTTTATCTTGATGAAATCCCAAAAGTTCATTTTCGCTTTTGTTTCCCTTGCCTTTGGAGAAGTGTCTTGAAAGAAGTTGCTGTGGCTGATGTTGAAGAAGTTGCTGCCTATGTTCTCCTCTAGGATTTTGATGGATTCCTGTCTTACATTGAGGTTGAACTTTGTTTATAAATAATAATGCTCATTTTTATTTGCCCCATGGTAGGCTTAGTGCTGCTACATGCATTACATGAACTATTAAATACCATTATTAACATTTTTCTTTATAATAAAAAAAGTGAATCTCAGAGAATCTTGATTACTTTCCAAGAATCAATGAGTAGCACTGAGTAGCCAATGAGTAGCACATTTGGGCTTATATCCACAATTGTATGATTATAAGTCTACTCTCTTTCTCTCTCTGTCTTGTTTTTATTGTGGCAAGAACACTTAACATATCTAAAATTTAACATATCTAAAATTTGTTAAGAGGATATCTATCCTCTTAACAAATTTTAAATCTATAATGAGTTATTGTTGACTACATATATGTAATGTTATAAAGCATATCTATAGAGCTTATTATCTTATATAATGGAAACTGTATGCCTGTTGATTACTAACTCCCCACTTCTCCCTTCTGTCAACCCTGGTAACCATCATTCCAACTTTTGATTTTATGAGCAACTCTACTCTCTTAACCATCATGATATACTATCTGCATTTGGAGATTCAGAAACAAATTGAGGTCCTTGCCAGCTCTTCAAAGGCATGATTCTGGAAATTAACTTTACTGACAAATTACTTTGTAATGAAATATAAATTTAGATCAGAGTAAGTCTTATATTACTTTTGAACAAATAATCTGTCATTGAATTTGTAATAAAAGATTATTGTTCATATATTCCCATAAAGATTGCAGACATTCTATGAGAGATAACTAGTTTAAAATAATATTCACATAATTATGATTAAAACAGAATTTAGGTAACCTTGTAAGAAACTAATTTCTGTATTTACTTGCAGACTATCCTCTCTAGTGTGCGTTGAGTAACTGTTAGAGCAAATAAAGCACTGCAGACGCAGTGTCTTAAAACAACCATTTGGGGCGCCTGAGTGGCTCAGTGGGTTAAAAAGCCTCTGCCTTCGGCTCAGGTCATGATCCCAGAGTCCTAGGATCGAGCCCCACATCGGGCTCTCTGCTCTGCAGGGAGCCTGCTTCCTCCTCTCTCTCTGCCTGTCTCTCTGCCTACTTGTGATCTCTGTCTCTCAAATAAATAAATAAAATCGTTAAAAAAAAAAAAAAAAACAACCATCAACTTGATCAGCTCGGGTTTATCTATAGTAAGCTTCTCTCGTTTACAGGTTGTCTGGGTTTATTACACATGATCTGGGCTCATTTGGGGCAGCTTATCCAGGGCACTTCTGTTCCACATATTTCTTACCATCCTTCTGAGACTAATGAGTTAGCCCAGGCATAGCCTTCTTATGGCAATGTCACTTCTGTTCCACATATTTCTTACCATCCTTCTGAGACTAATGAGTTAGCCCAGGCATAGCCTTCTTATGGCAATGTCAGGAGCACCAGAGAGAAAACAAATTGAGGGACCTCAATTTGTTTCATAACATTTCCTCCACTAGCAGTTGGTGCACTGTTAACTCTGCCTCATTCTATTGGCCAAAGCAAATCTCGTGACCAAACTCGTAGACAAAGGATGAAAATAAATCAGTCTGCTCTGTGGGAAGTACTGCAAAGTCACATGGAAAAAAGCATGAGGATAAGAAGGGGAGCGGGGGGAGACACTAAATGCAAATGACCACCAAGATAATTGCTTTTAATATGAAAATATATTCTAGTTCCAAACTGAAATATCAACATGGTCTTAACCATTTGAGCGTGGGCTAGAATGGCTTTCTGGTTTCCTGAAGGAGGGAAGAGACACTGCAGACTTCTTGGTTTTGGCCAGGTGTTTTCTTCCCATGAAATGATATTGCTCATGTTCTTTAAGAACCTCTTGTACGTCTCTCTGGGTTCAGTTTTCAGCACCAAAACCTCTCTGTGAGTGACTCATTGAACAAGTCACCACTGTATCCTCCCACTCAACCTCATGCCACAGCCTCCAAATCTGTGGCTGCTGTGTCACTAAGCATGAAAAGTGTAGAATCCAGAATTCTTATTCAACTGGTGCCAAAAAATCAAGTCTTAATGTTTAAGAAGAACATTTGAGAGTAATTTTCTGTGAGAAAAATAACTTGATTGCTGGGGAACCCGATCCTAAGGTGACTATTACTCACTCACAGTGAGTTAAGCGGAAATTGGAGGAGGGAATGGTAGCCCAGGAGTATGACTGAAGATAGAAAGCCGGAAATGTCTAAAGCAGCTGAGGAGGTGAACAGTTTGTCTAAAAAGATAAGGCAGCTGAACAGAGTAAGAAGACATGAGCCAAATTTATACACACAAATAGTGGAAATAATCTCTGAGTATCCAGTTTGGGAAGAGTGAGGAAGTTAATGGTACTATGAGTGGCTTGTGATGAGAGAGATCAGTAATGCTTCCAAGGTGTCATAGAAGAGTTCTCTGCCTTAGGAGAGAGGTGTTTTTGTTTTTGTTTTTGTTTTTTATATACCAGTTTACCAAGAATGTTCTGGTTTTGGTCAAGATTCAAACTTTAAAAAAAAAAAATTGCTTGCTTGCTTTGCTTTTCAGACTCTTTTAAAACACAGTTGCGGGCAGGGGCGCCTGGATGGCTAAGTCAGTTCAGTGTCGGACTCTTGATTTGGGCTCAGGTCATGACTTCAGCGTCCTGGGATCAAGCCCTGCATCAGACTCTGCGCTCAGCATGGAGTCTCTACCTTTCTCTCTCTGCACTTCCCCATCTCCCTCCACCCCCCACCAAAATAAATAAATAAAACCTTTAAAGCACAACTGTGATACCTGGCTGGCTTAGCAGGTAGAGTGTGTAGCTCTTGATCTTGGGTTAATGAGTTCGAGCCTCTTGTTGGGCACAGAGATTACTTAGAAAAGGGAATAAGTGGTGCCTGGGTGGCTCAGTTGGTTAAGTGTCTGCCTTCAGCTCAGGTCATGATCCTAGGGTCCTGGGATTGATCCCCACATCAGGCTCCCTGCTCAGTAGAGAGCCTGCTTCTCCGTCTCCCTCTGTCTGCCTCTCTGCCTTCTTGTGCTTTATCTCTCTCTCTATCTCTCTGTGAAATAAAAAAATAAAATAAAAAGAAAAGTGAATAAATAAATAAAAACAACATAAATTTTAAAACAAACAAAACACAGTCAATGGGACAATAAATTAATGTTTGTACATTTTAATATTTTATTTTTTTAAATGCTATAATTTTACACCATGATCTAAATAATTAAGACCTAAAAAACTCATCCAATTTCACATGAAAATATAAACTTTTGTTTTATAAAAATACTTTTTTAAAAAATCAAAGTATTCTGTGTCAGGGTAGAAACTAAAGAGAATTACAAATTCTGGATATTATTAATGTAACTTTAAATTCCACTTGTTCTAAATATCTCATGTGTCTGCCTCTCCCTATTACCTACTACAGATACAGGACTGAGACATATTATCCATTACCCAGTAGTACCATTAACATGCTATCAAATGGGTATATCTGATAATATAACAAATCGCTGAAGGAATAAGACAATAGAACAAGCATTACTGAGAAGATGTTTTACCAATATTGACTCATGCAATCAGATGTATGGTTTTCCTGTGAAAATGACAAAAGTGGAATCCTTAAAAGAGATGTTTCTGGCACATGTGCGTGTCTGCATTTATGTGCCTATGTGCATATGTATGTGTATGTATGCACCTGTGTATATAACAAGACACAGGCAAATAAAACCTGTATGTACACACATATTTATATATGTTAAGTAAGTTACATATATGTTACCTATACATACATCATTTATCTATATATGTGTGTATGTATTATGTATCTATCATCTGTACCCCGTTTTCCATTTGCGTAGGTAGTGCCTTCCGTTGCTTTTGTTGTCATGGAGAACCAGGGGGCTCTGGGAAGTTCTACCTCTCTCTGGGAGCATTCTGTATTAGCTTGCAGTTTATGTAATCATCTTCGTATGCGCCCTCATCTTTTGTTACTAAAGAAATGTCGTATCTTACAACTTCATCTCTATGAATTTCAGTTTCCTCTGTCTACAAAATATACATTGTAAAAGTAATTTGGAGATGTAAATGAAATAATGTCTATTAGGATGGGCCACTGTTTACACTTACAAATCGAAATGGCAGAATTTAGAAAGTTAAGGAACTAGAGTTGACCCATGGCTAAAATAGGAGTTCAACATAGCAACCAAGGTGGTTGGTATATTTTACATTTTTTTAATTGTCTTTAAAATCTAGCTATTTGAAATTTGCTAGAGATTATAATTCACCTATAATTTCCATAGATATTCTATGTTTTATTTAAGAAGGTATCTGTTAAACTGTGTAATTATGGAGGGAAAACTGTGCATTAATAATATAAGGTATTAGCCTATATGTGTGTACATCCCTAATTCTCTAATGACCCTCTGGAGCTCTGGAGCATGTATACCACAGTGTGGAGGTGAAGTATATGAATTGGAGTTCACATATGTTACCACACTGAGTCCTCAGGCATTCTTAAACACAACTTTCACCATTTTGGGCTCATACTCAAAACTTGCCATGTCTTCCTTTGCCTGCAGGGTAAATTACTAGTTCCTTAGATTGCCATTGTGGGTTCCCAAGAGTCTGGCCACAACCCACATTTCTGGTGCTTTCTCCGACTTCTGTTCAGGAAGATTCTGTGCTTCAGTCCGACTGGTCTATTCATGCCACCTATGAGTCCACAGTCAGTATCTCACCTTTATTTTTGCAGGTGTCTCTTTTTTTTTTCCTACCTGGGATGACTTCCTGCCTTGACTAAAACACTTAGAACTTCCTACCATGACCAAAACACTTATAACTACCTAACACTGTATTTCGGTCATTTGCTTATTATCTGTTGCCACTTAAAAGAATGATGTATTTTTGAGTGTAGAATCTTTGTTTTGTTTACCTTTTTATTCACAGGATCTGGATTACCATCTATCATATACTATAGGTTCAGTTAATCTATTTGAAATAAGTGAATTAATGTTTGCAAATACCTAGGTTAGAAACATCCATGTCCTTTCTAGTTTCCAGAATTAGGGTGTTAAAGATGGCGTTTCATAAGAAGACTGCCTGCTCTAAACATCCAGAGACAAGGCTTTTCTTTTGTCCCAGGTCTGAAGCTTCTTTGTAAGTCTCACACACAATGTGCATCTCAATGTCTCTTCATGAAACACTGGCAGATATTACTTGCCTTTGTTTTTACCATTTGGTGTTATGAAGCTGATGAACAAAGTACTTTAAATATCAAGAATCATTTTTAACAACACATTATTAATTTCTGGACCGAACTAAAAATGATTCTTGTACTTGATTCCAAAGAAAGATAATAATGTACATTTGGTTAAAAAAAAAATCCCCTAAAAATAAGCCTATATGGAACACAGGATATTAAAATGCATTCTTCTTAAAAAAAGTTCCCAGACATACTAACCTTGTAAAATGTCTGGCTCTGAACTGGTTTGAGGTTTTGCTTGGACTCCAAATATAAGTTTGTGTATTTTATATGTCCATCTCTATAATTATTGATTTCCATTGGGATGCAGTCTTGGCAAAGTGAGTTTATTGTTTCAGTGGGAACAACAATACTATAACTCTAAATGTGATAAATTAACATTGTATTCTGATGATAACTTCAGTTTCAGAGCTGGATACATACTTGAAGGAAAATCTAAAAATAGATCATTGAGATAAAATGCAGTAACTTTGTAGACACAAATACTGAGAGAAAAAGATACACAAGAATACACACACACACATACACACTGGCTATATAACTGAGGTAAGATCAATATTAAAAAAAAACACAGCAAGAAAATAAATACACAAAAAATGAACACCTTACTTAAATATTTAACAATTTCTGAGAAATTATCATAATTGACATATATTCTTAGTAGCAAGTGCTTCTTTTATAATCATTTGGCCACATCTCTGAGAAAAGATTGGATTCAGTGTCTTGAGAAATAAAAAAAAATAAAAATCACCCAATATAAAATCCATGGATTTTTATTTTATAACAAGATTGTAAAAGTATTTTATAACTTCGAGATGCTGCCAAAACCAACCAAACAAAAAATCTCATACAATTAATAAATCCAAATACAAATTCTGACCTACAGATGTGATATTTTAGTGTTCCATAAAATAACTGCCTTGGTTATAAAATGATTTTTGTCCTCCTGATCCTCTTCATAAATGTAAGTAAACACACTTTGAATCACAGTTCATCTACAAAAGACAATGATTTAATTCCACAAGTTTAACATATAAGTCACCTTCTACTAGGCCCCCCCAAAAAATTACATATAATGGAAAATACTGGGTTCTAGTCAGAAACTCACTGTTTTGGTGAGTGAGATTCACTAAAAATATAATAAATGAACTTTCATTGTGTTCCTGAAGTTGTAAAGAAAAAAAGACTTTTTGAGGTTTATACTGTATTTTAAAAATATTTGGTTTGTTAGTTATAAATAAGCTTAAATATTTTGCTACGTGTTTAATTTTTCATACCACCTGTAGCATTACATTATGCTCCCTTATTTACTGGACTAAACCATAATGTCTGAGAGAGCATCATTTCTGCCTTAGTTATGTTTTTATTTTTAGTACTTTCCAAAGACTATGTGCAAAATTACTATATACTTATTGAATATATTACTATGAATGTCCAACATTTTCCAAACCCAAGATTTATTAGAGATCTCTTTAAACAAACACGATTGCAGATTTGACTAAGGGAAATTGAATGGCTCCCAAAGATTTAAGTCCAATCTCTTTAGCCTAATCTCTTCTTTCATACTTGGATTTCAGCCTACGTTTACAACCTGACTTCTCTCTACATCTTTATAGGTAGGTCTACTCCTGCTTCCCCAGCTATATATTTCTATTCCACTTCAACTGTCAGGAATGCTGTTTCTCTTCCACATGTGTTATCAAAAAGCTTAGACTCTTGTGAAACTTTAATTCAAATCCAGTCTTCTCTCTCTGCAATAACTAGAATAGGTGGAGATACCTAGACTAGATAACCATCTTTTTTGAACAGCAGTAGCAAATCTGTCTTTTGAATCCCCATAGAAATTTTTAGCAAAACCATTGTTTCACAGTTATATTGTAAGAAGGTATGTTTGATTTATGAACATAACTCTTTAGATATATTTTAGAATTCTCAAAGATATAAACACACATTGTATAGATTATTTTGGAGAGTTTATGGGTTTAATTTAAGGACACTTCTTTTTAAAAACAATTCTACATAACCTAAAATAAAACAACTAGCCTTTATTGGCCTGTTTCTTTAATTAGAAAATTCATTAATTAGATCAAATTATGGAGATATCCCCATAACTGACCATTTCACACATAACCTATACATTGATTTATTATTACAAAATGCCTTTTACCTATAGTCCACCCCTAGTTCCTAGAAGGACTTTCCTGTCAATTGCTTTATATATTCTGTATAGACAGGGTCTGATGAACATGGAGAAATTTAGAGCAAGGGTGGTAGATTAATGGATGTATTTTATAGTTATTGTCAAGACCTTGGACACACTGCTTAAGATCTCAGGATCTCAATTTGTTAAAAAACTAAACTTGGAATGAGAGGAGCCTACTTTATAAATTTTGCAGGGGGGTGTGTTGAGGTTTCTTTAATATTAATGATTTACGTGGAAATTGTTTAGAGTATCAACCTACTTAAGAACTGTTAAGTTTCTGCCATCACTAAATGAGTGTACAATGAAAAATCCTACATCATCAAATAAATGAATTTTTATCATTTTTATGGTTAGCTTTGGTTAACAGTTTACCTGTTGGTATGCCTGTTGTCTTAAAATACCTAGAAAATGACATGTGGATTTGCACTGAACATAAAGGCCTTTTCTCCATTGTTGTTTATGGATAAACTGAATGAATCTCTTAAGGGAGCCTGAAGTAATTCTGCCTTGGAGTGCTCATCTGTCGAGGCAGAAAGAATATGTGCTCCCTGATCTTGCTTCACTGGGTGTGAAGCATGGTTGTACCTAATAGAGTCATACAAGGTGAAGTGAGAATTGGACACCAAGGATGCAATTTCTACTAAATGCTAGTTTTTTCAGAAACTTAATTGCTTATTAATAAAGAGGAGAAATTTACTGCATTAGTAAATAAATATTGAGCATGTTGTCATAATTTACTATAATAATATCACATTTCTATACCACTTATTACTCCTGTAATTATTTATTTAGCACCTGTTTCTCTGCTAGACTGTCAGATTTATAAGAGGGTAATATATTTGTGTTTTATTCAGAACTATGTTCCATGGGCCTACTTCAGGTCTGTGCTATCTCTGAGGTTCTTAATAATTATATAATGAAGCAAATTTTCATTATTGGAGCACTGCAATGTACTACTGTGGCTATTTCTTAAAATTGGTCATAAGGTACAGTGAAATCAATAATTAAGGGATATATAATACATAATAAGACAAGAATCTTTGAATTTTTTTGAAATAACGATTTGTCTGTGATGACTTCAATACAGGTTTTCTTTTTTTAAATTTTTTTGTTTTTATTTTCATTTTTAAAGATTTTATTTATTTATTTGACAGAGATCACAAGTAGGCAGAGAGAGAGAGAGGAGGAAGCAGGCTCCCTGCTGAGCAGAGAGCCTGATGCGGAGTTCGATCCCAGGACCCTGAGATCATGACCTAAGCTGAAGGCAGAGGATTAACCCACTGAGCCACCCAGGTGCCCCTCAATACAGGTTTTCAAAAGGCAATAAAAAAGCCTTCATTCTTTCCCCCTTGTAAATATAATATTCAGATAAATTAGTTGAACCGTTGTATCCCTAACTGTTAGTTTAAATTTTTATAACCATGTTTTATAACCATGCTATAATTATTCAAATATAAGTTGTAATATAATTTAAATGTCATAATTTTAACTTATCCAAGATAAAATATTTCAAATACGAGCTCAATTAATGATACTGATCACAGGTTTGTTATCTCTTCACAGTTTCTCAGAATTACTTATTATACCCTTACAGAAGTATTATCTTATGATGTTTATATGGATCTCACTATCAGAGGAGTGTCTGGTTCTAGTTATAAAAAACAAATGTCAAATATGTAATTCATTGAGGAAATACTTCAATGAAGTTGTTCCCAAAGGGGAAAATATACACGATGTGAATGTGATCAATAAGAAGGGATAACTGGAAGTCAGCTTTAAAGCATAGTCCCCAGAATAAATAAGCATATCATTGAACAAATAACAGATTGTGAAGGACAGTCAACTGTAGTTTGGAAAGAAGAGTCCAAAAGTGAGGGACTGCTTTAGGGAATACTTTTTGGAGATTAAGAGATAAAAGTTTGAAGCCCAGATTCACCACTTAAGTTCTGGGAATTAGACCAAGTTACTTAAATTCTTTCCATCTCCTGTTCAAGGAGAAAACTGGCATCATTGTAGTGAGTGCACAGAGCACAAACCCAGTGCCCTCAGACTTGGACTCTTCTGAACCATAAAGGCACCAAAAGAGTAATCTTTTTTCTTTTGTCCCAAACTCTAAATATGTATAAGATTCCCTTCCAAGCATGAGTGTTTTAAGAAACTGGGTAAAACCATCATCTCTCTAACTCCTGGGCAAAACTCTGGTATGTAGTATCTTTCCTTGGATTGTCATTCACTTTCCTGGGGCACAGATTCTACGTAAACACTCCTCAGTTCCCACTGCAGGGTTGAACTCACTCTTTCACCTCTATCTCTACTCCTAATTGCATTTATACAATTGTATTTGTATTTTTTTTTTTTAATTCCCTGTAGTGTCATAACAGGGAGGTAGTGGTAAGGCAGGATCCCATTGCTGGCCAGTAGGAGTAGAGTTCATGCATAGTACAGCTTTAATCAAGAATGGCCACTCGGCTTGTTCCAAGGCATTCTGTGTTCTTAACTTTTTAACTGCCCTCATTTTTGTGGTTTCAAGAATGTGAACAATTCCACAATTCCACCTCTTTTTTTCCCCCTTACTCTTTGTTTTTTGTTTTTTGTTTTCTTTTCCCCTCTCCCCTCAACGTCTATGTCCTCAGGGCCAGCCTGACCTGAACCTTTAATTCAGAATTTACCTCTTTCAGTTCCAGAAATTACTCTTGATTCGTTTTTCCTTCTTTTCTATATTAAATTTTGCCTCACATCCATTATCATTACTCCAAAACACAACAAAAGAACAAATCATAGTAATGTTAGTAGAAAATGGATTTTTGCTCTTTGGAAAGATAATAAATCCATAGGTTCTTATGTCATGTAACAAAATACACCTTGGATATTAAAATACTTAGTTTTTTTAATGCCATAAAACAATATACTATTAAAATTTGGTGGCTAACAGGGGCGACTGGGTGGCTCAGTGGGTTAAGCCACTGCCTTCGGCTTAGGTCATGATCTCAAGGTCCTGGGATCGAGCCTCGCATTGGGCTCTCTGCTCAGCGGGGAGCCTGCTTCCCCTTCTCTCTCTCTGCCTCCCTCTCTCTGCTTACTTGTGATCTCTCTCTGTCAAATAAATAAATAAAATCTTAAAAAAAAATTGGTGACTAACATAATTAAATGTAAAAAAGCCAAATGATTAAAATACTAGGAAAAAAGAATAAATAAATGTAGCTTAAATTCAAAATGGTGATGAATTGCTGAGCTCAAAAGACAAGAAGACATTATAAAGAAAGATACCTGATAACACAAAATTAGAAGTTCATATTTAAAAAAATATATTTTAAATATTTATCTGTTTAGCCAATGTTATATCCAAATTGTAAATTAAGACAAAGTGTTTTTAAGGAAATATGACAAAAGATTATGTTAACATATAAAATTTACTGATTTCGGAAACTTATGCTTTTTAAAAATTACTAAGGACACTAAAAGGTTTTATTTATATCTATCAATATGTACTGCGATAGATATTAAAACACATTGAAAAATATGTATCTATTACTTCATCTAAAATTATAATAAACTAATCGCATTTTAACACAAATACATATTCTAATGAAAAAATATTTCTAAAACTGGTTAGTGAGAATGTAGCATTGCTTTGTATTTTTGTACATTTCTTTAATATCTGGCTTTGTAGCTGGATTCTCAGATCTGCATCTTAATTCAATCTGTGGTAATAGCACCCATCTGTAGTCTCTGGTGTAGAAGACTACACCATATGCTCATCAGAAAATGAGAGTGAGGGGTCTCTGGGTGGCTCAGTGTGTTAAAGCCTCTGTCTTTGGCTCTGGTCATGATCCCACCATCCTGAGATCAAGCCCTGCGTCAGGCTCTCCGTTCAGCAGGGAGCCTGTTTCCTCCTCTCTCCCTCTGCCTGCCTCTCTGCCTACTTGTGATCTCTCTGTCAAATAAATAAATAAAATCTTAAAAAAAAAAAGAAGAAGAAGAAAAGAAAATGAGAGTGAAAGAGGCAGATTATAGTTTCATTTTATTTTGAAAAAGTACTTTTGAGCTTGCAAAGCCCCTGAAAAGTTCCTGAGGATCACATTCTGTATATCTGTACAGTCTATAAATTACACTCTGAGAACTACTGTCCTCAACCAGTCAGGGCCGTACTAGGAGTTGGTATTAATATCAATGTCACAAAAGCAGCATGGTCGTGCATAGTTAAGCAAGACTGACCTGGGTATGAAAGTAACCGTCACAAATTTCTCTGAACTATACAGTTTAGTTACACAGCCTTCCAAATTAGGTTAATTACATTAGTTAAATGGGAACATGTTTACATTATAAAATTGAATATAAAAAGATACAAAATTATATGTCTAATGTGATCTATTAAAATACCTACAGACACATTTTAAAAATTACTGGAATTAGATCTAAATAATGCTGCTAAAACTTTTCTTTAAAAAGCACTGGGGGAAAAAACTAGAAGAAAATGCTCAGAATTATCAGTGATTGCCTTTGGGACATGGATATGCATTTCCAAATGTCCAGCAGTGCAAAGAGTGAGAATCCAGTCTCCATCTCCTGGGCTATTATGGAATTTTAGGCCCCTGAACTGTTTTCTCTCAGGGTTCCTGTTTCTCTCACTTAATGAATCAATTCTTTGTTGGTTAGAATTAGGTCCAGAGTAGTCATTTCCCAAATAATTCATTTCCTTTATCTTTGATGGATGGAATTTTCAATAAGGTGTGTCAGGAACTTGTCAGATGATGTGACTTTGCTGAAAGAGAATTTCAGCAGATGTCTATAGACTGACTCTCCCATTGCTACTTTGTTTGGCTTCTGAGGCAGTTCGGTGATCTGTGTCAGGTCACGTCATCCATTTCCTTCCTCCGGCAGTTGCTCAGTGGTACACTCCCACACTGCTGTTTAGTTTGTAATGTTCCCATTTTTTTCGTCATCTATTTGATGTACAGCATGTTTTGTACCTAGATTAATGAATGAGCATTTCTTTGGGGCAGGCACTGTACAAGGCTCTCTCTGCCCGCTCAGTCCCTTGGGGAGCCCTCGCTCAGAGACTGGGTTTTCAGAGTGCTTCTCTGACACTTGGTAGGTTTCCATAGCAGGCTCTGTGGACAGATTGATTGCTTCTGTAGAAACATACATGAAGCAAACTGGTGCACATATATAAAGTTTGAATAAAGGAATTCATTTGATCTTTTCACAGAAGTCTCATGATATTCTTAATTGCCATATTCTTAAAATATATTCAAGTACAACTGAGTTGGTTTGCTTGTCTCAGCCAACATTCTTTTTTTTTTTTTTTTAAGATTTTATTTATTTGTCAGAGAGAGAGCATGCAAATACGCAAGGGAGTGGCAGGCAGAGGGAAAGGAAGAAGCAGGCTCCCTGCTGAGCAAAGAGCCTGATGTGGGACTCCCATCCCTGGACCCTGGGATCATGACCTGAGCCAAAGACAGCTGCTTAAGGGACTGAGCCACCCAGGCATCCCTCAGTGAACATTCTTGTATGCTATAGTTTGTTTCCTTTAACCCATCTTGTGTACTTGAACAATTCATGTTTGCTATTTGAACTGCATTTTTATCTCTCTTGTCTTGCATTTTTATATGCATCCTTAATGTCAAAAAGTGCATGAGTATATCAAATTTAGTTAACAGAAGTGTAAAAAATTACCTGTGAAAATACTATAGTTCCATGTAAGTATAAAAATGCTAATCATTAACAGATTTCTATTATAAATATAAAAAGGGATTCCATATGTACTAGGCACGTGAAACTTCAAGGATGTGAATTTTTCTGAGAAGCTGTTCCTGAAGGGCGAGACTGGGAAGTACGATGAGGATGATCTCACATCAATATATTTGTTCTTGGTCGCCATCAAATCTGTTGTTATGTAACTGTCGAATAGCATCCTAGATCTTTCTGATATTTTCATAACAAAAGCTTAAATATGCTTACCAGTATTCTTGATGGACCTGTAAAAGCCTGGAATAATGATGAAAAAGTTGACATTTGTTAAGCATTTATCAGTGGTTGGCCTTGAGAATTCCATAATTCTTTCAACACCAGTGTGAAGTAGGCACTACGATGATGATGAGGAGGATGATGATGATTGCACTTTCATGAATATGATAACTGAGTCTTAGAGGAATTAAATAACTTATTCAAGGCCATCCAGGTCTTTAGTGGATAGGAAGGACATTTATCTCCGAGATTCTCTTCAGACAGCCCATTCTTAACCATTAAATACATCATATAAAACTACATAAGCATTACTAAAGAAAGAACAAAGCAAACAAAAACAAATGGAAATTAAACTATTTTCAAAAATGTCTAAAACTAGCATAGAAATAGAAGAAGGGAGGGGTGCCTGGGTGGCACAGTTGGTTAAGCAGCTGCTTTAGGCTTAGGTCATGATTTCCAGTTCCGAGTTCCTAGGTTCAAGGCCCATGGAGCTCCCCACTCAGTGGGGAGTCGGCTTTTATCTCTCCCTCTGCCCTGGATGTTTTGTCTGTCTCTCTTTCTCTCTCCCTCTGAAATAGATGAATTATATAAAAAAAAAAAAGGAAAAGGAAAAGAAAAGAAAAAGAAATGGAAGAAGGGAGAGCCTAGAGCCAAGCTCACCTTCTAATTCTCTCCTATGACATTTTTGCATAGGAAGAATGAAGAACACAGCCTTCTCCCCCAAGTCCTTCAATTAAAGTCTCAGGCCTAACCTTGAAGATGCTTCTTTGACTCCTTAATGATGTCATTTGTAACCACATGATGTAGCAATTAGGAATTTTTCTTGGGATTTTCCTTCTCGGTGCACTTTTCCAGAAGGCTTAGCTTCGTACTCTACGTCATGAGATTCAACATTATTGGGGCATTGTTAGTTAGTGACTCTCCTGTCTCATATGAATTCTTCTCCCTAATGATGCCTATTTATTCCTTTTCTTTGAATATAGACTATTGCTTCCTATTTCAAAGACCTAATTCCTATGCTTAGCAAAGATCGGTGTATTTATTTGCATATGTGCCTGGCTCCTTTGCTCTAGTGGTAAAATTTCCCCCACTGTGACATAGCACTTCATATTTAAAAAAAAAATTTCTGTTTTGTTATTTTTATTTGTCCCTGCATATCATTTAAATTTTCTGTTTTGTTATTTTTATTTGTCCCTGCATATCATTTAGGAATGTTAAAATCACTGGTTTCTATTTTACACTATGTTTCTCCCAATCAGTATAAATATTTTTTTCTTTCAAGTTGTGCAAGTTTCTCAAGTCCATCGACCTATACTCCTGCGAAACAAACTCTCTCTGCACTTCATGAGACCGTGCTCCTGGCCAGTCATCCCTCCTCTGGGTCATCATCTCCAACAGAACTCATAACCCCTGTGGTTCTCCTTGGTGGCTACTTCAGAAATTGTGAAAAACAGTGTATTTCTTTCCAAGATCTAGCCATTTCAAACTCCAGAAACTCCTGCTTATATTTTAGGGTGTTTTCCTTTTTTTTCCCCCTAGTTTCTGATATCCACAGGAACCAGTTAACACTAATTAACACTAGCCTTTGAAAGTCAATTAGTTTTACATCACCCAAAAATTGGAGTGCAAGATCTCTAAGAATTATACAAAATTAATTACGCCCATCTTCTATGGAAAAAAATAAATTGGCCAAAGCTAGAAAGTTTTCTGTAGGAGAAATGAGATCTTACATTTTCTTCCTGCCTCTGTGGCTTGACCACCCTGCCAAGAAAGGAAATTACGTTGTTTTTCTCTTTTAAAACTAACCCATGCTCTGTGTGATGATTAAGTATATTTCTTTCTTATTAACTTCCTGGTTAATTTCTTACATTGGTTGTAGAAAAGTTTCCTAAGGTTACATGTCTTTTCTTCAGTCTTTGTTTCTGGCTAGTAGCATATGTACTGAAATATTATCACCAAAATCTCTTTTGTCTTTCCTGACATTGTTATGAACAGTGATACCTCTTTTGTGTTATTTAGCCTCCCTTTCATCCTTTTTTCCTTCAGTCCTTTGATAGATGGCACATTTGTTTACCTGGTGTCCTCATGTTTCAAAATTTACTGTCAATTATGTTTGATGTGGGAAAGAATGAAGACAACCCAGTTCTAATTTTGTTTTGAACCATTTAATTTCATTCCATTACTGCTGAATATATGACAACCAAACTAGAATACCCTGTTTTGCCTCATTTCTATATTGTTTCTATTCTGCCTTATAGTTTTACAGCAAAAGTTAAGTATACTTGTATGGCTTAAAAGGACTGTTGAAAACTCCCTCTCACAGTAAAATTTGTACTAAGCATATGAAGTTGCAGAGCATTTTCAAGTATTCAAGTTAAAAGACAAAATACAGAAAAAAATATATATTAAGCTTCTAATTCCTAATAACAAAAGTTTTAAAAAGGTATTTATAGCTGTACATTTTTAGAATTCAGGATCAGTTTTCATTTGTGATTGTAGAATCCTTTAAACTTGTAGACTATTTTTTTTAAAGACATTTATTTTTAGAGAGGGAGCATGTGCATGCAGGGGAGTGGGGGCAGAGGGAGACAATCAGACTCCCCGCTCAGCAGGAAGCCCACTGAGGGACTTGATTCCAGGATCCTAAGATCATGACCAGAGCTGAAATCAAGAGTCAGATGCTTAACCTACTGGGCCATCTACGTGCCCCTGAATAGTGCCTTTTTTTTTTTTTTTTAACTTTTAGAATAACATGCATACCTGGAATTTCAGAACCTATCACTTTTCCAACAGCATAGAAAACTTAAATATCTTTGTACGGGCTTATCAGAAATAAATGTTTTATCGTTTTAAAACTGTGTCTCATAATGAGATAATTCTATTATTTGTATATACTTAAATTGAGGATATTTCAAAAATCAAAACAAATAAAGCAATTAGATGAAATGACCCAAAGAAAAGCATCTTATAGTCAGACTTTTTAGCAGGTACAAAACTTATATTAAAAAAAAAAAAAAAAAAAAAAACAAACCACATGGACTTTCAAACTGCATATTTTTCTCATTAAAATGCATATTGTAGGGGCACCTGGGTGGCTCAGTCAGTTAAGTGTCTGCCTTCGGCTCAGGTCATGATCTCAGGGTCCTGGGATCGAGCCCCACATCGGGCTCCCTACTCAGCCGGAAGCCTGCTTCTCCCTCTCTCACTCCCCCTGCTTGTGTTCCCTCTCTCACTGTGTCTTGAAAAAAAAAAAAAAAAGAAAAAAAAATGCATATTGTAAAGGTCTTGATTTCACAATGATTTAGTTTTACTTTTTGGAATTCAATTTACATTCACTTAATAGGCTTCTACTAAATCACCACTTATAATTAAAAAATGCATTTCAGAAACTTTTATGTTTAAATATGTATTTATGATTACCTTGTAGGGTCCAGGCCATTTTCTTATAATACAGACTGGGTTAAAAATTAGGGTCCTGTTTATACTCTTGGAATTAGGGTAGACTCAAACAAATAAGGTCTGCTTTTGAAATCAATTATATAATATATATTAGAAAAAGTAAAATTAGTATTGAGGACAATAAATAAATAGCTATCTTACTGCTAAATTATCTTTTTAAATGCCAAGTTAAACTTATTATATTGTATAGACTATAACATCAGTACAACCCAAATCCTTACCTACTTTTAAAATACTGAAATAAATTGTAAAAGAAAAGCATATTTTTAATATTAAAAATCTATGTCATTTATTGTGCATGATGGATAAAGAAGATCTGTAAAACATAATGCATGGATGGGAAATGTTGCAAAGATTTGTATAGAATTGCCATTTCTTGTTAAAGCCATTACTGGAGACTTTAAGCTATTTCCTTTCATTCCAGGATGTTTCCATATATTTCCATTTATAGTACTCATTATATAGGCCATGAGTTCTTCAGACCAGCCAGGTTTTTCATCCATGTTTTATTGACCAAGGAATATACATTAAGGAATTACATTCTCAAACACTTACAAATTGGTCTTTTATTCCTGGTCTTTTTGTCTAAAATACTTTAACTTGGACTTACATATTTTTTACATTTCTTCAATTTCCTCCTTAGTTTCGTCTAGATTTAGCAGACAGAAATTTTTCTAAGTGGAAACAGTATAATGTGAAATCTTGATCAAATTTTTTAAAAATACAGAAAATACCAAAAAAAAAAAAAAAGATGACATAGAAATTGTGGTGAGAATAATTTAAAAGTTAGTCATTGACTTGATAAGTTAAGGCTTTCTAGAAAACATTTATATAGATTCTGGTTTTCTAAATATCACAGAAACAAACTGTGTAAATATGGCATATTTCTATACCTGAATAAATTTCTAGTTAATTGACTGAGTGAAGTCATTTTTTCCAACAAAATGGGTGAGAAATTGAGCAGCGCCAAGGACTTCAAAAGCAACTTTGTTTTTGTTATTCTGAAGTTGTGAAACACTGGAGGCTTGTTTTCTGGTCAAAACAGTTGTTTCTACTCTCATATTATAGACATTCTAATTCAGGGAATTCCATTCTGTATACTTAATTTCCCTGAGAATCTTAACTGGAAATGATCTGTGTTGTCCTTAGCCAGTCATGAAAGTCTGGTATGCAGATGCTGTTTTATTCTAATGAAGTTACAGTGGTAGATAAATTGATTTCATGACTTGGTTGGAAAAATAAAATTTGCTATGATAAAAAGAACAGTAAAGCCATATTTTCATATCATTTTTCAAGAAATGACCTGAATTTAATGATTCTAAGTTATTTCTGTCCCCTCCGTTTCCCTAGCAAATATCAACTATGCATCTATTTGTTTCTTGTGGTGGTGCATACATAACAGATTGACTCGGAAAATATGACATTTGTAAAGAATCATATTTAAAAGGGCCAGCATCGAATTCTTTCTCGGACAAAATTGCAAAAAAAAAAAAAAAATCTGATTGAAAAAAAAGATCTGATTGAAAGAGTAGTTTTCCCTTCCAGCCCCAAAGGCAGAAAAATCCCAGCAGTATTGTTTTGTCTCTATCAGTGTTTGACAGGATAAAACTTATTGTGCAGATGATTTAATATTCATTTATTGTCACTTAACTGTATGTTTTGTTATTGTTGTTTTAGAAAAATCTATTAAAAGAAACTCTATTCAAAGTACTGGCAATGTAATGCAGGAGAGAGGGGAGATATAGGGAAAGGAATGGAAAGGAGAGGAAAGTGGAAATTGAATGGGTGAGATAATGGTACAGATCCATACCTTCTTCTAGTTAATAGTAAAAATTTTAAAATGCTGCATCTCTCATATTAAAAAGGAAATAAGAAATGGTTTGTTTAATAAGAGAGTAAGTTGAGAGCCATCTTACTACTTAAGGAAGTATCATGAGTTGAGCTGAACACAAATCTCTGCTCTAAGTTTTCTTAGCTGTATAGATGAAGTAAAGAGTAAGCAATGACTTCATACAGAGGGAAATACATTGCCAATGCTCTTTAGTATATCTTTTTATGTCCAAGAACTCTCTGGATTTATTACATCATTGTAAGTTTTGCTTTAAATTTTAAATGTTTATAATATCATTTTGATGAAATTTTATTTTCAGCTAGAACATGGTGACATTTTTATTTTTCTATTTTCTATTTTCTATTTTTTCAGAGCATTAAGCTCATAGCATATGACTTGAGAGTAAGCATTAGTGTGTTGAGATAACATATGTTCTCAATAGGTAACTGACACATAAAAGAAGAAAAATGTGATTTAATGAAGCAATTTCAGAATTTGTAACTTAACATATGGTTTGAGAAGAGGATAAAATCAATAAACAATGTGGACCTGAAAGCTCACAGACAGAACTACTTCTTAGGTTAGATCCCATATTTTACGACATTTTAATGTTGTGATCATTGAAGCTTTCTTATTCTCTCTGAAAAATATGCCATGGAAAAAAAGCGGCATTTCAGAATTTGATGTCCATTCTATAAATAGCATTTCAGGTCAGTTTCTCTTCTAATAAGACAAGGAAAATGAAACACTTTTCCCCATATTTTATATTAATTTACTCATTTATGTTGAACTATGCTTTACCCATCTGAATTTTTATATCCACTATATAATATATGTTATGCAGGATCACAGAAATATATTAGGTATCTGGAAAATATATGAAGAAATAAATTATCTTATAGAGAAGAGTCTCTTATGTTAAAACTTGTTTCTAGATCACTTTTCTTTTTTTATTTCAGGATATTTTGAGAACTGGTACAATTGATGACCAAACTTCTAAAACACTTATATTACAAAAGAAAGAAGGGTGTGTGTGTGTGTGTGTGTGTGTTTGCAGTATATATTTGTTACAGATTAATTTGGTACTTGTCCTTACCAATCTAAACTTTCTTACCCATTAGCTTCCCATAAGTGACATATCACTTGTTCCCATAAGGGACATATTTATTTGATCTCAATAAATACTTGTTGATATAATGAATATAAATGAATAATGTAGCCATTTGACTCCAGCCTGTTTATTTTCTGATAGTCTCAGATGTTTCTCAGGATACAATAGCATACTGTTACAGAACTGATTATCCTTTCTCACCCACCCCTGAAACTACAGTCATGTTGTATAACTATGTCCTTGAGACATCCACATTTGGTCTTGGCTCTTAGAATGCTGCCAGCACCTTCTTTCCTTCTTATAAAAAGGGGCTTACCTTAAGAATGTAGTTGAATTTTTGAGGTTCTACTTATAACTTCTGGAATAAGGAGGCAAAAGTTATCCTGCTGGGTTATATTAAAAATCAGACAATTCTCAATTTCTAATGTAGTATTTGAGAAAAAAAAATGAGATTTGGGGGAGTCATTTTTCAAAGGCCTTTCCAAGATGTGGTCTTACTAGAGGAAGCCAAACAAGGTTCCTGGTCTGCGTGTGAATGGGGAAGTGGGCATTATGTGTGGGAAGGATAGGAGAGAGTTTTGAAAGCCATCCAGATCATTAGGAATGTTGACTTATCTTTATATAAGTGCTATGAATAAATTGTCACCTTATACATGATTCTAATCCTGACTATCTAAAAAAATACTTTCTAATATGTTACTTTAAGGGGTATGTGTAAGTGTGTGTGTGTGTGAAAGAGAGAGGGGAGAGAGAGAGAGAGATTGTGTGCACACGTATGCTTGCACACATACTTTCCTGAGTTCATGTAACTTTGTCTTTATACTACTAATCTTCTGTCTTGAAAATAATATGGCTTCCAAGAGAGATCCAACATTTACACAACCCATCTGCACCCTTTTTTCAATCACTAACAGTTCTTCAAAGACACCAAGTGTCATGATAGATCAAGTTGACTGCATTTCAAAGGTTCTTGACTTTTTTTGGAAACAGTGAATAAGAGATAAAGACAACTGAGTAATGCAAGATATAAAAATAAATTAACCATGGTAATTAAGGATTTAGGTGCTTGAATAAACAGTTGTGCTCCGAATCATTCTTTGGTTACTAAGCAGCATTATTAATGATGCTTTCTAAGAATTCTAAATTTAAACTTTAATGTGGTAGAGCAGCCACTGTATTTTTAAACAATATAAATGAAAAATAAAGGTGACTATATCCATTGTTATATGTTTAATATGAGGGAAATACAGAATACAAAGACTCTAGGAACAATATCTGGGCAAGTGTAACTGAGGTCATTAGTTTATGATTTTCATGTTGTTCATGTCCAATCAAAAGAATATATTTTTCCTAGTTTTGAAAAAAATGAAGTTACCGAATACATTAAACTTTTGTAGGATTAAATGTATATTTTAAATGTATTGATTGCTTTCAGTGGAAAGTTACTGCTTTATGTATTTTTAAAGGAACCTACTGTCTCAGTCCCCACTCCCTGCAGGGTGCTTGGTCAGGCCCTATCACATATCAGGCACTATAAGAAGTTCTTGGCAACTACATTTGGATATAGTGAAGGAGAAGATCACTCTATATCTCTTCCTCAAGAATAGTATAATCTTGTGGTTAGGGTTATAGGCTCTAGAAGTCAGATGTATGAACAAGGACTATGTGAATGAAAAGGGGAAAAATGGGTTGATATGAAGAACATTTTAGTGATCAGTGCAGTAGGGATTGACATAGATTAACAGAAAGATCAGGGAAATAATCGATGTGGAACATAAATAACAAAAAGATGTCAAGGTTAAATTCTTGATTTCTGGTTTGTGCGACAGAACAGATGTAATAGTGAAATAGGGAACGCTAGAGTTAGTCAATTGGGGCAGATTCAGGGCAGTAAGAATGTTATTTCCTATTAGGATATATTGATACACCCCAGAGATGTCAGGAAGGCAGACTGAGATACAAATGTGGCACTCAGAGGAGCTGTCTGGACTGGAGATAGCATGTTAAGAAGCCTCTGAACAGTTATTTATTCAAGTCTTAGATACGTAGAACGCCTGGAGATTGCAGTGAAAATAGAAAAGACCTGGGAAAAATTCTAGGAGAAAATATCAATAAAGTCCAGTGCTCTTATGGTACGAGGTAAGGTCAGGTGTAGAAAAACAGTCAGGATTTTTAATATGGGAACCATGGGAAAACAAAAAAATATCATTCTGGTGGAGCCAGAAGAGGGATGGAGGGACTATTTCCCTCTAGCTACAGTGTGCGTCCAGGTGACCTTCACTCTGCAGCCAATGTCTTCCTCCCTCTTTATCTCCTCCATTCACTTATTCAGGAAAACTTTTTCTGACCTTACTGCCTACTTCAACTCTCCACATTATATGCATATTGAGCAATTTATCATTCTTCAATTTATTTGAGTGGCTTTTTTAAACTAATATTATTTCCTTTTCTAGAATTTAATCTTCATGAAAGCAGGACCATGTGTAGTTGTACAGTTCACTTGAATCCCTAGCACCTGGCATATTTTGGGATATTGTAAGGGTTTAAAAACATTTGTTGAGAAAAAGAGAGGAGATGGGAAGCAAAGACGAAAGTGGTAGAGGGAGGCAAAAAGGAAGACTGGAAGCTATAAGGGAATAAATGAAGAAGATTCCGGGGAATAATAGGCTTCCAGAAAAATATTAAGTAGATTATATAACTCTGACATAGGGAAAAATATTACCTCAAAATGTTAAGTACAAAACACATGGAGTAAGTGAACAACTCTAACTATATAACTTGATGAATTATACAACATGATACATACACACGTGCGCGCACGCACACACACACACACACACACAGAACACCACTAAGGTAAATATAGGGTTCCTTCATGCCAGTTTCCAGACAATAGTCTCCTGGGTAAAATGACCATTCTCTATCAGTATAGAAACTTTTTCCTTTATTTTGAAATTCATAAAATGGAAACATACAACATTATAACGTGTAACCTTTGGAGTCTGGCTTTTACTCAGCCAGAGTAAATTATGAACTATGAGATTCATTCTGATGCTTTAATGATTTGATGAAAGTAATCAAAATATACCTACAGAAATTTTAAATTATTATTTTTAAAGAAATGGTTTCCATAGCCAAGGAGGAAGACAGAAATCCCAGCTAATGCTGAGTAACTTTTCGTTTTGTAATCTTTGTGGAAAAACTAATCTTAACATTAAACACATGTTAACAAATATTTAGTATTTTCTCTCATGTATAATTTTCTCCCAAAACTAGCTCTCTTAATTAAAAATTCTGTAAATTTCACCTACTTCTTTCATAATACTAAAGTGTTAGGACGTTAGCCAAGCCATGTTAATGTCTTTTGTGGTGAAATTTAACTTGAGCAGTATTTTTGTTGACTTTTTAAAAAATGGATCTTATTTAGAGCCATCTTAGGTTCACAGAAAAATTAAGTGGAAATGTAGAGTTCCCATATTTGTCCTACTCTGCATACATTCAGTCTCCCCTATTGTCAGCATCTACACGAGTTTTTCAATCGGCATTATTGAGGTCTAATGTAAGTGTAAGTATAAATTTGATTAATTTTTTTAAAGTCAAGTCTAAGCCAAATTTGGGGCTCTAACTCAAAACCCTGAGATCAGGAGGTCACAGCTCTACTAGCTGAGCCAGCCAGGCACCCCTAAACTTGCTGAGTTTGGACAGACATATGTAGTCATCGACCTACCACCACAATCATGCTATGGAACACTCCCATCGTTCTTGAAGTTCCCTTATGCCCATTTCCTCATTTCACTTCCAACCACTGGCAAGCTTTTCATTTTCTAGGATTTCATTAGAATGATGTCATAAAGAATCTATTCTATTTTGGCTGGCCTCCTTACTTAGAAAATGCTTTTAAGAATCATTCTTGGGGCACCTGGATGTCTCAGTGTGTTAAGCCTCTGCCTTCGGCTCGGGTCATGGTCTCAGGGTCCTGGGATCAAGCCCTGCATAGGGCTCTCTGCTCAGCAGGGAGCCTGCTTCTCCCTCTCTCTCTCTGCCTGCCTCTCTGCCTACTTGTGATCTCTCTGTCAAATAAATAAATAAAATCTTAAAAAAAAAGAGTCAGGGCGCCTGGGTGGCTCAGTGGGTTAAGCCGCTGCCTTCGGCTCAGGTCATGATCTCGGGGTCCTGGGATCGAGTTCCGCATCGGGCTCTCTGCTCAGCAGGGGCCTGCTTCCCTCTCTCTCTCTCTGCCTGCCTCTCTATCTACTTGTGATCTCTCTCTGTCAAATAAATAAAATTTAAAAAAAAAAAAAAGAGTCATTCTTGGTGTTACACGTCTTTTCCTTTCTATTGCTAAGTAGTTTTCCATTGCGTGAATATAGTAAAATTTGTTGACCTAATCACCTGTTAATGGAAACTTGTTTTGTTTTTTACTTTTTGCCTGCTAAGAATAAATCCACTATGAGTTTGGAACACACAGCTTTGGATAATTGTATCTTTTCATTTCTTTTTGGGTAAATACCTAGCACTTCGACTATTAGGTTGTATGGCACATAACATAGCATGATGTTTTAACTTTATGAGAAACTACTAACCTGTTTTCTAAAGTAGCTACACAGTTTTGCATTCCTGCAAATAACTCATGCGAATTCTACATCTTCATTCCTTCTTGCTGCTATCAGTAATTTTAGTGGTAGCCATTAAGTAGAGAATGTAGTGGTATCTCATTTTGTTGAGGTTATCTGTATATCTATATCTGTGTCTATATCTCTATCTATATATACATAATATGCTTTTCCTTATTGACTAATGATGCTGTAAGCTTCTTTTCTCGTGCTTGCTTGCCATTTGTATTTGTACTTTGGCAAAATCTCTATGCACATATTGCTTAGAGCTGTGACAGTTGTTTGTTGTATTATTATTGAATCATAGTTCTTTAGGTATTCTGGATACAAGTTCTTTTTCAGACATATGTTTTGAAAATATTTTCTCCCAGTGTGTTCTTTACCTTTTAATTTTCTTAACAGTGCCTTTCAAAGAGCGGAGGTTTTTAATTTTCTGTAAATCTAAAGATTTTACTTGATATTTCATGTCTTACAAGATCTTTCTGCTACGCATGATGGAATCATGAACTATGATCGTTTTGCTCCAGATATTTTTTGCCTGTTTATTACTTTTTAATGTGGTTCTTTCTTCTTCCTGTGGTAGTCTACTCTCACATGTGAATTTTTAGCCATCAGCCAAGGACATGGAGACTCTCTGCAGATATTTCCAGGAGATCACTCTCTTCCAGAGAATGATGTATGCCAGGGCTTACTTTGATAATATCCTCTCTCAGAGCGACCACAGTCCTGCACTACCTGTTTTCCAGTGTCTTCAAACCATTATCCTATTTATTGTGTGTGTGCGTGTATGTGTGTGTGTGTTTTCTAATTGCCTAAGGCAGAAGAGTAAATCTGTCCTCTGTTACTACATATTGTCTGGAAACTTTAATCTTTATCTTCTGTAATATTGGAAGTATTATAAAAAAAAATCCATATTGAATGGATTGTCAAATATTTCCATTTGAGAAAATGTAATGCCAACAATATCCATATTCTGAAATATTCTAAGGAGTCCTTTGCTATTACTGAGTTCATAGATTGCTTCCTTCTTTAAATAATTTCAATGGGAAGATCCTTAATTTTCCATTTATATCCTGAGTGACTCCTCCTCTCATGATTCACGTTATTAATTTTTTATTGACATTTCCACTTGGCTGTTCCCATAAGCACATCAGCTACCTCTCAATGCCAAATTATCCTCACCAGACAAGTGCTTCCTTAGAGAATCAGTATTTGGCAGAGGGTGAGGTAGTATTCAAAAATCACTCTAGAGTATTTAGTTTGAGTAAGGCTGAGTTAAGTTACTTATAAGTATCCTAGTGACCTACCTCACTTGAAGGAAATTTTATTCAGTCATAGACAATTTAATAAATCTAACTTCATTAATTTTCCATATTGTCTTCCATAGAAGTCTTCCTAAAAATGACAGTGGTTCTTATAATCCCCCTGCTTACAGACTTTCCAGCATTTTTCATTACCTGGAGGAAGCTGAAAGTCTTACACATGGTATCCGACACCCCTTATGATGTAACTGAACTTTATAATTCCGGTTTTGACTCACTCTACTTTTCTTCCTCAAGAGTAGTACGATCCGGTGGTTAGGGTCAAAGAATCTAGAAGTCAGATGTTTTGATTTTTTAGCTATACATTCATCCAAAATTTACTAGAATACCCTAATCCTCCGTTTGTGTACTTATATAAATGAATTTAGGTAGTCACATCATATCCCTATGACAATTAAATGAGAACGTGCCTTTCAAGCATATAATACATGATGTCTGGCACTTGGTAAGTGCTCATTAAATACTTGTTATTTTTATTATCTATGAACAGTTAGCTACTTAGAGTTTCAAAAAACATACTAAGCACAATCATGGGGCCATAATTTTGCTCATACAATTTCCCTATTGCATAAAGGTTTTTTTTTTTCCTTGTTTCTGCTAAAATTCTTGGCATCATTCAAGGTCTGATTCAAAACCAGAAATTCTCTACAACTTCTTTCTTGCTTTTGACAGGCAGAATTATTATTTTCTTCCTTTGCCTGCTCATAACTGAATGCTCTTTCCCCAGTTGTAAGAATTATATTAGTAACTATTTATTACCATATTTACCAATCTACTAGATTGTGTGCTCATTTAAGAGATGTGGAAGATTTACAATTGAGATAAATCTATTGTGAAATATTAAATTGTGTGTGTCTACAAACATAATTATGCATATGTGTCCAAGAGTTTCTTTATGACCATAATTGAATGTATCTTATTTTCCCTGAAATGTTTATGTAGTTGAAAAATAGAATTTGAAGGCCTGTACTCTTTCTGAGTTTGTAATTTTTTTTAAATTTTCCGTTTAATTTATTCAAGCAGACAAGGTCCTTGTGCTCATGGCATTCACAGTATAGATTTTAAATAACTTACATATTCCAAAGAAAAGAAAATAAGTTTCTGTAGAACAAAGAATAAATGACTCTGATTTGAGAGTTTGGGAAAGGCTTCCTTGAGGCGATAAATCGTAAGATGACATGTGAAGAAGAGTAGAAATTAATTTGTTTTGGAGTGAAAGGCAGGAAGCTTGTCATGACCAAAGATTCTGAGGTGTGAGGGGCATAAAATTTGCGAGTTATATTTCTACATTTAAATCCTTAAAGGGGAGATGAGCTGGAATGTGTTGATAACATGTTCAGCATTGTAATTTTAAAAATCACTTTAATGGCAAACATTGTGCAGACCATGTTGAAGGGCAACTTGAGTTAGCAGGAGAAGAAGGAAGCTGCTCCATTCATCCATGTTTGAGACGTTAGGTGCATGGATGGATGCTGTCAGTAGAGAGGGAAAGAAGGAGAGTCTATCAGGAACTAATCAGAACCCATTACCTGCAGGATCTACTGATGTAATGAATGTGGGATAAAGAAGAGGAAAGAATGACTCCTACCTTTAAGGGAACTAGATTCAAGAAATAGTATAAGAATTATCAGAATGTTGGCAACCTGATTTGTGCTTTTTGATTCAGAAAAAAATGATCTCTAATGACTTGGAATTTAAGTGGTATTTTCTAAGAAAGCAAGAGGCCTAATTTTGCCTTGAAGTAGTTTTTGAAGTTGGATAAAATAAACATATTTGAAAGCAATGTTTAAATCTTTAATATTGCATTACTTAGACATTGCTTAATAAATGGGTGTTGGATGAATATATTATATTAGAGACAAGATCATGTTAATAAAAGGAGCATGGAGCATATGTGTTTCTCATGTGGTTGATACTGTGACAATTCATGTCTACATGAAGTGAAATGGAGACTTTACTTAAGCAATTATTCCAAAATTAGGTTCCAAGGCCCATTTTTCCAAGATCCTTTTGTTCTTTAGAAATTGCTTCACTCCTCTGTGTTAATTTATACATGGAGATATAGCCATTACAAAGGATATGAAATTTTGACTCTCACAAGCGTTCTAATTTCCCTTTTACATTACAAAATATTTTAAAGAAGATATCTTAAAAACAAATTTGACTAAGTAGTTTTTATACATCATTCAACTGTCAGTAAAAAATTGAAATCTTTACTCCAAATATATATATGTATGCATATATATGTGTGTATATACATGTGTGTGTGTATAAATATAATATACTCCATATATATGAGTGATTCTGATACATTTTCATCAGAAATACTGAGATAATTATAAATTTATTAATATTCTAGTTGATGTGACACAAATATTCCTGTTATAAATTCTGTATATCCTTCTAAATCCATCTAGATAAGTCCATGTGGAATTTAATGTAATTCTGTGGTTTACAAACTGAATGTCCCAGCTAGCATAGAGTTAATAAATATCCTCCAATCACAAATGTTGTTCTCAGTCAAGGAACAGAGATCTCACTGGATTATTAATACATTTTCATATGTTTTTAAGTATTTACGAAAATGTCACTTTCTCAACTTTTCTCTTAAGTACACTGTGAATTCATAGCTTACAATTATACTCATAAATATTCAATTAAAAAGTTACTTAAATGATTTACTTTAAAAATCTCATGTCTAGGAATTACAGAAATATATCAAGAAAATATTTCTTTTTCCTTGTGAGATTTAAACACTCTGAAAATGATGTCATTATCACATCATGGTAATTTTTGAAAATATGTTTCCTGCACAAAATTTGAATCTGTTGAATTTTCTTTTTAAAATGATTTTTTTGCGGAAGTCTGACTGGTTCAGTTGGTAAAGCATGTAACTCTTGATTTTTAGGGTTGTGGGTTCAAGCCCCATGTTGGGTGCAGCGATCTTAAAAATAAAATCTATAATGAATAAAGAGGTAGATAGATAAGATTAATTTTTTTAGTCCCCCCTGCTTTTTTTTTTCTTCTCACAGAAATGATTTCAAATATCCTGTCTATCTGAGTCTTAGAGTTATTTCTTTCCCCAATCTAATGCATGTGGTAAAATGATTTGTCTATGGAAGTTGAAACTTTTGACACTGCTATTTAAATTGAGAAAATAACACATTCTTCACACCTACTTCACAACATTCTTTTTGTTGTACTTATCAAAGAAAGACCAAAATTTAAGAAAAGTTTCAAAATATTTTGCCATGTTAGCTATAAGAATGGGCCTAAATGCTCCAATCAAAATAACCACCCTCGTAATCTTCAATTCCATACCTCATGTGCTCAGAGCCACAACTATGGGGAATAGTTTTTCAAACATTCTTTAAGTTGCCATACCCTTTCCACAGTTCTTGCCAAAGTTCTACACAGTAGGAACTATGAAAACACGTGCCAAACCCTCACGTTCCTCATATAGCCTCTAACAGCTGCAAACCCTTAAGCTTCAAGTGCAGCTGCCTTAAGTAGAACTATTGAAAGGACCCACAAAGGCAGATACACAGATTACATATGTTCAATAACTTTAGAGCCATAAGAATATGTGGTTATATTAAGGCCATTAGACAGGAGGGAAATTGCACCAGCACTCTCTAATTGACCCTGCAGGGAGAGTCTGATCTCCCTGATTATTCCTCCATCAGTAGCCAAATCATCTACTTTTGTTAGGATTATATATTCTTTCAACACACAAAGCCACACCAAATAAGAATACAATGACATTGGTTCAGTTGTGCCTGCCCACTGATTTGTAATTTTCCAACGGAGCACCATGCGAACCATCAATTCCTAAAAAATCTAAAGCAATCCTGGCACCAAATTACTACTAGGGACCCTATATATATGTGAGATATATATATATATATATATATATATAGGGTCCCTAGTATATATATATGAGATATATATATATATATACCAACATGGAAAATGGAACCTACCACAGACATCTGAGCCATACCATATAAAAACAAAGAGCAGATTTATCTGAGAGAAATAACTTAAAACACATTTTTCTTCTAATTTTTAAAAACTAGCTTTAACCTTGCAGTTTTCTTGTTCTTAAATATTAAAATAAGTTCAGTTAATACTTTATTTTTTTCTTTTCTTTTTAAGAATATTAGGAAACTAGACATTTTTTAATTGCTCTTATGTTTTCAGCCTGTAACTAACTTTATTTAGTTGAATGAACACTATCAGAAAAGTCCAGGTGAAGAAAGAAACTGGCATTTAAAGATCTTTTACTGTAAATGTGGGCAAGTGAATTCCCATCCCTGCCGTTTTAGTGCCCTTATATTCATTTATGCCCAGTCTCTGTGCTGAAACTTCCCATTTCTTCAAACATCCATCATTAGAGACAAAGGAATAATTCTGGAGTTAGAAATAAGTGAAGTCTACGAGTAACTTAAATGTGAAGTGAGACAAAAATGTGTTTAAACTCTTGGGTATCATAGTTTCCATGTGCAAGATAGAAAGGATATTAGCATTTTAACTATCCGTTCTAATTACCTGTTCTAATGCAAAAGAGGCACAATGTTAAAGTTTGGGCAGAGAACATAATTCTAAATAATTATTTAAATTATGGTTTAACTTTCTCATCCACCTAAACTTAATTATAGTTAAAACGAGCAGATTCATGTCACTACAGCTTCCTTAATGGTTGTCTTTTCCTCTGTCATGCTCTGTGTAAGCACTTAATTTTCATTTATAACATCTTTACTTAATCACTGACCCACCACCCACTGGACTATGTAGAGCATTTATCATGGTTTCCATATGTATATCATTGTGATGAACATCTTTGTGAATAAAACTTTTGTGAGAGCTTTGGTAAGATTCTGTATCCCTCAATAGTTGGTTCATCATTCAACTTCTGTTTGAAATGTTGTCTGAGATCTCACTCCTTCCTGAAATTCTTTGGTGGGAAACATCACTTGCTGGGAAGTTTTGTGTGCTGTTTTGTTACTGTCTCCCTTTGGAAGTGCTTCCGGTGCTGCATGTAGATCAGGATGGATATGTGCCAAACCCTCCTTTCCCACACGAAACATAGTAAAAAAGGATGACCTCAACCCCTCAATCCCCAGCTGCACAGGTATTTAAGGATCTAGGGAAGATCCTTTATCAAGGAGATTCCAGGGATCAAGAATGTCAGCTTGCTTCGTTAAGATCTCAACACAATGACCCTTCCCTCCAAAGACTTTATATTTTTAAAAATATTTTTTTGGGGTGCCTGGGTGGCTCAGTCAGTTAAGCGGCTGCCTTCGGCTTGGGTCATGATCCCAGACCCAAGGATTATTCTCTGCAGAGAGCCTACTTCTCCCTCCCCTGTGCCCACCTATCTATCTACTTGTGCTCTCTCTCTGTCAAACAAATTAAAATATATATATATATATGTTATTTATTTATTTGTCAGAGAGACCGAGAAAGAGAGCACAAGAGGGGCAGGGCGGGGCGGCATAGGGCAGGGAGCCTGATAAGGGACTCCATCCCAAGACTCTGGGATCATGACCCAAGCATAGACAGACGCTTAACCAACTGTGCCACCCAGGCGTCCTGCCTTTTTATATTAAATTGAATTTGAATCCATTTCTTAGTGAACTTTAATGTTGAGTTCATTATGACTCAGTGTTCCTCAGCCTCACTCATCTGCTGTAACTTAGGATATGGTTTTGAAACACTGCCCGCTGAGTGTAGCTCAGTAGGTCACAGAATGGAGTACTGCCCAACTGGCATTTGGGGAGATAAGATGGAAGTTACCTGTCATCTTTGAGTATGATTTCTTTGTTTTCTCTTGAAATGCCTGTTTTAAGGGAAAATATAGATGTGGGCATAGGCCTGGTATTTTTTGGTGTTTTTGCACACTTGTGTCAACAAAATTGTGCTAGGTACAATAAGACAGTTTCAATATTTTTCTTAATAGCCATTTTAGAATTTAATCACATTTGGTATAAAAATAATGCATTAAATTGGATAACAATAAAAATAACTAAAATTCATCAATCTAACTATGAGCCAGTCACCTTCAATATCTTTAGGTTAACCCATGATTTTATCTTCTTTTGTAAGTGGGTTAACTGACTTAAGTTACTTGTCATTAGTCAGCTGGTGAGCCAGAATTAAAACTCAGAAAGTCTGCATAATCTTTCTGGTTTTTAACCACAGCACTGATCCAACTCTATAGCAAATATAGCTTTATGTCTAGAGAAAGTATTGGCATAGCATAGGTAACAAATGTGCTATTTTTAGAAAAATTATATTTTGGTTATGCTTTCCTAACCTAAGTTAGATTCAGAAGGTAAAGAAAAAAGCTGTGATGGTAAATAATTTTTTTTCATATTTTAATGTGGGCAGGCTATTTTATAAGACTATTAGTAAATGTACTTAATAAATGCGTGTGTGTGTGTGTGTGTAAAATGGTAACATTTATCATCCTTTCATAGATGAACTTGGGATGTTTCTGTCTAATGCATTCTCCTAGTGGAACTCCTGGTTTGTGTGCTTGTATAGATGACAAGGCCTTCTTGGCATTCTGGTTCCTCCTTCTTAGGCACATTTCTCCCACAGGCTCATAGAACACTGTTCTACTGTATGTAGATAAAATGGAGGTTGTGAAATGCAGTTCATGTTTTCATTCTTGCTTTGACTGAACATCTGCTCACCCAAGACCAGCTTTTTTTAGTTGCATCTACTCATTACTATGGTTACCATGGTATATACTCTATTTTAGGCCTGTATCTATTGGCGTGTGGCCATTCTCTTTGGGAAGAGAAAAGAAAAAGTTTTCCAGAGCCAAACTGGCCTTCTATTCAATAAATATGGTAATTTCTGCCTATGCTAAGTTTCCTTCCCTCCCCTTTCCTTTTATGTTTGGTGTTCTTCTGTTTGGAAAGGATCTTTCCATCCAACTTTTTTGTGTGGATTTAACTACACATTTTCTACTTAATTACTCCCTCTGTTTTGAAAAGTTTCCCCTTAATTGCACTCATATAGGGTTTGTTTCTATAGTTATTGTGATATTTAAATGTGACAGTTGCTTGCTTATATTCTTCTAAATATGGTATCTAAGAAGAAAAAGCTCTGATATTTCTTGAAGAAGATCATGCTACTAGTAGATTTTAGCCACACTATAGACATGTGCTGTCCAATAGGAGAGAGAGCCAATAGCCTTATGTGGCAAATGAGTTAATGAATTGTGCTACTCTAAGTTGAATTTTACAAATTTTGAAGACTTAATAGAAAAAAGAATATAAAATATCTTAATAATCTTTATTGATTACATGAAATAATATTTTGTTATAATAAGTACAAGGAAATATATTATTAAATTAATTTCACTTTTTAATAACTTTTTAAAAATGTGACTGCTAGGAAATTTAAATTTAATATGTGGTTCACATTGTATTTTAATTAGATTTTGCTGCTTTAGAGCACTTTTGAAAGTCGAGATGTCAGTAAGCAAAAAATAATTAGTGTATTCATTAATTGGTGTCATATTTGTGTTCTTATTGTCAGCTACAATAATTTCTATGCTTAAAGGTATGTCTCCATGGTTCATAAATGCCTGTCATTCAAAGGTAATGCATTTGAATTACCTAAGAAATGTGAATCACATAATCTTTACCTTCCAGCAAAAACTAAATGTGTTTATGTGTGTGTGTGTGGTAGGGAAAGACAGATTATATATATTATAGATAGATTACATATAATATATAAATAATCTGGTAGAATTATATAGCTAGATAGATAGATGTAACTTTTCAGTTGAGCTAATAAATTGTTATCCTTCACAACTATAACCTATATTTGTCAACGTAAAAACTTTTTTTTAGTAGGGAGTAAACCTTCACAGTCAGAATATACACCCAAGAGATCTGAGAAATAAAGGCCTAAAACTCGTGCATTTTTTTTTATGAAAGGGGAGTAGCTCATCATCATATTAAAACAATTAAAATTATGTTTAAATGTAAGTATATCTATTTTATAAGCCTATTACCCTAGGTTCTACATGCACTCAATATTAGTAACAAGTTTTTACTGGGGAAAAGAAAGAATTACTAGGGAATCCTAGGAATTTAGAGAATTTCTTCTCTACATCTTACATATCTATGGAATAGATCCAAAGTATTCCAAATAATTGATGCTTCTAAGTGTGGGTTTGAGTCGGAAAGGACATCTTAAAATACTTATATTAACAATTATATTCCCAATATCAGAAACACATATTTTTAAAAACTTGTGACCAAAAAAATTCAAAACACAATACTTTGTTATTTTAAAACCATTTATTCTTTTTTAAAGATTTTATTCATTTATTTGAGCAAGAGGTAGAGAGGGAGAAAAAGAGAGAAAGAATGAGCAGGGGAAGGGCAGTGGGAGAGGGAGAAGCAGACTCCCTGTTGAGCAGGGAGTCTTGACATGGGGCTCAGTCCCAGGATCTTGAGATCAGGACCTGAGTCAAAGGCAGATGCTTAACTGACTGAGCCACCTATGTGCACCCACAAACTATTTATTGTAATTTAATTATTTATTTTAATTTATCTTAATTGTGTTATTTTATGATAAACTACAGTTATAAATTTTAGTTTTCTGGAAATTATTCTTGTTCATAAAACGTCATTTCAGGTGAAAAACATATTGGGTTTTCTCTTTATTAAAATACTTTCATAACTAGAACAAACAATCCTAAAATTCTTATAGAACCACAGAATTCTTATATAAAATTCTTTGCTAATAAGCAAAGGAAAAAAGAGAACACAAATATGTTATATTACTCAAGTAGCCAAAGCAGTCTTGAAAAAGAAGAACAAAACTGGAGACATCACAATTCCAGATTTCAAGTTAAATTATAAAGCAGTAATAATTAAAATAGTTTGGTACTGGCATAAAAATAGACACATAGATCAATAAAACAGAACAGAAAACCCAGAAGTAAACTGACAATTATATGGTCAGTTAATCTTTGACAAAGGAGGAATGAACATATAATGGGAAAAAGACGGTCTCTTCAACAAACGGTGTTGGGAAAACTGGACAGTCTCATGGAAAAGAATGAAGCTGTTCCACTTCCTCTCACCATACATGAAAATAAACTCAAAATGGATTAAAGACCCAAATGTGAGACTTAAAGCCATATAAATCCTTGAAGAGGGCAGAGGCAGTAATCTTTCTGGCATTGGCCATAGCAACATTTTTCTAGATATGTCTCCTAAAACAAGGAAAATAAAAGAAAAACAAACTATTGGTATTATATTAAAATTAAAAGTTTCTGTGCATTGAAGGAAACAACCAACAAAACTAAAAGGCAGCCTACTGAATTGGAGAAGATACTTACAAACGACATATCTGAGAAAGGGTTGGTATCCAAAATACATAAAGAATTGATACAACTCAATACACACACACACACACACACACACACACACACACACACACACACACAAATAATCTAATTAAGAATGGACAGAAGACCTGAATAGACATTTCTCCAAAAACATACAGATGACCAACAGACACATGAAAAGATGCTCAACATCACTTATCATCAGGGAATGCAAATCAAAACCACAATGTGATATCATCTCATACCTGTTAGAATGGCTAAAATCAAAAACACAAGAAACAACAAAATGTTGGTGAGGATGTGGAGAAAAAGGAACATTCTTGCACTGTTGATGGTAATGCAAATTACCATGGAAAACATTATGGAGGGATATGTGCTCGCTCCCCTACATCACTGCAGCATTATTTACAATAGCCAAACTATGGAGGCAGCCCAACTGTCCACTGACAGGTAAGTGGATACAAGAGGTGTGGTTTATATACACAATGGAATATTATTCAGCCACAAAAAAAAAAATGCAGTCTTAACCATTTGGAATGACATGAATGGAGCTAGAGAGTATAATAATTAGCAAAATAAGTCAGTCAGAAACAGACAAATACCATATGATTTCACTAATACATGGAATTTAAGAAACAAAACAAATAAAGGAAAAAAAAGAAACAAACCAAGAAAGACCCTTAACTATCAAGAACAAACTGATGGTTATCAGAGAGGAGGTAAGTGGAAGGATGGGGAATATAGGGGCAGGAATTAAAGAGTGACTTATCATGATGAAAAGAGAAATGAAAAAATATATATAATGAAATGATTTCAAAAAGTAAAATAAATAAAATACTTCCAATGTTACCCTTATAGCTTTATCACACAATGTACATCTATAAAATAAAATTTAGAGAATAGTAAATATATAAATAACAAACAAATTTGCATTTTCAAAATATTACTCTTGGAGAAAAAGTGATCCAGACATTTGGAATCATTTAGAGAGGAATTAAAGTAGCAGTGATTTAAGTTTAGTCTTTGATTGCTGCCTTTCGGTTAATTAACTTTTAGGAAGAAACTATTGCTTTTGTCATTTAGTCAAATGTAAGAGAAGGCAGGCATGGATATTTACTGGGATTTTTTTCAGTACACTTGGTGGACTTTACGTTTAGACCCAAATCTATTAAATAGAGGAGATGGTACAGTCCAGAAACTGAAAATTACATCTTTTCAGTACAATAAGTTTAAATTTCTGGAAATGGAGCACAATGTAATATGGGAAATTTGAAAGTTATTTCGCTTTAAGGTTTAAAAATAACTTCCTTGATGCCCCAAGGCTTAGAGTTCACTTAAATTATAACAGATACTTAGTCTCTGTATATAAAAACATATGTTTTGGATAAAAGTCGCAAACTGAGAACAGAAAAGAAAAGCGTCACTGCTCATAGGCATTATGACTTTGAAAATTTCCTCTGCATAAAACATTTCAAATTAGCACACTGACCAAACTGTCTTCTAACTTTCTGGCCTTGGAGCTATGATTTCTTCATCTGGATTTTTCTTTGGAAGGTGCGTATATCATGGCAAGCAGGAAGAGTTTGAAATTTTGAGATAGTAATGAGCATTCTTTTGTAACTTTCTGTTAATTACAGGCAGCTGACTTCACTGTTTTCTTTAGTTTTAAAAATTTCTTCTGTGATTGTTAAGGATTTTGATAAAGAGGCAAAAGAGGAGTATAGGGAGTATGGAGTCAGGGTTGTAGAAAATGTGAAACAGCATCACTTTTAGTTGGAGAGTTATTGGAGTTGAATATTGGCCAACAGAGAGTTGTGTCCTTATGTTGCATTTTTACAATCTGATGCAAGTGTGAACACCAGATTAGTGATAATCAAGAAAGTTGTAAACATGTTTGTGATGAAGATTTTGAAATAGCTTCCATTGAAAATTTCGGAGGATTGTAATTTTATAAGGCATTTCTTAAATTGGCACTCACAAGGAATAAGTAGAAACTATTGTTGTTTTTCTGATTTTATGTAAGAAATGCTCCATCCAAGCTAAATTTTTGTCTCAAAAGAGGATTACTGATGGTAACTAAAGGACCAATGAACTGACTCTCTAATCAAGGCCCCAGTCAGTGTTCAAAGCAGCAATTTAAATTGAATCATGACTTTTAAAAACAGTGAGATTGTATTATATCTTTCTTATCTTAAGTAATAAAGCAACTCATAACTGTATTGTGTTAAGTCATTGCATTGATAACATGCCTACAGTGAGTAGAAACATTTAAAAGTAACCTATTGGGGTATATCAAACTTAATAAAGTTATTCAATCTTCAAATATACTCAAGAACTGTAAATATTTACTCTGCAGGAAGAGCTAATATATAGTGATCGTTTTATGTATTTTTTCTTCTATGGTTTTTTTCTATGAAACATGGATCTCTCCATCTGTATCTTAAAGTATATCTACACCTGTTTCATTAATAGAGCATATCAAAATAGACATATATTTCAAGATATCTGTGCCTTGGATTATCACAGTCATGTATTAAGGTTATGTTCTTTTAATTATACTGAATTGCTGCTGAGAAACCAAAGATTAGTTTCTTTATATTGGCAGTTTTAGTTGATCTCTTTTTAATTTTAGCTTCTAGTTTGAATGTTGGCTCCCAATTTGACCCAGGATCTAATGTGCTTAACTTAGAAATCAATAAAACTTGAACTTGTCTTGGGATGCCTACTTGGCTTGGTGGCTGCTTTCAACTCAGGTCATGATCCCAGGGTCCTGGGATAAAATCCAGCGTTGGGCTCCTTGCTCAGCAGGAGCCTGCTTCTCCCTCTGCCTGGCACTCCCCCTGCTTGTGTTCTCTCTCTCTCTCTCTCTCCCTCTGACAAATAAATACATAAAATATTTTTTAAAAAAGACTTGAAGTTGTCTAGACATTTACATATCTACAGACTGCTATCTGTGACAACCCAGCCTAGAATTAAGCACATCTCTTAATCTAATATGGGTATTATTTAAAGAAAAAAAAAAGGGGGGAGGGGAGACACAGATTACATTGCCCTGAATAAGTATTCATAATTATTTAGAATCACATTCTAATGTATAGCAAATATAGTGTCATTTTTTTTCTGGAAATGAGTCGTGAAGAATTAGAATTTGGGGTTTATTTGTAATAACCTGATAAAACATTTGCTGTGAGCTGCTAGTAAGCCTCATAAGACCACACCAGTACTCATAGTAGCATATTGCACAATTCAGCGACCTATGTATGTAGTGTTGGATTCTTTGCTGGAACTCTTTCTGATGGAGTAAAGGAGTAACAAGTACTGGTAAAAACAAGTTGCTCAATGAAAAAAGAATACAACTGAATCCTGCTTATGATAATGTGGTGACTAAACTGGAAAGACAATACTGGAAGTTGGAGTTTTCATTTATTTACTTTTTTGCTTCTCTAAGTTCATTCATGCAAATGATATTGTTCCCAATGTGCCAGAACATTTCATTAATAACAGGGAAATACCTCATTGCCAGTGGGGTTGAACAGGCTCTCATCCACATTCCTGTTTTATTTCAGCAGATTGAAATTCCCTTCCTTCCATTTCTCCCTTTTCTGCCTCTAAAGGAGCATGCATGCACGCACACAGACTTCATTCTCTCTTATTACTTGCCAGCTGTAAGGCTAAAATGCCAAGCTCTAAAATGTGTGTGTGTGTGTGTGTGCGTGTTTTTTTTTTTTTTTTTTTTCCCAAACAGCAGCAGCAGCAACATCTGGATCTATGCAACTTTAATCTTGGCTGGTTTCCTTCTTTCCTTTTTGGCCTTCCAGGCACCTGTGGATGTCCTGCACATATACAATGACATCAAACCATAGTTGGAAATCTGATTCTCTTGGTATAATGAACAATGATTAGTTAGAAGCATATAAAACCACAAACTGAGTAATAAAGAACAAGTTCCATGCATTGTAGGTAAGGAGCAATGAAAACCTAACTTAAAAATTAAGTGAATTTAAAACAGTTAATGAAAACTAGAGTCACCTGAATCTTTTATTTTCAAACTTTATTATAAAATCGTGGGCTGGATTAAAAGCAGAAATGCCCCTTTTGTCTAAAGGGGAAGGCTCTTGTCGTAAAACATTAAGCCTTGATTTTAAGCTAAAAGAACGTTGGAGGGAAGCCAAAAAGTTCTTCCAAATACCCCTGGCAAATTTCTTAATCATCTTAGATACTTCTGGGTTTTCCTGATACCTCAGAGTTCCTGATGTCTTTTTGAACTCCTTACGGAATGACTACAAAGTGGGATTTGGAGATTACTCAGAAAAGCAATCAACAGTTAAGAAAGAAAACCATGTCTGTCACCATAGTGACTGCTTGAAACTCCGTTCTACGTAGGTCATATGGCATTCAAATATAAAAGCTAAGATAGAGTGTTTGATCTACAAAACCCAACAGTGTGTGATTCTGGTCTTTCTTTTCATGGTATGGACTCATCAGTTTATGTTTTAAATACCTTGGCTAACTACCTTCAGATATGAATATCAAAGAGGTAAGGGTAGGACAAAATCCATCCCCATACTTTTGACTCTCTTTGATTTAATAAAATCCAATCCATTCTTATATCAGGGAGTAAAGGAGGGACCATTGTAGTTGTTAGCATGAGTTCATGGGAGATTTGGGTAGAAAGCTGTGCTTGTCAAATTCTAATATAACCAGTCATTTAAGTGTGCAAAAAATAAATCTAATATCCCATGTAACATAGGGTGGGAAATAATATGAATAATAAATAATATAAATAAAATAAATAATATAAATAATATAAATAGGATATAAGTAGTACGATCAATGGCAGATGGCTATTTTGAGTAGTAAAGGAAAAATAAATTAGGTAATATCCTTTAAGTGATAAAACAATGTGAAAGGGTGCATAACTCTTTGCATTCGTCTGCTCATAAGCTCTATCACTGTCTTCAAAATGTGTACTTACACTGTTCACCTAAACTGATCGTCTTCACTGGAAACCAGATTAGTAGATCTTATTACTTTAATGCATACAGTGTTTTGTTGTATATTGTTTTCCTTAGTTTTTTTTAATTGTTTCAAAGTTTTGGTATTAGTATCCCTAATTGTTCAGTAGGTACATTTAAAAATCATTTCTCTCACCCATACTCTCAATTTTTTGACATATTTAAGAGAGTATTGTCATCCTTACTTTGTGAATTATGTGATAAGCATATTTAAGATTATGAGTTAATTCACATTAATATATTTTTAAGACTCATTTTGAATTCCCAATTAAGTGTATTTTTAATAGACCAACAACAAAAATGAGCAGTAGAATGTATATTCAGGGCATAAAATATTTATTCCTCCTTAATATTAGCCAGTGATGTCATAAAATAACTTGAATATACTTGGTTTTGTGTTACTTTCAGTTAAGTTGCTTCTTACAAGAATTAGTGTTTTCTATATCGTATCTTTATTCGTATCCATTAGGTATGTGAGGTATCTGATATTAATCATTATGTTTGGCACCAAATCCCCATAATTGAGTAAATCATATATTGGGGTCCATCAATTAAAATAGCAAGTACAAGCATTAAATTTGCCAGAAAATTAATATCATAAAATTCTTGTAGATTAGGACATAATTAAAGACCACAACAGCCCCTTGTGAAGACACAGAGAGAAGTGCAAACATGTACTGTAAAATAACAACTTTCAGAATTATTCACTATATTCTCTCTTCCTTTTTACTAAAACATATTATATTCTGTTGATTTTAATAACTGTTGTTTAGAGAAATATAGGAGAACAGCGTATTTTATAGCCTTTGGTAGAAAAACCATGGCCCTCATCTTATTTCAGATTCTCATTGTAGTTCACTTGGATTATTACAATAGTCACCTGCTCTGATTTCAGTCCCTCTTCCAGGTTTCTGGGAACGTGTTCTTTCTAAAATCCCTCAATGGTCATGTTTCTCCTCTGATTAAAATCTTCCTAAAATCTTTTGTGATGACAACCTCTCAATCCTTATTGTTTGCCTACTTGTTTCATTAAAACATATGTTTTGAAACACACAACTGCACATCATTCGTTGCACCGTCAGTATTTTGCTGTCTCCATGATTTATGATACTCTCAGTTTCGCCTGGAATGTCCTTACTATTTTATCTAACCTTGCCTTGCTACATCCCCATGTGCCTGGCACCATCCAATCAAAAATCCCAGATTAAAATGATTTCCTTCAGGAAATCTGTGACTCTGAGTTAGTTATTCACCCCCATTTTACCTCTGTATCTTCAGTTTAGTTACATTTTTACACTCCTTTCCCTGATGAATTTACATTTGTCCCTTGTTGGAGATTTTGTGATGCTTCAAAGCTGGAACCACATGTTATTTACACATGCATTTCCTGTGTCTAGCAGAGTGCGTACACGCTTAGCAAATATTTATTGAATGAAAAAAGGAAAGAAGTGAGTGGGTCAAAATGAACAGAACAAAATGTCAGTACAATAAAGAATATTTTTATTCTCTATAAACTTGGTGAAGGTTGTTGAAATAGGTCAAGTATAATCAATTCTGTGTGGTTGAGGGTCTGTCTCATCAGAAGAGAAACCTTCAGACATTATGTATAGCAAGCAATGTTGTGTTTATCACACGTAAAACCTTCTTATCCTGAAAATTGCCATCAATTTCCTCTCTTTCCCTCTTTGCCCCCCTTTGCTTTCTCTTTTCTCTCTTTCTTCTAAGAACTAAGCATTTATTATTTTCCAGAAACTTTTCTAGGACATGGTGTTAAAGGGGTCATTAATATTTATTTATGGTTACCAAACTCTCTTGCGACAGTGCAAATGAGTTTTTGAAGATTTTTTTATTTTTATTTATTTGACAGACAGAGATCACAGGTAGGCAGAGAGGCAGACAGAGAGAGGGGAAGGGAAGCAGGCTCCCCGCTGAGCAGAGAGCCCCATGCGGGGCTCGATCCCAGGACCCTGGCATCATGACCTGAGCTGAAGGCAGAGGCTTTAACCCACTGAGCCACCCAGGCGCCCTGAGTTTTTGAAGTGTAAAGATGGGGATGGTAAAATGTTTTGTTTTTTTTTTTCCACATAGACTGCCATAAAAAAAATATCTAGCCTCTATTATTTCCAGCGCTTATTCGCTTGACTCATTTCTGGTTCTCTGAGTAATGTTCCTAAAGATTATAGTGGCTCTTTTATTTCTTTATAATTTACAAAAATACTTATTTGTGAAAAGGGAATTAAGTGAAATCTAATAAAAACAGACTATAGAAACAGACTATAGGCGTCAGACTATAGGCGTCACCCATACGTTGAAGATTTAATTCATAAAATTCAAAATTGTAATCTGTCAACCATCATCCCCAAAATTAGAAAGCTTTATAAATTATCTTTGTGTTACATTTATTTTGTTGTAAATGTAAGCAAATATTACGTTGTTCCCATTAATACAATTTTGAATTTTATCACAGACCGAAAGACCTTGCAAAAAGGAGATCAACCTTAAGGATGATCCATTCTTCAAGCAGACCTCTTTACCAAGTTGCTTTTCTATATTGAAGTTTGTTCCGTTTGCGTGGTTTTAGGCTTAAAATCTGTGATTAAGTGCTACATTCTTTATATTAGCTAGTGATGGTTAAAGTGATGAAACCATTCTAGTTTAAAACAATGCTACTTCAAAAATATAAACTCATATTTCTAAAATGGCAGTTACAATATGTAAGTGGTGATTTTACAGATTTTAAGAAGATCTCTTAAATAGAATTATTCTAATAGATCTTACAGGATTCAAGAATATTTTTACTTATCCTCACGTTTTCTCTGTTAGCAATTACGCATGCTCTTTGATACTACTTTGACTATCTGTGAAGGACTCTAGTAGAATTCTTGGCACATATTGAGGACTCGGGACTGCCCCACTTCCTTTGCTTTTCTTTCTCACTCCATCCCTTTCTCTTTCCTTCCCTCCCTCTATGCATCAGGACTACTACATTTAAGTGGTGCCCTGCCTGATTATTCCATCCCAAACTGACCACTTGCTTCCTTACTGCCTTTAAACACACCTAATGGCTTAATATTAAGTTATATTTTGAATTTTATTTTGAAAAATAGTAGGGATCCCCTCAATTATATATGTGCACTAACAGGAAATAATGTATATCTATTGAGGGCAAAGATGAACTCCTAAGCAGATTTTGCACATTTCCGACTTGCTATCACCTTTTAAATGGGTCTATAATACTGTGCCTAAAACTTTTTTTTAAAACTTTTTTTAAACTCTAAAAACTTTTTTTTAAAACAAGGATTAAAATCTTATGCCATATACATTTTTTTCAAAATGTAATAGAAAAGAATCAAATAATATACATGAAAACATTTCATAGACACATACCATCCCTATGTCCCATTTTCACAAGGAAATTTTACAAAATGCAAATGAATTGCTCTATATTTTTCTACTAACTATAGAGTGACTATGGTTTGCCTATGGATTTTACTTGTATATCCCAAGCTGAAATAAGTCAAAAGCAAATAAATTTGTGGTTCATAAAACACTTAAATTTAGTTTATAATATTTTTCCTTTAATTATAGAATTGGCCGATTTAGAATTTGGCTGAAAACCTTTATTTGACCATTATCACTATGAATGATGTTGCGCAGGCAACCACCATCTTCTCTCTGAATGACTGCAAAAGCTGTCTGGCTAATAATCCCTGTGCTTGCCCAGGCACCTTCCACAATTCCTGCTCTGTCAAGTCTCAGAGGGCCCTTTTAGAATACTCTCGGCCACATCCCCAATTCCATACTTTCCAGTTAGTTACAAGGCTCCCCGTGGTCTGTGGAGTCCTTTGGAACTCACAAGGTTCCTTGAACTGTTTCTCTTCTACCTGTGATTTCACCTCTTACCATGCCCCTCATTCAGGCCATGAGAGCTACACATGCCTTCTTACTGCTCCTGAAATCCTTCCACCTGTATACTTGGAGCTTCTGCTGCCTCAGACTCTTCTCACACACATTTCATGGCTCACTTTCTGCCTTAATTCAGATCTTTGCAAATGTCTTTATTAGAGAGGTTCTCCATGGCCTTACATTCTAAAACAGCACCTCTTGCCACTCTTTCTCTCCTTTGACCTACTTTGATAGCTTGTGAGGTTTTTTTTATTTTTTTTTTAATTTTTTTTTTTATTTTTTTAAAGATTTTATTTATTTATTTGACGGAGAGAGAGATCACAAGTAGGCAGAGAGGCAGGCAGAGAGAGAGGAGGAAGCAGGCTCCCTGCGGAGCAGAGAGCCCAATGCGGGGCTCGATCCCAGGACCCTGAGATCATGACCCGAGCCGAAGGCAGCGGCTTAATCCACTGAGCCACCCAGGCGCCCCGCTTGTGAGGTTTTTTTTAAATATCATATTATAATTTACTACTTCATTTATTATCTATCACATTTCCTTAGAATATAAGAATGTATGAGTATATATTCTTATATAGAATATAAGAATGTATAAGAGTATATAATCTTATATAGAATATAAGAATAGAATATATCACATTTCCTTAGAATATAAGAATATTCCTTAGAATATAAAGGCAAATATTTTGTGAGTCGCTGAGGATGGCTCAGTCCTTTGAGATTCAGACTCTTGGTTTGACCCAGGTCATGATCTTGGAGTAGTGGGATTGAGCCCCTATGTGGGCTCTGTGCCTAGCAAGGAGTATGTTGAAGATACTCTCTCCCTTTCCCTCAGCTCCTCCCCCTGCTCACGTGTGCACATTCTCCCTCTCTCTCTCTCTCAAATAAGTAAATAAATCTTTAAAAAAAAAAAAAACTTTGCTTGTCTATGATCTCAACTCCAAAGTCTAGAAGTGGTATTTATATATATGTGTGTATATAAATGTATATACATACACATTCTCCTTAGTTATAGTCTATAGACTTATTATAAAAAAATATAAATTGCGGGGTGCCTTGGTGGCTCAGTGGGGTAAGCCTTTGCCTTCAGTTCAGGTCATGATCTCAGGGTCCTGGGATCGAGCTCCGCATCGGGCTCTCTGCTCAGTGGGGAGGCTGCTTCCCCCTCTCTCTCTGCCTGCCTCTCTGCCTACTTGTGATCTCTGTCTGTTAAATAAATGAATAAAATCTTTAATATATATATATATAAATTGCATATGAATCATTTATTAAATTACTTATACTATTCCTTTTCATACTCTTTATTATGCAGTGAATGCCTTTTTTTCTTTCCACTCAAATTTAAGTTCTTTGAAGGAAGAGGTTGATTACATCTGCTTAATTTTAGTCATTGCTTCAATACTGAGTACATGCCTTATACATTTTATCAAGCAATAAATGTGTATTGAGTGTAGAAAGAACGTTATTTTTGACATTACCTTTGCCATGGATAATTATAATGTAGTCAGGGATATATGTAGTCAGTGAATATTTTTACCATTTTCACCAATATTGCAGTCTATTTAGCTAGACATATTTGATATGTACTTTATTTTTCATAAGCATAGATAATGATTTCAAGACCATACACTTTCTGATAAATTTCACTCTTTTTTGAAAAAAGAAGTTTGGGCAGCTCCTGGCTGGCTTAACTGGTAGAACATGCGACTCTCAATCTCAGGATTGTGAGTTTGAGTCCCACACTGGGTGTAGAGAGTACTTAAAAATAAAATCTTAAAAAAAAATGAAGAAGAAGAGGAAGAGAAAGAAGATGAAGAAGAGGAAGAGGAAGAAGAAGAAGGAGGAGGAGGAGGAGAAGGAGGAAGAGGAGGAGGAGGAGGCGAAGGAGAATGGGAAGGAAGAAGAAGAGAGAAGAAGAAAGGAGTAAAAAGTTCAGGAATAATTTTTAAAATTTCCCATTAGATATTTTTTTAAATGATGTATTTTGTTATCTAGAATTCTTATTTGGTAAAGTATGATTGCCAGTGTATAAATAATCATTATTTTGCTATTTATCTATCAGCCAAAAACAACATTTGCTTTGTTTCAACCATATGTTCTTTTCTTTTCACTCTATGACAATCTTGTTTTTGTTCATTCATTGGACCTGGCAGATAACTATAAGGGTTTGAATTCCGAAGCCAATTCAGCATTAACTTTATATCCATGACCAATGTCAAATCTCAACTCTATCTAAGAACTGTTGAGTAATGCCATGTTAATCTTCCCTGTACCAGCTCTGACTAGCACTAATGAACAAAGTTGATTGGAAACCCCAGTAGATTACTATCATCCTATAGATTTTGCTTTTGTAAGAAACCACCCTGTGGATTTATCCCACCCACCTAAGTCCGGCTGCTGTGCCTCAATGATATTTGAAAAAGTCTTCATACACCCTCTAATTAAAGAAATCCTTGACTCATGGAGCCAGGAATGTAAGTGGGTTCCACGGTTATGCTGGTAAATACTAGTTCTCCAAATCATTTTTATTTCTTTACACATTTTGATGTTGTGCTGATTTATCATTTTTCAAAAGAGCTAGGAAAGGTAATATACAATTAAAAACTTTTTTAAAATGTATTTTGAGTCACACTTAAAAGCTGAAATGCACTACTCTCTTGAAGAGAAAAAACAGACATGTGATTTTAAAGTCATATTTAAAATAAAAATACTTGACAGAAATATTTTTATTGTGCAGATGTTGTGTTATAACAAAGAAAAATTCATAGGATATTACTTTTTGTCTGTTATAATACCAAAGAAATTAAATGTTGAATTAAAAAGTAAAATCCTTAGTCTGTGTTGTATAAACCCTGAATGACGGTAATCAACCATGATGCGTGACTAAGGCACACATCTGTCCATATGATTTATGACAGAATATAATCAGAGAATAAGCTCTCCATTTTTTAAAGAACTATAGTTCATTGTAAGAAACAGTCATGTTTACATAGAAGCATGGAAGTATTTTTCATTTATACTATTTCTGTGGGGCTCTTTCCACTTTTCTCTCCAAATTTACTCTTTTTTACACATTGCATGCTACAAGTACCCCCTTGTGAACTTCCACTCAGGAAATGACATGATTTCTTCTCATCAGAGAAATGTTTTCTTTTTAAGAAGTGAATAGTACTTATATTCTGCTTTAGCTGAAGGTGGTCTGTGGTACTTGGCATGCTTGATTATGTAATGACTAATACCAAAAGAACCTGTAGATTAAAAGCCTTGCTAAAAGGAATATTCGTAAACTTTAGCTGGACTGCAGTGAATTTTATCTTCCCAGAGGAAGGACTCAAGCTCTCATGAGCATTTGATATCTTTGATTGGCATAAACATTACAGTATAGAGAAAAAGGCACCATTAGTTAATGCCAATCTATTGGTAGCTAGTTTTCAGAGATCTTTTAAAAAAAGAATCCTACCCTTGTTGTTACTTGTTAAGCACTTGTTATGTATTTAATTACATTCAATAATTGATGACATTCATTTAAAGATTTGTTTAATCTTTACTACAGGCTGACAAGCAGTGTATTATTATTTCCTTCACTTTACAAGTTAGGGGACAGGCTAGAGTTGTCATCATTTGCCAAAGGTTGCCCAGCAAGTGAAATGATGGAGTCAAGTTTCCAGTCTAGGTGGTGTGACTCTGTCAGCCATGTTCATAACTGCTGTGCTCCCTGCCTGTTAGGAACGGAGCCCCTCTTCTCAAATGCAGTCTCCTTCAGGAAGCCCCTAGTGATTTTAAAGGTGATGGATGTGATTTCTCATTGCTTTAGTATATGTGCTGCCAAAGCGAGCACATGATTTCTCATTGCTTTAAATCCTCAAAGACTTTGTTTTGTATCTTTCTTAAATTATGCATGTTTTCCTTGAATACAATTAAAATGATGATGACATGAGATAATACTTTTGAGAAGTATTTGTTCTGCAAGTATTGACTCACTTCTTGCCACACCACGATGAAGTAGAGACTTTTACTGTCCACATTCTACATAGGACTAAACTAAAGTTTAGTCGCACAACTAATTATTTACAGAGTGATGATTTGAACCCGGTCTGATCCCAGATAATGTGTCTTAAAAGTTATTGTCCTGTCGTTATTGCTGTACAGTGGAGAAAGATGGTGCTTTACTTAAGGTCCAAAGCACTCCTATAAAGTAGTGCCCCCACATTGTAATTTTACAGATCACTATCCCCCATCTTGTGTCAGAAAACATGTAAATGTAACTTAGGGGGAAAAAAACTTAGGAAAAACATATAAGAAAGAGTACTTTTAATAATTAATAAATACTTGTAAAATTAAGCATGTAACCCTATTTTGCCGAAATATAAAAGTAAAGATGAGCTGAGATTGGAATGATCAAATTAGACTGGGCCTCGTAAACTATGTGTTCTCCTCCATACATTGCATCCAAACCTCTTGGTTTTATCTAGGTGGACTAAAATGTAAGAAAATGTAATTGCAATCAAATTGTTATTATCAAATAAAAGCCCCCATTCCTAAAGTCCACAATGAAAAATAAAATTCAGCTAAATACGTATTTGACTAACATTAGGTACTTCACCAGGGTTAATGGCCATTGTGTATTTAGTAGACCTGTGGTACTGACCTTTCTGTATATCTTATCATTTAATCTTCACAGTAATCCTGAATGACAATTATAATCATGGTCTTTTTGCAGAAGGAAAATGGAGGCACAGAAAGATTAAATAACCTACACTGGGGAGCACAGCACGCAAATTGTAAAAGTTCATATGATTTCAAATCTCTACTCTCTTACAAAATTACAATAGTTTACCCTGCATAACACAGTTAAATAACGTACATGGTTTATCTTTTTACAGTGAACTATAAATCCTCTATGCCCAGGTCTTATTTTATACAGGTAACTGGGTGACAAAAGGAAAGGTGAGTTTCATTTCATTTAATGAAAAAATTAATGTTTCAGTTCTCCTAGAATGAGAGGCACAGCACACCACGCAATGCCATCTAAGGAACACCAGGTTTGGGTCAGGAGGTAGAAGCAGGAGCAAGGAGAGAACCTTAGGATAAGGCCTTTAATGGGATTTCTTCAGGATAAACAGTGTAAGGCAGAGACACAGTTTAGGATTGGCTAGTTTGTACAACCCCAGCAGGCTTTGTGCTACAGGGCTAGGCTCTAGTGGTCTGGTACCTGACCCTGGGTTCATTCAGAGCACAGGAAATATGGGCTTTATCTGTGAATTAGATAAGAATGTAAGTGAAGATAGAGACTTGGATCCACAGTTATTGCATGTGCAAAATATATTCCCGATAAATTCTGTACTAGCCCCAAGAATAAGCTTCCCTGGGAAGCTCAGTCTCTCCCCAGGTCTGTAAAGCCCCCCAGAGATGTCAAAACATTATATGATATAGAAAATTAAATATAGACATTCAATATAGATATTTATTTAATTTATAAGTAAATATATCATAAATATATAATATATATTGCATATATTATATATAAAGGAATATAATACAGTAACTATGACCATAACTAATGTACTTCTAAATTGTATAATAGCCTTCCCTCTCATGTAGAAAATTAATAAAGATTTCTGTACTGTTCATTTTTGCAAAACAATCTGTATTCCCCTTTAAACTTTTATAAATATTCTATATGACCAAGCACATGCATTTAATAATATAAGTAGTTGATAGTAACAATATGAAATTTACAGTTTTGCTAGCAATATGAAGTAACATTTTTCATTCATTTAATATACTTTTAGAAATTCTCACAGGGCACCTGTGTGGATCAGGCAGTTAAGCGTCTGCCTTTGGCTCAGATCATGATCCTAGAGTGCTGGGATTGAGCCTCATGAGGAGCTCCCTACACAGCTGGAAGCCTGCTTCTCCCTCTCTCTGCTCCTACCCCCTGCTTGTATGCTGTCCCTCAAATAAATAAATAAAATCCTTTTTTAAAAAAAGTAAGAAAGAAAAAGAAGGGAATTCTGCTTAGGTTAGGGCATCTGGGTGGCACAGCTGGTTAGGTCGTGATCTCAGGGTTGTGAGATCCAGCCCCGCTGAGGGCTTCATCATCAGTGCAGGGTCTTCTTGGCTTTCTCCCTCCTTCTTCCTCTGCCCACCCACTCTCTATCGGTCTCTCTAAAATAAATACATAAATCTAAAACAAAAACAAATAGACAAATTCTGCTTGGGAGATATTCCTGCTAAAACTTAGCAACCTTTTTAGTGTACTAAAAGGAACACATCGTTTTTACTGTATACAGACAAAGTAAGTACAAAATCTATAGATAGGGGACACAAATGGTAATACATTACAACACCCAAAGCCAACAAATCATTTTCTTATGGGAGCAAGGAGACTAAAATATATATCCCCTGTTAAGTATCATTAGGGTAAAATACTCATTATCAAGTGCTCTTGACATGGAATCTGGGCATAGGTGATTCCATAATTGTGAAAGTGCAGGCCCAGGAAACAAGAAGGAGAATAGTGGCAAGCATGGCATCAACCATGGCAGCAGGGAAGTGGTTCAGCTGAAGTCCTTGCTGCTAACGGGGCTCTTGATTTCGGGTGACCTACTAGGGAGCTTTACTTTACTACCTTCACGTCTTTTAAGAAGCAGTTCAAAGACTCCAACAGACTTTTAAGTCTATGAACTGCTTCTTAGATTGATATTTTTAAATGCAAACAAGAAAATATACAGTATTAAGGGGCATCTGTGTGACTCAGTGGGTTAAGCCTCTGCCTTCAGCTCAGGTCATGGTCTCAGGGTCCCTGCCTCCTTGCCTCTCTGCTCAGTGGGGAGCCTGCTTCCCCGCCTCTCTCTGCCTGCCTCTCTTCCTACTTGTGATCTCTGTCTGTCAAATAAATACATAAAATCTTTAAAAAATGTATATATGTAGTATTTCAAGGAAAAACAATTTTATTAAAATTAAAAGAATAATGAAAAGAACAAATTTGTGATTTAGTAATGCATGCTTTTTAAAATTAAAGCATTAATAAGAGGATCTAGTGGAAGACCTTGTAATATCATAACTTGAAAGAAATGATCAGTATAGATGAAAGAAATGATCAGTATAGAAACATATTGTGATATGAAAATATCTAATTTCTTTTGTGATATAGTTATAGGTATTACTATATCACTGTGGTTTGTTATTTACATCCAGCTGAAAGTTAGTAAAATATTTTTTTTCCTAATCCAAGTTCATTGATAACTTGCATTTTACACCGTATTCTTGGTGTTCTGTTTAGCCTGGGTAAGAAACTTTGGGATTCTTAGGAATCTTTTTTTTTTTTTTTTTTCATGAATAAGGAAATGTTTACATCAGTGTCTTTGATATCATCTGCTTCTTTATTTGCTGCCCACTTCCAACCCGTTGCCCTTCTAATTACTGTACCTCAGAAGAAACAATTACATTTGTATTTTTTTTTTTTTTTTTACAAAACTTGCCAAGCACTTCATCAGGGCTTGGAGTGAGTAAGCTAAGCACTGCCTGTCTGTCCTTCCAGCTCCCCTTTTCCCACTACATGTCCCTAGTCAAAAAACCCTACTAAAAGGCCACCAGAGCCTAAGAACTATGTCTTAGTATCAGGATCAGTAATCTTTTCAACTCAATCTGTCACTGAATATCCATGTTCATGAAGTTTACTCTCCCTCAGCATTCATATAAAGTGAATTAAAAATACCTAACTCCCTGAGGAGCACCTGGGTGGCTCAGTGGTTTAAAGCCTCTGCCTTCGGCTCAGGTCATGATCCCAGGGTCCTGGGATGGAGCCCCACATCGGGCTCTCTGCTCAGCAGGGAGCCTGCTTCCCTTCCTCTCTCTCTGCCTGCCTCTCTGCCTACTTGTGATCTCTGTCTGTCAAATAAATAAATAAAATCTTTAAAAAAAAAAAACCTAACTCCCTGAAATGTTGTCAGAATTGGTAGTGCATAAAATGCTTTAATCAGGCTTTGAGTTATAATAAATGCCTAGTAACAGCAGTTACTGCTATCTTGAACTCTGGGCTTAGTGGCTGATGCCTATTGAATTGCTATAGTAATCAGCATCTATGTGGTAGATAAGGAAACTCAAAATCCCTTGAAATGAGGGTTAATGTTTTATTCAGCCTTGTTTATTTGCATTATCTGGTGAGTATGTACATTGTTGATGCTCATTTACATAAGTATCATTAACAGCACATTCCCAAGACCATATCTACGAGTATAGTGATGATCTCTAAGTGGTTAGATCTCAAGCAAGTTGGTATAGTTGATATCTGGGTGGTGGTATAGAATTATAACACACAATTCACATACAGGTGTGATAAAGGTGACTATATAAAAAATGTTATTGAGCAATGCAGTGGTACCTGAAAGTCATTTAATGCCACTGACCCATTTGTTTTATTGTGTATGTTATTGGGCACAAAAAGAACTCATTTATTTACATACTAAATGGTAGCGATAGAGCTTTTAATGATTTCTTTCTTTAAACTACATTTCAAAATTGTGATGACATCATATTTATTAACAATTAGCTGGTGACTATCAATTTGGTATTAACATTTAATAGCTAAAGAAAGCATGGGACTGAATGTGGAAAAGCCATATTTCTGTTTTAAATGCTACTATATAAAAACATACCGATTTTATACTATATACCTAAGAACTCTGTATCTTTCATTTTAATGGATGAGGAAAAGACTCAGATCTGACCTAAAAGCCATTTGATGAACAATTTGTTTTGCTTATTTTATCATTCATACTTTGTTTCTTATACTGTATAAAAATGTTCCCAATAACTCTAGACCAATTGTTTTTTAGGAAACAAATATATCTTTTCAAATGATATTTATTTCAAAGCTTATTTAGAAAGCAGACATTTTTAAGGCAGTTTTGCAGTTTCAGGACTTCCTGAAGTAGTTGAATTTTCATAGAGTTTGTCCTAAGAAATGCTGTCCACCAGAGAACAGTTATTTCAGTTAAATAATTTATTGTCAACTCAGCGACCATAGTAACTGATGAAATACGTTGAGACAAGGAGTAGTCAAGTATAATGAATGTGAAATGTACTGCGAATTTTAGAATAGGTAAAGCATATGCCATGAAAAATGAAGAGTAATGCCTATAAAATTATGATTATATTTGTTATTAATATTCTTAAGCTGAAAGAATAGTGATATTTAGGGAAAGAGCAGTTGTGTCAAAATAGAAATTAAAACTAAAAGAGCGACCCTATGCCAAAAAAATTACCAGCCTATTTTAACACCTAGAAAGGATGATTTGACACTGAATACATAATATCATGGGTAAGTATCAAATAGCTTGTATTTAATTTTCTATACACAGTACACTTGTCTCTCGAAAATCAGAATAAAACGTAGGAAATTAAGTGCAATGGAAGAAGAAGTAAAAGTGCATTCTTAGCTTTACTGTTTTCATGGTTACCTTCAGTGACCCAGTTTTCTTTTGTCTTTTTTCCCCTCCAAGGAAAGAATCTATACATTATTTCCACAAGTTTTGTATAAAAGTCCCTCAAGGCTACATGCAACTAATGCTTCTTTGGGACAAATGTAGCCTGAGGGATGGAAAGAGTTTTTTAGGGTCCAAAAGCTGAATCTCACATTAATACGGAGAGGTGTCCTATTAGGATGATGGGTACCCGCTAATAGAACTTCCTAATGTGTGAATTTTTTTTTAATTTTTTATTTTTTTGCTGGTATCATGAGCTTTGTGCTGGGCGTACTGGTTTATTTGGAGCCTGCTACTTGTGAAAGCTTCACCTTTTCCATTTTTAGAAAATGTGAGGCAGCAAAAAGGTTTTTGACAAACTGCAGATCCTGCAGAGTTTAATCAGCTTGATGGCGGGCACCCCTCCGCTCTCCTTGTCTCTTCTTTTATTTGACCACTAGCAGTTTTGGAAAAATTTTCTTCTCTTGGATTATAGTTTTAAAAGAAAGTAAGAGAATGTGATTTGGGAAGATTAAAAATCTGCTTTATAAAAAATCATCAAGTCCTAGGAAAGAAGACTCACAGGAGCTCGGAGATGGTAATTCATGCTCTCTCTCTGTTTCTCAAGGTTTTCAAGTAGTGGACTTTTCATATGCAGAGGTAGAACACCTTTTTTATTTTAATGAGTGATATGTACAGCAGTAGTGTCCTCTCTGTGCTGCAAAAGCAAAGGGGTTTTTGGTATGTGAGTCAGTAGATTTTTTTGTTTGTGCACCTGTGTTCTGTATGTTGTGAAATAGGTCCTTTTCTCAGCCCCAGGATTTTACATTATTATTATTTGAAAATATTAGCGGATTTGCCTCCAAATAGTCTGCATATCGGTGCCTATTTTGCTTTTAGTGTGCTTACGATGATACTGAAAGTTAAAAATGGTACATAAAACTTAAGGCAGTGGTCTTTCTAACTAAAACAATTCTATCTCAATTTCTCCCAAATGACAATGAAAGAAAAATATGAGAAAATGGTAAAAAGCATGTTTGGTTTGAAAACAGGGAACACTTTTTAAAATAAATAACAAAAGGCACAAGAAAATGAAGTTTGAAGAAATGGACTCAAACTTTAAAAAGTAAAATAAGAAAAAATTAGTACCATGAAAATACTGAAAGCAAGTAATTTCTATAATTTTAACTGATGCATATATTAATTTTAATATATCTATTTAAATTGGGTAAATTTACAATGAAAAGTAATAGCATCAAAACATATAAAGATTTTATATCAAGATTTAGTATCAGATTTTATATCAAGATTTAGTATCAGAATAAGGTATTTGAATGTAATTCAAAAAATTAGTTTTTGTAAATTTTTGAAGGAATTCTTAACCATAAACCTGAAACATTTGCTAAGTTTAGTTATTTATAACAAAAATATGTAACTGATTGTTTTTTATCAGTATTGTATGGTTGTTTTTTGCATTATTGTATCACATTAAAAACAAAATAGAGAGAATCTTTGCTGGCTAGAGATTGCTTACACAGTTGTTTAGGAAGGCAATCAACTACTACAAGACTGGTTGTAACAGAGAGAATTTAGACAATATAGCTGATATTTCAAAAAACAGAATTCAAACTCTGTATGTATTATCTTTGTGCCAGTCGTCAAAGAATAGAGTGTAGAGACTTTGATATCTTGGGGTCTTTTCTCCATGGGGCTTGTGTCTCTATGTCAATAAAACCAGGGTCCTCAAATGTAAAAAACAGCACAAAAATATCAGAAGAGAATAGTTCATGTCCTCTCCAGCCTAAAGGTTTACATTTGCATATTCTACCTGTGCACTAAGCTGACAAATTTACCAATTACATTATGTTTCTTTAAATTTCAACTTGATGTGATGCTTTAGAATCTTTTACAGTATTATTTTGATAAGATTAATTACCCATTTGGAAATCAACGGCTTACTGACCCAATCCTCCCAGCTAGCAGTTAGTAGAAAATTATTCACCACAGAGAACTTCTTCAGATAATAATCTTTTCAGTAAGCTATTTACTTATTCCTCATATTTCTACAGTACTGTGAAAGACTTTTTATGAGATTGAAACGAATCAAACTACTTTCCACTAGTGTTGCATTGTTCTTTTTATAACCAGACAAAACCAAATTTTTGTCAGAAAAATGGCTTTCTGATGAAATCTCGCGTGCCATTTCCCTAGAATTCCTCCTGCTTTAGTAAGACAGACCGGGCATAAAATGAGTCCTTTCTATAGCAGTCATTGCTTGGCTGAGCAAAATCGACTATCGTCTCTGACATGCTGTTTTCTCTGCACCTCTGGCTTCTGTGCACTTTTGATTGTATTGTTCAGTCAGTGAGGCTACACTAAGTTGTGCTATGGTAACAGATGGTCTCAACATCGCGGCGTCTTTATAATAATAAAGTTTATACATTGCACATGTTGTATGTCCATCATGGGACAGTTAAGGCTCTGCTCCATCATTCTAAAATGAGGAAGCACATCTATCTGAGACTTACTAATCTCAGAGCAGAAGGAAAAGAGCAAGGGAAGAACGATGAGCTGGATATGGAAGCTTCTGCTCAGATGCGGCACATTTATTTGCAGTCACATGTCATTGCCCAAAGCAAGTCATATGACAATGTGAAAAGTCAATGTTGCTGGAAGACTAATCCTCCTGCAGGGACGGGCCCAACAGGGAGCAGCAACACTCATCTTAACAACAATCCAATCTACCCGATTCTGGTCGCAGATATTCACTTCCCTCTCATAAAATCTCATCTCATCACAGTGTCAGACTCAAAATCTAGAACCAGATGAAGATATGAATCTGAAGAACTAGGAACTTAAAAAAAAAAAAAAAAACAACAACAAAAAAAACAACCATTTCTCTACTTTATCCTGCTGCCCAACCTCCCCCCACCCCACAGTTCTAATACACTATGGTGGAAGAGCAAGATACTTTAAGATTTTATTTACTCGTTTGACAGACAGAGATCACAAGTAGGTGGAGAAACAGGCAGAGAGAGGAGGAAGGAGGCTCCCCACTGAGCAGAGAGCCTGATGTGGGGGCTCGATCCCAGGGTCCTGGGATCGTGACCTGAGCTGAAGGCAGAGGCTTTAACCCACTGAGCCACCTAGGCACCCCGAGCAAGATACTTTCAATCAGGAAGAAGTGAAATACAAAGCAGTCACCACGTAGATCATAGCAAATCTGAAATGGTAGTGGGCATGATCCTTTCCTGGTTCTGGGAAATGTTCCCTGATTGCTCCCCAGTTCTAAAGTCTTCCAATAATTGCCTAGCCTGTTATTCTTTGTCATTCTTAGCTCTATCCTTTGACAGATCTTTTACATTATTCTTCGTCCCTGGCATTAACTGAAGAAGGGATTGTAGAATATGCACCCCCCGCAACCCCCGGCCCCGTTCCCCCTGCAGGCTACGCAGCTTTCTTAGCCTGATTTTGCTGCCAGTAGGAATTTGGGAATCCTAATGTTTACTTTAAATCTTTAACACTCACATTCTCTTTTATTCCAGTCTAAGAACTCATTTGGCAGCACAACTTTCTTAAAGCATAGTAGGCTTTTTATATATATAGTATCTTGTTTTATTTACAACCATGCACCAATAGCCTCATCTATGATTTTTTTCTCTAAACTCTGTTACCTTAAATTTATTTGGCTTCTAAAAGACTTGTACACTTTTTCATTCTGTTTTCTCTGGGAGATTTCATGAATCAAAGTATGTACTGGCTGCTACCTTAATCAGTACAGAGACTCTGGATTTGCTCTTTGCTAAGATGCTGAGTTACAATTAGCTTTTGTAACTCAAAGCTTTCCACAGTTTTCTTTTCTACTTAATGGAGAAAAGAAAGAGTTTCATCTTTCAATGCGGCAAGATCTGAAAATTCCAGATTCTCTCTGTTCCTATTGATTCTGTTTACAAACTGGTCAGTACCAACTAAGGTGTAAGCATAACTTGAAGCCACAGCTCATTTAGAGCATCATTTGCTTCCAAAGCAATAGATTTTACGGTTTTACCAAAAGTTTCTCCATGGTGTTATGTGGGTTGCCATCTTTCCAACCTCTAGTAAAAAATTGCTTACTACCTACTGCTTGACCTCAGGGCTGATACATAATTTACTGTCACTGTAATACTTTACTTCTGAGCACCAAATTTCATATCAATTAACATAGGCTAAATTTACACTCAGGTAATTAATGGCTCTACAATAAGAATAAAGATTTTTTGCTATCACTCACATGATAATTATTTTGTGTGATAGTTTTAGTTCTGCATTATTTTGTACCCAGACTCAAGAACTAGCATATATCCCCAGGAGGAAAGGTGATGACCAAACCCTGTTGTGGCCCCTTACAGCTTCTGGTCAGAAGAAGACCATGTCACTTTCATTCACACTTTATTTTCCAAAGCAACTTACATTGCTCACTCTTAAGTCAAAGGCATGGGGAGTATAATTTTCCTGATATGGAAGGACACAGTCGGGCAGGGATGTAAAGATTTAGACAATATTGCAGTATTACCCATTTGTCTTAGAAGAGACAAGCTTGAAAGTACATAGAATTTGGAGTTACATGACTAAGGCCTGCTACTTATTGAATATACTAACATGCCAAATGCTTGACATTTTTGGATAATTGTTGTTTTTCTAATGGAGCTAGTAATCCTGACGCTGCTTATAATTATTTGACTTGTTGATATTACCAAGATTAGTATAATATAGATATCTGTTTCACGTATATAATATTGAATACTCATTGGGGAAAAAATAGTGCCTTGTAATATACAGTTTACAAGACACCTAATATATGTTTGTAATGTTTATTTCCTTAATGTTTCCAAGAAATTAAGCCACAGATTTATGTCAATCTCTGTCTTAATTAGAATTTTTCCTCTTGATCTAATTACAAAACTCAATATATTCACTGAGTGAAGCCCGAGGGGTTTTTATAGGCAGAAGACTCAAAATATCTTAGGACATGGGCCAGGTCTAGAAAGAACTTAGAAGCCATGGGACTCACTCTTGAAGGGTAGAAAGTTTGGAAGTTATATTTTTTTAAAAAGATCTCTCTTCACTCATACGCATTTATCTGTGAACATTGCATACCTGCTAGACCTTTCTACCAAAATCCTACTCAACAAGCACAGTTTTACCTATTAAGTATGAAAAAGAATATGGTGACATTCAACTTAAGAGGAAAGGAGAAAAACAGTTCACTAACAGGTAATTTAAGGATGAAAGCCTATTGTTAAAATGTTTGAGACAACAGAAAAGAACAATAAAGAATTAATTTGATTTATTCTCAAATAACTATGAATTGCACAATAAATAGCTTGAGACTTATAGACTTATAGTTTCATTATTCCTATAAATACTACTGTTTTACTCTCAAAATTGGATTCTTTTGATTTTGAGGGCAATAGAATTTCAGAAAAAAAAACTGTTTAAAAGTATATCACAGATGATAGTCTCAAAAAATGATAAATAAAAGTATATGATTTAATTAGAGTCAAGTAGCCACTGTGGTTAAAAAGATCTGATATTTTATTCACAATGTTTCAAAAAGAAAAATGCTAAATCTACATTGCAAATAACTTTAGAATAAGAGAAGTTGCAAACATCAGGAAGCTGCAAAAAATGTTTGTACCAATAATGCTTATAACTATGATTAAGAAATAGTAGATTCTGAGTCTTCTAACAAATCATAGATATTCAGGATAAGAAATTCTACATATTTAGAATAGGTGATCACATATATTCAGAAGGAAATAGGCATTCTAAAAATTTTGTTAGCACTAAGCTTTTGAGTGATTCAAGCTTAAAGTCTAATTAAAATGTAACAAAGTATGGACAAATCAGTTAAGGATTCTTCAAGGTGTGTATATGTGTGCTATGTGTTTGTATGTGTGGGAAATACATGCATGCATATGCCTGTGTGTTGTGTATATGTTATACATAATAGGAGATATTTTATAACTTGCATATGAATGTAAATAATGTATACCTATCATGAGATATATACATAAATGAAAATTTACAAGGTAGCACTGTTAACATGTGTGTGCATTCAAGCATTTAAGCTATAGTTGATTAGTTCTGTAATAGTTCAAAAATTTTGTTTACCTTTGAAGGGGAAAATTGTTTTCAATTTTTATAATTATAATTTTTATTGTAATTCTTAAAAATGTAACTTTCAAAAACCTTTAGAATTATTCTTTACCATTGGACTTCTCTTCATGACCTCTTAGTGACCTAAAACTGTCCTAAGAAATTTGTCCAGGCTGATTTAAAGTCTGTTAAAAAAGACACTAGAAGTTTATTTAAGGCAACGATTGTCCTAAAGGGTCCTATAAGTAAGGACATCTGCATTAATTTTCTATTTGTATATACCTTCTAATCTCACTGAAACGTAAAAATAATGTTTTTAGCTTCATGTCTTAATTCTAAATTTGGGACAATCAATGACAGTTTAGGGTTTAGAAATTGCTTGCTTACAACATAGAAACATGCAAATATTTTAATTAAATTATATTTACTTTCAGCCTCTACCAGAAGCAGTCTAAGACCGAGAGATACAAGCCTATCTTCGGTCTTTTGAAACCCTAGGTCTCATTATTTTAATTGTGGCCTTGACCCATAGCATGTCAAATATATTAAATATTTGCCCTACATTAAACATTTTTGTTTATATTAAAAATTTGAAAGGACTTTATAAATTTTCCCTTCCATTATTATCTTCTAGGATTTTTTCAATAATTACTATGCATCTTGAGGGATAATTGCAGAGTAATTAAGAGTAATTAAGAGTAAAAATTCTTAATTATAAGAAGTTTCAATTTATTAGTAAGATTGAGAGGTTAAGTTTAACAGGCATTTAGTTTCATATCCCTTAATATCTGATTTGCATCTTTTTTTCATATTCTAGAAACCATTTAATTTTTTACAACCTAAATTTTTTTCCAGGACCTTGAAAAGTGCATGTTTGATCCCTGAGTGCCTAAAGAGATTCTTTAGGCATTCAGGGTGCCTAAAGAGATTCAGCCCCAGATGTATATACTCTAAATCTTGACTATGTATCTTTAATCCTCTGTTCCAGGCTGGAACACCCCTGTAGTCTGATTTGGATTCTTACCTCCAAGTGTCCTAAGAATTGAGTACTTGGGACCATCATCATATCCATTGCACTGTCCTCTAGATATTAATTTAGTTGTTTGATTCTCAGTAACATAAAAGAAGGAGATGAGAACACATTCATTCATCTTCTCAAATATATATATAGTCATTCAAATACATACATCCACATAAAATATATATTCATTCTGGGTGTCTCAGTTGGTTGGGAGACTGCCTTTGGCTCAGGTCATGATCCCAGAGTACCTGGATGGAGTCCCGTATCTGGCTCCCAGCTCTACAGGAGTCTGTTTCTCCCTCTGACCTTCTCCTCTCTCATGCTCTCTCTCACTGTCTCTCTCTCAAATAAATAAAACCTAAAATATATATATAATATGATATAATATAATATAATAATACTATATATATATTTTTTTCATTCCATATATTATATTTAAATGCTATTCTCAACCAGGCTTTTTTCTATTCATGAAAGATATAATGGCAAATAAAAATCACGTCCCCACTCTAGGAGTTATATTTTATCTGCACACCTAATTTAATTTTGCACCAAAAACATTGCTTAATATATTGGATATAGTTAATAAGTATTTTTAAATGCATAAATAAATAAATATGGAAATCATATAATTAAACATAAGAATGAAGTTATTTAAATTTACACACTGTAGTATAATTTAAGTATTCAGGACAACATATGTCTTCAAGTTATTTGAAATATAGTACATCCACTAATGCAAATCAAAAACAATTGGAATTATGCATTGTAAATGAAATTAAACCTCAGTTGATTGGTTTTTAATTTATTCATATGTTTTTCCCAAATGGCCTCAGCATCCCATCTTCTCACAGGAGAAAAAGAGAAGGAGAAACGGAAGGAGGAAAGGAAGAGGATTGAGAAAATAATGAGAAAGAATGAGGTTAAATTTGGAATGAACCTCTCTGGAAATATTAATGATAATCTTAAGTCTTTCCAATAAATTTGCTATGTTATTTTTTAAAAAATGACCAATGTAGGTTTCAGTTCAGTTAACTCCCAGTAAATCATTGTTTAATGAAAACAAGTGGAACAGAAAGTAGAATGTTGCATTTGTTCTTAGTACATCCCTGTAGGAACTGGCAGACATCAAATTTGTCAAAGTCACAACTCCTTCAGAGTTTCCAGGAGAACACCAGGATCAAAGAAAATAAATAGATAAGATAAAGACTTACATTTTATTTGCAATAGGAGTTTCCCATTTAAGATTCACTTGTTACTATCATTTTAGAACAAGTTAAAAGTATGCTAGTTAGGAATCTTTACCTGACACTAATGGAACCCCTTTGACAGATTTTTTGTTGAAAAATTATATGGTGTGAATTGAAAAAAAGAACTGTCAGCTTGGATCAGATATTTTGTATCTGCAGGTGCCTACTTGGCTCATATAATGTTCCCAATGATAGGTAGAAAAACTCATCTGTGCCAGAAAATTCTCTACATTATCAAAGAAGATGCATATTTTCATTCTAACAAGTATGTTCTAATCACAGTTATATTGAATTAACCAATATTCCGAGTGTTAGTTTTTTTCCCCAGTGTGATGGTTCCATTTGATCAATTACGTATAGAGATAAATGAAGTAGTAAAATTTCCATTGTGTAAATAAACTGTTTTGATTAAATCATCCACAGCATTTTTACCCAGTATTTTGATTCTCCAGTATGTTATTGTTAACCAGAGAACTGTGTTTGTGGCAAAGGTTTTATCAATGTTTGTAGTGTATTTTCCTATCAGTTCAAATTTGTTTATAGTCCTAACCATATTATATTTTGCTTCCCCACCACCTGCTTATCATTTCTTTCTTACTCATTACTCACTGATTTTATGGATATTTCTGGAACAATCTCTGGACAATCTTGCCTCAGGACCTTTGTATTTATTATCCCTTCGTTCTTGAATATGGCTTCCTGATTTATCCACCTGGTTTCGTCCTTCAGACTTCAGGTAAAATGTCACCAACTCAGAGAGGACTTACCTGACCATCACAAGCAAATTAATACTCAGCCACTTTGGTCCTCTTATTTCATAGCACCTGCTATCACCTGACATTACATTATGAATTTGTGTATTATTTAGTTTATAGTTTATATACAATTTTAGTGTCTCAAGGCCAGGCACATCAATTAGTAGTTAATGCTGCCTAACTATGTTCCAGTGCCTGGAACATAGTGAAAAATAAATATTTAACAAATTAATAATAAATATTTACATGGGTTATGAACAATTAGACCAGTTAAAGTTTATGAAGCTTTTCATGAAATAGAACATTTATATCAGGATAAAAGAAATTTCAAACATATAAAAAATGGAAGCCCTTATATTTGGAATAATATGTCCCTATCTTTAGTCTTCCAACAGCAGAAGTCAGAAGGAGATCCGAATGCTGAAGTATTCTGATCTACCCCTCTGCAGACCTTTAGGTTTTCACGTGCAAGAGATTCAACTATGTGATAGGAGTAAGGCCATCAGCAGAAAGGCACTAATGATCTAAAGATCACTAATGCACTCAAAGTTGACCTCTTACTGGCCATAGGATGCCTTCCGTGTAAGTCAAAAGGAAGCCCACATGTGGTGTATGTTCCTCCTCTACAGGCCACCATTGTTGCGCATCAAGGGAGAAAATCCCTGTTCCAGCCTAAATACATCCATCAAAAGTCAAGAAAAATTCACACATCCTTTGCTGGGTCAGAGAGCACTATGCTTAAGCATCGAATAGTTATCCTGAAGCCCTGTACACCCCTTCCTGACAAGACCTCACAGCCATCCCCCTGTACTCACTGACATTGGCAGCCTCATCGTCACAAGGGACTGTCTTGGGAAAATCAGGATTTGATTTCTCATGCCTGTTCTCTCATTTTATGTCAGTAGCTGAAAGGAACCCAGAACTTCAGGGCATTCCTGATTCCCCCGTCTCTAATCTTCATCACCATTCCTCTCTGCCTCCTCATACCTTTTCACCACGCCCTCTTAAACTTACCAACAAAGCCCCTTTATCTTCAAACACTTTTATGTAATTTCCCCTTCTCTCTAAATGAAGCCTGGTTCTTCTTTGATGACCCTGCTTCTCATACGGCCTCCAAGAGATGGCTATTTCCCTACCACACCACTTAAATCTCTGAGATTGGAGGTGAGGTGACGTTCTCTAGCTCTTCAGTGTCACTTCCAAAAACAGTCTCCTTCCTCCTCCCTGAAACCTCCTCTCTGTGATCTCATGGTAGGAGCAGATACCAGCTGCTACTCCTCTTTATAGAAGTCTTTTACCGACCTCTGGTCACTTCTTCTCTTCTGTTAAGATTTTAGTTTTAGCTCAATGTCTCTCTCTCCAAACCTTTCTTGTCGTAAAGTGTGGTAATTTCAGTACCCATGTAGACTTCAAAAACACTAATCTTTCTGTTAGATACCTCTTCTCCTAAAATCTTGTTTTCCACCTGTCACTCCCTTGAAATAATTTCACTATCATGTCATACATGTGTCCAAGGAATATTTAACATGGTATTGACATTGGAGTTTCAGTGTTCGCATATACACTTGGGGTGATAGATATCTATTTACCTATATACCTAGCATAAATTCTTTGCTTAAATCAACCCTTAAAAGGTTTCCCTAATCCTATTGGATTGTAAGGTAGCCAACAAAATTATGTTGTATAAATGTATATAGTATAATATAGTCTATGTTTCTCAAAAATGTAGTAACCTGGAAATATTCTATATTCCTCACAAAATATACAGTTAAAAAAAACAGGATTGGATATAACTGTGAGAGAAATACTACTTCAGAATGTAGTTTCTATGATTTAAATAAGTTTAAAATTGTTTAGCCTGTGAATCTCTATTGCATACTTTTTTCGTTTTGACCAATTTGTGTATTTTCTCAGTTGAAATAATTTTAAGTCTCTGGCCCAGATTTGAGTTGTCTTTATTTTGTTGTCTAAATTATTTTTGTTATTCAAATGTGAAATAGTGTATGATTAATGACAAAGAATCTGTTTTAGTAAAATAGAATTATTCAAAGGATGTTTTTATTTCATATTTTAAAAGATTTAATTATTTAAAATCTCTACTTACTTTTCATATGTGGTATATTTTCTTTATCTGGTGAGGAAAAAAGCTTTTGTTAAAGAAAATCCAGTTAGTTGCTAACAGTGCCATGAAATTACTGCTTAGTTGGGTTGTCATTGTGAGCCTTTCATCATCAGTAGTGAAAAATGTTAATGACATCATAGCATTATGGACAAATCAATAGAGCGTGTTAGAGTTTCAACTAATTCTCAAATAAATCAGTTATTCTTTACCAGAGTTAGAGCCTAAATAATGTATAATTTCAAAGTACCTCAAATCCAATTAGGGATTACAAATAGTAATTTGGTTAAAGGAGGCAGAATGAAATGTTTGTCAGATTCAATGTCTGCCTCCCATAATACCTTTTTCCTTTCTACATTACATTTTCCTATGCAACCTTTAGAAAACATTTACACTGACTTTTAATTTAGTGGAACACCTATTAATTGATCGCTAATTGAATTATATGGGAATTCTAAGAACGAACTTGTTTATTTTTATAGGGGACTTAAAGAGTCCAGGACTTAAATAACCAATTGGACTGAACAGATGTACCTTAGGAATTAAGAATTTTTCCAGAAGAAGGTAAGAGATCTTAAAATATGCACATATTTGCATATTAATAAGTTTTGGTGAAAATATAGATAATAGTATATTTCTTTGGTGTATAATTTAGAGGATTTTTTTTTATTAAAGGTACTTTCTGTTTTTACTTAAATAATCTTTTATTCTGTAGAATGATTTGGATATATGAGATTGCTGTAACATTTCAAAAAGAAAATGGTTTGTAGGAAAGCCACATTGCCACTTCAAAACGTCAAGATTGAATCACCACTATTTTGGTTTTTTTTATTTTTTTATTTTTACATGTAAAACTTAGACTGGGTTTGCCATATTCCCCAAGAGCCACAGAGCAAAGATAGCTGACGTGTGGGCAGATTGCCATCTAGAAAGATCCTTTGGCTAGCCTGCCTCTTCTACATTTCCTGGACCACATATGGTTACCATCAACTAGAATCCATTCAAAGGCTTGAGTGCCAAGCACAGAGGGAGGAGTCAGTTTTTAATGTGTTACATTATCTTAATTTTGACCTAAGATGTGAGACTGAAATATTACCCTTAAAGTAAAATACACTTAGAAATCTGAATGTATACATATTACTTTTTTCTTAACCCTCTTTAACTATGAATGTTCCTCAAGCTGCATTTCATTGTAAGTACAAAGAAAATTTAGCAGCATTAGGTTTACCATCACACTGTATTATATATATTGCTACTGGCAGAAATTGCTATGAGAAGAAATGAATAAAGGAATTAAAACATATATGTTAAGATCTAGGACAAGTGCATGGGAATTACAAGAAAAGAACCCTGAATCTAAATATTATTTCCCTCATAGGTGTTTGAGTTGAATAAAATTCATTCATTAATTTTATTTCATGTCACTAAAACTGAGGAAGTCCCAATTTTATTAGGTCCCTTGGGATTTAATTAGATAATTATTTTTATTTTAATGTGAACAAATGCCTTTTTCCTCAGGTTTTCATAACTAATACTTTATATATACCTTATATATAATTTATATTATATATTTAAAAAGTAAGATTTTTAAGAATTTAAAGGAAATTATAATTTTTATATGGAAGCATCACTTACATATGCAAAACATTTATCACATAAGGTAAAATTTAGTAATATGAGGTGAACATTGAAGCTGTTAAAGTTCATTTCAAGTCATTATAGATTTTTAATTTTTTATGGCACATCCCATATCTTTCTTTTTTAATTTATATTCAATTAGCCAACATGTAGTACAACATTAGTTTTTGATGTAGTGTTCAGTGATTCATTAGCTGCATATAACACCAGTGTTCATCACAACATGAACCCTCTTTAATACCCATCACCCAGTTACCCCATCCCTCTAACCCCCTCCCTTCTGCAACCCTCGGTCTGTTTCCTGGAGTCTAGAGTCTCTCACAGCTTGTCTCCCTCTCTGATTCAGTTTTCCCTCCCTTCCCCTATGGTCCTCTGCACTGCTTCTTATATTCTACATATGAATGAAACCATATGATAACTGTCTTTCTCTGATTGACTTATTTTACTTAGCGTAATCCCCTCCAGTTTCATTCATGTCCATGTAAATGGTAGGTATTCATCCTTTCTGATAGCTGAGTAATATTCCATTGTGTATGTGTGTGTGTGTGTGTTTGTGTGTGTGTGTGTGTACCACATTTTTATCCATTCATCTGTTGAAGGACATCTCATCTCCCTCTGCAGTTTGGCTATTGTGGACATTGCTACCATGAACATTGGGGTGCATGTGCCCCTTCCTTTCACTACAACTGTATCTTTAGGGTAAATGCCCAGTAATGCAATTGCTGTGTTGTAGGGTATTTCTATTTTTAACTTCTTGAGGAACTTCCATACGTCTTTCCAGAGGGGCTGCACCAGCTTGCATTCCCACCAACAGTGTAGAAGGGTTTCCCTTTTTCTGCATGCTTACCCAAATTTGTTCTCTGTCTTGTTTATTTTAGCCATTCTGACTGGTGTGAGGTGGTATCTCATTGTGGTTTTGATTTGTATTTCTCTGATGGCAAGTCATCACGTCTCATATCTTTAGTACTGGTAGGTCAATAAAGACTCCAAAATACAACTTTTGTGCTGCCAGTTCTCTATACGTTTATGTACATATGTACAGCCATATGAATCTCTCTCTCTATGTATATGTATAAATGTTCATTATTGGACTAGATTGATTTTTAGCCTTCCAGAGTACCAGTTTCCTGGATTCTAATTTTCCTTAGTGCATCCTGTGCACTTTCTTTTTTAGCAAATATGAACCTTCTAATTTTCCAATTACAGTTGCCTCGGGGTACTAATGAAGTAGGAAAATTTCACAAAATGCATTTCTTGGATAATAATTAAAATCTGCTCCAAATTTATGAAGGTCAAGGTATATTTGAAGATGTATACTTGAATATCAAGCCAATTTTTCAAAATTGATTTATAAACTCAGCCACCATTGAAATGGATAAGCCTTAAATTATTGAATACAATTAACAGTGTACATGTGAGACTGAAGTAGGATAGGAATTAGTAGTCAACCAATGAATTTTTATTAAAGTCAAAGTAGCAAATTCAACTAAAATCTGATGAAATTTACTTCTAGGTAGTGCATCTAATGGAACTATTTGCAGAATTGAACTTTTGATTCTAGGATTTGAGTACTACAAATGTAAACTGGGGTTGGTAAATATCAGTTGGTTGGAAAACGTTATCTGATCATTCCAAATTGGAAGACTTGAAACTTTTGTTTTGTTTTGTTTTGTTTTGTTTTCTGTTTTTGTTTTTGTTTTGTTTTGTTTTAATTAATGTCCATTTCATTGACAAGGTTATTCAATCACTTAGTTTCTCCTTTTTTTTTAAACAGAAGTAACTTGAATAAGAATTATTATCCTGTCAGATGTGTAATGTATTTAATATAAAGTATTATTTAAAAAGAGTATATAAACAGTATATTTTGCTTGTCCTGCTAATTCTGTTGTTTAATGGCTTACTTGCTGAGAGAATACCAATGTAGCAAGATCCAAGACATACCTTTCTTTCCTGAATCTGAAAATTGTTCTATAATTATTAATTATTCCCTTGACACAGCTCCATATATGTCTGATTCTAAATAAATTCTCAATTGAAAAATATAGATACTTTACTGGTCAAAGGTCATGACAAAGATTTCAAACATTTTTAAAAAATGGAAACTATAGTTAAGAAAAGGATATACTAATTTAGAAGAGAGGAAAATGAGATAATATTCCACATTAACTAAAAAGGAAAATTGAAAATGTGTGGATGAAAAGGAAGACAATTTCAGTTTTCCTTTTTACTGCTATTCCACTTGAGATTCATTCTATATGACTATTGAATAACTTTGATACGTTTTTAGGAAGGTTATCTGATACAGCAGAATAAAATGACATTGCAGACTCATATAGCTCTGGAATTTCAAGCTGAATCACTTTGTGAGCTTGAGATAATTACTTTGCCCTATTTAAATTTCTCATTTATACATTGGAACTAGTAATACCTACTTTTATTTCCTTATAATTTTTATAAATTTTGAAATATTTTATGATTTTTTTAAATTATATTTTAAATGTATGGTATAATTTTCTCTTTCTTTCACTATTTTCTAAAATACTTTTTATTCATTTAATTTTTCAAAAATATTCTGCCTTCTTCTGGTTATTTAAGTTTAAGTTTTATTTTTCTACTCTAGATTATGAACTTTTTTAAGATGAAAAATATTTTTTCTTACTTGTGCCTGCCCCTACCCATCAGTTTAAAGATAGACATCATTTTTTAGTAAATGACTAAAGAAAGAATAAGAACCTTTTTCTACAGATGTGTTGCTGTTGAATTGAATTAAGCTGAAACCATTTAAAACATTTGAATACTCTTTTAAAAAGTCACTATTTAATAGATAGACTTTTTTTCAAATGAAAAATCCTTTGACTCAATAATATATCCACCTATTAACTTAGCTTGCTTAATTTTGATTTCTAAATAGGGTCTCTTAGCTTATAACATAATAATATTTTTTTCTGTTTTAACCACTTCTAAGATTTTTTAAGGAATTAGAATATATCTTCCTTATCGTAGAATTTCCTAGCCATTTTTCAAAGAAAGAGAGAAAGGTAGATTGCTCAGGTATGTAAGAAAATCATTCTGGAACTGAGCTCCCATTCAATAATAGTAACAAGAAACATAGTCATCTGCTTAACCAACAAGCCCTCACCTTCTCACCTTGGCTCAGATGTTAGTGACCACAGGGTTAGAAGGAGTACTCAGAGGCATGGCCTCATTCCTGTGAAAAATCTAACACTTGCCTAACCTCCTTTACATCTAGTGAGGATGGAATTGGAGTGGCCATGAGTAGAGGGAAGTGTTACCTACCTCTGAAAATTTCATTGTTTATATGTTTGTACACATTCTATATCCAATTCAGATGGAATTATTTATTTATTTTTCTAACTAATAATTCCTTCTTCATACTGTTATTTTTCTTCTTCTATCTTCGATAATTTGTGCTAAATATTTTTAGGTCCACAGAACTTCTGAGCCAGAAGGGTTTTAAGAGATCACCTTGTTTACATAAGGAAACTAAGGCCAAGGTAAAGCTAATACAAGTCACAGACATGAGGAACCCAATTTCCAAACTCTAATTTTAGAGTTCTTTGTTTTATATCATAATATCTTGCTCCCAAGATACTCTTTTTCTGGACTTTCTTTTTTACTCATTTTAGGATTATCTGTTGACTGTTTCCATTATTTATCAACATTGTCTTCAACTGAAATTTGTAACTTATCTAGACAAAATAAAGAGATGACTTCCTTTTTTTCTGCAAAGACAAGCCTGGCAATAGATAAAAATAATTGAGCAAGATTGGGTAATAAGAGAAACATGGACATAGTACACTACCTCAGGGAGCAGCCCTGGTCAAGGAATGACTTTTTATGTCTAGCCAAATATATGTTGAGATATATATATCTATCTAGATAGATAGATATATCTAGATAGATAGATAGATAGATATATGCACACAAAAGGTAAAACAATGCATAGAACTTTTGTCTTTGTTAAACTCGGTGAGATGTGTAGCTTCTTTGGGTGAAACCTCTGTGTATTTATTTTTCTTTACTAACTTTATTGAGGGATATATTAGGTAATATAAACTCCTTATAAACTCCATCTGTTTTGAAGCGCTAAATTCTATGAGTTTTGACAGTGGAATATACCCATGAAATCACCATGAGAAGCAAGATACAGAATATTTCTATCATGCCAACATGTTCTTTATGACTTTATTTTTTCATACTGTGCATTAGTTTGCATTTTATATAAAGAAAATCATGTAAGTATGTATTTTTGTATATTTTTTCACTTAGCATAATGGTATAGAGGTTTATGTACTTTTTTGTATCAGTAGTTCATTTCTTTTTATTGCTGAGTAGTATTCCATTGAGGATATACTACATTTGTTTATTTATTCATTTATTGATGGATAGTTGTTTCTTTTGACTTTTGTGGATTTATTCTCTGTGAGCATTTGTGTACGAGTCATTGTGTGGACATGTGTTTTCATTTCTCTTGGAAAAACACGTAGAATTAGAATATCAGAATCTATGGTAGGTGTATGCATAACTTTTTAAGAAATGACAAACAGTTTTCCCAAGTGGTTGTACCACTTGGCATTCACCTGAGCAGTGTATGAGAATTCCTGTTGCTCTGCATCAGAGGTCTTCAAACTATAGCTCTTGCGCCAAATTGGCTTTATTTGTAAATAAAGTTGTATTGGAACACAGCCACACTCATTTGTCGTGAATGATGTGCCTCATGCTACAAAAGCAGAATTAAGTAATTGTGACAGAAATCATATGGACCTCAGAGCTTAAAATATGTACTTTCTGGCCCTTTCAACAAAAAGCTTGCTGATACCTGCTCTGCATCCTTGCGAAATTTCTTGTTTTCAGTCTTACTTAATTTTTGCCATGTTAGTGTATATGTGATGGTATTTCAGTGGGATTTAATTTGCATTTCTGATGATTAATGATATTGAGCATCTTTTAATTTGCATATTTCCATCTGTATATCTTCTTCTCTGAATTAGCCATTGAAATATTTTGCTCTTTTTTTTTAACTGGCTATTTCTCTTACTATTTTTAAGTTGTAAGAGCCCTTGATAGATTCTGGACACAAATCCTTTAGCAGATAGATATGTTTCATGAATATTTTCTCCCATTCAATGACTTTCATTTTCAAGTTCTTTTTTTTTTTTTAAAGATTTTATTTATTTATTTGACAGACAGAGATCACAAGTAGGCAGAGAGTCAGGCAGAGAGAGAGAGGAGGATGCAGGCTCCCCACAGAGCAGGGAGCCCAATGTGGGGCTCCATCCCAGGACCCTGGGATCATGACCTGAGCTGAAGGCAGAGGCTTTAACCCACTGAGCCACCCAGGTGCCCCTCATTTTCAAGTTCTTAAGTTTCTTTTGAGTAACAAAAAAATTTTAATATTGATGAAGTGCAATATATCATTTTAACCATTTGTACTGTTGGGTACTAAGAAACCTTTGCTTATCCCAGTTTAAATTTTTTTCTCCAATATTTCTCCAAAATTTTCTTCTAAGGGTTTTATTGTTTTAGTTTTTGAAGGAAGGACTATGATCCAATTTGAGTCACTTTTTGCACATAATTAGGTATGTTGAGATTAACCTTTTTTTTCCCATGACAGTGTCTAATTGTTCTAACATCTTTTGTTGAAAGATCATTTCTTTCCATTGCTTTACCTTAAGAACTTTGTCCAAGATTAATGGCCTACTTCTGAGCTAATTGTTTCCATTGGATTATAACTACTTTTGCCAATGACACACCATCTTGATTTTTAAAGATTTATACTGTTGTGAAATCAGTGACTTGTATAAAATGATCAGTTCAGCTGTATTTTAAAATTTCTTTAGTATTTCTGGGTTGTTTGCTCTCCCATATGACTCCTCTACCCACTTCCTCACACACACAGAAAGCCTCTTAAAATTTTATTGGAATTCTGTTGACTCTGTAAATCAATTTATGTTTCTTTAAGTATCTTATTACTAATACTTAATTCAGTTCTGCTCTGTTTGGAGAACATACTCTGATATGAATCATTTAAAATCTACTGTGAGTTATTTTAAGACCCATCATATATGCTTCATTGCATTCTTTAGATCCTTTATGTGTTTACTGATTTATTTTTGTCTAATTTTTCTAATAAATCCCTTCCTATGGTTATATAATTGAAAGTTTTTCTCCTTTAATTCTGTCAGTTATTGTTTCTTATACTTTGTGGTATTTTTGTAAATTCATACACATTTACACTTTATACGTCTTCCTAGTGAATTGATCCTCTTATCATTAGGTACCATTTCTTTTTATCTTTGATAATTCTGTTGACTTAATGTCTATTTTAGCTGATTTTAAAATAGTCACTGCAGGGTTTTTTGCATAATATTTGTATTTGTTCATTTTCAAGTCATTTGTTAGAGCTGCAGTTGAACATTTAATGCATTCTGATTTCTCTTCCTTTGTGTATTCCTCCATATCTTCCATGCTTCCATTTCTTGGCTTTGTAAATAATGCTGCAGTAAACATAGGGGTGTGCATATCTTTTGAAACTAGTGTTTTCTTTTTTAGTAAATACCCAGTAGTAGAAATACTGGTTCATATGGCAAATCTATTTTTAATTTTTTGAGGAAAATTTATACTGTTTTCCACATTGGTCACACCAATTTACATTCCCACTGACAGTGCATGAAGTGAGATTTCATTCTTGTTTTGATTTGTATTTCCTTGATCATTAGTGATCCTGAGCATTTTTTCATGTATCTGTTGGCCATCTACATGTCTCCTTTGGGAAAATGTCTATATATGTCCTCTGTCCTTTTTTTTTTTAAGATTTAATTTATCTGTTTTAGAGAGAGAGAGAGAGAGAGTGTGTGTGTGTGTGTGTGTGTGTGTGTGTGTGTGTGTGTTTGCTTGGGGGCAAGGGAAGAGGAAGAGGGAGAGAGAAACCCAAGCAGATTCCACAGTGAGTGCAGAGGCAACGTGGGGCTCAATCTCACAACCCAGAGACCAGACCTGAGCTGAAACCAAGAGCCAGACACTTAACTTACTGTACCACCCAGGTGTCCTGTCTCTGCCCATTTTTAAATTGATCTTGATTTTTGGTATTATGGTGTATAAGTTCCCAAAATATTATGGTGTATAAGTATCCAAAATAAGTATATTTTGGATACTATATTTTGGATACGAACCCCTTATTGGTTACATCATTTACAAGTATCTTCTCCATTTAGTAGGTTGTCTTTTTGTTTTGTTGATGGTTTTCTTCACTGTCCAGATGCTGTGTGTGTGTGTGTGTGTGTGTGTGTGTGTAGTCCCCGTAGTTTAATTTTACTTTTGTTTCCCTTGCCAAAGGAGACATATCTAGAAAAACATTTCTAAAGTTGATGTTGAAGAGATTACTGCCTGTTTTCCTCTAGGAATTTTATGGTTTCAAGTCTTACATTTAGGCCCTTAATCTATTTTGAGTTTACTCTTGTGTATAATATAAAAAAGTGATCTAGTCACATTCTTTTGGTTGTAGCTCTGCAGTTTTCCCAATACCATTTGTCAAAGAGATTATCTTTGCCATTACATATTCTTGTCTCCCCTGTTGTAAATTAATTGACCATAATAGCATGGGTTTATTTCTGGATTCTCTCTTCTGTTTTGTTGCTCTGTCATTTTTTTGTGCCATACCATAGTGTTTTGATTATTATGGCTTTGTAGTATATCTCGCAATCTGGGATTGTGACACCTCCAGCTTTGTTCTTTCTCAAGACCGTTTTCATTATTCAGGTTCTTTTGTGGTTCCATGCAAATTTTGGAATTATCTGTTCTAGTTCTGTGAAAAATACTGTTGATAATTGATAAGGATTACATTAAATCTGTAGATTGTTGTGAATGGTATGGTCATCTTAATATTGATTCTCCCAATCCGTGAGCATGGAGAATCTATTCATTTATTTGTGTTATCTTCAATTTCTTTCATTAGTACTTTGTACTTTAGTACAGATCTCCTTGGTTAAGTTTATTCCAATGTATTTTCTTCTTTTTGGTGCAATTGTAAATGGGATTGTGTTCTTAATTTCCCTTTCTGCTACTTCATTATTAGAGTACAGAAATACAACATATTTCTGTATATGTATTTGGTATTCTGCAACTTCACTGAATTCATTAATCTGCTCTAGCAGTTTTTTGATGGAGTGTTTAGGTTTTCTGTATATTGTATTATGTCATCTGCAGATAGTGAAAGTGTTACTTCACCAATTTGGGTGTCTTGTTTTTTTGTTTTGTTTTGTTTTTGGGTTTGGGGGGGTGTTTTTGTTTTTTGTCTGATTGCTGAGACTTTGTTGAATAAAAGTTGCAAGAGTGGATATTGTCTTGTTCTTGATCACAGATGTAAAGCACTCATGTTTTCACCATTGAGGATGATGTTAGCTGTGGGTTTTTCATATATGGCCTTTGTTATGTTGTGGTATAGTCCCTCTAAACCTGCTTTATTGAGAGTTTTTATCATAAATGCATGTTGTATTTTCTCAAATGTCTTTCTGCATCTATTGAAATGATTATTTGTTTTTTGTCTTTTCTATAGTTAATGAGATATAAGATACTGATTGATTTGCTAATATGGAATCATCCTTGCATCCTTGGACAAAATCCCACTTGATCTCATGATGAATGATTTTTTTTTTTAAATACTCTTAGATTTGGTTTGCTAGTATTTTGTAAAGAATTTTTGCATTTATGTTCAGACATTGATTTTTTGCATTTTTGCTTTGATTTTTGCATTTATCTTCAGACATTGACCTATAGTTTCCTTTTATGTAGTATCTTTATCTGGTTTTGATATCAGGGTAATTGTGGCCTCATATAATGAATTTGGAAGCTTTCCTTTCTCTTCTATTTCTTGGAATCATTTGAGAAGAGTAGATGTTAACTCTTCTTTAAATGTTTGGTAAAATTCACTTATGAGGCCATCTGGTTCTGGATTTTTGTTTGTTAGGAGTTTTTAATTACTGATTCTATTTCATTGCTAGTAATCAGTCTCTCCAAATTTTCTGGATTTTTCCTGATTCGGTTTTGGAAAGTTATATGTCTCTAGGAATGTACTTATTTCTTCTACATTTTCCAATTTGTTGGCATAATTTTTTATAATATTTTCTTATAATGTTTTGTAATTCTGTGATGTCGGTGATTATTTCTCCTCTTTCATTTCTGATGTTTATTTATTTATTTATTTATTTATTGAGTTTTCTATCTCTCTCTTTATGCATCTGGCTAAAGGTTTATCAATTTTGCTTATCTTTTCAAAAAGCCAGCTACTGGTTTCATTGATCTATTCCTATTGTTTTTTCAAATCTCTATTTCACTTATTTCTGCTTTAGTCTTCATTATTTCCTTCATGCAGCTGGCTGTGGGTTTTGCTTCTCCTTTTCTTCTAGCTCCCATAGGTGTAAGGCTAGAATGTTTGTTCGAGATTTTTCTTGCTTCTTGAGGTAGGCTTGTATTGCCATAATCTTCCCTCTTAGAACAGCTTTTGCTGCATCCCAGAGATTTTGAAATGTTATGTTTTCATGTTCATTTGTCTCTGTGTATTTTTTTTAATTTCTTCTTTGATTTCTTGGTTGACCCATACATTGCTAGTAGCATGTTATCTGTGCTTTCCAAACTTTTTTCTTGTGATTGACTTCTAGTTTAGTATCATTGTGGCAGAAAAGATGCATGATGATTTCAGTCTTTTGCATTGGTTGAGACTTGTTTTGTGGCCTATTCTGGGTAATTTTCCATGTGCACTTGGAAAAATGTATTTTCTGCTGTCCTTGGATGGAATGTTGTGAATATATCTGTTGGACCCATCTGGTCCAATGTGCCATTTAAAGCCTCAATTTCCTTGTTGATTTTCTGTTTGCTCATTTGTTTTTAAAAGGATAAACATCTTTCTTACATGGCAGAATATTCATTATAGTTTTGGCATGTTCTTCATTGTCTTTGTTTTCTCCAAGTTCTTTATTGGTGATTTTAGGGTTTGTTGTTCTTCATTCATGTTGATAGTTTTCTTCATGAGGCGGATAATTCTGGACTGTATGTTGGTATATGGGTGAGATATTCAACCATTTCTGGAAGCACTTTATGAGCTAAGTTTGGGGTGGGAAGGATTAGAGAACATTTTGTGGACCTTTAGACTGCACTTTATATGGGCCAGTAAACAAATCAGTCTTTTCACAATGGACCACCAAACAACAACATATGAAAGACATGTGTACTTTTTTGCGTCCTATGAAGTTTATATAATAGTTGACAGAGGGGAAATACCTCCTGATTGCTGATATTTGGGTGCAGGGTCGGGGAAACTTGGTCTTCCAGTCTTCTTGTAGTAAGGCATGGTATTAAGTGCTCATTGTCCCAGGTTCCTCAGAGTTAGTGGGCTTGCTCACCCTGAACCTCTCTGACCCCCCTCTGTCATGTTAAATAGGCTTATGTGAATTCTTATCCCCCAAATTCCTTTAAGTCTTATATTGCTATAACCACTTTTATCATCTTCATGAATATAGTGGATGAATACATTTTTTGTTTGCTTACAGTTCTTTTATTATATCTTTACTGGGGTTAAGGTAGGAAGATGAGGTGAATTTGTATGTTTACTCTTTCTCATTTAATTGGAATTCACATTATATTCTAAACAAATAAGCAGATATTTAAATAATAGATTTACTCTTCTTAAATATTATTATGGATGATAATAATGTGTGTTTAGAGGTTTAATAGGCAGAAAAAGTAATCTCCTGAGTTTTTCAGGAACAAATAACTAGACCAGTGATTAATCAGTCTTTCTTCCTCTTGGCCATATTTTGTGGATCATTTTTTTACTTATTGGCACTTTTACCATAGGAAGAAAGGAAAACTCAGATCTGTTCACTTGAATATATGCTAAGAATTTTTACTCAGAGTTTTGATAGAGGAAGAATTGGAAATTTTTGGCTAAAATGATGCTTTGAGATTATATGCAGATTTCATTACTCATGTTATTTTTGTACTCCTGTTACCATAGATAATTGACTATAATTTATGTGGGAGTATAGACTGAAATATAGTAGGAGCTCATCTGGGTTTCATCAAAATTATATCCCTATTGGGCCACAACTGGACTTTGAAACAACTTATGTCTGGAAGTGCTACCCATAGTCATCAGGGATTTGCCTGAGGTCTGAGACAGTTGCCATGGAATCTGTCCTACTCCACTCTTCTTTAGTGAAACCATAACCAATATCAGCTAGCCAGAACTGAAAATAACAAAAGGTGAAGAAATAAGCAAGAAGAAGATCATTAACTATTGCACTTGTAGACTGTTGTATGTAGATCTGTGTCAATTAGTTATTATAAATGGAATTTCTGGAAAAAGTTATTTTAATCTATACTACACAAATTGAGACACAGGTCCTCATGTTTTGGGGGAGTTTTAACCCACATCATTTTAAATATGTGGTCACAAGTTTGTTTGAACCTTCTTTGTTGAGGACATTTTTCTTTTGTTTCTAAAATAGTGAGGTTAAAAAAAAAATTCAGACCAAACCATAAAATAATTTTTTAATCAGAAGAGCATGAATTCAGATAAAATTTCTGAACAGTCTGTATTTAATAGTACTTTCCAAGATGTTTATAAAATCTCAAAAAAGAGTATCCAAAGGTATTTAGAAATCAATCTTACTGAATAGTGCTTCAAAACTGACATGACTTGAAGTTGTGTTAAAGCTGTAAATATATTGTATATTGCGATGTTGTGGTTTATTTGAGAGGGAGGGGGATTTATTTATTCTTTTTAAGATTTTTTTTTTATTTCTTTATTTGACAGAGAGAACACAAGTAGGTAGAGAGGGAGGCAGAGAGAGAGGAGGAAGCAGGCTCCCTGCTGAGCACAGAGCCCGATACGGGGCTCGATCCCAGGACCCTGAGATCATGACCTGAGCTAAAATCTAGAATCAGATGCTTAACCCATTGAGCTGCCCAGGTGCCCCTGCCTTGACATTTTAGAGAGCTTTTTTTTTACTCACATTACTAAATTATCTTTGGATATTGATTAAAAAGTTATCAAGAGGGGTATGGCGATAGCAAGATGAATAAAATAAAAGCATGTATAATAACAAAGGATTCTAGGGATATGTAGAATATACTTATTCACATCAATAGAAAAATCGATTGCAGTTCTATAATCATTTGAGACCACCCTAAATTTCCATCAAGCAATCAAGAAATCTTTCAGCACAGTGACTACTCTAACTTGCTATATTGACCGCCAGTCTGAGAGCAAATGGACTGAGACATTTATATTTTGATTACTAGATAATATGCAAAATATATCCATCCTTTACCACTAATCTCATCCAATTTCTAAACTAGGAGATAAGTGTGTTGCTTGAATTCATAATTTAAAAAGAGTGTTCACATGTCAAGGTGGCCATTTTGAAGAAACTGCATAAAATGGTTGTGTCAGTTGGTCTGCCAAAATGCCTAGTTTCAATCTCATCATTGATCTAGCTAATTCAGTATGAACCTGCATGTCTCAGCTCAATATTAATTCCATAAAAAAACCCCTTCATATCTTATAGTACTTGTCACAGTTATAATTTCTTATTATAATCTGTCTTCTATAAATTACACTATTTATTAAGTTGGGGATTGTGTTTCTATTTGCTAGCTTATTCACTCATAGTTGCTCAATTAGTACAATGATCATTTGATTAGTTGAGCTTACATTTAAATATTATATATTTTGCTTAATTACTTTTATGGCTACTTGTCATTTCTAATAATATATGAGAATATTAACTATGAAAGTAGCTTTGAATTGTGCATTTATGAACATATTTGAGTGGTCAAACCCAACCATAGTAATGGTTATCATATCACAACCTTTTGCAAAATTATCCTCAATGTGTTGGTTGATTTATTTTCAAAATCATAATAAGAATCGTTGATTATAACTGGGAGTTAAGTGCAACCGAGAACTGGTAAACTACACATACACACACACACACACACACACACACACACATGCACATATGTATAAACTATATATATGTATAGTTATGTAATTATATATATAGTTTACAACTTTAGATTGTGTATCAGAGGACATATACAAATTTATTTACTTTCTAGTTGTTTTGTTTTACCAAAGAGAACAAAGTTAATTCAGGAAGAGATTTTAAAGATCATTCTACACAACTTATTTAGGTATAAGAATTAAAGAAATGAAAAAAAGTAAAACCATTTGTCCCAAACAGAGTCAATAGAAAGCATAGGTATAGAAATCAAATATTTGAAAGCTATAAAGACAGTTTTTCTAAGGCCAACATGTGGGCTTCATTTCAGTTATTTGCCGCCTTAAAATTTTTATTTTTAAAAAAGTTTTGCCTTAAGCAAAAATAAATTATAGCTTCCATGTTTTGTGAATCAAGTGAATGTTTACTTCTACAACCTGGTGACTTAGTACAAGAATATCCAACAAAAAGAGAAAACCTAATGTCAATCATTTAACAACAAAATGATACTGTCAGCATTTTTATTAATGTTTATTTTGAATCAAGAGGCCATTGTCTTATAGAAATATTCTAGACCAATTGCTAGTCTAGACTCTGATACTATATGGAGGTGCCTTGTAAATTAAATCCTTTCATATCCCACAGGCTCAGATCATGCACATCTGAGATGTGTTAGCTGAAATTCCACACAGTCCTCAATTGCCAAGTCTGGCTAGAATGAACATAATATTAAAAGTAAGAAGACTAAGAAAAATTAACATTAAAAAATGTATATTATACAAAGGTCTTACAGAAAGCAATGAGAAGAGAAGGGCCTCTAACATTCTTTACTCCCAGATTTAAACTTGAAAATGAATTGTTCTTAGCTCTAGGGAGGAATTATGAAGGTAGGGAAAAGGGTTATAAACCTGAACAACCAAAGGTGAAAAAATCAGAGAAAGACAAATACCGTATGATCTCATTAATATGTGGAATCTAAAAACTTTGAAACAGAGTAGAATGATGGTTGCCAGGAACTTGGGGGGAGGGTGGGAAATGGGGAGATTTTCGTTAAAGAGTACAAAATTCCAGTTATATGAATAATAAGTTATGGGGATCTAATGTACAACATGGTAACTAAAGTTAATACTGTATTGTTACTTGAAAGTTGCTAAGAAAGTAGATCTCAAATGTTCAAAACATACACACACACACACACACAAAATATTGACTGTGTGAGGTGATGGATGTGTAAATCTTATTGTGGTAATCATTAGTAATACATACATGCATGAAATCATCATGTTGTATACCTTAAACTTACACAATGTTGTATATCAATTATATCTCAATAAAGCGAGAAAAAAATTGAGCAATGAATTAATTCAGAGGTATTTTCTGAACAGCTTTCTCTTGAAAATGCATAAATACAAGATGTGATTCCTTCCCTCAAGTATCCATCAGTTTAACTGAAGTTGTATTTTTGTCACCATTTTACCAGTTTAACATTCATTTCCTGAATATTTAGAGTATTCCAGGTATTATGATAAATTATTGGAAAAGAGTAATAAAAATAAATGCCCCATAATCACAAGAATGTCATCATGGGAGCAATATAGTAAAAAGTTCAATAAAATATGGTAAGTGCTAAGATGGCAGAGTGCCCACTTCTCAGTCTTCACTTAGCTTTCATATAATTCCCATGAGAAGACTATAGGAATTTAATTTATTTAATTATAGTGATAAATATAGATAAATAACCTAATATCAAACTGACCAAAGCATATAAATAGGAAATTACAACAGATCAGGCAATAATGTACAGCAAACATATGAAAAGGATGCTAAAGCTTAGTAGTAGGGAACTTCCAGCTACACCAGTAATGAGATAACAGTTTTCTTCCATCGGGTTGGAGAAAATTGAAAAGAAGATATCTAGGCATTGTTTTCTAGGATGCCCGGAAGTGGGCACACTCATTGTTGGAAGGTATCCAAATGACCATGAATTTATGAAAACTAATCAAGAAATATCTACTAAAATAAAACATATACAGTTGACTTTTGAACAATGCAGAATTCAAATATTCACATATAATTTTTGTTTCCCCCAAAATAACTATCAATAGCCTACTGTTAAGCTAAATGCCAATAACATAAACAGTCAACACTTATTTTGTATGTTTTATATATTATATAATGTATTCTTACAATAAAATAGACTAGAGAAGGGAAAATGGTAAGAAAATCATAAGGAAAAGAAAATACATTTATGGTACTATATGTATATTTATTGAGAAAAAAATGTGTATGAGTGGACCCACACAGTTCAAATCTATGTTGTTCAAGGCTGTATTTTATTTTTATTTTTTTCAACTGTATTTTAATAAAATAACAACTAACCAAAAAATAAGACAAAGTAACAAGGGCAAGTATAAAAACCCCTTGATGAGTAACTAAATGGGGAAAATTAATGCAGTTTTAATTTATACTATTGAATATTGCACATTTAACAGCACACATCAGGTGTTTGCATTTGACTGGTGGCTATTCATGATGTTTGTTTCATGGGGAAAAAAAGAATTTTGCTAGGCAATATTTATATCGCTACTGCTTTTTTAAACATAACATAAAACTCAGTCTATGACATTTAGGTATTTATGTTTGCATCAATGTGAATGAAGATGTGGAAGGAGCTACTGTTGACCTCAGAAACCTGGGGCGTGGGGAAGAGAGTTAATACAAGTAATTTAACTTTAGGGGCACTTGGATGGTACAGTATTTAAGCGTCATACTCTTGGTTTGGGCTCAGCCTATTGTCTGGCTTATAAAATCAAGCCTGGCACTGGGCTCCACACTCAGCATGGAATCTGCTTGAGAGTCTTTCTCCCTCTCCCCCTTTGCCCCTCCCATTCATCTCTCTCACTCTCTTCTCTCAAATAAATAATATTTTTTAAAAGGAATTTAATTTAAAATTTTCCCCTTACGTAGCTTCTTATATTTTACTGGTTGAAGCAAACACATGTCTATTTTGTTTTCCAAATATTAATTATAACAAAACATATAGATATTCTGGAAAATAATGAGATAAATGTGTTGCAGAATTTCTTTTCCTTTGGTGCTCAAGGGTTCTGGTCACACTGCTTTGAGGAATGAAGAGGCAGACCAGACAAAGAGTGGTGGGCACCAAAGCAAAGTTTATTGAGTGATAGTAAAGTTATTGAGTGATAGTACAAAGCTCTTCAAGAGGGAAGGGACCTGAGAGGGTTGCCACCAGAGTTTCTAAGTCTAGGGTTTTTAAGGGCTTGTGGGTGGGCTGTTTTAATCTCATTAACCCTCCAGGGCCTGTCATCCATTCAGACTCTTGTCCTCTGTGTATCTCATGGCAAAGGTGGAGGGCTTCTTCTAAGGTGGTATAAAATCCCTTCAAGGTTGTTTTCCTCTTGGGGGTGGGGGGTGGAGAGGAGGCCTTGTCTATGCCTGACTTTCTTCTAATTATCCTTTGTCAAATGCACTTGAAATATTTTTTACATTATTAATTGTAAGTTGTAGGCCTGTGGATTTTTCCCATATGTATGTGCAGGTAATCAAGAAATTGATAATATTATTTTTAAAATTAAGATATTTTGAGCCAAAATAGGATTATTAGCTTTAGTTTGTGAATTAGTTTGTTATCTTTATCCTATCTACTAGTAGGTAGGCTGGAGTAGGTAGTATTATCTTACTTTACAAATGACTTGACCTAGTCCATACACCAAATATAAGAAACACTATTGATTGATGTTCAGAAGCAAGCCCTGACATACTTAAATAAATCAAAATCAGCTGTGAGAAAGCAACTCCAACCCCTTTGAGAAGATAGTCTTTCAGAAAACCCAAGTGCTGCTAACTTGGCTCTGAATCATGTCAATCCATTACACAGGGCACTATGGATAACATAACTAGGATGAGGCTTCATAGCAATGACTGGTCCAGATGTTTGAATTCTGATTATGTTCGAGATGGAAACATTCAGAAATATGTGCTTTAATTATAGACATGGAAATAATTATTTCTCTGCCTCATCCATCACCCTGCCAAGACTAAGATTTTTGTAACTACTACTTTGTCCAATGCATTTGTAAACAGACATTCCACAATTTTGCTCGAACTGTTTTCAAATTACTACTTGTATATAATTTGCTTCAAGAAATATGTAAATCAACATTCCCATACATACATTAATATATTCACCAATTAAGGCCCTCCTAGTTGATCTGCATGAGAAATTTTCAGAAAACCAGGCAAGATATTTTTCACAATATAAATAACAGTAAATAGACACAAAGTGAGGACTTTATAACTATAGCTACAGGACTTTGAATGTTAAGACTAATTCTAATATTCTGATAGAAAAAGATACAAGTCATTATCATTTTCATACTTTTTTTATTTACACATTCTCACAACCACCAAATATTACCTTCTGTGATAAAGTTTGATGAGGAGAAATCGGTAATAGGTTTCGGTTGATTCTAATTTGTGTGTCTTCTGCCTCCTACATATTTTTAAATGATATTGCCTTCAATTAAGTAAACTATTGAGCACTGCCTCCATTTTCAGAATAATGGGTCTTCTCTAAAATGTTTTTAATTTTATCTACTCAGTGATTAAACCAGACCCAGCATTTTCAATAAGAAATAGTTGCGTATTGTGGTGACGGACTTTAAAAAAATAATAATAAGGCATCGATCTACCACAATCTGACTAAATTATTTAAGATAAAGTCACAAAATTAGCCATAATTTATAACATCAATTTTAAATGAAATCTTCAGCCATGTATCATACTAGCACATACTTTCCTTTCCCATTTTACCTTCCAAATAAGTACTGACAATTAGGCAGCACTTAACATTTATCATGCTTATCTTCGCAGCTGCAGTGGCAGGAAAGGTGACTAAGAATGGCAAGAGGAGTTTTTTGTGAAGAGTTTAAAATAAAGGGAAATAACGATTGATTTCCCTTTGCTTGTTGAGTGGTTGGAGGTAGATAAGCGGATTTGTAGTGAGGTCATCAGTCACAATTGGATAGTAATTTGAAAATGGATTAGCTTAGAAGTAGCAATTTCTGCTCCATGGGTTTTAGTGAAAAAGTCCGCCTAATTCTGTAAGAGACCTCATAAACTGGCAGAGATCCATGCCTACCTAATGTGCCATTATGCACTGGGCACACTTCAGTGATTACAGCACAGCTGTGGCTGGGTTTGGCCTGATATTTCTTTAGCACTGGCACCACAGGTGCTCCACATGATTATTTTGCCCAAAGGAATAAACTCTTTAAGGAATTAAAATGGACGAGAGGCTTTTCTTCCTGAGAAGCTTTTCACTTTTTCAACTAAGGAATGACCAGTGTCACATGTCAGTAATGCCAGCCCTGTAACAAATAAAGACTAAACAAATTAAGAGAAGGAAATTATCCTCTATTATGTGTCTGGATGGCACATTCTTATGTTTAAAATTCAATAGCCCAAGACTACCTGCCTTTGTAACTTGAAAGAGCATTATACAAGTTCTGGATTGGAAAGGCTCAATGTTTTAAAGATTAAGAGTTTCACCTTAAAGTGTGAGAGCTGACATTAACTAATTTTTTAAAGTCCTTTAGCTCTTCTTCTAGGTCACGCCAGTTCATTGGCAATGAAGAATAGGAATGAATTTACAACAAAATTTGAATATTAGATCCCCTGCCAGTAATCCTTAGATTCTTATCCTCCTTGGATTTCTTTACTGGTTGTTTGCAAATATTACATATAAGAACAATAAGTATATTATTAAGGGAAGGCAAAATAATTTGAACTGCTAATCTGTAAGAGTTTAAACAAATAAATTCCACTTTATACCTTAAACAAATAATATTTAGCATCTAAATAATATTATTTATCTGGAAATTTTTATTTTGTAGCTCTTTAAATTTGATATGATATATAATAACAAAAACAATATATAATATATAGTATAAATGTAATTGTTACATAATAACAATCTTTCAGAGTAATGCAACACAAGGAAAGGAATTTATCAACAATAATTTATGATTAGTGCTTTGCCACTAGTCTGAGCAGTATCTGGTATAGGGTCTAAAACTTTCAAAGTCTTTTTTTTTTGTAAGACAGGTGATGTGTTTGTAGTTAATAACAAATTTGTCGGGGCGCCTGGGTGGCTCAGTGGGTTAAAGCCTCTGCCTTCGGCTCAGGTCATGATCCCGGGGTCCTGGGATGGAGCCCCACATCGGGCTCTCTGCTCCGCAGGGAGCCTGCTTCCTCCTCTCTCTCTGCCTGCCTCTCTGCCTAGTTGTGATTTCTCTCTGTCAAATAAATAAAATATTAAAAAAAAATAACAAATTTGTCAGCAACATTACATTCAGTCCACTGCCTGATCTGTTCTGGAGAAAAGGGAAACAAGGTTATGACTGGCCAAACAATACTGTTTAAGATTTTTGGGGCAAAGTAAAGGATTTCTTGTCTCAAATTATTCCTTAATCTGCTCATGCAAAATCCTTTCAAGAAAGGACAATTTATCTAATCTACAGTTGGATGTTAATCTCTGAATGAAATGCTCTTAATCGAGGTAGCATATTGCCTTGAAGAAGTTTAGTTCATGTAGTAAGGATGGTGATAGTCCCATTTAATAATTCCAAAGAATTGTTATGTTCAGACTTTATATGAATAATTATTTTTTTCTTAAAGGGACTTAATTCAGAAGAGAAGTGTTTCCATGGTGAGGGAACTCATCATGCCATTTGAAAACACATACACACACACACACACACACACACACACATCAACACACACTGGAAGAATTGGGGAAAAGAGGCAATTTGAAGGCTGTCCCATGAAAGGAAGATGAAGTTGGCTGAGTGACTCCACCAGGGAGTAATCAGTTAATCTGTGGTCCTTGGAAACTATCTACAGGAATATAAAGAATAACTTTTTAGCTTATAGAATCCTCTCAAAATGAAATGAACTATCTTGAAGTTATTACAAAGGATAACTCTTCTCTGAGGTTACTTGAACTTATTTATTAATATTGTGTTATATTATACAATATATGTAAATATTAATATATAATATTATAGAATAATATATAATGTACTAGATATTATATATACAAATCTCAGTAGTAAATTTTAAAAAGGATAAAGATGGAAACATCCATTGCCTAAACAATGGGAAAATAAGACTCCACATTGTGTTTTTTGTACGGAGAGGGTGATGATGCTCAAAGAAAGATACTGGAATACAATTTTTCTAAACCTAACGTTGATCATCAGCATCATCTTCGTTGTCATGAGTTTAGTAAAATTAATTGAAATAATCAGATTAAATTCACCCTCTCACTGACCTATTAGAACCTTCGATTCACAATAAACCACAAAGGCTCAAGCTGAAACTGCAGATATCATGGCAGATCCGTTCCAAAACAAGAACATTTGTAGTGCTTGGTTTAGAAGTTTACACAATGGCACACTGGACAGAAAACTGAGAGTACAGGTTTTTCTAAACTTACCTCCATTTAATAAACAGGACCATAAATGTGACAAGAGTGTGTTGGGCCTACTTTTTAAGGTACGTAAATATGTAAATGAGCACTAAAATAAACAAATGGAAGAAACTGTAAAAATGTAGCTGAGGTTAAGATTTGCATCATTTGACAAGCACTTCTGTTGGAAATGTGCCTGAAATGACAGTTTCTCACAAACCATCTTCCAATTAGGAAAGTTTCTCAAAGACACACTCTTTTGAAATTATTGAAAAATGAAAAAGAAATACTTCACATTTGAATCAAATGGAGGAGACCTTTAAAAAAATGACCTCAGTGCTACAGGCAGGTTGGATCAGAAGACCCTGAGGAGGATGTCCCACAGCATCAGCCAGGAGGGTCGTTGGCTTTGAACAGGGCAGAAGTCCAAGTTAGCCTAAGAATGTGAAAGCAGAGCTTATTGAATAGCATAAGTGACAGAATATAGATGAAGGAGTATCTGGGAGACTCATAAAGGAAAGGAGAATTGAGTCTCTCCATCCCTTGGGGCTAAGGGTTTATATTGGAAAGGGAAAGAGGTCAAGGATGTGTTTCTTCAGGAATCCAGGGTAGGGTCCAGTCAAAGGTGAGTGACAGGTGAATAATGGGTTTTATTTAATAAGTCATGGAAGGTAGGGTTATTGATGCCAAATTTTTTGGAAGCCAACATCCTAGAACGTATTTGGGATCTGGCTCTTCCTAGATCATATCAAGGTTTTGGGGTCCTAGAACAAAACTGAGACAATGGTTAACTTTCTTGCTTCCTCTTTGGAGTGGAAACATAGCTTCGTTGGTTCCTACTCAGATGCAAGGTAAAATACAGAACATGAGTAAGTAGGGCCTAACACAGAAACAGCAAAAATGGAGACTTTCCAAAATGGCATCCCTTCAGCTTCCCCATGTTATTAATAACTACAACACCTAGAGTAGGTCATGGATTTTCAGAAACCAAATAGGCGGCGAAAATGCCGTGAAGAACATAAAAGACTTAGCCCGGTGGTTGAGGAGTGCTCTTGGAGTGATCTCTTCGATAGAATGAATTTTAAAATGATAAAATATAAGAAAGAGAGTGAGAAAACAGCAATAACAACAAGGAAAATAAAAAGTTAAGAGAATACTTAAAAGAAAAATGAGATAATGGCATATTGGGAAACCATAATAAAGGATCCTTTTCAGCTTTAAAGACACCATGATTCTAGAGTTTCAGATGATTTGGAATGAAAAAGTAAGAAACCGTGGCAAAAGTTTAGTTATTTATACTAAGGTAGAGTAATACAAATTTCACAGAGCTTTTATTTTCGTTGGAAAGATTGAAAACTAATGATTTGTGAGAATTTAGATGGGGCAGTACGTCAGACGGTACCTGATATGTGATCAGGGCCACTCATTATTTTAAATGAAATTAGCCCATTAATTTCAGTATGGGCTGAGTTAATCACTTAAGGAACTTCCTTGCTCTGTGAATGACTGTGTTACAGGAAATAAATATATTTTCTAAAAACTATAAGTAAAGATGCATCATGTGATATATTTGTTCAACAACAAATATATAGAACAATATATATATATTGTTCTATATATAGATAACAATATATATATTTATATTTATATATATAAATATATATATATTTTATATATATATAAATATATAATATATATATAAATATATATAAATATATATAAATATATATATTGTTCTATATATAGATATTAAATAGATATATTATATATATTTATATATACATAAATATATATAATATATCTATTATATATATACATAATACATATATACATAAATATATATAGATGTTAAATATAGATTATTGATGATATGAATGGTATCAAATACTATGATCCTTGGAAACATATTATTGGTGCATTCTTAAATGGTGCAAATGTAGTTCCTTGAATTTAAAAAGTGATATGCAAAATATAGTCAGGACCCTAAGACAGAAGAGCACAGCATTAAAGCATGTAGGCTCTGGGGCAAAGGAGGTTAGAGGAGGATTTCAAAAGTTGCCTGTGAATTCTGACAATTTCCTTGAATTCTGCCTTCTATTTTGATAAACTTGCTCAAATTCTCTAAGCCCTGTTTCTATAAAATGGGAAGAAACAATAGTTCCTATATCACAGAGCTATTCTGAAAGGTAAATTAATAAAGAATTAACAGGTTTTTTTTTCCAAAAAATGTTAACTATTATTATCTAATAAATAAGGATTCTGTCAAACTAAAGGTAGTGAATTACAGCGCTTTGAATACTGTTTTCTTTTTTTCTTTCCTAGAGGCTCATGTGTGATATTTATTCTTTAACCAGGGTCTATTATTTTAGATAAAACTCAGCAATTCTTGAATACTTTTTTTTTTAATTTTATTTATTTATTTGACAGATAGAGATCACAAGTAGGGAGAGAGGCAGGCAGAGAGAGAGGAGGAAGCAGGCTCCCTGCGAAGGAGAGAGCCCGATGCGGGGCTCGATCCCCAGACCCTGGGATCATGACCTGAGCGAAAGGCAGAGGCTTTAACCCACTGAGCCACCCAGGCGCCCCTTGAATACTTTTTTTAAACAGAAGGTATTATATATCAAAATGGAATTCTAAGTCCGCTGCATTCTTTATCTGCATTACTTTCTATCTGTTTTACATTCCTTTGCTCTCTTGTGTTGAATTCAATGAGACTTCAAGATGTGAATGAAAGAGTTTGCCTTGGATACCTGTCAAACCAAAGCCACCACTGCTGCATGGAGGTGACTTGTATTTATTTCCTCTTTCCTCCCTTAGAGTAAAAAATCCACTGTTCTACATCTTTTTAGCTGAGGTAGTGGTCAAATTGGTGAATTAAATGTTTTAAACTAAATTTAACATTCCAAAACTTCAACAGCACTCAAATAATTTATAATGTATGCATATTTATTGAGGGCTATGCTTTTGCTAATGTGAACAGCTATTTTTTTTTTCTCTTCCAAGAAGTTGTCAGTTAACAAAGAAAAAAATTCTTTTACAGGCAACTTCTTTTGTTAGAACCATCTTGTCGGTTTAAAGCACAACAAAATAGTCAACAGAATTCTCAGAAAAAAATAAAGATTTTTATGCTAACATTTATACTAGTGACTTAATATTATTGGCATCACAAGCCTTTACATCTTATTATGTAGTTAAGAAGAAATATAATAACTTTTCTGTTAAATGAATTGGGCTTATTACTTCTTGCCATAATCACATATTTTAGGAATCCAACTGTGTGTGTGAACGTTTGTGTGCATGAATATGCACATGTTTTTTTTTTTCTTCTTAGATACCTTTGTTATACCTGCATTGCTTTCATTTCCTGGAAAAGCCTTTAGTAGAACATAAAGTCAGAATTCTTTATGCCTTTTGTTTAATGTCCTCCCATAGGTTTTCAGGCACCTGCTATTTTGTCTTCTGTATTTAAATAGTAAAGGAAGTTTGATTTTCTTCTCTGAAGCCACCTGGGAACTGTAGATAAACAGCGTAAGTAAAATGGGGGAGGAGAAATTAAAACACTACAACCACAGCACAAATACTAAAGCTTTGGTTACAACTTTCAAGACTTAAAAGAGTACAGGAAAAATAACAGAATCTGTCCCACCAAGCGCACATTGAGACCTGCTGTTTTCCATGTTGGTGTCACATGGCTTTGATTTTCATCTAATTGCAAGAAAATACAAACATTGGCAAAAGCTTTACTGGATGACTGGTGACCCCATTGTGTTAAATAGGAATTGAATTTTAGTGTGTAAAGAAAACTTCTATATATGTCTGTTTGGCTTTTATTCCCACAAACTTAACGGGCCCATCAATCAGAAAAGAAAGATCATTTAGAAATTTGGAAAAAGTTTTGATAGTGAGATTAAAAAATAAGCACATTCTCTTACCTCATGACCTTGGTTATTTATAGCTTTGAAAAAGTCATTCCCTTCATAGGATACAATGATTAAAGGGGATTAAGCAGCATTCCGTTTGAATTGCTCAATACTCTACAAAATAGGCACTCAAATTGAAGGCCGGGAGTTGTTTTTAAGTTTTGATGAGTGTGAGGAAATGAAGCATTTTACATCTAAGGTTGGCCATCTATTTACCTACCCCTGACTGATCTCACTCTGAAATTGTGTAGGAAAAGTCTAATGACGTTAGTTGTTGATATTGTTAAGTAGAATAGATTTCGGGCTATATCTGATGTTGCAGTATCTCAAAGTCTACTTTTCAGATTGTTCCTGAATCATAATATGTGGGGAAAAGAAAGGAAAAGGTAGTACTTAGGGAATGATAAAGAGAAGCTAGTTTTAGGCAATCAGGAGAACCAGGTTAAATATTTCCCTAGTAAATGGTCCCTTTGCTTTTCCTACTAACCACAGTCAGCAAGGAGGTAAAGCAAACACTTAGAGACAGATATACATAGCACTGACTTTAGAAGAGAATATAGGTGCTGATTTCACTTCAATTTAGACTTTACTATAAATTCAGCCTGATACACTTATTTAGAAATGTGAACACACAGTTTAACACATGGGTGTATCTGTGTTTGCATGGATTGTGTCCGTGGTCAGCGTGTGTTCATTGGCATACTGATTCTAGAATGGTGTCATCTTGGGCGTTCTGACAACAAAGATTTAAGTGGTCAGGTAGGTTTGGAAGCCAGACTACCCAATACAACCCATGACCTTGGCACTCTCAGACACAAATACACACTCATGCAGCTGCACACCCATACATGATTTTTGAAGATTAACAACCCATATTAACCTTCTGCATAACTTATATAATTTTACTATTTTATTCACTTTTTTCCAAAATTTATTTTGTTGTAATACTTTATTTTATTTTTAAAAGAAAGAAAGAACTTCTACTATATAGAAAGACAAATATTAATCCTCTAGGAAATCCTGGTTCAAGGTTATCTAACAAGTAAAGAAGGCAACACAAAAGAATGAGAGTAGATATTTCCACCATTAAGAAGGGAAGATGACAAGATGTTTTAGGGTTAGAAAGATTTAATTATGTTTGTTAATAGATGGAGGAGAAAGTCAATAGAGATAGCATGAAATTTTAACAAGTTTTGAGGTTGAGGAAAAAGATTACAAAGATGGTTATACTATCTGTTTAATTACTAACATAAAAAGGAGCTTGCCAAAAGCTTTTGGAGAGGAAACATTTCTGGAGATTTGAGAAATAATGTGGTGATTTTAAAGAGAATGAAAGTGCTTTGTAACAGCCACAAAAAGAAAGGCAGCAAATAGTCCTCTAGAAAATTAAGGGTTAAAAAAAAAGACTTCTAAACTAGCTTTGAGAGTCCAGCAATGGTTTTAAAATGTGAGCTTACTTTGAAGGTAATTGAAAAAGGTGGATTTATTCCAGAAAAAGATGATGAGTAGGTGTGGATGGGGGTGTTGACAGGTGTCAAATTTGGTAATGAAGGCCTGTGGCAGTCAAGAGCCCAGACAATTTTGAATGTTATGGAAAAGATCATTTGAATAGATGGTCAAGAAATTATACTTTAATATAGCTTCTGGGGAACACGTATAATGGCTACTTCTCTGGTTTTTTTAATTATCCATGAAGATATGAAAGAAAAAATGTCATGGAAGGGGAAAAAAAAAGACAGAGTTAAACCATAAGACATTTTTAACTCTAGAGACAAATGGAGGGTTGCTGCAGGAGAAATAGGTGGAGGATGGGTATTAGGAGGGCAATTGTGATGAGCACTGGGTGTTAGGTAAGTGATGAATCACTAAATTCCATTCCTGAAACCAGTATTCCGCTATATGTTAACAAACTAGAATTTTAAAAAAAAAAAGTGAAACAAACAAAAAAGGAATATGTCACAACACTATCAAAAAGCATTTTAATAATGACAGAGAACATTTATTGAGTTCTTATCATGTCAGCCAAACATAGTCATATGTACTGAATCAGTTTATCTTTGAAAATATTTTATTGTTATCCATAAATTATCCTCATTTTTCAGCTGAAGAAATTGAGGTCAGAAGTTAAGTAAAATCCTGACGCTTTAATACCTAGTCAACAAGAGTTGGAATTTGAACCTATTAACTGTGGCTAGAAAGGCTATTCTTTTAAACACCACATTATATTGTTTAATAATAAAATATGAAAAATTGATTATAATTTCAAGTGAAAACAAATTGAGAAAAATATGGTTTGAATGTGAGAAACCCAGGCTTCTGGTGATGAACTAAACCATTTCCCCCTGTTTTCTTGGAGGGAGGAGTAAGCTATTCCTATACAGTCCCATCCAAAAATATCTCCTGGATGATGCCCACTTAATTATTCACATACCAACTCTAGATTTTAACTGACTTCCAAACAGCTGCCCTGACTCCCTGGGAGTAGCAGTGGATCATGTCCAGCCATCTCCCCAGACGGCCCCCTGTTTTCTTCAAGTGGTCATCCTAGAGGAGCCTTCTCTTTGACCACCACAGACTTCTCTTGATGATTATTGTACCAATCTCACACGTCTCCATCCAACTCTTTCAGTAATGTAGAAGAAGGGAAAAGAGAATATAATCCTTGTATCAGAATTGAGTTATCTAGGGGCACCTGGGTGGCTCAGTGTGTTAAAGCCTCTGCCTTCAGTTCAGGTCATGGTCTCAGGGTCCTGGGAATGAGCCCTGCATCGGGCTCTCTGCTCAACAGGCAGTCTGTTTCCCTTCCTCTCTCTCTGCCTGCCTCTCTGCCTACTTGTGATGTCTGTCGAATAAATAAATAAAATCTTTAAAAAAAAAAAAGAATTGTGTTATCCAAAAAATAGAACTTTAAACAGTTAGAGACAATGACAGTGGTTTTACAAATGCTTTTGAAAAACTTAGGCAAATTTTAAACACAATATGTGTTTTCTTACATAGCAGTGAATTTAACATCAAATTGAACATAACCCATATAATAAGAATAGAAGGGATGTCAAGGATACACAGGATTCAAGAAAAGAAGAAAGAAGTGCATGAGTTACAATCATCAAGTGGAAAAATTCCATCTTAAAAGATATATTCTCTTATTTGGGGGAAAAGAAAATAAAACCTAAATTCAGTAATATGCTGTTTGAGAGATGAAATGCCCAAAATTTCCTATTATAGAAACTTGTATTTTTTAAAGATTTATTTATTTATAGAGAGAGAGCAAGCAGGGAGAGGGGCAGCGGGAGAGAATTGCAAACAGACTTCTCGCTGGGTAGGGAGAAGCCAAGACCTCTGAGACCATGACCTGGACTGAAACCAAGAGTCAGATATTCAGCTGAATGAAACACCCAGGTGTCCCTGGAACTTTGTAAATTTTAACAGAAAAATTAAAAGCCAAATAATGGATGAAACTCTACCTCGTCATTAAAATGAGAACCAAAACAACAGTGCAATTTTAATATTTCTGTACAGACATTTCACTAAAAAAAAAGATTAAATAAGACAAAGTTTTACATTGATAAAAAATGCATAGTTCACAATCTGGACATACTATAACTTTAACTCTGATATTCATTGCAGTGGAATAGTGATTTTTTACAATAAGTTTTCTTCCACCAAAAAGCTCACATTTGAGCTCAAGAGACACTGATTTGTGCTAATAGAGCTGTACAAAGAATGCTATGGAAAATATATAACGAAGAACATCTAAATAGATTGGGAGGTCGGACAATACTACATGATTATATTAGGAATAATCTACATAAATTTGAGATTACTTGTCAGGACAAGAAAGGAAAAAAATATAATCACTAGGAATAAATAAGCAGCAGACCAATACCACACATCTCTGTGAACACACTGGCTTCAAATTCTGATACTTTTGACTACCTGCAAAAAATATTTACTACCTTCTATTATTAAACACACACACATACACACACACACAAAACGCTTTGCTCTGTTTCGTTTTGCTTTCATCTTTTGGTTTAAACTAATTTTATTTGAAAAAAATTCAAATTGCCAAAAAACTGCAAAAATGCTACAAAGAACAGTCACATGCCCTTCACCCACCATTCACCCTTGCCAATTGCTCAGGCAGTGATCACAACTGAATCCAATCCATCATGGGCCCTAGCACCCAGTGATCATGTCACTCTCATCTCCTTCTATGAGGGCAGTTCCTCATTTTCCCTTCACTTTTACAAACTTGAAATTCTTGAAAATATACAAGGCATTCATATATTAGAATGCCTCAATGCAGGACTTTGTTTCTTCAAGATTATACCTAACTTGTGCATTTTGACCAGGAATGCACAAGCATGGTTTCTTACCCTAGTTGTATCCTATCAATGAGCGTATGATATTGATATGTCCCGTTTTGGGTGGTGTTAACTTTAGTAGTTGATTAAGGTGGCCACTGCCAGGTTTCTCCACTAGAAAGGTACATTTCTTTTGTTCTTTGTAATCAGTAAGTATTTTGCAGAAAGATATTTTAAAACTAACTGAATATTCTTTTCCTCATCCCATTTCTCTCTTTAATTTTAAAAACTGTCAATAATTCTTGCCTGTAGTATTACTTTGGTCATTATTGATGATTATTTGCTAATTTTATTCATACCAATACATTTATTAGTTGGTATTCTACTGTAAGAAAGATATTAATCTTCTCCCACTTCATTTATTCATTTGGTTATTATAGTGTGAACAAATGGATGCCAATTTATTTTAGAATCATTTTTATAATTGTCCACAGTTGACCAATGAGCATTCTTTTAGCTAGAGCCTTAGTCATTTTGACATATTCAAATCATTCTTTAAGTACTTCATTACTATCTGAGATAACACGATGTTCTAGGACTTTCTCTGCTGGAACTCAGAAATTACCCATTTCTTCAAGGAGCCCTGGTTCCTTTCAGTGGAAAATAGTGTGTAGAAACCAAGGTCTGCGTGCTAGATGTAATTCTTGTTATTGGGGATTTTGCTACTCAGAGGCCTTCTCAGTGGACAGAAAGAACTAGGAAATACAAATATTCACACACGTGCGTGCCCATACACAGCTTCACATCTCTCTCTGTATCTATATTTGTACCTATATATTAAACCATGACTTCCTATTAATAGATACAAGTCTTTTAAGTCTTCATTTTTTTCAGAAAAGTTTTAGATTCACTGCAAAATTGAAGGGAAGGCACAGAGATCTCTCATGTACCTCTCACCCCCACACATATATAGCCTTTCTCTTTATCAACATCCCCACCAGAGTGGAACACTTGTTACCAAGTTGATAGCTGAGTCACTGAGACCATGCCTTTGGCATTTTGTCTTAAAAGTCATTATCACACCCAAGGTCATCTAGGTTTTCTCCTGTGTTATTTTTTAGGGGTTTATCACTACATTTTATATTAAGTCTGTGACCCATTTTCAGTTAACTTTTGTTAATAGGGTAAAATCTGATCTAGATTCATCTTTTTGCATGTGGATATCAAGTTGATCAGCCCCGTTTATTGAAAAGTAATCTTTTCTTCATTGTATTGCCTTTCCTTCATTGCCAAAAGTCAGTTGACTATATCTAAGGAAGGGGTCTATTTCTGGGTTATCTGTTCTGTTTCATTGATCTGTTTGTCTATTATTTTACTAATACTGCACTGTCTTGATTACTGTAGCTTAATAGTAAGCCTTAAAGTCAGGTAATGCCAGGCCTCCATATTTGTTATTCTCCTTCAGTATTGTATTGGCTTATCTGGGTCCATTGTCTCTCCGTATAAACTTTAGAATCAGTTTGTCAGTATCTGTAAAATAAGTTGCTAGGATTTTTATTGGGATTCCATTGAATTTATAGATCAACCAACATCCTGACAATATCAAATCTACTCATCCATGAGCATATAATATTTCTGTTCACTTAGTTCTTCTTTGATTTAATTCATCAGAGTTCTGTAGTTGTCCTCATATAGATCTAGTACATATTTCATTAGACTTATATCTAAGTATTTCATTTCATTTAAATGATACCATATTTAATTTCAAGTTCCACTTGTTCATTCCTAAAAAGGAAAGTGATTGACTTTTGTTTTTTAACCTTGTATTCTTGTATTCTGTTCATTTAGTTCTTCTTTGATTTAATTCATCAGAGTTCTGTAGTTTTCCTCATATAGATCTAGTACATATTTCAATAGACTTATATCTAAGTATTTCATTTCATTCAAATGATACTGTATTTAACTTCAAGTTCCACTTGTTCATTCCTAAAAAGGAAAGTGATTGACTTTTGTTTCTTAAACTTGTATCCTGCAACCTTGCTATAATAACTTCTTAGTTCCAGTTTTCTCATTGATTTTTTTTTTTTTGGATTTTCTGTATAGACAAAGCTTTGAGTTTCTCACTGAGTATGATGTTCACTGTATGTTTTTTGTACATATTCTTTATCAAGTTGAGGAAGGCCCCCAACTATCCCTTATTTACTGAGAATTTTTTCTTTTTTGTTTTTTTCCTGAGAGTTTTTATCATAAGTAGATGCTGGATTTTGGCAAATGCTTTTTCTGCATCTGTTGACACAATCATGTTGTTTTTCTTCTTTAGCCTGTTGATGTGATGGATTCCATTAATTGATTTTTGAATGTTGAATTGGCCTTCGATACGTGAAATAAATCTCCCTTGATTTTGATGTGTACTTCACTTTATACCTTGTTGGATCTGATTTACTAATATTTTATTGAAGATTTGTGCATCTATGTTCATGAGAAATGTTGATCTATAATATTCTTTACTTGTAATTCTTTGTCTAGTTTGGAAATAAAAAATGCTGGGCTCATAAAATGAATTAGGAAGTATTCCTCCTGCTTCTATCCTATGAAAAAGATTATAGAAAATTGATATAATTTCTTCCTTAAATGTTTGGTAGGATTCATGTCTGAATCCATCTGGGCCTGATGCTTTCTGCTTTAGAAGGTTATTAACTATTGATTAAATTTCTGTAATATGGGTCAATTCTCATAGCACATTTCTTCTTATATGAGTTTTGGTAAATTATTGTCTTTCAAGGAATTGGTCCATTTCATCTGGGTTATAAAATTTGTGGACATAGAGTTGTTCATGGTATTTCATTATTATCCTTTTCATGTCTGTAGGGTCTATAAAATAGATTTGTTTTTAACCTATTATTAGCTATGACTGTGCAGTGACTTTTAGACTGAAATGGGAGAGAGGGAAGAAAAAATGAAAGAAGAAAAAAGCTTTGTGTTGTTAATTTTTTTCAAGACTTTATCATCATCTCCAAGTACTCACTGATTTTTTGAAATAGAAGAATACCATTTTTCCAATCCCCTCGTTTTATACCTGAAATAATTGAGGTGGAGGGAAATGATTATTTTCATAATCATTTATGAAATGCTTGACATTAGGTAAATATAAATCCATAAGTTTTACCCACAACATGAAGGTGGTCTAATGCACTACCTACCAAGCATTATTTTACATTTAATAACTAAAAAGGAAATAAAATGACTAACTTAACCAGTTAGATTTCATATTTATTGAGGGGCTGCTGTAAACTGGGCACTATTTCATTATTTGAATCTTTCAATCTTTTCAACAAAAACATGCAGTGGTAATTAAAAAATATTTTATTTTTCTTAAGATTTTATTTATTTATTTGAGAGAGAGAGTGAGAGAGAGCGAGAGCATGAGAGGGGACAAGGTCAGAGGGAGAAACAGACTGGTCGTGGAGCTGGGAGCCCGATGATCCTGGGACTGAGGGATCATGACCTTACCCGAAGGCAGTTGCTTAACCAACTGCACCACCCAGGCTCCCCAAAAACCATTTTAATAATGAGAAGACCAGTATTCAAAAAAAGGCTAAATTAATTGCTTGAAGTCTAATACAATCATTAAGTATGGCTCCAATTTTGCTGAATTGATTTTAAATCTGCTGAGCTTAACAGTACCTTACTACATAAGGTATTTATAATAACAGAAGGAAGCCTAGAGTGAACCATGCCAAATGACAATCAAAATAAAATAAGCATTGATTTTTAAAATTAGATTGTGGAAGTGACTGATGTTTAAAAATTTTACCATCTTATTTTTGAAATAGTGAATACACTCAAAAATTGGTCTATTCAGTACCTATGTGATGGAAATTGTGCTTTTAATGGAAGATATGGTGATTAAATCATACCATCAAAGACTTAATTAACAATCTGTATTTGGGAAAACATGTAGTTAATACAGTTTTACTAGTATATATTAAATATAACATTAGGAAATGCTTTTTGTGAAATACATACAAGTCATGATAGAAGTACAGATTAAGAAGCTAGTGAGTACCTTCAAAAAAATGAGAGAGAAAGCAAGCAAGAGAGGGATATAAGAGATAAAAGGAATTTTCCTTTTTGAAATAAGAATTGGAGGTAATTTGCTCATTGAAGCTGGGCCATATCTATCCCTTTCCCTGCTCTACCCCCTTCCCTGCTCTACCCCCATTACCTACTAGTGTTGCCTGGTTCACTGTAGATGCTTAATAAATATTTATTGAATAAAGAAATGAAAGAATAGATTTTGGGTGAATACTAAATAATATCATGGAACTGAAACTTAGGGCCTGGAATGAGGAATGGCAAAAGGCAAATCTGGATATATTAGTTGGGGCATATTATTAATGTTTTCACTATCACTATATAATCAGGACATTGTTCTGTGAACATGAGTACAGCGTACAAAGGAAAGATAATGTGAAATACACAAATAATTTTGAGGTTTCTAGTAGTCATATTAAAAATCATGAATACATCCATACTCTATATTAAATACCATTTATATATCATTAGGGTCAAAATTATTGTTTCATATCATCAATATTAAAATTAATGAAATATTTTTCATGTTACCATTGAAATATGGTGTGTATTTTACATTTACAGTCAATCTCAACTTAGATTAGCTACATATTTAAATCCTCAGCAGACACATGTGCCTAGTAATTACTATATTAAACAGAGTCTAAGTCTAGGAGTCTTGCAACTAAAAGTGTGGTCCTTAGACCAGCAATACTTCAGAAGTTGGTAGAAATATAGAATATTTGGCCATACTCCAGATCAACTCAATCAAATCTGTATTTTCCCCAGAACTTCAGGTAGTCGTATGCACATGACAGTTAATAAAACACTGGTCTAGATAAACAGCTGTAATGTTAGGTATGTGCATCCCAAGCAGTACAGAAGATTGAAATTTGGAAAGATCAGAACCATTATTTATATTTGTCTTAAAACTACAAAGTAAATAAAGGTTTACATATATGTGATATTATATTCACATTGGTGCTTTATTTCATCCAAATGTCAGATTGTCTTGTATTATTAATACCTGGTAACCTGAGGTAAGAGTTTGAAGTTCCACAAAGGAGAGCAAACATATAGCATCTGTCATCAATGCCTGGTACGTGGATTGGATTTATGGATTTTATTATTTATTATGTTTCCTAGCAATAATTAAACTAACAGAACAGAGACTGTAAAATATTTTTGCAAATTCATTTTTGTGAATATAAGAAAACAAAACAAAAAGTGACAGAGCTAACCCTTTTAATTCTTCTCGGTCTCAACCATAAGTAAAAAAAAAAATAATGATGATACAATCGAACTTACTAAGTACTGAGGTGAAACCCCTCAAATCAAAATATCAACTTGAAATATAGATTAATATTTCTATAGTTAATGGTCAATTTAGCCCCCAGTGTATATTGCACTTTGAGATACTACCTAATAATAGTATAAAGCCAGTATAATTAGTAAGACATTTGAAATATTTTAAATTTAACCTTCTTTGTTAGGCATTTCCTCCATTCAGCTTTGCCTCGGGGAGTTCCAATTTACAGCAGTTGTCTTAATATAATTATTAATAGCACCCCTCTTGTTCTCAAAAGAGACCCTGTTCGGAAAATAAATCGTTTGGTCACCCTGTTTATCACATGAACTTAAAATTTCTCTTCTGGGTGTTTAATAATGTGTGTAATGTGTAAGTATAGTACATGTACACAATTTTAAGATGAATGACCATATACTCTGGTAAAAAAAAATTTTTTTTTTCGTTATGCTGGAGATCACACAGTGAAGACCTGACTTGTGAAAAACTGGAATGTTTCCCAGGTTCACTCTGAGCCCCGTGCTTAATTATTCCCGGCAGCCCCTTTCAGACCCCGAATATGTGTTCCCTCTCATACTGATGCAAAGTGACAGTCTAAGCAGAACTGTGTATTTTTCCCTCCCCTCCCTCCTCTCACTGCTCCCTAATTGTGGGAAGAGGGGGAAATAATTGTTAGGAATTTCAGAGACCTTTCCTGCATTGCACATTGTTTACTGACCAAAGGAAAGGCAGAATCAACAGGAGGAAGCCACTTAACCAAGCTGAGTGAGAGTGGCCTAGAGAGCCTTGAAGGCAAATCTGCAAACTACAGAGTGGATCATCCACTTAACTTCACCTGGGACAAGTTAAATGTACTCTGAAAGTGGAAACACTTACATTTAAGCAGAAAAATCAAGAGATAAAATTGAAATGGTTAAAAATGGGCCCTAGTCTAAATTGTTAGATGTGCATATAGTCTCAGAAACCCTTTTGAGCTCTAAGAGTCTGTATTGAAGGAAATAAGACTTCCATAGTTGTTCTTTGCCATTTCATGTAAGTACACTGTTACTTTTTATTTACACTGAAGAGAATTAAGATTAACAAACTTTGGAGAATGAGTGATGAAATGTGAGTGACCCACAGAATGAGACATGTAAGGACTTCTGGGGAGGGCTCAAATGATCCAGCGACTGAATGCCTCCTTGGGAATCAAAGAAAGGTAGGGTTCTCTGTCAAAAAACATTCTTCATAGTGGAGAAAATACATGAAACAGGATACAAAGCCTACCAACATAGCAGACATTTGGCAGGGAATTCCATCAAAAATTTAAATTGCGGGTATGTATGTTCTACTTAGAGAATGTCCAGTCATATACAATTGCTCCCTCAGCATTCCCAGCACTGCCTACAACATATTTTGGTATTTTTCACATAGTGATGAAATGTTTAGGTGGGGGCAACTTTTCCCAAAAAGTGGTCTTTGGAACACTGACTTTCCCAATCTGCCATGGGGAAAAGATACCACTCTCAAGTAAATGTAGGACAACTTCCACATTTTACTATTCTCCTAAAACTCACTTTGCACATTCACATACTTAATGGTCATAGAATTTCTTACAGTAGCCAGATTTGTTGTTTGACTTTCTTTATTTCACCATCAATTAAGCATCTTAAATTTCAGAAACTTTACTGAGTAATGACTATTAATATTCTAGGAAACTAATCTCCTATAGAAAACATCTTGGAAATTGCCAGGATGGAGGAATATTGCTAGTATACCACTATTTCTAAGATGTTTTTGACCTTGATATGAATAACTAAGTTTAAAGAAAAGCAAAGATAGTGTTAAGAAGCATTTTTTGAAATTTTAGTTGAATTTAGATTTCCCTTGCTCAGTTATTTCACTTTTCTCTGTGTCTGGAATAGCGGTATTATAATTTTCACTCCTACATTAATCCATTGGCAAAAGCCTGGTTAACAAAGAACCTGGCAGATAATATTGGTATATTCTCAATATGAAATCTGTGATTCTAGGATGGACATATAGATCGATCTATCTACCTATCTATGAATTTTAAGCATACTGCATATTTCTGAAATGAGGTAGACATACCCTCAGAAGTACAATGTTGAAAATCATCACTATTGCCATTTGGATGATATAATATATTGTTGGAAAATAACTGCCTTTACATTTCAGCTCATGATTATTATTTATTTCTTAAGGTGAAAAAAAAAGCTAGGCTAGAAAAATAGAAAATTCCCTGAAGAGTTTCTTGTTGGTGCCTAGGGACTATATAGTATAAGTTTTCCAGATGCTCAGAGATAATGGTGTAATCTGACCTGCCTGTATTATGGTTAACTTGGTAGAAGTGTGGGAAAATATCTTTCAGCACTGGACTTCGTAATCTAGTCTCATTTACAGTCAATATGAGTGATATAACTTGAAGAATAAAATAAAGCTAATAAATACTATTGGTGAGGGAAAATGATATTTTAATATGTGCCAAGATGTTATTACCAATACAGTTTTATTTTGTTGCCTACGTCCTCAACTCAAGTTCTTTTAGCCAAAGTCGCTTAACATATTTGAATTGAATAATAAATGTATTTACTCTATTACTGCTATTTCTCAGCTAAATTTAGTATTGATTACTGATAAAATGGATAAAAACATTTATCCACTGATAAAATGGATATAATTATAAGTGATTATAAATTATTGGGCTAACAAACTAGTAGAGTGACAAGCATCTAAAAGTATTAGATCTTGAGTTATTGCAAAAAAAAAATTTCAAATTCCATAAAATGAACAACAGGTGCATGTAAAATTATCTTGAATATGTCTGGCTTTCTTTTCACAAGTTCTAAATTTTCTTTGTTTTTGTTTTTTTTTAATGTGATCACCTGTAATGGCCCGATAGACATAAACTGTGATATAACTTTACCAAGCTAATTGAAAGTTCTGTTTTAGTTATTATATTCATAAATTCCATCAGTTATCCAAGCTGCGACAGCCAAGGTGCTGGATACTCTGGGTTTATCTTAACAACAGGACAGACATGGTACCTGCCTTAAAGAAGGTAATAAATTGGTGGGAAAGACAATGACAAGCAAACACACTAAGTAATTTCATTTAGTAATTGAAAGGAGTCCTTATGTATAACATATTATTTTCCTCACATCAAAGACAAAGGTTGCATTATGAGAAGCATGTTATTATAATCATAATATTTGCCTTTTTGGTAGTGTGTGTTCCTGAATTTCTGGGAATGGTTTTTCTGGCTGGGTTTCAGTAAGACATAACCTTTGAAGAGTATTGCCAGATTTGAGCCCACTTCACCAGACCCTCCTTAATCTTTCTTGATTAAGGTTAAAGGTGAGGGCCGTCATTGTAAAGTAAAGGACATTCAGCGACTTTGGAAAGTTTATGATTGTGTTGCTAGTATTTGCCCAAATACCAGAATTACCTGGACATTTGGCAAAATGGATTTCTAATAATACTCAAAAACCAGATAGAACTTCTTTATAAGTCTGATGATCTGATTTTTTCCTTTATTCATATTGATATTTCCATTCAAGATTTAGTGAATGGAATTGTCCAGAAGTATTAATTTTGACTTGGGTTGAAACTGTTGAACCAGTTTTGTTTTGTGGGTCCATATCCGTAGCTTCAAATGGGTATGTATCTGTGTCTTTTTAAAATTAGTGCAATTCAGAGGTAACTAAGAAATAAGCAGAGAAAGAAAAAGAGGAGAGAGGAAATCAGAATGAGATTAAGAGGAAAGATGATACTGTCTACAATATATAGTCCCTGTGTAAGTCTTAAGAAAGATAATGGTTCTTCAGTTTGTCCCATGATAGCAAATTGCTTCATAAGTATGAATGAATAGAAGCAGAGAAATTGGGTCCTAGTCCTATGACAAATACCAACCTATTCACCAGGTGAACAGCTGCCCCAGAGATTGAGAGAAATAATCTACTGGAAAATTCCATTTTATAGAAATTGCTCTGTGGCTAGAACTCACGAAAAACACAATTTCTGTCTATAAATTGTGCTTCTTTTTAATTCTATTTTTAAGAAAACGTTAATTAATAGATTATTTTAAAACTTAATATTTGCAGCTGTCTCTTATTCCCTTTTTCCCCCTAAAACACACACGTGCGTGCATACACACACATACACGCACACACACACACGCCAATCCTCATGTGTCCCTGAGGTTTACCAACCTCAGGAAAAGCAACACGAATCAATAAAACATGGTTTTATATAAGAACAGAAAAAAAGAAAGATTGTGGCTCAAGCCAGTGAATAGTAAACTAGATCCCAAAGAACAAAGCCCTTCAAACTTGCTGGGAGGAACCAAGGGAGTGGAATTTAGCTCTCAGATTTGTCATCTTCCCTTGGTTCACTCTTCCCCTGCATCTCACGGGCAGGTCAAACAAAGGTCTGGTATGTGGTAGACGCTGCAGCGAGTCTTTAAGGCATGCAGCTGTTTGTGTTTGGTACACAGGTGTTTCAGTCTTTATTTTCCATCATGCCAAGAGCAAATTTTTAGTGGGAAATAATTCACAAAAATTTCTCTACCTGGTTCACAGAATTAAGCCCACCCAGGTAGAAAAGTAAAACAGGACTCAGTGCCACCTCAACTCTCAAGACCAACCAGACAAGCAGGTAAATCATTTGAGAAGATTTCTAAGCTTAATCCTTTGAAAACTGATCTTACCTCAGGGGGATACCAAATCATATTCTCCATCTAAATATTCCTGCTTCAAGCTATACTTGCTCAACAAGTTTTGTAGGAGAGAAAAACGTGGTTTTGGTTTTTTTTTTGCCTTGAAACAATGTGAATTCATCCTAAAGAAAATGCTTTATCCTTATTTTCAGCAGTTATATGATGCTTCTTTTCAAAAGTTACTTTTTATTATAAAATAATTATTATAATGTTTATATATTCTGTGGAAGTTGGTAGACAAAAGCATGCATATTTCTAAGGACACTAAAGTCAATATTTAGTGAAAAGTTATTTCTGCCATAGAGTCCAATCACAAAGAAGTATCAAGCAACTAACTTTTTCTTAAAGGAAGTAAAATGCTGTATGGATAGTTGCCTTGTGCGAACTTAAATGATAATAATGTAATGTTTATCTCATTAACTTTATTTTAGGCTAACATAGAACATGTTACAGGGCCAAGTTGTTTGATTTGAGAGATAGGTGACCCCGATTTTAATGTGTGCTCTGCCATCAATTAGCTGGTTTTTTTTTAAATGTAATTCCCTTAACCTCTCTTGATTTAAATTCAATTATCCTTAAAATTGGAGAGTTTGACTATATTATCTCCTAGGTCCCTGGAAGCTCTAAAATTTCTGTGATGCTAAAAGGCCAACCTCACATAATTCCCATCTCCATCAGTTCATATGCCTGTATCTGGCCCAGTTTTGATCAGGGTTTATATGAACTAATGACATGGATATTGTATCCAAATATAAGCTACTTCAAAGCTGTGTTTTACTTCCTAGGTTTTCTTGATATATATTTTTATTTTATTTTTTAACATATATTTTTAAAGTTACATATCAAATAATTAGCATTTTAATTCCAACAATTTAACCAAATCAGATATACCAGGAACACAGTGTTCTAATTCTGTACAATGATAAATACTGCTAAATAATCTGATATGTATGTATGTATATATAAAAATTTTTTTTTGCCAGCTGACAATTTCAGGCTATTTATTGATCCAGGATATCAGAAGGAAGGAAGAGAGAGAGAAAATGAGAAGGGAAGGAAGGGGGCAGATAGGGAGGGAGAGGGAAGGAAAGAAGGAAAGAAGGAGGGAAGGAAAGAAAGAAAGAGGAGAAGAGGGAGCAAAGAGCACTGAGAGTAAGAAAAGCCTTCTACTAGTTGTACAGAAGATTCAGTGTGTTCGCAGGAGGAGTCCCTCTGAGGTTGCTCAGTGATCAGCCATATGTGTGAGTAGCAAATTAGAACCATTCATTTTCCTTGAGGTGGCATAGCAATTCTCAAGAGTGGTGTGGATACACTGATGGGTCATGATTAGTTGGAGGTGAATTTCAAGTAATTTGATATTTGTTAAAGGAGCAAACTTTGCAAATGATTTTCTTTAAAGTAAATCAGAACACATTTAGGTTAAGCCTATAATAATAACCCTTTTGCTTCTATTCTGACATTCTGTCTTGAGAGGAAAGAAAAAGTAGAGTAATAGAGGGCTGTAAATTGTTCACAACTCTCATAGTAAGTGCCTGTCTACCTGAGAAAGTCAAGGAAACCCTTTGGATGAGAATTACATAAACTGAACTCAACTTAGCCTAAGAGGTAAAATACTAGGAAGGAGATGGATAGAGGTTTGCCTCAGACTTTACTGAAGCAGACACTTAAATAGTCCACTGAGCCTTCCTACCTCATTTGGACCTAAAACTGTCTGGGCTTCATTCCCTTACTGCAGGGAGACCATTCCATTTCAGACTGGAGGTGGGACAGCAAATGTCACAACACACACACACACACTCACACAAAATGCTATATATATCTGTATGTATATGTATAGATATGCTGAGTATTTTCTTTACATATTTTATATATATATTACATTAATGATATTATATACAGTGTTTATATGTATGTATAAATATTATTATATACTTAACATTATATAATTATTTTATAGTTATACAAATATAAATTTGAATATACATACATAATATGTATATGAATATATATGTTGAATATATACACATGCATATGCATATATGCATGTATATGTGTGTACATGTGTGTATATCTCCTGGGGAAGGTCTCTGTTTCCCTCAGGTGGTTTGGTAGTTTGGTATACTTCCACCTTACAGACAAATCACCATGGCCATAAGGACCTGGTTCTGTACCAAGAGGACCAAATTGCAATGACATGCAGCTTCACCAGAATAAACAGGATGCTAATATGGAAGGAGGTCTAAAAGTAGTAGTTCTCTGCTGAGTTGAATGCAAAAAAGTTTTTATATCAGTTAATTTGATTATCCTCTTCAGTAAAATTTATTTATTTATGTATTTATTTGTTTGTTTTTAAAGTTTTTTTCTTTTTATTTACTTGACAGAGAAAGACACAGCGAGAAAGGGAACACAAGCAGGGGGAGTGGGAGAGGGAGAAGTAGGCTTCCCGCCAAGCAGGGAGTCCAATGCGGGGCTCCATCTCAGGACCCTGGAATCATGACCCAAGCCCAAGGCAAATGCCCCATGACTGAGCCACCCAGGTGCCCCTTTAAAAACATTTGAAGAATAGGGGGTACCTGGGTGGCTCAGTGGGTTAAGCCTCCGCCTTTGGCTCAGGTCATGATCCCAGGGTCCTGCGATCAAGCCCAGCATCGAGCCCAGCATCGGGCTCTCTGCTCAGTGGGAGTCTGCTTCCCTCTCTCTCTCTCTCTCTGCCTGCTTCTCTGCCTGCTTGTGATCTCTGTCTGTCAAATAAATAAATAAAATCTTAAAAAAAAAGTAACAAAAACAAAAACAAAAACAAAAAACATTTGAAGAATAGGAACAAAGAAAGAGCTACCTAGCCACCATTTCCATTTTCAAAGCTGTCCTAATGCAATTCAAATGCAGTTTGCATATTTATTGCTTAAAAGAATCAAGTTACAAACAAAAAAATAGAAATTAATACACCAATCAGTCTGTGAAACTGTGAGAAATATAAACAAGGACTTAATATGATTTAAAAATGGGAAAAGGGTTACCTGCCTTAAAATTACAACTTGACATTTTATAGCTGTGACTAAAAAACAATGCTGATATAATTTTGTTAATCAGTCCTCATGAGTGTGTTTGAGTATATGTGTGTGTATGTGTGTGTGTTAAGGAATATTTGGTGACTTAATTAAATATTTTAGACATTTTAAATGACCACTGAATCACTTTTACTTTAGCTTTGACTTTCACACTCTTGTATAGACAGAGTCATAAAGCTGAAGATCATCTTGTTAATTATGACATTATATTAGGAATTACAAATAGAAGCATACGTATTTTCTTTTTTTTTTTTTAAGATTTTATTTATGTATTTGACAGAGAGAGGGAGACCACAAGTAGGCAGAGAGGCAGGCAGAGAGGGGAGGAAGAAGGCTCCCTGCTGAGCAGAGAGCCCGATGTTGGGCTCGATCCCAGGACCCTGAGATCCTGACATGAGTCAAAGGCAGAGACTTTAACCCACTGAGCCACCCAGGCACCCCGGCATTATGTATTTTCAAGCATAGATCTATGTATGTAGGAATACTTAGAAGAAAAATTCCATTTTTAAAGACCCAGGAACTATTGCTCAAAAATAACAGACATTTTGTTGCTTAAGTACAGGATTTAGTTTATTACTGTTTTCTGACAAATTTACTCAGTGTTAGGCAAAATACTAGGTTCTGGGAATTTTAAAAAACCTATATAGTGATCTGCACCATTAAGAAGTTGCTAACTGCACATCTGTGTGTGCAATGTGCACGTACATGGAAAGTTGAATGGAGATAAGAGAATTTGAAACCATATTTTAAAATAATGGAAAAAATGGATAAAATGACATACTTAATACTGTATTTTAAAAGTTGCCATCATACCTTTTGCTAAAATTGGTGAAATTCATTTGACAGGCATTTTTACCCAATATATTGAAAATTAAATTAAGGAATATGAAATGACTTTCATAAATTTGACTTTTTCTCACTTATAATTTGTCATTTCTATGTGTATGATAAACAATCTGTAACTGTGATTTGATGGACACATCAACAATTAGGTAATGCTTATATTTAAGGTTGTAAATATTCTCAATAAGCTCTTGTATATAATATTCACATCGTTTCTGAAACATCCTAGCAAATCCTCTGGTGACCAAACCTCGGCTAATTCATCATTCCTATTTTCTCACTCACCAACTAAAGCAATTTCCTTCTATTTAGGTGCCAGTTGGCACTTCAAGTTTCTTTTCAATTATGTTTTTAATTTTTTTGAGTTGTGTTTGGCCTCCCATTTCAGTCCAATTTTAGATAGTACCTCTTTCTCACTGGATACTCATAAGTCATTTTTTTTTATTTCTTCTTAACTCAAAAATGTAAATTCCCCCAAATTTGCCAGAGGATAATGATTTCATATTCCATTGTAACAGGCTCACACTTATACTGTTTAATTTTGAAGTCCCTTTCTCATATCCATTCTCACTCATGCTGTGGAAGGCCAAAATGGCTTCTTGCTTTCCCCGCTACTGCAATACTACCATAAAGTTTCCTAAAACACCACTTCGACCTATCCAAATGTCTAGTGGACCCTCATTTCTTACTAAATTATGGTCTAATTCCTAGTCTCACATTCAAGAAAAAGCAGTCATGCTGAGATTCTAACAATTTTCTAGCAATGTGTTTATTATTTATTATATATAGCTTGTGTATCAGTTATGTCTCCTGTACACATCATGAGCTTCATCTGAGCAAGAATGCTTGCTCACAAGGAAGCAAAGTGGTCAGAGTTTGGGGCAGAGAGGAAACGGGGGAAGTGGAGGGCAGAGACCTGTGACTGGCTTAGTGTACTTGGTGAAGCTGAGTAGTGCAGATAGAGGTATGTGAAGAGGGGTTTCAAACAGTCAGGAATGGTGATATAGCGAACACAAATATTTAGTTCTGGAACATTCAAAATATTTGTTAACAAAATTGTGTAGCCCTCTGAATACTCAAGAAGAGAGCAAAACATAGTTACGATTCTGAGATTTGGTTCAGAGGTCTTTTTCTCATATTCACAGAAAAAGAAGCATAAGCTAGAGCGAAAGCAATAGCTCAGAGAATATGTACATGAGTTTTGGAATCAAATAAATATGATTAGATGTGATTGTAAACTTAGCTTTGTTGTTTCCTAGCCCTCACACCTGGGGTAGGTCTTTAATTTTTTAATCCCCAGTTAAAGTTTTGAAAATTTCAGGGACACCTGGCTGGCTTAGTGGGTACAGCATAAGACTTTTGCTCTTGGGGTTGTGAGTTCATGCCCCATGTTGGATGTGGAGACTACTTTAAAAATAATTAATTAACTAACTAATTAATTAATAAAAAATGAAGTTTTGAAAACAAAACTCAAATAGAAATCTTGGGAGTTCTCTGGGCTTGGAGAAATGGGTTCAGGCGTCTGAAGAACCTTACGTGGCTAGGAAAATGGGCCAGTAGGCTGATGACTAGGGTAGGAAATCAAAATAGAGGCCACATAAGAAACCTAGTTCAGAAAATTGGAAGAGTTGTTTGGACAACTTGAACTCATAAGAATCTGGAAGCAAACTAGCCAACATTAACACAGTATGACCCAGGACAACTTACAAAGACAATGACTTGGTATCTAAATTTCCACAGAGGAGCAAAACAGTGATGCAGAAGACTGAGTGTGCTCAAGTTAGTCTCAAATGGTCTCAAGAAGAGCTCCTAAACCCTCTCCCCTCCAAATTAAAAACTGTGTTTTGTTTTTTTTAGGCATGAATGTGGCTCATTCTTATGATGAATAGTGCTCTAGGGCACTAAAGTCCTGTATGATTATGACGAGCATCTCAGATCTGTGTACATGAATGCATTTTATCTGAACCACATGGATCCACAATTGGGTTAGAAATCTAATGAAAATACGTTATCTTCATATATCTGGTATCCCTGAATTTATTGCTGTTAAGGAGCCAGAACAAAACCACAGGAGTAATTTTTCTTCTAGAATTTTGGCTCTTCCACTGCCATCCTTAGCCAGAAGCACAATGCCTAAGTAGTCAGGAAAGTTAAAGAGAACAGGGGAAAGAGTTACTGACATTGTAGGCCCCCCAAGTAGTTTGCTTCAGGTTACTATTTATTTTTCTAAAATATTTACATTCTCCTGGAACACATTCTGGAATCATCATGTTGGATTGTCTGAAGTATTCCATCTATGCGAAGAACTGAGAAGATATTTGTAAACTTGTATTGGCAGGAAGATGGACTAATGAAGATGTAAAATATTCATTATCTGGTTGAGACAAAAAATACAGGCTGCATTAATACAAGAAAAGGAAAAAAGTAACGTAATGTCATAAGTAGTAGTGGAGGATCAATACTCCATGTCTGTCTTCAATGAAAGCAGTGATAATGCTGACTCATTTATAATTTGTTTATAGCTTTCATTTAAAGGGAAATTACTTGTGCTGTGCTTTACATCTCACAGTTTCAAGTATGTCAGCATAGATTTTTAGTTCCATTACTCAAATGTCAGTTCTAACACTGTAAAGAAAAAGTGCACTAAATGTTGGTACAGTTTATATTGGGATGCGTTATTTCCTTTCAGGACCTAGAGACATGATTATGATTATCATATGTATCTCATATGTGCTCTCTTTTTAATGAACACTGGAGGGATATAGGATAAATTTCTGGCTTTCAAATACTGTAAAATCTATTGTAGGAAATAATGAGTCTGAACATCATTTCTAGAGATAACTATTAAAGCCAGTGTGTGGGGCGCCTGGGTGGCTCAGTGGGTTAAAGCCTCTGCCTTTCGCTCAGGTCATGATCCCAGGGTCCTGGGATCGAGCCCTGCATCGGGCTCTCTGCTTGGCAGGGAGCCTGCTTCCTCCTCCTCTCTCTCTCTGCCTGCCTCTCTCCCTACTTGTGATCTCTATCTGTCAAATAAAAAAAAAAAAAAAAAAAATCTTTAAAGCCAGTGTGTGTGTGTGTGTGTGTGTGTGTGTGTGTGTAGAGAGAGAGGGAGCAAGCAGTAACTACAGACAGTTATGTAGCATTGACAATGTCCATATATGTTATAAATGCTTTGTATATATAAACTAATTTAATCCTCACAAAAAACTTTGTGTTATATACTTTTATTGAATGAATTTCATAGACACAGAGGGACATATAGTATAAAATATTCTAATAAGAGAGGTGTAAGACAAAATCAAGCTAAGAAAAAGATACCACATGTCCTGTTGCCAACATTAATATCATAGACCTTACAAGACTGGGTTTTTCTAGTCTGAGGCAAGAACTTCTAACCTTGTGTTCTATACTACCTGCAATATTACCAAGTAATATTGAGACTTCTAGACCTTGAGTTTGCCTGCCTGCACTTACCTTGTTGTGGTCCACAAGGTTGCATAAGAGGACAGATAACATCGCATATGCATATAATGAAATGTCTTTTAGAATTTGAAGATAGCTTTAAAAAATTGAGTCAGTGGGAAAATATATTGTCCAAGGGCTAATAAAGAGGAAAGTTACTGTAAATAAATGAAAGTTCTGTTTATTTGAATTATGCCTAATTTTAAGAGACCTATAAATGTATAATTTATACCCAGTATTATAGCTTCTGAAAGACAACTCCTCCTGGGGTACCTGCATGGCTCAGATTGTTAAGTGTCTGCCTTTAGCTTGGGTCATAATCCCAGGGTCCTGGGATGGAGCCCCGTGTTGGGCTCCCTGCTCGGTGGGGAGCCTGCTTCTCTCTCTTCCTTTACTATTCCCCCTGCTTGTGCTCACTCGCTCTCTCTGTCAAATAAGTAAATAAAATCTTAAAAAAAAAAAAAAGGAGACAACTCCTTCAACTTCCTCCTCAAATAAACCATGTTTTCTTCTTTCCACAGTTCATCCATGAGATGCCTATTCTGTCTGCAAGCTTGACTCTAATTAAGCCATAGTAGAGTTTCTACAAGCTCTTAGTATATAATTTGTGAAATGCTCATGTGGCCTGTAAGACTGATGGAGCATGAATAGGAAAAAAATTATTTAGGTGTTTACCGTACATTGGGCCAGTCTGCCCAGAATTAGTGAATTAGAAATTGGTTTAAGTACAAGTCTTTCTACTGGTTATATTTGTTTAAAAAGTTGTTTTATCACTCATATCTATAGGTAAATTTATAGATATAGCTATAGTTATAGATATGAATGCTAGATAGAGCTAAGCTAAGATTTCCTTAGTTCTTACTCTCTTGAAAAATAATTTAATGCAAAAAGCTACCATCTTTTTAAAAGTTACATATGTTTCATTGATGTATACAGTAGTATGATTATATATTAAAAATACAGCAATCCTGAAAAGAGAAATTATGTTAAAGGTGCACTTGATATGGTTTCTCAATTGACATAAAGCAATAATGTGATGATGTAGCATTAAATTTACTCCACTGAAAGTGTACAAAGTCCTCCGGGACAGGGTCAAATGTATACAACTTTGCTTTTATAGATGCTTTTGGTTCAAAGGATCCTGCATATCTGTTAAGAGAAGCTCTCCTCTCTTAAAAGAAGATAACAATGATCACTTCAATGAATGACCGTGAGGATTATAAAATTGCTGTACCCATTGGAGTGTCTGGTACAGATTACTTTTTAAACACATGTTTAAATATTATTATTATTATTATTATGGAGAGAATTATATGTTTTTTATCTTGTTCTCCCATAAAGCTTGTAAAGGTATATTAGGCTTAAAAGTTTTGGTCATTCTCATATCATTTTATTCATTTATTCATTCATTTATTCACTCATTCACTTAATATGTATTTATTGACTACCAACTAAATGTTAGTCCGCATTCTAATCATTATAGATGCAACGAAGTATAGAAAATACCTGAAAAACTTCAGGCAGATCATCATATAGAGCGTCCAGAACTCTTGCTATGCATGTTCGTATCCTTAGTGAGTCTTAATGTAGACCTCCCCCTCACTCCAGAAACAACAGGGGGCCTTGCCCTCCTTTCAAGGTTTGTTGTACTTCCTAGGGCTCCATTTCCTTTTTGACTGGACTAATCTCCCACTTCTTCACTTATGGCTGCTTTTAATGTCTTCTCCTAACTAAATGTCCTCCTTTATGGCATCTCCATCTCCTCCTGAGTAACATTTGACCTTAGCAAGGAAAGATACCAATTCTTTCCCAGCACCATAAATATTCCTGTTTTCATTTCTAAAATAAGTACCTAGGATTTATTGCAGTAAATAATAATTGTTTATTTTTATGCTCTTCTTTTTTTCTCAGCAGCATATCTAGGTCACACTTTCCCCAAACCCCTCATCAGATCCTTTCCCACCCTTCCCCCCACACACATGTGCAAACATATATATATACACGCATATACATGTGTATATATATATCTTACATACTTTTCATTGAGAGGTCAGTCTTGCAGAGCTTTAGGGAACCATTTTTTTTTTCAGAATGAGAGGGTGGAGTAGGAAATTTAGAAAATTTTCTCATGTCCTTGCTAGTAATTTATCCTAAAGGTGATATCCAAATCCAGGACATAAAAAACAAACTCTTTTAAAATATACAAGTGACACAGACTCAGTAGAAGAATATTATTCTCTATACGCTATCATCTGTAGTATGAAGTGAGTGAAGAAGTTGTTCTTAATCATTGTTGATTAGTTAGGAATACAGTGTGGTTTCTGAATGTTCTGAGGCTTTATGTTAATGTTCTGGGGAAAACTAATTCATACGAATGTTAAGTAAAATACAGATATCTCAATATTGAAGTTGTTCAAACATACTGGTCTCTAAAACATCAGATCATCCTAAGATATCCAATTTCTTTGCCAGAACTTTAGTTTCTTGGTCACAGAAACCAGTTTTGTGCAACAAGGGAAATAGAACAGATGGCAAAGCCACAGCTCAGAAAAGAAAAAAATAATCATCCCTTCTGGTTTAGATAATCCCTAGAGTTTTGCTTTTAGAATAAGACTAGTTTCCTATGGCAATACCTTAAAAAGAAGAATGAGGTTTTGTGGTTGGAATTTATGACTAGAAGTGAGGAGTACTAGGTTATAATTTTGGTTGCACCATTTATTCATTGTCTCTGAGAGTGGTGAAGTAGCCCTGATTAATAAATAAATATTGACAGACTGTTTCTAGGACTCTGTGAAAAGCACACTAGGCAAATATTCGTTGTCACCAGAAATATTTAAAATATGATTATTCAAATATCAGATGGCAAAATAAATGAAACATAGGAAAGATTTATTTTCACCAGTCTGAAAATATGTAAAATCATGCAGAAACCAAGAGTGATTGTTTCAGGTTTTTGTTTTTGTTTTTTTTTTCTTTTGCAAGGTTGAGAGAATGATGTTGGAAAGGGTAGCATTATCTCCTCAAAGTACAGTATATAAATCTTTCTTTGAATTAGTATGTCACATTTTCTCTTTCCCTTGAACTTTTACATGGTGGGAAAGAATTCCTCAAGAGTACAGCAGAAACATCACTTTACCAAACATCCATCTGTGAATACCCATCATGCACAGGAAGTGAGGTGAATTAGTCACAACTCGCCAATGGCAGCTTCTGACCTCTGGAAATAGAAGCTTTTGGAAGTCAGAACACTGGAGTTCTCATCCACCCACTAACCCCCCAAGAAGAGACAGCCTAGTAAATCAAGTGCTGGATGTGAATTTAGATGGTAGAAGAGGTGGGACCAGTCATGGTCTGACCCTGTGTAAGCAAGTGCCATCAGAAGAAAGATAGAGAAGGAGGCTTTGAACACAAAGACTTGACCTCAGAGCTTAAAGCGAGAGGTGGTTCTCTCTCATGTCAGATAAATCATGAATATTTGCAGTTGCTTTTGAGTTATCACAGAGAAGGTGCAAACATGAGAAGTACAATGCCCTTCTATTTGATATGTCCAAAATAGGACAAGAAATCTTTATCATATTTATCTGATTTTTATCCACATGTTTCTCTTTCACTGGTTTATTAAAGGATTTGGGTCATGACATTCGTTCCATCTAAACCATTTTCTTCACATTTGTGAATATAAACACAGCAGTTGTTGCTATATGTAAGAACTAGCAAAAATTAGCATCTTTATAAAATGTTGTTCTGGGTCTTTATTGCTTTTCAGTTTCATTTATGGAGAGCCAATGCGCACACAGTGTTGATGAATCAGATTAGGGAAAATCACAGCAGGCATTGTTTAGTTTCCCTGTGAGGATTACTATTACAGAGTAGGTACACATTCTTGTCCCAAAACAAATGATTTGAGTATTCTGCCAGTGCCTGTATGTTTATGCATCTTAATACTTTAAATGGTACCTGATTACATTGTATGAAATTCTAATTATATACCGAAGAAAATTAAAGGTAATGGAGGTCTAAATTTCAGAATCCATTATGGCCCCAGATCCCTAATGTCCTGGGGAAAAGATCTAAGTTTTAAAACAGGTAGCATGGTAAACTAGCTTTACAGTAGATTTGAACTGCAGATGGGTTACTTGTTACAAGTTCAAAGAACTCCAGTAGAGACTAAAATAAAAAAAATAAATAAATAAAGTGCCCAGCCTGTTTTTGATGAGTGTTTGACATTTATTACTTCCTTTGGCTTTTTCTTTTCCCTTAAAAAAATGTGTGATTTAGAAGGACCAAGCCTCTGGCTGTGATAGAGTCAGAAATTAAGTTAGTCAGAAAACGATATTCCCTTGTCGCCACCATTTGATTCATGGAAAATCGTGGAGACACTGTCTTTTCCCAGATGATTTTTGACAGTTTTCTAAACCTCCCTTTCAACTATCTTAGCCATCTCGGTCTGGAATACCTATGCCATGGGAAAACTCAGAAGGGAAAAAAGAAAAGCAAAAATATAATATATTACCTTTTTAGATTTCAGTTTTTCCAGCCTCCATTTCTGCTTCACCAGCAAAGAGAATAGTTATCAAATAGTGAAACTGGAAGGGGTACTGTCTGGCCAGCACAACTGAGTTTCTATCCAGGGAGAAAAGTCATTACAGGGTTCAAAATACTTTTTATTTATGTCTCATAAACAAGGTTAAAAATAACACCAAAAAAGGATGTTAACCATATGCCATCTCACAATTTGTGACTAAAGGGGATAAAGTTACCAAAGTTCCCGCAAGTCCTTTGAACTTGAGAGCCAGTGTGCCTTTTCTGTTCCATTGTACAGTATGATAAACAGTAACTCCTTCATTGCTATTCTAGAGTGTGTGGTAGGCTTCCTTCCCTCATCAAATACAGTACAGCACATCATTTCTATTACGGCAGTTAACCAGGTACTTCAAACAGATGCTTATATTCACTAGGCTTTTGTTTTCCTTTTTGCCCCTTAAAAAAATTCTTTTAGATAAAATCATAATTGAAAAGTCATAGGCTAAAGAACATGCAAAGGATTCTTCGATATCCAAGCGGTGGTCAATTATAAAGACTTTTACCAAGATTTTTTTTTTTTTCAGTGTAACAGTATTCATTGTTTTTGCACAACACCCAGTGCTACATGCAAAACGTGCCCTCCCTATTACCCACCACCTGTTCCCCCAACCTCCCACCCCTGCCCCTTCAAAACCCTCAGGTTGTTTTTCAGAGTCCATAGTCTCTTATGGTTCGCCTCCCCTCCCCAATGTCCATATCCCCCTCCCCCTCTCCCAATCCCACCTCCCCCCAGCAACCCCAGAATAAATGAAACAAGATGGGATTGGGAGGGAGACAAACCATAAATGACTCTTAATTTTACCAAGATTTTAAGAATATATTTCATCATTCAAAAATAAACAAGTTAAAGATAAATCATTACTTTCAGGTAACAATATAATTTTTAGTATTTCAAGACATATAATATATCTACATTTACTACCTTCATTTCACAAATGAAAGGACCACATCATTTCACAAAAAAGGACCACAGATTTGTGAAATCAACTATACAAAGACTTGAGTTGGATGTGATGTTGCCCTCATCACATGATCATTGTCACCCCTGTCACCCACACTGTGTTCTCAAAGCCCCAAAAGCTAATTGCATGTTGTAGTTTATTCTTGTGCTTTGGGAAAGGATTTTAAATGTCCAGATACTCAATAAAGCTGAATAAAAAGTGATAGAACGAGGATTGTTTCATCTGCCATCACAGTAAAAATGACATTCCAGTTTTAAAAGTCTTGCCTATTTTACCCATTGGCAATTGCTTGCATCTCAGAAAACATGCTGCAGAATGTTTCTCTTTTTATTTTTGGAAGTGACTTCGGTATGGCTACCAATCACTAGGCATCCTTCCTCTTTTTCATTAGCGATATTGGTTTCTCATAATGAGACTGATGATGGCTGTGACCTCAGCATAAAATTATAGGAGTTTTGCAGTCAGTGGAAATAATACAGCAAGGACACAAGGGGAGATCAGCCTCTGGAGTTTTCTAGTTACACCAGAGAGAAGGGACAATGTAGACTCCAGAAATAATCACCAAAAACTGTGAATTTGAGTACTTCTTTAGGTCTCAAGTTTCAACAGTTCTTGTGGCAGAGCAGATGTGTTTCTGAGCATTTCTAGTTGAAATTCCATAGTCGTTGTGAGAGGGTCAGGGTTCAGTGTTGAAAAGGAGGGAGTATTGCCTTTGAATGAAGGGAGCCATGGAAACCCTAGGTGGAAACAGGAGTAAGCTTTCCAAAATCTGGATTCTTCATGTCTCAGTTTAGTCAGGTATAACGTGAGGGTGAAATAACATCAGCCTTACAGAATGGTTGTGAAGGAAGCAGAGATAATATACACGTAGCTATTCAAGGAATGTCTATATGATGATAAATGTTCAAAAATATTGATTATTATTTCTATTTGCTGTATTATTTTTCACCTTTGAGCCAAGGCCCGCCCATGCCAGGTCCTTAATGTTCCCGGGTACTTCACTCCATGATCATCTACTTTCAAGTTAAAGCTTTGGAGCCTCATCTTAATTCAGTCTACTTTCACTTTGCCTTGATCTCCAGTCAAAAACGGAACTCAACAAGGCACGCTTGCTTCACAGAGGAAGTCCTTGTCAAATTTTACTTCGTTAAAATGTGAAGAAGACCATTAGAAATAAAGCTGTCATGAACCTCTTATAAATGCCTTTGGGTACATATGTGTAGGCCAAAAGACATGGTCATAGCAGCATGTAAAAATAGACAATGATAAAAAAGGTGGTAAAGGCCAGATTAGTAATTACATCTCTAGATGGGTAAGCTAATGACTGAGACGTAGCAGAGGCAAGCTGCTGGGATACTGGGAATCTGGGTGGTGGTTACATGTTATGTGCGTTTTATAATGATTTGTCATCTGGCACTTAAAATATGTACACTTTACAATTGTCCAACTAAAATAGAAATGTTCTAAAGATGTTTGAAGAAGAGGTAATCTAGAAGTAAGTAATACTTACATGCGTATTATTTAAAATTCACGTTGGATTATTACGGGTCATTGCCTTCTGGTTTCAATTCTCAGGGAAGTCCCTAAGCCTGCACCTCACCTCTTAGGAACAAGTCCTTGTAATTTTTGGCCCTGCACTCAGCTCTGTCTCCCTTCATTCTTTTCCCTAGTTAGTTTCATTGACTTTTAAATCATTTCCTGTTATTTACTGAAAGGTTTAGCACCCAATTTAAGTTGTTTTTTCCCATCCAAATCTTACTGCTATCTTATGCAAATTCAATGTCTTTGTTTTTGCTCAGCTGACAACCTGCCCTCTCAGTTCCTTGGGCTCATCTCCATTTGTCTCGACCTCAGTGACTTAAGTTCCTTACTCACATATGGGCCTTGTCATCACCATAAGGGGTTTGGAATAAAAGATTGAGATGACTAAATCTATCACAGCCTCCTTCATTTGGGCACTCTCATTCAGGGATTCCAATAGAGCAGTTCATTCTTTGTCTCATTCACACATCCAGATAGCCCGATGGTTCTGTTTTCTCAGTGGTTACCATGTTTTCATTTCTTGACAATCTTCCTCATTTAACTTACCATTAACAACAGGATAACACCTCCTTCCGCCAGGCCAGTTCATCTCCCCTGCATCTTTCTGTTAAACCCCAGTCTTGGATCATTTGAACCGCCTGTCATCTGCAGGCTTCCACTGGAAATCTCCAGAAAAAAATCACAAAACAATGTAAGTTGGCAACAGTACACACTCCTGATGACCAGCACCAAACAGGCTCTGATTCTGCCCCGTGGTTCTTAGTTTTCCTCATCAACTGTTTCTGCACTTCTCCTCAGCAGTCATTTCAAAATGTACTCATCTTTCTTATTTGCAGCCTTTCCCTCCCTCTCAGAAATAATTTAGCCACTTACTGCAATGGAGAAAATTACAGCCATCAAATGAGAACCATCCCAACTTTCTGCCACTCGATGGATAATAATAAGGGTCTCATCACTTGTAATTTTCTTATTCCGTTTTGACACAGCTGCAAATGTTTTCTTCCTCCTGTTCAACTTAGGTCCTGGACCACATTCTCTCTTCTTGCAGCTCTCAACTCTGCCTTCTATGTCTTCACTCCTGTAGCCTCACTCTTACTTCTATACCAGACAGTTCCTATCATGACTTTACAATTCTCTTCCATCGAAAACTTCCCTCTAGCCCGCGCCTCCCACCAGCTACCCCTCCCCTTTTTCTCTTCTTCCTTTCACAGCTAAATATGCTACTGTATGTAGGTACCTATGTACATATATTTATATATAAACACATATGATACTTACATACTCAATACATGCATTACATATCTATATCTAGCTATAATGTAACTAGACATACACACATATATAATACATAGGTTGTGTACCTACACCTATTTTGCATGCTTTTTTGTCTCTGTAAAAATGTGCTCATCGAAGTTGCAAGTAACTAGGTAATAACCAGGTCACTTAATCTAATAGACACTTTGCAGCCTTATCAAAGATTTTTTTTTTTTTACTTTCTCTCCACTAAATTAGAAACTCTGTGAGGACTGGGGCTAGATCTGTCTTTCCACTTTTGTATCTCCAAACCCCGCATAGTCGATCCTTGGTAAATATTTACTATGTAATTTAATTAATGCTATAAAAAGTCGTATAATACTCTTTACCAGAACTTGCATTTAGAAAAACATTAGCCTTTGTACAAAGCATCTGTTACTTAAGCACGAAGGAAATATTTACTAAAGCTTTCAGAGCCAAGCTCTCTTATTCAGCTTTATTTAAGTTCACACTTACGGCATTTTAAAATAAATTGATGAGTTTATATAATGCAATTTCTCTAAATGCATGGGAGAGTAAAATAATGTATTTTATATTGTATCATCCAATATGTCTTGATTCTTCGTTGTATAACAGACTTTTAATGTTTCCCTGTCTTCCGGAATTACTATGCAGGAACTTACTTTTCTAATTGATATGTATGGGGAAATTTCATTTTCATAAAAGATAAATATTCTTCAAGAACAAAGGAAATATCTTAGGTAAGCAGTACTTTTCTGACAGGTTCATAATTTTTGATGAGACTTCACTTTCGGCAATGGATCTTAAATGTTTATCCCATTTTGTTGTATATGCTACAACAGGCTCAATATCACCTCTGGGGGAAAAAACCAAAAAACCTCATTCCTCTCGTGTTATTCTGTGATTGCCTTTTTATGGAGGCCAGTATTCTTCTATTTGTGTGTGAATGCTTTCTCCATATTTTATCCCCCATAACTGATTACCAGGCCTGTCTCCCCATGGCTGATACGTGATACTATGTTTGGGAGCACCACAGAATCACAGTCCACCAGGTAATAGTCAGGTGACCTAATGTTGATCATACTCCTGCTCAGTACATACCAAAATCTCTCCAGAGACCAATGATGTTGGGGATGGAACTTTCCGTCTACTCTGAAGACACCCCATAAGAGTCTATTCTTGGATTGATCTGAATATTCAAACAATTGCATATCATTTTGACCCCTAATAGAATTACTTTTCTCAAATTATAGAATGTTATTTTTAAAAGGCACATTATTTTTATGGTTTTACTTATTTTAAGAATATGTGACATCAATTTTCTCAGGACCCTAAGAGGAAATTTTGGAAATTTCTCAAATTGTGATACCAGGAATAAATATTTGATATGTTATCTGTAATTGGTTTATTTTATTGTGCGGACTTTGAATCACATTCTTGATTGTATTAACCTTCATTGTCTAACTAGCAGCTCAGAAGGAGGCAAGGAGGTCTGAGTTCTCTTGTTCTGGGCTAATTAGAGGATAGCTACTACTCCTTGTGAGAGTTCTGTAGATTCAGTGACCCAAGGATTTCTCTGGATACAACAAACTGCTTTTGCTGCTCAGGGGAAACTCAGTATGTGGTGAGGCTAGATGAGTCATGTAATAATAAGTTTTGTGTAAAGGGTACTGGGGCGGTCACTAGCTGTGTAACATGGTTTCCGCGGGACCTCTGCTCCATGGATAGCCTTTCAAGCTATAAAGAAATGTAGTTTTCTTGAGTCAGCCTTCTGGCTCAAAAACAGTCTCCCTGTCTTCACTTAAGCTTAGATGTCCTCACTTAAAGATAAATGAGAACACACTGCTTATCCTGGAGTCAGTTCTTCTGACCATGTGTATTGGCGTCAAGTCCTCCTGTCCACTTGGAAGCAGACTCTTGGCTCCTGATCATGTAAATCAGTCCTCCTGGCTTCTAACCTGCTGTTTCTCAGTCAGAAATTCCAACCCAGCTGCTCTCCTGATGACTTACCAAAACATTGCACCTTGGATCAGGAAATGGTACTTTTCATTTTAACCAATGCTCCTGGAAACCCAACGCACCATAACATTGACAGAATTAAAGATTGCATAGAGTAAAGAAATGAATAGTGTTATTAAAGCTTTAGTATGTTGCAGTTTGACAAACATTTCCCTTGTCGCATAAATGGCTTAAAAGGCATGAGTTCTATTTGAACTTACTTATACTATGAAATTCTTATGATTAAAAAAAAACCCTACAACTCTATGAATTTTATAACTACTGTCTCATCTACAGTTAACAAAATATATTTAACTCTTCAAGAGATTATCTCCACTCTGGACATGGGCATTTTTTTTTTCTTTTGCCAAATTGAACAGAAAACAAAAGTAAGAATCAATTATTCTGCAATTGACAAGTAAGAGTTGATTCCTGATAGATGTTGTAGGAAGTGATGAAATCAGGATAACATACTATAACTCTGGAAGTTTTCCTTTATCCCGTATTTTTAAAATAACCTATTGTTATAGGTAGCCATTTGGAGAAAGTTTCATTACTTAGAAATAGTGAACTATCAACTTACATTGAATTGTAGAAGCAGATTAAAATGGAAATGTAAAGTGCCAGGCTTGTTTTAGAGTTAAAAAAAAAAAAAGAAAGAAAGAAAAACCTCTTGGCCTGTGGCCAAAATATTTGCCTCCCAAATGTCATCTTTAGAACAATTTTTTAAACCCTCTGTGATTGCCTATCCTTCCACTCAACTCCCAGCAGGCTAAAGCAGACTCGCATAGTCCCACACAGATGTAGACAGAGAAACTGCTCATTATCAATCAACGAACACAAACAAGTTGAAGACTGCTCCGTTCCCCCTGTTAAAGGTAAAGAGGCTTAAAGCCCCTGAAGAGTTTATTATTCTGGGCCTGAGATCGTCAAAGTCATTTGATTTTGACCTGCACAGTAGCCACAAAGGTTAAATTGAGGTTAAGTTTTCCAAACAAAATGGAAGCAATTAAACAGTTAAATGATGTTGCTTTATTTTTGTTTGTTTGTTTTTAACCCAGAGGCCAAGAAAGGTATTGATGTAGTCAAATTGCAAATTTTTGTACACGTCTAAGGAACACAAGTGAGACATAAGAACTTGCCTTTTATGCTTAACTGTATGCGTTACACATTTTTTTTTCACTCAAAGTAGCACAAGAAGAATATCTATATATCCAGCTAGTAACTGATAGTAAAATTTCCCTCTTTGCAATAGGATGTCTTAGAATTTTTGAAGTCTCTCATTTTCAGTTAGGCAGGAAAAAATTCAGCTTTGTTGAAATGGGATGTTAATATTACTTATATGTTTGTTTGAACATGGTCAATTACAAAGAAAACTGTTCACAGAGGCAAACGATCTGGAAGTAGCTATTTTCCTTCTCTTGGAACATTATGCAAGCATAACCTACTCTGTCCTTATTTTATACTAATCATTTTCACATTCATTATTTCACCTAACTTCTAAAATAACTTTATAAGGTAAAGGGACATTTGTCAAATGAAACAAACAAACAAATAGAAAGATTACATGACTTGGAAAAAAACACATATTTAGTAAGAGCTGGAGTCATACTGTAGTTCACTGCTGATTTCATACATTACATTATATCAGACCTGGAATCATGTCTCTGAGTATCATGGAGTATTCGGTTTTCTAAGAAATATACATGTTTTTGATGATATTTTTAAAGAATAACTTTTTAGCACTATAAATAATGGTTGAGATACTATTTACTGAGTGTTGTGTGTGTGCAAAAATAAATTAACCCACTACTATGGAGAAGGGGAGACCTGGCTATGTTGATTGCATATGCATATGTTGGCAAGAAGAAGCTTAAAGAAATTTGGACTGTGACCAATGTAAGTCTTCTTTCTAAATGCCTTTTTGAAGTTGATCTTAATGGCTATTCTAAGAACAGATACTCCCTACTTTAAATGAATCTAAAAGAGTTTTAGGTAGAGGGGTTAATAAAAGCAGAAGGGTCTATTTGAAGAATGGCGCCTTCAGAGATTCTCTAGATACTGGACGACCTACAGGTACAGTAGCTGGAGGGGAGGGGGCTCCCTTGAGGAAGCAGATGACTGGCGTCCAACAGGATCTAGAGAAGCACTTTATTTCTCTGAAACAGGGAAGGGAAAACACTGAGTGGCATAAAATATCATGCATCACTTGCCAAGTACAGACACACCCAGGTTTCCTGTTGCACATGAGGTTAGAGCTTGGATCACAGATGTCCGGCCAAAGGTGGCCTTGCTCTGACCCAGATCGTGTCATGAGGGAAGGAACAGTCACTCTGAGGAGCAGTTCTCTTTTTTGTTGTTGTTCTTGTTGTTCTTCAGAGCCCTACACTCCCTAATAGTGAGGATGCTGGGCTTAAGGAATATTTTATAGTGTCTCCTAGGTAGAGATTGTCCCAACACACACTGTGTCATTAAAACAAAAGAAAACAAAACAAAAGATGTCAAAAAGTGGGATTTTTTTTTAGGTGGTATACTTCAAAAACACCTTTTAGCACTATAAACTTCATGGATACGCTACTTATCGAAACATGTGTCTGAAAAAAATATGTTAGCTCTTACAGATAACTGGGCTAAAGAAGGCAGTTTTTATCTTTAGGCAGAATAAGGAGAGACAAATTTTAGAGGAAACTAAATGTATATCTGCTGACTCTCCAGAAAAGACAAATGAGTACTCAGCTTATGGTAAAATGGTTGTTTGACCACATGCCACAACCTCCCGGCAAAAGGTTACGCATCTCATCCTTCCCTTTTGTTGTGAAGTGTTTGCTTGCTGGAGCATGCAGCACTAAACATGAGTGACATAGAAAGTAGTTGTACTTCTTAATTTGTCAGAATGGTGTGGTCAAAAATTGGCAGTATTTTTGAATTCTGTATCAATAATTTCCCCTCATATAAAATATTAGTCTCTTGTAAAAGATAGGCTAGAAATTATTTGAAGAGAAAGCAAAGTATTAGAGAGGAAAAAATGGACAAGAGAAAACAAGGATTAATTGTATCCATTTAGGGCTAGTTATGTCTGTTGCTTACTGGAAAGGAGAAAGCGATAAAGGTGGGTAGAATGTATGGTTATTTATTTACTTATGGGATAGTGACAAGAGAATGACTGCTTTATGCCATCCAGCACAGAGCAGAAAGTAGTTCAATGCTTCTCTTTGTCTAACCTTATAAAGAGCCTACTTAGTTGATTTGTATAGCTGTAATCCAAAAATAAATAATGCCTGAAGGATTTTGAAGAAACAATTTAAACTCAACACATACTTTACTTCTAAACACCAAGTAAGTCAACATATGTAGTTTTTTAAGTTCTTCTGAGATTGACACTTTCTGAGCAGTGGCATTTTCTCCTAGACAGCTCCCTCGTGGCAGTAGTGGTCGTGGTAGATACAGCGATCATGAATTTGGCGGCGCTGAGTTTATTCAAAGTATGAATGTTGGAGGCAGAACAGCTATTTATTCAATATCTTACAGGTATTTCCCTTAGCATCTTCCTCTGTCAACTGGCCAATCAAATGTTTGTTATAGCTTAGAAGTCGTTATCATTCTTTATTGACTTACCTTTTCCTAACCAAAGATTGTTGGGTTTGACATTTGTTTTCTTTAAAAATTGGATAATTTGTTTCCCAATTACAAATGTTACACACCAACCTTGAGATAGCTGTGAATTCTGGAATCAGAAGGAGATAGGGCTGCTACTTTTTTTATATTATTATTTTTTCCATTTTTCTAAAATTTAAAATATGATAGATCAGAAACGAGTATGTCAAGAGGTTAACGGCTTAACCTTGATGGTGAGATCTGAGTGCATGCTATATATATTTTATTCTGTAGTTAAGATATTTAAAACATTTTTAAAGCCCCAAAACTTCTTTGTGGTATCCACCGGAGAATAAAAATAAGAAAGCTAATTGAGCTACATAGCTGCCATTTAGAGTTAATTACTTTAAAAATTTGAGAATGAGTCTTTTTAGATTTACTTTTTAAGTCTACGTTCTCATAAATTTTTGTTGATTTGTTTTACTTTCCACAGTTTTTTTCATACTGTGTACAATTTGATGTTTGGGGTTTTGTTAAGCATTCATATTTCACCAAATTTTGCCATCCACGGAATTTGTGATATCATTTAAGTATAATCTTAAAAACATGATTTATAACCATATCATTGTATTGCATTGTGTCATTTTACAGTAATTATAGATCTAGTCATTTATTAGTAGATGTTCTCATTGTTTTCATTTTCTGCTGAATATAGCACTGTGATAAATAACCTTATATAAATCATTTTGATGACTTCTTTAAGACTAATTTTAAAATAAAATACACTCTTATACCTCTTATACATATATACATATAAAGCTGTTTTCTAGGAAGTTATGATTTTTCTTCTGAGATGAATATGCTAGTGCTTAATTTATAACACCCTCCACTAAAGAGAAAAAAACAAATAGGTTTTGGGATTTTTGTCATTTAGGGGCAAAAATATTAGCTCACTTTTATTTGCATTTATTTGATTGCTTTTCAGGTTGAACATTAAATATATATGTGTACTATATGGTCCCTTGAGCTTTTTTTTTTTTAAGATTTTATTTATTTATTTGACAGACAAAGATCACAAGTAGGCAGAGAGGCAGGCAGAGAGAGAGAGAGGGAAGCAGGCTCGCCGCTGAGCAGAGAGCCCGATGTGGGACTCGATCCCAGGACCCTGAGATCATGACCTGAGCCGAAGGCAGAGGCTTTACCCACTAAGCCACCCAGGCGACCCTCCCCCAAGCTTTTTATTTTAGAGATGACCTTGTTATAATCAGGGTTTAGTGTTTGGTTTTTTTATACATATAATTGGAATTATCAATTTTGTGTTATATTTGGAATATAACAATATTACTAGTTTGTATTTTATTTCTGGCATAAGTAAGTTTAAGATTTTATGTAATCAAGCATTCTGTTTGCGTGTTTATTTTTTCATCATTTTTCCATTGCCTTTGTGCTTGGAAAGTCCTATTAGGTTCCTAGGATTGGAGTAATCCATAACCATAAACTTGGTATCTTAAGATGATAAGAATTTATTCTCTCACAATTCTAGAAACCAGAAGTATATCTGCATCACTGGGTCAAAATCAAGATGAGCAGGCCACTGTCCTTCTAGAGGCTCTAGAGGAAGGATCAATTCCTTGCCTCTTCCAATTTCAGAGCCAAATTCCTTGGCCCATCGCTATCTTGAAGGCAGCAGTGCAGCATTGTGATACCTCTCTATCTTCCTTCACATGACTGTCTACCTTCTGAGTGTGTGTGTGTCTAATCTCCCTCTGCCTCTCTCTTGTAAGTCATAGAAAAATAACTTTTCTGCCATATTGTGTCAAAGCCAAGTATTAATTTGGAGATGGTACATGTTTTAAAACCTCTTTTTTAAACTCAGACTTGCCTTAACTTAGACTCATAATGATAGAAGTAGTGATTATGTATGAATCTCTACTATACATGGAAGCAACTTTATCAAAGAATGGTCTCCAAAGATGGTTGAAGTCAGTAATGTGGTTCTGTCCTTAATTCTAACTCCTCAGACTTCGTGCCTCAGATCTCATTATATTCCCCTAAATACGTTAAAAATATTCTAACCACAGTTGTTTTCTTTTATGACCCAATTCTTAAACTATAAAAAGAAATTGCTACCTATAAAATATAATTGGTATTGCATTTTTAGTCAGAAAGATAACCAGATGCTTTAAAAAATGAATTCTTTATACAAGATTCTCAAAATTATTTCCTCAAATAACAGCTCTAATATTTCAAAAATATCATTTATGATCTGTGTTTTTCATTTTTCTTTGATATGTGAGTATAAAATGAGTATGCAAGATGACTACATAAAATGGATTTCTTACAAAGTGTTTAGTGGATGTGGTTGTCTATAGGCAAGGGATTTATTAACAAAGAAGTTTAGCTCCACTTTGAAAATAAAATGTCTAATATTTCATAAATTGAAAAAGATTTTTCTGATAATTAAATTTTTGTTTAGGTAGATACCTAATAAACTATTAATATTTTTTGTTGTTTTACTTAAGGAAAGTATTCATAGTTGCACAATCGTGGAATCTTGCAGACTACCCTGAAATTTAAAATGTCTTTAAATTGAAGAAATAGTTTTATTTTAGTATTACCGTTATAATGTATTTTTCTTGGTCTATATTCTTAAAGTTCTTGGATTTGAAACATGGCTCTAAATCGTTATAGTTTCCACAGGTGCAGTTAAGAAAGATGTTCATATATGCACTTATCCAAATAAGTTTTGTATGGAGTAAAATATTTAAAATTCTTTTGGAAAACAGAACCAACATAGCAAAACTTCACATCTCTATTTTTACTTATAAAAAATTAGGTAAATTATTTAATATTATGTGTGAATAATTACCAGCAATTTATTCATAAGCTATAATTCTCCCTTTTTCTTTAAACCAAGGTATTGAGGCTGATTGAAATACATAAATATAAATTAAATGGAGAGAGGGATAAAAATGTTTAAGTTTGAAGTGGTTAATGATATATATTTGATTCCATAGTTGTTTGCTTTGAATAGGATGCTGAACATGACAATTTAACAAACGTGTGAGGTAGAGGTATTATTACAAAACCAACCCATCTAAAAATTACAAGACATTGACTGGTCTATTAATAAGTATTATTCACATATAAGATTGGCAAATAGATAAATAGTACATAAAAATATACAGATATCTAGATATTAATACACTGATGTATATCAATAACTATGGATCTCTAAGCCAAATGGAAATTATATTTTGCCGTTCTCCAATCCAAAATGTATTTTTAGCCAAGCATAATTTGTTCTGTATTTGTTCATTTTCCCCCATGTACTATCACTAGTTAAAGAAGAAAATAATGCTTGCTTATCCTTCCCCAGAGTTGAGTTATTCAGTTTATATCTATTACACTGATGAGAAAACCAAGACGGAATGATAATAATTGACTTGTCTTTTGTCATATAGCGAATTATGGGTGATAGAAAGCTGGAACCCTAATTTCTTGCCTGTTAGGCAGTTAGTAAGTAGTAGCCCAGTTTTAAAACCTGTATTGCTAGGCCTGAAAACCAGACCACTCAGTCTCTGATATACTCCTTTTATTTGAACTTGTTGAAACTTCAGTTGCCAGAAGGCAGAGAACTTCTGAGTCTCCTGAACCTAGAGGAATAGTTTTAAAGTCAGTTGAAGCACATTTGTATATGCAAGTTGTGACATAAGACCCCAATTGGCCTGAGTTTATTTTTAGTTAGTATTTCATTTTCTTGAATCACACCTTGGACATATAAATAACATATAAATTGATAACTTAATAACTATGTATAGTATGAATACTTTCAATTTAGATAATGTAGTTGTCTGTAAATTATTATCCCTCATCTCAAAAATCGGCTTTCAGAGAAAGTGATCACTGGTATCTGGTGAATCATTTCCTTCTCATTCTTTCAAGAAGTCTTGTTCACACTGTTATCTGTCCTCAGTGGCTTAGACATTTACTGGGGTCACTATAGATTACCCACTGTTCTCTCTGAAGTTCAGTTGAAATGGCTATCAACATTCCTCTGAGAGATTCTCATCTATTATACCAAAAAAATAGCCCATGCTCCACAAAATCTGGCTTCCTCATTTTTTCCCACACAACCTTTCTATTTGTCCATCTGGTGATCTGTGATATTGTCTTCTTTTTATGCATGAGATTTCTGATAGCATTACAGTCAGCAATGATTCCTACTCTTGTATGCATGGCTATAGAACTCATAAAAAGCATTCCTAAAGCATGTTTCTATGAATTGATTGTATATGGGTCTCGGTGCAATTTAACTATAACACACCATAATGACCAAAGACATAGACTATGGAGCATGACAATCAAGGGAAGAGTTCAAAATTAATAACTATCTGTTTTCCAGATGAATGCCAAACTCCTTGTCTTGGTCAAATTGATATCAGAGATAGAAAATTTTTAGACGAATGTGGCTATTCATTTGTGGCTAATAGAGTATTGGGAAGATGAGTGTAATTGTGAATGAGAAATGATTTCAGGGGAAGGTTGTAATGACTAAAGGAAGAGCCTGGAATGTCAAACTAATATATTGGTAATGGCCTTTCTCTCTTGCAAAGGGAGACCATCATAATCAGAATTTTAGCACCTTAACACTGATTTCTGTATGACTAAAGGAAAAGGGAATTAGAAATGTGTCTTAGGAGTAGTGTCCAAAACAGCCCAGTGCAACTGGGAGTGAGAAGCAAATAGCACCTCATCTAAAACCTTACTTCATTCACCCACAAGCAAATACGTGATAGGCACATAATCAATGCAGGTATGGTAGCTAACTATGAGGCACCAAGGAGAGGAAGTTCAAGTCTGGAGTTGTAAATCCAAGCAAAGGAAAAGGTAGTGTTGCATTTAAAATCAAAGGCACTGGAGAATACAAATTTGGAAAGGAAATTAATGAATTCTCATCTACCCCTGTGGAGTTTGAGATAAGTTCAGACTTATTTTATGGAATAAACAACAGGATGCTAAGTGTGTAACTTTGATTTTTAGATAATATTTGAGAATCACCCAGTAAGGACGATATGAAGTCATGGGAGTGAGGTAGATTAGTGAAGAATATGTATGCTGGAAGAAATACATTCTGATCATGGGACCTAGAAAATGTCTGTCCTTAGGGGACAAGGAGAATAAGCTGGTGAAAGGGCTTAAGATACAGAGATAGGTAACCTGGTTTAAAGTAACCATGCTGGGGTGCCTGGGTGGCTCAGTGGGTTAAGCTTCTGCCTTCGGCTCAGGTCATAATCTCAGGGTCCTGGGATCGAGCCCCACATCGGGCTCTCTGCTCAGCGGGGAACCTGCTTCCTCCTCTCTCTCTGCCTGCCTCTCTGACTACTTGTGATATCTCTCTCTCTCAAATGAATAAATAAAATCTGTAAAAAGTAAATAAATAAAAAATAAAGTAACCATGCTGTTGGGGTGACCACCTGGCTCAGTTGGAAGAGCATGTGACTCTTGATCTTGGGGTTGTAAGTTCAAGAGTCCCATGCTGGGTGTGGTGGTTCAGTTGGTTAAGCATCTGACTTGATTTCAGCTCAGGTTGTGATCTCAGGGTTGTGAGATTGAGCCCTGTATTGGGCTCCACTCTGGGCGTGGAGACTACTTAAGATTCTCTCCGTGTCCCTCTGCCCCTCCCCACTCACTCCCTGCTCTCTAAAAAATAAGTAAATAAAATCTTTTTAAGCAGTAAGAAAAAATTATTAAAGTAACCATGCTGTTAATAAAGGTAACATACTCAGCCTTGTCAGACTCCTTTGAGAGCTGTTCAAGAATAAAGCATCAGTGGGTTTGGTGGTAAGTTCATCAGTAATTGAGCTTTACAAGAATCCTCTTAGTAGAATAGTTGGAGTCAAAAAATTAAATTAAATTCCATTTTGTTTGGAAACAAAAGGGAAATGAGGAATTAAAACAGTTATATCTAACTAGTTCCCTCAAAGTTAATGTAGTTTAATTGGGTTATTTTTCATATTATAATAATATATATTCTTACAGGAATTATAAGTTATATTGAATTGTATAAAGAAGTGAATTCATAAAAGTATCAACATGCAAAATTTCAACAAATAAATCATTAATTTAGCAAACATTTTCCCAAACTTGTATGTAGTTACTCATATTAAGCACAAGAAACACATGTGTATGATAACATGTAATATGAGCTGTATACACATGTATGTAATTGTACATAATAGTCCAGTTCATAATATTTCATTTCACACAGTAATATCATAAAGTTCTTGCCACATTAGTTAATATAAAATGTATTTCATGGCTGCATGCTATTCCACTAATAGTTATATAAAATAATTTAATAAATTCACTATCTGTAAATAAAAACATGTATTTGTGCACTTGTCTGATAATTGTCTCTAGATAAATACCAATTTTTTTTTAAGATTTTATTTATTTATTTGAGATAGAGCAAGAGTGAGAGAGAGAGCACAAACAGGGGGAGCAGTAGGCAGAGGGAGAAGAAGGCCCTCCACTGAGCAGGGAGCCTGACGTGGGGTTTGATCCCAGGACTCCGAGATCATGACCTGTGCTAAAGGCAGATACTCAACTGACTGAGCCATCCAGGTGTCCCATACCAATAATGTTTTAATGAATACACATTTGAAATCATTTTCATACCTATTACCAAATGCTTCTCCAAAATGTTTCCATCAAGTTGTACTCTAAGCCAGTTGAAGTAAAGGTTTTCCAATATATCAAATATAGACTAACAGAACAGCAAAACTTTAGGATATTAACTGATATTAATTAGCATTTATTTATGATAGATACAGTTACCCCAGTTACTTTACCCTCTTTAGCAATGCTCAGCTCTTAGGAACAAAAATGTGAAAGATTATTCTAGATTTGAAAATTGAAATGGCACACATGGCAGGCAGAAGTTCAGAGTGAGAAAGAATACACACCTATAGGTATGGGAAATTACTGATGAAACTGCCAGCTATCTAATCTGAAAGAGGTAAGAGCTCTGTGAGAGCTGAAGGTGAGCTGGTGGGGACACAGCTCCCAAGAACAGGAGATGTTTATACAAAAAGTAGAAGTCTTTGGGATTGAAGAGGTCTAGGTCATATGAGGGGATGGTTACAAAGCATAATAACTTGAGTGTTGAGAACCCAGAGAAGGATAATCAAAGAATGTTGTCATCCAAGTAGGCGTAAATCAATGAAGAAAAGAAAAGAGTCAATGAAGTGGAGAGATGAAGAAAAATAAATGGGAAGAAAACATTAAAATTGAAGGCAGGAGCATCAAAAATGGAGCAGGTATTGATAAATAACAAGGCAATGGTGTCAGTACAGAAAGGAGTAGGGAAACACTGGCACCTCTTTATTCATTCATGGATGTGAGTGGGGGGGAGGATCTCAGGATAGGTAGCATTATCAACTTTGGGTCAGGTTTTGGTTGAAGTGTGGAAACGGAGGCAGTATTCTAGAAAAGGTTGAGATAAGTAGGGTTTTTTAAATTTGCTAAATGATCTAGAATGTAGCCAGAAACAAATCCAATTCAGAAGGGTCCAGAGAATGAAAACACTATGGCTTGATTGCCACCACAACGCCCCCCCCCCAAAATCAATGTATTTACTTTTGCTCTGGCTTTTTATTGATCTCTTATGCTGCATTATAGCTATGAAGTCACCATTAAAAGAAACAAATGAACTAGCAAGACCCATTATTTTGGTTCTATAATACCTTATTAAAAAATGAGACAGTTGGTTGTTGTTGTTTTTTTTTTTAGTACAGAGCATCTAACAGATTCACATGATATCCATAATATTTTAAATTCATTATTAGTTACATATATCTTATGCATTTGAACAGACACTGAAGGCTAAGTTCCTACCAAGGCCCTGAGCTTCACTAAATGCACTGTTGTATCTTTGCATGGCAGAATTTGCCAGACAAAATATCAGGTCACTTAGAAAATGCAGCAAAGGTAATATTCTTAAAATATTTAACTTCTTGGGATGCCTGGGCGGCTCAGTTGGTTAAGCATCTGCCCTCAGCTCAGGTCATATTCTTAGAGTCCTGGGATTGAGCCTCACATTGGACTCCTTGCCCAGCAGAGAGTCTGCTTCTCCCTCTGCTACTCCCCCCATTTGTGCACACTCTTTCTCTCTGTCTCTCATATAAATAAAACCTTAAAAAAATATTTACTTCTTGATTCATTATAATGTAATTCTGAAAGAAAATAGAAAAGTCTACTTTGCTTACAACAATTGAGTAGAGAATGAGACAGCATTATGGTGTTACTGAATACATCATTGTGGTGTTGAAGTCTTCTCAAGGCTTTTAGATGTTTTAGGCTCACTGTTTTCCAATCATCTAAATACAATTATCCCCATTAATGTAAATCATACTTGTTGACAAAAAGAACAATATTCATTTTCTTGTCATGCACAGTGATTGTATACTTGTAAATTTGTGAAATTTTACCATACATAATAACCTGTGATAGCTGGTCTATACAAATATAATCCTTACAAAACCTTATGAAGTAAATATGATCTTCCTTGGGTTTTTTTGCCATTTTATTTTGTTTTTTAGTTTTTGATGAAGAAAAATAAAGACAGGTTGCAAATAAGTAGCAAAACTGCCACACCCATTACGGATGTAGGTTTGAGTTTTCAAACATGTTTAAAAGCATTTCTGCTTGGAATGGCTAAAATGAACAAGTCAGGAAACAACAGATGTTGGTGAGGATGCGGAGAAAGGGAAACCCTCCCACACTGTTGGTGGGAATGCAAGCTGGTGCAGCCACTCTGGAAAACAGTATGGGAGTTGCTCAAAAAGTTGAAAATAGAGCTACCCTATGACCCAGCAATTGCACTACAGTATATTTACCCTAAAGATACAAATGTAGTAATCCAGTGGGGCATGTGCATCTGAATGTTTATAGCAGCAATGTCCACAATAGCCAAACTGTGGAAAGAACCTACATGTCCATCAACAGATGAATGGATAAAGAAGATGTGATATAGATAGATAGATAGATAGATAGATAGATAGATAGATATGCACAATGGAATACTATGCAGCCATCAAAAGAAACAAAATCTTGCCATTTGCAACGATGTGGATGGAACTAGAGGGTATAATGCTAACTGAAATAAGTCAATCAGAGAAAGACAATTATCATTGGATCTCCCTGATATGAGGAATTTGAGAGACAACGTGGGGAATTTGGGGGGTAGGGAAGGAAAAAAATGAAACGAGATGGGATAAGGAGGGAGACAAACCATAAGAGACTCTTAATCTCATAAAACAAACTGAGGGTTGCTGGGGGTGGTGGGGGATAGGGATGGGGTGTCTGGGTGATGGACACTGGGGAGGGTATATGATATGGTGAGTGCTGTGAAATATGTAAGCCTGATGATTCACAGACCTGTACCCTTGGGCCAAATAATACATTATATGTTAATATAAAAAATAAAAGCATTTCTGCTTGGCTTGAGTATTCACCAGAAACATAATTTTTACCCAAGAGAATCAATGTGTGCAAGAAAATTTTGTTTTTGACCAATAAATGTATTAACACCTAAAAGAATAGATTAAACTGAAAAAATTATCATATGTTTGAGAAATTCCATGTTAACCTGACTTTTATCTTTGGTCAGACCAAGGTTTTTGTCAGCAAATGGGAAAGCCCCCAAAGTTACTGAAATAACTTGAAAAAGGAGTAGAACAATTCCAAAAGCAGTTCTACCTTAATTGCTTGTCATTTTCCTGTCTAAAACAATATTCTTCACTTAATTCTTGGTTACTCAGTACAGACTGAAAAGGGACTTGCTATCATCAAAAGCCACAGGAGCTGGTCTAAAGGAAAGAGTTGACCCTTGGCTCAGACTCCTGGAAATAATCTGAGGTGGTGCTGAGCTGGGAAAGCACCTAGAACAGCAAAGACATTAGATGTCTGTGTTTGTATAAAGCATTCTTTTGCATTTAAACAGAACTTGGAGGCATTTCAAGAAAATGAATGAAAATACAAACAACCGAGTTTGTAAGAAAATTAGAAGAAAGAAACTGGGAGGAAAACTTGTCTCGGACAAGTTTTGGGAGATTGAATACAGTGTTATCCTAGATGCTGGGGTTCACATGAAGAAAAGAACACATCAGGGAAGTACAATGAAGAAAGGGCTAGCATTGCGCTTCCTGACAAAATAATGGTTTTGGGGCACAAGCTTGCCATTTTTGGTATTCACGGCTTCTGTATCTTTACTAATTGGTGTGTGTGTGTCTCTGAATCAGCAATATGTCCCTGAGAGATGAGTTCAGATCTGTTACTCTGGACATGGGCTTTTACACTTCTCATTGGAAAAGTGGATATTTTCACTTTCTGTATTTTGATACTATGTTTCTTTGTTGCAGGCGAATTTTAAAATATTCCATCTATTGAACTGAATATTTTTTCATATTTAGTGAACCTCTTTAAGTGGTGCTTTTGATTTTTTCGTCAGATATTAATCAGGGCATATCAGCTTTCTTTTAATTTGATATTTAAAGATCATCTTATTTTATATATATATATATGTATATACTCACACATATATACATATACATGTAAACACATGCATATCTTTGCCTCCTTTTGTTTTCAACACTCCTCTGTCTTTCTCCTTCCTCTGTTACTGTTTTTCTTCTGTTCCAAGAAGCAAGGCTAAGTATTTCAGTATATCCCCTGTAAGGGGCTATTGTCCTGCCCACTTTAGCCTTGGCTTTATCTCCTGCCCCTACACTGAGTCAATTAAAATGTATGTCCCTGCCGTAGCAATAGGCTGATGTCCCCAGGGTGTTATTTTATCTCACAGAATTCAAACTTCCCAGTCTTTTCTGGCCTCAGAGGTTTCTCATTTTTCCCATGACTTACTTACTTACTTTATTTTGTATTTATTTGTTTGTTCGCTGTACCTTTGCCACATTGGAAGCTTTGATATAAATATCTGGTATGCCATGTAAGTTAGCATTTAAATAATGTAATAAAGCTCTCCTTAAAAATTAAATGGGGAAGATACAATGTCATCATATTTTAGAGTTTTAGGATACTGTTACCACCTTGTTTATTATTACTACTCCCAGAAAAGTTCTCATCTAAGTTTCTCTTCCTTCTGTTTATCCTCCATTTGATGGTGATGCACTGTCTCTCTCTGTCTATCAAAACTCATGGATTCTTATTCCTAGCCTACATGATATATTATTATGAGATTGCCATCTATTTCCTTCTCTTCTCTATATTCATACTCTGTAGGTAGACACATAAGTTATTGGCTGTTTACTATGATACAAGAACTGTGGTTGGTTGGAACTGAGGTAGTAAGGTAACTAAGACACATTTCCTATAGTCAAGGCCAAAGTATATTTTGGGAAATAATAAGTGAAAATGAACCATGCCAGTACAGTGAGATTCATGAAAATAAATATATGTGAGTGCACCAAGGTTGGTATGATTCACTATGTTTGTGAAACTCGGAAAGGTCTAAAAGAAGAAGTATCAGGTGAAGAGATTTTTAAAGCATGATTAGGGCTTCTCAGTCAGAACAGAGCACCAAAGCAATCTAGCCACAATGATTAAATTACCCATATTATATATATACTTGACTGAGATATGTTAAGATTTTGGATAAACTGTAAATACATTTTGGAATAACTGGGACAGGCAGCTAACAGAGAGATGTTAGAAGATAAAATTAGACATACTGACAAGAGCCAGATTATTAAAAGCCTCTTTTAGAACAGCAAGGAAAGAGAAAGCATTGCAAGATTTTATGTAAGATAATATTACTAGTTTTCTTTTAAATTAGATAACTGTGTAATCAAGATGACAAGTTTTGAGGTTTTTGTGAAAGTGTAATGAAAAGCAGTTGAGGGTCACCTAGGTGGTGCAGCTCAATTCATGATCTCTTGGTCGTGAGATTGAGCCCTGTGTTGGGCTTCACACTCAGTGTGGAATCTCTGCTTGAGATTCTCTCTCTCCCTCTCCCACTTGTGCACCCTCTTTCTCTCTCTCTCTCTCTCAACTAAATAAATAAATCATTTAAAAAAGGGAGAGAGAGAAGTTGAGACACCAGACCAAGGTAATGACAATAGGAACAGAAGAACCAGATAAGATATAGTTAGAGAGTAAAATCAGATTATCATGGTGACTGATTAGGTAAAAATACTGGGAGAGGCTAGAGCTAATGTAAGTGAAAGGACATGATTGACTTTGGTACTTCAGGATTATTATGTGAATTAGAGAAAAGTATAGAGGAAAGAGAAGTGCTTTATTTGGGATAACAATGAATTTAAATTTGCCCTGTTGAAGTTGAGGACATGTATGTGGATATGTCTCCAAAGCAGAAAGAAATACGAGTTTTGCCATTTGGAAGAGGGTTATTGGTCAGAGATACTGATTCAGAAAATATCAGAATATCGATAATAGTTGAAGCTATGATAATGAGGTAAAATATCATTTTCAAAAATGGTTAGACTGAAAAGAAAAGAGACTCAGGGGTAAAACTGATAAAGAATGAGGATACAAAGAGGTGATCTAGTCAACAAAGCTGTTGGGGGAGGGAAGAGCAGGTCATAGACCTGTGAAGTGACAGTTCAGTGAGAGCTCTAGGATGGAAAACAAAAGAGGGGAAATTTCAAGTAGGAATTTCAGTTGATCAACAGTGTCAGGGATAAAAACGATGTGGTATGTATAGGCCATGGAATATTAATCAGCCATCAAAAAGAATGAAATCTTGCCATTTGTGACAACATGGATGGACTTAGAAGGTATGCTAAGTGAAGTAAGTGAGACAGTGAAAGACAAATGCCATACAATTTCACTTATATGTGGAATCTAAACAAAACAAAACAATACAAATGAACTGAAACAGACTCTTTTAAATACAGAGAACAAAATGGTGGTTTCCAGAGGGGCGGTTGGTAGGGGGAAAGAGGTGAAGAGGATTAAGAGATACAAATGTCCAGTTATAAAATGAATAAGTCTCAGAGATGAAAAGTACAGCATAAGGAATGTAGCCAATAATATTATGATAACATTGTATGGTGACAGTTGGTGACCACACTTACTTACCGTGGTGAGCAGAGAATAATGTATAGAGTTATGGAATCCCTATGTTGTACACCTGAAACTATACTTTGTATATTTCTTTAAAAAGAAATATACTTTAAAATATACTTTTAAAAAGAATGTATATTTCAACTATACTTTGTATATTTCTTTAAAAAGAATGTCAAATGCCAGAGATTTGAAATAAGGTGATCTTAATGTCCTACTTAGGGCATTCTGTCCACTACAGAGAACTGAGTTTTAAGTGAGAGTAAAATTGGAGATAGTCCCAGTTGACTCCTCTTCTAAGAAAGTTGGCTATAAGGAGAAATGGAGAATGGTTCATAGCAAGAGGGGAATGTGGAGAATGGGGAAGTTGTTCTTTCCTGCCTTTGTTTTTCTTTTTCTTTTCATAAGATCAGAAAATTGACCATGTTTGTTGACCAGAAAGAAAAGAACCAAAGTGATGTGAAAGAGAGGAGACATAACAGAGAAAGGTGTTGATATGAGTTCATTTTATGGGTATACTTTAGGGACCAGAGACCAACGGTTTTATATTGCAAAACTCAAGGTAAATTTTTATTTTTTTGTCTCAGTGCTATAGGAAACCTTTAATGAAGTACTATCATTGATATAATCCTAGAAATATAGGACTTGAAGACATTGAAAAATTATAAAAGGATGCAAGTTTCCATTATGATAGTCAGCAAAAAGCAAGAAATATTTTAAAGAGAATCCATCTGGGAAATCAAATTCTGCTGATTGATATACTGAACTTAATCAGCAACCCAATATTAAATTCTGTTGATAAGGAAACTGGAAGAAAAAAGGGTATGTTTATGAGAGTCTAGTAACTGCTATTTCACTAACTATGTGCAAAAGGAAAACTACTTGTGGGGAGTATTTTGATGAGTTCTGTTTGTGGTGTTAGTAATATTAAGCTTAAAAAAATGCTTTACAGTTTCCAGGGCCAACAAATATTTGAATTATTTGGCTTTATTATTGGGTGAAAATGCTACTGCTCAAAAGGAAATTAGAAAAAAATATAACTTTTTTTTTTGCCAAATTTAATACAGAATATTAAAGCAACTTTATAATGATCTCCATGTTTGACCAGCCATTTTTTAGTATGAGTCCCTGTAGTGCTGGTTAAAAACAACCCCCCAAAAAATGATATGAAAGACAATCTCAAGTAAGTACAAAAGTAAGTTACATACAACACATGTACTATATTATAAAAGTCAGACTCCTGAAAGAAACACCTGGTACACTCAAAATAGGTAATTTGAGTAAAGTTTAATAAAAGGACAATTTACAAAGGTGTGGGCAGGGTGTAGGGAAATCACAAAGGATAGTGCTGTGTTCTAGGCCTTTAATAGAAGATGCTGTTACCAACCAAAGGACTAAAGGAGGGAGGGAGAAGGTGGAAGTGTTTATACTACGTGGAAAAAAGGAGAATAAGCATGCCACCAGATCATGGAATCCTTGAAGGAGAAAACAAGGGAAATAAACATGGGACCTTCCTCTCCATCCCTTTCTTCACTCATTCTCTTCTCATGCTAGTAATCTCCATTGGCAAATCCCAGATAAAAACCAAAAGAAACAAAAGCCAGTTGATTGAGTTCATACCTATACTGTTAAACTCCCTGGGCACAAAAAGGAAAAGATAAGATAGAGGATTCAGAGGCAAATAGAAGATATCTAGCACATATGTAGTTTATTTTTTATTTTTTTTTAATATTTTATTTATTTATTTGACAGACAGAGATCACAAGTAGGCAGAGAGGCAGGCAGAGAGAGAGGAGGAAGCAGGCTCCCTGCGGAGCAGAGAGCCCGATGGCGGGGCTCGATCCCAGGACCCTGAGATCATGACCTGAGCCGAAGGCAGCGGCTTAATCCACTGAGCCACCCAGGTGCCCCTGTAGTTTATTTTTAACATGAATAATGATACAGCATTTTATTAAAAGGAAGATTTTAATAACCCTAATAAATGCTAAATAAATAACTGAATACTATCAGGTCAATGGGGTATCCTTGCAGCCTTTTTAAGGTCCCCAAATTTTGGTTCAATGCTGGCTAAAATTATTTCTGTTTTCTCTCTAGTAAGATGGTCACTGTACTCCACAGTACCCAGTCCAGATGACTCAAGCCTTTACTCCTGGCTTAAGAAGCTCATGCTAGCCCATTGTACTCTGCCATCACCTTATTTTAGAGCACATCTATGCCGCCATATTTTGGCATCCCACTGATGCCAGCCATATCTTGCTTTCCATACAGATAGAACAGTTCTAATCAAAGCATTACAGGGGCATTTTTAGGTTTTAATTGAGTTTTTCTCTCTTTCATTATCTGTTCACTTTTCTTACCAATCTCCTGCAAGCTTTCACCTACTTCTTCCTGCGCGCGCATGCGCGCGCACGCACACACACACACACACACACACACACTCACTAGCTAGCCCCCAGTAGCTAAGAAAGAGGAAATTACTCAGTGATGAGAATTTCAAGCTGGGCAGAGGGGCAAGTTTCTACAGTCTGGTAGTGGAATTAGTTTGCTTAAACAAGGTTTTTTGATTCCATGCAATTCGTATCACACAGGTGGTCCCAGTCAGTAAAGAAATAATCCACTCCCCTAGGCATCAGGACTAATACTTTTAAATAGAATGCATATGAGGATGCTTATGCCGATTTATTGGAAAAACATTCATGACTATAGGAGTCCTGTTTTCAAGAGTAAGATTAATCTAATAATAAAGTGGCTTTGATTTACCAGAGTTCAAGCAAATAAATTGAGGAGATGGATAGAATGACTTTTCCAGTCAGCTGTTTCATTTAAATGCATTTTTTCAATGATCACACAAGACACACTTATTTAAACATACATATATTTTTTAGTTTTGCTGTTGTTTCAAGAAATGAGATGCCAAAGAAATGCTTGTTGTATCCAAGTTAGGAACACAAATCTTGCCTGCCTTGAGATTGAAAATATTCTAATGAACACTTTGATCTCTCTTGAGAAAGACTTCATACAGTAACCACTTGTATATTTTTTTCTGTTCTGTTGATTCATATATATATATATATATATATATATATATATATATATATATCTCCCAACTGAACAGAGAAAACTGGTTTTCTGCCAACACCTGTCTAAATTGTAACCTATGCAGTTCATTTTAAAGCACTCACTCATTTATCATTCGCAAATTAACCTCGTATAGGAGAGCTGCTCTCATTTCCATTGTATTTCTGTCCTACGAAGAATGAAACTCAAGCATTAAACAAATAAGAGTTGAATCTAGGAGGCATATTTAATGCAAAGAGGATTTTTAATGGCATCTCTATAATTATAGACATTAATAACTAACTATAAATCTTCATTTCTCAGTGCCACAGTTATTAGGAATAGAATGATCATTTGTACTAGATGTTTTTAAGGACCTTATGCCAAAATCATGTTGCTTTCTTTTAGCTTCAACTATTGGTTTTTGGAGAGTGGGAATCAGAGTTTATTATACAACATAGCACTGAAATACTGTAAAAAATGATTTTAAGTGTTTGCCTCTTTATTTTTTAATTGGAATATGATATTACCACCATGGTATTGGCTATAAATCTTTGCCCAGCTCTGGGGTGGCACTTTAAAAATCACACCTATCTTAAATAATCGTAATATTTCAAAAAATCTGTGTTACTCTAGTAGGCAACAAACTGCACTGAAAAAGTTATAGATGTGATTTTTAGTGTATGAACACTTATTCTTGTAAGATGTGCCTTGTAACTTTATTGCAGATAAATTTTTGAAGTGCTTTGAAAATTCTATGGAACATTTGCAAGTCTGGTTCTCCCAGCCACCCCCCCCCCTTTTTTGTAGAACTTTATGGGTTCGGCTTGTACATTTAAAGGCATTTTCTTTAAAGACTTTCTTATAGGGAAGTCCGTGGCAAAATGTGTGATTTCTGACACCTTTCCTGTTCCCAACAGCACCATTCTGAATTTATGTTCCCTGTCCTGAATCCTGTTCCCTAGGGACAGAGACAACAGAATGTCTCATGTAATAGTTCATTTCTGATTTGCCACCCCTTGAATACTGAACACTCTTACGTACTTGGAGAGGTATCATTTCACCCTTAGACTCACTCCGAGGTGATTTAGTGTCTTTCCAAATGCTCTTGCGCAATTAAAATCTACCTTATATACAGTATGTATATTGCAACTGAATAAGAAGATACATTTCTATATGGCTTTCAGTCAGGCTCTCAGGGGAAATTTACCACACAGGCAACTAATAAATAATAATGTTTAAACTTGGCATCCACGACTGTTTAAGTGCTTCTCAGAAATTAGCTCATTAATCTTCATACGGCTGCTTGTAAAGAAGACAGCAAGTTATCTTCTTCTTCCCACTCTCTTCTATTATACCGCTCTACTGGCCTAGAATTCTATCCTCTATACTCTTGTGCCAGCGTCCCGACAGGCAGGTTCCTTGGGTGTTTCTCCAAAGAGCAGAGCACACAGGGCTTGAGAGTCTCTGTGTTCCTTTTCCTGATAAGACCAGGGAGTTCACACCAGCCCTCAGATTTCTCTTTCACTGGTGAAGTGCATGGTTGGACCAGGCAAAGGCGCTGAGAATATTGCATGAGCTGAGTCATTGAAACCGATCTCTCTGGTTTATAAACAGGGCCTCACTTCTGGTAAAGGAAGCCCTGGCAACCTCTTCTGCGTTCATTCTTTGCTGGTCGTAAAGGGGATACTCCACGAATGGTAGAACAACAGACCTTTAGAATCTGCTTTGTTACTCTGTTATGAGGCTCAAAAGGAATAAACTTGTATTTTGTTGGTTTAAGAATTTTGCATAAGTTTATTTAAGAATTTTTAATCTCTTACCACAAGTCTGGATGTGTTATTCTTGGTCTCCAGAAGAAAAACCTGTGGCTTATCGAGATCAAGCACAGTGTGTGAGATATGCTGAGATGTTCAGTTACATGCTCTTCTGTCGTACAGAGCTCTGATCACAACCTCATCTGCTGATCATGGTTTGTCTCTCTTTAGAGTCTGCATGATGCTTTTCTAGGATTGTATTTCAATCTGAAACTGAGAAGGACAAAATATAAAAGTTGCTGACTGACTGTAAATCAGAAAAATTAGAATTTTTCGAGCACAATAAATACCATTTTAAAATATTTCCAATTTGTCCTACAAGAATTCTCTTCTCATTCTATACTTCCTCATTCCTCTCTTCCCCAATTTTCTTCCTTCTAATGACTTAGACTTCCAGTACATACACCTGAGTAGAATATAAAGCAGGCTCAACTTATTTTCATAATAGGAATTGGACTATTACATTTTTACGTGCAGTATCGAAGGCTCACAATCCCCAAACATTCACAGATTCAAGGGGAAACCAATGACTCAATTAACTTCTACTTGAGTAGTTACCAGCTGTTGGGAAAAGGTCTGTGTACTAAGGGAGGCATCATTCAATTGGAGAGTGACAAATGAATAAGCATGAAGTCACATCCACCTCCCAGTGAGTGATGTGACAACAAATATTATTTATTTCATTAGTGGTACTTGAAAGAGTGCTCAAGGTGTCCTAAATCTCTCTTTCTCTCTCTCTCTCTCAGTACTCACACAAGCTTTAAGAAAAAACTAGACTGGAATGGCCTCTGTCTTGTTTAATGGATTGTATATAGTTCATAATGTATATTTTCATGGGAATGTTTTAGCTTTGTGTCAATGCTCATTCATCATGGTGTTGTTTGTTTTTTAAAACCTAAATAGAGCAAAAGATTAAGTGACCTTTTACTCCCTGGTATATTTACCATACAATTTCTTATAAATAATTAAATCTGGAGAATTTGAGGGGTTGTAAAAGACATCTAAAATCCTTTGTGTCACACAGAAAATAAAATTCGTATGGCAATATTTGAAATTTTTTCTTGATTTTTCTATAATTTACAAAGTAGAAATACTTGATTATTTGTAGAACTCATGTCTTTTGAGTTAAATCTTTCACTAGAAAAAACATGAATAATTGCTTTAAGGAAATCATCTATCTCTTAGGTCACTTTTATGTTTTCTATCCTTTAGTTAAATTAATCATTTTAAATTAATGTTAAAAATAGAACATGAAGAACAGAAAGTAAATATTGTGTTCAGGTGAATGATTGAGTGAAAGATGAGGAAAAATGCAAAAGAGAAAATTATAATCTATTTTATTTATGCTTAATATTTGGAAAATGTAGTTGTGATAAAATATTGTCCCCTTTTAATTTTTGACATATTTCTAGAGAAGCCTTTTAAGATATTTCTTGGCTATGTACTTTTATTCACATATTGGTTCTCATTTTTGGCAAGATTTCATTCTATAATTAACCTTATATATACCTGGATATTTATTTCAACAGAAGCATGTAATACAAGTCTCAGGTTTTTTACTGGTGATCCCTGCAACTGGGTTCAGTTAAGATAAGTTTTCTATTTTATTTTGAAACTATGATATCATCTTATCTTTTCTAAAGTTCATGATACCTGAAATTCTCTAGATGTCATGCTAATTTTATTATCTTTATTCCCCGTATTGGTTTCATATGTTGAAGCCTTAGCTTTTCACATAAAGTATTTCCCTGCAGAGCCTATGTCATGTCCTCTTTAAAATCCCCATTTCACCGGCTAACCCTTGCCTACAGAAACACATTATAGGGGCGCCTGGGTGGCTCAGTGGATTAAGCCGCTGCCTTCGGCTCAGGTCATGATCTCAGGGTCCTGGGATCGGGCCCCGCATCGGGCTCTCTGCTCCGCGGGGAGCCTGCTTCCTCCTCTCTCTCTGCCTGCCTCTCTGCCTACTTGTGATCTCTCTCTCTGTCAAATAAATAAATAAAATCTTTAAAAAAATAAAAAAAAAAAGAAACACATTATATGTTGAGTTGAATTTTGAAACCTAAGTAACTTAAATTTTAGGTGTTGGTGATACAATTATCTGTAATCCCATCAAATAAGCTTACTTTCCTTTAAAATAGGAAAGAATCATGACAGTTGGAGACATTATTGGTAAGATCTGAGCTCTCTCAGGATTAACCTCTGCATTAATCACAAAGGGACAGTTTCCAGACCAACGTAACACATTGGGCAAGTATACACACAGACACACACATCCCTAAGCATAGAAAGGTGACAAACCAGTTGTAATACTCTGATGGTTTTTCTTCCTATCCCATTTCTGAAAATATTCATGTGACCATGGCAGTCTCCTTACTGTCAGCATTCCTTCTCCTCTTCCCTGTCTTCCGTTCTCAACCTTTCAGTGAATGTATAGATCTCTTCTCAGTCTCTCCCTGCTTCCTCTGTTGCCAGGATGAAGGAGTCTGCTATAAAATATTTGTTGCGTGGTGTGTCAAGATTCCATTAGGATAAGAAAATGTTCTATTCAGAACCATTTTCAACTAAGGCGATGTGTGTCTGTGGCAGAAGAGCCATCTGAGAAACTTACTGAAAAAAGAGATGATTATGCCTCATACCTCTGGACCCTGAATCAGAAAGTGCAGAATGACTTCCTGTATATTCGTATGTTGAACAAGCTTCCCCTGTCATAACAATGCACAGCCAGTTGGGAGAACCATTGCCCTAGCCCAGGTGTCACACATGGTAGGTATTATGTGCTTAAAGGATGATTTAATGGACAAATGAATGAGGCCAAAAAATATCAATTTAGAACCAATAAACCTTTCTATACTGAAACTAAATATAATGCATTTTTGAAAAATAACTGATGACTATGTGAAACTTGTACACATATTCTTTGGGAAAGTCTCTCCTAGGCTCACAGTTAATAATAAGTTTTGAAACAAAAATAAAACTAATTCCTTGTAGGTTGCTTTGTCAGCAGCTGTCATTTCCAAGCCTCTCAGTTGTGCCAAATTGCTAAAGGCAGTATGAGATTTTAATTGTTTTGGGTTTTTTTCTGCCATCTTTTCTGCTCATTATATTACAACTGATGGAGTGTCCTGCTTGAATCTCTTCTGATGTGTCCAGTCCTCCATATTTTATTTTGTTATGTATAAGAAGGGTCTTGCTGGCCTGGTTTGTATCTATTTGTCTTTGATGATCTGCCGTTCTACTTTATCAGTAAATATAAGAAGATGGAAATACGATGTGATGTTCATAGTTTAGAGGCTGTGGTTAGTGTCTCAGATATAAAACACCCTTTAAACATCTCAGTTTAATTTTTGTTTGATTGTCTTATCATTGAAGAGCACAGAACCTAAATATCAGAAACAATGATAACTTAGGTTTTTTTTTTTTTTAATATAAATCTTGTTATCTTGAATTTTTGACAGGAAGGACTAGATTGTGTAGTAAATAATACTCTAGAGAATCATATCAACATGGCAGAACTTAATGGTATTGGTATATATGATAAAGCCAAGCTTCTAGAGGAAGTGCCATGGCTAGTTCCCCAAGTACTTTTGGGGGAACGATACTTGCCATGATTAGAACTTTCATAGCATCTCCATACATTTCAACATTCATTCAGAAAAGTTCACACTGGGGCACCTGGGTGGCTCAGTGAGTTAAAGCCTCTGTCTTCGGCTCAGGTCATGGGTCCTGGGATCGAGCCCTGCATTGGGCTCTCTCCTCAGCAGGGAGCCTGCTTCCTCCTCTCTCTCTCTCTCTGCCTACCTCTCTGCCTACTTGTGATCTGTCAAATAAATAAATAAATAAATAAAATTTTGGAAAAAAAAAAGTTCATACTTTTCATACTATACTGAGGACTAGTTTTAGAACCTTCTGTCAGACATCTTTCCTTCCTATTCCTTGCTAAGCGCTGCATAATCAATTCATTTTATTAGGGAATGAGGTAAGAATCTAGCATTCTAACAGGCAACAAAAAATAATTATTGTAACATCTTTACCAAAAGTCCTTTAACTTTTCACTAAAGATCATCTTAATCAGATATCACCCTCATTGGTTTAACAGTCTTCCATTAGTGATGTAGAGCCATTACTAGAACCCAAAGAAAGAGAATTATGTACATTCAGACTCTTTAAGTGCAGCATTGAGTGCTTTCTGGGTCCTCTATACCAACATTTTTTACAAATAGTTCCTTGTAAGGAAGTCCTGTTCAAAATATCTTATTTTGCATGCACCATCAATTTGTTGTTGGGATCCTAAGACAGGAAACCATGACATAAACAGAATTGAAGACATGTGAGCCCAGAGTACTATGATAGGGAGGTTAACTATAAAAAATAATTTTACTTCACTACTTAGAGTCGATTTTTCTAAATTACGAAAAATTAAAGGAACAAGTCATAGGAAAGTCAGAGCATACCAAATGTCACAATTATATTTCTATATAATGTTTAAATCTCTAAATATCACCAATGCCTCATTTTTTTTTTTTGGCCTTATGTCTTTTTTAGAAATGACATTAAACTGAGAAATTAAATTCATTTTCACTATTTAATGGTGGCTGACTGAGCAAGGTAAATTTAAATTCAGTGACTTCATGAAGACCACAAAATAATGAACAGTTTTGAAGTTTTCAATACTCAGTTTGATACTTTTAAAAATATCGAGGAGTTAACAAGTATGGTCTCAAATTTATAAAGTGTTAAATGACTCCCTCTTTAATGTTAAGCAATTTTTCTTGGATAATTTTATCTCTGGTATACACCATTTTGTATGTGAAAGCAAGAGAACTGGTAATTACTTGCTAATGATCCTTAACCTATCTGAATGCAGAAGGCATGATCATATATACACATAATGGAGTTTGCTAGGTCTAAGAATTCTAATTGTCTTCATTTAGCTCTCTCGAGTAGAATAATAGATATAATTTAGTTTTTGGGGTATAACTCCTTTTTTATGATGACACATCTTTAATTTTCTACTCATCTTTTCGAATGCATGTCTAGGAATCATACCATAAATGTTCCAAACTATGGGGATTTTGAATGGCAAAAATTAAAAAATAGGCTTTAGTTAAGAACTATAAAATGATCCTCGTGTAGTCTGAGATGGGCCAGAATCAGTCTATTAGTCATTTTAGACTTAAAAATGATGCTGTAATCAAAAACCTGAAATCCCAAAAGACTTATATCTTTTTCATTTTATATCTTTTTGCGAGATGCCTCAAACTCTGTCGTGAGTCTTCTTCACTAGGGTTACAAGTTGAGGAGCAGCCGCATCTGAGACAGGGTTGAGGGAGAGGTGGTGGAACCAGAAGATGGTTCTCACAGCTTCTGTTCAGATGGTGCAGCAGGAGTTCTCATTTTGCAGTGGCCCAAACAAACCGAATGACTAAGCCGAATTTCAGTGGGGCAGGCAATTATGATCTTGCCATAGGGAGAGGCAGCACATGATTAGATACCATACCTCAGTTTACTTTTCGAAAATATTTTTTCCTATTGGTTTCCTGAAATATGCAGTTTATCTAAAAGTCTGCCATAAAACCCAACATTGAAGGACATTTTTTCCAATAAAAGTTATGTTAAATTCTATATAGAATGACACCTGGAATTGTTTATATAAATATGAAAGTCGCTTAATTAACATTGTGTGAGAAAAATGTTTTCTTCCTAATCTGACATAGGAAAAAAAAGCTTTCTTATATTTCTCAACTTTATAAATATATATACACCTATCTGACCTTATTTTAATGATGAACAACCTTTATAGAAATGTATTAAGACTCTGGGATAAAAAAAAGAGAGAGATCTGACATTCCTCTTCTAAAATGTGCAATTATTATTATAGCATGGCACAAGTATTTTTAACAACAAAAACAACATGCATAGATGGAGGCATTAACTTCAAATAAAAATATATAACTACTTCAGATTAAGGATTAGCATAAATTTGCCTATAAACATCATTTTCCTGTTTTAGAGATAAAACCAAAATTATATCATATGAATTTACAGAAAGCATCATATTTTTCATCATTCTCATTTCTCTAAGATTGAGTTTAAATTTCTTTTTGAGATCTTTCCTCAAGAAAATTTACTGTATAAAAATCATATTTTCTTCACTTTCCATCACCATTAAATACATATTCATCATCATTTAAATATTCTTTTATCATTAACCACTGCAGGTTTTCTATAAAATCCTCAGCAGATGTCAAAGTCCTTTATAAAAATAACATTTACAATATTTTTAGTATTTTTAATTTTAGGCTATTTGTGAAGCACATATAAATGGGAAATATTTTGAAGTCGCTTCTATAGTAGTAACTGGCTATCGGTAGGTATGGAAATTAGACGTTCCATTCAAAATTATAAAATTAGGTGTAACTTTGTTCATATCTCTCTTCTTACTTGCAAGAGGGATGGGTGCCTAAAAAGAAAAAAAGGACAGGGGTGCCTGGGTGGCTCAGTGGATTAAGCCGCTGCCTTCGGCTCAGGTCATGATCTCAGGGTCCTGGGATCGAGCCCAGGGTCCTGGGATCGAGCCCTGTGTCGGGCTCTCTGCTCCGCAGGGAGCCTGCTTCCTCCTCTCTCTGCCTACCTCTCTGCCTACTTGTGATCTCTCTCTCTGTCAAATAAATAAAATAAAATTTAAAAAAAAGACAGATCTAAGCTCCCAGGGGAAGATATTTTTAAAAAGAGATTTTAAACCTTGGGTCCTTTGACTTCTTCCTTATTCTATCCCTTCCTTCTCTGTCTCCTTCCTCATCTACTCCTCCCTGTCTCCCTCTTCTTTTTAAAATGTAACCCATTTAAACACCATAGCGCATCATACAGCTAGCAAGCAATATTAAACATGAAATTTGGAATGGGAGCTGAATTTTTACACACTTGATTTTTTTACAAGCATGTTCATTACCATAAAAGTAGACAGGCCTGTAATTTAGAAATAATAATTTTGTTCCCTTTTAATGACAGGAGACAAAACACATCTCAATGCCTCAACAACATATATTTGAGAATGCACTTTTTATTGCTAATTTCTCCTAATCTGGAAATATTTTGGTATTTTTAAATTATTAGAGAGGAGGAAATTATAGTACAAATGAGTTAATTAATTTTTGCTTGAAATACTTATGAATGAAATCTAAATTCTTGTCTATCAAATAGAGGCATTCGTTTCATTGAATTAATATTGGTTTCAGGAGAATATGGAATAGACACTGAAAACACATTACAGCTGTGCCAATCTTTTTGCAATTATTTTGAATAGTTGGCTATTTGCCCCATTTGACAGTTTGTGAACATGGTGAATAATTTAGCATTCATGCTGCTGCTGTTTTGGCACAATTAACATGAGTCCCATATCCGCTGTTATTCAAACTGATTGCAATATGGGGGGAAGAGAATCACTACCTTAATGTTCATTTCTTTGTATTCTATTTTTCTAAAAATGACTTGCAAGACAATGCTAAATAAAGCACAAATGAAGACCACTTGTATAATGACCTAAAAGCCAGTGAGGACATCCCTTTTTATTAAATTCCTGATACCAATTTAGATCTGGTATCTAATTTTAGAATTTTCTTGGAGAGCCTGTCAACTGGACGTCCATGTATTCCAAGCATGTGCAAAATATTTATGGACCTCTGTGCAAAGCCAAAGACTGCCATGTCATTATGTATATTATCGTCCATTTGTCATTCTGCCTAACATGACTCAGAGGCAATGACTGTTACACAATTTCTTTCTTATTCTCAGTGGCATAATTTGAATTTAGTCTTCTGTTGTGTTGTTTTAATCTGACCAAAAAAGTCAGTATAATTTAAGCTCGAGAAGGGGTCAGGTTTGGACGAAATACATTAAAAATATATTTGCCATAGATTCTTAGTATCTTAATACAAACAGCTACATTCCCAGCTGCCCTTTTACCTTATAAGAAAATCTGAAAGGCAGATTGTTTTTTACTGCTGGAGGAATCTCTTTTAAATACAGAATAAAAACGATCATCATCCATATTTGTTCAATGAATGTGTATTAATGTTTAGGAGTTCATCTATAGATTTAAGGTAATAATAATAATATTTTTTTTTAAATGACACCACAGTCTTCTCTTAGCTCTGTTGTAAAAGACTGCATGTTTTCTATGTGGCATAGAAAAACATACTTGTTTAAGAATGAATGAAAAATAAATCCTTTATTTTCCACAGTTGTAGTTCTGGATGTGTTAAGAATTCCTTCATTGAGGGGCACCTGGGTTCGCTCAGTCATTTAAGCATGGGACTCTTGATTTCAGCTCAAGTCATGATCTCAGGGTCAGGACATGGAGCCCCAAGTCAGGTTCTGCTCTGGGTGTGGAGCCTATTTAGGATTCTTTTTCTCTCTCTCCCTATGCCTTTCCCCCAACACCTCCTCACCCTCCCACCCCCCGCCTTGCTCATTCATGCTTTCCTCTCAAAAAAAGATTTTTTTTTAATTTAAAAAAAGAATTCATTCATTTAGTAAATATTTAGTTGCAATATTTAGTTACAACAGGGCACCCTGTTGAGGACATAGCCCACTGCATCTGTTTGCATGATTTTCATGTGTTGGGTCCACCTCCTCTTTTCAGAAGATGAAAGTCCAGGAGAGATTTAAGTGCTGTGCACTGCCGTGAGTTGGCTGTGAGTCTTTCTTCCTGGTGCCTCCGTGTCTGTCATCGCTCCTAGTGATTTGCACATTTCAGTTCAATCTGTTTGTGTCCTGGGAGTTATGTGATATTTTAGAGGTGATTTTGCATCATGACTTCAGGGCACTGGGTTAATTTAATGTTGGCTTCATACGACTCTGTTTCATTTCCCAACTTTTCAGATCCTGCCTGGAGCCCTTATTCTTTTTTTTTTTTTTAATTTATTTATTTTTATTTGTTTATTTACAGCATAACAGTGTTCATTGTTTTGGCATCACACCCAGTGCTCCATGAAGTACGTGCCCTCCCTATTACCCACCACCTGGTTCCTCAACCTCCCACCCCCTCCACCCCCCCCCCCATTCTTGCCACCTCGTGCGATCAGGAGAAATGTTACCGCCAATCCTGTAATTACCTTGAATATCCAGAAAGTGAAATATTAAAATCCAGAGTGATTTCTCATTGTCCCCTTTATTCTGCAATTTTCACCAAAAATGTTTGCCTTCTTCCATCCTCAGTCATACATTTCAGCTTTCAGGAAAAAGCCTTTGTTGAGTACCTAGTGTATGCTTACTGCTTAGTTTACAAGGCAAAGAAGGTGTAACGTTTCCATGTGAAGGAAGGAAGGAAGGTGATGCTTACACAAATCATTACAATATATTTTGAGATTCCATTATAGTCACTAAGAGCAGAGAGTGTCAGGAATCCAGAAATGGGCACAGACAACTGTGTAGAGTTTTAGGGAAGGGTTCAAAAACAAGACGACATTTGAGATGGTTCATGAAGGATGGGAAGGAATTTAGTCACTAGAATATCTTGGGGTTTCTTATAAAAAGAAGCAGATTTTGCTAGTTGTTGTATCAAACACCCCTCTGCAGTTCTCATGCCTATACTTACACTGTAAGCTTTCCATACTTTGTATATAATTGGTATTCCTTTATGTGCACCTGCCACTCTGGACAAAATTCTTAGGAAATTCCATTTAAGAAAAATGAGGCATAAGGACAGCACACATAAGAAGTGTGCTGTTATAATATTAGAAGAGAATGCCATAAAATCAGTTCAATTAGATAACAATCTCAAGTGGTTGTGAGTGCAACTAAATGTCCTGTAAGAAAACAATTCCTGATATTTGTATTAATTGTATCAGACTCAGGATTATATAATGAAACAATTAAGATAAGCATAATAAACTAATGATACCTTTCAAATTAGAATTAAATTCTGTTTTGTCTCTTTCCTCAGAATTAAGTGTATGGTGGAAAAGGAAATAATTGATAAAAGGAAAAACTCATAGAAAATGTTTCTTTCACTAAAATAATACCATCCCCAAATTATGTTTTTCTTCAAATAATACATGCATGAGTTTGTGTGGGAGGAAAAAGGGAGCTTCGAAAGGAATGAAGGAAAAATGAAATAAAACGCTGACCAAATGCTTTATTACTGTTATTTATATGGTTGTTAATTGCACTTCTTATTTTAATGACACTTAAAGGGGACCTTAGTAAACAGGCACACAGAGAGACACATGTATGTTTATAACAGAATGCAAAGAGAACACACAAAAAAGAAAGGTGCAGGTACTCTCCAGAAGCTAGAAAGTAGAAAAAGCTGATTACTTCATGTGAGCATTAAATGTCACTTTAAATGTCTCATCAACAAAGGCTGGGGGTTGCTGGGGGGAGGTGGGATTGGGAGAGGGGGAGCGGGCTATGGACATTGGGGAGGGGAGGCGAACCATAAGAGACTATGGACTCTGAAAAACAACCTGAGGGTTTTGAAGGGTCAGGGGTGGGAGGTTGGGGGAACAGGTGGTGGGTGATGGGGAGGGCACGTTTTGCATGGAGCACTGGGTGTTGTGCAAAAAGAATGAATACTGTTACACTGAAAAAAATAAATAAATAAAAAGGGAAAAAAAAAAAAAAAAAAAACCTTTCCCAAAATAAAGATGGGGGAGAAAACAAAAAAAAAAAAAAAAAAAGGAAATACGTTTCTATAGAATGATAAACGAGTATAACAGTTCTTTATTAGAGAAAAACTTCTTTTGGCACTAAATTCTGGGAGGAATTTATTCTGTGTATTATTATTTGAGATGTTGATTAATATAATGAATAGTCATTTTGCAGACATTGGAAGAATATAGTTTGTAAGATCATTCATTTTATCAGCCTACAGTAAAAGCTAAGGGCATAATATTATTACACTGTGGATCAGTGAGTCAATTTCTGTGTGAAACCTGCTCTTGAAACCTGTTTTTACACTTGGGGGGGAAAATGAAGAAATAAATTGAAGTCATTTGGAAGAAAAGAGATTTAATTTCCCCAATGTGGTGACGGTAAAGGAAAGTTGTGTGCTCTCAGTTGTTTCCATCTTCCGAGTAGATGTTTCAATACTTGTGAATTCAAAACTCTAGGGTGGTAAAGAGTTTTTAAATCTCACTTCATATTTGAGAAAGAGAGTGAGTTAGTTAGCCCAAATCAGCTGATTACTAGCTCATTTTTTCTCTTATAGTTGGTCTTCCCCAAACCCTCTGTAATTCAGATTCTCTTCCCCCCACCAACTCTGTTCTTGCCCAGTGCAGGGCTGATTTTTCATCCCACCACGTCCCTCTCCCGTATTTGGCTGACCTTCTTAAAAGTTTCTACCTGGATGTCCTTCCCTGGTTATTTGTCCCTTTTTCCTGTTTAGGGTTCTTCTCCTTTGCCCGTTCCTTACTGCCATCCAAGTTCTGTCCTCGGCCAACTTTTTCTCTCTACATCGATCCTGTGTTCCACATATATCCCCGTCTTTGTGTCTGGCATTTGAGCTTTACACTAATTTTCCATGCTGATTATGTGTACATAAAACAATCCTCTTGAGATCATCAGGTTCACAATCGAACCCTCTTGTCTTTCCTCAGGCATATCCGTTCCTCTTCTTTTACTTGAATCAGTTAATGGCTCCATCCATCCGTTCCATGGTCATGGCAACTACTGTAAATAATTGTATTATTTATAAAAATGTGAGAACAGCATAGGAATTGTGAAATCTCACTTTTCCATTCTTTCCTTTATCAAACCTTCCCTGTGCACTAGCATGCCTCGTTTGTATTTACCTTGTTGACTTCTCTCTCCTATCCATAATCTACTACCATGATTCTGTGCCTTGTCACCTCTGGTGTTGACTGTTAAAATAGAAACCTACCTTGCTTTTCTACCTTCCTGCTGGTTGCTAGTAATTATCTCATCATACAGCAACCAGGCTCATTTATCTAAAATGCAAATCTGGGGTGCCTGGGTGGCTCAGTGGGTTAAAGTCTCTGCCTTCGGCTCAGGTCATGATCCCAGGGTCCTGGGATCGAGCCCCACATCGGGCTCTTTGCTCAGCAGGAAGCCTGCTTCCTCCTCTCTCTGCCTGCCTCTCTGCCTACTTGTGATCTCTGTCTGTCAAATAAATAAATAAATCTTTAAAAAAATAAATAAAATAAAATGCAAACCTACCTATGGCTTTCTCCTCTATAAAGTCCTTCTGTGTCTTGTCGTCACCTATATTAGAACTGCAACTGTGACTCTATAGACCACCTTTGATTTGGCCCCTGCCGATTTCTCCTCCCTCTCCTCTTTACTATTTTACACCCTGTTAATGGCAAAATTGCTCCCATTTCCTATACTCACACATGCTCTCTCCTGTTATGTGACTTTGTACTTTAGCTGAAGTCCTTGCACGACCGCCTCATCTTTCTTCACCTGCTCTCACCCATCATTTAAGACCCAGCTCAGGCACCGTCTCCCACAGAATGCCTCTGTAGAATTCTCGTCGGGCTAAATGCCTATCCTCTGTGCTACGGGAACAATTAGCATGTATTTTCTTTTCATGTCACTTTCCTTTTACTAGAATAGGACCTCTTCAGAGGCAGAAATCATAATTTCTGTCTTTCCCTTAGCAACTACCTGGAAATGAGTGATAAAGATCCATTGAAATAAGTCGAATAAAAATCATCGATAGAGTTGTTGGCCCTTCCTATCAAATGCATATCTCAGTGTAACAAAAAATGAGAGGAAGGTAAATTGAACATCTGCATTTTGGTCTCTATTAACCCTTTCTGAGAAAGAAATTTAACTTATTAATTATCCTAAAATGATAGGAATAATAAACACTAATAAATAAACACTCTCTAGAAACTGCTTCGACCAAACTTTTCTGCATCATACCAACTACACTTAACATCAGAATCATGGATTTGATCTTCATCTCACATTTCTACTTCATGGACGAGAACAGAAGTTATATTAAAAATGTTTTATTTAATAGATTGATATGTCGATATTGGGGCTATTTTAAGTATTTCAAATATTTTAACAATAGTAGTAAATAATAGTTTTTACACTCTAATCCCCAAAAGAAATTACAATTTTAAATGGAGCAGCAATATGAATCATTAAATTCTTACTTCTAAAATAATTAAATATTGCTAATATTTTAAATGATAAATTTCACACTGTGGTTTGGAAATACAGTTTAGAATACAGTATTTTAGGCAGTAGAAGGAACCAAAGATAAAGTATATCTAGCCCAGCTAACTCATTTATAGAGAAGGATATTGAAACCTCAAGAAATTCAGTATCTAACAGTATAGGATTGGTTAGTAGCCAAGCTGGAAATAGGACTCATGTTGAGTTTCTCCCATCAAATATACTGCCTGCCTCCTTACTTAGTCTTTAGCAATACAATCCATGTATTTGGATCAAATACGAGACAGTCCCCACCCATTGCTTCCATCATACACACCCCACCATGTAGAGTAGTTAAATAATGGAAAATTTTTGTTGTTGTCACTCGTACTTGGACCACTGAGAAACGTGAAAAGCTTATTCCTGAAATTAGTGGAATCAATGAATTGTTAGAGAGCATTCATTTCAGCTTACAATTTTATTACAGATTTTTTCCCAGTGTATGTAACAAAATGGAGGTCCGAAAGTGACATTTCATATCCAGGAAACATGAAATAAAACACTCAGAAGAAAAAGAAATGTGAAGTGCAAATATTAGTAACAAAGAAAATAATTTTCTCAATATTTAAAATTTAATCAGTGCATGTAGGTCACTAACCCATCACTTGTAAAACAACATACTGTTTAGACGTTGAACACGATTTTTAGAGAATTGAACATACACAGTATCCATTTCTTGTAATGAGACTCAGGTGATAGTATTTACCTTTAGACCGATTTACAATGCACTACGCTAGAACCTGCAGTTTTCTATATCCTAAGAGTCTGCTTTCTGAAAATAGCCTTTATCACTTTTTCCAAGACTGAAATCTGAGAGTAATTCTTCAGAAGAAGGAAGTGGGTCAGAGCCAACTGTTCCACTTGTTTCAAGATGCCAGAAATCACACGAGTTTGTATTATTCGAGAAAGAAGAAAAATATTTTATTACATATCATTGAAAACTATGTCAGACTAGCTAAATGCTTTAAAACGACAAGAGTAATTATTTTTCATCTATGTTTTAAAGTTTATAATTAAATGGCATCTAGGAGACTGTTAGTGTATATTTCTATAAGGCTAGTGTTAACATTGCTGCTTCAACGCAATTGTAGAATTTTGTGGTAGGAAATGTGTTCATTTGGTTTTGAATTCTTACAATCTTCACACAGTGCCTGAAACAGAAGTTTAATAAATGTTTGTTGGAGGATATTTAATGTGTGTGTGTATATGTGTTTGTCTCTACGTATATATGGGCACATACATACACACATATATACAGATGTACATATACACGCATGCATATAAAAATACATAAGACTAAAATGTATTATAATCTGTGGAAAAAAGATATTCACTTATTTCAGATCCCTCACTATCTTACCGTTTTAAGGTCCTTGTTACTGACACAGTCTTTTTCTCTTGTGGCAGCATTGTTTCAGTGTAGAGCATTTGAAGGGAAACCTGCCTCCCTCACCAACAGCCACACCAACCTCAGGGGAAAAGGGTGACACATTTTTCCCACACCTACTTCCACAGGAAGAAGACTTACCCCTTAAATGTTATAACACCTGATATTTAGCTTATAGGTCAAAGAACTGGCAAAACGAAAGCCATTTCTGTCAAACCTATACCTAATGAAATTCTATTATTTAAGGATATTTCATCACCCTACTACAAAATACTTTGCTACATAGCCCAAATGAGAACACAGTAATTCCTTCAGTTAAATGTAGTTTTTAAAACATAACAATTTTTGCTTTTTTTTTATTTTTTAAATAAGCAAATGGTCATTGACCAATTTATTTTTTTTCTTAATCCTGAGATTTGTTTTTCACACCAATCTTCCTGGGCTCAGGAATACATGAAATTCTTTGAATCGGTTTTTGACAGAATGGGCAGAGTTCTTCTGAAGACCTTCAGATTTCTTTCAATGCCTGTTTTTGCTGTTCATCTGAAAATAACGGTTTTGACAGCCAGCTTTGTCTCTGCTACCAACCCCATCCTGCATCTCCATGACAATAGTCAGGAAGTCATTCACTTACATTTATGGGGGACCCATTGTGTGAAAGGAATTGCACTAGGAACTTAACAGGAAACAGTCCATGTGAGTCTCACCATTGAAATGTCCTGTAATTAAAGTGGTATTAAAGACAAATATATTCATGATATGTGCACTTAACTGACAGAATGAATACATATAAATATGCCCGAAACACAACACATACATAGAAAGATTTAATTCATAATGCAGCATAATGGTGATGGTGGTGACTCACAGTTACAATAAATTATTTTGTAAGACTTTGTAGAGAATTGACTATAAAGAGGGCATAACCAAATTACAGATAGAAGAAACTAGGGAAGGGAATACTTAACTATAATACTAATGTTTACTATAGTATTACACCTGGAAAAGGATCTCTTGCCCATTTTTTACAACGAGTCACTCATTTTCATAGTTGAAAGGACGACAGAAAGTATCGCAAAGCTTATCTAATGAAAACACGTAGAAAAAAACAGAAAAACAATAGCCATCACTTTACTTTAGAGTAAATAAAAGGGCATCTTTTGTGTGCAATGAACTAAGTTGTTGTTTGTTTGTTTTTTTTAAATTCACAATGTAAAATTGCTGGCTGATTTCTCTTTTCAAATACTTTTAAAGCGTAAATGTATTGTGGAGATGTTAGCATTTCCATACATCGGAATGGGAAGAAAGCTGTAGTGTCAATCATATAATTTTGATGAAATTATTCTGAAATGGCATGAGGCAAAGGAAACCCGATCTAGTTGCTGGGGCGGCAAACAGCCCACCACTGTGAGATAGCTCAAGTGCCACATCCTGCATCTTGTTAAATGTAATTCAATCCAGTCTATTTCAGCAGAAGGGCCTTTATTTTCATCCTGGCACTCCAGTCTTAAAGTAGACTAAAGCTTAAGTTTGTTTAAAGCTACAACATGATTATTCCTATAAAATAATTAGTGACATTTGAACCCCTTTCTGATAGACTCGGTGTAGTGGGAGACTAAGCGGCTTTCCACATATATTGAATCACATTTGGAAGCTGCTAACTACATTGGAAGCACAGGATTTTGAGGGAGTCCAACGGCGTGGATTTTTAAAATTCTAGTGTAGGTTTATAGAACACGATTCTTTCTTTAAGACCTGCTTCCCCTATCCCACTGCTTATGGCCGATGCCTCTAGGAAGTTTTGCCATAGACTGATACTTACGTGAAAATAGAAACTGTAATTCTATTCAGATCATCGCGATTGCATTTTTATACTTCGCTATGTTTTAACTTCTGGCAGTTATTAAGAAAAAACTAAGTATGAAGATATACTTATTTTGTAAATTAAGATATCCACAATTTATTTCTGAATCTAAATGCTATTTGGTGGGTGTCCGTCTGTAGACCTGAGAAACTCTTCAAAGATCGCTGTGTGGTGTTAATCATTGCCACGTCTCTGCCTATGTATTTTAACCGATAATGCAGGTAAAAGGGAAATGTTCCTGTTGAAACTATTATAGTAACACATTCCATTAGGATGGAAAATTAACTTATTTACCAGCCAATCAAGATTCCCTGGTGTTCTGAAAACAGCATGAAAGAAAACTCAACAGTGAAAATACTAAAGAGTGCTGTTGACCTATGAAAGGTAATGACTTAAAATATAAATAGTAGCAGGAGATATTCCCATAATAGTTATACAGGTGTTTCACCTGATGACCTAAACTTCTCTGCTTCCCAAAGTTAAGTATGACACTTATCTGGGAAAATAATTTGCCCTGAAATATAAATATTCACTAACTAGGAAGCTTGTAACTCAGGTTATTAAAACTCACTTGCATGTCCAGGATTTAGTCCCCGTAATGGGTCCTCTTCTAATTTAAGGCTTCATTTACCATGAAAGATACAATTCTTTCTGTACTGTGCAAACTGTGAAAGGTGGAGGATCTCAAATAAACATCTGGCCAATGAGTCACCAACAATTTGTTCAGAGGTGAAATGCTGTTCCCCCTTCAGTCTGCAGCTGCCTACAGTTGCCGGGCTGATTAGTAAAGGCGACCTCATGCTTGTTAGTCCAAGTCATGGTTTCTTACTACTGCTTTCTCTACTCTTTGTATCCTAATTTAGATATCTTATTCTCCATGGTCAAACCTGCTGCACTTGACATGTAAATTTGGTGCATTTAAAACCTAACATGCCATACTTACAGGACAATTAAATAATAATGCAATACTTAACAGGACCCTAAAATTAATGTCAGCCCACCTCCTCCATTCTGCTTTTTCATGTAACATTTGGAGTGGCTACTGCAGGGATTCTGAAGGGGTCTTCTTTTCTTTCTCCAAGAGGGCATTTTAGAATCACTATTTCCTTTCTCAGCAATATTTGACATGATGTCCTGCTTCCTCCTCATTTTCAATTCTGATGCCCAGAGGTTGAGCCAAACTCTGTGACTGCAGAGGCTTGCTCCCTTGGGTGTGGATGCAGAAACTTGGCCTAGAAACCACAACTTCCTGGATGTGCTTGTATTGGGCAATGCCAAGTGTGATATCTGATTTGATCCTAACGTGCTTTGGGAAGAGGGGGATGATCAACTTCATTTCTAGACAAAGAAACTAAAATTTCACTGGTATTGCTACAAGTTGTGGTCTTGTGCCTTAAGCCCACATATCCTGTCTCATATAATACATGCATTTTCATAGTCGTGGTGGCTTGCTTTCTGGGAGTTTTATAACCACCATTCTTAATTTTTAAGATAAAAAAAAAAGAGAATTTATTGCTGCCATTTGGAAATACTATACATTTGGAAACCCTGTTAGAATGCTCATTTCAATTAGCAACACACTATCATCATTTGAAGGCTAAGGAAATCTGAAGAGAGGTCTTTAATCTGAGAAGAACTACATAGCTGAATAATAATAATAATAATGAAACAATGACACCTCCTATGCTTTGAAGGAGGAGCCAATGATATTCTCTTTCATGGGCTATACTAGCATTACCTTAGCAGCATTTTTTTTTTTACATTAGCAGCATTTTAAATGAGCAAATTAGAACTCTCTGTAATGCTATTGTCTACACTCCCATACATGCTTAATATCAGAGCATAGGAAACTAGTGCAATTATATCTGCAAAGAAATTATTTCTACCAAACTATTAAAGTTGTGAGATTTCTGGGCCACAATATTTTCACAATATAGGATATTTTCCCTCTTACACTTTAATTAATTAGTTAATTAATCGATCCATTAGCTAATAGGTTAAAACTTACTCTATGCTGAGCGCTATGCTGAGCACTGAAAATAAAATTTTAAAAGTTTCTGTTCCTTTTTGACATTAGAGTGTACTGAAGGAACTTAAAAAGTAGTAAGAGCTATAATAGATCTATGCACACAGTATCATAGACTCACAGAGGAGACAGCTCCCAGAATACTCCTAAAACATTGTGAAAAATTATGCAAGTCCTTTTCTTTTCTTTCTTTCTTTTTTTTAAGATCTTATATCCTGAGTCCCTAATGCAAAATCCCGATATAGGCGGATTAACTTTAGGGGACTACAATAGCCTATAATCGTAAGTAATCCAACAAAATATATAGATAATCTGTCATCAGCTAGGGTCTTCTGCAATAACAGAGAAGACAGGATATGAGAAATGAAAACAGATACAGGATTTGATGAAAAGAAAATAGTAGTCTACCTTTGAAACTAATAACACACTATATATTAATTAATTGAATTTAAATTCAAAAATAAAAACTAAAAGAAATTTTTGAAATTAAAAAATAAAATAAAGAAAATAGCTCTTAAAAGAAATTTTTGAAATTAAAAAATAAATAAAGAAAGAAAATAGCAGTAGAGCTATATTTTAAATTAATGAATAAATAAATAAATCCCTCCAGGCCAAAGGAGGCTTAGAAAACTTTGCAGACAGTTTTTCTGCTTTCAGGTAGAAAGTTACCAAAAAATAAAAGATAAACTGGTGCTCCTCACAGGGGGTACATATCACTGTTCTCAGAAAAGTTGGAATTTGTTTTGCAAGTCACAATGATTGACATCTACATGATTCTCAAAATTTTGTTGAATGAACGGGTAAATATGAAATAAATACTGCAAGAAATATGGTAAGTAAAATGTTTTCGAAGGTGACTGGATTTGAGAGTCTAGTTACAATCGCATCTCTGGAACCATGTGAGGTTTACCGGGTTCCACACAGTGGCAAGTGCCTACAAACTCCTATTGACAGCCCAAGAAATAGATCAGCATGTTGAGCTTGATTCACTCAAATTTAGTTTTCTTGTTTCTCTAAACATTTTTATTTTGGCTTAACAGAATCGAAATAGGTTTACAACATCACGAAATCTGTAATAATTAATATGCCAAAATGAGACAACCAAACACCAAACCATCTGATGCTATCAAAACCAAAAAATCAAATCCCATTTCTACAAAGTTACACCATGAGAAATGCATTCACTTGTTAAAAGCTGTAAGCTCAAAAAAATTCATATTATTATTTTTATGCCTCAAATGGAGTTTTATAAAATTTACTCTGTTAATATTTGAGGGGGGGGGGGTCTTTGTCTAAATTACTAAAGCTGTGGATCAACTTTTAAAAAGCAAGTATGGGAATCATCACAGTATCATTTAAATCCTCAAGTCAAACCATTTTCAACTTGGATCTGTAATTTAAGAAGAGTCAAGGCTGGGCATATTGGATATTATTTCTCCTCTCCTTGATACAGCAGGCATGAGAAAATGAATTTATGTTGATTGATTTTCAAATAGATTTATTGTATGGGTAGGCCCTGAGGAAAAATGGGGGAGATCTGAATTTTCTTCATAAATCATTTATTAATAGTAATAAAAATGTTAGCTAATAAACAGGACACTTCCTGATCTTTCCCATAAGGTGACAGCTGCTCCTATAGCCAACACAGTGAAATGACACCTGGCATATCATTCTAACCCCACCCCCATGCCACAAAGGAGAAAATGGAGGTGCATGGACTGGACCAAATGATATTTAACACTTGAGACAGCAGAGGAAAGAGAAGAAAATAACTGAAATCTTTTCTTCCTGACTCTTGCAATTTGGAAAAATCTGTGCCCTTGAAAACCAGAATACACTGCAGATTTTGAGTCACCATCCGCCAAGCAGTTGGTTTTGCCATGATAATAAACCCTTTTAAAGAACTTTAATTCTAGGTTTCAGCATTTCTGGTCTCCATCGTTATCAGTTGCGAACTCTTTAAAAACATTAAAAGAAGTAAAGGGGAAAAGGCTGTTCCTAGAATATAGAGATTCTAGAAAACTTAACATCTGAGCTGAAACAGTCATTTCGGTGGGTAACAAAAGGAAACTATATGCATCTGCTTTGCCCGAGTCAGATGTAAAGTAATCCTTGAAACACCCCTACATAGTTTCTTCATCTTGTTTATTTAACACAGATCTGCTTATTTATTTATTTGGTGAGAAGGTGTGTGATATGCCTTTCCTGAAAGCCAAATAATTAATAACTTCATATTCTGAAACTCTCAACAGCCAACCTGCTCATTTCATTTGTATTCCACGGATGCCTCATTTTTTCCTCCTCACTGCCTGGCCTGTACTGATCAGTATTAACAATGGGATTTTTGTCTCACTTGAAAACTTTCCTGTTCCATTTGAGTTGAGGTGGAGACACTCTCACTTTAAAAAAAAAAAAGGAAAAAAGCAGGTATTTTGATATTTTCATTGTTTTATTATTTCAATATGCTAATATTCAGGGACACTGCATTCACTTATCAGATAATTTGATAAAGAAGCTGTAAGTGATGGCAAGCTCCTTAAGTAGATGGAAAAGAAAAACTCCCATGTTTAAAACATTTTAAAAATGTTGGAAAGTACGATCGATTTAGAACATCAAAGGGAGAGAGACTGGAAAAATAATCATTCATGTTCCTAATAACTGGATTTTAGCCACTTCTGGCAACTCTAATACTAACCATAAACACAATGTTAATTCATCCCTTTTTTGTCACTCTTTTCCATCCCCCATTCAAACTTGGTAACCCAATGAAACTCACCTACTTGGCCCCAGGAATCAGATTCTCAAAGAAAGAGAAGCTACCACCTCACCTTACCATTCATAAACTTCCTCTATAATTTCTGATACCCTTACTTGTCTAAACTTTTCTTGAAATATGCAGCCACAGATAATCTAACTGATCAGTTTCTGGTCTCCTGCATTGATCTAACATTTGTCACTTCAATTCATTTGAAAAATAAGGAGTCTTTTAAGTCTCTATTTGTGTTAAAGTATCATGAACAGTGATGTCACAAGAGAAAACACACAACAGTTTTTTTTTGTTGTTGTTGTTTTGTTTTGTTTTGTTTTCCCCCAAGCTGTTACAAAATTATTCCAGAGGAAGGATGAGCTTATTTTCCTGAAATCTCCGTTGGGGGTGGGGAGTGTAGAGGTAGGGGGTTGGGGGATGGGGAAGGGGAGTTAAAGAACAAGGGAAGAGTTAATGCTTCCCTAGAGAGTGAATTGCCTTTGCCTTTTACCAATTCCTCCTCTCAACTCATGCTTTCACATGTTGCTTATACTAAAAGCATTCACAAGGGTCAGATTCTGAAAAGTTTAACTTAATTTCTTAAATATTGCTTTTAACCTGCCACCCGCAGCTTCCAGTGACTACTACAGTAGTTCTCAAATCTATCATTTTTGGCTAGAACAAATAATGCATCAACTATTTAGTTTGCCCAATTAATAAGATGTCTTCTGATCTTCTAAAGAATGTTTTCACCCACGCAATTCTTTTTTAGAAAAAGAAAAGGTTTCAAATTCCCTGTACCAGAAAAACTCTCATTAAAAATGAATTTCCAACATGAGATGTCAGAGCAAGGACAAATGTTAGACTATGACATTTGCTATAATTCTGTTGATCACAGGCCTTTCTCAAAGAGCAGTAAAGCATCTCTTGAAGGAAAAAAAAAAGTAAGAAATAGCAGATGTTAGATAGAAACTAATATCAGGGGTTTTATCTTTTGCCTTTTTTTTTTTTTAACGTGACTCAGTTGAATAACACCTCGGAGAGGTTATCAAAAATTTGTCTGTTTTTAGTGTTGGTTTCCTTCTTGGTGTTGCTTCTTAAAGGGAACTGGCTAACCAACTCATGTCTAAAATACTGAACTCAGTTATTTCTCTTAAAGAGGTCATCTCCATCTGTCAGAGACACACTTTGGGAGCAGTACTCTAACCAAGCACAATAAAACAGGTGGAATGAGATTACAGGGAGAGGCAAGTGTGTTTATCAAAGGGTACCATAACTTCGGGTATATTTAATCCACTAAAGTTTTAAATACATCTAAGTTATATTTCTCCTTATATTCTTTTATGCACAAATATAGGAAGAGTTTTCTCTTACCCAGTAAGATCTATAGGGTATCTATAACCTGAGGAAGTGCTTGGAATGCCATCTCACAAGTTAGAACAATCATTTCTGCTCTTTAATGATAGTGTTGGTTGCCATCCCAATTTGTTTTATATAAATAAAATACAGAGAATGGGCATTTAAAAAGTACCACATTGGTTTTATCCAATAAATGCAGAGGTCAAAAATACACTTTCAATGGAAGAAGGCTTTAATATGTATCTTTTGTGACCATACAGGTCTTTGGGAAAAAACAAAACTTAACCAACCTGTTGAGAAGTTGGAAGTGTTGTTTCTCTAGGAAATCAAGCACACCACCCAGAAAACTGTCACTCTCACTCAAAAGTCTTTGTAATCCATCTCAAAATGGGTTAGGGCGAGGTTAAAAACTTCTGATTTATGTGACAGCAAGGTATACAACAGCATGATCATCACAGTAAGCACCTGCTCAAATTTGACTCTGTAGGAAGAACTGATCACATCTGAAAAGTTGAAATTTACAAAGATATTAGGGATTCAACTGCAAGTCAAGTGACTAATAGCACATGACATAGACTGTGAGTTAGAAAATCATTGAACATAGACTACTTTGGAAAAAAAAAAACCAAAATAATATTTTTCCTTTATGCCTTAAATAAAATTTAATGTTAAAAGGTCAGTATATGGGACACCTGGATGGCTCAGTTGATTAAGCCGCTGCCTTCGGCTCAGGGCATGATTCCAGGATCCTGGGATCGAGTCCTGCATCGGGCTCCTTGCTCAGCAGGGAGCCTGCTTCTCTCTCTGCCTCTGCCTGCTTGTGTTCTCTCTCTCTCTCTCTGACAAATAAATAAAATCTTTTAAAAAAAAAAAAGGCCAGTATATTATTTCTGACTTTTAAGGAATAGTAAGTGATGCACTAACATCAATGGCTAAGGTGACAAATAGGGCAGGCTTGCTCATGCTGGAGCTTAGGCCACAGACCATCAGAGCAGGGAGTGATGTTCCTTAGGGGGTGAGTCAAAATTTCTATTTCACACACACAGCCAGATTTTGAAAAGTTCTGATAAACACCCACGCAGATCCAACCCTACCTTGTTCCTACCTCAGCTGAGAAGTGTGTTTAAACTTCATTATTCCTTACGTGTTCGGGAGTATAAGAAAAAAGTTGAAAACAACTTGAACCCAGACGAAAGTCAAAGACTTCCATAGAGGTAGAAATATAGTTTGCAAATACTTTTGTATTTTTTCGGGCATGTAGTTTTTCTTTTCTTTTCTTTTTTTTTTTTTAATTACTCTTAAAATACCTATGGTGTGGCTGCACTTTCCTGTTATTTTATAATTTAATCAGTCGAACACAGTTGTGCTTACCCAAAGAATTTACTGTTTTCAGACTTTTTAAATTAAAAGTCCACAGATAAGAATATGTGAAGGTGAATTTATTAAGCTTCCAAAAATTTGAAAAGACACAAAGATCATAAAAAATTTAGAGCGTAAGAAAAATATCAAATACAGATAAGTATATGAAAATGTTTTTTTTTTTCAATTATGTATGTGTTTCTAAACATGGGGTGTCTGTGCTACCAAATTCCAGACTTCACCGTTAATTTAAATTACTTGTTTTACAAAATTAAATAACTCTGTCCTGATTTTGTGGTTCAGAATCCAGATTGAATGTCTTTCCTCCCCATGGAGTCAATTCTGATCCTCTTTTATCTGCATTTTACCTACAACCTTTCATTTTTCCTGGAACACATCAAATGTTTCAGAATTAGACATTACGCAAGTGAAATGGATCCATTTCTAAATTTGCTTATCCTGCTTAGTTTTGACAAATATAAACTTGTTCCCCTACCCTAGTACCGAGAGCTAGAGAAAAAATAAATATTTAAAGACATTTACTATATATATTAATGAAAATGGTGCAACTATTTAAACTATTCAAACTGATTATATGTGATATTTCAAAAGGATAATTCATTAGTCCAATCCTCTAAATAAATCCCAAGTAACATGAATTCCTCTGTAGAATAAATGTCTATAGAGAGTAATCCATGGAAGACAGACAAGCCTCTTGTCGTTTGTAGCCTTAATCCATTGCCTAGAGCGTGAAAAGTGCTCAGGATAACAAGTGTGGGAATCAGTAAAATCAACATTATTTTTGGATTTTATTTTCTTAACAATACTGACTGATCAGTAGGCTTGCAGAAACTGACAAATACAATACGGTCAGTTTGATGAATCAATCTAGTGAAATAGAGAGAATCCCCCCACCCCTTCCCCCATTCTCCCTCCTTTAAATCCTCTTCATCCTCTTCCTCTTCCTCCTCCACCCACCCACTCTAACACACACACACACACACACACACACACACACACACACGAAGAGAGACAGAAATAGTGACAGAGAGACAGAGACAGTGACAGAGGGACAGACAGAAGGGGGGAATGGAGGGAGATGCTTTTTCCCTATTGGTCTGTAGCCATCAAGTCATGAGGTCATGAAAGCTGTAGTGACAGATGCTTAGATCTTTTTTCGTAAGATTACTAAGTAAGCCACTTTCAGTAAGTGTTTACGTTTGTAATTGGGAGACTCACCCTCTTCTTTCAGTTGAGAAATTCCCACACTATTGAAGTAGGGGTCTCTCTTCTGTATTTCAATTGTGTGTGTTGTATGGGGGGCGGGTAGGGCAGAGAGAGTTGAGGAGTAAAGAGGGGGAAGTTCTGTCCTATTAACTTCTATATCTCCCCAACCCCCCAAATCCTATAAGAATACCAGCTTTGGAGAAAAATCAAAAGAAAAATAGAAGAGAAATTGAAACACCTCAGACACAATGTCTATTTAGGAAAGAACTGAGAGTGTCTGTGTGACTCCCTGAACACACACACTCATGTGCACAAAAAATTTAGTAACCCTTCGCCGGCTCATGGAGACACAGAGATATCCTCTTTACGTTGGTCCTTGACACTCAGCAGGGACTTTTGTGAACTTTGTCATCTTCCTCTGCTCTCCAAACCAAAACTAGGGAAGTGGCTTTAATTAATGAGATGTGATGCACTACAAATGTTAGCCAGAGCATTCCAGAAGCTGAAAAACCATAGATGTTTTTAAATTCTGAGTATCCCTTTGAGTTGTAATTTATAATTCTCAGTGGACCTATATTTGTCTTGAACTGATTGTTGAAATGGGCTTTACTAGGAATTTCTTCACTGAAATTGCAGTGGGGCGGGGGAAGGGGGTAGCTGAGCCAAGGGGGTTTGTTGGGAAGAGGGAATGATCTCTAACAAGGCTTTAAAACCTTCAGTGGTTAAAGTTATAGTGGTGAAAAAGATATACATATAGACATATGAATATATGTATGTATCTGTATGTATATATATAGACACATACATATACACATATAACACACTAGTTCAAAGGAATTATACCATGAGTATCAGTTGTAAATTAGGTAGGTAGCAGATTTCAGATTTTTTTAATCAAAATTGCACCTAAAAATGGCTATAAAACAATGCGTGCCTTGGGAAGTAAATTTATAGCTACATGCCTTTCACAGGCACGCTGGAGGGTTCTGCTCCCGGCTCTAATCTCTATGAGATGTTTTTTGCATGTGTTGTGTGACAGGAGGGAAGGGGAGTGGGTTGAGCTCGCCTGTTCTCCCATTGTCAGCCAGTCTAGTGAGTGTTGGGAAAACCTGTCTGTGGGATCTTGTGTCATCTCTCCCTACATGTGTACAGGAAAAGTCCGCGCTGCTCACGGTTCCTCTCTCTCTCTCTCCCTCTCGCTCTTTCTTTCTCTCTCTCTTTCTCTGTTTCCCTTTCATTCTGCTTCCCCGGAGCCGAATGAAGCAGAGAGCAGGATTAGGGTCCGCACCGGCTATCAGAAGAGCCTAGATAAAAGGAACTGCTTCTTAAGCACCACTGCCGCAGCCCTTGTTAATTTTTTTTTTTTTCTTTCCACACAACAGTTGTGCCTCATTATCTGGTGCCTGGCTCGATTTTTTTTTTTTTTTTTTTTTTTGGAGGGTTTGAAGTTTCTGGGCTTCAGTGACTATTACAGAAGAAGAGGTGTTAGTGTTGCCGCGAGGTCTTGATTGTCTGCATTTATGAATGAAACTGACCTAAATCACCTGTTACCTCCAGTTTCCAGATTGTTTGAACTTCTCTGGCCGCACAATACAGGAGGGAAGGCTGAAGCAGCCTAGGGACCTACAGCGTCTGCAGCATGGGCTGGTTCGCTAGGATTGTCTCTCTTTTCTGGGGAGTGTTACTTACAGCGAGAGCAAACTATCAAAATGGGAAGAACAACGTGCCAAGGCTGAAATTATCCTACAAAGGTAAATCTTTATTTTTCTTTTATTTCAGCTAGCTTTGTAGTGCCCCCTGCCCGCCGCCCCCCCCCCCCCCGCCCCAACCTTTTCATTCCTTGAACTCCCTCCCAACCCAAACCATAAAAACCTTGAGTTTAACCTGGGAAACCTATGTGACTGTGTGTATCTTTCTGAGATGATTTAAACACTTTTTTCTAAAAGCATGTCTCCTGTTTGATATATGACAATTTAAATGCAAACAAAGAACATTTAATCACATTTGCAGAGAAGAGCTGAATGCCTGGTAAATGCTGAGCTGTATATGTGATCATATGTTCTGTTAATTTTTCTGACTCTACTTCTATGAAAATATCTTTAAAAATCGCTATTGCAAAAATAGTCTCTTTGTAGATGTGAGTGCCTCACCTGTAGTAATTGTTATGACAAATTGTATTTTCTTAGTTTTAGGCACTAAATGGTTAATCGTCATCATGAATATTCAGTTTGTTCAAATCTGACAATCAGATGCTTAACATAAGCAGTAGATCATGGCTTGCCAAGAGAATATAAACTGGAGGGAACAGACTAGTTTTTCCACAGTGTGTTATGATTGTACAAAAGACTGTGTATTTGGCTAATTGGTGTAAAGCTAAAGCCTTTGAAATATAATGTTATTTAATTCCATATGTACTTCAGTGAGAATTGAAGAGACATTACTTTCTGGTTGTACAGCTAGTTGTGTGAACTTGTTTTCAAAAAGAGTGTAAATTTAAGAAAGAAAAAAGCTTTATCACATGGTTGCTGGTACTTTATTTGGTTACAGTTTAATGCATATGCTTGGTTTTTAATGAGGACTTTAAAGAAACTATTTGTTCTATGTTTAGATAGATTTTATAGATATGTATGTCAAATAATGCTAACATAGATTGAAAATTAGATATATATAAAACTTTTAATGAAAGAGAATGTTTATGTAACTGAGATATTAGGAAAAATGGAGCTGGAGATTAAAATGTTTTAACTCAAGTACTTTTACTCCCTAAGGTGTTGCTTTCTTATGATTCTCAGATTTCGGGAATTGGGGGGTGGGTCAGGAGGAAGCTTCAGTTATATTCTGTTTTTAGCCTATAATGTGAAAGAAAATCATTGAATCTGTCTGTAGAGATGTGTGTCTACTGCTCACTGCTTTTATGCCAGAAACATATTCTTTAATTTTCACATGATGGGGAACATCTCTTTCTGAATGCTGTAATGTGAATGAGGACCACAAATAGGAAAGAGAGATGTAATTTTCACACTTTGGATTAGAAAATTCAACACCTATTAAATGTGTTTATTTGGAATTAATACTTACTAGATTAAATACCTTGGGTTGAAAGATACATTTATTTTTCCTATAATAGTTTCCTATGATGAAAGTGAGAATGGATTGAAAACATCAGCAAACAGAATTGCTGTTGTATTTATCGTGCAAGATTTTAAAAAATTATATAGCCCCTATTACATATTTAATTAAATCTCTATCTCTAGTAACTGTCTTTAAATTATTTTTAGAGTATATGATATTATGGCGTCTGTATTTTCCTCAGTTTTTGCTTTCCATCTTCATTCTTGGAGAAGATGCCATCAAATAATACTTAGGTTGATGGTCGATTTTATCCAAGTTTATATGCCTTATGAGTAAGTTTCACATGCAACTTTACTTCTTGAAGATGCCAATGGCTATATGTTATAATTTTAGAGTAACAGATTTGAAGCATGAAAGACACTTTTAAAAATCTACTAGATTTGGAGATACTTGATTAAATCCTAAATAAATTGTAAAATAAACAAGAATTGAGAGTTATATTTATTTTGCAAGAATTTTATTTCCATGGTAATAGATTACTCTCCATTATAGAAGAGGTGCCATTCCTTTCCATACACTAAACAGATAGCATTCAATTGGAATAGTACTTTGATATGTGCACAGGCTTTAAACTTGTATACACTGACAAAGTGTATCTATTGGATACTGTCTTTATAAACTCCTTTTAAAAATGGCATCGATTAGAATTATTTTGCCTTTTTTTTTTTTAAGCAAAAACTGCCCCTCACGTACGTAGCAATTCTATTGAAATACCTAGGGCTTGGCTATTTGGTAAAATAAACTGTGAAATGAACAAGAACAAGAACAAGAAGAAGAAGAAAAAGAAGAAAAGGAATGGCCCAAGAATTTTTCTTCTGTCATTTTATTGGTCTGTCATTACCTTTTTGTCTCTACATGTTTTGCCAAAGCAAATGCCTGGTAGCCAATTGTCAGTACTTTGTTTCTAAACTATAATAGAGATTTTTTTCTTTTTTAGCTACTTCTTTTTCTTCCTTAATTAGATGTCAAACACGGTTAAAACATCCACTGCTTTGCCCTTAAAAATATTCCAGCATGATTCATGAAGAGTTAAATCCCTGCCAACCCTAATTTCCCATGGTCACTTGTTTTCAAAGATCCACCATTAACTCTCTCGTTGCTCAGGTTGCTAAGACGAAGTTAACAGGCACTCACTGTGCTTACTTTCTACTTGTCATCTTGCCTAGTAGGAAATGAAAGAGATTTGATATGTTAAATGAGAAAGAAAAAGAAAAAGAAGGGAGTTTTGTAGGGGATATACATATATACCTAAGAAGGTACCTCTTTACTTTCTAGGAAAAAGGGATTGAAGAGATGTGTTCAGGACCATCTGGAGAAGTGATAATATTAGAAAAATGGGGTATGCTGGCTTTTCCTCTGAACCAATCTGATTTAGAATCCTTGTGGGGGAAGCAAATGTGAGAACTCTGTAAATCTCAGCAGTCACATACAAATTATCCTCAAGAAACATCCACTCAGAGATACTTTTGCCTTCCTTAAATATATATAATATAGCTAAATGTTAAAATGTTTCTCTTTAAAACTGTTTATTTCTTCTACAAAACTAGTCAAATTTCACTTTTCTCATGAAAAACCAGACTATCATATAATCTTCCTTTTGGAATGTGTGGTGCAATGAAGACTTCAGAAAAACCTATGGAAATCACAAGGAAATAAATTAGGTTTGGGGTTTTAAACAAATGACAAATGTTCCATCACTCAGTGTAATGAGCTTTTCCAGGACACTGTGTGCTTCAGTTTTAGTAGAAATCAAAGACACATGCAAGTCGGAATGTGATGGTGATCATGTGAATCCAAAGGTTAAATCAATGCCTTTAACTTTACTTTCTTAGGGAGGACTTAGTAAATAGCACCTAAATGATTGTTTTAAAGGTCTTCTTTTCATACTTTGCAAAGCTTTTCTACCCCCCACACCAAGACTTAGAATTATTACAATGAGACTCTCAGTTAAATCAAAATTCTCACACATATCTTTCTGATAATAGAAAATAGTGTTTAACTAAAAAATATGAAATAACATTTACAAAAGCTTTTTTTCATTACTCAGAACATTATGATCACTTCGGATTTCATTAATATGAATAATGATTTACTAATTAAACTTGGTGACTTTCCAGAGACTTTTCTTTACTTCTACCAAAGCACACAGATACATGCATACAAACATATATATGTGTGTATATATATGCGTATGAGTATATTTGAATGACAAAACTTCATGTTAATGTCTTATAGCTGAGAAAAAGTAATCTCGGCAACCTACAGGTTGTGAAATTTATGAATGCTTTGCAACAAAATTGTTACTGTTTTAAGTGATTTTCATATTTTAAATTATGTATTTATTTGTTTATTTTAGAGTGGGTGTGATCTTTTGGATCCCATGAAAAGTCCTCATGGGTATCTCAAGTATTCCCATGATTGTATAATATGGAATATGTCTTATACTGATAATCTCCTCACAGCTAAAAAGAAAAGTCTCTATGAGAGGTAGAGGAATATATATATATATATATTCGTACACACCCACAAGAGCAAAGAAGTTATAAATTCATTGCAATATCTTTAATATATTTTCTCCTATAGTCACTCTATATTTGACGTCAGGTCTCTGACTTGCTGATTCTCATTTAACATGGTCTTTTCTTCTCAAATTCTGTTAACTTTAAAAATCATGTTTTGATTCTGAAATCTTCAATATAAGCACACTGAAAACCAGAAATTTGTATTCACCTCCTTAATAAATATATTCTGGCAAAATAATGCAAAATAAAATAAAACAAGATGCTTAGTCACACATCTTGTGATCCAGTCCTGGTCAGGTCAAATGCAGGCTAGTGAAAGTCTCCAATTTGTGGCTTCTCTGATTAAAACTCCTGACCAGATTGGCCTTTGAAATAATAATTTATACAGTGTAGACTTTAGCAAGCAGGAAAATAACTAAGACCACAAAACCATGCCATGTAAAATTCTAACCCACCAAATTTTGATAATGATATTCAGTCATTACTAGCTTAAAGAAGACTGAATACTGAAGAGATAATTTTTCCAATTATAACTTTATGTTGTTATTTCTCTTCATATAAATGATTTCTAGGTTTCCACTGCTGGCAGGGATATAAAATACATGAATACTTAGGCCACTAAATAGATGTATAGGTCTCTGAAAACTAATTTCTCTTTGTTTTCTTACTTTCAATTATCACATATAAACCAAACAATAAAATTAACAAAAATGTTATGATTTTTGCTGAATTACATTTAAATTCTGTATTCAAACATTAATGCAAATGAAAGATCTTTCAAGAATAAATTTAATTAAAATTAATTAATATGATCGCATATGTTCCTTGTAAGGAAATGGAAGTAAACTTTTGGTTGCAGTGCATAATCTATTTATGCTTAGTGTGAATGTATAATTGTACTTCAGGTATGTACTTTAAGGAACTTTTAAAGTTGTCATGAACTTAAGTCAGCAATAAGAAATTATGTGGCTTAACTTCTCATCCCAATTTTTCTTATTTAAGCTTCAGTGACATACCTACATGTCACAGTTCAAAGGTCGAAATTGCACACCTTTACATGTTTTGGAGAATTTTGTATCTAAAGTCAGGACTGTGCTAAATAGGATTTATACCTCCGTTGTTCTAAAACCTTCCAGAGACACCAGTACTGAATTTTTAATCAGTCGTTATCTAATAGCATGCATTTTCAAAGTCGTGATACTATATCATAGAAAGTTACATATTAATTGATTAAGACATTGCACTCATCCAACCTTTATGAAAAAAAAAATCTGTGATGAAAGGATTCATTAGTGCAAAGTTATTGGTAAAATCTCCAAAACTCATGACAGCATCAACGTTTAGTGTGTGCAGTGAAAGCTTATTTTAAAAAGACCAGCAGATGTAAACATAAATTAGAACAAGTATGAGTCTAGGGATAGATCTTACCCCTCATGACTTCTAAGGTGCTATTTAAAGGAATTATCATGATTTGCAGTTCTATGCTTCCACTAATAGGTGGCACTAGCAATTTGTGACAGCTCTTTCATTAGTTTGGAAATGGGCAGGCTGCTAGGATAAATATACACAGAGTAATGTGTGGAGGCCAAGTTTGGAAACACTGGCAGAAGAGTCAGGAGATGTAACATGCCCAGTGCAGAAGCATTAGTTCAAGTGCGGTTTGCTAAAGATTTGGATGTGCTCTGTACATACATTTATTGGTACATTTGGACTGTGGGAAAGGAAATGGTTAGAAATAAATAAATAAATAGATGGATGGATTGTTTTTTACTTATATAAGACTTTACAAGTGAAATTGATCTGTAAAATGTAAAACAAAATAGTGGGTAAAATAGTAGTACCAAACAATCAGAATTTGGAAGGACCGCTTCATGTGTCTTTATGTATATTAAATATTTACATACATTCATATATATATACATGCATGCATATATATACATATATATTTACACACATATCTATTTCTTTTAAGTCTGAATCATAAAATGTTCTTAACAGAAATGACGTAGCCTGCCTGTGGCACATTATTGCCATCGTAATTGCGGAGTAGCTAATTGAGACAGTAAGATGTTTAGTAAATCACATAAGGTATATTTTTAAAAGTGACACCTTGTGATTTGTAGGTTGTTTTAAATTATTATCATAATTAAACATAGGGAAGAATCAATAAATTGTATCTGACACAGATAAGTCCGAATGTCTCCATTTACTATCTCCTTCTATTGCCAAGACATAAACATCAGTATAAATAGGAATTCACACACTATTTCGAAACAGTAACAAAGCTGGACTCTGTCAAACCCAGGATAAGAAAATATACAATTTACACACACTCAAATTAGGGAATGAAGATAAGCAAAAATAAAATGCTGTTGATAAATATGAAGAACAATTGAATCTTGGGATTTTCTACAAGTTTAGGGCACAAATTAAGAGAATCTTGTCATCTCCTAAATGAGTCATTAAACCTGTGCTTCCAGGTTTCCTTTGCTTGGAGAGAGAGATATGACATGGGAAACAATGTTGACCAAATCTCACAGTAACTCACTCTGTTGCCGAAATCATAAACATGTCTTTTGATAAAATATAGCATCACCCACTTGAGTCTTAATCGGCGAACTAAATGGAGCTTAGTACTATTGAATATGTCAAATGACTTCTTTGGTTTGTAAAATTACTTAAAAGGATCATCTCTGTAGTGCCAGACAGCGAGGTTGTCAAGGCCAGGTCTATTATTTTTCATCATTTGACTCTCAGTGGCTAGAACAGTGACTTGTTGAGTGATTCTGGGCTTCATTTGATGCACCTTGTTTTTTAAATGCAAAATGCCTCTGTGTAAGTGAGTACAAGAAGAATGCACGTGTGTAATAAATCAATTCGTTGCATGTGAATTGTACATTGTAATGTAGGGGAAGTAAGATTAGTGCTAGACACCAGGGGAGGAGGTTGAGGCACTTAAAAGTGCACAAAGGGTGTGGGAGCAGTGAGCTCTCCACAAACAGTACCTCCTCCGAACCAAGCTTGTTTCCGGACTGAATCACAAAGTGTCTGGCTATCTTTACCTGCCTGCAAGTAAGACGTGGAGAATATATAGCAATACTTACATCTTGGAAGATCCTAGGAACCAGGTTGATGAGTTGTGTCATGTCTTTGAAAGAACACCCTGATTTTTTTTTTCCATTATTGTGTCTCGATACACATAGCCAGAAAAGAAAGTGAGGGAGGCTATTCTAAAATCAGAGAGTGGCTAAAGATAAAATGTCTCATCGTCCGTTTCATTGTATCAATCATTTGTGTAAAACAGATCAACTCTACCTGGCTTTGCTCTCTGACAGCTTGCTAAGATGTCTTCCTTGCTTCCTCTTATCTTTGAGTCAACTAATTTTTTTTTAAGTCCACTTATAGGTCTAGAACTGATGTCTAGAATATACATTAGTTTATGTGCTTGATGTTAAATTCTTATAGAATATGTTGGTCTTATGACAAAGCAGAGGTAGCCACAGGAAAGGACGAGAGGACAACTACTAAGACCACTGTGTATACAAATCAGAGCTAGTAAGTGACATTAAAAAGTAATTAAGGTCTCATCCCAGCCCTTAAGTAATATATTTAGGGAAAGCCAAAACAAGGTTGTTTATAAGCAAGATCAAATGGAAACTAGACAAGTACTTGGGAATTTTCATCATGTGCGTTAGAAATTTTAGGTTTTTTGTCTTCAAATTTGAAATTTCAAGAGAATAAACTTGGCTCTGCTGTGATCATCCTTTAAAAGAACCTAGATTTTCATCAGCTATGCAAATTTCAATTATTTATAAATTGCATTATTGTAATTAATACATATTTTTTATTTGTATCCTGTTTGTAAAATGCATACAGACACACACAAACATATATGGCATGTGACAATTTCTTCATGAACAAGTAGATTCTTGGGTACAGTGAATATAGTAGACCTTCTGAGGAAGGGCAGTGTTACATCTCCCTAAAAATGTGAGGGGACTTTTTAAAAATAGGATGCGAAGAAGGTGGACCTCAAAAGAGAAGAATGTGAGAAGGCAGAAGTAAAGAAAGTGGTAATTACCACTATCTAAAACTATTTCTTTGTGGCTTGTTTTTCCTTTCAGGAAGACATATATTTTTACATAGCTTACAAAATAGTCTAGTTATGTAATTTTTCCGCATTCAAATGTGATACAGAAACAAATCTGTCCTTTAACAAGGGAACTTAAAGCTGCAGCATATCAGGCTTGGAACATCATGGAGTTAATATACAGTTGTCTGGGTTTGACTGAAAATGAGATCGAAGGGGGGACAAGTGGTAGCATATCTGTAAGGACTTTTCCACGGTGGTCACAATCCTTCTCTCCTTTGGGATTTGTCTGTAAAGTACATTGAACAGGCTTCTTTCAAACCAATGAAAGAAAGAAAGGAAAGTTGAGCTCAGTTATCCAGTGTAGAAAACACTGTTAAGTATAGCTCCTTGAGCTTATAAAATATACTGGATTAGGATGAAGTTTTCTTCCTGTTTTCCTAGCTATTTCCTATGGTTTTCTGCTTTATTATTCCTTAGTCGATCCGCCAACAATTTGTGAAAAAAGAAGTTGCTATTTTTATAAGTACTTGTTTTTTAATTTGAAGGCACCCATGTCACTTATATGATGAGTATCAGGTATTAAAATGTTCCTTTAACTGTGTATTTCTGTTATATACCATGTTTAATTGCAAAATTATATACTACATATTTTTTGATTTGCTTAGCCATTCATTATCATTCTGGATGTTTCTCTGGTTCACTTAGGAAAACACTGGTCTCAACAAACAGCTTAGCAATATTTTGGCACATTTCATAATGTATTAGGCAAAGTTGTTGGTTCCTGGTCACTTCTGGAAATTTGATTGTAATAGTATAACTGTACTTGCAGAGCTATATATAAATGAAGAACTACACAAATCACTGTGTTTATATGCAGTACTTGTGAGTGTATATTCATAACAAATACAAAAAAAGGTACATTCAAATCATTATTTTTCCAAACAACATTATGTTTAATTGTGGATTGTGGAAAGTGGAATGCTGAGAAATAGTAAGGATATCAGGTCCTTTGCTTGATATCAGGTCTTGGGTAGTTCAGAATTGGCTATGACCTTCTGTCCTTTAATGTTGGATCTTCCCAGAACATTTTCCACCGTACAAAGCTGCTGGCTAACGGAGTTTTCTGTCCTCAATAAGGCATCCCTACTTGACGAAGCTGCCAACATGCTTCTTTCGGTGGCCCTTCCATTGAGCCTTCCCAGCATGTTGGCACCTTAGTGTCTTGCTTCCACTGGAATGCACACAGTGTTCATACTGTCAAGTCCTTCCACCTCCAGAGTTCAGGGTGTGAGCAGGACAAAGATTCCCCCAATACAATACCCTTCCATCACTCCAGATTTAAAATATGTCATCTTTTTTTCACTGATTCTGGCCGCCTTCCTCCCATCTTTGCCCTAGAAACAGTCTTCATCCACTACCTTCTTGTCTTTTCCAAATAAATCTTATGTAAGCCTCTCCTTTTGAAAGAAAATCCTGTTAAGTCCCCCCTGGGAATGTGGAAACATTTCTAGTCCTCAAAAATTAAAAGCCCTTATGTCTCTCTTGGGAAGAGGTTTACAACTTCTTATTTTTATCAGATGGCTCTCCAGAAGAGCCAACAAAATGACAATTTCTTAATTGGGTAATCTTGCCACTTTAAATGTTCAGTCAGTTACCCCTTCTACATCCTTGTACCTAATGACCTAAACTAGACTTTGTGCCTAATACAGAGAGTATCAGTCCAACTGCCTCAGCTTTATACATATAAAATAAGCTGATCAAAGGACAAAATTACCTCCCTGACCCTTGAAATGTAGAAATGTTGCCCAAATGATGACCCAGAAGCAGAAAGCTCACCCAACCAGAAATTCTTTACCCAGGGAGCTTCTCCCCATCTGCCCAAGTCCCTGCCTGCTTTCCCAAACACTACGGACTCTGGGGAGGGGCTGAGCCAGCTGGGGTCTTTGGCATTTATCTCTTCCACGTGTCAAAGGTTACAGAATATCTACACCTGGATCTCTCATGGGGAACTCCAGCTTGACTTGTTCAAAACTGCGACCACTGACTTTTCTTCAAATGTGTTTGTCCTCCTTATTCCCAGTTTCAGAGGATGTTGTCCTTTTGTCCCAGCTGTCCAGACGAGAAGCATCTTTGCCTATTCTCTTGCTGGCTCACCCCATCTCTAACTAGATGTCTGGTGGATGCTACCTCTTGAGTCACTCAAATCTGTCCGTTCTCTCTTCCACATTAAGTCAGATCCTTATCATCACTTGCCCTACTATGGCAACAGCCACCTTTAATTATTGTCTCTTCTTTCCATCAGTACTGGCTACAATTCTTTCTGAAATTCAAATCTAATTATGCCTTTCCTTTGTTTTAAGATTTTACTGATTAAAGTCCAAACTCTTAACTTGACCTAAAAGAATGATTAACTTAAAGGAGTCTAGGGCATAGAGGGAACTAATTGGAGGTCTTGGAATTGTTCACATATGAGGAAATTAATCCCTTTGTAAGGATCATGATAATGAAAATGAGAGAGGAAGGCTGAAGATGAGCTGTATTGAATGTAAAGAAACATTATATTTGGTAAATGACTGTGTGTGAGGAGGATCTGGAAAATTCGATGATAAGTTTTAAATTTCTGCAAGTAGGAGTATGATACAACAGTTGGTAGTAACTGGAAGGTGAAATTCTCCACATTGCAGCCTGAACCATGCAACCACCTGGTACCAACTTCTCAGCATCACAGTTGTGAACTTTCCTTCCTGGGAGCACATCTTGCCAGACTTAGTTGTTTGGTGATGCTATTCTTGCCAATAAACATTGACTTGACTATCTCCTTTCATAAGGCTTTTGAAAAGGCAGAGAAGTATAAAAATTATATGGCAACTATCCTGAAGAAACTTAATGACTTGGACGGGGAGATTATTGGCCAGATTATTGGCTTTTGAACATCCACTTTTTTATCAGTTTTCTTTTTTGTTTGTTTTTTTTAATATTTTATTTTTTTAAAGTAATCTCTACTTCCAACTTGGGTCTCAAACTTACAAACCCAAGACCAAGAGTCACATGCTCTACCAACTGAGCCAGCCAGGCATTTTCTATTCTCAGTCAAGTACAGAGTCTTACACATGATAGTGCCTTCTTCAATTCATGAAGTGGTTGAAGGAATAAGTGAGGAGGTGACATAAAATCATTCCAGGTGAGAGGACTAAGGAACAGAGATGAGACCGCATATCAAATAGATCTGAGTATACAACATAGCCTATTATAGAAAGTGAATTACGGGACAGAAAGTCATTTAAACTGCAGTTTAAATATGGATGACTGATAGAAATTTTTGAAGAAGATTATAAAATGCAAATTCCAGATTTGAACAGTAGGTGATGAAACCTTTTGAAGTTTGTAAATGAGTGGTATGTGCAAAGCAATGCTTTAGGAATCCAGAAACCTGGTAGCTGGCCTTCAGTTCTGAGTTAATGAGGCATTAGCTAAGATGCTGAAGCAAGATTCTAAAACAAACGGCTACAGTACAGATTGGACTTCATATAATGACCTTGTTCTCCTGGGGTATAGAGACTCCATATGTAGGCAGGTAGCTCTGCCTTATCTACGTGGAGCAATACATTTTCACACGTCCAGAAAAATGGAAGTTATTTCTAAGAAAAACTGCTGATATTCATGCTTTCATGTAAAATGTTAAAGTCCAACAATCTGGTATCATTTAGGATACAGCCGTCCACTTAAAATGTTCTATTACCTATCAATTCCTTCCAGTTCTCTTAGAGTCATGGCGGAGCACACGTTGAGGACTTCCGATGAGGTATTGTGCACGCAGAGTCCTCTGTCACAGTGTCACTCTTTGGGCAAAGCAAGATAAAACAAGATATTGAGGGTGGCCCTTTTGTTTTCAGGTTATGATATCATGTGGGCTCATCCTTCTTTAATAGATTTTTTTTTTCTCCTGGACTGGTATACAGGGATTCACTCCTTTGCACTTGATTCTTACTAGACAGAATGGGAAGCTGTGCGCAAACAAAGGAACTACTCCTAAGACTCCAGCTCCCTGGTAGGCTCTCACACATTGGCCCCGAGCCACGGAGTTTCTTGCTTTCACTGCGTGTTCTTCGTGTTCAATAGAGTCTCAGCCTGCTTTTGCTTCCCGAGGTGCCTATTCAGAATAGAATTAAGGTTCCCTTGGCACATTCTAACAGAGCACACATCCTCTCTCTATCATTCAGCCTTCTAATCCAGACAGCTTCTTGAGAAAGATTTCCAGCATAACAGCAAAATGGGACCAAGTGACTAGAAAAAAGTTTTTCTTGCATGCCTGAAATCACTTAGCAAGGCAGAGTAGAGTAATTGTCTGTTTTGTTCAGTGTTGTTTCATCAGAAATAAGATGAATACTTGTCTCATGGGCATCGCTCTTTAGCTGTCAAATTAGAGAGGACCGTCTACCCTCTGATAGTACTTCTGTCCACAGCTTTATAAATATTAGCACATTCGTTTTGGAAGAATCTGTTTTGACTGTTTTAGGCAGATGCCATATAAGGAAGTGAAATTAGTGATGCTGTAATAATTTGTTTCTTTAGTACAGATCTCAGTCTCTAAGATTGAGGCATACCACATGTAACACACACTATGGACCTCATTCTCCCAAATGGTTTCTTCATTGTACATATTATACATCTTTTCAAACAACTGAGTTTTCTTAGAAAAACTGAAGATAGAGGTAATAGCCAAATGTCTCTCATATGCCCCACCTGAACAGCCAGGTTTACTGCCTTTTCATATTTCCGAAAGAATAAAATTTCACATTCTTGGAGTGTACAAAATGAATTCCAACATTCTGTCCTTGGAATGTGCAAAATAAATAAATTTGATAATATATATTATCTTTATTTAGTGTTATTGAGCAGGAAGTCATGCTGTGTTTACAGTGTTCAAGTGCTTGCTTGTTGGCCTATTGATAATTAGCAGCTTTTTAAAATTCAGCTACTAGGAAAGATTTCACAAGGACAAGAGGAACCTTAGCATAGCAAAGAAAGCATTGAATTGAATTGACTCTGAGGCTAATGTTAGCTAATAAAACTAATAACATGCCCACCTCCTAACATGGAGGTGGAAGTAGACATGTTATTAGCTTTATTAGCCTCAGGTTGCTCTTCCTTAAAGTGGGAGAATCGCTGCTTTACAGTAACTGGTAGCTGGTATCGGAATAATAACAGTACATTGTGATTTGCCCGGCCACAGTCTCATACAAAGAAGGTTCTAGACACCATGTTTTGCTCTTTGGTATGGGTTTGCATGCACAGATTCTCTAACTATTACTTTGTTTGTGAGTTCAATTAATAATAATAATACCAAGAAATTCACAATTGTTACATTTGTATAGCACTTATTTCAAAGACTTGTAAAATAATAGTCTGAATGTAGAAGACATGAGATTTGTTGATGTCAGCTGGTCAGGGAACATTTGAGGAGGCTTTGTCAAAGGCTGGTGTTGAAAGGAAACAGTTGATGAAAAAACAGCTGAGTCTAACATTAGGCCTTTCAGTCCAGCGTGCGTGAAGGTAAACGTCTTGACGTTGACCTGTTGCTTGACCAAGATTCAAGTGTGACTTCAACAAAATACGTATGCGGGTATCCATAAAGCTACTGGGCAGATGAAGGCTGGTCTCTGGCTATGAATACTTACCGAGCAAGGCTGAGCAAGGAAGCACCTGTTTCTTAAAGGGTTGCTGCATCTCACAGACTATAAGTTCCAATTCATGTTTTCAACATGAACCAAAGTCAGTCATTTAATATTTAGGAAAAATAACCAGGAAATGACTAGCTTTATTTGCTCCTGTATTTACAGCATATCCTCTTAAGTGGTGTAATGGTTGCCTTAATATTATTTTGTTATGACTTAGTCCATGAAGACACAACATCCTTCACGACAACTTAAAGGGTATTGAATTCACATAGGAATTAGCACAATCTTTCTATTTTATATGTCCCTGGGTCTGAATGAAACACTGTAGATATAAAGTCTAGGGCTTTCTGACCAGTTCTGTAACCACCTGTGATTGCAAATAACCCATTTGCAGGAAAGGGGATATTCGGTCATCAAGAAAATAAACTTGCAGTCTGAAGCCAGTAAATAAAATGAAGAACATGTCGAGAGTAACTTAAAGGGGCTTTTGTCTAACAGAGGACACTCGGAGGCCAGACCAGGAAAGCCAGACGTCCTTAAGAAGGGAGGTGACACTCACCACATTCGGCTTTTAAAGGATCTTTCTGGAAGGCAGAATTCCTTTGGAAAACACTTTATGCACCAGCATGAATAAATTTCTGTGGTGCTCCAGACAAAGATGAATTTTATTTCATTGTGGCTTTCGCCATATTACAATGCTCGTAAACTATTTTACCTTATGCCAGACATGTGGAAGCAATCAGTATATGTAAATGATATGTGAAGGTGAGGTATAGTCTTAGCTTAAAAACTTAGATGGTCTCTGGTTATAAATTATAACCACATCACAAAGAGCGACTTGCCTTTTAATAGTAACTGAAATGTAAAAATAATCAGTGATGAATTCTAAGTGTTCCCTTAGTAAAGTACAATAAATGTGAAACACAGTTCTACTTTGTGCCACTACCTTATTTCTAGGACACAATATTCAAAGGCAAATATTTTTTACCTTAAGTAATTGTTAATATGTAAGTAGCTGTAGTAAGACGTATTTATGTCAGTCTGTCCCTGAGAAACTTTTCCCTAGGGTTGCATTTTATTTATTTTTTACTTTCTCATTGATATATCATTGACATACAACATTAATTGGTTTCAGGTGTACAATATAATGATTCAGTATTTGTATATATATTGCAAAATGATCACCACAATATGTCTAGTTAACATCCCTTATCAAACATAGGGGCAGAATTTTTTTTTTTCCTTGGGAGGAGAACTTTTAGGATCGACTCTCAGCAACTTTCAGAACTTTCTGTTTTCTTACCTGCAGTTACCATGTGTAGATTACAGCTGGTTACAGTTATTCTTTATTAAAATAAATGCCTCCCCTCTTTTCTATGAGCATGATATCCATGAGTTTTTTGCCTGAATATATTCTTTCTACTTACATTCATATATGTGTATGTATATATGTGTATATATGCTTCATAACATTTCATAAATTTTGAACATATAAAACTGAATCAAATCTCCTTGACAAAAAGATAGATATAATAAAAATAAAAATTTACTCTTCTTTAAATTCAAAATAACAAAACTCTCAGTCTCAATATGATAATGCTATGCCTCTTTTAATGTATTTCTACCTTTTGCTATATATAAAGCCACATATGAAGATAACACAGATTCAAAGTAGTGTTACTAGACACACACACACGCGCACACGTATGCATGCTAGTGGTAGGAAAGAAAATAAGGCAAAATGAAAGAAACAAAAGATCAATATTGAAGCATTTTCTTATTATTTTTGCAATGAAAAAAATACAAGGTCAGATTTTGTTACACTGCAATCAGGTCTTTTTTACTCTAAATTTGCTCATGATAAAACAAACAAAGAATAAACAAAGTTCCACATATTCTAAGATATTTATCTGAGGAAACCAAGAAATAAATCATCACACTAAGTATCTAAATAACATTCGCCAATATTTGGAGCAAAGTAAGTCTCCAAACCTTGGCTCTTCCTGCCACCCTTCTTCCAATGGGCATGTTGTGGGCCAGGGGCTATGAGAAACTAAGACAGAGATAAAGAACATTCCCTGTGCAGAACCCTCTTACCCTCCCTTATCAATCCAGATTAATTAGGGTTTAATATGCCATTGGGCTAAATTTTTTTTAATATAAAGTTTTCACAAATAAAATTCATTCTGCACAGTGCGACGCAAATGCCAGTTGCCATTTGGGGTTAACTGCATAGAGAGAGCAACAATAGAGAATTTTAAGGAGAGAGAGAATGATGGAATGGAGGAACTAAGCAGAGAAACCCTGACTCAGTGGGCTGGAAGAGAGACACATCTTTCCACCTGGGGTGTGTGTGTGTGTGTGTGTGTGTGTGTGTGTGTGTGTGTGTTTTGTTGGTGTTGCTGTGGTTTGGATTCAAGTATGATCCTGATTTGTCCTGGTGTACATTTTCATATTACTATACTTTTGCTTCTTTAAATATTACTCTCTCATCGGGAAATGTTCTTTAAAAATGTCTAAATTCATTTCTAAGGACCAAAAAGTTAGTAAGCATAACTATACATTAACCACTGTAATGATTACTAGGAATAGGAAAACACATAAAGTTATTCCCTTTTCTTTTTTTTTTTTAAGATTTTATTTATTTATTTGACAGATAGAGATCACAAGTAGGCAGAGAGGCAGGCAGAGAGAGAGAGAGAGAGAGAGAGAGGAGGAAGCAGGCTCTCTGCTGAGTAGAGAACCCAATGCGGGTCTCGATCCCAGAACCCTGAGATCATGACCTGAGCCGAAGGCAGAGGCTTTAACCCACTGAGCCACCCAGGCACCCTGGTTATTCCCTTTTCTTAAAAAAAAAAAAAAATCACAATACAGTGTTTGACAGATTAAAGGACCCAACGATGAGGCAGTTTGGTCCATCATTTATGCAAAAAACAAATGCTATGATGTTTAGAGGTGGCAGTGGTTTGTTAATTATGCTATGGTATGCTATTGAGAATGAGGAAAATATGTTTTACAGGGAGTAAGAATTAAACTGGATTATAAGAGTATGGAAAATTTTGCAGGGAAGAGCCTGGAAGGCCTTTTTGGTAGAAACATAGTCTGGACACATGGGACATTAGTGTGTACAACTTATTTATGAAACAGCAGTTAATTTAATCTTAGATGGAAAGGAATGGCTAATAGCGAGGCAGTGAAAACCAACTCAGGGAATGAAAAAATGTCAGTCATTGATGATTCTCTATAATATTTGATCATTACTATAATATCTACTAGTACAATATGCAGTGAAGTACACCATAACTTATGGGACATGTACAGATAAAGATGACGTGCATTCTGCCCCCAAGGAGCTCTATTTAGTGGAGAAGATAAGCAAGTATATCAAAACACACATTATGGGGCAAATGTACAAAGAGTAATGTATCCCAAAAAAGAATGGTGAGAAATCAGAAAGGTGAACTATCAGAGAAGCAAGGTATCAGGAAAGTCTTTATGTGAGAAGAGACACTTGAGGTGGGCATCAGAGAGCCTTTTGGCATGCATGGAAGAGAGAGGAAGAATGGAGAACATTCTAGGTAATGGAAATAATTATAAACAAAAGGAGAGAAAGAGTCAAGGACATTTCATGAAATACTTAACCATTTTAGTTTGCCTAGGCATAGTTAAGAAAATCATATGGGGTAAGTTCAGGTACTAATTGAAATAGCTGTGAGCAATTAACTTGATTTCTCTGAGCACACAATGCATACCACAAAAGAGGTGTTCAATAACTGTTCTTTCTTTTATGCTTCAGTTTCCAATGAAATGATTAAATAACTCATAAAAGTTGTCATCATCATTAATTTTAATTGATGTATTTGAGTGCATTCTGGGTGCGTGGCACTGAGCCCAGAACCACACTCTAGTTGAAATCAGTAGAACATTGTAGTTAAGAACATGGTTTTTGTAATCAGATTTGAGCTCAGGGGGCGCCTGGGTGGCTCAGCGGGTTAAAGCCTCTGCCTTCAGCTCAGGTCATGATCCCAGGGTCCTGGGATCGAGCCCCGCATCGGGCTCTCTGCTTGGCTGGGAGCCTGCTTCCTCCTCTCTCTCTCTCTGCCTGCCTCTCTGCCTACTTGTGATCTCTATCTGTCAAATAAATAAATCTAAAAAAAAAAAAAAAAAAGAGATTTGAGCTCAGATCTGACACATTGTGTGTGTGATCTTGGATAATATACCTCACTTAAACTCAGTGGTTATTTGTAAGTTGGGGATACTAAAAGATCTACCTTTTAGATGGTTGTATAGATTACATGAGGCTGGGAAGGTACTATGTAAAATATATCATGGGGGAGGGGGCGCCTGGATGGCTCAGTCTGGTAAGCATGGGACTCATTTTTTTTTTTTAAGATTTTATTTATTTATTTGACAGACAGAGATCCCAAGTAGGCAGAGAGGCAGGAAGGGAAGCCAGCTCTCTGCTCGGCAGAGAGCCAGATGTGGGGCTTGATCCCAGGACCTTGGGATCATGACCTGAGCTGAAGGCAGAGGCTTTAACCCACTGAGCCACCCAGGCGCCCCAAGCATGGGACTCTTGATTTTGGTTCATGTAATGATCTCAGGGTCCTGAGATCAAGCCCTGCATCAGGCAGGTCTGCACTCAGCTCGGAGTCTGCTTGAGATTCTTTCCTCTTCCCTCCTACCCACCCGCCACTCCTCCAACCCCCACTCATGAGCGCTCTCTTTTTCTCAAATAAATATAAATACACACACACGGAACACTAAGCAAAGTGGTTGGCATGGTGAATGACTAGTGAGTATTAGACATTAATGGAAAAAATAAGGATGGCTCACAGTATGAGATACCAGGTCAAGTGGTGAAAGTTTAAAATAGATAATAAATGTAATGGAAATGAAAAAGAGGTATTCTTTATGGAGGAGTGAGATAAGAACTGAGGATTGAAGGAAGGCACCAGTGAGATAAATCAAGAGTTGAGATAATGGTGGGAGCAATCAAGTAAATGCATAAGCTATACTTTGAGGGGAAAAAGCAGTTTGTTTGACTGCTTTTGCTCTCTGTTGCGGTAACCATGGGGTTGAATAAATCATTTCAGTCTATGTGGTTCCACTTGATGATGATACTAATTATTGTGTCTGACTTTCTGTTATTCTCCTTCTCTTCTGAGAAGATTGATAAGCAGCAACTAGGCCAAGATGTGTAACACAAGAGAGTTAAAAGAGCAAAGTGACTGATATTCCCATCGTTATAGATATGCTATTGCTGTGATCTACCCAGAAGTTTACCAAGACTAACTTAAGGGGGTAGGAGTGAATCAAATCAGAAGAGTGGAATCTAGGAGAGGAAATAATTGCTGTGAGGCAGGATTGGGGAAGGGGAAACTTTACTTAAAATTATACTGGTTCACGCTTTAGATTTTCTTATATCTCTCATCCATGTGAGACAGAAAACTCTAACTTACAAAATTATTTAAATTTATAAATGATACTGAGTTATTGCATAACAAGAGTAACTAAATGGGGGTGTTTTATGAATATACTTCATGAAAAGTGCACATAATAAGTACTATGCATGGAATACGTAAAAATTATTATTACAAATGAGTACATGTTCCCATAATCTCATTATATTTCATTTGTTGTTGAAATTGTGCCTAACAATATGTAGTTCCTTTTAACTCAGGACAAGAACAGAAAGATTTTTACCTTTTGTAACAATTATGGGCAGATGCTGTAGGTAAAAGACGAAGATAAGATATCATAATCATTTAGAAGAATAAATTACATGGTCTATCAAGGATATCCAAACACAAGTATCCTATATGCAGGTATTTATTATAATGTGCCTTTTGATAATTTGAATGAACTTGCTTCATCATGTCCTTATAACTGTTTGAAGTAGCATGTTCCTAACTTTTTTCCTGGGTATTCTTAATCACAGGGGCCTATTCCAAAAATTTTTTCAAGAAACTTGATAGCACGGAAGTGTCCAGTTTTATGGCTCAAGACTAGACATTATTATGCAACAATGAAAGAAAGCTTAGATGGTGCCATCTTTTTTTTAAATTTCCAGAGCCAGTTATCTTCACTGCTGAAACTGAGTATTGCAACCTCTAAAATTAATGCATTCTACTAAGAAAGATGGCTCCAGACTGAATTATCTGAATTATTTACTAAAGCTAATCAGTCATTGCTTTCAGTTCACAAACTCGCATTGTCAGAATTGCTAGGAAATGTGAGCGAATGTGGAATACTAGGAATTGCTCTGTCAGAGTTGAAAATTTTGTGAAACACTTAAAGAAATATTTAAACATTCTGAAAGTCTGCTCTTGAGTCTTAGATGCTAAGCGTAGGAAGATCGGCTCAGTTGGTACAAATACTGATTTTTCTGCTATTGTCCTTGGGGAAATGTGCTCATTTTGAAGCCACTGTTCCAGACTCTTATGGGCATGAATCTGACACCCTAGTGGTTTCCCCGGCCATCTTTCATAAATAAATACCCTCATACATCTTAGAAGATAATAAATGCAGTTTTTTCCCCTTTTTGATAGGTATACATCAAACTCATGGCATGTTTTCCATTAAATACAGGAAGAGAGAACCATTTGTGGTAGAAATTCCAATAGAAAACATATTTACACCCCTCTGATCTCTATTCCAGTCTGGATAATAATTTTTTGACTTGGCTGCTCCTTTTTTCAAAGTACTTACCAGTCACACTAATTGGGACCTTTATTTAAATTGCTTCAGCAATTTACAACATACCACAGAGTAACCTCTTAATCTGCACTTTGTACCAAGATTTGTATCTACTGAAATTTAAGAACTGCATCCTAAATAATTTATAACGTCAAGGAAATAAGATAGTGCATATATTAAAAAGGGAGCAACTAAATAGAAAGAATTATTCTTAGAAAAAAATATTGAGAGTTTTAATCAGAATTCCATATTTAGGCTATCACAGATTTACCATTTCCCATGCCAAATAAAGTGATAGGAGTGCTGTGAAAATTTAATGCTTGTTAGTGTTGGTGAATCACTGTGACCATAAATAAAAACTGCTATAAAACTTCAGAGCATTCTTTAGTGGGGCAGGCAAGGTTCACATAGAGTCTGTTCCTTTGCCTACTTCCAGACATGCAAGATCCATACATCAAGCTTTCGGTAGTACTAGCATCCACCTGACAAAATGTTTATCTGAATTCTTTATTCAAAATGATGGATATAATAATAATAAGGAGAAAAAAAAATTAAAAGACTATAGGTTTCCAATCAAAGCGTTTGCCGGCTATTATGTAAATAACCAAAACCATTTATCTGTTTATTTCATGCTCTGCCCTTAAGTCATCCAGATAACTCCAAAAGAAGGGAATACAATTTGTTCTCAAGAAAATTCCAGTTTTCAACCCTAGAATCAGGGTCCAAATAACACCAAATGCTTGCCCACATACCTCTGAGCGGTGAGCCATTGTGACACAAAATCAAGGAAAGCAGACTCTCAGGATAATTATCTGACATGGTAGAACCGTGAAGTGCTGGCTTCCTATTCCTTTTTACTGAGAATGATTGATATTCCCCAATGTTGATGCTTGGATGTGGTTAGCAATAGAACAATTGCTTTAAGTTACATTTAAAAACTTCTGTGTTTCTATTACAGTGAATAATGGAGATGATTAAAAAAAATCAACAATGACATTTAATGAATATTTATTAGCCAGAAATAGTGCTAAGATTTTTCTGTGATTATAAATCACAGTGGTTGTAATCATTACAACTGCTCTAGGCCATAGACATGTCCCATCCTTTTATGGACAAACCAAAGCAGAACTACAACAAGTCACAGAAGTTGTAAGGAAAAAGAAATTTTAGAATTATTTTTTAACTGCTGTAAGAGCTCTTAACATGAAGTCTATCCTCTTAATAAACTGTTAAACATACAATACCTGCTATTGACTATGCTCTACACTATGTTGACAATGTTGTACACTAGATGTCTACAGCTTATTCATCTTGCTTAACTGAAACATTATGCTTGATGATTACTAACCCCCCAAACTCACCCCTCCAACTCCTGGTAACCACCATTCCACTCTCTGATTCTATGAATGTGTCTATTTTAGATACTTTACATAAGTGAAATCATCACTTTTAATCATTGCTGTCCACTGAAAAAAGGTCTGATTCCAAGTGATTGGAAGAAATCACCACTTAAGGCTGCAACTGTGCAATTGTATATACTTATTACAGGGGAAAAATGGCTTTGAAATTAATTTAAAAATCACAGAGTTCTAAAACTCCTGATATAATTAGTGCTATGGAGTTTGGGATGTTAAACATTCAGAGACTATTGCATTTCCAAGAATTAAAACAGATTATTTATCTATTCCTAACTTAAGACTCATACCAATAACTAAAATATATGGGAAAATTTTTTTTCCTCTGAGCATTAGGGCCACATTTAAAACATTGAACAATTAGGACTACAAGATTAATTCTAATTTTAGATCTTTATTCTATATCTTTATTTAGAAAACGTCATGGTTTTCCAGAAAATCCTTCACCGGGTTTTGAAGTGAATCAGTGTGTGTAGTTTTCCAGCAATGTAGTTTTCCAAAATCATATGCCATTATATACTTACATAATTAAGTTTACTGGACTAAAAAACGTAATATATGAAAAGTAATTTTTACAAAAGCAAATTGTTTTAGTCTGTTTTGTTGATGCTGAAGATGTTTGAACATACAAACCATTACCATAAACATTAAGAAAATTTTATGCAACACTCAAGTAAAACTTCTATAATATGGCTGGTTGAGGTTGAAATAATGCAAAACCTCTGTGTTCCACAGGATTTACTCTCTAAACCATAAATCCCTTTCTAACATCCAAGCACTACCCCAGCCTTGCTGGCAAATTGGACCTGGTTCACATAAAGGTTCCTAAGTTCTGGCAAAATTTTTGACAAATGAATGAAATCAGAGACTAGAGTCAATTGTCACTTCTGCTGCAGGTCCTTTATTGTAGACATTACTTCACAGTATAACTGAAATGGACAATCTTTATGAAATGTTAAGAGGCTCATCACTCTTTCAAGAAGAAAGAGAAAAACTTTCTTTTAGATAATGTGTTTAGATAATGTGGCTGCTCTCGTTTTACAGTAAGTGATGAGTTCTGTTCAGGGATAAGGACAAGTTGGCAACTATGAACATCACAAGTTATATTTTAGTTTTTAATTCAGCTCTTTCACTTAAAAAATGTTTTGAGAGGTGCCCAGATGAGTAGTTGGAATACTTCATGATACTTGCCTTGACTGTCACAAACTTAAAAATAATTAGTAAAGGAACCAATTATGCTTTATCTTGTATTTCTGGACCCTAGGGTTTGACTTACGTTTCATATTTCTGCTTCTCAATTTTACATATATATATTTCTTTGAAGGCTGGGTCTCTCCCATTGGGTGTACCAACTTCAGTTTATATGTAACTTGACTCCCAGTCAACCTGAGTTCATTAGGTCCTCCTCTCAGACTCACTCTCTTGGCCTCTACCACTCAGTGTATGGTACCGTCATTTACGCAGCTTAGTAGAGAATTTGTCATGCGGGGTTTCTCCGTTATAGGAGATGTATTTGAACCCATCTTTCTAATAAATAATTAGACAATAAATAATGGCATTTTGTAATGAATGAACTTTCTAATAAATAATGGCATTTTGTATAAGTGTTTTTAAAAAATAGTTTGAAAGTTTCAATGAAAGGCTCTTAGAGTTTGCTTGTTCATTTTTTTTCTAATTAGTAATGAAACTTGAAAACATGATGTGACAAAAATAGCCTAAATACCTTAAACAGAGAGAGACTGAGGATGTGGATAATAACTAAATTGTTAAATAATAACTATACTTTTGCTTCAAAGGATAATTGCTAGTCACTAAACTTTGCCTCTGAACTATAACCATAAAGTGTTGGAAAAAAACAAAAACTTATCCTTCACTTTGTGATAGGGACACAAAAGAACTCAGAATTTAGTCATTAAATTAATATTTTTCCCAAAGTCTACCAGGTACATACACGAGGAATGTGTCTCTCAGGTTAAGAGACTTATACTTGCTCAGGTAAATGAACTTATGTTTCTTTCTGTAATTTAGATACTTTCCAAAACAAAAATAAAAGAGATTGAATCGGGGGTCAGGAAATTATAGCCTGTGGGATAAACAGCCTGCTGCCTGTGTTTGTATAGCTTGCAAGCTAGGAAGAGTTTTTTATATTTAAAAGATTGGAAGCAAAGGCAAAACAAGAGTTATATGTAAAATTATATGAAGCTCAAACTTCAGTTCCATAAGAATGAAGTTTTCAGTTTTGTCAATTAAAAAAAATGTGGAAATGTTCTCTCTTGTTCTAGAAAGACCCACACAAAATCCTTAGTGTTGCCTCTTGGTCTGCAGTGCCAAAGATATTTACTATCTGGCCCTTGAGAGCAAAAGCTTTCTGATCAATGAACTTAGTGAGACTTGGAAATGACCAAGTTATTTATTTTTTGCCTTTAAAGATCAAAAATCAATTTGATTCCAATGACTGACAGTGTGGAGATGTATGAAATGAATATATTGGTTGGTTGACTCACAAAATACAGACAAATTCTGATGAAAAATTATAAAGAGTGTATTTGAGATTTGAGAGAGTATAGTGAAATCTTGCTTTTGATCATTTAGCTTTCTTCCTCTACCACTGAACTTACAAGTTAACAGCTGCTCTTTCTCTCCTTGACTGTTTGAAGCAACTTAGTATGGCTTGTGTTGTTATGCTCATGGTACAGCAAATGCAGAAAACTCAAAATAATTATATTCCCATGTAAACAGAATAAAATATAAGGTTTAGTATAAACATATTTTAAAGTGTTTAGCATTAAAATAGTTTGGTCCTCTCTTAATGGGATACTTTTTTTCTTATATAAATTGTTCATTTAAAGTGTAAGAATTCTATTTTCTTCATTAATAGTTTTTTTTATTCTTTGTTCCATTTAATTTTTTTAGCTACTACTTAGTTGGTCAAGATGTTATTTATCTGGACTTACATGATAAAATAATAAAAAACAATTGAAAGTAATGCCAAAATCAACATGAAATTAATTGGCCGTATTATGGTAAATTGATAACTTTCTATTATAATTTTGAAAAGAATGAATTTTTCTAGGATTTTGTCTATTTGAATGCAGAACACTCTCTAATCTTGGTCTGGGCAAAAGTGTTCATTTACATATTTACATTTAGTTTATACATTTAAAAAAGCTTGACTTATTTTAGGGTAGTATAAATCTTCCTCAGTGAGTAAGTGCAAATCTCCTTCCATTCTCCAACCCAAACAAGGAAATACAATTTACGTTTCATTAGATTAACAGCAGAAAGCAGCCTTTCCCCTTCATGTGATGTCACGTTTTAACCCTGATGGTCACAACTTGAAACTGAACTCTACGCTCATTTTTGTTGAAAAATTTGTATTGTTTCAGGTTAGGAGGTTAGGTTGATTTTGTACCCTAATTGAAATAACTATTCAAGAGACTGGAGCACCATTCTTTATAATTCAGTGTGATCGTGTATTCCATCACCCAGCAGCTCAATTTCTTTCTTCTACCATCTGTTCTTTCTATCTTTCCTCTCTGCCAAAAATCGATAGAACTCAATGAGCAAAATTGAGCTTTTCTGTAACCCAACCATATTGGGATTATTTTGTTCACAATACATTGACCTAGTTCTTACACTGGTCCAGTTTAATTAGGTAAGCCCTCTGTTTAAAAAAATGCACATTTACCAAACTGTAAACATTAAATGAGTGTTATAAAAGCAGCCAAAATGTTATTGTTTCAACAGTCAAGATTTTAAGATGGCAACACTTGGCAAACATTAAACCACACACTGTCTGTTTTCAGCTTGGAAATCTCTTTATGCAGCAAGAGCTTTTCATGAGAATCAATTGTACACATCCAAGGAGATTGGATAATTAAATTTTTAAATGCAAAGAAGTCTGAAAATATTATCAGAGATCTTACATATATATGTATGTCTCTAAAGGCAAGTCTATCACAATATTCACAAAACCCTAGAATAATTTTCAGTTGCGCTCTTCCATTTGAAAACTCTATATAAAGTTTTTTGCACACATATCAAATCTATCTCAGATGATTGTTGCAAATATAAATACAGCAAATAGAAGAAAATGTAATGGCATTTTCTAGCAATCCCAAATCATCACAACATTTGCTGTTGTGAAACCTTATTAGCATAAAAAAATTGTGGCGAAAACCCTATAAATTACATTTAAAAATTCATTGCAATGTTCAGCACCTGAAGAATTATAGTAGTAGTTGCATGGTAACTACCCTTTAATTTTGTGTGTTCTTGTATTCCAAAAAGTTACTTTCGTTTTTTTTAAATGAAATGATAGGCTTTTATAATTAGGAAGATGGGCAAAATGTAAAGAAATGCTTATATAAAAATGCTTTGTTATCACAAGAGGTTGAGTCATTGTAACTTGGAGTACCAAGATGTGCTCGCCTTCCATAACTTATGTCAGGGCTGTGCTAACAAAGCTGTTTGCCCCTGATGTCTCATTCATCTTTGCAATTGAAGACTGAAATTGCAATGTGCTTGGTGACACTTACATTTGTCATTTTCTTTCATTTTTCTTTTTAAAACATTTTTTACTTTTCTTGCTAGAGCTCTCTTAGTAGAAGGCGCTTCATTTTTAGATAAAAGTATCCTGGAAGAAAAACAGCTTTAGGTCTTAGTATCTGCTAAATATAAAGCCATTTAATAAGACAAGTGATATCTTCTCTACTAAAAAGCTTTAAAGATTCATACAAAGGAATTGTTATTGGTTATGGTCAGTTTTAACAAATATCATCTCATTTTTAAAATTGATTTCATCGTTATTGTGTGCATTAATAACGTTGCACTCTGTGATCACATTATTTAATGTTACTGCCCAAGAAAGTGTCATTATTTCTGGGATTGATTGACTGGAGGCTATTCATCGTGACCTAACAGCAAAAAAGATGGTATTTTTGTTTTTTAGAGCAGAGAAGAAAATTCTGAAAAAAAGTTTTTTGAATCTTTTTGAATCTTTTTATGAATCTTTACATTAAAATCATAATAATTATTATTTAAAAAGCAATAAATTCATTAAAATTAATTTTAAAATCCTTAATGGCCATTTACATTTTGTTCAGTAATCAAGGTTTATAATAAAGAGCATTTATATAGATACATAAATTACGATGATTATAATGCTCAAATTTTAACATGGTAAACCAGTCATATTACATATCCTGTTGGCCAACTTATTAATTCTATTAATCATAAAATTAAGTTTAAGATGATTCATTGCTTTTACTCTTAAAGATTTGTGGCAGAGATAGGGCCCACAGCTTACATTTTTGACCAGTTTATGATGCTCCATTGTGTTCAACAGATAATATAAGTAGTGGAAAAACTGAATGGTCCTATTTTCTTCTCCATATTTGTGTATAACAGGAATGTTATTTACATTTTACAGTAATGTTATTGTCAGTGCTCGCTTCAGCAGCACATATACTAAAATAATGTTGTTTTCATCACTATACTTAATGTATTGGAGAACAATGTAGAGTTCCACCACTGAGTATACTTTCAAATCACCTGCTAAGATTGAGAAACAATGAAATAGGGACACCTAACTTCAGTGTAGCATCAATCATAGTAGATTCAACATTTTGTAAAGCTTGTCAGTGGTATCCATGCTCTAGTGACATATAGTTCAATACAGGCTTGAGCCCTCAAGAAAATAGTCTTATATTACAGCCACGTAGCAAATAAGCTTAAATCATTATCTGATAAAATTTTGATAATGAAGACAATTATAAATGTATAATAAAAGATTAACTCAAAGGGCAGAAAGACTCCTATATGCTGTGAGCTAGTAGGTATTATGGTAGTATCCCAAGGTTCTCATCAAATTCTAAAATAAGATTCTATTCTACTAATCCTCTAATTTGTTTATGAAAGGGTATAAGTTGGCTTATTAAGTACATAATTTCCATAATTCAATAGCCGTCATTCATTTCCCTCCAGGTGTAGAAAAATGTGATACTCCTTTTTGAAGCATACAGTAATTTCTTCTGCCAGATAATTTTGTAGAAATTCTGTTCTTTCCTTTCAATACTTCCTTGTGTGTTTGTAATATTATTGTTATCTTACTAATGAAAACAACCAGGGTGCCTGCGTGGCTCAGATGGTTGGGCTTCTGCCTTGGGCTCAAGTCATGATCTCCAGGACTTGGGATCAAGCCCCATGTGGGGCTCCCAGTTCGAGGCGGAGTCTGCTCCTCCCTCTCCCCTTGTCTCTTCCCCTGCTGTGCTCTCTCTGTCTCTGTCTCTCTCTCTCAAATGAATGAATAAAATCTTTAGGGAAAAGGAAAGAAAGAAAGAGAGAGAAAGCAAGCAAGCAACCCACGTCACAGAAGTGTTCCTGTCTCAAGTGTTAGAAATCAAAGCAAGCAAACAGAGATCTCTGCACATGTGGGCTGCAAACAGAAAAACTGAGTTTGTAAAAGTGCCATACATGAAATTAGTAAAAAGAGAGGGCTATACCCATTAATTTAGTTTGAATTTTTGCACAAGTCTTTTGAATATAAGGAAAAACAATCCTGGAGACACATTATTTCGTCTTACAACCTCTTTGTTTATTTTTCATCCTCTTTTTCAGAAGCAGTGTTTTCTAATTAAAAATCAACCTGGGGGCATCTTGGTGGCTCAGTGGGTCAAGCCTCTGCCTTTGGCTAAGGTCATGATCCCAGGATTCTGGGATCGATCCCGGCGTCAGGCTCTCTGCTCAGCAGGCGGTGGTCTTCCCCCTCTCTCTGCCTGCCTCTCTGCCTACTTGTGATCTCTCTTTCTGTGGAATAAATAAAATCTTAAAAAAAAAATACAAAACATTGTATTCATTAAGGGAATGTTTTCAAAATTAAGCCATTTCAACAAATGATCTCAGTATTGATAGTTCTTTTTTTGTTTGTTTCTTCCATTTGTATTTAGAAATGGATATTAGAGTAACTTTTCTTTTAATCTCTTGGAGTGATGTGAGGCTTGAACTAAGAAATGGAGACACTGGGAATTCTTAAACTGTATATCTAAATGACATAGAAAAATCTGAGCCAGATGACTGTCATTTCTTCCTGTCTAATTCTGTTAACACTGCTTCCAAGTTGTCTGTATTGTACTCTCCACCTCATAGTTTCTGCCTTTTCATAACTTTAATTGTCTCGGGTTCTCCTTACAACCTTCCCTCTGTGTCTGTTTGCTTGCCATATTCAATTCCCCATTTCTCTAGTATTCAAAGCCCCTAAGAGAGTAAATTTAATCTTTTCAGTTCGGATTCAATAACAAAATATTTCTACTGAAAAGAGTTATTGTACCAGATGAGGCCAGAGACTTCTAGAGTACCGACTTTGGCTAAGGCAGAGACCTCTGAACCATTAAATTGTGTTTGCATAACATAAAACACGGCAGCAAACTACTGTTCCTTTTGTTCAGAGGGATGCTGTGGGTGTGGTGGAGACTCAGAGTTTTAATCACTCCAGTCCATATTTAGCTGCCATCTGGACACCCCAACCACATGTCCCACAGGTAGGTTGAGGAACATACATGTCCTTTCTGGAGCAAAATCCTGAGTAGGTCTCCTCCCCTTCTAATTTTTTTTCTGCAGTCAATAATTTCCCTTCGTCTTCCAGATAAATTCTTTATTTCCTATCATGTCTTATAAGATGCATTATGCTTTTAAATCTGTCTTTTGATTATCCCATCTTTCTGCTCTGTCAGAAAATCTAAATTATTTTTGCAGTATTTATTTGGCAAATATTTTTGAATACTCACTATATGATAAACATTCTTCTAGGCACTTTATACAGTGATAAACAAAATAGACAGAAAAAAGTTCACAAAATACGTTGTCCATTATTAACTCAATATTGCTGTAACTTATCTCATCCGTCTTATCTTACCACTTATCACTTTCCGTATTTTGTATAATCCAATATCACATGTACTCATGTTTACTATATATAGTCATAAATAAAAAGTCTAAACTGGAGCCTTGATACAAAGCTGTACATTAAAATGAGGATTCTATGTCACCTGGGCCTAATGCCATAGGAATAAGGAATGTGTTAAAAATTAAGAGTTGTTGGGCGCCTGGATGGCTCAGGGGGTTAGGCCGCTGCCTTCGGCTCAGGTCATGATCTCAGGGTCCTGGGATCGAGTCCTGCATCGGGCTCTCTGCTCAGCAGGGAGCCTGCTTCCCTCTCTCTCTCTCTCTCTCTCTGCCTGCCTCTCTATCTACTTGTGATCTCTCTCTGTCAAATAAATAAATAAAATCTTTAAAAAAAAAATTAAGAGTTGTTTCTTGACTTATTGTTTCAAAGCATAAAGGACAGTGTTTCCTAATAGACAAGAACAAAGATTGTTAAGCCAAGTTGCCCATATTCTCTGCTTGAGCTATCTAGCACACACAGGATTTTAAATAAAATTTCTCACCATAAATTAGGAGTAATAATAGAATCTACCTCATAGGGTTATTGCTAGGACTAGCTATGCTAATATGAGAGTACATGGTTGAATATAAAAATAACATAAGTTGAAGTGGTTGTAGTTAACAGGTATAGTTATCAACAAATACACAAGTGTGTCCTTTCCGAGGTATAGGTAGAAGCCCAAGCACAAAAGAGAAATGTTTACTCAGCCACAGAATATTACATAAATACAATTCTGATTTTCATAAGTGTATAAGAAGCTTCAGAGATAAAAATATCAGATTTATTCTAAGAATTTTGTTGTAAAAATCTTGCTATTTTAGTAAATTCAGAATAAATCATGGCAATGAATTTATCAGTGAATTAAGATATAGGCAGAATTACAAGAAATGGTTCCCAAATCATTCAAGTATCTTTTATGAGTGTTTACCTTTGGTTTTATGATTTAACATCTCTATTAAAATAGTACTATATGAAATTAATTGATACTTTCCCCATATAAATGTCATTCCCTCAAAAGCATAAGTATGGGCCATTGGAAAAGATGATTCAATTAGAAAGTGATCAATAATTTACTAAGAAGATTTCTCCCAAACATTGGCCAACATGAGTTCAGAAAATTTAGACTGTAGAAAATATCTATTTATATTACTAATTTCATTGTTTTACTTATTTAAAATTATATCTAAGATAATATACTAATTGAGGGATCATGCTGTTCTGATCTCATTTTATGAAAATATTTTGTTCAAAGTATTTCTATGCATTTTTGATAGTAGAATGTTCAACATTATTTAAACTAAATTTGGTGTCACCACTGTTCATCATTTTAACTTTGCTGTTTCTGAAAATTAAAAGCAAAACCAAAAATACTCACTTACATAGAATAAGGACAGTTATATTTTGTGGCTTTGGTATATATTTGCTCTCACCACCTACTCACTGTTTGCTTCTTTAAGTGAGCTTTAAAAGGTATATTGCGGCACCCGAGTGGCTCAGTCGTTAAGCGTCTGCCTTCAGGTCAGGTCATGATCCCAGGGTACTGGGATCGAGCTCCTCATCGGGCTCCCTGCTCAGCAGCAAACCTGCTTCTTCCTCTCCCACTCCCCCTGCTTGTGTTCCTTCTCTCTTGCTGTGTCTCTCTCTGTCAAATAAATAAATAAAATCTTAAAAACAAAAAGCAAAAAACAAAACCAAGACACTTCCTTTCTTCCCTCTTTAAAATAAATGAATAAATAAATAAATAAATGGTATATATCTATATATCATAAGTACATATATATCATATGTAATAACATAGAAAACACAGACACATATATAAAACTTGGAATTTTAAGTTTATTCTTCTAAGTATAATTTATAGGATAAAGATAATTTTGTACAAAGCATACAAATCCTAGAAAGTTTGGATTTGGGGATCAACAATTTAGAATTAAAATGCAGCTACAATTTGTGTGGTCTTTGTCAAGTTATTTTATCACTAATATTCATTCTTTGTTTGCCTAGAAAATAAATTTTAATGGTCCTTGCAGAGGATTTGGAACTTGAGTTTCTAAAGGACTTACCAGCAATTGTATTAATTAATCACTTGTATTTTTCCTGACTTTGGTATACAACTCCTAATGCAAGATTCCAGCCTCTGTGTAGCTCTCTTCCCAAGTACTTCTGTGAGGTCCCAGAGTCTCATTGCATTTTCAATAACAAATCTAATTCAGCTAAGATGAACTCTCAACCAAACAATGCTGTTAGTTAGCTGTGCACCTCCATCTTCCTGGGGCCTTGTAGCACTAGGTGACACAGACACAGCTCTGCTAACCACTGAGAAGTAAGACCTTTTCGGAAACTCCTCAGCAAAGCATTACCTCTAAGATCTTGAAGTGGGCCGCGCTCTTGGGTTATTTGTCAGCAAGGAGAAAGGAATAGTTCCCTCCAAGTTCTGCTATGAAGGAGTAAAGCTTCTGTCTGCAATTTGAAAAGTGCTTTAAATAAAATACATCTCTCAATTTTTCCTTAAACCTCTCTTTTAAAAAAACAACAGAAAACAAGCCAGTCAGGAAGCATATGGGCCTAAAGACAAATTGAATGACAACTTGCTACACTTAGAAGCATTCCCCAATTTTTATCCCTGAAATTTGTTAGGAAATTTCTCCCTTGCTCCCTTCTTCCCAGGTCCTGAAACAAATGAGTGGTCCCCAATTCCTGAAACCGAGCCAAGTCTGGATCTTGTATTTGGCTCCAGCTCGGTATTCTGCTGTACTTCCTTGTCCACACCAACATTTGTAAGATCCTACTAGCTTGTACACAACGGATTAACTCCACTAGTTACTCACAGATAATAACAGCATCTAATTGTTTCTCTAGTTTCTCTTTTACTAGAGAAAAATGAACTTAATAAATGACATTTCAGAGCAAACTTTATGCACACAGGTGTTTCTGTGCCATAATATAGAAATATCATTAAAATATTATGTTTATAGTATTTAGTAGGAGTGACATGAAGCTGAATATTCTTGCTCTTTCAGTAACATGAAATGCAAAATATAAACATTTTATTCCAGGTAAATCCAGTAAAACCTTATTTTAAATACTGTATACCTAAGCAGGCTAAACTCTCAGGATGGGAATTAGGGTCAGGATTAAAATTAGTACAGAGCCAAGCAGTTTTTGAATACATTGTTGCTATTTTTAATGATAAGCTTATATCAGTGTGCTGGCAAATGAAGTATTAATAGCATCAGATGAATTTAAATATTGATTCTTCCGGGATATTTAAGAAATAAAATATATCCATATTCTCCCCCCTGGCAATTGGTTTGTCAACATTTTAAATATCTGTTGGCTTTTGATCTTAAGTGAAGTCAATATGCAAAAGTATTTTACTTATGAATGAGCATGCTTGTCCTGCACTGCTCTGGACCAGTTCCAAAGTCAGACCACAGAGATCAAGGTATTTCTACGATCCATAAATCACAGTATTTCTACGATCTCCAATGCAGAAAAGAAAATATACAGTATAGAATGAAATCATTTCATACATCACTTCAAACCACCTATTTCATGGACTTGCCAACAAATTTTATAGTGTAGCAAAGTAAAAAACCTTCTAATGGTGGTTTTCCTAAGGTGGAGGAGCCGGAACTCTTGGTGTCCCAGGAGTGTGCTTGGGATGGTTTGCACTATAGGAGGTGTTTGTAGGGTAAAGACTGTGTGCTCACATTTTTAACTCTGAACTGATTAAAAAAAGACTTCAATAAAAAGCATTCTTCCCTACTCGTGCCCAGGAACTAATTCTGATGAGTAATTCTGTCGGAGTAAGCAGAACGTGGCCTGTGGTAAGTTTAAATTCAGATAGGCTTGACACTTGCTAGCTCTGAGGGCTTACCCATGTTTCTTTACCTCTTTGAAGAGCAGTCTTCCCTTCTCTAAATTGAAATAACTCTACCTACCTCATAAAGTTATTACAAGGATAATGGATATAAAAGGTGCAAAGGGTACCTGCCATGGGTTAGAACTAAATAAATACCTTTTTTTCCCCCTTACTCCACAAAATAGTCTATAGTAAAAATATTTCAGTACCAATACTTGGTGCAATTTTGTTAGTGAGAATAACTATGGAATCACTATACTCCTCAAGAGTGTCCTTTTACTGTAATATTATAGTACCTCAGGTTTTATCAAGACCTTATAGCTACGTTTTGTGGTTTAAAAAGCCATGAATTATTTCAGAAATAAATATGGATCATAAATCAATCGTATTTTGAGGATCAGCTTATGATCTTTATGCCTTTATTCCTTCCAGTGTGAAAATTGATGCTTTCTATTGTGGGACTTTTGTTCTCTTGGTTTCAAGATTTCTTTTCTGGCTTTCTAAAAGCAGCAAAATATCCAAAATTTGAAATTTACTGTATTAAGTCCATTGGAACACAGTTGCCCACATCCAACTTGTAATAAGTAATTACCTAAAGCACGTAGTTAAAAAGGGTATTTTCAGTCCTCAAATTACTAGGACCATTAATGCTTAGATTGCATCAAGAGCTAAAAAAGCCTAGCCATATTTTTTGACAGTTTATTCTGTGGTTGAATTATAGTATCACTAAGTAACACACTTCTCAAACTGCAAATTGCCTTAATGTTGAATGCTTTTCTCTAACTGGTGTGAAGAGGTGGTATTCTAATTTTATTTCCCCCACAATTACTATGTCAGCTCGCTTAGAGATACAGCAAGGATAGGCTGATAGAGCTTTATGTAAGAATTGTGCATCTAAAATGTTTTAATAGGATTTATGTATTATTTCTTAAGGAAAAATATATTTATAAAGATGAGTGCTTCTAAAACAAAACAAAACACCCTATTTCTTTTAAATTACTGTAAAATGAAAAAGTGTGGAAGCAGTGAGTTTTTTGTTTGTTAATTTGTTTTAATTTGCTGCTTCTGTAAGGTTTAGCAATATTGAATGGACTGGATACTTCTGTGGGTACAGAAACAATCCTTCAATGTCACCATAACCGTATCAAACACTAAAATATCAATTAGAATTTTGTGAATATTGTACCTTTAAGACCTTGATGAGCAATTTGAAGTGGCTGTTCACTATGCCTAGTGGCAGATTTTTCTAAAGATTTTTTTGTAAACAGATGAAATTAGGCAAAAGGTATCGTCCTGTTCTTTGAAAAGAAAAAGAAAATGGGAAAAAACAATGTATTTTGAGCCAATGAAAATGCAAAAAGTCATTGCTTACCAGATCTAGCAAGTCAAATGAGGCTTGCTTATGAAATCATAAACTCTTACAGAGGTCAACTTTAAAAATCAGTCCATAAAATTTTCTATAATTTAGGACTGAATTGTGACCTAAATATGGATTTTAGAATTACTTGACATCTACAAAAACTAACATGTACAGTTTCCTTCTTTGCTGTCATCTTGTAGAATTACTATATTCTGTAGAAAACATTGTGTTAAAATTATAGAAAAACAAATATAATTCAGGGCATCAGAGCAATATGCAATGATCAATGAAAGTATAATCAGCAATGGGATTTTACTCAAACTTTTTAAAAAAAGATTTTATTTATTTATTTGAAAGAGAAAAAGTGCACGAGTGGTGGGGTGGCGGGGGATGGCTGAGGGAAACAAAAAGCAGACACCCCACAGAGCGGGGAACCTGCTGCAGAGGTTTAATCCCAGGACCCTGAGATCCTGACCTGAGCCAAAGGCAGATGCTTAACCAACTGAGCCACACAGGTGCCCCCTCAATAATTTTTTATTCACAATTTATTCAATCAATATTTTTTAAATACCTTCAGTGTGCTAGGCACTGTTATTCAGAGGAGGTACGAGGAGGCACAGACATGTGTTTTTACCCAGCTGACATTTATAATCTAGTTGTGGAAGGAATAGTAAAAAAAAAAAAGTTACAGCCAAAAGTAAATATATGGAGTTCAACCCTGTGGTAAATGCTATGAAAAAAATAGGATATCCTGAGAAAATCTAACATTGGGCTCTATCTTAGATTGTCACATCAGGGAAGCCATCACTGAAGCAATAACATTCAACTTGAAATATAAGGTTCATGGGGCACGTGGGCTGCTCAGGCGGTTATGCATCTGCCTTGAGCTCTAGCCCAATGTCAGGCTCTCTGCTCAGTGGGGAGCCTGCTTCTCCCTTGTGCTCTACCTCTTTTTTCCCCTGCTCAGGTTCTCTCTGTCTCAAATGAATAAATTAAAAAAAAAAAAAAGAAAGAAAGAAGGGAAGGAAGGAAGGAGGGAGGGAAGGAAGGAAGGAAGGAAAACAAGGGTCAAGTTAATCAAGTGGAGAGGAGAGGGATAGGATTGCAAGAGTCTGGACCAAAGTCATAGCATCTGCTAAAGACCCGAAACAGAAAAAACTATAGATCTAAGTATGGTGAAGGTGAAAGGTTAAAAAGATACTGACCATATCATGGTAGGGACTCAAGCAGAGGGAATGCATAATATGATAATATTTTAAGAGGATCCCCCTGATTATTCTGTGTCCAATGCATTGAGTGGTGTAGTTGAATTTATTTAGAATTATGTTGCATTAGTCCAGGAAAGAGGATAATGTCTCAAACTGGATTGCTCCTGGTGGCAACTGAAAGGTGTCTGTGAGCTTGGGATGTATTCTAAGGATAGAATTACTGTGACTTACTAAATTTTGCACTTTTCTATGAATTTTCCTGTAGTTAAAATCTCAACAGCATCTTAGTCAGAACATTAAAATTGCTTGAACAAGCTATGTGCTCTGGTTCTTCAGAAAAGATGGCTAGTGATACTTACACACACACACACACACACACACACACCATTAAAGTAAGCAAACATGCAAAATTCACCTTTTGGCTCTTTCTTAGCAGATGTGCTCTGCAGAATCCCCTTAACTTTGTTTGTTAGTAGTCAACGTGTGGTCATCAACAAACCTTGAACATGAATTCTCAGATTAACATTCAACAGGTTCTGAACTTAAGGCTTTTAAGATCCCTGCAGATGTTATTCATCTTTCAGTGACGAAGTATGGTATTTCAAGGATGTAGACATTTTTTCAGTAAGAAAAACAGTTAATAATTCTTAGCTATACCTGCATTTTCGCAGGTAAACAAACAAATTGTAAAGTACCGTTATAAAGATTTCGGAGAAGTAGAGATACCGGTGTGAAGGAAAAACAGATTTTAATACTCAAAGGAATGTTAATGATTAGCGTCCTTTCTAGAACATGCCATTTGGAAGAGTACATTTTTGCCTATGAAAATATTCCAGATAATGTTAAAATTGCATTAAGCATTCAATCACTTGGTCAGTATATACTAAACTTGAAAATTGTAATGCTGATTGCTAATTTTCGTGTGGGAGGATGTAAAGAAAAAATACAGGATTCTATACATGTATTTTAAGTCAGGGCAGGCAAGCAGATTGAACATTTCAAGTCTGGTTATCCACCGTTAGGTGAAAAGGTTAGTTACAAGTAAGGATTAAGTCTTGATATTGTTATACAGAGTCCCTTTAACAAAAGAAATTGAGATGTTCTTGAAAGGATTAACATTTTATGGGTCAGGATGGAGGACTATGACTTTCATTCAAATAAATATATAAGGAAAAAATCCTATAGCTAGAACACACAGCTGGCGAAAAACATCATATTCCCACATACATTTCATGTCTTTTTGACATGTGTATCTTCACTGTATACAGACTTATATGCATACAAACTTTCCCACAGAAACATGCCACATACGTAGAATTGGAATGTGTATTTTACAAATAATCCCCTCACAGACAATTCAGGCAATAAATACAAAGCAAAGTAATATAGCTATCTTTTCCTGTGGCTCACTCAATTATGAAACATTAATCTAACTAATTTTTTTCTAATAGATTATTTTGTAAATATTCTCAAGTCATATAATGACCCACAGAATGCTATCATGGCTCTAATGATAGCATTTAAGGGTCACACTTTAAGAGGTTTGTGATTACCTGTCAGGAGAGAAAGTTTGGAAAATGTACTTTTCTGCTATAAGACTCACAGATGGAGACTTTAAACTTGAACTGAATCCAAATAACTGAGTAGTCATGATACTCTTGTCACCTCAGGAAATATAAACCCCATTATTTCTTTTTTTCCCCCTGACACCTCATGTAAATACTGGTAACCATTGATTCCAGAGGATGATATGAAACAAAAATGAGAAAAAAAAAAAAACACAATAAATTTACAAAATTCCAATTGGAAAGAATTGTCTAGAAACCTTAAAAAGTTGGAATCGGGGCACCTGGGTGGCTCAGTGGATTAAGCCGCTGCCTTTGGCTCAGGTCGTGATCTCAGGGTCCTGGGATCGAGCCCCGCATCGGGCTCTCTGCTCCACAGGGAGCCTGCTTCCTCCTCTCTCTGCCTGCCTCTCTGCCTACTTGTGATCTCTCTCTCTGTCAAATGAATAAATAAAAATCTTTAAGAAAAAAAAAAGTTGGAATCATTATAATGTCCTCAGAAAGAAAAGACTTTAAATATATTTAGATGTTGCACCATTCTTTTTCTTTTTAAGTTAGCTTAAGAAATATTTAGAAGTAGGTATTTTACATGTGGTGTTACAGAGGCAAAGAAGTTCATAGACTCTTGCCAGTAGCTCCATCATAAATCAGATGTAGACTCAATATGGTTTCTGAATCTTCCTTGGGTTGGAAGCTTTCTGAGTTTTCTGAATCTTCCTTAACCCTAGAGTTAAAATGGATGTATTTGAAAGTAATTATATTGTGTTGCTTCAATGTCAGAAAAACATTATTAATATAACTTTAACAAAATCTCAGATGTCATCAGTAAACAGCATACACACTTTAAACACTTTTCGTGGATAAAGTAGAGTAGAAATATATTTAAACCATTTTGACTTCAATCTTTTTCATCTTCCCCTATGTCATTAAAATAACCTAATGAGCATACAGAAGAAGAAAGTGTTAAAGCTGAGAAGCCTGCATTTGGTAACTTCTTAAGGGCATATTTGATACAAGTTGACACAATTTCTAATCTTCTATTCAAGAGAAATTCCCAAAGTGGAAAAGATGGCCTATTTGAGGTCGAGTGTTTTTTGTCAGGTTGTTTGGGAAGAACAAGGCACACCTGGCCAAAACACATCAACCTCTTAAAATATAGAAGCTGTGGACTAGGAAGGTATAGAGTTGATGAAAGCTAAAATACATTCAAATTCTCTCAGAAACTTTGGAATAATTTAAAAAATATATATTCTATGAAAATCTAATGGGACTTGAGCACATTTGAGTCTAATTAAAAGAGACACTATTTTATGTAGTCTTGGTTATGCTGATCCAGCCATAGGAAGAATCCTGCATAATGAAATCTTGCATGGGAAAGAGTGTTGATAGATAGAGGTCTTGAGTTGGAAGTATGAGGTCACTGGTTTATATCCTGAGGAGAAAACCTGGACATATTCCATGAAAAACAGCTGCTTTTGTAAAATGTAATGTCTTGCACACAAATGGAATTAAACCGGCTACTGTCATTTTAAGGATTCCACAAGTCTCAAAGAGAGGTGGACATTTGGACTCAATGCTGCTTGAGCATGAAAATATAATTTTCCTTGACATAAATCAATAACGGAAGAAAATACACTGCAGTCAGAGTACATACTTTATGACTTGAATTATTTACATTTATTGAGACTTGTTTTATGGCTTAGAATATAGACTATCTGTGTTTTGTATTTATTTGAAATGGCTGTATATTGTATTCTTGTTTAATAGAGGTATTCTACAAATGTCAACTAGGTCAAGAAGGTTGATAATCTGTATCCTTTATGCATCTTTACCCTATACATGTACATTTGGAAGGGTGGTCTATCAATTATTTGAAAAGGATTGTTGATACCTCTGAATATAAAAGTGGATTTGCCTATTTCTCTGTATAGTTCTATCAGTTTTTACTTCATGGATTTTGAAGCCTTTTAATCAGGTGAATAACTGTCCAACTGTCATGTCCGTTTAAAAAAAATAAATAAAAGTGCAGGAGTTTTTCCCCCCGTCAGCCCTTGTAGAATTCCGGAGATCTCGCGAGATTTGGCTTCCTCCGGGAAGTGCGGCGAGGTCGGCCTTGGTTTCTTTGTTTTGTGAGACTGTTCTGAGGCCGGTTTTATCTCACCTGTCTCACCCTGCCCGCCTCCTGTTTTCTTTAAGTGCTGGCGGGAGCTACTATTTCAACCTCTTTACAAGGATACATTATTTTATCATTTTAGCAAGGAATAATTTTTTTTTTTTTAAACCCAGAACACCGCCCATGCCGCGGTTTTAGCTCCTGAATGGTTGTTTCCTACGGCCGGGGTGACCCGTCAGAGAGACCCCGGCTGTCTCCTGGTAGGTAATTCACCCTCCCGCCTGCACCCATGGGGGAGGGGCGTGGGCGCTCGTGCTCCGTCTCCCCGCCCCCGCGGCCCTGGGAGCTGGTCTGGTGGACTCAGGAGTCACCCGAGCATAAACCAGTGCAGAGAGCTGAGGAAAATGGGCAGGTTGCCCTAAGGCCCCGCTGTAGATATGCCACCTTGGGGCATCCAGCAGGGGCTCAAAAAGTGGGATTTGGAAGCCTCTTTCTGAGCCGTCTTCCCTGGAGGTTTTGTACAAACCCTTCCTGTGCCAGGGACATCGCAGTGTTTAATGAGTATTTCAGGCCACTCAGCAAGTACCCCCGTAGGCATGATTGGGGAATATGGTGGTCCCAGAATTTGGTCCCCGTCTGAAGGGGTTGATGACAAGAGCAGAGCATTCGATAGCGTCCTCAGTGTGAGTTCCGGGCCTGACTGGGCCACTGCGTGGCTTTGAGACCTGGATATTGTCCTCTTAGCACTGGGGCCCGGCTGTCAGACTGTGCGGCTCACAAGGCACCATGCTGGCGGGAAGGCGCCTAACCCTTCAGGAAGGCCTGTGGGCGTGGCTGGCAGGCAGATTCGAATGCGCTGGCCAATTAGCCAAGTCCGCCGAGCGTGCAGGAGCGAGGAATGACAGTAAGTGCGCCAAGAAGTTGTCATCTCCCATCTCAGTGCTAGTCAAGCCCACTTGACTACTCACACAGCAAAGCATTACAAGACAAGGACATCCGCTGATGGCCAGCATGCAGCCCCATGGCCACAGCCTTGTCAAGTGCCGTGAAGACCCAGCCAGCCTCAACGCACAGGACCAGTTGCCCTCATTCACTGGGCCAGCTCTGGAAAGACTCCTCACTCTCACCAAGACAGATGGACACACTCTTAGTCCCAAGGCCTGTATATATCGGAGTAATGATGTATCTGTGTGTTTATATCTGATACATATTACAATATACACAATGGCTAAACAATATATACTGTTTTACAAGAAAGACTTGGCCCAAAATGTACAGATACTGACAAATTTTAAAACCAGAAAGAAAGACCAAAAAAAAAAAAAAAGAGAGAGAGAGAGAAAGAACTCTTTAAACTTACAGAAAACATAGAGTGACTTGTGTTTTATTTTTCAGTTCTAGGCATATGATTGCAGTTCTAGGAAACTATCCAATATTTTTATTCAGACAATGCCTATTAATCAGTTTTAGCTGAATTAGATACTAAATATTTGTTACACCATTTTATAACCTTTCTTAGTTTCTTTTTACCTTATGTAGTTTTTCTTTAGTTTGAAAATTTATATTAAAAATCAGTTAAGGGGTGCCTGGGTGGCTCAGTGAGTTAAGCCTCTGCCTTCACCTCAGGTCATGATCTCGGGGTCCTGGGATGGAGCGCTGCATCCGGCTCCCTGCTGGGTGGAGAGTCTGCTACCCCCCCCCCCCCGCCTCTCTGCCTACTTATGATCTCTGTCTGTCAAATAAATAAATAAAATCTTTTTAAAAAATAAAAATAAGTTAAAATCATGCTAAGGAATCTACCAAAAACATGCAGCATCTTTATTACAGCACTGTTCCCTGCCAAAAATACAAAAAAATTGAAGACAACAGTAGAGCACAAAGAAATTGGTCTGGATTTGTTTTTCAGAATTATTAGCCTAGAAAATGTCTATCATTTAAAAACAATTCCCACCAAACTATTTTCCCCATTTAACAGCCCATTATTTATTAGTAAGGCGTATTTATAGTAATCAAAGTCTGCCATTAATATGATAGTATCTCTAAATATTTCTTGAAAATAGGAGTGCTGTTATATAAAAAGACTGTATCATACGAGGTTGAGAACATCAAATTTCATAAAGTTTCCCTAGGCAAATTTCCTCACAGCTAGACTTCCAAAGGGCTTTAAGGTGTTAATTTGAAGTCTAGTGTAATGAGAAATGCAGTATTCTCTCAAACTCAGCTTCTCATGGAATGCTTTATTCCATGGAGCATCAAAGCAAATTAGTGTTTTATGGAACACACTAGTGTTCATTCATTCATTAATATGTGTGTTTGCTTTCATTTGGCAAAGAAATAGCTTTACCAGTTCTTAGTATATAGATAATGGTATATAAATGTCACAGAAAATATTTTCTAGTATTGGGATATTCAAGATATACCCAAATTTCTGTTTACCAACGATAAGAAATACTGTAGAAGGTAGGGAGAAAGTAAGAGGCTGTATAATTAAAATTAAATTTCACTTAAGTAAATTTTGAACCTCGAATAGTATATGTACATTAAAGGGGAAGTTCATGGTAGTATTGTTTAATTAACAAAACAAAAATACATTTAATAAAAGATTGGCCATAAAAATAGTGTAAGGTCAAATACAAGAATCCATTTAAGCGTATGGATTAAAAAGTGCACCTTTTCTTTTATGCATTTATCCCTTTGGTAAGAAAATATGCTTTTTTATCCCTATTTTGTTGCCCTCACATGATTTTAAGGTAAGAGTTCTAAGGTCAGTGATAACTCTGATGCAATGTATTATTAAATCAATGTGTGTATTTTTTCTGAATGTTACAAATCAACTACTGATAGTTCAAAAGCTCTCTCTTTCTTTGATGTCTACAAAGATGATAACCAACTGTATATATGTGGATGAGGTGCTTTCCTGATAGACTGTCTTTTAAATGCATGTCTGTTGATAATTGGTACTTTTGCAATAAGAGCATTTCCAACTACCTGAATCAAGACTTTCATTGCAATATCATTTACTGGTTCCTGACAGCTAATGAAGTGGCGAAGCAGGGCTGATAAACTCCAGAGCCTATCAAGAGGGTTGAGTATAACATTTTTTAGATTCTGATTTACTAAATGAGGTGGAAGTCATTAAGTTCATCAAACAAACTCAGCTATGAACTTTTAAACTAATTTCTTGAGTTTTTAAAGGAGAAGTAATTTCTTCCCTTTGAGTGATTAGAAGTGATAAAACAATAGTTGTAATTGGGAAAGCTAGAATTTTTTTTGATTTTGTAATTCTAGTTTCTACCACTTTTTGAGTCTTATCAGTAGTGGCATCTAGCCTAACAAGACACAAATGCCTGTTTTAGATAATTGCCTTTAAGGAAAATATAAAATTAAAATAAATATTTAAAATCTTGGAAATCTTATTAAAGATATACTGCCACTTTGGGACATAGCAAAATACAAAGTCTGAGTTTTCTAAGCACGTTTCATGAGGTGGGAGTACGTAGGTTATTGTTTTCATAACAATTTATTAATTTGAAGAGAATTTTTAAAAATAAATACCTATTTTTGAAGAAGTGTTCCAATTTTAAAGATGAAAAATTATTTTCAATTGTTTAATCCAAACCTTAGTAATAACACTAATATTATAAAAGATTGGTAGAGATAATCTTCTTTTAACTATTTACATGCCAAAAAAAAAGTATCAGGAAAATGAAAGAATTTAGAAATTGGTGACCTTAGATAATGTTATGTTATGCTTTCATACTGACACTGAACTGCAATGATTAGAACTTAATACCACTAACACTTTCTCTTCTCCTGACTAAAGGCAAGTTTTACCTCTATTATTCTCTATTCAAACTAATGGGAGAGTATCATTTTAAATGTGTATTAAGTCAGAGATTAAAAGGAGATCATATTTCATTCTAAGCAATGTTTATTATTTATCATTCATTCTAATACTTTCATTAGTGTTTTGGCTTGGGGTTTTCTGTTGTTGATGTGAGAGGGAAACGATAACATTTTTGATGAAGTATAGAAGGAAGTTTAAGAAGAGATTAACTTATGCTGCTTTCTTTGCGCATTCTAAAAGAGGTAACTCTAGTTCTGAATTAGACTTTTGTTCTTGTGGGGATAAATGTCTGTGTCCTGCACTGGTCTAGAGAATATTTAGTGTCTGCTGTCCTGTTCAGCCCAGAGATGTGCTTGATTTTAATGGGCCCTGGGAAAGCAAGGATTTTCAACAAACATTCTGGATTCTTAGCTTCATCCTAGGCAATCACTGAGTTGTCCTTAGGGCTCTTAAACCAAACCTGGCTCACATTATCTTTAATTTCAATCCCAGAACATTTGTAAACATGATCTAATCTTAGAATACACTTATGCAGAATGTGCTTGGAAAACAAAAATTGAACAGTTTCAACTTGTCTTATTTCCTATATATGATAAAATTCTTAAATTATTTTTTGTACCAAGTAGATTTTAGAACTAATACCATGAGGTTTTTTTGCAAAAAAAGAGAGTATTTGGGCAGAGATGATTATAGGAAAACTAAAATCTCCCAAATTATCTATATAATAATACCATCTACTTCTTTGTTTTGTGTATGTCAAAAAATTATGAAATGTCAATGAAATTTTTTGTGCATACTTCATTAAACCATCTGAATTCCTCTGCTTAATAAATTCTGAAATGTGTCCACTCCAAAATTAAACACATTATCAGGGGAAACATATTTATAGTGTGTCATCATAAATAGGATATTATTGTTACTAAGATTGGAATGGACTCAGAACACATTGTATGGTTTTATCTAGAGATCATTTGAGTTCATTGATTTTTCAACACCCTCTGCTCCCATCTCTGTTCCATCCCTCTACAGGGAAATCTGATTCAAATAAAATCCTTTTATGGGCAAGCCAGAAGCCTTCGTAATCAATCTATTCTAGTTAAAGGAGTGGGACATGCCCAGGTATGCTGTATGAATGCCCTCCCTATTTACCTTAAAGCCCCGCCCCCTGCATAAAGACAGTCAAATAAGCTTTCAGGTGAACAACTTCTATTTCTTTAACTGAAAAACTCAAATTGTCTGTGTTTGTAACACCCAAGGACCATGCAGTTTAGAGAATGAAGAGACTAGAGTGGTAAGGGGAGCAAGATCAATTATGGGTAATCTAACCCAGATGCACTGTTACATGCTCATAAACATGTCCCTTTTATCCACCTAATCAGAAATGCATCTGTTCATTCATTTGATAAACTTATAGTAAATACCTTTTGTTAACTAAATCTATGGTTTTGGGAATTCCTACCACCAGCCACACACCCCTGCTCCTCTGATTTGGTTATTTGATTGATCCTTGAGACTGTCCATATGATGTGGACTTCCTTTTGACCTTCTCTCTCTTCCAACTCTAAGAAATAGATTCTTATCTCAATCAAAAAGAGACACCTATGAACACTGAAATAAATACATTCTCCAGAATGTTCACACTTGAATGTATCAGTTTTTGTCCATGAATAAGGAAGACTTCTTTCCTCCCATAAATATATCTTGGGGTGGGAATAATGGAAAAATACTGATGAAATACACAGTGTCTTTCTTAAGTAAAAATTAATTTGCTCAGTATTAGAAAAATTCAAATAAATCATTCTTAAGCAGTTTAGCACAATTCTTATAGTGGGCGTATATAGCAGATAACAGGTAATAAGTGGTTCATAGCTTTTTAATTCTCCGTATATGAATATTTTCCACTGTTTTGTTACTGGAAAAATGAAGTAAGCAATTTGTAAATGCCAGAAAACATTTGCTTCCTTATAGTTATGTGTAATATTATAGTTATTTGAAAAAGACCCTGAAATGTACGCTATGGTACCTGTAAATAATTGACCAGGACTGCCTGAAAAATTAGGCGTTCAATTGTATTAGTTAGGTAAGCCTCCTTTTTGTTCTCTTTAACTTTGCTAGTGATAATACAATGCTTGCTTCTCATAGGCATTTAATGAACACTGGCTGGTAATAGAAACCTGCCTGTAGAGAAACCTTATAAATAATTAAAACATAAAGACAATCAAAAACAAAGTTTCAATCTCTGTATTACTTGCCTATCATCCAAAACACTAAATTAAACTAGTGTGAATTATAAAAGAAGGATCTACACTTTAATTGGAAATTTTTAGTGACTAATAATCATCTTGCACAGAAATGAGTGATCAGTTGCAATGCATAGTTGTATTAATCACTTTTATTCATATTAAAACATTTAATTGCTTTATGTAATACATTTAAATTCATTTTTATTTTTCCAAGAAGTAAAGATTACAGATTATGTATGTATCATGCATTAGTTTTTTGTACATTGTTAGCAACTTTTATGTTTTGACTATATATTTTACAAAAACTTACCAAGGATCGGGCAGCAAAAAATTAGGAGAAAAATTAAAGTCATAGTTTTTCTAGAAATTTATTAAGAAAGAACATTAAACTAAGAGCCAGGAGAATTTAAAAGAAACCTGACCTCTGAAGCTGTTTATGCTTTTTGTAAATGGAAGTGATCAGACTTCATACTCTAAAGATTTTTTAGATATCAAATTCAATAATTAAGTGCATGGTTAACCATTTCTTCTACAGATAATGACACATATGGCACTTTGCTAACTTTATATCTAAGAGGACTAAAGCACATATCCATGCAAATGAGTGGCATGCAATTAAAACATTAGTGTATGTTGTGATCAGAGTGGATGGGACATCAGAAGAGGGAGTAACACCTGCTAATTCACAAGGCTTTCATTGGAGGTTTGGCCGCTAACTGTACCTTGAAGCGTGAGAACAGGGAAAGTAAAATGGAAGAAAGGAAGGGGCAGACCAGGTTTAGAGAAGAGTAAATTTGCCATTTCTGATAGAATTCTGGGAACTTACAGAGACAGGCATAAAATAAGATAGCAGAGGAAAATTAGGGACTGTGCCTTTATATTCTATTCAGGGACCCTGGTCTAAGGTAACAAGTGGTGGGTTCAGGCACCTTAAAAGTATTGCATTTTTGAAATGTGCTCTGGTCACTTTGTATGGTCATGCCTTGAAGAATATATTGAAGTTGAGAGAAATTGAGATAGGGAACCAGTTAAACTATTGCAATTGCAGTAGTTTTTGTGTTTAATATTACTAATTAAACAAAAGTCTGAAAACTTGATTCATATGGTTGTTGTATGTAAAATGACCATAATTATATTTATTTATGCATAATTGCATAAAGAATTTTAAAAATTAACCAGTTTAGGGGCGCCTGGGTGGCTCAGTGGGTTAAAGCCTCTGCCTTCGGCTCAGGTCATGATCCCAGGGTCCTGGGATCGAGCCCCACATCGGGCTCTCTGCTCTGCAGGGAGCCTGCTTCCTCCTCTCTCTGCCTGCCTCTCTCTCTGCCTGGCTCTCTGCCTACTTGTGATCTCCGTCTGTCAAATAAATAAATTAAAAAAATCAAAAAAAATTAGCCAGTTTATTATAATTTTATAGCCAGGTTGTAAGTAATTTAGGGTTTAGATGGCATAATTTTATTAGTCATTTGAATGGAACATGTAACTAATTAGAAAAGCTAGAATATAATCTCAATGCAATATGTAGTGCTACATTTGATTTTTTTATAGATGCTTGTTAATTATTTACCTGAGTTTTTTTTTTATTTACCTGAGTTTTTGTTGAGATGTTTGTTATTTACTTTACCTGAGTTTCGTTTACCTTAGTTTTATTTACTTTACCAGAGTTTTGTTATTTTACCTGAGTTTTTTAAACAGTTAAGCTGTTTTAAGTAATATTTTATTGAGATACTTGTTTCTATGTGCCAGTAATAAGTATAAGCCAGGGAAGTGTTCCAGAACTAGAAAAACAAAAATAAATAACAGCATATTTTAACTCCAGAAAGGGGGCTTAAGAGATGAAGGAGCGATTAACCTACATTTGTACATGGCACTGTGTTTTACAAAGGAAAGCATAGTACACTGTCCTTAAAAGGTTGGGAGAGGCTTGACCTAGATCCTCAAAGATGAGTAGATTTCCCTATGCACATGAGGATGGAAATTTGAGAGCACTGGGAGAAGAGAGAGCCCGTAGGCTGTGGTAACTATAGATAGAATACCCTTGAGTTAATTGAAGATAATCCTTCGTGTGTATGTGGTTAGAAGTATACCTTGAATACAGGTGTTAGTTGTGATGATGATGATGGTGGTGGTGGTGGTGGTGGTGGTGGTGATGTCAACTTTGTACTTTAGCTGTACTTTCTCTCTTTATGGACATTTTCCAATAACTTAATAGCCATATAGATTCCTAGAGTTTATTTCAGTAATAAACTATTTGAGGATGAAAATTTTATGATTTGTTAACTATTTGGTTACTAACTCTGTACTACCTAAATATATGAAGGTATGTGCTAGATTTTAGAATTCTATCTGAAAATATTTATGCTTTTGCTATATTGGGTATATTCTCTTAAAAATTTATGGTTTGATATTTCTCTCTCCCTCTCTTCATTTAAGATGGATATGTTTTTCTATTTTATTATTTTCTTTTCCTCTTTTTCCCATGAGATTCAAAGGAAAGGGATGGAGTAAAAGTGCCTTTTTTCTCAAGAAAAGAAAGATTTTTCTGGAGGTAGTGCTAACATGGTTTGTTGGGGTAAACCTATAGAGGGAGTTCTGTTAGAAGATGATTATAATAATCCAAGAAATTATGATGAATTGAATTATGACAATGACTGAGGATGTAAGCAGAAGAAAATACACAATAAATTATTACAGGTTTATATAACTGAGGTAATAGAATGAATCTGTGGATGATGAAGAGGTTCTGGTCCATGATCCTTTGGATCAGTGATACCTACAACCAATTTTAAAACATACAGAAAGGTGATGATATCAGTAATGGAAAGAAGAAAAGGGAGTGAGTTCTGTCCAAGTCACAACTCTCAGATATCTGTGCACTATATGAATAGAGGTTTCTGATAAACTTTTGTGTGGCCTTCAGAGGGAAATCTATCTTGGAAGATAGACATTTAAGACATGTAAAATTCTACTAGTGACAAAAGAAACACTTGTAGAAAAGATTACCAATGGAGTTACTACTGTACAAAATAGTTAAAGTACAGAGCATTTAAAATAATATAAAGATTTAAGACATAGAATGGGGTAAGAGCAAAAGAACCTGGTGTCCTGGTGTCAGATGGGAGTGGATATCTTGACATCACATCACACTAGTTCTGTGACCTAGGATATTCCCAATATCTATCTGAGTAACATTGCTTGTGAGAAAAAATGGGAATGAAAACTGTTACCTCACAGCGTTGTTGTTGTGGGAGACTAATGAATATACCTAGAAATCATTCAGCAGCTTTTGGTATGGAATGCTCTTCCACATCTCATTCAGCTGGTCAGGGGCTTACAAAGTCTTACACATTTTTTTAAGGCCAGGTTTAATTGTCAAGCACTTTCTCTAAGGATTATCTACTTCTCCTGGAGGCATTAATTTTTCCCCTCTGTTAAATTTCTTAGCTCTTATTATTCTCATTTTTGTTCATTTGGTTTTTGCTTCTCTGCAGGCATTTGTTGAACTTCCATCAAGGTTTTATTAATCTTTATATTCCACATAGCTGTTAGCCAATGCCCATGTGTAACACATATATAAAGACTGGATATATGTTGAATTAGATTAGACAATGAGGAAATAACTCTCCACACATATTTTTCACATTATAAAAAGAATGAAAAACAGAAAAACAGATTAATATTACAGGTAGGCCTGCTATTGATGTTTTACAAGCATATTGAGGAAAACCATATTTGAGGAAAAATATACTGTCCTTCCCTGACAGTGTGGTTCATTGTGTGGCATCTACCAGCATAGAAGCTGGGCTTGAGCTGGTAAAGGACCTTCACTTTTCTGAAGCACAAATGTGGGCACCTTATACCTTGATCTGGGAGTCTGTCCAAGTCAAGAAGCTGATTATTCACATCATCTACAAATAAGAAGCATCTGTCAGAGGAGAGTCCTGGCATAAATTCAATGTGTTGGGAGACATTAGAGATCAGACTATTAGCAAATAAAAAGAAAAGAGTTGGAAGAATTTTGAGAAATGTTCTACGCAAAGGTGTTGGGATTGTGTTTATATAGAGTGTTGTATGGCCTCTGGCATGGTCTGAGAAAGTAGTAAGGTAAAAGTTACTCTTAGGTCAGGATGTTTAAATTTGGTACTTATTTTGAGTGTTTACTGATACTGAAATTAGAAGATAGATTTTTCAGGGCCCCTGGGTGGCTCAGTGGGTTAAGCCTCTGCCTTTGGCTCAGGTCATGATCGCAGGGTCCTTGGATCGGGCCCCGCATTGGGCTGTCTGCTCAGCAAGGAGCCTGCTTCCCCCTTCTCTCTGCCTGCTGCTCTGCCTACTTGTGATCTCTCTCTGTCAAGTAAATAAATCAAATCCTAAAAAAAAAAAAAAAAATAGAGGAAGAAGAAGATAGATTTTTCTAAGTATATTTGAATAATAACTACCAAACTTTGTAAATTGAGAAAATATACTCAGCATCACTAAAGAAATAAAAACATGTAGACATCCACGAATATTGACTCTGTTGATGTAATAGCAAGATGCACTGGCTAGAAATGCTAGGAACAGAGTTCATCATTGACAGTTTATCTTAGAGGAGTAGTTGCCAAATAGAAGTCTGTGGAAAGTTATTACCCTTCTCTGTGATAGTTTTAAAATTAAGTCCTTGGAGGGGCGTCTGGGTGGCTCAGTCAGTTGAGCATCCAATTCTTGATTTCTGCTCAGGTCATGATCTCGGGGTCCCTGGGATTGAGTGAGCCCTGCCTCTGGCTCCCTCGGCAGGGAGTCTCCTTCTCTCTCTCTTTCCTCTTCCTGGTTGCACTCTCTCCCTCTCTCTCTTAAATAAAAAAATCTTTTAAAGAGTAAAATAAAAGAAGTCTTGGAATAAAAATAAAGTAGTAAAAATAAGGTAAAATTTTCTACAATATAAATTAATTCATATCTAAGAATTATCTTTTGTGTGTGTTTTCTTCCTCCTCTTTTTATTACTTTAATAAAATACCTTCTTTTTTGTATGAAATGATACAATAGTATCAATAGTACTTGTTTCTGTTATTTTTATAATGAAACAAAAAGTGGCCAACTTTTAGCTCCTATTTTGCTTTGGAAATATTTTTGGTTTATGAAATTTAGGAAGCACTAAAATGTGAGATCCAAAACTTTGGACCTTAATGAACTTTCCAATATTTACAAATATCTGGATGTAGTCATCATTTAGTCAAAATATTTGACTTCATATAGATCCAGCTTTGACTTCTTTAAATGGGATCTTTGACTGTTCTATGAAAGGACAAAGTTCAAGTCATGGAAAAAGGGCATAAGTCTAAAGCCATGAATGAATACAGGCTTTGAATCCAGAAACTTGTAGGGTCCTATTAGCATCCACGCTATAAAATTTAGAAGAAGGGTAAGAAAAAGGAGAAAAAGAGAGTGAGAGAGAATGAGAAATGGAAGTCAGAAATATGAAGAACAGCATGACTATTGTTTGGATTTGAAGGTCAGGCAGTTCTTCATCCTACTATAAAAACGTCTGACTCTGGGCGGTCTTGCATTCTAGAAATTTATTGATTTTATTGCCTTTTTAGAATCTGACCCGGTTTTTGTAATATAATCATCTGTCGAAATCTATTTTTATCCTAAAGATAATCAGTCTGCAGGAACATTCTAGCTTTATTACGTAGAGATAAGTAGTCATGTATGATTTTGATATAAATTCTCCCATCTTTTTTCTTTTTATGTATTAAAATAAACATTTAGGAAGAGCATCAGTTCATAAAATAATTTTTCACATTCTTAAATGATGTACTGATAGTGCGTTAAAACACTAACTTTTTTTTCTTCAAATGTGGCTACATTATAGACTATGATGAATTCAGAAAAAAGATCTGAAAATTTATAAATAAATAATTAGAATGAGAATTAGAATTGACTCATTAGGAAAGATCATGGTTCTTTTTCCCTAATTAGTTGGTGGGATACCTTCTTTTCTCAGTTATAAAGAAATATAAAATCCTTGGTAGGGAAGTACCATGAGGGTCTTGAAAAGACTCTTTTCTCAGTTATAAAGAGATAAAATTCCTTGTAGGTAGAAATTGGATTTAAAAGGAGTGATTAAGCACAATCAAGTATATTTGAAAGTGATGGAAAACACAGTTGCTAACCCATACTCCAGGAAAATACTGCCTTTTTGCTTAATGAAATGATCTGGCAGTAACATTTTTTTTTAAGGTGTTTTTTATTTCCACTGTGATGTCATACGTAAACCACTACAGACTTCTCTAAGTTGTCTGTATCGAGGAACCAGTGATTCTCGCCGCACAAATTTACAAAATTTAACCTGTAACTTATTTTTCAATTGGGTGAATATTTTCATTGTTTGAAATTAAAATATAGATATGAATTACATTTATTATTTAAAATTTAGGTTACAGGGGCACCTGGGTGGCTCAGTGGGTTAAGCCTCTGCCTTCAGCTCAGGTCATGATTTCTGGGTCCTAGGATCAAGCCCCACATTGGGTTCTCTGCTCAGCAGGGAGCCTGTTTCCCCCTCTCTTTTTGCCTGCTTCTCTGCCTACTTGTGATCTCTCTGTGTAATAAATAAATAAAATCTTTTAAAAATTAAAAATAATAAAATTTAGGTTACAGAAGTTGGCAAACAAAAAGAATATTTCACATTCTTAAAATGGCATTTATATTTAATATTAATGTAAACCAAAGAACATATTGTTCTTCTTATTTATCCCTTCACCGGGCAAAATTGTAGTGTTAACAAGTTAGCATATTTGGCAGAAAAGTAATTTTTCATTATGCTCCATCTGGACCTTAATTTCCTACTTCTAGTCAAGAATGTTGAACATATTAATGTTTTACCTCTACTTATTCACACAGATGATTGTGTGCTTAACTATGTAAACAATTGTTCTAGGTATTTTACATGAATTACTAACTTCACTTTCATAATAACTCTTAGAAGATGTATTATTAACCCCCCTTTTCCAAAAACTGAGGCCCAGATAGCATAAGGAGTTCATCATAGTTTGCATAGCTAGTAAGTACTGTGTTCTGACCTATACCTGGGTGACTCCATGTCCTGTAGATATAGTAGTTGTCTTCCTGTAACTACTTCCACTTGATGCTTAGAGCTCCCTTATGTAATTTCTATGTGTTTCCAATTAAAATCCACCTTTTTGTCTTCTAAGGAATCCTCCTGTTGCTTAATATTTATGTATTGTCTTGGTTTAGACCCAGCTGACTTTTTTTTCAGTTTGCCTAACTCCCTATGTATTTGATTTCTCTTGTATTACTGTAGAATTATTATAGATTTTAGTATTGGAAGGAATGTTGAAAGGTATCTTCTCTATTTGATAATTAATATCTTCTTGAACAGCTATTCAGCCAGTCAGTGAACATATCCAGTGACGTAGCCCCTGCTTCTTGTAGTGGTCCTTTCTGTCCTCACACAGCTCAGGGTACATGAAATTTCAGTCTTATATTGATCTCCGTAGCATTGATTATTTGCAGTTACTGGGACACTGGTGAGGGGCTGGGATTTAAATTCAGATATCATGTAGTGAATTCTGTTTTTTCTCTTTGAAGACTAATTAGCTCTCATTTATTTCAGATATAACTCATGAATGAAATTCTCATTCCATCTCTCCTTCCTTCCTTCCTCCCTTTTTCCTTCCTTTCTTCCTTTTTTCTTCTTTTCTTTTTTTTTTTTTTGGTGGGGTGTAGGGAAGGATAAGGCTAGTCCAATATTTTACTGTTTTTCATGAGTGAATTAGAAAATAATCTTTTAATAAATTGTTAATTCTTGTATTTTTATGTATTAGATAGGTGGATGGATAGATAAATCAATAGATAGAAATGGACATTCAATTTAATATTTACTGACTAGTAATAAGGAAAAGAAATCATATGAGTTGTGAATAGTGAGCTATTAATTCTGTATTTTCTGATGCGAGGGAATGTTAATTCTGGTAAATAAGTCATTTATATGAATGATTGACAGTGTGATAGAAGCAATCAGTAATTTAAGCAAACATTATAAAGAAATTATTTCTATGAGAATTTCTTGGAGCATGCATTTGAACTAGCTCTTAAGAATCGATACTTTCTTGTTAAGGTGGTGTATTATTGTAGATGTCAGAAACAATGGAAGCAAAGGCTAAAAAGGGGCAAATGCAGAGCACATTTTCCTATAGGATGCAAGACATGAGGGAGGAATATTGGGTTAGGGTCTAAATTCAAATGGTAGTGACCTGGCTAAATTAAGGAGTTTGAACTTTATCTTCCACTGAAATAGCATTTTTGGTAATATGGAGAAGGCAGTAGGAGAAATCAATAAAGAAGGGAAATTTGTCAAAGGGTTAAAGACCTGGGGTCAGGGCTGGGACAGAGGAAGGGTCTGCATTGCTGCTTCCTGTCCTTGGAAAACACATTCTACATTTTGTGGATGTTGATGAAAGGGTTCTACTATTTGTGCATTGAAAAAATCTGAATCATTGATTCAGAACACAGTTTTGGAGAATCCTCAAATTTCTATCCCATGGAAGGGAGTTTGTAGTGGCATATATACATAATTTTTTTTGAAGCCGATAGTTAAAGAAAAACTCTTTGGTGATTCTCAATTGCCTTTCTAAAGTAAAAGTGGACTTACAATTAACATTATTATTTTTTAAAAAATCTTTTTCTCACTTATGTATAGGTCTGAAAGTTCAGCATTTGTCCCTTTATAGCTAAAACAAAAGAATGATAACAAACTGAAAAATTTGAAGTCAGATAGTAAAATTCATATAACTTATGTTTTCATAAAAACCTAACTTGGTTTGGGGCACCTGGGTGGCTCAGTGGGTTAAAACCTCTGCCTTCGGCTCAGGTCATGATCCCGGGGTCCTGGGGTCCAGCCCCGCATCAGACTCTCTGCTCGGCAGGGAGCCTGCTTCCCTTCCTCTCTCTCTGCCTGCCTCTCTGCATACTTGTGATCTCTGTCTGTCAAATAAAAAATAAATAAAATCTTAAAAAAAAAATCTAACTTGGTTTTTCTATATATGTCAGTTACAAAATATTACAAAAGACTTAGATGGTAGAATTAATGATTTCATGGTCAAAAAGACATGTAAAAATTTGTCACCGAAAGGAAGCCCTACGGGTGCCTAGGTGACTCAGTCCGTTAAGCGTCTGTCTTTTGCTCAGGTCATGATCCCAGGGTCCTGGGATTAAGCCCCACATTGGGCTCCCTCCTCAGCAGGGAGTCTCCTTCTCCCTCTCTCTCTACCTCTCACCCTGCTCGTGCTCTCTCTCTCTATCTCAAATGAATTAAAAAGAAAAATCTAAAAAAAAAAAAAAAACAGAAGGCTTAAACAACTAAGAGTTTAAAATGTTTCCCCCATACTACCTCTGCTCTTTTGGCCCCTATGCTTATCCTTCTAGATAATGACTTGGAACAGATGAAAACTCTTGAAAAAGTCTTTGTAAAATTATAGACATTTTGTATACAATGCTGAGCATTTCTTTCTATCATTGCATGCAGAGAGATTCCATCAGATTAGTTGTGTGATGAGGTATTTCTGTCCCTTTCTTTTGAAGGAGTGTGTGGTCTTGAGTATGAAATCAGCAAACTAATGGGTGTGATTTCCATTTCAATGAAGTGTTAAAAAAGAAAAAAAAGGCTCCTGTATGTTTCTTAGTACCATCAATATGAACAACCACTGATTGGTAACTGCAGTAGGCAATAGTTAGATTGCCATGAACCAATAGCCCATTCTCATGTAGGATCTCACATTAATACCCAATGTCTTGCTTTGTTACCTTGCAGAAATGTTGGAATCCAACAATGTGATCACTTTCAATGGCTTGGCCAACAGCTCCAGTTATCATACCTTCCTTTTGGATGAGGAACGGAGTAGGCTGTATGTTGGAGCAAAGGATCACATATTTTCATTCAACCTGGTTAATATCAAGGATTTTCAAAAGGTATCTTTATTCTAATATATACACTGTAGTTCTTTTAAAACATCTCAACCTATTTAACAGTTAATTCTCTAGCAATTTAACAGTGTGATAATTGGAAAAATTGTTAAAATTATTTTATCTTTTCAGATGCAAGTAAAAGTAATGCACTAATTTGTTTATCACAAATCAATGGATGCAGTAAACCATAAAAATCATCAAGGAAGAAACTATAGTCTTTTCAATTTTTTATAACTTCATCTTGTCCTTCCATATTTATATAATTTTTGCTGCATAAAACTAAATATCTGGATCATTATAGACATATATCATAATTAATGTCATGTGTGAAATGATGTATATATATGTATGTATAAATTTATACATCTCTCGGGGAGGGGGCGCCTGGGTTGCTCAATGGGTTAACCTCTGTCTTTGGCTCAGGTCATGATCTCAGGGTCCTGGGATCAAGCCCTGCATGGGGCTCTCTGCCACGGAGCCTGGTTCCCCCTCTCTCTCTGCCTGCCTCTCTGCCTGCTTGTGATCTCTCTCTCAGTCAAATAAAATAAAAATATTTAAGAAAAAAATATTTAAACATCTCTCTGTAGTACCAATAAATACAGAGTTCACCAGTCATCATACACATGCCTAATCTGGTGTGTCACCTGTTTTTGTAAAATGTTTTTTGGAACAGAGACACTCAGCCATTTACATATTGTCTATGTTTGCTTTCATTCAACAATGGCAGAATTGAATAGTTCTGATAGCGATCATCTGGCTCACAGAGCCTAAAATATTTACTATCTGGCCTTTTACACACACAGTTTGCCAAACCCTCATCTAGAAGATCAGTTTCCATGTGAAGTTTTTACAGATGTGGTCATTTAGACACTAGAAGTCTATTGGCTTTATCCTTATTCTTTATAGTGTTTCTGGCTTATTTAATTAATAATTTGTATACAGTTCAGAAAATAAAAATGGATTGAAAAATTAGTGGAAATTATGCTACTGAGTCCATAGGCTATGTTCAAAGTCAGTCATTTTTTCACAGTTAATATTTCTAGTTATAATTCTCTGAGGGACAGAGATCTTTTATGCAATAGCTTTTGTAAGAGTGCTAGTATAACATATTTTTTAAGAGTACATTCACGTCAGTTTTTATGTATGTTAGTTTTGCTTCTTAACATTTAGGGCTTTAGAGTGGTGCTCCTTAACTTCCGATAAACTTTAACAGATTGGACAATAAATTTTTAAAACTAACTGAAATCTATAAAAAGCTTTCGTTCTGGTTTGAGAATATTTCTTTAAGGATCAAATGAAGATGAAATTCAAAACTGATTGTTTTCTCTAATAGAGTATACCACTGAACCTAAAGCTTTTACTTTATTACTCAAACACTAAAATTCTGACAGTGCATAAAGATTTAAGTCATTATATATATCATATAAAACAGCAATGCCCCTTACTGATATACTTTGGGATTAATATATGGCATTTAAAAATCACCTTTGATATTTCTTTTTCTGATTTTTCAATCTACTTGATTTCTAAGTCTTCTCAGATCATAGCAATATCGCTAAGGTTATCTGTTACATAAGAAAACTGGTTATCTGTTTAATTTTCCTTAAATGACAAAAGTATTTACCTTGGAGTCCTTTATAAATGTCATAAAATAAGCAGGTTTTGTTGTTTAGTGAAGAGAAGTCATCCTTTTTATGTAATGAATGAAAATTCTAAGAAGATTAAGAAAATTTTTATATCTTAATAATTATATCAGTTCAGATTTCAGTGTTTATAACACTTATAATTTTATAAAATTCATATATGTATAAAAATAAATGTGCATGTATCTGTAGATAATATATGAGTACATAATACCTCGGAATATGTATTTAATGTTTACCATTCTTCTCTAAATAATAAAATAATAAAGATTTTTAATTTAAATAGTATGTCCTAATTTTCATGGAGACAACCTACTGTTTTATAGATGAGGAAAGTCCCAGAGCCATTTGTATGTCTGGGATATAACCACAGTATCTTCTACTAACTAGACTTGTAATAAATATATACTGAAGTAGTGAATTAATTAAAGTTAGGTGACTTGCCCAATGTCATACTATTGTTATAGCTCCTGCTCTTAAGGTTAAAATCATTATTCTAATGGAAGACATATTTCTAATTATAAAGCATCTCATTCCAAACATATTATTTAATTATATCACACTGTCTGTAGGGCAAATGCAGTTTACTTAAGAATTCACATACATTTGTCTATTAATATTCTTCTTAACCTATGAATAATGTTATTCAGCATTTTCTGAAGCTTCTACTCTTGTGATAAATTTTATAGGGGTCACTTTAGGATATCATAAATAATTCTTGAGGGACTTATAATATTAAAGATAAGATAATGAACAGATAAGTGCATAGTAGGCCAATCCTTGTTAGAGACAACATATTTTCCGATTGGGAAGGACCATGAAAAGATTCTAGGCCTTGATAAAATGGTGCTATTTCTTTAAGGCATAAATGCTTCCTTACTAAATAATGAGTAAGAGGGGCTGCCATGAATAGAAGCATAGAGGCATGAGGAAAGGAAAGTGTAATATAGATCATGAAGCCCTTTCAATATGAGAATAAGAAAGTTTGTCATTGTTAGTTAACTGAGAAATTTTTGAGCAAAGAAGACAAAATATCAACAGGTTAACAAATGTAACTGAAAAGTTAGGAATTATTCTTTGTGGAAATTATTACTGTTAGAAATGACAAATACATATATTTTTAATATAAAATAAATATACATATTTATTCCACTGACTTACAGTTATCCTCGTTAAATTGCTTTCCAAAGTAGGATTTTTTAAAAAAATTTTTAAGGATTTTATTTATTATTTTAAGGATTTTATTTTTTTAAGGACTTTTTAAGGATTTTATTTTAAGGAATTTATTTAAGGCAGATCACAAGTAGGCAGAGAGAGAGGAAGGGAAGCAGGCTCTCTGCTCAGCAGAGAGCCCGAAGTGGGGCTCGATCCCAGGACCCTGGGATCATGACCTGAGCCGAAGGCAGAGGCTTTAACCCACTGAGCCAGCCAGGTGCCCCCAAAGTAGAATTTTATATGCTGAATTTGCTTTACTCGTGCTGTATTTTAAGCTTTATTTATTTATTTATTTTTACTCTGGAACTCTAGAAAGTTGAGAGTTCATACTCCTTTAAGTATGAGAGAATTAATAAATGTTACCAAAATTATTTTCATTAACATTTGACATAAGAGAGAAATGATAAAATGAGGCCCATGCTTCTCAACACCAACAGCCAAGAGCTAAAAAACCATGAGAAAAAAACTTGCCTGTTTTAATTAAAAATTACATGTTTTAATAATCTGTAAGTTTTATGTAATGTAGCTGGCAAGCTTAATATGAAAGTCCATAAATCTTAGCCCTACACTGTATTATTATTATTGTGTCTTTAATAAAACTTATATTTTAGCCTCCCATTGTAAACTGTAAGAATAGATCTCTTGGGTTTTCCATAGCCAGTGTAAAGATGGGGCTGTGGAACCTGTGGAACGAACTACCCAGCATTTGGCTGTAGGAATTCAGAAGTCAGGGTAATGTGAATTTTAAGGATATGCATTTACCATTGTTATATTGTTTTTTATTATGTGATTACTATATAAGAACTTTGTGGAACAGGTCAAATGATATTTTTAATTTACATACAAAGATATACATGAAAGGAAAAGCACATGAAAAAGAAAAGAATACATGAATTAAAAGCTTCAAATGATAAAAATGACTGCATACTCAAAAATTTCTAGGGTTTTTAAAATGTGACATGGACCTGAAATGCATGTGTTATGCTATCATAGGTTATTTCAGTATGTTCTATATTCTTGCTTGTAAATTTGTTGTATTTTGTTTTTTGAGTTTCTAGATTGAATATCACATCCCTTGTACAAGTTCATGACCATATATATTGAATTATCAAGAGGTTCCCAAATAAATGATGATCAGTCATTTTGAGACTAAAAGATATCTAGCAGACATAAATGATTGCCACAATGTTTGGATTTTTTTTTACATAGTTTTTTTTTTTTTTTAATTAACTCTTACCAGAAAAGAAAGATGAATTTAAAAAAAAAAAAAAAATTTTTTTAAATTTTAAAAAAATTAAAAAAAAATTAAATTGTTTTGCCCCAATACAGATAGTAGTCATTTGAACTGACCTGGAGAACTGAAAAATTTTATATTAAAATTTAGGGGATGGTATTTACATTAATATTATGAGGAAAATATACCCCTAGTCCTCTAACCTACCAAAAAAGTCTTAACTACCACTGTCACTGTAGTCATAGAATATAGGAACCTTTCAAATTTAGCAAAAATGTTATCAAAGGATGAATGTGATATATTAGGGATGAAAACACAAATGTTTTTCGGTTAGTGTAAGTTTTTCCCACAGTGGTGAAGCTTTTAGAGTTATTTGCTTCTTCATTTCCTTCTTTATCACCAGAAAGTATACAATGCTACTCTTACCCACTGTCCTGTCCAAAAAAAAAAGATTCTTTTCTAAGATGGGGTTTTCTAAACCCTCTTAGTGGCTCATTCTAGTGTGTCATGCTGAGATTTGAATTAGGGAATAGGATGCAAAGTACCCAGTGTTTAAATTTCATGATCGGGGCACCTGGGTGGCTCAGTGGGTTAAAGCCTCTGCCTTCAGCTCAGGTCATGATCTCAGGGTCCTGGAATCAAGCCCAGAGTCCTGGAATCTGCTCAGCAGGGAATCTGCCTCCCCCTCTTTCTCTGCCTTCCTCTCTGCCTACTACTTGTGATCTCTTTCTCTCTGTTAAATTTCATGATCACTATTTCATGATAAAGACAGATTGATTTAGAAGAATGTAAGCCACATGTTATGCTTATTTCTACCTCTCTTCCCCAGATTTTCACATCCTCCTCGTGTGCCTGATATTTGTCTTCTCTACACTACTTAGCGCTGTTGACTACATAAATTCTGTGTTGCTCAACTTTCATAAACAGCAAAGTCTGATGGGTAGACAGAGATGGAATGATTTAAGTTCATATCAATTAACTGATGCCACTGCAAAGTCTAAGCTGAAAAGTCCCTGTCACATAGTGTTTTGTGGAACTTTATCTAAGTTGCCCCAACTTGGTGTTAACAGTCTGTAATGTTGGATCACTTAGAGAACTTAACGTGGCATAAAGTTGTGTTTTTCTCCATCCTCAGATTGTGTGGCCAGTATCTTATACCAGAAGAGATGAATGCAAGTGGGCTGGCAAAGATATCCTGGTAAGTATCAGTCTACTAAATCATCTCAGTAATTGCATAAGTGATCTGTTACTCTATCATCACTTTTGTTCAGTATTATATTAAATAAACACCATACTTTACCTGTGTACTTAATTACTTTAGAAACAAAATGTTTAATTTCAGATATTGACATTTTATTTAAAGAAAGTAGGTAAAAGTAACAACATGCCTAAATAAAGCAAAAATATGTTCCCTTTGAGGATTTATATATATGTAAAAGTTAATTGACAAAAGCAATTTTGCAGCATATGTATTCATATTCAGTAAGTCACCTTCTTTGTACAAATTGGTTTTCATATGTTAATTCCTCTTGAATTCCTTTTGGATGATATGAAATTTTTTTACTTCTGAGTCACGATTAAATTACCACTCCTTTTTTTTCCATTCTATTCTTTTCTTTCTTTTCCTTTCCTTTCCTCTTCCTTCCTTCCTTTCATACACTCTGGTTTCTTAAATAAATATAGATTGAGTAATGACATAACAGGCATTGTCCTGGGTGCTATGGAAAAAAAAGAGGAATTGTAAGCAGCTCTACAATGGTTTTACCATTGTAAAAAGATATAGGCCATTTTTCCTAAAGTAAACTTTCGTCAGTAAAATTAAGTGGGTCGCTGTTTTGAGATATAGCCAAGTTTAGCCAGCTATAGCACAGATCATAAAAAGCAGTTATAATCATTTAAATCAATAAAGTAAAATGAATTATAGGATTGAAAACATACATAATTTGTATTATGTTATGTTTTATATATTTTTGGATTTCTAAAACAAGAAAAAATCTAAATGTTTTGTTTATATATTGGTATTTAGAAGAAATTTACCTTAGGTGCTTAAAAACATACATTAACCTGAATGTATATATATGTAGGTATGTAGATATTTTCAAGGGACACCTTGATTGATTGATAGCAGATGCTCAAGATGATGTATATGTTTAGAATGATTCAGAGGTGGAATCTGAGTTCATGGGGAAAGAATGCCTCAATCTGGTAGCAGTGTTTGCTGTAGGTAAAGGAAGGTAGTTAAAGGAGCACAAAGTACAGATATTCTCCATCCTTGATTAACTATGTATTAGCAAACATGGGAAATTTCATCCTTGAAAATTTTATTTTAAATACAATATTGATAAGTTACATTACACCTTCATAGCACAATAAACATTTTTCTAATTATGTGAAAGTGGACCCAGAAAAAGTGTGTTCTATCAAATATTAAACCTTCCCAAATTGATGTATACCTTAGGACTATTGGAAAGGTAAAAAGAAAGAACAATGAAGTAGGAGTCCAGAGAAGTTAGGGATTTTATGTTGATACTCCCAAGGACTCATTAACTCTACTTATGAAGTACTTTAAGTTTTGGAATGCTTTATTACTTTACCCATTACATGAGACATTACATGTAACATTACATGTTTTACAATTGTGACAAACAGGATTAATAGTTTTTGTGAAAATTATTTAAAAAAAGAAAATACTTCACAAGTATAAGTCAAAACACATGACTGAATACACAAAGAATTATTAACGTCACAATGCCATGTTTACCTTTAACAGATTATGTTGAAAGATTTCAATGTGATAATAACTAAGGACAGATAGAAATTGATATTTTACTGGTGTGACTTTTAAAAACAGACTCTTTTGGGGGCACCTGGGTGGCTCAGTGGGTTAAGCCTCTGCCTTTGGCCCAGGCCAGGATCCCAGAGTCCTGGGATAGAGCCCCACGTCGGGCCCTCTGCTCAGTGGGAAGCTTGCTTCCGTCTCTCTCTCTGCCTGCCTCTTTGCTTACCTGTCATCTCTGTCTGCCAAATAAATAAATTAAGAAACAAAACAGACTCTTTCTCTTTCTATCAAAGTTTAACAAGTGAAGACATGGAAACATATAATTATTGAGAATCTTTCCTGTGTTGAGTACTATGATAACTTAAATGCTATTTTGAAAATGTAATTTTAATAATAAGTTTATGAGATAGGTATCACTGCCCCCATTTTCTTGACCAGGAGATAGAATGATCCAGAATATTCATTCAAAATCTTTTCATTCAAAATTTTAGAACATTTTGAGTACTATGCTAGAAGTTGAGATCAGAATTTCTGTGCCTCTGATGATGTGTCATATGGCATATATGGATTTGAACTTGCCTATTAACACACAGAAACTAAACAGTGAAGATTCTACTTAATACCTGTTCTGGTTTCATGAATGGTGTTTGACATGACAACCACCTCACAGCATTCCTGTAAAACTGAAACAATCACAAGTAAAATTATTATATAGGTTGTAATGCGTGATACAAATACTAGCTATTAGTATTATGGTATATTTAATAGAGTTGCTTAGGCAATTTCTAATGAAAACATCATTAATGTAATTAATTTGGTCCTCTTTAAAGATCATGACCACTGAGGTGTTACACTATTCTGAATTTAATTCAGTTTAAAAATTAAAGATAATCTGAAACTGATCTGACCAAAAATACCTGGATTTTATAATAAGCTCTATAGCCAAGTACAGAGCATATGATTTAATGAGTGAATCAGCTCATTCATTTGCTAAGATAGCCGATAATCTTTTGTGTTTGTGGTTTCCAAAGTTCACCTCAGTACATTTACTTCATATTTTTTGGTTCCCCTCTGCCTATCCCTCCTCTCCTCTTCTTCCCTTCCCTTCCCTCCCATTCTGGTATCAGTTCTAAACAGAGGGATTCTGGTGTTAGCCCAGATGCAGTGAGTTCAGCAGCTGCAGTAAAGTGATGAGCTGCACAGTGCCCTATGAGTAACCCTAACTGTGACCTGGGAGGTTTCCTCCCTAAGAAGGGCAACTTTAGTTCACTATCCAGGCTTATTGAAAATGCTTATGGGATTCAAAATACTAAATTAAAAGGAACTAAGACTTGAAGAGTTTGCTATCTGATACAAAGTATTAATGGCACCTGACCGTTTCATACTGCGTTGTAATAAACATGCTGACAACTTACAAATCGTGTCACATTTGTTATGGTAGAGACAGATAATTATGTGTGCATTGAAGAGATGTAAATTTATGAAGGTTTAATGGTATGGCAATATTAGTCATATTAATCTTTTCAAAAGTGAACTAATTAATGTAGCATGATAAAATGTTCTTTGGTTATTATTCTATATTCTTTTGAATTAAATTAATTCAATTGCTATATATTTTGTTTTCTCTTTGTTAGCACTTATTTAATGAAAGAAAAAACACAATAGTTTTCATGTATTTTTGTTCAAAAAATGTATCTTTCCTCTAGCTCCAAATACTAAACACCAAACACTAAAAGATACATTCAATTATTAAAATATATTTCCTATTATTTTTCTGTTAACCCATTTTATTCCTTTAATAGTGCTTTTCATTGGCCTATAATTCAAAATATATTTTACACACTCCAAATACATTTTGTTAAAATTTGTTTTCTTTTCAGGGAGCCTCATTTATGTACTTCAATTTACATATTTATTTTATTTAAATAAAATACATGACATTTATTCATTATTTTGGACTTTAATATACAGATGCATTTTTTCCATTTCTTTCTTAATATGTGACTTTAGAAAATAGCAATTGGTTGATTTCCTGGATACGATTAATATTTTTACCAGTAATTTCTTAACCACTTAGAAATAAAGACTAAGCATAAGGAGTTTTTGATAATTTTCATTGAATATGATTGATTTTTAAAGTGACACATAGATTGATAGAAATTCTGCACTCTATCTTGAGTAAATAATAGTCGGCTGTGACATGTGGACAGAAATTCCTTTCAAAGAGCGCCTGTGAATGCTGAAAACCACAGGAATGAGGCTTGAGTAGTTTTTGCAGCCATTAGGACTGCAAGATAGAATTGTAACCAAAATAAGAACTGACCTGAACATTTAGAGAAAAGTAAACTAGTGACCTCCTTGAGTGCACTCCATGGATTCTAGAATCTGCGTTTACTGTTCCCTCTGGTTTTAGTGTTTTCTTAAGAAGTCCTCTAGAAATAAAGTTCCTATATATTTTTTTAAAGATTTTATTCATTTATTAGAGAGAGAGAGCAAGTGAGTGAGAGCGCCTAAGCAGGGAGAGCAGCAGAGGGAGGGGGAGAAGTAAACTCCCTTCTGAGCAGGGTGCCCAACACAGGGCTGGATCCCAGGGTCCTGGGATCATGACCTGAGCTGAAGGCGGAGACTTAACCAACTGAGCTACCCAGGTGCCCCAATAAAGCTCCTTTAAACAAACCTTCCTGGAGGAAGTGCTGCCTTCTCGGTATTAGATTCAGATGCAAGAGTACAATAGGAAAAGTGAGGCAAAGACACTGACTGATTTTACATATCTTGAAAGTGGATCAGTCTTAAATATGGTTAAGATGGCTAAGATGGCACAGCCACCTGGGAAGTCAGGATATGCCCTAGATTGAACTTACATAGTTCCTGTCCATCCATAGTTCCTTACCCTACACAGTTTACCGAATGTAGCATCATACAAAACATTGAGCCCCTTCCCATTTTCCCAGGCGGCTGGAAAGATACACACATCATTTCTTATGGCTCAGTTTTGCATCAAATACTTATGTTAAATCAGCAGCTGGAATTCAAGTAACTATTCCACAAAGATGGACTTTGTGGTAAAGAGGGAATCTGCAGTCTGGGAGACATTTATATTCTCTTTCTTTCTTCATCTATGTGTAGTTGGAGGGAGAGAGAGAATAATGGATCTTAGGCTGCTAATAATGACATTTCTGACAACATCATTAATCTGTATTTATTTTTTCCCATTGTGGAAGTGAATATACCAGATATAAACTAATATGCTTTCTTGGTGTAGTAGGTTCTACACTTTTATATAGTTGTGGCATTTCTATATGAGGGGAGTTAAATGCTCATGAACTTTTCCATTGTTGTAACTTGAGGGTTGTAATTTGAAAAAAATTATATGTAATATTATTGGACTGAGTCCCTGAATAAGGAGATAAATGCAATCCAGATATCTCTATTCTGACTGCTATTATTCACCTTTACTTTCATTTGTGATATTTTTTCTGGTCCTTAAAATCCACTTTGTTATTCATAATAACATTTCTATTGAGGGATTAACTTCCTTGACCCTGTTTTGTAAATGAAAACAATACATGCTAAGCTGGTAAAAGAATCTGTTTCGAATCAATAGCTCTCTGTATCTTCTTTGTTTATCCTACTAAACCATCTCTCTTTGCACTAAGTTTCAATAAAACCAAATGGCAACCGTATGACTGTTAGAAATATTTTGAACATCATTGGAAATCAAAATTTCAACCATCTGAGATGAACACAAAAAAGCAGATTCTCATAACATTGCTATTGTTGGATACATTTCAAAGCGTATTGTCATGCACCTGAATTTTGGGACATTTTTCCAATTCTTGAAGGATTTATTTTTATATTTTTGCCTTTAGTTGTTATTCATTTTTAATGCTATGATGTATATTATAACATGTCTATCAAATTTATCATGGCTCAAATTGCAGGGCCTTAGCAACGCTGTTTTTTGCCAAGTGAATGCAGTGGAGAATTTGAAGCCATACAGGCATCTTAAGTTTCATTATGATCCAAAATGCACATTAACCCTTGAACTTCATTTACTTTTCAAAGGTCAAAGTTGATATCAACTTTTTAAAATTTTTTATTTTGTTTTAGGGACTTCAAGTCATATAACTTTTTTTTTTTCATTTTATTTATTTTTTCAGTGTAACAGTATTCATTCTTTTTGCACAACACCCAGTGCTCCATGCAAAACGTGCCCTCCCCATGGAACTAGAGCGTATCATGCTTAGTGAAATAAGTCAATCGGAGAAAGACAACTATCATATGATCTCCCTGATATGAGGACATGGAGAAGCAACATGGGGGGGTAGGGGGATAGGAGAAGAATAAATGAAACAAGATGGGATTGGGAGGGAGACAAACCATAAATGACTCTTAATCTCACAAAACAAACTGGGGGTTGCTGGGGGGAAGTGGGATTGGGAGAGGGGGAGCGGGCTATGGACATTGGGGAGGGGAGGCGAACCATAAGAGACTATGGACTCTGAAAAACAACCTGAGGGTTTTGAAGGGTCAGGGGTGGGAGGTTGGGGCAACCTGGGGGTCATATAACTTTTTAAAATGATAATTGAATTCCCTCTTAATTCTACAAACATCTTAGGTCTTCATTAAACCTCAAAACCTTAATGTATAATTGTTGGGAGATAATTTTTCATGGTTCTTTCACACAGTTCTGCACATCTGATGGAATAGAGGCACACTGACTGCCTATTTTGCAGAAAATCCTAAAAGATACTTATACAGTGAAGAGACCTGGAAGGTAGTATCTCTCTCTTAAAAGGCTGGTTTGAAAAAAAAAAAAAAAAAAAAGGCTGGTTTACAGTCCTTGAGAAATAGAGTCTCGCTTGGTACAAAGGGCAGGTATGCTTACTGCCCAATACAGTAAACTAACATCTCTCACAAAATGTAATGGCCAGTATGCTTCTGAGTAGTATAAAATATTCAGGTTCCCTTAACCCAAGGCTCCTCTGCTGTAATGCACCTCATTGCCTGTGTAGGTTGTCACCTGGCCCTTTTCATTCTGCCCACTGGGAATTGGAGCTTGGGGAACTAGCATAAGAAATGCTGATTCTAAGACTATTGTTATTTTTGTGAGTAACAATGTCCTTTATCTCTGATTCAGGAACCATGTAACTTCTGCCAGCATCCATGAAACTATTTTAGTAACTTTTTATAAGTGAGACAAAATCACAGACCATTTACAGTTCTTGACAATATTGGTTATAATTTCTGTGGGCGTTTTAAATGGTGAAAGAATACGGTCACTGTGTTTATTTTTAAATATGATTCCCATGATGAAATCTGATGACATTCAGGTGTACAGATCACTGATTTTTCTTGAAAGCCAGTAAAAATCTTATAAAAGCTACAGGAATGAGCATAGACTTTCATGCACATGCATATATGTGTGTGTATTTCTGCTTGAGGGTCAGTATCAGGTAAACTGAGCAAAATGATTATAGTTTAAATTCAGCGTTCAGAAGTAATAATAATGTGGTGAGCATAGTAGAACATATAGAGTTGTCTAATCATGTTATAAAACTGAAAATAATGTAGCATTGTGTCAACTACACTTCAATAAAAAAAGAAAAATACCGTGTAAGTGGACTAAAATATATATGTATATTTTATATATAAATGTATGTGGGAGTTTACTCTATATACCAGCTATTGGTCTAAATGCATTATTTTTATTAACTAATTTATGTCACTCATATTTGGTTATAAGGTACATATTTTCTTTCAAAGCAACTGAAGAACCTGTTTTGTATTTTAGGCATAAGATATATGGAAAATGAAGCTTTGTCATTAAAGTGTTTTTAGAAACTAGATTTTATGCATATTTTCGATTAATATTTTTTCTAATATGGCAAAATAAGATAGTAATTATTGTATTTGAATTTCCATGGACCAGGTCTCATATACATAAATTTAGGGTTTTTTTTTTTTTAATCTTTTAGATTCAGGATTAAAATTTAAATGCATTTGCAAAGTAAGGCTAGCACTTAAAATAGAGACAATATATAAAAACTCACAGAAGGTTTGGGGATTTTAGATTGAGTTGTTGTGGTGGTGGTTGTTGTTGTTGTTGTTAACTGGAAATTTTAATTGTATCCTTCACTGGTTAGACTGAAATTGAAATATTTGACATTGGTTGACAAACTGTTATGTAGATTTGATTACATACTATGTATCACTCAGGTATCAGTGTACATACTTTCAGAGTAGAGTAAGCATTTTATACTTTGTGGGGTTTGTTAGAATGATTTGGATAGTTCTTCTGGGATTTTGGCCATTGACTTCTAACTACATAGTTAGCAGGTGTTGCCGGTCAAACTGACATGTAGTTTCTTTCCTTCTTTTTCCCCGCTAAAGATTTTATTTATTTATTTGACAGAGAGAGAGATCACAAGTAGGCAGAGAGGCAGGCAGAGAAGGGAGGGGGAGGCAGGCTCCCCACTGAGCAGAGAGCCCAGGACCCTCATGACCTGAGCCGCAGGCAGAGGCCCAACCCACTGAGCCATTCAGGCACCCCTGACATGTAGTTTCTAATAGTCCTCATTGGCATTCTGCTTCTTTATGCACTTGAACATCTTCAGGAATGGATTTCTACTCATTTCTGAGTGTATGTTGACCATCATATCATAAATTTAACATCCCATAGATTTAACTCTGGGAATATTTTTCTTGGATATGCTCTATCTCAAGGCAAATAGGCCATGATCAACATTTGACTATTTTTCTTTGATTTGGTCATGTAGCAATAAAAATCTCTCTTTGTCTATAGTCCATCACAAAACTTCCTTAAGTTCTATTTATATCATATAATTTTTATATATTTCTCTTTACCACATTTTTAAGAGTGGTAAGGAAAACAGAATGCAAAATTACAATATCTAGAATTTTGACACTATTTCAGGAGACTGAGAATCTTAAGTTTTCTTTTTAGCTTTTATGTATTCAGAGCAGAACATTCTTGGAGATTGTCATAATAACATTCAAATTGAGTGCTAAACATACTAAATATATTGTATTCTCTATACTGTATGCTATATTGATGTGTGTGTATATGTGTGTGTGTGCCTGTGTGTGAATCAAAATATTGTTTTAGTTTTGTGTTTGTATATGTGCTGCCAAAGCGAGCACTAGTTTTGTGTTTGAAGTGATACCAACATTAATATAACTTATTGGTTCTAGATCTTAATATGCCATTAAAAGAGAGGAACCATTCACATTTAGAAACAAATACAATGATCAGCTAATAACTTGTGTTTTCTTTTTAAATGGATCAAATCCATATTCCCTTTATATCACATATCATAGTGAGCTGTTTTATGGTAGTAAGGTGTCTCCTTTTCTAAGTTAGGGTTTGATCAGAGACCAGAACTTGTATGAGTGATGTTAAAAAGGATTTTATTACAGGGATTTGACCTTATACAGTTGTGGAAGATGGTGGAGAATTCTATGGATTTCTGCAATCTATTGCCACTGAGTCAAGTAATGGTCCTGAAGTTGTTGTAATCACCAGGACTGGCATTAGTGAAGAAAAGCTCCCATGAAGTTGGAAGAGCAAGGACAGACTGAACCCCATAAGGATAAACTGGGATCTATGAGGACAAACTAGAATCAGTGTCTCTTTCACTACTTGCAACTTTGTTGAGTTGGCTGACCTACAGAAGAATTTGGTGTTTTCTGCTATGGAGCTGCACAAGTTCCAGGACCAGGTCTTAGAGAAGCTAACAAATAAGATCGGCAGAAGGTGAAGGAGCTGCAGGCCTAGATGCTACCCCATGCTAGCAAGGTGGTTGGCCAGTAGATCAGAACAACTTTGAGAATTTTATGGTTGCAATTCAACTTCTGCCTTCCACATCTCACACAGATTTCTTTTACGGTCAATCTTAACTAGTTTATGGGAAAGAGAATTCTAGGAAATGTAGTTCCAGCTTATCTAAGTTGACACAGTACAGTTCTGTTACAACTATTGAACAGTTGCTGTGTTCGCGTTTTGACTGACAGTGATTTATGCCATGTACCACTTTAATGAAAGAGTAACTATAATTTATAGTCCTCCACACTTGGAAGACTGGAATTTCATGAAAATTCTAATGAACAAAATATAATTTCCCTTTGTAACAAAAGTGGGTACAGATTAATATTCAGTACCAATTCTATTAAATCCACCTCTCCTTACATCAAGTATGGGCTTAAACTCTGTTATCTGTCCTTAAAAGGAAGAAACAATTCATATAGAGTTCTCACCCAAGTCATCCCACAGTACAGTGAATGGTGTGAGAGCTAAGCAAATGTGGAAATATTCATATCAAATAAACATGATTTCTTATTTTAAGAGTAAGGTAATAGCTAATGATTGATTAAAAAGTACTAAGGCATTATGCCTTATACCTTTATACATTATACCTTACTCTTTTAAGAGTAAGGTAATAGCTAATGATTGATTAAAAAGTACTAAGGCATTATGCTCTATCATTAATCCCAGTTTAGTTGAGACTGAAACTCATAGATCCTAAATAACTTTCTGATAGGCACACAGCAGATGAAAAATGTTGCCTGAATAATTTTAACCCAGGTGTGACTAAACTTTTAAAGCATCAGATTAATACCTCCATGTTATTTTTATTTTGTTATTATTATTTCATTACTTTTGCTCTATATGTTTTTTTAAGTTTATTTATTTATTTATTTAAGTGATGTCTACACCCAACATGGAGGTCAAGCTCATGATCCTGAGATCACTAATTTGTATACTCTTCCGTTGAGGCAACCAGGTGCCCGTATATGTTTTTCTTAAATTCTCTGAGAATATCTTTTCAAATATAAATACCTATCTTTAGAAAAACTAACATTTTTATAAAATATTAATAAATATAAACAGATTTTAAAATTTTAAAGTTCCAAATTTTCATTGTATTCAGAAATTATTTACAAAATTAATAGATGTAATACCTATGCACACATATATCTATTTGTGTATATATATATTATAATATAGATTATATATTATATGTGAATTATTGTAAATGGCCAAGAAGTCTCCATTTATTAGAAGCTATGTTAAGAGAACATTTTATATTATTAACTATATAACAGCATTTAGTACTTTGGACATTAAGTATTACAACCAAAAATTTTTTCATTTTTCATATTAGACAAGGCAGAGGGTAGAAGAGAGGTATATGTGAATGAAATCAAGTATTCCTCTAAAATCTGGATTTCATTTTTATTTTTTTTTCCTCACAGTTGTATCTCATGTGATTAAAGATGAAGTTCATCTCCTTGAGTATTAAATTCTATTATAATAAAGCATATATGTTAGAATTAAATATGCCAACTACTTCTATCCACAATAAACATCTTTAGATTGTAACTCTACCTACTTCGTGTAAATCATGGACTTAGTTGCTTAAAGGCATAAGCTTTAAGTACTCAACACATTGCATAAAATTGGAAACCACATACTGTCATTGAAATCAGAATAGGGATTTTTGACTACTTAAATAGTTCTCCTGGCATGGCAGGAAAATATTTAGGCTGATTTCCATAATACTTTACAGTTGTATGCATTCATTTGAATAAAGATGAAGAAAGGTTATACTAGGTACATATTGTGGACCACTCAAAACCAAATAACTCCAATGAATGGTGCAAATGTGATAATTAGATTGATAGCACAATATAAAAAAAATTTAAGCTAAAACGTGGATATCATCAGTTTCTCTGGTCCAAATGGAATCTCAAAGTGAAATTGCTTAAAACTCCTTTAAAGAGTGGGAGAAAATTGTCCTGGACAACTTTTGCTAATACCTGTATGTTCTATATATAGTTCCAATGTGTATAGTCTTTTTTTTTTTTTAAAGATTTTATTTATTTATTTTACAGAGAGCGAGAGATCACGAGTAGGCAGAGAGGCAAGCATAGAGAGAGGGGGAAGCAGGCTCCTCGCTGAGCAGAGAGCCCAATGAGGGGCTTGATCCCAGGACCCTGAGATCATGACTTGAGCCAAAGGCAGAGGCTTAACCCACTAAGCCACCCAGGCACCCTGTGTTTAGTCTTTTTGATGGAGTTTGGAGGTTTCAAGTAATTTGAAATGAAAATGTTTATAGAATCTTAATCAGGATTTCGAGAACTTCAAACAAATAGTCAATCCTGAGGTGAAAAATCAGTCAAATGGGGCATCTAATTGAAATGAGCATTGAAATAAAATGATTTGGTAGCCCTGTGTAGGAGTCTCCATTTAGTCTATCACATCATTCAAGCCACTTTAAAATTTATTTTTCACTTACCATAAGTTTAATTTTTTTAAATTAATTAATTAATTTGACAGACAGAGATCACAAGTAGGCAGAGAGGCAGGCAGAGAGAGAGGGGAAAGCAGTCTCCCCACCAAGCAGAGAGCCCGATGTGGGGCTCAATCCCAGGACCCTGGGATCATGACCCGAGCCAAAGGCAGAGGCTTTAACCCACTGAGGCACCCAGGCACCCTGTCACTTACCGTAAGTTTTAAAGATGTTATAGCTTGATTAATATGAATAACTTCACAAACTTAAATAGAGTGAAATAACGCCAATTTTGTTGTCCTAGTTGAATCATTATTTAACCTTCTCTGGGAGTGCCTGGGTGACTTAGTCACTTAAGCTTCGGATTCTTGATTTTGGCTCAGGTCATGGTCTCAGAGTTGCGAGATGGAGCCCTGTGACAGGCTCTGCGCTTAGTATGGATCCTGCTTAAGATTCTCACTCACCCCTCTGCACCTTCCACCCCCACTTGCACACACATTTTTCTCTCTTAAAAAAAAAACAACAGGGTGCCTGGGTGGCTCAGTGGGTTGGGCCGCTGCCTTCGGCTCAGGTCATGATCTCAGGGTCCTGGGATCGAGTCCCGCATCGGGCTCTCTGCTCAGCAGGGAGCCTGCTTCCCTTCCTCTCTCTCTGCCTGCCTCTCTATCTACTTGTGATCTCTCTCTGTCAAATAAATAAATAAAATCTTAAAAAAAAAAACAACAAACAAACAAACAAAAAAACACTTCCCTGAAATCAGAATGAAACAAAGCATTAAGGTAGGAAGGTCAGTTGGTTTTATTATTCTATCATTCTTAATAGTGAAGGTGAAAACAAAGGTGCATGGGTGGCTTAGTCGATTGGGCATCAGACTCTTGATTTTCAGATTGGGTCGTGGTTTCAGGATTGTGAGATTGAGCCCCAAGTCCTGCTGGAGCTCAGCACAGACTCTACTTGAGCTCCTGTCCCTCCCCCCACTTGCATGTGCATGGTCTCTCTCTCTCTCTCTCTCTCAAATAAATAAATCTTAAAAAAAAAAATAGTGAATGTGAAAATGTCTCCCAAGATGGCAGAACAGCCTACTCACTATACCATAAGGTGGATGAAATTCCAGGTCACAAATTCAACGTTAGATGACTAAGATTATAATTAGAACACAGTTAAATCTTAGTTTTTATTACATACGCCTCTTTGAAGAAGAGATATCTAACATCCTTTAATGAATACTGAGGTATTAGGAAGACATGATTATGGATGATCTGGTCACAGCTGTAATAGCACAGTGTTAAAAGAAAAAAGACAAAACATTATGGTTAGATAAGTATGGAACAGCTTAAATAGAGAGAGGGATGAAGTGAGTGACAGGAACAATCTCATGGATTACTGCTTTGGCACGAAGAGTCTAGAATTCAGCCAGCTTGCCAAATAAATTGACCAGAGAAAAAGAAAATCAACAGATTAACTTCAGGAATTAAGCTTATTAATGGATTTTCATGCAGAAATGTATCCACCCATCATGATAGGAAAAGGATTCCTTTGCTTTCCCAGATGGTAGATTATACATTAAAATGTTTCTACATAAACTACTGAGGGGGTAGAGACTTTTTTCTTTTAAATGAATGTTCACTGACCTGAGGCAATGCTATACTATACCCATTCATTTTGGGTAGATTTTTATTTGAACCAGAACAAGTTGTTTGATTTAATCATGAACTGAATATATTTGAATAGAAATTGTTCATCTTCACGGCCTTCTCTCCTCTTTTCTCTTATTTAGAGTAACATTTCACTACTCCATCCCTAATTTAAGAACATGCAAGGAGGTAATTGGAACTGGAGGTAAATTATATTCTTTTGTAGAAAGTATAACTATTGGAAGTTAGTTAAAAACACCTCAATTCTGTTTTAATTTTCATGCATGGAGCAGTTGTTTTGACAGATGGATGGACTTTATTTTTGTAACCGTCCGGGAAAAGTCTGCGTAACATAGTCTAATCAGTGCTACATATTTGTGATGTTTGTTTTTGAATCACAGTGCGTTTGGCTCCTGTATCTTTTTTCTGGGGGTAGACATTTTCTTTCTAATTTATTTTTCCAGGTTGATATCTCTTTTGTGTAATTCCTCTATCAATTTGGTCTGAGAGCACTAGAAACATTTAAAACGTAAGGGCGAATGGTTTGTCACTAGGGATGATGAATCATTGTTCCTCAGGTGTGGCCTTGGGGTTTACTGGTTTATTACTGCCTTTGCTTTTACTTCTAGGCAAAGTTAACAATTTATAATGCTTTGGGCCTGGAATATATTTCAGTAAAATAAGAGGTCAGTATGGTTGCCTGACTCTCGGGAAGCTAACTTGTTGCTAAACTTGTCTGTGTATATCAACTTGAGTTCCAAAAAGGATCAAGGTTTGAAAAATGAATTCATTTTGAACTGATTACATTTTCTTTATTGCGTTGTAAATCCGCCGGTGCTAAGCAAAGCAGTGCAGTAGTTTAATGCCAAAAAGTACATTACATTCTAAGTTTTAAGAATCATCATGGTTCAAGAAAAGGTCAGAATCACTCTTCTGTCTCCCTAGAACAGAAATGTGAAGTGTGTTTCCTTTTTCTGCCACCCTTCCTTCTTTTTTAGAGGAATGTCCAGGCTGCTTCCAAATAAAATGAATGTCCTGTTTTGGGACATTACAAAAAAAAAAAAAAAAGAAAAGAAAAAACAACCCTTGGCAGCAATAAGCTAGAGAATGAAGGCAAATGAATGACAGAATTGATACTCTTTTATGTAGATTTTCTGTTTTAAAGAACAATCCTTATTAACAATGCCTCTTTCAAGTTTTTGGTTCTTCTCTGTCCTGTACTTTGAATTCACTATTTCTTTGCAGGTGTTTTTTAACAATTTTGAAAGTATTTTATTCAGTTTCTTTGTTTATTTCAAATGTCTTAACCTACTGTACAACCCAGGAAATTTCTCCCCGTTCTATTTGCATCAGCCCTCACTTCAAAATAATATGAGCTAGCCCCGGGACATGGCAACAATACAACCTGCTCGCCAGCTAGGAGAGTTCATTGTGGAAATGAACGGGATAATTCCAGGCCAGTAGGGTGGGTCTACTCCCTTTGTAGCGGGGATAGACTCTGTTACCAGTATTCTCAGTAGAACCCTTTGCCAGGTTTCGAAGCAATGGTCTCCTGTTTTTTTTTCCAGCAGCTCTGTAGAGGGATGCCTGTCATACTACAGTGATGCTTCTTTGACAGTTAATAGAAAACAAAATTGAGATATTCATTGTAGTTCAATTCCATAGTTTTCAAGAACCCTGAGTTTTTAATTATTAATTATTGCTAATCAATTGCCCAATCTGTAAGAGATACGAACTCACAAATTCTATCATCTTAGGATTCATAACACTTGCAGAGATGACATGAGTCATCATTCGTGTTCACAAGTATCGTGCTCATAAAATATTTCCTCCTTTTGTAGAAAAGTAGGATCTATTCTCAGATTTCTAGGATTTTCTTAGGTATTACTAATGGGGTTAGAGAATTTGAATTTGTATTCAAAATTACATGCATATCTTTAAAGACATGGCAGGCAAACGGAAACCCTGTTCTTCTCTAAAATGAACAAGACATCCATCTGGTTCTGCCACTATTATTTATTAGAATATTCGTTTGCTTACCAATATATATGCAGCCAGTTTCTTGGTTTCAACATATGGTGCCGGAACTGGTTATTTATAATCATGACTGCTTTAATATTGAGTCCACAATTAGGGACGGCTGTCTTTATGTAAAAGTAGAGTATGTGGCCACCTACATGTTTCAAAAAAGGGGATGCCGTAAAACATTTTCCTGAAAATGACTTCTTTGCAAATGACTGAATATTCTTTAAAGTACAAATAAATCCTTTGGGTAAGACTCATGAATGCCTCATTTGTAAATGAGTTTATCAGATGTTTCCCTGTCCACAACCTCTTTCCTCTGCCTAGTCATTCATGCCCTTGCCTCTTGGGAGGAGAGAAACTGTTAGAGAATGGGGAGTTTGTTGTTGAGAGTCTTGGAAGTTTGGTTTTAAACTGTTTCATCTCAGATGTAGCTTTAGATATGAGTAAAATCTATATACTCTTCAAGCTAGGGAATTTTTCTTCATAACAACTTGCAAAACTAATTGATTTCAGAGCTTAATTGTGTATGTTATAATGATTTATCAGACAAAAGATTCAGGATCAAAGTGGCAAAACAGTAGTAGAAATTAGATGTTTATTTTAGTTACTCTTCTAAACTACTAAGCCTGTGTTAAAGTAATGAGGAGTCCTAACTAGGAAGTTACATAATTTACCTTAAATTGGTCTACTTCACCTTTGGAACAGTGTATTTACAGACATCCATAGGTTTCATCCCAGAAAAAATCAGGAATGATGGAAAGCAATTATTTAAATTTAAAGAACAATTACTTTGCTCAAGTTTGGTTGTCTCCTCATTTTATGGGGGCATAGAGATAAAACCAAAATTATCAGCTGCAAACCCAGAATATAAATGTCATATGGAAATGTACTTACATTATTGTAACACCTCAGTTATAAACTCTTACTGACCATGAGAAAGCCCAAATGCATTCTGAGCTTTGACTAGAAAAGCCACATGTCACAGAGAGGGAATTTAGAAGTGTGTTATAAACTTAGAGCTGCCGGGATGAACTGAATCTTCTACTAGTTTGTCAGCCTTGCTTGCAATATAGTCTGCTTTTCATCTTTATCTGCACTTCTAGTTACATATTTTGTTCTTATTTCCAAATGTTTATGGGCAAATGCATAAAATTAGTCTAAATTAGACAGTCTATGATCAATAACAATATAATTTTTCTAAGAAGTTTTTATTATTTAGCATGTGAATATACATTTGACTACTTTCGAAATGGATATTATGTATTCCATGATGAACTCATACTTTCTACTCATATATAATCAATTTTTAAGATTTGTTATATGGTTAAGAGACTGTAACATTTTATTTGAAACTATGTTGACAGTTTGGGGTTTTCTTTTCATTTTTTTTTCTTTTTATAATATTGGTATAGATTCATCTGTTTAAAAATATTTTGGAAAAATTGAGTCTTCTCTGCTCTGGATTTTTTGGGCAATAGGATTATCAGTTTATATTCTGACTAGCTGATTTCCCCCCAGATCTTTTATCAATAGGAACAAAAGTCTAAAATTCCTGTTCACAAAAACAATTTCTTTATTTTATTTTATTTATTTGGCAGAGATTATAAGTAGGCAGAGAGGCAGGTAGAGAGAAAGGGGAAAGCAGGCTCCCTGCTGAGCAGAGAACAGGATGCAGGGCTCCATCCTGAGCCAAAGGCAGAGGATTAACCCACTGAGCCACCCAGGTGCCCCCACAAAAACAATTTCTTTAAAGGACCTACATATAGAATAAATAGAAGGAATATAAATAGCTCTGTCCATTTTTTTTCTTTCCAAATGTTTATTTAAATTCTACTTAGTTAACCACCTATTTTATTCTTAAGTGATCTTTTATTCAGAAAATAAAATGGCAGGGATGTCTCAATGTCTATAAATAATAATAAGATAGGACTAGAATATCCTCTTATAACTAACTGTTCTCTACCTGGGGGATTCATGGCTATTGGGCAAGTGATCCACGTATGGGTTCAGGATGTCCATAAACCTCCTGAAAATATTCATTAATTATATCCACTCCACACAAGATCTTTCTACCTATAGACATTTTATACTGTAACATCTTCTCTATCTCATATGAATATATCCACATTGTCTTTGAGGCTGAAATGACATTTTCAAGAAGAAAAGCTCTACACAGCTTACCAAGAAGCAGAACTGAAGTTCAAAGTCATCTACCTATCACCACTGGTTATTAACGATGTTCAAAATTCATGTTTAATAGAAGGTTGTTTCATCTTTTATTTTTATTTTGTTTTTCTAAAATTAAACTTACAGCTGATTTTTGCAAAGAAATTTCACTAGTGTATTCTTTAAATATCTTTAATTAACCATGTAATTTCCATGTAGTTACTGATTATCTGTACCTTTACTCCACTTTTGTATAAATAGATTGCAAAGAGTTTTAATGAACAATTATGGAAGAGAATATTTTATTGGCCCCCACCCAAGAATAGGAATGTCTGTATTTTAGTTCATTTAATAATAATATAATATTATACTATTATATATAAATAATATGATAATATAATAATATAAACAAACAACAGAAAAATATGCCTTTTTTAAAAATGTTGTGAAAAGGACACAAAAGAAATCTGTTCAAGCATGCCTAGCACCCTTGAGGATCTTTCAGTCATGCTGACTGCTAGAACTCACTGGTTTTCCTTTTGTTTTACAGAAAGAATGTGCTAATTTCATCAAGGTGCTTAAGGCTTATAATCAGACTCACTTGTACGCCTGTGGAACGGGGGCTTTTCATCCAATTTGCACCTACGTTGAAATTGGACATCATCCTGAGGTAAAGCTGGTTTTAAAAAAAATGGTATTTGTCCATGACCTCTCCCTATTCAAATGCTTCATTACTAATTTCTTCAGCTCATTTAGCTTCTGGTTTACTATTCAGTGGGATCTACTTCAAATTCAGATGCTGTTATTAATTTTAATCTGTGAATGTGAAAAGAATGAGACCATCACTCAGCAATAACTATTGAACTGGAGGAAGTAAGGAAGAAAGCATTTGCTTTCGCCCTGGATTACAGAGTCCAATCCATTTTGCATGTGCAGCAGATGTCAGCAGGCTGAATGTGTACTGTTTTCTCCTTCATTTGTATATTGCCAGCTTTCCCCTCCATTTCCATCCTCAACCAGAAGTGTCTGCCACCCCAGTTGTTTTCTTCTGCCTAGGGATTAGGGAAGGATGCCATGTATGTGCATGATGATCTGATCTCATGTTGGACCTAAATTATTCACATGTGTGTTTTTGCTTTATTTCTGTATTCTGAGCTATAATTTTAGCAGTATGGAAAAGAAAAAGAAATGTTTCTTTAATTTGTTGTACATAAAAGATGTTTTAGCAAGGAAATTAAAGTTAGGTAAATTTAAGAAAAACTAGAGATATTAGGGAAATATTTAAAGGAAAACTTACAAGTACTGAAAGCAGTTCCATGAATCGGGCATACCAGTAGCCTTCAGTTACAAGCTCTTTTAAAATTTTTTGGCACAAAATGCCAAGCAGAACAAAAGCATTCATGTGAGAAAATCATTTGTGACAGAATTTTCTTTCAAATTGGAATTCGGAAATACTCAACAAATAAAGGATTTGTTCCCCAAATATTTCTGAAATCCTAAATATAAAATATAATTTATATGTTAGCCACTTCTTTATAGATTATCTCCCTAAATTTTCTTAAGGTATCCCAAAGTAATACAAAAATGTTCTTTCAACCGAAAGGCTTAGAAATCAAAACAGTTTGTGCTATAACTTCTTTGTATAAGGAGACACCTTAGAGACATGTGGTTTCTAGACTAAACACAATTATTATTACTTTACTGATCATCCTGGAAATATTAAAGCACTTCCCCAAGGTCACACCAGTGCCAGCATTTTCTCCTCACTGGCCTATTCCCCCAGTGCATCCTTCTTCCTCTCCCATACAAGCATGTATAGTACACTTGCTGAAATACCCAAGAGTTTTAAGTAAAAATGAACTTTAAGGAAATAAAAGGCAGTTCTACTTAAATCACTTGTTTCATACTGATGAAAGTAGAAATAACTTCCTGCACAAGGTCTAGAAGACTTTGTATGCTTAATTTTTTAGCGCCTTCTGGATAAATCTCTCCCTCTTTGCTTCTTTCTCAGCTATTCCTATGGTTAGGCACCCTCAAAATTGGGCCTGGGGTAATTACCCCATTATTCTGTATTCAGGAGATGCTCTAGACAACTTCTTCCACATCGTATTGCCCTTTTTTCAGTCTGTCAGGGCTCATGCTGTATATGGCAATGGAATCAGGAGAGCGGAGCTCCTAACACAGGTTAATAGAAAAGACACCCACTGTGGAGTCATATCTGGCTTCCGACTTGTTCTGCAACTTACTAGCTTTGGAGCACTGTAAAAATTCCTTAACTTCTCTGAGACACTGTCTCATAATATATAAAACAAACTGAAAAGAACCCCTTTGCTCTTTAGTGTCCATATATCGTAAATGAGAGGTTGACTCCAACTGCCTTCCAGCCCTCCTAGGAAGAGCATGACTCACTGACATTTTTTGTTAGAGAAACTCAAGAAGTTCTAATCCCATCATTGTTAAACAGTGTCCTATGTCCCAGAGTGCAGGACTTTTGTCTGACCTCAGTTGGGACTAGGTGCTTGATCCGGAACAAGCTACTTATTTTCTTTGTGTCTCTGTTTATATATGGCTGTTGTGAGAGTTTAACATTGTCTAATTGGTAGCAGGTACTGAAAAAATGTCAATTATCATTTTTAAAATATAAATCTACATCTCAGACTGTTGCTGTCTTTCATGTTAGTAGTTGTCACCTTGTACCTCACTTTATCAGATCTTATAATTTACTGCACTGGGCCCTCATTTTCACCAGGTGATTCTTGCAATTACCTTAATTACCTTCATTTAAAAATTTGCAGCTTGGATGATCTTGCTGGCCATTTAAATTAAAATACCATATATTGTTCTCATATTTTTATCATTTTCCCCAAATATTGATTTTCTTTATCTTTTTAGTATATGTGCTGCCGAAGCGAGCACTTCTTTATCTTTTTGAAATTGCTATTTAGTAGAATTCACAGCATATTTCCTTTATAACTCATCAACTATTCATTGCTCCCTTATGGGTGGACAGAGGAAAGGAGAGATACAGGTTTGGGAGCCAGGCCATTTATCCAGGAAATGGAGAAGGCCATTTCTTCCATTGAAAGAAAGAAAGAAAGCGTCCCTTCTAATTTTTGAGGTAGGATTATTGGGATGCAAATATTTTCCTGAGATTCTGAAACTCAGAGCTTTTGAGAGAGGTCCTCCTTCAGAAGCTCAATGATCTTGATTTGCATGGCAGCTATATATTGGGTAATACTGTTCCAGACTCTTTAGGAGGTCAGAGGGTAGATGATTATGCAGTCATCTGGGGGAATTTGGGACAGTCTAGACAGTCAATCTAGGAAATTCTGGAAAAGATATTATCAAGATAGCTTGTCTAGACAACATAAAATTTAATTTTCAAGTGCTTAAGTTACCTTAAGAGAGAATCTGTTTTAAGTTGATCTGTGCTGGTATTTGAAATCCTGTCCTTGGATTTAGACAGTTATGCTCTTTGTGAAGTTGAGAAGAAGAAACAAGGTGTGCTTCATGCCCTTAAGAAAAGAATGACAGCAATGGAAAGACTAGAAAAGGAGGATATAACATGGTGAACAGGACTGATTTGTCTAAATGAAGTTTGAAACTTTTACTTACTTACAAGGATCTCTTTACATTTAAAACCTGGACATATCTTTTTAGTTTATAAGTAGCACAAATACTTCACTGCCTCACTAGATGCTTGCCTCACACTATATAAAATAATGAAATAGTACCCTTTTTAAACCTCTGCCCTGCCTTTACATATTACAAATAATTTTATCACACACAAATAAGACATTTTATTTTTCACTTTGGCGACATTTTAATATTCAGTTTTCTCTTTGCAGTGTTCTTTCTTTTTTTTTTTTTTTAAGATTTTATTTATTTATTTGACAGACAGAGATTACAAGTAGGCAAGAGAGGCAGGCAAGGAGAGAGAGGAGGAAGCAGGCTCTCAGTGGAGCAGAGAGCCTGATGTGGGGCTCTATTCCAGGACCCAGGGATCATGATCTGAGCCGAAAGCAGAGGCTTTAACTCACTGAGTCATCCAGGCGCCCCAACAGTATTCTTTCTTTAAAATAACTCATTGTCTTATGTTGAGTTCCCTAAATTGTTGAAACTCATTCTTAGAAAATGATACTATGGACTTATTTCAGATGACTGAATGCCACAGAAGTAAAGGCATCATTTTTGAAGCAAATCAAGATTCCCTTTATCATTCAATAGCCACGATCTTGTAGGAGGAAATTAACAATTCCTTTAAATAATGATAGTTTGCAAAAAAATAAAAAAAAATTTTAAAAAGAGAAAACCCATGCTTAGTCTTCCAGTTATGGCAATAGACTTTAATTTATCCTCCTAGCATTTTTAATAGCAATATTTACACTCTTGAATACTGTATTCTGAAATCTACTCTTTCCGTATAGTGAATTTCTTCTGACCACGCACAGTATGTCATTGATTACCATATTAAACACATTTTCTGTTTCCTGTGGTACAATTGGGAACTGGTAGACCTATTAATTAACTCCAGTTCTATAAGATGTGTGTCAATCAATTCTTGGTTATCTGCCAATGGTACTTGACACTGCAGATAACTGCTGGTGAGGTCACATACTTTATACACATGTGTGTGTTTATCATAAAAATGTACGAGGGTTCATGGAAGGAATGATTCCAAGGAAGAGTACGGATGAGTTTTGAGTTAAAGCTCTCAGCATCCATGCCATTCAAATGAAAAGTATAATCATTCTTACGAGAGAGAATATTCCCAAATGGCTTATAGTATATGGTATTTCCCCTTCAAATTTACATCTGTTAATAAAAAAAAAAATGTATGAATTTAGGAGGAGTATAGCTTTTCAAAAAGTCTCTGGATGTTTTCTCAATTCCAAATGGGCCTTTTCTATATACTGGGCAGGAAATCTAAAGAAAGATGGACCCAGATGAGAGCTGGAAAATATTAACTCTATAAATACTCTCCTAATGTCATGATCTCAATTTATGATTGAACCAAAGGGACATTAAGAAATGCAATGAAGCTTAATGGCTATCTCCAAGGTCATTTCTACAGTGACAACCAGTATATCTAGATATACAATAAAATGTTTTGTCTGGTTCTTCCCTTCCACCAAGAATATGTCTTTGCTTTTATGCAAAATTTTGAATCATATGCTCTTAGTTACAGTCTCCAAGGCCAGAATGTTATCTAAGTTGTAGTTAGCACTCTTTTGAGTATTTACACATCTAATCTAACCTTTTATAATAATTGAGTTATCTCTCTCAATGCATTATGCTATGTACCCCAACAGAGCCCAAGTTTATCTTTAAGAGAAAATACTAAAGTTGAAAAAAAAAAAAAAGAGAGAAAATACTAAAGTTGAGAAATTTAGTATCTTGGTTAAACCTTGAGGAGTTACTTTTGGGCAGGTTACATCTTTCCATCTTTCTTAGGTCATATATTGGAGTCTGAATTTACTTTATAATTGACTAACCAAGGTGGGAAAAGTCCGGATTCCTTCCTTCTTGGATTTCTTCTTGGGTACTCATTATTTCCATCAGATGCAGTTTGTTCATTATTTGCCCTATTAACTGAGCAAAATGTGGTTAGAACAAGTCCATAATGGTTTCTAGGTTTCTCTTTCCTAATCTTCCAGTGCTTGAATCACGTTGGAAGGTAGACCTGTACAAGTTACCATCCTAAATAAGCAATGCCACCATTTATATTGCAAATTACATTTTAAAATGCTCTGATGTTTGTATTTGAAGAAAAGCATCCTAGTTCATAGATTCTGAGTGAATTTAACAGCTCAGTAGTATATTTTTCATGAGCTATTAACTTTCTAAACTCTAAATAATAGCAGTAAGACAGTTTTTCAAAAGTAATAGAACTAGTAGCTAAGTGAGGTAGTAGGCAGAACTAAGTTATGATTAGAAACAAGACTAGAAAAGAAAAAAAAGAATTCACACATGGTACAAAAAAGAAAGAGTGAGAGAGTGGCAGAAATCCCCCACCACTGTATTTAAAATGTTTAAATCACTATTTTATGTTTTGATAAATATTTGATGTGAAAACACCTTAGTTATGATATTAATATTCTTTTACCTTCTACCACTTATTTGGTTCAGGTGTAAAAGGTGTTTTTTCTTTTCTTCCCCTTGACAATATTTCACTACATTTTAGTCCTAAGAACAGTGCCAGATAAAAATGGAAATGTTAGCATTCAATTCTTAACTTGTAGGGTATCTAGTTTCATGTTTCATCAGATCTGGTTCACCTATTGCCAGAAAAATAATTTGGACATAATTAAACAGTTTTCTAAAGGCCACCCATATTGATGCAATGATATCATTATCAATTACTTATTAAAAGTCTTTCTTATATATCGTACTTAATTTCTGAATGGTGTCTTCATTCACAGTATAGATACAGGGACTGATGCATATACAACATATTAATCAAAATATTTTTCCTCTCATGAACTTTCAGTAGTTACTTTGGATCAAAGACGTTATATTTACTGGACCTACCCTATCACTGGAGGTGTATAGTACCCAAGTTACTCTTTCCCCTTTTTATGTCTTTTTTTTTTTTTACTGATTCCTCTGCATTCATTCCTCATGTAATCTATTTCAAGAGGAAATTTCTATCCATAAAAACTTTAATTTGTTTGTTACCAATATTACATCTTACAGGAAACACACAGAGTAGTAGTACTAAACCCCATTGTCTGTTCACCTCCTTGGTCCATTTTTTCTTCTGTTCCATTCTCCTTCTTCCACTATGATACTTTGAACTCTGGTTGTGTGTTTTTCCTTATTTATCTCTTTGTCTTCTTGTCTGTATTATTTTCTTTGGTACCAAACTTTAAGATAGTGGAAATACAGTTTGGATATATAAGAGAGAAATGTGTTAGCTTGATGTATTTGAAACTTAGGAAAAATAGCAGAATAGACTTAAGTGAATTTCCACGGATCCGAATATATTTGCCTTCTTTTGCAGTGTGTTTCAAATGGGCATCAGCAAGTTATCTTGTAGATTTGTTGCAGATACTCACTTTGATGATAATCTGAAAAAATAATATAAGTACATTCTAAATTATTTGGATGACTACCACATAATCATGTAAAACTTTAAAATTATAGTTTGTTTGCTTGAGGATTATGATCATGTGAGTGCCAAGAACACTCCTTTAATTTTCTTGGGCTAATGAGAAAGAAACAAAGGTTGACTTGATATGCAAATGATGTATTCCTGCCAAGAATAGGCCAAAGTCAAGTCAAAGTGGGCTGTGTGAAGGAAGTTTGGCTGTGGTTGAAATAGAGAAAAGTGGTTAGAAAATTAAATCATTCCAGAGCACAGAGGAGGGTTGAACTACTAGCCCCAAAGACTGTTGCTTCTGGACACTAGAACCATGTTCATATTGTAAGAAAGTATTTACTTTTTAGAACACATAGTATCATTACCACACTGTGTTACTGTTGCTAATTTTAATTGTATTTGTTTTCTAGTTTTATTGGTACTGAATTTTAATCATGAAGAACATATAACTCTACAAATTTACTTACTGTTAGAAAATATATGATGGAAGATAACTCTGACAGCCCACTAAGAATAAACCTTGTGGTAGGTTTTAAGCAGATATTGTTCCCTTTTCTCTTTGTTCACATCTGAGGACACTCTACTTGCTCTAGTGTAATGTCCCTGGTCTTGGGCTCTTTGTGGTTCTCAGCTGCTCCAGACATAACACATGCGGTCAATTTGGATAGGATGAGAGCTGGGAAGTAGAAATAACAAAGGCTGGTGATGAGAATCAGCGTGAGGTGATGATAATAGCACTGAGGTGAAAAGGAAAGACATAATGAGAAAACCAGAACTTCTGGAATAACAGTTTTATTTATTAAATAGATTTGAAGGTATACTATAGGAAATAATGAAGCTTAACATTTATACTTGGGTTTTTTAGAATTGTAGCTACAGTTCTGCTCACTTGCTACAACCAATGCCGAGGTGAACTTGGAAGTAATTTGTATTCAGATGACTGATTCAATAGGGTTAAAACTGGCTTTAATAAAAATATAGGATATTTTTGGATATATTTTTGGCATATATATATATATATATCCTATATATATTTTTATTCTATATATATCCTATATATTCCTATATTAGGAAATATTTTTCCTAAGCAAAATCCTAATAGTAATAGTGAGGAATGTAAGTACAAATGTCTGCCCCAAAAAGCTAACATATATGTAAATATCTAACTTCAACATAGGTGAAAACATCAGTTTTCACCAACAGCAAACAGCTAATGAGCAATAAACAGATGGCCAGAGATGGCTGTTTTGAATGTATTCTTCATTCAGTCTTCGTAAAATCTGATAAGCTAGGTACTCTTAAGTTCTCATTGTACTATTGAGAAAGTTAAGGTTCTCATGGTATTTTGGAATGTACCTGAGGCAAGCATCTTGTTCAGTGGTTTGTGTCTGAATCCACAACCTTCTCCTTTAAAGTGAAGTACCAGCACATTGCAGTGGGAGAGAAGAGATCACTAACTCTAATTTAAGGGGTTAAATTCGAGATTTTTGTGTTGTATTTATTGTATTTCAAAAAATAATGTGTGCCTAGTTTCAATAAAGTGATGACTGAACAAGGGGATTTCATGAAGTGAACAAAGGTGGTCACATTTTAGCTGGATTTAGAACAATGGATGAAGTATTAATGGATGTGGAAGATAGTAAAGGCTAGAAGGACAGAATAAAAGGACAGAGTCATAAATGGGGAAATGGCAAATACCCCAATGTGCAGGGTATAGTGATTTCAAAAAAAGTAGGCTGGAAAATTAGGATCAACTTAAGTTTGCAGAAGCTAGTGAAGAGCAATACAAATTTTAAGAAAAAACTACTATTATTGCCATGATTGGTTTTGGAATATATTTTTGTGTAAACATAATTTTGGTGTAAATGTAAATGGGTGGGGATACAGGGTGATGAATGGACATGTAGGTATGTCCATATTGAGACTGTGGCGAACATTGAATAGTGTGACATAATGAGAGCCTGAACTAATACTGAGTGAAACACTGAATAATATTTAGAATTCTCAGAGGAAAACAAGAATAAAAATAATATCCAAAGCCACTAGATGAAGTGCACCTAGGAGGAGGACAATGTTTAAATGCTCTAATGAAAAAAAGGTTTCCCAATTCTTTTGTGATAATTAGGCAGACATTTTTTATAGCATATTGTGGTTAATGCTCACTCAGTTTTCACTTCTAAGTCTACAAATAAGCTGAATTTATGTTGTTCATAAAACATTTAACTGGCATATGCAAACTTATGTGAATGTCTCACCCATAGTGTATCACAAAAGTGTGATTTCTCCATGCTTGTAAATCCGGATAATGCTATTTTGTATAATGCATATGTGAAAGCAATTCAGACACACTTTGTTTAAAAAATAAAAAAGGCAAACAAACAAACAAAAAAACACAACTAACAGAAGGAAATAAAATGTATAGTACTTAGAAACAGTGATTTTAATGAAAAATCCAGGCTTTATTTTTAATTTCATTATTACGCTATAGCTTATACTGCCTCTATGAAATGTTTATGAAAATGATATACCTGATTTATCCTTTGTTACTCTGTTCAGTTTCTTTCCTGCTATAACTACTCCCCATGATTTTTTCATTAATTTATTACTATTAATGGCTGTCATTATTGGTATGCTTGATGGCTTTATCAGTATTATGGCATTTGATTTTCACAACTCTGTGATGGAAGTGTTGCCTCCATTTTTCAATTTAGGAAACGAAGTTTCAGGGTCATTCAACACATACCTATATCATCACACAACTAGTAAATCTGTTGTCATAACCATCATAATGTGGCTTTTCTGATGACATAAATCTTATGTCTGATATTGTACAACTTACCTTTTATTGGAATGATGCTGTACCTTTTTATTTGTTTCTTTTAGTTTTTTTTATTGTCATAAGAGTACTTAACACAAGATCTAGTCTCTTAGTACCTTTTTAAGTGCATGATTCAGTGTTCTGAATGTTAGGCACAATGTTGTAGAGGTCATCTCTGAGATTTAGTCATCTTGTGTAACTGAAACTTAATACTCATTGGGCAGCAACTCCCCATTTCCCCTACTTGCAGCCCCTAACAACCACCATTCTGCTCTCTGTTTCTGTGACTTTGACTGTTTTAGATTCCTTATTTAATTGGAATCCTAGAGCATTTGTCATTCTGTGATGGCTTACTTTACTTAGCATAATATCCTTCAGATTCATTTCAGCATTATTCACAATAGCTAAGATAGAGAAACAATCTAAGTATCCATCAACAGATGAATGGATAAAGATAATGTGGTCTATACATAAAACAATATTATTAAGCCTTAAAAAAGAAAGAAAGCTGGATGTATTCAACAACATGTACTACATGTTTGTTAATATTCTGGGCTAAACAGTCTCAAAACATTGAATTTCAAGTAAAATGAATTATATTTTACTTTACTTATTCATTCAAGTAAATGAATTACAACTTACATTATTAGGAAAGTTCTTGAAAGAAAATTAAGTTCTTCCTATTAAGAATGTGACAGTGCCTGTCAAGTTGCTAAAATTTGATGGCAGTGGCAAATTCATGGAGTCCTTTAAAGGATATGGTAGTAATATAATCAGGGAGTCATGTTTCAGTAAAAGAAGTGCTAGGGTAGCTCACAGAAACACTTTTTGTTTCTATTAATTCTCTATATAATCTAGATATTGAGCAAAGATCAGCAAAACATACCTACTTGTGCTTCCACTCAGACACACAGGTGAGTAGTAGTACGTTTTATAATCTGGAAGAGTAGTAATTCGTTTTGATCCAAAAGGGAAACTCAGAACCTGTAGCATTAAGAGCAGTATATTTTAAGTAAAATGCTTAAAATATAAAAAAAAAAATGAGTTTTGCAGCTCTCCTTTTAAGTTAGAAGTGAAACATGTCCTTTTAGTTTTTCTTAATATTTTGATTATGTACTATTTCAAGAACATTGAAAGTCTGGATGCTGATATATTTAGAATTCTAGATTCTCTAATAAATAGAAAATATGTAATTTTATATGGTATACAAATTATCAAGTAACAGAAGACTCTCAGTCATTATTCCATGTTTCTTGATATGAATGGGTCTTATCAAGCTATTTCTGCCTATGAAGATATTGAGATATTAATGTATTTGAAAAACTTCATTTTTTACTCAAATTTAATTTTGTACTTTAGAGTATTTAGAAATTCCAGCTAGAACAAATGCATTTAGAGAAATGTATATTTATATGAAGCGACAGCCTTTAATCATTGCCTAAAAAAATTGAATGGTGTAGGCCTTAAAATTGTATTTAACAGTTATTGGTATCTGCATATTTTGCCATTATATGTTGGTAATTTAAATCTGTTCCTATATAAGGGGTAGAATCTGGTATCAGTGCCTCAGAGTACAGCTTTGAGATTTGTACATTGACATGCAGGAAATATATTGTTTCGAGTTGTCAGAAATCAAACTGTATAGAATGACTACTTTCCATTTTTATTTTATTTTTATTTTTCAGTCTGACATTTTAATTCAATTTTGCATCTCTGGTCACTGAAAGCAATCTCAGGAATTGCTGAGTGGTTAAAAAGAGAGTCTAATGGGATCTAAAATCAATTCACAGGTCTGTCACTGGTTCATTGTGTTTGTGACTTTTGCTGCCACTGAAATGACAGTAAATTGGTGTCCTCAAAATTTTCACACTTCAAGATTTCTCTTGTGATAAAAAAATACTTACCTAATATGCATTATGTATATTCACTTAAAATTGGTTAGTGATTAAGTACAGAGCCAGCTTCTATTTCAGCAAGTTACCTCCCTCACTTGAGATGATCACAAAGCTTTTTACAGAGGCTCAATGTCTGAATCTCTCTAATGTTGCAAATGGGGTTTTGTATACATGCCAGGGTTCAAGCTCCTTTTAAGTGATTTCATCCTGGCAAACTTTTCTTCTTTTGATTTATATTTTGTTGGCATTTAATAGCTGTCTTACCTCATATTTAAATTACTTAACCTGGAGAGGATGGATGTTTAATGCCTCACATTTACTTGCCCTTCGCTGGCCTAAATCTTGGTGGAAATGTAAGATTTGCAGTAAGGAATACCTTTTTTTTGTCTTATGTCATGCTAGTTAGCAATTCTAGGTAATGCCTTGACGCTACATCAAATTTTTGCTAATAGCAATACGGAATTTTAAAAAAATTATGCCTAAAGTTACACAATCTCTTAGATATATGTAAAAACTTCCCCCCCACCCCCAGAATAGGGAAGAATAACTTACCTGACAAATGACTGGGAAAAGATTGTGTAAATGACAAGCAAAATATAACCATTTTTACAACACAAATGTCCAGATGACTAGAAGTGAACTAATATACCCTTGTTTAGAAAGTGCGTCAGAGGCAATCCGTATTCCCATATTTTGATTAAAATCAAGTTCAATAAAATGAAAAATAAAGTGAAATGATGTGTTTGCTGTATGAATGACAAAAAATTTGGTCACCTTTACTTTTCCACCTTGCACTCATCAAAGTCTGAAACTTTACTAATCTCCTAAGACAAAAATGAAAAGTATTTTTCAGCTCTGCTGCTAAGAAAAATTTCAATCTGGAAGATTTTAGTACCAAAAATTAAGTTGGAAAACTTGATGTTCAAGCCAGTACTGTACTGAACACAAAGCTCAGCAATATCTGGTATCTCAGTTTTAAAAAGTTATGAAAATAAACTTATATCCAGAATTAAACTGTGACCACAATTTCAATAAAATTCTTGCTCAGAATACATGCTTATAAAATACTGTATCTTACTATTGCCATCTACCTCTTCTAATTTCTGTCCTTCATTTTAGAATAGGAAATTTAAACTCAGATTGCTTAAGTAGTATTCCAAAAACCCAATGCCATTTAGTGGTAAAAGCTGAACTAAAACTCAGTTCTCCTGACAGCTAATTCACCTTTCCATTTCACTACATTGCCTTCACTCCCACTGCCAATCATGTGAAAAAAAATGAAAGAAATTTTCATGTGTGTCAAGCTATTTATGAGGGTTTTCCTTTCCAAATTAAAATAATGTGAATAAGTAACCTTAGGTAATTATTTTTAAAAAATATAGTTATCTTTTACTTTCTTTGTAATTTCAGAGAAAAATCACAAGATTTCTTTCACAAAGTAATATTTACTTATTGAAAATGAGTCAATTGCCTCTTCAAGACAGGTAAAATCTGAACGTTGGTGTAGTACTTTACACTATTTCCCTTTATTTTCAAAAAGTAGCTGGATTTAAGATGATTTCTATTAGTTGAAGCAGTCAACAGATATCAAATATTATCAAAGAAAGTAATTGAAAACATTAGGAAAGCAACCAGAACACAAGAATCATGCAAAATTTCACCCACACACCTCTACATACAGTGGACAAGAATGACTAAATGCTTTGATCTTTCCTGGATAACATGAAAGGGTAAAAAGGGGGAAAAAAAGCAACATCTGTTAGAAAAAAAAGTTTAGTGAACAGGGTAGAGACTAGTTGAGTGTTGACATAAAACATGAGTAAAAAAAAAGATAAAATGCAGAAACAATGTTATTTATAGTCACAGATCTCGAAAGATCCAAAGAGATAAAGTTGGATTTAGAAAAAAAACAAAAAACACTAAAATAAATGCAGTTTGATTTATATTTAAAGCATTTATAATTCCTATAATGATGTCTCTACAATTGTTATCAATAGGAAATATGTATGTAATGTTGTATATCCCTATATGTGACTTTTATATATCAAACTGTATGTAATATATATTATATGTATGTGTGTGTTTCTATCCATAGGGATGGAAATATCTTAGACAAAATTGTGAAGGTATAAAAAAATATAAGTCTACTTAGATTGCCTTAACATACATTTGTAAATACAGGCTTTAGTTTTCTATTTAACATAAGGAAATAACTGCCTGTTGTGGAAAAAGTGATTGTTTTGAAACAGATCGGTTCTATGTACAGGTGGAATTTGCCTTGGCAATGTCCATCATTCAGTGATTATCACAAATATCCAAAGCAAAGACATTTTATCAGTACCTTATAAATTTGTGGGACTTTCAGGTTTATGAGTTTTTGTATCCCAAAAGGTTTTGTTGTTCTGGGTGGCTTTTCTTTTTAGAATTGACCTATTATGCTGTCATAAGTATAGATTCCACTACGATGTAACTTGATATTTTTAAGGATTCTGGATGCTATAACAGGTGTTACCAACCTTGTATCTGGTGGGTGGAATGTATGTATATGATATTTTCTCATATATGCTTAAGAATATTCTGGAATACAAGTGAATAAAGTAATGATTAGATCCTTAAACTTAGATGGACATAAACTCTTAAAAAAATAATAACAATAACTACTGAAAGTGAATTGTGGGCAAAAAAAATGGCAAGAAATCATAATCATAGATATAATGAGAAAGTATTTAGGACAAGAAAAAAATTTTTTTTGAAAATTTTATTTATTTATTTGATGGAGAGAGTGAGAGGACAAGTAGGAAGAGCCATAGGCAGAGGAGAGGGAGAAGCAGACTCCAAGGGAGTCTGATGCAGGCCTCTATCCCAGGACCCTGGGATCATGACCTGAGCTGAAGGAAGATGCTTAACCGACTGAGCCACCCAGGCATCCCAAAAAAGATGTTTGCCCCTTATAGGTCATGCCTGCATATACTAAACTATGTTGACTTTTCTAGTTGACATCAGACCAGAGATGTAAAGGTCACCATGTTATATGGTTTCCCTTGATGAAATAACACTTTTAACTCACTTCCTTCTCTCTTCTACCACTTGGCCTGTCCAATCAGGCTTCCACACTGAAGCCAGAGTGGGCTTCTTAGAAAGCAAATGGTAGCTTTCTAAGACATTTCTTTGCTTTCTTTTAATCCTAGCGGTTAGGGAAATCTGCTTTTTGGTCTAGGTCCTTCCAACCTGCTTATTTGGCCACTCTCCCCTGACCCCCTCCTGACACTCTGGAGTTTCTGTTTTGCTTTCAGTTATTTTACATTCCCAGTCTCTCTCCTTCTAGGCCTTTGTGCTTATTGTTTCTATTTCCTGGATGGATCTTTCCCCTGATACTTTAATAAATCTGTCTGATCCTTCTGATCTCAACTCAAGCATTACTTCCTTAGTTTATCTCCCATCTTTTATATTGTAGATAATACTATATATTAGCAGCACAAGTGAGGAGGCAGACAGGTAAATAGATACATATATTATAGTAAATCTGTAATAGGGATTAGAGAATTTGTCTGAAATAGGATATGTATTTGCAGGTAGGATTCCCATCATAAACTCTAAACTGCGATGTATCATATTTTTATCTCTCAAGAGTTTAGTATTCTTTATTTTTCCTGGGCAAAAAGCCACAGGGTGTAAATTAGAATGAGAAATAAAAATCCTCAGCTAGTAGGAACCCTTGAATAAAACCAAATAATCTCTTTAAAAAAATTCTTGTTTACTCCATATTTCAGTAGAAGTCATTTTATACATTTGACATATATCACCACCTTTATGTTAGGAATAATCCATACTAATTAGCATAAATTATGCTGAAATTTTGTATTTTTTATTTTTTTGATTGGTATAATTGTTTTATTCCTCATATGCCCAAGTCCTTAGTAGAGGACAGTTTTAATTAAAATTTTCACAATAGCAGGGGGCACTGGGGTGGTGCAGTTAGTTGAGCGCCAGACTCTTGGTTTCAGTTCACATCCTCATCTCAGGTTTCCTGCTCAGCAGGGAGTCTGCTAGAGGTTCTCTCCCATGCTCTCTCAAATAAATAAATCTTTAAACTTTTTTTCACAATAACATTTACACAGATCTACAATTGAAAGTTATTCTGCTGTTAGAGCCTTTATGTAGCAATTAAAGAAAGAAGTAGTTGGAGGATATACATGGTCAAACTTAGAGGAGGGATCAAAAGAAGGAAGGGGAGTCAAAAAGGGAAGGAAGGAGAAAGGGAAGGAACGAGTGAAGAAAAACACATCAAATTCCACTTTGGTAAAACAGGTAGGGCTAATGATGGAATTTGTTACACAATAATAGTAGCAACAGCAACAATAGAAATATATCTTTTAATTTTTATTTTGGGCCCTTTGTTCAAAATGAGTAGAAATTCCTTGTACTTCAGTCCTTTGAATATCAACACTTAATGATTCTTTGGTTGCTTTCACTTATAACATAACATCTATGTTAAAGTCTACATTTCACTCCTGGAGACTAATACACAGGAAGCAATAAATATAATAAACAATGTGATGTTCAGCAGCAGCTTTTCTCCTGACAGGGTAGGGAAGTGGGAGTTTTAAGTTGAGAGGGCAAGGAGACAAGTAGAAGGCAAAGACAGAAATATGTACACACTACAAAAGATAATAACCGAAGGTAGCCTTAGGAGAAAAGTATGCACCGTTCTTTGAGTTTCGAATTAAAGCTCTCTGAGGATAAAGGCAGATTTTATTTGGGTAAAAGAATTGCCTTTCATCTTCCCCCGTCAGGATTTAATTGGCAGGAGATGATACAACCTGCTTAACAATCAGGTATTTCAGAGGTTGAGCAGTTTGACAAGGAGCAGGTTTCTCTCAAGTCTCCTTAAATGCCTTTTTCCCCCTCTGACCAGCGTGTATTTGGCATGTATGAAACATTAGTTCACTAATACTCTCAAAGAGAGCAGACCATGGATTAACTAGAATTCAGACTTTAGAATTTAGCGGAATGTACAGAGTTATGTAAAAATGCCACCTTCGTGTCCGTGATTGGGAAGAAATAGGACATTGTAATACTATGGCATTTAATTTTGTATATAACTTACTGATTCATATTCTAGATAAAGCATCTCCGAGTTCTGTGATACTTGGCATGTTAGAAAACGAGCATCATAATCAAAATCACTGCATGTTTTTGACTAAAAACTACTGAAGTGAACTCTTTCCTTATGAGTTATTAAAGGGGAATACATTTGTAGATATTCGTGGTGAGAAAAGTTTGAAGATACTGCCTGAAACACGGGAGTCGGAGTAAAGCAGTTTTTCCTAAGCCTGACTGAGTTTTTAGAAACCACTTTGGATTAACCACAGTGTTAGCTAGTAGAAGAGTTAATTGTATCATTTCACCTCAAAGAGATACTGTGCTTGGATGTGTTTTTTTTTTTTTTTTTAATATTTTATTGATTTGACAGACAGAAATCACAAGCAGGCAGAGAGGCAGGCAGAGAGAGAGGAGGAGGCAGGCTTCCCGCTGAGCAGAGAGCCCGATGCGGGGCTCGATCCCAGGACCCTGAGATCATGACCTGAGCCGAAGGCAGAGGCTTTAACCCACTGAGCCACCCAGGCGCCCCCCTGTGCTTGGATGTTTTTAACCTAGTAAAGCACTCTGCTAAATAGATTCTGAATTGTGACACTAAATACTCCTCATTCTGATTCTTATCCACATCTTCTCCCTAGCACCACAGACGATAAGGTTTATGGTTTTAGTTTGGAGTTTTTCTCTTCTGACTAGATATGAAATATAGAATATTTTGTGTAAGAGCATATTCTTTTTATCAATATACACTTCTACAGCAAGCCTTCGGACACATGTTAGACACTGGATAATATTTATTAATTTGGGTAAGGGAATAACCACCAGTGTCAGCATAGTTATAACTTTAAAAGTACCAATTTTAAATGTTCTTATTTTTAATTAAAATAAAAAAAAAACCTTAAATAATATTTGTTCCACTTTGATTTATTTTCTTTGCTTCTAGGTTTAAACTTAAATGCCATTTTACATTTGTTCAACTCTGTGTTGTATGTTTCCTGTTCCTTGCATTTGGATCGAATCTTTTCTCCTTGCAGAGAAAACATGCCATTGCCATGTGGTAGACTCTTCAGGCACATATTTAGGCAAACTATCTGCAAGTACTGTGTTACTTGCCTATTGTTTAAGGAACAAACAAACATTAGGTAATACATTTTCAGAAATGAAAAGGGGGGCATCTCATGATCCAGCAGCCATTAGCACTCTGTCAAATTCCTACGTTATTATTAAACGTACATGTTGATTTTTTTTTTCCCTGACAGATATCCTAACTTTGTACCTGAACTTCCATGGTTTTACTGAAAAAAGTTCTTAGCAAGAACTATAGGCACTTATACCTCCAGTGGAATTTAAAAAAATAAAAAGGATCTTTTGTAATATTTGTATTATTTTATTACTCATAGAATATATGGAATCAAACTTCAAATCTTTCAAATAGTCACAAGCACAATTTCTTTATTTTCTATCATAGGACAGACCTAACTTCAAATCTTTCATAATATAGTAATAAGAGATTTTCAAATATATTGTCATGTCTTACTTGTTTGGTGCCTATGTATCTGTTAGATAATTCAAATTAAAAATCAATTTTGCCTCATCATAACCTTTAAAACTGAATTTCATAGCACAAAAGATATCCTTTCCAGTTAATAAATCTGTTTAAATTAATATGTAGTATACTAAACTGTAAGTTGTTTGTATGTGCATGTGCATATATATATATATATATACATACATACATATATATGGGGCGCCTGGGTGGCTCAGTGGATTAAGCCGCTGCCTTTGGCTTGGGTCATGATCTCAGGGTCCTGGGATCGAGCCCCACATCGGGCTCTCTGCTCCACGGGGAGCCTGCTTCCTCCTCTCTCTCTCTGCCTGCCTCTCTGCCTACTTGTGATCTCTCTCTCTGTCAAATAAATAAATTTAAAAAAATCTTTAAAAAAAAGTTTATATATACATATATATATACACGTATATATAAAATAGTTTTATGTACATATATTTATATACAACCTATATGGATAAATATATACACACACACCATTCTTTAGAGCTGCATAATTATAAAAGAAGCACTGAATTTGTAAAATGAGGCTTGTAAAGAATTTACCATAAGAAATGGTAATAACTACTTTGAAGGAATGTGTATGTTTTTATTAGATGTTGTGGTAATTTGAAATAATAATAAAACTTTATGTGATTTAGATATGTATCATTTTAGTCAAGTACCTGAAGGTTATACTTTTACATGTCTATCTTCAAAACCACAATTGCGTTAAAATCGGTAATTTTTTAACTTTTTCTGTTTTATATATGAAACATATTTGCAGTATGGTCATTGTTAAAATATTAATAGTTGACAAGCTTTTGTAGATTTGTACCTACAAAGTTAAAAATACCCTTGTTGAATTGACTATCAGTAAGGATTTGATTTATTTTTAAAAATGGCAAAATTTGTACCAGTTATACTAATGGTAATATATGTAATACAGACCTGCAAGTGGAATCCCAAACTGAGCTAAACTAAGTTCTTAAGATTTCTGTTCCTATTTAAGGAGAAGTGTTTAACACTGCTCTGAAAACATGCTGCAAAGTAGTGCTTGAGATGAGTGTTTACATATAATTTTTCAGTAAATGGCATTTTTTCCCAGATAGCTCTAAATTGACTTATCATTCAGTCTTAGGAGAATTACTACTTTGATGCTGATTTTACTCTTAGAATAAGCTCAAAAAAAGTTAAGCAAATAACTTCAAAACTTCAAAACCCCCTTTCCATTGTTTCAAATTCTGAAAAAAATAGTAGCATGAAAGAACATTCACAGCAACAACAAAGACTTCTCACTAACCAAGGGATGATTATGTCTAATTTATTTTTGAATTCTCAAAATAGTATTTCACATTATAGTGATTTTCATTTTGTTGGACACTAGGTTGAGAAAAATAAATAGGATCATGCATTTCATACCATTTTTTAAAATATGCCAAATTTTATAGTCAAAGAATATTAAAATATTCTGTTGTCTTTAAAATGTAAAATATGTCTTTATAATCAATCAACGTACAATACAGGGTACCATTTATGCTGTATTATGGTATTTGTGAAGAAAATTGAACTGCAAATGAAATCTTGCCTTAAGTAACTTAGAATTCTACCTAGAGACATAAATCTAAGTTAACAAACATTTTCAACAAATACTTTTTGTACTCATTTTGTGATGATACCAACATTGGTGTGGCGTTTACTGCTCCCAAAGCTACCTGGGCATTTGGGAAAGAAATCATATGTAACATAAAGCAATGGACAGTTACAAAGTTACGTAGAAAGTACCACAAAAACCCCAATTTTGGAATATCCAGTTTTGCCTAAGAGTATTTAAGCTTGTTCCAAAGGAGTTAAGAATAACATCATTTCCAAAAATGGGAGTAACACTGTAACACACAAAGGAGTAATGCAAAAACAGAGGAATTCCAGCGATAGTAAAAGAATGTAATAATGGAGTAGGCTTTCAGAGAACAGAAGTTGATGGGAATGAAGTGTTTGGGAAGTGTTTCAAGAGGATAGTAATAACAGCATAACAATAAAACAGTAATAAACTATTTTTTAGTTATTTCTGAAAACTTTTCTGTATTGAATTCTGAATTGTTGAGTAGGAAGTTAATATGATAAAAGCAGGTTTTATAGAATTTTAAATTGCTGGTGGAGTATGTGATAAAGTGAGATAGAGCATCAAAGAAGTCCTGTAGAAAGCAAAGCAGAATCTGGGGTAGATATAATCACAGCCGTATTTGAATGGTGAATGTAGAAGAAAAGAAGTATAAGAGCTTCTTTGGTAGAAGGATAAAGAAAGATTTGATAATTGATAGATAATAAAGAACAAATGAAACTGATAAGCCAAGGGTATGTTCTGGGATTTGAATATATATGAGAAATAATGAGGATTTCAGTGTTAAGATTTGGAGCATAATTAGGAGAATTAACTTGATTATAGGATCCTAGTCTTAAGAAAAGTTGCAGTGCTTGGTTTGCACTGTGTGGAGGTTATAGTTTAGAAGAGACATCCACAGGGGGCACCTGGGTGGCTCAGAGGGTTAAAGCCTCTGCCTTCGGTTCAGGTCATGATCCCAGGGTCCTGGGATCGAGCCCTGCATCGGGCTCTCTCCTTGGTGGGGAGCCTGCTTCCTCCTCTCTCTCTCTGCCTGCCTCTCTGCCTACTTGTGATCTCTCTCCGTCGAATAAATAGATAAAATCTTTAAAAAAAAAAAAAGAAAAGAAAAAAACAGACATCCACACAGCATGTCACTTAGGCAAGTACTGAGCGGAAAGAGAAAAGAAGTGTAAACAAGGAAGTCATGACTATGAAGTCCTGAGTAATAGTTAAGGAGAAATAAAATGCAAGAAAGCCCAAGACTTGGCCTTAGCAAAAACACTTTTGGTGAAGCAGGGGAGAAGTGATGAAGAAACAGGAAATGGAGATAGGGTTGGAACATACACCGTGTGTTCAAAGCAGAAAATCATCCCTTAAAATAGGTACTCAGAATTTCCATGTTCAATGAAAATACCAAGGATCGACAGAAATGACCAAAAAACAAAACAAAACAAAACAAAAAAAAAAACCTTGGGAAAACCCCAGGGGAGTTAGAACAAGAAAGTTGTTGGTGTTTACTAATATGGCCCTTCAAGTGAAAGAATGGGAATGAAATTTAGGGGAAAAAAAAGTGATAATGTGGAAGGAATAATTGAGGAAAAGGGGTAAGTGTAAAATGAGTTATATGTGAAATTTGGCTGTGAAAAGAATACAATTCAAGGGAGTCTAGGTCAGCAAGAAAAGCAAATTGGGCAACTGGCTAAATTTATCTTTGTCTTTAAAATATATTTCCCAGCTAATCCTAAGAAAAAACCCAGGACTTATCTTTGTTTCTCAGGTCTATCATTTGCTCCCCAGACCCCTGGTTATCATTTTGAACATGTGAAGAAACAAGTTAAGACAACTTGTGGTAGAGCAAGATTAGAAATAATGGTTCCTTGTTCCCAGAGTGTTTTCTCAGCATACAAACCACATCTTTTTTGGCTGTGGATTTTTAAAATCATAATGTTTCATGTAGCAACAACCTGAACAGTTAAACCTATTATCTTCTGTTATACTACCTTGGCCATGCATATAATTATTGCAAATTCCAGTTCTGTTAATTATTAGTTGTACCCCTTGGAGCACAAGCAGTGTCCTTAACTTTCAAGTGAATAAAATAATCTCTACTGCATAGCACATTTATGAGGAATATAAATATAATATGAAAATAACAATAAATGTAATAGCAGAGTTTTTGTGTTATTGTCACATATGAGAAAACAGCCTTAGGGAAGTGAAAGTCAGAGAGACACAACTACAAAGCAGCAGAGCCTGGACTCAAAGCCAGGTGTTCTAATTCCACAGACTGTGGCAGTGCCCAGCACAGGACCTAGCATCTTCCTGTGAGGCTGCCATGATTTAATCCTGATACCAGAGAGAGAACTGGTGAAAGGAAGAGTGGTAGTAGTGCCCCAGCACCAGCAGCAGGCTTTACACCATTGATACACCATTGATGTTCACCCTCTGGTTCTGTGACGGAATCCCACAGGTCACCTACAGAGAATTTATAATAGCAACAGGGATAGGAAAACAGAAAAAACAACATTGCTCCATTCTCTTCCCTGATCCTGCGTGGCACCTGTCTTTGGAAATTGAAGCAAGTACACTATGCCAAACAATGGCAAAAAAGAAACAAAAATTACGTAGAAGGCAGGCAGTCTAGGTTAACCATACATTTGAGGTTCCATTGTCTTTCTCTGTTCCAAAACACTAGACGCGTCAAAGTTTCCAACTAACAACCAGCCACATCTTCCTGATCACGCATTCATATGCATCTTTTCCATTTTACCTCCTTTGTTTTCAGAAGTTCAAGGGGGATACAGAAATATTAAAGGAGAGCAATGATTTCATTTATTTTTCAAAAGGTAAAAAGATACAAAAAATTAATAATACAACAGGGTGCTTGAGATAACCTTAATTTTATCATGTAAATGGTTCAACACGTCTTCCATGTTTTGTCAGTTTGTCCTCTGTTAAATATTACTTTTATATGCAAAAAGATTTCAGAATTACACAACATCCAGTTCTGTGGTTCATAACTTTTGCACATGATTCAAGATATTCCTCAACTTCGTTCCTATCATATTTTCTCCTTTCTTGATTTTGCGGCCGTTTTTAATTTCCATCTGTATTTACTCACTGTCCTCATCCCAGCCCACCAGTTACTTTTTCCCCCCAGAACAGTGTCTGAGATTTTATGGTCAGGTTCAAAGCTCTGTGTAATATGATATCCTCCTACATATATGTTCTCATTTCCTACAACACCCCCTCTCATCCTCCCTTTGCTCCTCCTAAACTTCAAATACAGTCCATTGATGCAGTTAGCCAAAAAATATCTCATTCCAAATGTAGCATCCTCCCTTACTAATACAGGCATATCCTTATCCTTTATTCTTAATATCCCTTGAGAATCCTACATTGTCAGGCATCACATTACATAGGCATTTTCAGGCTTCAGCATACTGTAACTTTACTTTTCCTAATGGCATTATCCTTGACAATGTATAATGACTGTGAATAACAGCTTACAAGTCAGTTTTCAGAACATCGGACAGTATATATCTATAAAGACAGAAATAATTCACTTATATGTTAAGTGATGAATCACTAAATTCTACACTTGAAACTAATAGTACACTGTATGTTAACTACCGAATTTAAATAAAAACTACAAAAAAATAAATAATTCACTGGCTATTGAGAACAGATCCTTACTTATTGTGCTCATGTTCAGAAATTTTGTCTTACACATTAGGATATTTGAGGGAAGTGGATGTTGTGCCTTTTTATTAATCTACTGGAGAGCTGCCTGATTTTTTAATTTTGCCTTATGTGTGCTGCATTGACTTTAGCAAAATTTGAGTGTCTTCAAGTAGAGGGAGCTAGATTTCTAATACATACTGTATCTGGTGCAAGAACTTAAATAACAGGAGACTAAGCTTGAATTCCTTTTTTTTTTTTTTTTTTCCTTTTAAGACCACAACATTAAGTAACTTCCGAAAGAAAGTGTTTTGCCTATTTGGGGACAACTTTTTGTAATACCACATAGAGCAACAACATTTATATTGCTAACCATTTAGTAAATGAATTTTGCCCCCCATCCTTATTATTTCAAATAAGTTATGAGACTGTCTAAACAGAACGGGTATAGGGGTTTATTTTATGATTTATGGGAAATTGGAATGATCACAGCATGTCATAAGCAGTTTTGCCTACCTTTTTATACATTTATTTTCGATTCTAAATCCACCTATGCAGAGAGCTGATTGATCTTCTTGTTTTCAAATGTTTTTGAATGAAAATTTATAAAGCAACATGTACAGAATTACAATTCATTAGTTAGACCTGATTTCCCTGCTATGTTATTTCATTATCCTAATTTTAAAATTGCTTTCACATAAAGTGTATGTATCATTTTAGCTGATAACTACTTAGTCACTTATTCAAAAAATGAACAGTAATTTTGACGACAATTTGGAAAAAACAGCCACAAAGTCATTTTTCTGTTTTTTACAGTCAATTTTTTTACAGCATTATTATGAAAATAATTAACACTTAGTGATTTGAAAGAGTTAAAAAAATAAGAGAACTGTAACAAAACCATAAGTAATTTTACAAAATTAAACCAGACTCAAAAATCAAGCTAATGAACATGCAACAGCTGAAATTTCATTGACATGGTTGGTGCTTCTGAGCCTGCCACACACCCACCACTTGTATGATCACTGATGCCCAGCCAAGCAGAAACCTGGACTTGAAGCAGGTCAACAAAACTAAACATAATTATAATGGCACTTGAGATGTAACTTGTATTGTATAAAGAATAATGCCTTTATAGAATTAGCTGTGGATTTAGGAATACATGTTGTAATAGTAATTCACAAAGGTTATCATGGAAAGAGGCAGGATTATTTGCTGGAGTTTCTAAGAGATACTGAATAATTACTTATTCTCTCTGAACTTTAGCGATTTTGTTAATTTCGATGGACTATGTCAAATAGTAATATTAATAAATCTAAACTACCTAAAAGCCCTAGTTATCCTTTATTTGAGTCAGTCATTATTTTGGTTTTATTTACATTTATTATATGCAATTTTTAAAAATTAGTCATATTTTTAAAGATATATGGTCTCAAATTATTATTTAGTTCATTGTATTTGTATTTAACTGTTAACCAATATTAGTAAATATATATTACAAATTCTCATAAGTTGCTCATAATTTAATGCCCTTTAATATAAATTTAAAGATAGAAAATATTATTTATCAGAAATTAGTTTATCTAATTATCTAAAATAATTTAATCAGTTTTCAATCAAATTTGGACCTCCTTTGCATTTTGACAATCTATGTTTTTTAAAAATATTTTTTGTATTTCTATGAAGTGAAGTATCCAGCTGTTCAATTCTAGTATCAGATTTTGAGGATAAAAACTATTTTTTATTATAACTTTGATGGCACAGTAATGAATAGCTCTAGCAATTGGCATTATATGTTATTTAAATGATCCTGTAAAATTTGGACATTTGACTATGTACTATTGTAGTTACTCCTCTGAGAGCATGATACCTGCAATGTTTTAGTAATGTCACAAACTCAAAATTCAGTTTTTCTATCCATGTGCAGATTTTAGGCTCAAATTTTTTGTGAGTTAGAAGTAATAATGGATTCATACAGGTATTCCTTGAGCTCAAAACTAATTGTATTATAAGCTTTGCCTAGATTTTCTATGTTCAAGATGCTTTTAGATTTTCTTAGTCATCCTTTGTAAAGGACCTCAGGATGAAATTTTTACAAGGTAATGTAATAGTACCTTTTCTTTTGAAATTAAGGAATAGCATTTTTATGCAAGATCATAAAAAAGATATATTTCTTTTGCAAATACAATTGCTTTATTTAGTGTTATAGGAATCGTCAGTGATCATAGTAATATTCAAAATTACCTAAATTCCTCAGTATTTACTACTCCACAGTATACTCACTGCCTTTTTCATTATCCTTCCCATTCTTTTATCATTTTGAGCTCTCCACTTCCCACTTCCTGCTGCTTATCCATGTTTTCTAGCTTTGTAGCTAAAATGAAGCTCAAATAAATAATTCACCATTTGAAAATGAATGAACCATATATAATATAGTCTGCTCTTTCAAAAGTGTTAACTTGCCTGTGAATGTGCTAGCACACAACAGTGGCATGACTGATGAAGCCTATGACAACATACTGGTAAAGGGAGCAGAATTAAGGCAAAACTACAAAGCAAACGAAAAAGCTACCCCAAAGGTAGAATTTTTTTTTTTTTTTAAGTAATTTTCTTCTGGGCACCTGGGTGGCTGAGTCAGGGAATTGTCTGCCTTCAGCACAGGTCATGCTTCTGGGGTCCTGGGACTGAGTCCCACATCTGACTCCCTGTTCTACAGGGAGCCTCCATCTTCCTCTGCCTCTCTCTCTCTCTCTCTTTCTCTGTCTGTCATGAATAAAAAAATAAAATCTTTTAAAAAAAGGTATTTTTATTTTGCCACCATGAGGCAAGTCATCTTCAATTTTGTTCACCATTGCATTAGAGAGAAACAAATTTAAAAAAGGCAGAAGGCAGAAAAAAATAGGGACACTTTAGTCAGTATTATAATTTTTAAAAAGTCTTAACATACATTATAGTCTGTGGGTATCTATATCTTAAAATACGTGTAAACCCACTATCATACTTAAGATTTTAAAATATATTAAGTTGTACACATGTTTATATATAGCATATATATGAGGTCAAATATATATATAATACATATGTATGTATATGTACATATATGCATGTATATTTACAATTATAATGCATGTATAAACATAACCAGTAGTCCAAGATAACTTTTTTATATTTGCATGTTTTATTTCAGTTTCTCCATTAGCATACATTTTATTTAGGGGCTTTCTGATTGTAATTATGTGTATTACCCATCAACTTTGATCAAACATAGACTTGGGTAGATAGTGACAGTTTTATTTTTTAATTTACCAGTGCCTAGACAGAACACAGTTTTGCTAAATTTTTCTTTTCTTTTATTCTAACATCTGTCCATTGTCCAAGTTGAGCTATTCTTCAAAGTATGCCACAAATATGTCATGTGCATTCTTTATTCAACTTATTTAAATTATCTCTTTATTTTGAATTTGCATAACAAAATATGTAGGAATGTATGTCATAACTTAAGGTAATTAATTTTTACTACTCTCAGTTGTTATGTGTTAATATTCTCCCCACCCCTAAAACTTTAAGTTTTTTTTTTGTTTTGTTTTGTTTTGTTTTGTTTTTGTTTTGTTTTTTTAAAAACTTTAAGTTTTTAATGATAAGGAGTAAAGTACATTTTTTAAAAAAAATAAATGACCATGAATAAGTGGAGCAAGATATTAATTGAGCTTTCAAGTGCTCTTAAAATTATTTATAATAAAGATTCATTGTTTTTTGTAATTGAAAATGTCATTTAGAATGATATAAATTTCCAGTCCATGTGAATGGTACTTTTAGATGTAGAGTTTAATTGTCAACATCAAACACTGTATTTAATAAACCAAATAAAAATCCTTGATTTATTCCAGATTATATAATTATAATTGTTTATTTGATAACAAAGAAATCTGGCTTAGGCAGAAACTACTTCTACCAGTTAGATTCATTTCTAAATGATTCAGATTTTTAGTGTAATAGATTAGAAATAATGACCCCGAAGTCAGCTCAACATATGATACAGAATGTCTCTATGGTCATTAATTTGAAAGCAAAAGAAGTCACCAATGTCTGGGTACTTCTGTGAGGACTGCTGTGCCTGTATTTTTCAGTAGTTAACTATACAATCTTAAAGCTCAACTCTTAAGGATTCTGGATAATTAATTTAGGTGTAAATATTTGGAACAGTCCATTTTTTAAATAAGAGACATTGTGAAGAGCAGTATGTATATAGATCAACTTAGTTATATAAAAAGAATAAGCAAAAAACTATGGAAATTTATGATGCTCTGACAGAGTTTCAGATCACTTTGAAGCCCCCATTAACTTCTATGTTTAACCATGATTAATTGCTAAATCTTGGAGTACTTCCATCATGAAATATGTGAGCATGACCACATTCCTTTTGAGGACTTTGTCATATGAAGTAAATCTGAAAAATGGGAACTAGTAGATATAAATGCATTGTATTTTTGGTGACTCACTTAAGTTATAATACTTTATACGGGTTGCAAACTCAAGTACCTATGGTGACTATACAGGTGACATAAAAAGATGAAGAAGGAAACACAAAACTGTAGGGAACAGTGGAAATGGATTGTCTCATGAGAAGTCCTAAGTCTCACAAAAAGGCATTCAAATTCAAGATTTCAAAACCTTGTGCCAGCAAATAAAGCATGTTTCCTGGCCTCATTTGGACCATGTGCTGTGTTTTTGGAGATTTGCTTAGATAATAAGATAAAGAGACCCCATTTTTAAAAAATATATGAGCTACATGATTATTGCATAAAATACTAAGAGAAAAACAATATAAATAGAAAAAAATAAGTAAATAACATAAGCTAGAGATTTAATATTATAATGAATTTCCTTCAGTTTTTTTTCATGCATCTTACATAATTATTGCATTATTGTTTCAACAATGTTTTCATAGGTATTAATTTTAGGTATTATAACATAATTGGTAGACACATCTATTATAATGCTATATTGTAGTCAGTTATGTAGTTATGACATAATTTACCACTCCTTTTGCATTGGTATTTACCTTTTTTTTCAGTATTCTAAATTACATGATGAACTTAACCTTGTTTTAATTTTTTCCTTTTCTTTCTTTGCATTTGTATATTTTCCAAAATTAAAATAATCAAAGTGTGGACATTTTTGAGGCTCTTTCTAATTCCCATATTACTCTCTAAAATTTATATTCTCATGATGAATTCATAGTAAGTATTCTCTCCTACAAAATCTCTGCCAAAATAATAAATATTTCCTAATTGCTAAAAGAAAACATATGATTATAACAATACTTAATGACGAAGTTTCACTTAAACATACCTTGGTAGAAATAAAATGTTACTTCTGTTGGCCTCATTATTTCCCAGATAGTATCTTTGAAACAGTCCTGAAATGTAAAGAATCTATATGAGTAGATGTCAATACTTCTTACAGTACATATGTTTCTTTCTGTTGACATATTTACATTTAAGTTGATAAAAATTCCCAGTGGTATCTAATCACGGATGTGACAAACACATTTATGAAAGGACCTGTTAAAAAGTAATAGCTATACTTTCACGATTTAGGATAAACAAATTCTGGTGCTTTAGGAAACGATAAGATAGCAAATAAAAAAGTAACTATGCTTTGAACATAGAAGACTTAAAATGCACATGGAAAGAGAGATCAATTTAATTCTTCCACTGTTTTATTGTTGGGGGTGGGGGCAATGATTTGCTCTTTGGTTGAACTTACTTTATCAGGTCTCACTGGGGTAAAGCACTGTGGAGTGAATTGTTCATGTTCTGGAATTTCTCATTCTAGCCAACATAGAATTTTTCCTTTCATTGTTACATACCTTGGGAGTTAACAGGCATTTGTAGCTGAATAATTATACTATGACAGGTATGTGTTATCTGCATAAACTCAAATTAAGCTCCTATTAAAAACATAATCTGCATGAAGTATGAACACATATGCTTTCTGTTTTCCTTGGTTTATATCATTAATTTTAATGATGACAGAAAGCAGATGAATTATGTCACTGTTTGTTTGAGGAACCCGGATAAATTCAGGTTCCTTAAATTTAGAGGGCAAATCCTATTTAATCCAGCTGTAAGGGCTGTATATTGTTACGAAGATAAAGTGATACTAATTTTTCGCAAACTTGGGAACAAAGCAATTTCATATTTTTTTTTGCAAATAAGGTTAGAAATACGTTAATTCCTTCTACTTGTCTTTACTATATTAATAGTATAATGCAAGGACTGTATTAAATATAATTTTATCTGTCATGATCAATTCAGTTTAGATTAACTGAAGGTCTAACATGTGAACTACAGGGAATGCAGAGTTAAGAGATATTATGACAACATTTTATTTATGATTCATGAAGTAACATGGTTGTGCAAATCAAATACCAAAAAATTAGGTTTTTATAAGTTCTCCAGCTATACTTGATTTTAGAAGTTGGCTACCTGGCTCAATATATACTAGTAATATGACCTTAGGTGAGGCACTTTTTCTCTTTTTTACTCCATCTACAAAACTAGGATATTTCAACTCTGTATTTCACAACTCTGTAATCTCAAGGGATATTTTGAGGGTGAAAAATAATACCTGCAAAGGACTTAGAAGATTGTGCTTGGCTAATAGTGGCTTAACAGATATTAGCTACTGTTATCATGGAAAATGAGTTATCCGCTGCTATCATACCAAAGATGTGTCATTCATAATAAATTTATGTTAATTAAAATTATAATTAACTAGATTTCTGTATGTTTTAAATATGCTTCTCTATGTTAAAACACAATATATTTCATTTAATCCTTGAGGCAAATCTGTAGATTATTTCCATTTATAGGAATATTGGTACGAGATCAGTAATTGGCACAAGTCATAACATCCAGATTTCATAATCCATAAACAATATTTTATCACATCTACCTTAAAATACAAATGACAGGAATTTTCTGGATTACAGTAAAGCCATATGATCTCTGGAGAACTATTTCAGAGGTAAGATTTCTCCTGTACAAAAGTAGTGCTTGAACAGACTATAGATATTGAAATCAGTGGGGCCAGGAGCCAACCATCCCTATTTAGGTTTAACCTGTAGATAAACTTAATGTTCTCTACCCTGATGTTGTTATCTTTCTTTCTGTTTTGGAACCTAAGAATTTCTCAGGAACAGAAATTATAGTCAATAAAAAAGCCTTCTTATCTAGAGAGTGATCATATCATGAATATTAAACTGGACAATATTTTATATAATGGACATATTATTATTTAATGGAATTTTTTTTTGTTATAACAATTATACAGTTGATTTTGTAGCTTTACTTGCTGAGGAAAATGCCCTTTCCAGGTATATATATCAAAAAAGTAGTGGTAGTTATTGAATAAGTATAATAATAATTACTATTGACTAAATATTTTAGCATCAAATGACTACATTTTAGATTCAAAAACAAATATTATAGTTCTTATACATCTAAAACTACTCAAAACAAGGGGCAACTGGGTGGCTCAATCACTTTAAGTCTGACTCTTGATTTTGGTTTAGGTCCTGATCTCTGGGGTGGGAAATCGAGCCCCATATCGGGCTCTGCACTGGACATGGAGCCTGCTTAAGATTCTTTTCTTCTCCCTCTCTTTTTGCCCCTCCCCCTCACCGCATACACATGTTCTTTCTCAAAAAAAATAAAAAAACTACTCTAAACAATTAATATCAAAAGAAGGCATAACAATGTGTTTTAATTCTGAATTACTTTCACTGAGGTTTTCTGTTTGCTTGTTTGCTTTTGCTTTATATTCCAATTAATAGTCATTTATTTTCAGTGATGTTTTATTTTATTGCAGAGAAAGATACAATTCTAATGTATAATATGGCTGAAGTCATAGTTAAATCTAAGGCAGAACTAATATATTATAATCATAGCAACCAATTGTATTTGCTTTATTCATATAACATTCAGTAACAGAGACCAGGGTTACATTTCTTTTATATCTTCTTCAATGTACATTGCTAAATAACTCTTTTTGACAGACTAGCTTTTATGAAGTTTATTGTTTGTTATTGGTCTTATATTCTTTTGAAGAGCCAAGGACTTTTAATAGTTCTCAACTTTGAAATCACTATGGAAAATAAGAAAGTTCAAACAGGCCAGGAAACTAAGTTTGAAGGATTAGAATAGCAAAAGAATTGGGACTAAAGTTCAGAAGCCGAATTTATAAAAATAAATGAATTCCAAGTAACAGTATATACAGAATGAAAAGGAAAGTGGTTTTTAAAAATCTGGATATCCCTGCATTATGCTCATGGAGAGGGGACAAAGAGCCAGAAGCAAATGTCCAAGTTCAGAGTGGTAGGATAATAAAATCACACCATGTTCAAAATAGAAAGGTCTTTATAAAATAACTGATTTGGAAACTCTTAATGTGACTACCACATAAAGTCAATAATCCCTAAAGACTGCTTGTAAAACAGGTATATGCTTAGCTTCAGTTTTCTTGAGGAAAGAATCCATAGCTTTGCTGGAAAATGAAAGTTCAAAAAGAAGTTCAAAAATGTGAGCTACAAAGAACCTTGACCAAATAACTTGACCAAGACACAACATTACAGCATACAAAAATATTCTAAACTGCTAAAATGTGTAAAAACACCTAATTCTCCCCTCCCCAACTATGGCAGTGGTTCTCTTTCTGCCACCAGGCAGGGATGTTTCTCAATCATCCTGCACATCACTCCGGATTCATCATAATATTGCCCCTCCTTGATGCTATTGTTCTCCAGCTAAAATTATCACTGTGTCACTGACACCTTCTGAATACACATTAAAGTGCTTATTTTGGCACAGAAAACTTTCGCCACTTTGATTCCAAATATATTTTTTAGCCTTATCTTTTAACGTTTGCATATATCCTTCATTGTCCAAGTTCAACTTTGTTATTTATCAGATATGAATTTATTTTTGAGTGGATTTTATTTGTGCTGTTTCCCCTGGATAGAATAATCTGTCTCCCTTCCTCCTCTGCCCTCGATGAGCTCCTCTGACCCTCTGCACCCACAACCAATGCACACATATACATGCACACGTATGCTCACAGATATCCTCATCTCTCACCAAAACACATCTTTCAAGTGTAAAATCAAAGCCTTTTTTCCTATGCTGAAACAGAGAATTAACCCCATTTTGAACTCCCGTGGCTTCCAGTTTCTACATTTTAGGGTACCTCTAACATACTATGTGTGGTAAACCCATTTTTTAAAATATAGTGGTTAAAAACATCAATTTGGAAAGAGTTCTGCTATCAAATTCTTATTGTGCCACTAATCAGCTTTATGTAAATGTCTGTTTCTCATCTGTAAAGCTGGTATAATAATAGAAGCATTTGAAGATTAAAGTGAAATAATTTACTTGAAGTAATAAGACACATTGATAGTGTATGCTCATTGTTATTGAAATAACCACCAAATAGCTTTATAATCATGTAATATTGTATGTATATAATGTGCTACTGTTACATATTTTGTTATTTCTTGTACCTTCACATTTCAAATATATTTCTTAATCACAGATCACTATGTATTTATCATATTAATTTTTATATTAGTGCTTCATAAAACTTTCTAAAATATAAAAATGAAATGCCAGTAGGAAATTTATGTATTTTATAAGTAGAAAATTACATTTGGCAAATCCAAACAGCTCCTCTAGTTTGCTTATATCCAGGAGATACTTGGTGTAAGTTCTGTTGAGTACAAAATGGTGAAGTGGAACAGTTACACTGGAGTGATAGGATACACAGGAGAGAGTTTCATTGGTCAGAAAGATTCTTGAGGTTCTACAAAGGAACATTCTGGTAATTTTACCCTCAATGAAGATGTCTTTAATTAGAGGGTAATATTTATTAATAAGTCCCAATGAAAATTATTAAAGAGGAACGGGGTGTGAAAACAAAAAGACTGTATGGTTATACTCTTTTTGACTAGGTTTTATTTTTTATCATTTATGTAAGAGTAATCCCATATTTGAAATGTGTAGCAAGTATCAATAATAATAACACAATAATACGGAAAAGTTAAAGGGTGTGATATTTCCTAAAACAAACTTTAAAACTCGCTTTAATATTTGAACTGTATAGTCTGCCTCTAACACACAATTGTGTTCATCTGGATTGTATCCTTAAATCATTAGCCCCTAGAGTCTGGGGCTTATGTCCTTTCTTTTCCCGTTATATAGTTTTTCTATAAAGCCTCTTTGACTCAGTCACACACTCATTTATTCACTCGTTCTTTCATTGAGCTTTAACTCAATTCTATTTTAATATTTTAAAAAAAATACATAGCAAATAAGATTTTTTCCCTCAACTCAAAATAATTTAATAGGGGAAAAAAGAACATATGCATCACGGAATATCAAAGTTGAAGGTAACAGATGACACTAAGAGGGTATGAATAGATTGCTCTGCAAATTCCAGGGAGAAATTATTTTTTTCTGCTGAGGAAAATCAATGACCATTTAATGGATTGCATTCATGACCTAAACTTTAAATAATGAGTAAAATGTGTACATTAGAGAAAAGTGATTCAAATGGAAGAAGAATGACATACAGGACTATTTGGGACATGTATTTATTCATCTGTACTGCCATTAAAAGGTATTTAGTAGTATAACCCTGGTTAATAAAAATAAGCGTTTTTTTGGTATAATTCCGTACTTGTAGATTTAATGGCTTTTTTTTTCTTTTTTCTTTCTTTCTTTTTTTTTTTTTTTACTATAACTGTGGTGTGATGACAAGTCTTCTTTTCTTGGAGGCCTTCCTGATTTTCCAATTTTATTCTTTACTGTTCAGAGACTGGGATTTAGGATCTAGAGCTGCGTTGTCCAGTAGAGCTTCTGTGACAGTGGAAATGTCTGTACCTATGCAGGCCTGTATTCACAAGCCTCATGTGACACTTGAAATGTAGCTAGTGTAACTGAGGCATGGAATCTTTAGTTTTAATTAATTAAATAGCTGCGTGTGGCTCATGGCTATAATATTACACAACATAGATCTAGTCACCTTTTTAGGAAAAAGTAAATTCCAGATGAATTTGATCCACAAAAGTAGTCTCCTTTGGGCAAAATAGAGTATGCCACAGTATTTCCTGTGAGATCCTATTACATCCCATCTTTGCTGAAGCCAGTATAGTCATTGCCTTGTAGTATTGCTAATTGGGATATGCACAAAGGAAGCTAATAAATTATATCTGAAGCAATCTCTTCAGACTTCTGCTAGTAAGAGACTTTTTAATTTACTCCTAAAGGAAAGGAAGTTCAGCCTGGGGTTGAGGGATGAGGAAAGGTGAGGAGAGAAGAAAGGGGTTTCAAACAGAGATGAGAAAAAAACAGTGTGACCAGGGAATACTTGATAATTCAATATAACTGGCAAATAAGGTGTGTCTCGTGAAGGAAGAGAGGAGAAAGAGCAATTTGAAAAAAATAGAATAATACACATTTTTAAATACTGTCCATGTATTGGTTTGACTTAATTTTATTTGGTTTCCCAGCCAAAATGGTCATTCTATTATATATATGTAGGATTTTCTCTTTTTTTTCTTTCTTTTTACAAACATCATTTATGTTTTAATCATTAAATAACACAACTGAAATTACAACTTTGTTACCTAAATTTATTACTTGGGGAAGATTGAGATTTAGGAAATTTATTGCCATGATGTCACCAATGGTTTATAATTTATAAGACTTTGGATTAGACATTAGCACAGTTATTATTTCCTCTAATGCCTTACCTCACCACAGTCTAATAACATTCAGGAAATCCAAAAGACAAAGGGGAAAGAGTGGTCTTGAAAGCTAAAAATAGTTGCTGAAAACTGATGCAATCATGTAATAAAATATGGCCCAATAACTTATATGATATGCTCATAGTATCTGCTAAAGCAATTAGAATCCATGCAGCTAGATTTTTGTTCACAGATTTCTAAAAATGAATATTACTTCAACCCAACTAAGACATAGAAAGCTATGAAGTTTAATTGTGTACATTGGTCTTAGGATTTCTGGTCTTATTACTTGCACATGTGATGTATTTAACACTAAAACAGAAAATTATTGAGTAACAATCAGATTTCAAAAGGCCTCTAAACCAGCCAGAAGGTTGTCTATGTGATATGTTACATATGACAGCATAGGATGTTATTATTTGGTTATATTAACACACTTGTTTTGTTCTGTTTTGGTTTTTTCACAATGGGGTAATATTTTTACACATCTAATAGGTCTTGCTCACAAGATAACAAGAACAACAATGTAGGTGTTTCTTTATATCAATCACATTGAATTTATCAGATATATTAAAAGGATAGTCTCTTTTAGTTGAGAAATTTTACACAGACTATAGTGATATTTTTCAGGAAAGCTTTTGAACTAGACTATGATCTGGCTATAGGTAAGAAAAATTTTCAATGCATTTTGGGAGTCCATGTGATTTAGAAATATTTTAAACACCTATCCTAATTTCCACTGATGAAAATACACGCAGACATTTCTACTGTGGCACAAGAGATGCAGATCAATATGGGAAAGAATGATTTTACTGTAGCAACTATTAACAATTCAAAAATGAAATTAATGGGGTTTTTTTTTAGAAATTACTAATTTGAGTTTCAGAAGGATTTAGGAATTCCCTGAGGCCCAGAATTAATAAGGCAGAGCCAGGGATAATAGTTCTGTCTGATATCAACACCTTTGTACCCCATTACAGTATGTAATGGGTATAAATTTTACACTGTAAACATTCATATATAAGAAATGTCTTTTAAGTCCCTATTCAGGAATCAATTTATGTTTATTTCAGTCTCTCTTATTAGTAGGCTGAAAAGGAAATTCAATGCTTTACTCTTTAGTAGAGTTATATAAGAATATAGAATTACCCAGAAATTGGGGTAAGAGTTACATTTAAAGGGAAAAGCAGAAACAAAAAGGCCAGCTTTGAACACATTATCTGACACCATGACAAAGGGTAGTTTTTCATCTTCTCTTGAACCATAACTGCCATGCTTAACCTCTCTGCTCTGAAGTTTAATCCTTGACTTTGTAAATCAAATATTAAACATGAGGTTGGGAGAACTTCTTATCTACCTTGACATTGTCTTATTAACTTGGACACAAGTTCCCAGACATCAAGTGTCTCATATTTGGTGGGTAACTCCTCTATCTTTTGTCAGTTTTGGAAAATGTCTTATAAGGACAAGAAATTTGTAATAATACTGAAAACAATATTTTCAACTACATCATCACTTCTCTCTGCTTATTATGAGAAATAATCACCTATGCAAATTCTAATAAGTTTCTGTGTTTTTTAGCAATAGAGTCTGTATCTTTTACTGAGCAATTTCTTTTGGATTATTACCTAATTTTTATCAAAATATATCTAAATAATACTTGAGATTCTTCTGTACTTTTTGTTGGCATATGTCACATTTCATATTATCATTTTAATATTCAAGTACCTATGGTAAATTTGTATTTGTTAACAAGTTTATAATTTGGTTACTTACATAACTGTCTTAAAGTAATATTTCTTTCAGATTATGCTAGGAAAGTTTACAACAATGATAACAATATGTGTCAAATTTTCATATTCTTTTGTTATAGTGGTTATGTGAACAGAATTAGAGTAAAAATAGTGTTCATCTTTTATTGTGCAGCTTTAAAAATGCTTTATTTTAGTTCTTTAATCCTTACAATAAACATGGGAGGTTAAATACCCTATTGGCATTGACTTTTAGAGACCTAAGGCTCAGGGAGATTAATTGGTGACCAAAGAACCAGAGCTAATCCTTGGCCCAAACGGGCCTGACTTCTGACTCACTGCCCTTCCCACTACAACTTAGCACAGTTCTGAGAAACCTCATAAATTTCTGTGCTCTGTAAATTTCAGAACTCAGCTGAAGGACCATCATTGCCCTGGGACAGCTAATTAACAATACAGAACCATTGCGAGCAAAGGATAAAATCAGTAATTCTCACTCACAGTAATAAAGATGGAGAATGCTTTTGGTTTGCTTCCTTTTGCACTCTTCTTCCCTAACTCAAATGAATTTTGACTCATAATTTGAACCTCTGCCATTATCTCCATCAGAATTACTAAATGTTAAATAAAAGTGATCCTTATTGACCATAAAATGAACACCCTTTATTATTCTAAGGAGGTGGAAAATACTTTATGTGAATAGTAGAGAAATTGCCAAAAAAGCTATTTTATTTCAGTCTGTGGACAAGTTAATGTGCTACTGGAAAAAGCATATATATTCTGACCTAATTAATTCACAGAGAACTTGGTTCTAAAAAGAGTGCTTAGAAATGACCCCTTCCCCCAATTTACTCCGCTCTCACATAGACATTGCTTTTCAGTAGCTAGATGCATTCTGAAAACAGGGTCTCTGTCATGAGTTAGCTGTTTTCTTCTTAAGGCTTCTGTTGCAGAGCTTTCTGGAATACTTTATACCTTGGTACTTGTGTGTATTTCTGTAGTCAGGTAGTCAGGTGTTCACTCCTGTTTCTGGGTACTTGAGCCTCAGCTGAGCAGATTTTCCCCTGATAAAAATGTGTCGCCTCTGTGCTGTTGTTCTGATGACACTACCTCCAGGCCTACCTCTCCCCTAACATCCAGTTTGATATTTCACATTTACAGAAATTAAGAAAGATAGTTTTCAGGTATTTCCCACCATCTAATTTGAGTAATTTGAAAATGCTTGAGAAGCATATCAACAGGAAAATTGTAGGAATGATAGAGCGGGGAGGTGACTGCTGTGGCTATTTAGCATTTCCTTCTGGAAGGTCCATAGGGAAAAGTAAAATATTGTATTTTGTTCTAGATCTAATATAGCGGATTGCTATTTTTTCCTCTTTGTGGAGGGAGAAAGAGCATCATTTAAATATAAAATTCTCTCCTTTCAAGAGCCATTTGGGTTGTGCTTGGCATACCTATGTGATAAGATGATCACTCTATTCTTATTATGACATGTCTTATTCCTTGGAGTTCATTTATACATTATTACTTATAACATGCTAAATGTTACTAAAAATCACCAAGCTAAGAAGATTTTGGCAGTAATAGTTTGTTTTAATTTACTTAGGTAATTTTGCCATCTCTAAAGTTTACCAAATAATATCCCTGGATGATGGACATGAGTATTCAACCTCTCTCTGATTAACAGGTATGTTAACATACTTCCTCTTATAAATATATTCAGCCCTTTGTTTTCTTTTCTACAGGATAACATTTTTAAGCTGGAGGACTCACATTTTGAAAATGGCCGTGGGAAGAGTCCATATGACCCTAAACTGCTGACGGCATCTCTTTTAATAGGTGCGTAGTCAACATTCAGTTAAACAGTGAATTTTCTGTAGATAATAACCAGATTGCTGTTCCTTTTTATATATCAAGATTTTCCATTATTAATCACAAACTATCTTAGGAGGATGTCAGTTGAGGTATTTTCAAATATTTTGAAAATGAAGAAAAAACACTAAATGCTGTTTTGATTTTTACACTCTCTAGTCTGTGATTCTTTTTAATCAAAGTGGTTTAATAAGTGTCTTTAAAATTGCCTGCTTAATCAGTATACATCCCCACTAGAACTTTAAAATTTATATTCTGAGAGAAAATGGTTTTGGTTTTCATTTTATGAAAGAGGTGTTTCCAGGGGGAATTTTGACAAGTCGGAAGGCAAGAATGATACTCAGTCTATCTTATTTAGTGTCATTACAAGATTTGTCACACTCTCAACGTTTGGACAACTTAATCAGCACAATCAGTTTTAATGGTCGTACAATTGGCAGAGACCCCGTTGTGTTACTTGAGTTATGAAGGGCCTCTGTATTCATCTTTTTAACTTTAACTTTAGGGTGTTTTTTTTTTTTTTTAATGTAACAAAACACTTAATATATTTCCTCTACACATTGTTCTAACATCTTCTTTTCTGATTGTCTTCTTTGTTTCCTTCAACAATGTAGCTGGGGAGGGAATGCTTAGTCATAGTTCTTAATGTTGGAATAGGAAGATAGAAGCAAGCAGAAGAAGGAGAAAACTTTATTCTGTATTGAAAGATAAAGAATTTTTCCACATACTTTTAATCACCTTTAGACTATGTTAAATAAACACATAAAAAGTGATACATCATTAAACAATTATTCATTTTTTCTTTTCTTTTAACTTTTGGCCATACCAACAACGAAAAACACAAAAGATTCTGAGTCATTAGCCTATTCCAGAATGTATTTTTCCGTATGATCATGTAGAGATTATATAACTTTTATTTCCTTTTCTTTTTTTTCCTCTTTTCTAGAAAATGTAGGAAATAACTATTTGATAATAAAAATAGTGAAACATGGAGCATAAAATTTCTAATTGACTTTTGCATAAGAAGTCTAGATTTTTAATTTATTTTTAATTTTTATTTTTTATAAACATATAATGTATTTTCATCCCCAGGGTACAGATCTGTGAATTCCAGGTTTACACACTTCACAGCACTCACCATAGCACATACCCTCCCCAATGTCCATAACCCCCCTTCCCCTCTCCCAACCACACCTCCCCCCAGCAACCCCCAGTTTGTTTTGTGAGATTAAGAGTCACGTATGGCTTGTCTCCCTCCCAATCCCATCTTGTTTCATTTGTTCTTCTCCTATCCCCCTAACCCCCCATGTTGCATCTCCACGTCCTCATATCAGGGAGATCATATGATAGTTGTCTTTCTCCGATTGACTTATTTCACTAAGCATGATACCCTCTAGTTCCATCCACGTCGTCGCAAATGGCAAGATTTCATTTCTTTTGATGGCTGCATAGTATTCCATTGTGTATATATACCACATCTTCTTTATCCATTCATCTGTTGATGGACATCTAGGTTCTTTCCATAGTTTGGCTATTGTAGACATTGCTGCTATAAACATTCGGGTGCACGTGCCCCTTCGGATCACTACGTTTGTATCTTTAGGGTAAATACCCAGTAGTGCAATTGCTGGGTCATAGGGTAGCTCTATTTTCAACATTTTGAGGAACCTCCATGCTGTTTTCCAGAGTGGTTGCACCAGCTTGCATTCCCACCAACAGTGTAGGAGGATTCCCCTTTCTCCGCATCCTTGCCAGCATCTGTCATTTCCTGACTTGTTAATTTTAGCCATTCTGACTGGTGTGAGGTGATATCTCACTGTGGTTTTGATTTGTATTTCCCTGATGCCGAGTGATGTGGAGCACTTTTTCATGTGTCTGTTGGCCATCTGGATGTCTTCTTTGCAGAAATGTCTGTTCATGTCCCCTGCCCATTTCTTGATTGGATTGTTTGTTCTTTGGGTGTTGAGTTTGCTAAGTTCCTTATAGATTCTGGACACTAGCCCTTTATCTGATATGTCGTTTGCAAATATCTTCTCCCATTCTGTCAGTTGTCTTTTGGTTTTGTTAACTGTTTCCTTTACTGTGCAAAAGCTTTTGATCTTGATGAAATCCCAATAGTTCATTTTTTCCCTTGCTTCCCTTGCCTTTGCCGATGTTCCTAAGAAGATGTTGCTGTGGCTGAGGTCGAAGAGGTTGCTGCCTGTGTTCTCCTCAAGGATTTTGATGGATTCCTTTCTCACACTGAGGTCCTTTATCCATTTTGAGTCTATTTTCGTGTGTGGTGTAAGGAAGTGGTCCAATTTCATTTTTCTGCATGTGGCTGTCCCATTTTCCCAGCACCATTTATTGAAGAGGCTGTCTTTTTTCCATTGGACATGCTTTCCTGCTTTGTCGAAGATTAGTTGACCATAGAGTTGAGGGTCTATTTCTGGGCTCTCTATTCTGTTCCATTGATCTATGTGTCTGTTTTTGTGCCAGTACCATGCTGTCTTGATAATGACAGCTTTGTAATAGAGCTTGAAGTCCGGAATTGTGATGCCACCAACTTTGGCTTTCTTTTTCAATATTCCTTTGGCTATTCGAGGTCTTTTCTGGTTCCATATAAATTTTAGGATTATTTGTTCCATTTCTTTGAAAAAAAAAATGGATGGTATTTTGATAGGGATTGCATTAAATGTGTAGATTGCGTTAGGTAGCATGGACATTTTCACAATATTTATTCTTCCAATCCAGGAGCATGGAACATTTTTCCATTTCTTTGTGTCTTCCTCAATTTCTTTCATGAGAACTTTATAGTTTTTTGCGTATAGATTCTTAGCCTCTTTGGTTAGGTTTATTCCTAGGTATCTTATAGTTTTGGGTGCAATTGTACATGGGATTGATTCCTTAATTTCTCTTTCTTCTGTCTTGTTGGTGTACAGAAATGCAGAAATGCAGAAATGTCTGTTCATGTCCCCTGTGCATTGATTTTATATCCTGACACTTTACTGAATTCCTGGACAAGTTCTAGCAGTTTTGGAGTGGAGTCTTTTGGGTTTTCCACATATAGTATCATATCATCTGCGAAGAGTGATAGTTTGACTTCTTCTTTGCCGATGTGGATTCCTTTAATTTCCTTTTGTTGTCTGATTGCTGAGGCTAGGACTTCTAGTACTATGTTGAATAGCAGTGGTAATAATGGACATCTCTGCCGTGTTCCTGACCTTAACGGAAAAGCTTTCAGTTTTTCTCCATTGAGAATGATATTTGCGGTGGATTTTTCATAGATGGCTTTGATAATATTGAGGTATGTGCCCTCTATCCCTACACTTTGAAGAGTTTTGATCAGGAAGGGATGCTGTACTTTGTCAAATGCTTTTTCAACATCTATTGAGAGTATCATATGGTTCTTGTTCTTTCTTTTATTAATGTGTTTTATCACATTGGTTGATTTGCGGATGTTGAACTAACCTTGCAGCCCTGGAATAAATCCCACTTGGTCGTGGTGAATAATCCTTTTAATATACTGTTGAATCCCATTGGCTAGTATTTTGGTGAGAATTTTTGCATCTGTGTTCATCAAGGATATTGGTCTGTAGTTCTCTTTTTTGGTGGGATCCTTGTCTGGTTTGGGGATCAAGGTGATGCTGGCCTCATAAAATGAGTTTGGAAGTTTTCCTTCCATTTCTATTTTTTTGGAACAGTTTCAGGAGAATAGGAATTAATTCTTCTTTAAATGTTTGGTAGAATTCCCCTGGGAAGCCGTCAGGTCCTGGGCTTTTGTTTGTTTGGAGATTTTTGATGACTGTTTCAATCTCCTTATTGGTTATGGGCCTGTTCAGGCTTTCTGTTTCTTCCTGGTTCAGTTGTGGTAGTTTATATATCTCTAGGAATGCATCCATTTCTTCCAGATTGTCAAATTTGTTGGCGTAGAGTTTCTCATAGTATGTTCTTTTAATTGTCTGTATTTCAATCTAGATTTTTTAAAAAATGAAAAAAGGTTATTATTTGATGGTGGCTTAAGTTCAGTTTTGCCAGTCTTTTGTTTTTAAAAATAACTTTTTTTCTACTTAACAAAATAAACTCTAGTCATACTGACTACAGCATTAAGTATGAAGATACATTTTCCCAGTATTCTCTAGTGTTTACTTTACCACTGTTTCACTGATCTCTTTTCTATTAAGAATAAGAACATTACAACATGAATTATCTCCTCTGTTGCTTTTCAGATGTAGACAATTTCAGTCCATTTGATCCATTTATGGAGCTTTTTAACAAAAGTTTAAGACCTGAAGGAATGCAGCAAATGCAGCGCACTTATAATTTACCTATTCACAGATGGCCTAGTGATTACATGTGGATGACTTCCTTAAGTGCACACACAGAAATGTGAAAGTTGTCTTAAACAAAGGGGAGGAGTTCTACCTTGCTCAAACTTGCAGCCTATACTTACTTAAATTGCATACTGGATAAAAAAAAAAATAGATATTCCTCAAAAAGCAGTATGCTAAATTGTGCCTAAAGCAGCTTTAATTTGTGGTATGTTTCTCAGTGGGGATTTGCTTGATTATTTATTTTAATATTCCATTGAGAAAGGATGATGACAAGTAAGTATTACATAGTTCATATGGTATGCAACCACACAAAGGCCACAAAGAATATGAAACTCCATAGGTTGGGTTTTATATTAGAACTTCTTTGAAAAAGTTGTGTAAGTTTGTGAAAAGGGAAAGAGAATAAGGAAAGTTTCATGAGTCAAGAAATGGATGTGTGGCTTAAAAAAAAAAAAAAAGGCAGCTTTTAAATGCAAGTCTAGACTTCACCTATCCAATCTGTAAAATAATCGAGTAACTTTTAGAGGTGTTTGGTGCTTCTTGACAAGGAAAATTATTCAAGCCAACATAAGTTAATTTCCGAATCAGCTAGATAGCAAGATACAAAAAAATGAACACGTCATACGAGACCTTATAAAATCCCTCAAAATATCTGCAACATCATTTTAATTCAAGAACTGAGTTTGTTACCTGCTTTCTTTGTAACTATGCTATAAATTCTTATTCTCATAGTGCATTTAATTCCCTTTGTTGAGTTTTTCTTGTCATTTTCTCTTATGCTGTTTTAAAAAGCATTTGATAGAGTTTTTTTGGTGGTTGTTGTTTGTTTGTTTGTTTATTTGTTTTTAACATAAGTACTTTCTTTTATTTTTTTTTCCATTTTATTTATTTTTCAGCGTAACAGTATTCATTCTTTTTGCACAACACCCAGTGCTCCATGCAAAACATGCCCTCCCCATTACCCACCACCTGTTCCCCCAACCTCCCACCCCTGACCCTTCAAAACCCTCAGGTTGTTTTTCAGAGTCCATAGTCTCTTATGGTTCGCCTCCCCTCCCCAATGTCCATAGCCCGCTCCCCCTCTCCCAATCCCACCTCCCCCCAGCAACCCCCAGTTTGTTTTGTGAGATTAAGAGTCATTTATGGTTTGTCTCCCTCCCAATCCCATCTTGTTTCATTTATTCTTCTCCTATCCCCCTACCCCCCCATGTTGCTTCTCCATGTCCTCATATCAGGGAGATCATATGATAGTTGTCTTTCTCCGATTGACTTATTTCACTAAGCATGATACGCTCTAGTTCCATCCACGTCGTCGCAAATGGCAAGATTTCATTTCTTTTGATGGCTGCATAGTATTCCATTGTGTATATATACCACATCTTCTTGATCCATTCATCTGTTGATGGACATCTAGGTTCTTTCCATAGTCTGGCTATTGTAGACATTGCTGCTATAAACATTCGGGTACACGTGCCCCTTCGGATCACTATGTTTGTATCTTTAGGGTAAATACCCAGTAGTGCAATTGCTGGGTCATAGGGTAGTTCTATTTTCAACATTTTGAGGAACCTCCATGCTGTTTTCCAGAGTGGTTGCACCAGCTTGCATTCCCACCAACAGTGGAGGAGGGTTCCCCTTTCTCCACATCCTCGCCAGCATCTGTCATTTCCTGACTTGTTAATTTTAGCCATTCTGACTGGTGTGAGGTGATATCTCATTGTGGTTTTGATTTGTATTTCCCTGATGCCGAGTGACGTGGAGCACTTTTTCATGTGTCTGTTGGCCATCTGGATGTCTTCTTTGCAGAAATGTCTGTTCATGTCCCCTGCCCATTTCTTGATTGGATTGTTTGTTCTTTGGGTGTTGAGTTTGCTAAGTTCCTTATAGATTTTGGATACTAGCCCTTTATCTGATATGTGATAGAACACATTAATAAAAGAAAGAACAAGAACCATATGATACTCTCAATAGATGCTGAAAAAGCATTTGACAAAGTACAGCATCCCTTCCTGATCAAAACTCTTCAAAGTGTAGGGATAGAGGGCACATACCTCAATATTATCAAAGCCATCTATGAAAAACCCACCGCAAATATCATTCTCAATGGAGAAAAACTGAAAGCTTTTCCATTAAGGTCAGGAACACGGCAGGGATGTCCATTATCACCACTGCTATTCAACATAGTATTAGAAGTCCTAGCCTCAGCAATCAGACAACAAAAAGAAATTAAAGGCATCCAAATTGGTAAAGAAGAAGTCAAACTATCACTCTTCGCAGATGATATGATACTATATGTGGAAAACCCAAAAGACTCCACTCCAAAACTGCTAGAACTTGTCCAGGAATTCAGTAAAGTGTCAGGATATAAAATCAATGCACAGAAATCAGTTGCATTTCTGTACACCAACAACAAGACTGAAGAAAGAGAAATTAAGGAGTCAATCCCATTCACAATTGTACCCAAAACTATAAGATACCTAGGAATAAACCTAACCAAAGAGACTGTTTTTAACATAAGTACTTTCTATAGCACTTCCCAAACTTCTACATTCAGGAATTACAGGTGTCTCTGAAATATACAGATTGTGCATTGAATGTTAGAGAATGGCTATTGGGAAAGCCTTTGTGCCCAAGAGATTTTGCATGTATTTTCCTCATCTCATCACATAAGAGAAATTTTCAAGGTAGTTCTGGGCTGTTTCCTTCCCCAATATCGGGAAATAAAATTTCATGTTTGACTCAAACCACCTATAAACTGGTTAGAGGAGTCTTCACAGCAGATACTTTTTATATCATCAGTCAGCCCCTTATTAAGCAGTTTCAACCACTAATAAGCTTTCAATCCAGATGACAGCTTAAAAATTAATGAAATTTATCAATGCTTAGTATAACTTTTCAAAATGCCATCATTTTTTATCATTAATTTTTTTAATAGATTTTGCTTTTTAGAGCAGTTTTAGATTCACAGGAAAAGGAGAAGATATCAGAGATACTATATATATCCCTCACACCCACTCGTATAGACTTCCCCATTATCCACTTCCTCCACCATAATGGTACATTTGTTCTAAGTGTTGAACCAACTCTGATACATCCCTATGAGTCACAGATATAAGGAGGGCACTAGGAGTACTGGGTGTTGTATGTAGGTGATGAATCACTAAAACTACTCCTGGAACTAATAGTACACTGTATAGTAACTAACTGGAGTTTAAACAAATTGCCATGGGATTTTAAGCTGATGACCGCAGAAAATATGGATTCTTTCTTGAGCAGTGCATAGCTACTATATAAGTCTCCAAATCCTATAACATGTCCTAAGTTTTTAGAGGACCATCAGGGAAGAGAGGGAAAACCAAATGGGAAGAGATCAGAGAGGGAGACAAACCATGACAAACTCTTAACTCTGGGAAACAAACTGAGGGTCACTGAAGGGTATGGAGGGTAACTAGTGATGGACATTAAGTGGGCACATGATATGACGAGCAATGGGTATTATACACTGCTGATGAATTTTTGAACACTACATCTGCAACTAGTGTACTATGTTTTGGCTAATTGAATTTAAATTTAAAAATTTTATAAAATAAATCTCCTTAGTAAGGTTAGTTTTTCAAATGTCCCTTAAGAAAAATCATTTTGTCAGTATGAAATTATTGGTATTTAAGTATGTATTGTTTCATCCACCTGTAAATATTTTAATTGTAATGACTTTGTTTAAAAATCCTTTATTAAAAATAGTTTCTCCCCTACTCAGAATAAATGCCAGGTGTGGACACAAGAATAAAATCTTATATTTTCCACACTAATGGTCATCTCACATTTTCATGACGTGAAAGGTGTAGTCAACTTGAAAGTATTTTTGTTTCCTCATTGTATTGTTCCCCAGGCATTGTAGTGCTAATAATTTAGAAATAACTTATCACTGAGTAACATTATTGAAATCTATTTTAGCAGTCTAGGACTTTTAGCTATGGTCTATTTCCCCAAGATAGAATTCTGCCTTGCCTCAGGGAAAAAAAATAATTTGACAGTAGAATATGCTCTCACTTGGTATTAGATCACATGAGATACTCCCTAAATTAATTAATTATAATTGAGAATATTATTTGAACCTCTCTGAACCTCAGTTTCTTTATACGTAAAATGGCATGGCCATGCTAATTCCACTAGTTTGTTGTGAAAGTTAAGACAATTTAATAACGTACCATGTTTGGGTACTTAACATATTTCTGGAATATATGTGTAAGTAGAAGCCAAGAAAATAAAATAACAGTGGTTGCTATAAAGGAGTCTGAGAGAGAGATTTGGTACCTTATTAACTTTATATTTTTAATTTTGTATCATGTGCACATATAAACTTAAAAAGTTAGTTTAAAAGGATAACATAAGTAAAAAGGTCAGCATATTATATTTATTGGTACAGAGAAGATGCCCAATAGACATAAAAATGTAAAATTATTCCCATACCCTTCCATTCTCAAGAAATGGATGTCATCCAGGCCCTGCATGTGTGTGCATGTTTGTGTGAGTGTGTGTATAATCTGTGTGCAAGAGAAAGACATAAATTCATTTTTTTCTCTGTTTCTAATTACTCCTCTACTCTGTGAGTGGAATTTACTCAAGGTGTTAACAACATAATGGCTTGTCCTTAGGTTTGTTTGATTTTTGCTCAGCATCCATGTCACACGTTACACCTGTGTTAGTAATGCTATGATTTCATCAGGAAATGTTTTTTTTTTCACCTTCTACTTCTTACCACACCCTTCTTAGGAATTGCAATCCAATACAGTAACTGATCTAAGCCACATTTTTAGCTGTGAACATTTGAGCTGTGAACATAAAGTCCAGAAGTACATATGAACTTTTGTTTTTAACACACGCTTCTCAGGTAATTCTGCCATGGTGGAAACGCATTTCACTAAACTCTTTGTTCACCTCAGTAAAGAATACTTTCCATAGAGATAGTTTGGAAATCTTACAGTTAAGAAAGAATGGCAGAGTACTCAAATACTAACTTTCATATTTGATAATTTTTAGATACCTAGTTACATCTGTCAGCACTCATTTTTCTTAGTCTGATGTATTATTTTTGAGTCTTCAAACTTGCTATGTGGTGTCTGTTGTGAAGAGACTAAAAACTTTGTTGGACAGAGTATCCACAGCCACTTTTTGATATATACAACAATTCCTTGAACATATTTATACCATCAGTTTAATAAAATTGGGCAAATGTCATATTTTCTTTCACTATAGCTTAGTACATATAGAAAACCAGAAGTATGCATTTTAACCATGATGCTATTTGAATCATTGTAGGATACATTTACCTAATGCTTCAGATTTTTCAAGAAGACTTATATCAAGGGTCAGGAAACTGGAAAATTAACATTATGCTCAAGAATCAACATATAATTTGATAACTTCATAAATGACCTAGGAACTTCAGGAGAAGTTTGACAAGTAGACATTTTTTGTTAAAACATATTTGTTCTCCAAAAATAAGCCAACTGAGATATAGTAAATTTCTTATACTCACTTATCATTAGATCATTTTATATAGCCACAGAATGTACTAACTCTTTAATCCATGATGGAAATTTATAAGTATATTAAATAAAGCACATTCTAAGTTGACTATAATTTATTTGCTTATGAGAACGCAAAAGTAGGATATTCTGTCACGTATACATTTGGGTGTAATAATAAATATGTCCTACAATTTCTGTGGAGCATTCATCCCTGATAAGAATCCTATAGATACCTCTGCAGAAGGTCTGGTTTAAGGCCTCATGTAAAAAACAGTTACTGATAGTGAGCCTTGACAATATGAGAATGTACCCTTCATGGCCACTTAATGATCTGATGCCCCTACAGATTTTACTCATGCTAAAGCAGGCAAAAAAAAAAAAAAAATGTTTGGGTGAAATAGAGGAAAGGACTAAGTCTACTAATTTCCAGTTACATAGTAAAATAAGTCACAGAGAAGTAAAAAAAAAAAAAAAGACATTCTTTACTCTTCCATTTCTGTTTATACCTCCTGTTAGGCATGTTCTGTCTGACTACACTCTGGTATGAAATTGTCTAGTTTTCTCTTTTCGTGGTTCTCTTTTCACATTTCCTGATTTTCATAACCTAACGTCATTGAGAGGGCAATGAGGTTCAACTAATAATTTAATACTTTTGATTTTTCAAGGTAAAGAGGACTCAAGGCATCCTATGGCAGGTGTGCAACATTAAAATATTTGAAATTAGTATGAAAATTTTAGGCTGTTTTTACAACACATTTTTAACTAGTGCCCTGTTATTCACACAGATCAAAAAAAATAATTTACCTGAAGTTTAAAAATCCGTTACACCTCTTATAAATTACTTATAAAAAGATATAATATCAACCTTCGTAAAAGTGTTATGGTGATTGAAAATAAGTTAAAATTAAGGAGGCAGTAGGAATTTACATATCTCAAAGTACCTTTGAAACTTACAGCTTATTCATAGCATTTTTGTGCTTTTAGAAAATGTTTATTTTTTTTTACTTTGTTGGCAGATAAAATGTTGTTGCAGCATATTATGATGAAAGCAGGTCAAATTTGCACTTGGTATTTAATTGGGTGAAGAGAACACAAAATGCTTTTGAATCCCAAAATACCATGACAATTTAGAGTAATAGAGTACCATTCATTTATGTACTACTTTGTACTTACTATATTGTCAGAGTGCCATTTTTACTTGCCTTGATTCACAATAATCCAAAATAAATGATCACTGTCTTAAAACTCATTTGTAAGAAGGGGTATCTTTTTATTAATATTTCAAGCTAGACCTTGGAGTTGTGTAGTGATTCACTCTGCTTAGCTCTTCTCCACTGCCTTGGACATTCTCCAAAGGTTGGTGCATTCAGACACATCAGAGAACCACAGGTTCTACCAAAGGAATTGATTGAGTTGGATCACTGAGAATGTCTATTTTCATTATAAAACCTTTATCTGTAAGTGAGAAGTGAGGGTATGAACAAAGAATATCACATGAGAAATCAGTTAACAAGACTTTCCCAAAGGCATTTATGCTTAAAGATGCACAGGAAGTTTTTTTTTCAGTTTATCTAATAAATTTGAAAATCCTTTGGAAATGATAGTGTTATACAAATATTTAAGTTATAATTTATCTACTCCTATTTTATTTTCTGATTATTTTTCAAATCAGTGAATACAGAAACATTAACTTAACCCAAATGACCAACAAGATAATTTTAAATTTACTATCATTATGGTAGATTATTTAGGGGAAAATTTTATATTTTTTAATTGTTTGATTTTGCTGATAATTCACTATCAGTAAGCAGGCAATAATGTGTTTCATGGATGAAATAAGAGGACTACTTTTCTTTAAAGGAAAGAAAATATAATTTTACAACCTCCAGTTTATTAAGAGCTAGTATGGTTTAGTGTAAAAGGACTGGGATTAAACAGGCCTGAGTTTGAACTTTCACCCTTAACTTTCCTAGTCATCAACTGAGCAACCTTGGGTTTCTTGAACTGTAAAATAGGGATAACATTTACATCATAGGGTTGTTGACAGAACTAAATGAGATAATTTGAAAGTGTCGAGTCATTGCCTAGCTGCCCTGCAAACACAGAATGGTATTCAGTAAATATTAACTTCTCTTTCTCCTCCCTTTTTCCTTTTCCTTTTCACCTGGTCACTGTGAGTCCTCCATTATTAAACTCTGACCTAGAGTTAGAGTTTCATTAAGTATTAATTAAATAATATTAAATATTAGTTTAATTAAATATTAAACAACTTAAGTAGAAATGAATCCAAAAACACAGTAGAATCTTAAACTGTGGTGATTATGACCTGTATTTGTGAAAATTTCCTCCTCTTCAGACTTTTCTCCTTTTTTAAAATTTTTTACTTGTACTTATTTAAGTAAAATTTCTACACTCAACATGGGGCTTGAATTCATGACCCTGAAATTAAGAGTCATGTTCTCCTGACTGAGTCAGGCAGATGCCAGACATAATTCTTTTATATCTTAAATTCTTTTTAGACTATGTGATGACTTATAGTAAGTTAGAACATTTTTCCCATTTGATATATTCAAAAATAAAAAGCACGAAAACAGTTTTGGGAAGGAAAATCTTAGTCCTTTCTGAAGTATTGCAAAATCTTACTCAGGTACCACTAAAAAGGAAATATATTGTGAAAATTTAATTTCCATTAAAATAAAAACTATAAATAATATTTTATGGTGGTATCTTACCCTAATAAATAAGGATATTAGAAGTGCAGTAGCTTTACACATATAAAAATGTAATCAATATAGTATACCTTTTTTCTTTTGTCCATATAATGTAGAAAGGAATAAATGTTATGTTTTAGTAATATCTCCCAAATCATATTTTACTTCATTTTACAAAGTTCTTAATGAGTAGTCAGATACTTAGTGAGCATTTACTAAAATACTTTAAGAAAGACATAGGATAAAAGTAAATAACTGCTTAATGATGCAGAAAGCGTTTCTCTTTCTGTTAGGGTCTTTACATGAAACTTATTTTGTGTGTTTTTTCTTTCCTTAATTGAATTAAAGGATGTGTACGTGCTTTTATTTTTAACAACACAGATGGAGAATTATACTCCGGGACTGCGGCTGATTTTATGGGGCGCGATTTTGCGATCTTCAGAACTCTCGGGCACCACCATCCAATTAGGACGGAGCAGCATGATTCCAGGTGGCTCAATGGTAGGTGGTGGGGGCCAGGGCCCAGGCATGTTACATAACATGTGTAACTGTACTTGTCATGGACAGCTTTCCTTGTGACTTGAGACTTAGTGTGCAGTTAAACTCAGGGTGGTGATTCATGACTGTGGGTGAGAAAACAGGGGAAGACGAGAAAAACGAGATTAAAAACCCAGGAAAATATTTGCTTCGTGCCAGAATTGAAGTTTCTCAGTAGTTAACTGTGGAAAGAAATAGATCTGGGCTGGAGCTGCGGAAGGGAGGCAATGGAAACAGATAATGGCTTACCAGTCCTGTCTTACACAGATACCACAACAAATCTCATGATGTAGTATTTTTTTCCTCCACACCTCTCATATTGCCCTGAGAGTGTCATACACATTCTTGAACGCTTAAACAGATTGTAGTGCTAATAACATTATGTTGAAAGTGTTTTCAGAATTTCAGAGGATTTTTATATGATTTCATTTGATTCTCTTTTGATCTTCTTAATATCTTCTCTCAGTTTGTTTAGGTGAGAAAAATAAGACTAATATTTTATCTAAGATTATCTGTAACCTAGTAATGGAAGACTTGGAGCAGGAACCCAGTTTCTTAAACTTCAGGCACTGGCTTCAACTTGATCAAATAGATTTTTTATGTCTTTCTCTTTTTAGTATATAAATAAATTTAATAGAGGAGCAAATGTTCAGAATGTATATGCCTAAAATAAATACATTTTCATTCGTATTTGTAATCCTAATCTATTCTTCTATGTAGAGTTTGATTTTTTTGATTATTCACACATTTATTAAGATTTTTATAATGGCCCCCACAATATTGTCATGTTTTTCTTATTAACTATCTCCATATATAATCTGTCTTTGGTCTTATGAAATAAAGCTGTCCAGACCCTAATCTGCCATCCACGAACTTTTTCCTGGTTTCACCTGCCTCATTAATAAGGATGGAGCTCATGGGTTATAGTCCGTCTGTGTTCTCAGTAAGATGCTTGAATATCTCATTCTTTGAACTTTTACCACACCTGTTTTTCCTGCCCTTTTGGGGTACCCAGAATTCCTTTTATCACCTCTCTCTTTCATTGGTTTGTTAGAGAAAAATCATACTTCTGGGAATATTGCTGAAACTTCAGAAGACCATGAGTTTTCTGTGATAATTTTTGTTCTGATATATTTCCGTACTGTAAAGTGACTATTCAAAACATAAAACATACTTCAAATTACCTCAGCCAGCTTCTCTGCCATCCTGCAACATTCCTGATCATCCTCTTATTTATGTATTAGTGTGAATGGTGTGCCTCTTACCTTCCATGTTTGACCACACTGCCTTTGCTCTTAATTTTATTGTTTTTTTTATAAATTTACCCAGTGTACATTTCTTTGCTGTCTTTCTCTCTCTCCTTCCCTGATTTCTTCCCCTGACCTGAAAACTTGCTCATCTATTCTATCCAAATTCTTCCTTTAATCCTGGTATGATGTAAAATCCCTGTGTGTCTAAGTCCATAGTCTGGTTAGGATCTTGTTTCCTCAATGTTTTCAGCACCATTAGCCACTTTAAACCTGAGTTTGAGCCCAGGGAGCTGCTTCTCCAAAAGACACAAATAATTTTCTATACCCTGTTTTATAATCAGTCTGTCCATGTGTATACTATCTCTTGCAGTATTTCTCACTGTTAAATACCCCTTTCTCTTTAAAGTGCCACTTCTCTTAGCTTCCCTCATTTCTTGCTCTGCCAAGTTTCCAGTAAGCTTGACATCACTTCCCCATTGTTTGTATCTTACATGCAGATGATGTATAAGATCATTCATAGGGGCGCCTGGGTGGCTCAGTGGGCTAAAGCCTCTGCCTTCGGCTCAGGTCATGATCTCAGAGTCCTGGGATCGAGCCCCGCATTCGGCTCTCTTATCAGCAGGGAGCCGGCACCCCCCCCCCCCACCTTCTCTCTCTCTGCCTACTTGTGATCTCTGTCTGTCAAATAAATAAATTTTTAGAAAAAGATCATTCATAATTGAGTACAAAAACTGTGGTAATCAGAAGGGTCTGGACATAGAATCAAATACCCGTGCTGGGGGGTTCAGGAGGAATGGTAGGTGACCATATGAAAAATTAGAGGCCTCACCAAGGAAAAGAAAAGATGCTGAGATCACCATAAAACTATGTGTGCAAAACTATACAAGAGCCATGCTCCAACAAAATTGCAGAGAACAATTTTAAAATATCCTCTGTAAATTATTAAACTTTGTATGGAGTCAAAATCAGTTGGGGGAATAAAACTCTTAACATTGCTATCTTGTCTGTTCTCAAACTGAAATATTTATGTAGGAGGGAAAAATATTTTTATTCAGCAAGAAGGAGACTTTGATCTACTAAGAATTCTAAAGGGCATATAGGCTTCCACTGTCCATCCAAAAGAAAATCCAAGAAGATGGACTAACATAAAGGAGAGTATAGTATCCATTTCATTTTTATGGCCTTGGAGGAAAAAAGTCATCAAGTTAAAGTTGCTTTTGTGTTGCACACTTACATGTTGACAGCTGAATCTGAAGAATTTACACTGTGGGAAAGCAGTCATTGTCTACAGCTCTGTACTTCATCTTGCAAATGTGTAGTTCATTTGAGAATTCAGTTATCAGTCTCTCAGCACTAAACGTGAGAACTGATTTTACCAAATTAGCACAAAGGTTACATTTGACAGGGTGCAGAAACCAGAACTGCTGCACAAGGGAGGATGCAGACACATTGGAGAGAGAACCAAGGGACTGTGTGAATCACAAGCCTCCTGAAATTAAATGCCATTCCAGAATAAAATTGGAAGCATAATGTTTACATATTCATGCATAAAATAAATGAGTTTGAGGCATCAGCGAAGACTACACAATCATTTGTGCTGCCAGAAGTAACAAATACTAGCAAGGTACTTTTTGAAAGGTCTTTGGGGCTATTAAAATTGATTTTGGCACAGGAGTGACTTTTCTCAAATCATTCAAACCTATTCAATTTTTTTGAACAAATCAGTTGACCTATTTTAGATGACTTTTAATTTTTGTTCCTGCTAAAGAAAAAAACAAAATCATTTGCCTAGAATTAGATCTTAAATATCTTGATATTTTTAATTTCACTATTTTCATAATCACTAAAATTTACATTTTTATAATAGCATCAGCCAAGGTTTAAATTTAGCTTCATTTTAATAGGAAAAATTAGTAATGAGTAACAATTTTAGATGAAGAAACAGAAGAGAGATGGAATCTGTCGGCTTTTACATAACTGCTTTTTAAAAAATAATTAAATCAAAAATTTTTTAAATTAAATTTTTTAAACCCTGGTTTAAAGTTACTAGTTCTTAGAACAACTTCTGATTTCAGAAAGTGTACTTATATGTGTTTGACATGATGTGCCTGAATTCACTGTTTTTCTTGTGTATTAGAAATTCGCTTAATATATTGTCATTTTAACTTCACTTAAACTTCAAATCCAATTTCAACTTACTAACACTGTGAAACTTAGGTATAGTTGTTCTCTATATATTCATAGTAAGGAAGCAAATAAGTTTATGTTTCTGTTATAATAATGATTTCTTAACATTTAGTATGTAAATACCACTTAGTTCTTACACATGTTAGCCACTCATTAGAGCAGATGGATGGCTAACTTACATTTATTTTTCTTCTTGATGGACACTATTTCCAATATTGTTCTTGTCTTGGACTAATGCTGGGATGCAAGGTGATATGAGGAAAGACTGGTCTTTGGAGTAAGACAAAGCGTCATGTTGACTCCTACTTTTAATGGAATTATAATATTACTTAACCTCTTATAGTTGTGGAAAACTGACCACATGATAATGTGTAAAAACTACTAAGTGAATGATTGGCATAGAGTACACACTTAATAATTGTGAATTTACTCTGTATCCTTTATCCCACATCCATTGGGTGGAGCATGCTTAGGAAGCTTTGTCAGATTCATTCTGTGAGTTACTTTATTTGAGTCAGGGTGAAAGGGCAGTCAGAGTCGGGTTTAATATATGAAACCACATGGATCGTTGAGAGAGCCAAGGCCCAGTGAACACAAACAGACCTAATTACAGTGCTCAGAGTGTGAGGCCTTCCCACTCATTTCAGGAAGACCTGTTTTCTTTTAGTGGAATTTCCTAAAAGGATCGTGCCTGTGGATAGACCAACCCACTTGCTTTTTTCTATAATTGAAATGGCATGCAAGTCATCATTCCACTTCCTCTCACTTGTAACACTCATACCAGGATGGCTTGCCCTCTTTGGAATCAGGATAGCTTCCTCTGTGGTCATGTACTAGGATATTTCATGTTCTCTAAAGATTCAAGTTTCTCCACAAGACATTTTTATGAAAATAGAACCAAGCGGTGTGACCGCAAGTAATCTATGAGAGCACAAATTAATATTACATAGTACATAATCTGAAATCACTTGTATAACTCTTTCAGTGCTCTATTTTAATACTATCATCTTTAAAGGCATAAACTGTCAGAGTATCCAATTAGAAATTTTTATAAGTAAAATGAATTATCTGGCTTTGCACAATGTCAGACTTCTTAATGATACCAGTCTGAATTATTTCTCTGGCTTAAGTACATCAATATTATTTTGCTGACCTTGGGAGAAAAAGCCTTTTGGATGCCTTATTTTATGGTTATATGAACAGATGAGTATCATAGAAATTAAGTGACCATTCAGTTAAAACAATAACAACCATAAATGTCATATTGGTTTTCATAGCATATGAAAAAGCAGCAGGAATATCATCTTTTTTTAACTTTTGAATTACATCTCCTATGAATTATACTTTGTATTCATTAAACATCTGAGGCATGAATGTAAAGAGTCAAAAATAAAAACAATAATATTTTTGGTTATTTTTGCTGAAATGATCCTGAAACATAGATATGTAATAGTCCAAAACAATCTCTACCTAAACACAACCAAATAGTTATCTGAAGTTTTTTCCTCATGAATCTATTGCCCAGAAAAATTTTCATACTGATAAATAATGCTACCCCCCAAAAGTATCTTTTTTTAAAAACAATACATAGCATGAAATTATTCTACTCTTCAAATGATGATAAATTTAATGAACTCACTACATATGCTTTTTCTTTTCATAAGGAGCACAAAGTTACCAAAATATAACTTTATTTGGTCTCTTTTTCTGAGGACCCATTTTCTATGTCACATTTCTCTGAAGAACATAATCACTTTTAACTGATTTTGTTTGAAATTACATAGCACTAATGAAGAAAAATGAATAAAATTTTGGAATAAAATTTAACTCATTAGTGGCAATGCTTAGGAAGTGATTCGTTTTTTCAGGCCTCTGAGGCAATGTACCTGAATACAATTGTTAGGATATGCTCTGTTAACTTTTTTCAGTGATGAGCTAAAAAGTACAACATATTAGCCACAAACTTCGAACCACTTATTTCAGAATTTATCACTGAATGGTGAAAGTAGAAAAGTAACATTTAAGGAAATTATTACATTTATTTTAGGGAATCCCACTTTTTAAATTAAAGTCTATGAAAATATAGAAAAATGAGACTATCTTGGAAAATTCTTTAAGTAAAAGCCAGCTCCCTATTTCTTCTGGTTTTTAACATTTTTCTCTCTGGTCTTACCATCAGTTTAATGAATAGAGAGCCTGTCTATACCAATTTCCTCTTCTAGACTCACTACATTCAGAGCTCACTGGGCCTCAATAGGGATTTACTGCTGACTGGGTAATCTGGGTTCATGTGTGCAGTGACATCAAGCAAGAGATTTACCCAAAGAAGTGGATGCCATGACAATGCGTGTAACCATGGTGTGACCGGCCTCTCTGACATGGCTCTCAAAAGCTTTCCCTCTGTGAAAACAGAAGCCTGTTTGCAAATTAATTAGTTTCTGGCGGCAGCTTGATTGTTGACCCAGAGTTTGTAGAGTGGAAAAACAATCAGATTAGTGTGCTCAGGGTAAAAGACCAGTGTGCAGTTGCGTGTGGCTTGCTCAACTATTGAAACTATGAATGGACTGAAACAAATTCTTTTCTGAGAAGCCTAGGCAGAGGTTAAGTGTGATGAGCCTAGAGCTCCCCAACAGCAGGGGCTGGGGAATTAAAGGATTTTACCCAGATAAAGCTGAATGACGGCAAGCAATGCCATTGAATTTTAATGGCATGGATAGTTTGGGGGAAAAAAAAAAACAAAAAACAAAACAGAACACTTCTTACCTTGTGATCACTCTGAGGGAGAAGAATAAGTTTGCAGTATTATTAAATGTCCACTTGACACACATACTTACTTGGTGGTAGGTTTCAGAAGCTTTCAGACAGGAAGGTTTTAATTATAATGTCTCAAAAGCTAATATGAGAATACCAAAAATGGGAAAATGTTACAAAGAAACCTGCCTTTTCATGTAGATCGTGTCTTCTCATTTATATACCCTAACTATTTCTGCAGTGTAATCTTCACATGCCCGATAAAATTAACTGAGTTAAGGAGAGATATTGACTCCTGAGAATTTGTATTATGCTGTTTATTTTTTAAAATTATCAAATCAGATAATCATGCCTAGAAATGAAATCTGCAAGCTTAGGACAAAAGAAATTCTATGTGCTGTTTTTGATGATGAAAATTTGTTTCAGTCAATAAACTATTATTTACAATTTATTTTTAAGATTCCCTCCCACAATAAGCCATGTATACTCTTTCTTTTTAGATACCATTATCAGATATCTCCCTAATAACAGCTCCGATGGCTATCTCATATTCCCCATTCAAAAATCGTTTATGTCTTTCAATTTACAGGTGAAATGAATCTAGATTTTGCGGCCTGTCAAGTCCTTTATTGTCTAATCCTAAATAACTTTTCCAGTATTAAACACCAACACACTCAAAATAGAGTTGGTCATCCTCAAATTTACTCTTTTTCATTTAACCATACCACACTCTGGATCGATTTTAATCTTTCCACCTTTGAATCTTAAGAGCACACAGGTGTTCATATTTGTTATGGGACCTTCCACTTCACCTTATACTTCAGGAAATAAAAAGTAAGAAATTTTTTTTTTTAAGATTTTATTTATTTATTTGACAGAGAGAGAGATCACAAGTAGGCAGAGAGACAGGTAAAGAATGAGGAGAAGCAGGCTCCCTGCTGAGCAGAGAGCCCAATGTGGGGCCAGATCCTAGGACCCTGAGATCATGACCGAGGGCAGAGGCTTAACCCCCTCAGCCACCCAGGTGCCCCAAAAGTAAGAAGTTCTTAAATGAATCTGCTATGGAGGCTCCGGGGTCACATTGTTTGATTTTGTATCCCAGGTCCTTCCATCTACTACCTACACAACATTGGAGGCAATTCACTTATTTTCATCACCCCTTTATCATTTATAAAACACAGTTAATACTAATATACTGTTTTTCTGAGGCTTCATGAGACAGTCCATATAAGTTAATAAGAACAGTGTCTGATAATATGGTACATGCTCCCAGCAGCTGGGGTTGCCACTGCTGCCATTTGCAGTTGGCTTCAAACATATGTGTATGGCACCTTTGGTAGATTCATACAGTGAACCTATTTGAAGGTGACGTTTGCCTTTGTAAACCTGCTCTTGGCCTGTTGCGTTTTAATTAGTTGTTGTTGTGGAGCACTTATTACGTCCAGAATATATAAAATATTTAGCTTTAGTATTAAAGTAGCAAATAAAATTTTAGTCAAATTTTAGTCAAAATTTTAATTAAGAAGGCATTGACTGCTTTGATGACTCTAGGAAAATCATCTGTCCTGCTCTGTCACAGTTTTGCTTTAAATTTGTTCGTGTGTGGATGTCGTCTATAACCCCTTGAGATAGTGGAGTCTGTGGAGCCTGACTGCTTGAGCTGGACATGAGCTGACAACTGTAGATAGCTGATAGGAGATTTCTGTCTTCGTGTTCCCTTTTTTCTAATGCAAATAATATTTCTTCCTCTGTTTGGTAGTTGTGAGGATTATGTGTGAGTAGATTCATATAAAGCCTTTGCAAAGGTGACTACTGTTATCAAAAACAGACAAAACAAATCAGTTGATGTTAGCTGGCTTTATAATGTTATGTAAGAATTTTAAGGAATGGAACAATAGTAGTAGAGTGCATAATCTCACTTAACTGAGCAGTAGAGTGCATAATTTCACTTAACTGGATAGAGCCTGCAAAGAAAGTGAAAAGGAAAGGAGAAATAAAGGTTGAAAAGAGTATTTCCTTAATTTCTCTTAATTTCTGAGAGCAACTGAAAGCAATGAAAGTGGCTGAAGGACAAGAGCAAAATGGTGAGATGGAGTGATGATGATATATGCCCTTTCCTTAGACTGAGTCTGTACATACAGGATTTCTCAGTTAAGGATGTCTGTATATTTTGATGAAAGTAACCTACCACTCCTTTGCTTCCATAAAAAAATATATATTTCTTAAACTTAATCACACTAAGTTACTTACGCATGACCAAAAGGCATTGTAATGCTCTTAACTTCATATATCAATGAAATATAAATTACAGAATGTTATCCAGAAAAGGGGTCTTTAAAATGTTTTCCCAATAACATTAATAAGGAAGATTTAAGTATGTTTAGATGCTCTTTAAAAGAACATTTTCAAGGGCGCCTGAGTGGTACACTTGGTGTAGTATTCAGCTCTTTGTTTTGGTTCAGGTCATGATCTCAAAGTTCTGAGACTGAGTCCTGCAACCGGCTCCACACTTAGTGTGGGTTCTACTTGAGAGTCTCTCCCTCCCTACTACTCCCTACCCCCCTTCACTTCACTGTATCTCTCTCTCTCCCTCATTCTCTAAAATAAACAAATAAAATCTTTAAAAGAGTATTTTCAAGTTAGAATTGTTTGTGTCACTATACACTATAACTAGATTTAAGAAACTAGATAAGAGAAAATCAAAGCCCCTTCAATTCCCACCCCTACCTCCTACATCCTGCTCTCATCATTCTCTCAGTTTCCTATAGCACTTTTGGATCATCAATTAAATTTTGCATGTTAAGCTGTACGTCACTATCCATGTGGTACTATAGTAGATAGATTCAAAAATATAGATACATGCCTGAAAACTAGTAGTAATTCATTAGCAATAATAATTTATAAATTGATATAAGTATAATGTTTTATTTATTAGAAATGTAGTTTTTAGTATTTTGCTTGATGATTTGCTAAATTATAACCATTTTTGGATTTAATGTAAGCTGACAGTGTAAGGGAACCATCAAAAATGTGTCTCTTCACATGAATTTGTCTAAATTCACATAAATCCAAATAATCTCTTTTACTCATTCAGTTGCTTAAAAAAAGTACCGGGGTTTCACTTTCAAAGAGAGCTGTCCCATTTATACATTTATAAAATCCTAACATGAATATATATGGGAAATAGGTGACAGCAGATTTAGCTTTCCCTTTGGGATCCACCTGCTTTTTCTGCTTAGCATACAATAGAATTTAAATTACAGCCAGTATAGAATAATAGTGTTTTCAGTTTATACATTGTCTTATGACCCACTTAGAATTCAGTGAACTTTGTATCTCTGATCCAGAAAGTTAAGTATTGCCCAGGCTGGTATCAAAATGATGACTCCCATGTAATTGCTATTTATGCATAGAGTCAGTGTTTATCAAATATGTTTTCTAAACACATTTAAGAATAAATAAACAGGGGTGCCTGGGTGGCTCAGTGGTTTAAGCCTCTGCCTTCGGCTCAGGTCATGATCTCAGGGTTCTGGGATCGAGCCCCGCATCGGGCTCTCTGCTCAGTGGGGAGCCTGTTTCTCCCTCTCTCTCTGCCTGCCTCTCTGCCTACTTGTGACCTCTCTCTCTGTCAAATAAATAAATAAAATATTTAAAAAAAAAAGAATAAATAAACAAATTGTACAAATGTTTTACAGGATGATAGCAGTCTTGTAAGTCATACAAAAATAAGTGAATTCTGAAGATAGGCAACAATAACACATGGATTATCATGAAACATTACTCATTTTGGGGTGAATTAAAGGGAAAGAAACCTAGTTATACTGACAAATTGCATTACAGAATAGGACTAGGCTGAACCAACAAGGTGTAGGACACCTTTCATCAGTTATTTTCATGTGTTTGCAGAAATCATACTAAATAATTTGATTGAAGAGTGATTATTGAAGTAGTGGGTTAATGCTGTTTGCCATAAGAAAACTAATGACTGCCTTTTCTGTTATGTCATTGCTGTTGATTTCCTTTAAATACAAGGAGAAAAATCACATTCCTTCATAGTTACCGAGGTAAATATAGCCAACTCTGATCAGCCAGTCAGTGCCCAAATTAAGAAAATTATAGTAAAATTGCCTTAGAAAGACCTTGAGATAATTGTGTGTTAATGAGTCTTAAAATGTGAACTAATTTTCCATCTTTTGTCCAAGCTGAAACTATTTTTATTTCCTTCCTTTGTCATTAATTTCTGAGAGCAACTTGTAGAAAGCAATTGAAAAGAATGGTGGAACAAGGAATGTGGTAGCATGAAATATAAAAATAATGGCAGACTGTTAACAGGTCCAGCTTTGATGTTGTGCAGTGCACAAGTCATTTGGTAGTGATACAGCAGACAGCACCAAAGAAGGTAGCCATGTTAGGGAGATTTGCAGACTTCTTACTAAAATTTATTATTACTTTGATTAATTTTATCATTTTGATTTTTTAAATGTGGTGCAACTCCACTTAGCAATACTGCCTGTAAGCCACTCATGTGAATTCCTAAACTCATCATCCTTGCAAAAATCATAGTTATTCATAGATGTTACTAGTATGTTAGTAAAGAATGTCCTGATAATCATAACAAAATGAAACTTCTAATATACTTCAGTACAACTGAGGCAGCTGAGTAAGTCATTGCTATTGTGATTGATTACTAAAAACTACTGCATGTGTTCTAGGATAAGAATACATATACAGAGGAAAAAGCCATTTTTTAAAAAACGAATCTGTCACTGGATAGAGCCTGCAAAGAAAGTGAAAAGGAAAGGAGAAATAAAGGTTGAAAAGAGTATTTCCTAATGGTAAATAACTTCCTGATTAGATTTTGTCTGTGTCCCTCAGCCATAATAAACAACATCTATCACGCTAATAAAATTTGTAATACACAAACCAAAATAGAAAACCCCTAAAAGTGCACCATAAAATCTCCTATCCTGCCAAGATCTGTCCCTGAAGTGTGTCTTGTAAGTTAGATGTGATACATACTAAGAAATTTTTTCATACTTCAGAGCATTGGAAAATGTTAGTAGAATGTATAATAATTCCTGAAAATACTCAGATTGCCATTTTATTTCTTAATATATGATCAACAAGAACGATGAAGATACTATGTAATACGATATGATAGAGGTTTAAAAAGCTACATTTTAATGGGAAGTTAAGAATAGATCACTCTTAGGCAGAGATTAAACTGATTTAATAGGTGCTTATTTTTACAAAATAAAATATATTTATTTTCTGTTTTTAATGAGTATTTTTAATCTCCCCAAGTCTAAATCCCTTTTCATCTCAGTCAACAGTATTTGTTTCTCTGTGCATAACAAGTTTATCACTCACCCCAGTTACTGACATGACATAGAATGCTATTCTCTCTTTTTCCCCTGCAGCTGTATTCTAAATCCTCCTAGATTAATGATAATAGCATGGTGAATAGCTAGCTACCAACATATTTCTCTAGGCAACTTCCATTTTCTGCATGCATTAAGCACTCTCTAGGTACCAAGAACTGTTATAAGAAACAGCTGAGTAAGAGGGATTCCTGCCCTCCAGGATAGTACTTACAGAACTTTTTATAAATGAAAAATCCTAGAAGTGCGATCATATGCATGTATTTTCAAAGATGCCTTAGTATCTTAAAACCATTATTTAAAGGGGGGGTATATCCATTTTTCTTTCAAGGAAACACAAATTTTATTTATTCAGTTGATTTTCAGACTTTGATTCAGTATCAAAGCTACTGACTGAGGCTTTCACTATGAAATGATAGTGAGATATAACAATTTATGAGGTAGGCTATCTTTTGTCTGTACACCTACAGTCTTCTCTTAGAGACTGTGTGTCTAAGGCAGTTCAAAAAAAATTAAGAAATTGGAAACCCTTTCAAGTTATAAGGAAAAAGAATGCAAATCTGTTGGAATCAGAAAAACTGTAGATAATATGACATTGGCTTTCATGTTATTTTAATGTTAGATATTCCTAATTATAAAGACATGCAGATGACCAACAGACACATGAAGAGATGCTCAGTGTCATTGGTTATTAGGGAATTTTAAGTCAAAACTATAATGATGTCAGAATGGCAGCATCAGCAACACAAGAAACAACAGGTGTTGGTGAGAATACAGGGAAAGGGGAATCCTTTTGCACTGTTGGTGAGAATGCAAACTGGACCAGCCACTCTGGAAAACAGTATGGAGTTGCCTCCAAAAGTTAAAAATAGAACTACCCTATGATCTAGTATAACTACTACTAGGTATTCACCCAAAGAATACAAAAATACTAATTCAAAGGTATATATATACCCCCAATGTTTGTGGCAGCATTATCTACAGTAATCAAATAATGGAAACAGCCAAGTGTCCATCAACTGATGAATGGATTAGAAAGATGGGGATATATATATTTCTTGTTATGTGGTCTAATAAATATATTCTAATAATATATAATTATATAGGACTCAAGAGTATTGTTCAGATAATGGTTCTATATATTTTTTAATAGTTATTTTATTTGAAATTGGAAGTCCACTAGAAAGTGGAGCTAACCTCAACTTAATCCATATTAAAGGCATTAGAAACCATTTCTTACTGTTAATAAAATAAAATGGCTAACCCTGTACTTACTAAAAAATAGACAGGGATTTTTTTGATTAGGTATCTATAGAAACAACTTTATGTTAGTACTCAGAATACACAATGATTCTTAAATCAGAAACAATTGGAAAGAGTTGCAAAAACAAAAAAGTAAAAAAAGTAAGAATAGTGTTAATACAGCACCTTTGCTAAGCAAAAAATGAAAATTGATTTAAGCATCAGAAGCAATTTTAAATTGAATCTACCACACTGTAGATGCTGTGACATTGTTATTACACTGAATATTTGAAAGTTTTAATAATAATTAAAGCAATGGTTTGAGAAATTGATGTCCTTACCTAAGGAAATAATTGAAATAATCATGAACAATTGAATCCTATACTTGTATAGTATTTTATGCTTTTCACAGTGCTTCCTATAAGATCACTTCATCCTCCCAAAAACCCTGTGAAATAGAAAACTGCAAATAATAAAATTTAAGCAACTTACAAGAGGATAGTAGTAACCTGCTGTTGAGTGAAACCTGAGACTAAACCCATATCTTCTAAACTCTCAGTTTTGTCTCTGACGTGTTCATTATAGTATTTACCATTTTAAACTTTGTGTATTTCGGTTCTTTGCTAAAGATTTTACCCAAAGGAAATGTTTATTAAGTTAGATGGGAAAATACAGGCTCATCCATTTTTAAAAAGCAAAGATTTGCCAGGGTTAAAGGATTTTACCCTATAACAGTTCATAGAATGAATCGTTTTATTTATGCATAGTTTTAATCGCTGAAAACTTAGTATATACCTTTGCTGCTAGGAATTTGGCCCTCGGATGAGCAGCATGTGCTTCTCTGGGAGCTCATTAGAAAAGCAAAATCTCCGAGCCTACCCAGACCCTTTGAATTAGAATCTGCACTCTATCAAGATCCTACATTAAAACTTGAGAAGGACTGGACTAAAACATTACAAAGTATATTACATCTTTGATTATTCAAGAGACATAGAGACATAATGGTTTTGTTCCAGTCTACTATCTTATATCGCAGCTTAAATTGACAGCACACAAGAATGTGTGTGTGTGCTTCTGTGCATTCATTGGTTAGATTAAATTATTGCTCCTGATGTGTGTGGTCTAATTTAAACTCCCCAATTCCTCTAATCAGCCTTCTGAAATTAGAGGCTTTTGCTTCCATTTAAACTGGGGAGATATAAGTACTAGCTACTTGTGTCCTTTGAGCAGATTGGCTGGAATTTCAAGCCCAATCACTGGTAAGACCTCTATGTAAGGCTAATAGGACCTACCTTACCCTGCTTGAATCCGTTCTGCTGAGACAGTGTCAGATTAATACAACTGGTTGCATGTTTACCAGAGCCCATAAAATCTCCCACCACTGCATGTCTTGGTAAATGTTAAAAATTTAAAAAAAAAAAAAAAAGAAATTGTGATAGAGGTGATGACCTTTAGGGTTCAGTGAAACCCCAAATAATTTAAAAAAAAACTTGTTTCAAAACCATTATAAATCAACTGTCTTTCAGTTACAGCTGGACTAGTACTAATAATATTTTAAATAATAAAGCAGATGGGGGGCGCCTGGGTGGCTCAGTGGATTAAGCCGCTGCCTTCGGCTCAGGTCATGATCTCAGGGTCCTGGGATCGAGCCCCGCATCGGGCTCTCTGCTCCGCAGGTGAGCCTGCTTCCTCCTCTCTCTCTGCCTGCCTCTCTGCCTACTTGTGATCTCTCTCTCTGTCAAATAAATAAATAAAAAATAAAATCTTTAAAAAAAAATAAAGCAGATGGGAAAATAGCAACATAGAATTTAAAATATGCGATAACTCTTATTTTTCTCTAAACATCTTTTTGTCAGAGCATCAAAATTGGGTAGATTTTTAGTGCAGAAAAACAGAATGAAACCCAAATACAAAACTAAAAATTATACATTTATGTTACAACTTTAAATTTTATATTACAACCTAAAATTTTAAATTATAAGAGTGTGGTGTGATTTTTATATATATGACTTTGTATATTACATATTTATATATATATATGATTTTGTATATTATACAGTTACATAAAATGTGTGATTTTATGATAAATATGATTTTATATGTATAATAGAACCCTTCTAATTAAAGAACTTTCCAAATTTCATATAAATATAACCAACAACTTTTTCACCATTTAGTTCACATAGATGCAATCCTAAAACAAAACTCAAACTAAAAATAAGGAAAGTTGTGTTGTTAAAATAACAATAATTGTTTGTTTTCAATAGAGTGTGATTAGGAAAGTACAGAAAATTGTAACTAATGTAAAATGTGAACTGCTATTTCTTAAGGGGTAATATCTTGCAAATTAAACAGGATGTATAATAAGAATTATTTTATTCAAATTCTAATTACTTTGAAATTATGCTATAAATTATCATCTGCCTTGAATTTCCCTTCCTATATAATTAGACATTTTCAAGAATCAAGACTGTTATTGTCTCTTAAGAACAAAAGCCATGGAAACTGCTAATTATATCACAGTTGAACATGTTTTTCTTCTTTGACGAGATCCCGTATTTCCAGCATTTTTGAGAACACTATCTGACCAGAGCTGAAGGTCTGCTATTGTTGCAATCAGGATAATTAGTTTCTATCTATAATAGCATTCATGTTATTAAAAAGTTGCTAAGGTCTGTGTCAAATAAAAATTGACCTAAATCTTCCCTGGTCCCTAAATCATTATTTTATTTTAAGAATCAGGCCACATTCTTATAGAATTTTTCTTTTCCCTAGATCCCAAGGGTCTAATCAGAGGCAACTCACAGGAAAAAACCCCCTGTCAATGCAGTCCTTGAATGAGGGCTTGAATTACTACCACGTCCCAGGAAATGGGCAGATATAAAAAAGGGCATTTTCCTATTTCACTTATAAAGTTGACTTCTTATTTCAAAGAGTAAAAAAAATTTTGTGAGATCACATACTGAGAAATTTTGACAAAGCAAATTTTTTGATTATATGAAAATCAGCTTTTTTTCTGAATAAAACTGTTACTGGAATTCATAAGTTCCAGTTTTGCTGTCTGTAATTCCAGTATTACAAGGATGATATAAATAATAGGAAGTCTCTTACCTCATTACCTTAATATTTTAAAAACAATGTATGTTTTATCTTATTTATTTAATGTTGAAAAATAAGATGAATCAAATGACTTTTTCTGATTTAAAATGTTAGTGAGGAGTAAAAGAAAATGTTCTTAATAATAGTAAATAATATTAGTAAATACTAATTAGTAAATAGTAAAAGAAAATGTTTATAATAAGAAAAAGTTGGACCCCCCATTAAAGTTCTTAATGCACAGAAACACTATTAATTTAGGTACTAATGCTGTTATAATTAATTTTTAATAATAGACTTTATTTCTAAGAGCAGTTTTAGTTAGGTTTGTAGCAAAATTGAGTAAAGTACAGAGATTTCCATGTAACCCTTCTCTCACACATGCATAGTTTCCCTCTTTATCTATATCCCACTACCAAAGTGGTACATTTCTTATAGTTGGTAAACCTACACATTATAACCTATACATCAGTATCACCCAAAGTCAATAGGGTTCATTTTTCATGTTATACATTCTGCGGATTTGGAAAAATGTATATAATGACATGCATCCACCATTATAGTGCCATACAGAGAAGTTTCACTAATTTAAAAATCCTCTGTGCTTATCCTGTTTGTTCTCCCTACTCCCTAACTCATGGCAATGACTTCTCTTCTTACTGGCCTCATAGTTTTGGTCTTTCCAAAATGTCAAGTAGTTGGAATCATACAATATATAACATTTTCAGATTGGCTTCTTTTGCTTACTAATATGCATTTAAATTTCCTCAGTGTCTTTTCATGGCTTTATGGCTCATTTCTTTATAACTTTGAATAATACTACATTGTCTGGATGCAACCTAGTTTATCCACTCACCTCCTAAAGCACATGTTGGTGTGTCTATCAAGTTTTTGTAATTTTGAATAAAACTCCTATAAACATCTATGTGGAGGATTTTGTGTGGATATAACTTTTCAGCTCCTTTGGGTCAATCAAGGAGTGTGATTACTAGGCCACATGGTAACAGTATGTTTAATTTTGTAAAAACAATAACAAAAAACACACCAAATTATATTCCAAGGTGGCTGTACCGTTTAGATGGCCCACAGCATTGAATGGGAGAGTTCCTGTTGCTCCATATCCTCACCAGAGTTTGTTTTTGTCAGCATTGTGGATTTAGGCCATTCCAATATGTGTATGCTGATACCTTGTTGTTTTAATTTGTAGTTTCCTAATGACATGGTGTGGGGCATCTTTTTCTGTGCTTATTTGCTATCTATCTCTTTTGGTCAGATGCCTGTTAATGTCTTTGGCTCTTTTTAAATTAAGTTGATGGTTTGCTTATTATTGAGTTTTAAGAGTTCTTTATGTATTCTGGATAACACTCCTTTGTCAAATGTGTGTTTTGCAAATATTTTCTCATAGTCTGAGACTTGTGTTCTCATTCTGTCTATAATTGTTTTTTTTTTTTTTTCAAAAGATGTATGGGTTTATTTATTAGAGAGAGCATGCATAAATGGGGGTGGGTGGGGAAGGGACAGAGGGAGAGGAAAAGAAGTGAGCTCCCCGCTGAGCGTGGAGCCCAGTGCATAGGGCTCCATCTCAGGACCCTGAGATCATCATTTGAGGTAAAATCAGGAGTCAGACAGTTAACTGACCGAACCACCCAGGTACCCCAAAATGCATCTTAAATATGTATAGTTTTTCTTATATGAGTGAGATATGACCGTGGATTGGAGTATAGTAGAAAGGAGATACTGTTATGTTTTTCTTCCTTCTCAGAGAGATTTAAATCATACCTGTACTATATATCTTTGGTGTGGTAATTTTTTTTTTTTTAGTTTATTGCTTAAGCACTGAAACTTTTAAAAAATAAATCAACCACACATAAATGCACTTGTTTCATCTCATTTAATAAAGCAGAGTAAGCACACTGTCTAAAAAATTTGATGAACTTTCAGGCAAAGAGAAGAAAAACGTGCTGTAATTTTGAATAAAGTGAGTCAGGAATACCATTTTTTGAACTGCTACCAATTTCCTCTTTAAGAGAAAGTTTTAGTGTGAAGTCAGTACTCAGTAAGATCATATAAATTACTTGTTATCATGGAACAATGACTTCTCTAAATAGAAAGTCCTGTTTTCTTTGGATGTAGAAAATGAGGGTTTGCTGTCTTGGTTTTCTTCATCAAAGTTTGAAATTTATTTTTATTTTGTATTGAATGCAAAATATTGTAATTACTTTATGATCATAGACTTCAGTGATAACATGATTTTGTATTTAGAGAGCAGGGATTTTATAATGTGTATTCCATTTAATTTCCCTTCATATTGAAAGTTCCTGTAATGAAAAAATACTAAAGGATAATTATCTTTTTTCCAAACCTTTTTAATTTTATAGGAATTTATTGGGAAAAATTCTATATTAAGTCCTTTCTGTCTTTAAATACAATGAAAATTAATATCTAAATTATTACCTACAACAACATGTATACTGTGTATGTAGTCATTATGAGATAATAAAAAAAAATTGGGGATTATTTCCTCTGTAAATTGCATCTGATCTTCTCAAAAAACAAATGTTCTAATCTAATCTTACAGTTGTTTATATTTAACATAATTCAAAAACATAATAAATGTAGAGGTTCAAAGAACAGCTTATGATGATGGATGAGTGCATTCGTAGTATGAATTTATTTAGGTTCTCATACAAGGAAGCACCTATAAATATTGTAACTTCCTGTAGTTAAGAGGAACTAAATAGTCAAAAATTATGGAAATGTCTAAAAACATTATAGTTGAGGTAACTGAAATAAATCTTAAAGACATCAAAATATTTCTAATCCATATTTAACAGGATAAAGCACAGACCTCTAAACCATTATAGATAGTGTACTTGTAAATAACAGGTCATCATATGCAGCTCCCAAAATCTGCAGTAGAAAAGGTCAGTATGATATATAGTGATTAAGGAGCATAATTATATCATTCACACATAGAAATATTGAATAATTGCTTCTTTTATAATCAATAAATTAAAAAGACCACATACTTACAAGATAAAAGGGTAGAAACATAGACCATATTTTGATAGATAATTAACAACCATTAAATAAGAAGAAAAGAGGAGCATCTGGGTGGCTCAGTCACTTGAGCATCTGACTCTTGGTTTTTGGCTTAGGTCATGATCTCAGGGTCATGAGATGGTGCCCTGAATCTGGCTCTGTGCTTAGTTTGTGCATGCACTCACAGCAATTTCTCTCTCTGAAATAAATAAATCTTTCAAAATAAGTAAATAGTAAGAATAAAATAGTCATATGAACTCCTGATACATCCATTTAGTAAAATTAGATTAATATGTTAATCACTCCTTAAAAACTATTTTGTACTAATAAATATTATGTTCCTGTAATTTGAGAAATTCAACAAAGCAATTAATTATAAGATATACATGATAAATAAATCAACAATAAAAACACAAAATGTATTTTCTTAGAAACACATACATATACATACACACAAGCAAATATTTATTACCAATTTACTTTCTGAACATAGGTAATCATATAAAAATGTAGATAATCATATAAAAATGTTCCTGTTTGGATAGATGAGGTTAAAGACCATAATAATTAAGTAAAAAGAACATACATGTTGTCTATAGACAATCTACCTTACAGTGAAGATTTTACTGTACCAAATTTGCATCTTAAGAAAATCTAAGTAATGCTTGGAGCACAAGTTCAGTTTTATTTGAATTTCTTGATTTTTATGCAGTGTGAGTTTAAGACTGAGCCATAAAAATAAGTATTAGTGTAAAAAAATAAACTTTTATTCACCATCCGTAGCAATTATTTTATTTACATACCCATAACAATTGTTTTATTTATTTATTTATTTTACTTTCTTAATTTCATCTTAACCCTTTTATATACCTAATGTAGGGAAAAAAATACAACTTTTTAAAAGCTTTCAGGAGGCATAGAAGTGTTTTTTCAATTATTTTTCTATGAAAAATTTCAATTACAGGAAATTGGAATAATTTTATAGATGATGGCATTAACCGTATATAGTTCTGGTCTTCATTTTCCATGTAGACTCTACGAATTTGCTATTTATAATTTATTATGTATCTATCTATCCATCCATTCCTCTTCATCCATCAACCATCTTTTTTTTTTATGAATTCAAAGTAGATTGCAGACATCAGAACACCTTTCTTATATGATTAACGATAATATGTGTTTAATATTAGTATATGGATATTTTTTATTCAGAAAAAATTTATATGCAATGAAGTACAGTAATCTTAAGTGTACTATTCAATGACAGTTTGACAAATGATAACTGTCTGTAACCCAAAAGCCTGTCAAGATATGGAACAGTCCAGAAAATTTTCTTATGTGCTTTCCCAGTGAGTCCCCCCATATACTTACCCCAGAGGAACCATTGTTCTGAATTTTCCATGATAGATTACTCTAGAATAAAAGGGAATAGAAATTCCTATAAATGGATTTTACAATATGTACTCTCTTATTGTAATGGTTTTGAAGTCCATCGTGTCACTACATATATCAGTAATTTGTTCTTTTTATTGCTGTGTAGTATTTAATTGTATGGATATACCACACTGTGTTTTTTCCTAGTGATAGGCACCTGGGTGTAATGAAGCTACTATAAACATTCTTTTTTTTTTTAAGATTTTATTTATTTATTTGATAGACAGAGATCACAAGTAGGCAGAGAGGCAGGCAGAGAGAGGAGGAAGCAGGTTCCCTGCTGAGCAGAGACCCCCGATGCGGGGCTTGATTCCAGGACCCTGGGAGCATGACCTGAGCCAAAGGCAGAGGCTTAGCCCACTGAGCCACTCAGGCACCCTATTGTAAACATTCTTGTTCAAATCTTATTGTAGACATATGCTTTCATTTCTCAAATAACTGGGAATGAAATGGCTAAATCCTAGGGTAGGTGTCTGTTTGGTTTTTTTAAAAATGCCAGACAATATTAACACTCCCACCAAAAACTATGTTAACGGAGAATGTTAAACAATGGATTGATGTAAACAAATTGAATATTGGTGAAGTCACTCTTGGCATTATGTGAAAGAAATAATTGTAGGAAGGTGAGACTGATAACAAGAAACTCAAAAAACTAATATTTAAAGCATAGAAAAAAATTAAGGCCCTAATATAAACGTCAAGGATAAAGATAGATACTAAAGAAGTTTAAGAGAAAAAATAAAACTTGATAATTGATAAAATGTCAACATAGAGAAAAAAGTCAAGACTAATCCCAGGCTGCTTGGTTGAGTGACTTCAGCAAATAAGGTAGCATTGAGGAAGATCAGATTCTTTGAGGAGCAAGCATAGAAATGATGGAGATACTTATTTTGAGGAACTAAATATGCAATACTAGTAAAGTTGGTCAAAAGTCAGCCAAATAATGTCACACAAAGAATATTTATGAATTGGGGAGTCAAATTGATTAAGATAAATCAAAACCAGTTTTATGGCAAAGGGTGAGAGGCAGTAAGCATTGAGTGGTATACTTTCAGTATTTCTTTTTCTTTTTTATATTCTTTCATTTAACAGCTAAAATAACATTTAGTTTCTCATAATGGTTATACACAACCATATGTTCTTTCTTATACTTCATGTAATTAAAAACAACAATAATTTAACTACTGGAAAGGTGATGAGTATACTTCATGGTATAAATTAATTTGTAGATACAGAATGCAAGGAAAGACCTGTAATATCATAGTACACCAAGTTTTGTTTGGCTATGAGTATAGCTCTTCAAGTCCCAGCATTGAGAGTAAAACTTCTTTTGAATCTTTTAAACCATATGTCTTTATCCAAGTCAGTATAGAGAAGAATGTCACTGCTGCTCTTTTTAGTTTCTGACTCATTTTGATCTTCTCCATTATAGCTATCTGATGTGAAAAAAAGCAGCCTTTGATTTGCTCTTTGTTTTTGCCCTGAAGCTTCCACTCCTGTTTTTTTTTTCTTTTGAAAAGATACTTATTCTTTGTTGACTTCAATAATATGTATTTTTTGGTTTTTCCACCCTCTGGTGAACAGCATATGGCTAAACAGTGAAGCAAAGGTAACCAACCATGGGATCACAAAAAGGACAGTCGTATTTTACAATAGTGCATTCTTCTACCTACACGTGTCTTAGCTCTGTTAGATCATTGGTCTTTTTTTTTTTTTTTAATATTTATTTGTCAGAGAAAGAAAGAGAACAAGCAGGGGGAGTGGCAAATAGAGGGAGAAGCAGCTTCCCTACTGACCAGGGAGCATGCTGGATCCCAGGACCCTGAGATCATGACCTGAGCAGACACTCAACCCAGAGCCACCCAGGCATCGCGGTCATATGGTCTTTATAACATCTCCATATTATTACCTTAGGATGAGAATTTGAGATGCAAATATGTCAAATAACTTGTTCATAGTGACACAATAAGTAGCAGAACTGAGCTGAATACTGTGACAGCCCCTTAACAGCTACACAGTTTAACTGCCATCCTCCATGTAAAGGCGATTTACAAACTGTAAGACAATTATAGGAGTAGAATAGTGTTCAGTTGAGATCAAGTTAGCAAGTATCTTAAAGTGTAATACAGTATCCTATAAGGGGATTTGAAGATGAATGACAAAATCCTGCCTAAAAAGAACTTAGTGCGGACACCTGGGTGGCTAATTTGGTTACACTTTTGCCTTCAGCTCAGGTCATGATTTCAGGTCCTTGGGACTGAGTCCCACAGTAGGCTCCTTGTTAAGCAGGGAGCCTGCAGCTCCCCTGCTTGTTCTCTGTGCTTGCTTGCTCTTTCTCTCTATCTCTGAATCTCAATAAATAAATAAATAGATAGATAGATAGATAGATAGATAGATAGAACTTAGTGAAGAAAAATGTTGTATCACTATGAGGAATAATCCAGAGCAGTTGGGAAGATATAATTATTCTAACTGAAATTTAAACAAAATATTATAGAAACCCAGAAGACAAAGTTTTACCTGAATAACTTAAAGTATTTTTGAAAGGAATGTGAAAAAGGCCTTGAAGAATTTGTGTGATTCCTCATAGAGAATTCACGTAGGTGAAGTCATTTAAGAATGAAAGTTCTGGAAATCCAAAATAGTGAGATAGAAAGGTATAGGGGGAAATGCAGTAGGGGCTGAGCCTAGAATTATATATAGGGGATAGGTAACAAAGACCTGAATGTATTTTTTTGTGAGAGAGAAAGAAAGAGTGTGCACATGTGGGGGAAAAGGGGGTGAGAGAGAATCCTAAGCAGACTCCAGGCCCAGTGCAGAGCTGCTCAGGCTTGATATCCACCTGAGATCATGACCTGAGCCAAAATCACGAGTAAGACACTCAACTGCCTGAGCCACCCAGGCACCCCTACCTTGAATGCCTTTTAAAGGAGTCTAAATTTAATTGTTTAGCTAATGGACAACCATCAATAAAACTGAGCATATGAAGTGTCAGTTGGGAAGAATGATGTGAGGCAGGAGTTAAGAAGGCAGAGCAATATTCAGTGGAAAGATGAGAGAACTTGAATTAAGACAAAAGTAAGGAGGAAAATACAGTAAAAAAATGTATTAGGGATAGAATTGATCAGAAAGCCAACCTAGTAGATACAGGAGATGCAACTGAAAAGATAAAAATGGAAAAACATTTTCTCTTTGACTGTAGGATTGAATAAGGGAAACTGTAAGGTAGTTAAACTTGGTGACATACACAGGTGGATACACCTCACTCCCCAGTGATGTTCATGATCACTACATGGGTTTCTTCTTCTAGGTCCAGCATCCCAAAGTCTTTCCACGTCCTCTTCATTAATTTAGTTTCAGTTAAGAAAACTTGTGGAGTTTGTTTGGTTATGACCCAGTAGTTTAAATAGCCTTATTTTGTGGTGGTAAAGAGCTGCAAGGTTTTTCACCAATTTTTTATTGATGTTAAATGCTGATCTCTTTATTAAAATAGCAAACAAAATAGCCAAATATGCAGCTTAGAGACATTATTGCAAAATACATAGGTGTAAATACTTGTAGCAACCTGATACAGTAGGAAGAACTCAGCTCTCGTTCCTGTCCTGGACTTCCCAGTTACTAGAGGGCACTTTGGGCATTTGCTGAGTATTAGTGTCAGGGTTTCTTTCTGGGAGAGGTGTGGATCAGAATAATGGACAAAAAGCGCAAGGAAGGGCATAGTAAATGGTACTGATATCTTCCCTTACTATTCGTGTTCATTTCCAGTCTGATCAGCCTTTCTCTCTATCTTCACTTGACTCATCTTGAACCATTTAAACTACCCCAAGGGCTGTTCATAGTTTCCCAGCCAGGTAAGCATCAGAAGTTTTTCCAGGCCTGTTCCTTGGCGGCTAGAGGTTTTTCTCTTCCACAGCCAAAAATGATATATCCATTCTGCTTAGGTTGTTAGCGAAGAATGTGAGATGACCTTAGGCTGCATTCCCTGCATTCCCAATGTGCTGGAGTTCCCATTCACGGTCTTTTCATTCTTTGGGGCTTTTCCCCCACTCTTTATGTTGCAGCAAAGCTGAAAGAGGAAGAAACCAGTCCCTATGACTGCCACTCTGCTGCGTTGGGTGTCATCTGGTGATGATTTTTCCCTGCCACCAGTTGCCCTGCTAGCTAGCTTAGAAGTATTTTGAAGACTGAGGCTGTGACATTGGACGTATTTTTTTATTATAAAAATACAGTCTTAAAATTTATGTAATTTACAATTTGTCTTTATTCTTCTCAGTGCTCTTTAACAGGTTTATAGCTTCTTTATCAGCTGGCTTCTGATTCAACTTGCTTTAATTAGCAATCTAAGTTTCTATTACCATTAACTTTTAAACATGTATTTATGGAAGATATTTCACAAAGTTTTATAAATGGTGTTATAAAATAATAGCAGCTAGCAATTTTGGAGGCTTATGATATGCTGACATAGATAGGTGGGTAGGTAGAAAGAAATAGAACATAGATCGATCGATCGATATATAGATGGATAGACAAACATACAGATGTAGATATAGATATATTATCTAATGTAATTCTCCCAGCACCCTCAGAGATAGGTGCCTTTTGACATATAAGGAAACTGAGGCTAGTTGACATTAATTCTTTGAAGTTATAGATCTAGTGGTTGTGAGAAGCCAGGTTTCTATCCAGTTTTATTTGAGACCTATCATGGGTTTTTTTTTTAAGATTTTCTTTCTTTCTTAGAGCAAGAGAGACTATGTGTGTGCATGCATGCCTGTGTGTGTGTGTGTGAGCCAGTGCATGAGCTCTGTAAAATAGTAAAATTTACTATTTTAATAAAGAGATCAGCATTTAACATCAATAAAAAATTGGTGAAAAACCTTTGGTGAGCAGAGGAGAAGGGCAAAGGGAGAAGGAGAGAAAGAACCTCAAGCAGACTTCCAGCTGAGTGCAGAGCCCCATGCAGGGCTCGATCTCGTGAACTTGAGATCATGATGTGAGCTGAAATCAGGAGTCCCTCCTTTAGCAGACTGGGCCACGCAGGCACCCCCCCCCCCCCCCCCGAGAGTTTAATTTATACAGTGAAGGGAGAATTTGTTTCTTTTTATATTGATAATTGAAGGTATGTTTAGCAAGAATTTTCCTGCATGAATGGTCAGAATGTCAGTGGATCTGCCTTTCAAGTATGAAGAAAATAAAACTATGTATGTATGTTTTGTGAACTATATAAATTTTTAAGTCTTCCTTTTCCTCTCATAGACAGTGTCACAGTTAATTCAGAGAAAAAGAGAGAAAGGTATAATTTGGGTTGTTTCCCTTCAGTGGGTTTACGTTCCTTTTCTGCTCTAGAACTTTCTATCATGCTTAACAAGAGGCCTATTTCATGGTGTCAGACTAACTAGTTCTTGGGTCACCTGCATAAGAGCTTGTAATCATTTATTCCATCCTCCATCCAAATGAACTATGTATAATTTATGTCCTTAAAAACCAATATATGTTCTAACTTAGACACCCCAAAATTTTAATCATCCTGTTAATTTAATTCATTAAAAAAGAAACATACATTTCTACAGTTTTAGTTGTGTGTTCCTATTCTCTGGTGGCTTTTTGGTGGAAAGGATAGGTCCAGCCAAAGGCTGGTCAAAATGTTTCTGTACCAGAGATTTAGATTGATCCTAATGCTGAGAGCAGCAAAATGTGTTCATTATTTAAATAAGCTGAAGCTGCCAAATGAATCATAAAGGCAGCCGGGTATCCTGTGCCAAGGTGTCATTTTCATTAAGTGTGAGATTGCACCTGAAGGACAGTTTAATTTGCAGCTGCTAAAAATATTTCGACAGAGTGATACTGTTACAAGTGGCAGGTGGTGCCCAAACGTGAATTTTGCAAGAAATGCCATCTGTGGGATGAGGTGTGGAAGAATGTCAAAGGGGTGGTAAAGGAGATAAAGGGGGAAAGAAAAGAGAGGTGTATTTACTCAGTGTTTATTGCTATTATCATGACTAAAGATTCCATACTTCACATGATAGCATTGGCCTAAGATTATTACATACGGTTATTTGTTCAGCTTCTGCCATGTGCTCAGGGCATTGCAGAAGAACCACAGTACCTGTAAAGACAGTTTCTTCCCCAAAGGCATACCATTTAAACTATGCAGATGAGAAAATCCTTTCTAACTCTGTTTACCTTTCATAGTGTTTACATTGCAGTTTCATGCTGACAGGATTAATGCACTTTGATCTTGCTAAAATGGATTTTGCCACTTTCTTTTGATGTTCAGCTTTTAGTACACATCTACATCGATTCCCTGCCTCATATTGTAAGAAATATTTTCAATTGCACAAGCTCAAAGATTTTGTTAAATCATTCTCTCTTCGGATTTTGTGAACTTTGCAGAGTAGACAAGATTGAAACGTAGAAAGGTATCTAGAGACATTATAATTGTTTACATTATTAAAAGATCCGTATATGTGTGTCTATTAGTTCAATGGACTTGGCCACATGAAATCAGGAACTTGTACACAGAGACTGGAAATAGATATTCTCTACTTTAATGGGATACAGAACACAAACTTAAAAAGCAAAAGTAACTAGAGGGTTTGAGTTTTTATTTTCATTTCTGCCTGCCATTTGATGGTAGTAACTAGAAGTAGAAAAGCTTCCTTTGTGACTGTCATGAACTTTCTTTGATTCTCAAGGAGAACTAATAAAGTAGGTCAGTATGAATGAATTTGGGGGAAAAAGTTTTCCATGGGGAGTTTTTGATGACAAGGCAAGGTATTGAATTGCTTGTAGTTTTTCAGGACAGTGGTAATCTCTGACCTCCTACATATACATCGTTTTTAGCTTCATAAAATGGAGAGAAATATTTTGTTATTTTAATCCTACTGATAGAATCTAATTTTGAAAAATTTCAAACAGATCATTAATTTTATTGTATTAATTAACATAAATGGATGTGATCATAAACAGAAGTTTCTCCCATGTTAAAAGAAGTGCATGAAATTTCATTTTGAAAACTTGCTATTGTGTAATAACTCTTAGAAATAGTTGCAATTTAAAGAAACATGTCTGAGCATTTCTTGAACTGGGAACCTACACACTGTTGGGTTGGGGCTACGATGAGTTCTGTTCTTCCCAATAGCTTTAACAAACTGTCAAAAGGCAAGAAAATGTGCCTCTTTCTTCTAAACAGACGCACACACCCCTACGTATTTTAGCTTAGAAAATTCATTTATTAATCTATTCACTCATTTAGGAACTAGGTTCTGTTTTAGAAGTTATGCTTAGCCTGGAAGAAATAATTGGGAAAAATAGGGAGATCAGCTTACAAGGAAAGGAAAGAAAACAAGTGATTAAAGTAGAATTTTCTGGATTCTAATTGAGGAATATGCACCAGGTGCCAGGGAAAGGTTTGTGTGTTAAAAGATGATAGTACAAGATGGTTTGGAAAAGGTGATGCCAGAGGCAGGGAAAACAGATTGAATGTGACTGCCAGGAGAGATGAGATAAGGGCCTACATTTGTGTAGTTGCAGTGAGACAGATTCAAAATGCTTAGAGAAATACTTTGTTATATATAGAAGCTGAAGGCAAGGGAGGGAGAGATATCAGACAAATGCCTGTCATAACAAATATGAAAAGAAAGATAATAGAAAAAGAATTAAATGTTATAAAAGAGGTAAAAGGCAAACTAACTTTCATGTTGTATGAACTAAATGCCTGTGAAGATAGTAGATTGAGTGTTTTCTTGAATGATAAGCAGATTCACCAAGGTATGAAAGAAGGGAAACAGTGGCCAGTTCTGCTAGAAATATAAGTCAGAGTTAGTTTGTGAATACCACAAATTGCCCTTGGTTTGTTTTTCATATTAGAGATACAGTGCAATTGACAAGATTTCTCATTTTCCTCTTATTCTAGAAAGCTTGGAGCCAAAATTGTGGCCATCTTAAATAAGTGTTTTAGTGAATGTAGCTTCTACTTTTAGACTTGTTACTGGCTTGTAGTAACATTGGACTTACTGTCCTTTCTGCTTGCCACATCTTAGTTTATGCTACTTTGTCATATCCTTGATACTTGAAACCTGTTCTGGAAATTATGTGGTATAAATGCATTAGTACTTTTTTTCTGTAGCACTGTTTGGATGGCTTAGAAGAAATAGATAATACGTGTGTAAAGGAACAATTAGATGATTCCAAAAGTATAACTGTAAAGTAAAAAGAACATGAATTGTACAAGCAACTTTAAGATTATAAAACAGGGAAAGAAGTGGCAATAATAGCAGGAATAAGTTTGATAATAAATTGGGAGGGCAAAACAAAAGTCCTGCAAGAAATGGAAGCAATTTAAGATAAAATAACATTTTATATGTAGGTGTTGATGTTGACATTAGCCAAAATGGAAAGATAGGAGCAGAAGCAGTTCTAAGAGAAAAGTAACTAAGTTTCTTGCTAGTTGTGGTGAATTAAAATTGTAGTGAGGTCCTTATGTAGAAAATTTGAGCCAGAAGTTTAAAATGCGTGCTTGGATCTGGAGGAAAATAAAGGCTAATATAGTTTGGAGATACCTGAAGCTCTAAAAGTAAATCAGTTCCTGAAGAAAAAATTCTAAAGTTATAACAAAATTAAAAGAATGTTGAAACAGTGGAGGAAACGCTAGGAGATTACCTCATTTATAGGAGTAGGGGGAAAGGAAATACGCCCCAAAAGACAGGAATTTAGGAAGCATCTATATTTGGGGATTCAGGAAAAAGTAAAAGGGAAGTTATAAAAGAGATAGTGAAGGCTAGATAATGAACAGTTCGGATTCAAAGTCACAGAAGCCACATGCCAGAGAAAAAGATGATAACTTTAGGAAGGGCATGAAGATTTTGTTGTGCCAATGGCTGAAGATCCAGTTGTTGCTGATGTTTCTGTTGATTATCAGTAGAACACTCGCAGTGGTGAAAGGCCAAAAGCTAGATAGTAAAGAGTTGAGAAATGACTGGTAAAGAGGACAGGGAGTCTGAGCATGGGCACCCTTCTCAAGTCCTAGGCCTTAGTGGGTGCGAGAAACACAATGGATGCTACAGCATAGAGTGTCAGTGGAAGTTTTTTGTTTTCTTTTGTTATGGTAAAAAGATGTTAAAATAAATATTTGACACAGAATCACTAAGAAGGGAACGATTGACACTCCTGAGAAGAATCAACTTCTTCCCTTTATTTTCAACTCCCCAGTTCCTAAATTTTCTCCTGTGTTCATCACTTTTCTCGTTGCATTAGATTCTGTCTTCTTTGCTCTTTGTACTCTATAGCCTACTGTCAATTTAAAATAACCTTAACTCTAGGGGCGCCTGGGTGGCTCAGTGGGTTAAAGCCTCTGCCTTCGGCTCAGGTCATGGTCTCAGGGTCCTGGGATCGAGCCCCACATTGGGCTCTCTGCTCAGCGGGGAGCCTGCTTCCTCCTCTCTCTCTGCCTGCCTCTCTGACTACTTGTGATCTCTGTCTATCAAATAAGTAAATAAAAAAAATAATAACTTCAACTCTAGTCCCCATTTCATTCCTGAACTTTCGTATTCCTTGGCCTGTGGGACAAATTCATAACATCTCACTTTAAAAGGTGCATGAAACTGAGTTCATCTTCCTTCCCCACTCTGTCTTCCCCATGTCTGTCCTTTCTCAGGTGTTCCTATCTCAGTAAATGATTCCTATGCAACCAACTTTTAAATCAGACATTTCTTTAATATTTCCATGATTTTTCTCACTACTCCCTACATTCAGCATCTCAGTGAACACAGTCCATCGATTCTGCTTTCACATAATCGTTTCATACGTCACCTTCTCTGTTATACCATCCGAATCACCATCACTTCTCACCAGCCTCCAGAGTGGTTTTCATGCCTTCATTCTTGTCTCACTATATATATATTTTTATAGCAGTCACAGTGATCTTAAAATAGGAATCTGATAATGTCATTACTAGGTTTAAAATCCTTCAGTGGTTTCCCTCACAGCCATTAGGACAATATGCTCCTGAACAATGCTTCCTTCTTATTCTGGACTCTGCTTAACTTTTTGTCATCGTCTTTGACCATCTGTTTCTTCATGGACTACTCTCTGTGTGTACAACATTGTGGTTTCTCTGACCTTGTGTGTGTTCCTTCTACCTGGGATATTCTTGGTTATTCTTCAGGTCTTGAGTTACAGGTCATATCTTCTGAGAAAAACTTTCACTAATTCCTTTAAGTCAAGATTAATCTTTCTTTCTATTTCCAATGCATTTTTTTTCAAACTCTTACTTTTGTTCTTTTTGTGCATTTTAATTTTTTAAAAGATTTTATTTATTTCTTTGACACAGAGAGAGAGATCACAAGTAGGCAGAGCAACAGGCAGAGAGAGAAGGGGAAGCGGGCTCCCTGCTGAGGAGAGAGCCCGATGTGGGGCTCTATCCCAGGACCCTGAGATCATGACCTGAGCCAAAGGCAGAGGTTTGACCCACTGAGCTACCCAGGCATCCCTTTTTGTACATTTTAATAAGCACTGTTTAATTGTTGGTATTCTCTCTCAGGCAGAAAACACTTTATCATAATATCACCTAATGTTTCATAATCCAGAGTGTTCCAGAGTGAGCATCTAGGAAAGATTTGATGAATGAAAATATAGATGGTACATGTTTGCAGGAAGAATAGAGATTGTTATTGGAGCAATATTTCGATTATTGGATTGAGAGCAAATAGAGGCTTTAGACTTAGAAATGAGGATAGATCATTTTTTCCACAGAAAGAAAGAAAAGAAAAATTGGGGGTTGGAGTAAAGGAAGGAAAAAGAGGGAGTTTTCATTAAATGGTTTTGGTTCTGTCAGTAATGATTTAAAGACAATCAGAATGATTTTAAAGAGTTGCTTTTAATCTATAGTAAGCCACCAAAAGTAAATAAAATAATTCCTTAGCAACACTAGGATTCTTGTTTAGGATAAATAGCCTGAGTTAATAATTATCACATTCATTTACTATGATTATATAATTTTCATCATCCTTGCTTAGATGTAGGAACATAGAGGGAAAAGTTCTGGGGTTTTATAAGGCAGGTGAAGTAGAGGTTCAGGAGGCCAAGAGGTTCGAGGATAATAGAGAAAGCAATTAGAATGACTGATTAGAAGGTTTGGATTGGATAAGAATTCACCAGGAAGGAGAAGAATAGATTGAGAGAATAGGAGGAAGGGTAAGAGAACAAAATGTAGTAAGGAAGGGGAACACAAAATTTGAGGAATTGAAGAGGTAGAAAATGTATAGTGAGAAGTTTATTTATTTATTTATTTATTTGACAGACAGATCACAAGTAGGCAGAGAGGCAGGCAGAGAGAGAGGAAGGGAAGCAGGCTCCCCACTGAGCAGAGAGCCCGATGCGGGGCTTGATCCCAGGATCCTGGGATCATGACCTGAGCCAAAGGCAGAGGCTTTAACCCACTGAGCCACCCAGGCACCCCACTGAGCCACCCAGGCTCCCCGTGAGAAGAGTTTTTGACCCTAGAGAAGATTTTCTAAATTCAAAATAGTAGAATGAATCCTTTTAAATTTTTGAGAGAGATTAACTAGAGACCTATTTTATTTTGAAATGGGAATGAATGTTTTTCTAAGAACAAATCCTAAAGTTCTTAAAGACAAATTTCATTAGAGTGACATTGTTTTCCTTTGATATTCTTTTTTATTATAATAAATTTGTCCTTCTTCAATGTATAATTTATGTTTTTGTTGTTTCTGAAGCTTTGTCAAACTTAATTCACCTACAAAGTCCTCCATGCCTATAGTATCAGATATTAAAGGAGAGGCTAAGATTGCAGGCCCTTTCAACAATGAATGTGCTTGCTAACTTGCTTGAATTATTTCCCACTAGAGTCCACACTTGTAAAATGATAATTTTCTTCACATATTTTAGAGAGAGAAACATGATGCTTGATAACGCCTTCTGTCATGCCCAGACACCAAGCGAAGAGAATATCTGTTCATGTCAACTATTGTTTGCTTTCTTGTCATTTTTATACTTCTGATATGACTTTTGCTAGATTATAACTTTCTGAGAACAAGGGAGTATATATTATTCATGTTGCTTTCTACACAGTGCCTTATGTGTATCTGCAAGCAAATAAAATAGCTGGATTTAATTACTTGAAATTCTTTAAGTTATGCAAACATTTATGTGAACAACTACACTAATTTGGGAGGTAATATTAGATGAACTTCTCCTTCATTGCTCTATTATTAAAGAAGAAGAATGTATGACTTTTTTATTTTAAGTCTGTAGCTGAATAATGAGATCTCTAAATTTAACAGGTGATTAAGCCTTCCTTTCACTATTATCATAATGACATAATATAGTACATTTGTTAACATTTTACAAAGTTGTTTCGCATGCACTATTTAAGTTTAAAATATTTGTTTTGATATGAAGTGTTTATGACAGACAAAATGAATAGAATCCAATTTGAAATAACTCAATTTGAAATAAACCCAATGAGAAAATTAGTCATCTCAGATCTGAGAGGTAAGAGCTTTGCCAAAATGTCACAAAAGTTGCAAGTCACTGAACTGAATTCTTTGCCATGGAGGTTTGTGTTATATATGTGCACACACAAACACACAAGGCTGCATTTCTGGGACCCTGTTTTCATCAGTAGGGTATGAATTCTTTGATTTGTAACATACCAGTTCCTACTATGTCACACAAGTTATTCTGCTCACCATTCCTAATAAGACACAAACACATATATACAAACATATTTATGTATATGAACAAGTAGAAATTTGTGAAGAAAAATAAGCTTGCAATAATTATTAAAATTAAAGTAGTTTATTATTTTATGTCTTTTTAAAGCTCTGGTGCTAAGTGAGTCCAACTTTTAAATCATTTCCCCACTTTTATGCCACAGGCACACTGAACCTTGAATATGAATACATAATAAATCTTTATTTTACATTACTTGCAGAGTCTGTATAATTTGCCTGAGTAGGATCATGGAGTGCACCCTGAAGTGCATCGTCCCAGAGCAAATGTTAAAAGAAGGTTACAAGCATAAAACACATGATAACAATGATTATACACAGGTGTAAAGATTAGGACTAAATAACATGGATAAAGCTAGTTTCGGGCTTCTGACCTCTTCCCTGGTATCTCAAGTATGGTACTGACCTATGTGTGGATATTTCATTTCTAACTTAATAACATAGTACACCATGGGAGTAAAGGTAGATTATTTTAAGAATTTAAATATCTGCAGTGTCCTAAGGGGTTTCAGTGAGATGAACTCAGCTTCTTAGTTTTTACATCTTAAAGCCAACGAAGCTATTCTGTACTTTGATTTGTTTGTCCGTATCATAACCACATCCACCCAGGTATTTACAAAGTTTTGTTTTGTTTTGTTTTTTAGATGAGGCTCTGAACATTGCTAATAAACCTTCTGCATAATCTAGCCAGTCTTGTTTTTTTTGTTTCTTCTCTCTTTCCTTCCTTGCACAGATATTCTCTGAAGGACCATTGTGTTTTAACCTGTAGGATCATAGCTACAAACAAAACATGCCAAGTCCTTATTTTCTTGGAATTTGTATTTCATTGGGGTGGGGAGAGAGACAATAAACAAGACTAGAGAGAAAGAAAGATCAAGAAATCACAGGTGTTTAATAATGTTAGGAAGAAAAATAATGCATGAAAACTAATAACGAAAAATAAGGATTTCAGTGCTTTAAATAGGGTAGTTAACAAAGATCTGTCTAATAGTGCAATATTTAAACAAAGACCTGAGTAAAAGTAGGAATCCAGTAGCTATAATATATGAGGGCAGAGAATTACACAGAGAGGAAAATCTGAGACAGGACTGAGATACTTGACTTGTTTGAAGACCAGAAGGAAGTGGTATGGCTGGCTAGGAGTAAGTTAGGTAAGGAGGGGTATGTAGGAAAAAAGGCTTATGAGGTAGCAGGGACAAGATCATAAATGGGGTCTGGTCACAGGAAAGACTTTCTGTTTCCTATTTATTGTGAGAGATTTGGAAAGATGTAGGAGAGTTTAGAGAAGGAAGCGATATATTGGGAGTTTCACTCTGACTGTTGTGTGAAGTAATAGAACAGGATTGGGGAGGTAGAAACAAGGAGAATGCTAGGAGTCCATCCCTGGCCATGGCTGTCTGGGAAAGATTGGTCGTAGAGGATGTGGTAAGAAAAGGTAATGGTTGTGCCCATGGATAGAATGTGAGTTGTGAGAGACAGAAAAGATGCAAGGGTGGCTCCAGAATACCAAGGTGGCTTGAGCGCCTAGTAAATTCACTGAAATGGAGAGGACTTGGTTTCTCGTTATTGTTTTATGTGGCTCTCTCTTCCCTCCCATTCAGTCTTTGCTGGAAACTAGAACAGACCAATTTGTACTTTGATTTAAACTATTGTATGCTTAGAAGGAAGAATAACAATGATGATGGCAATAAGCAATATTTGATAGCCTTTACAGTTTGCAAAATATCCTAATATCCAGAAATGAATTTTCACTGTGTGGTCTCACTAAGGATTTTTGCACCACTCCTAACTTTCCAAAAAAGAATTAAAGAATCTTTTTTCTGCAACATAAGGTGATTTGTAACATACTTTAAAATACATAAAGAACAGTTCACATGTACTGAAAACTGTGAACTAAGGAGAGATTAATTCTTGAAATATGTCAAAAGGAAGTGAAGAGAAAGTGAAAATGGACTGTAATGAATGGTATTATTTACCTAACTGTGAATTAATGTATATCCTATAATTTGTCTCTCAGATCCAAGGTTCATTAGTGCCCACCTCATCCCAGAAAGTGACAACCCTGAAGATGACAAAGTATATTTTTTCTTCCGTGAAAATGCGATAGATGGAGAACACACTGGAAAAGCCACTCATGCTAGAATAGGTCAGATATGCAAGGTGAGGTAAAGAAAAAAAGCAATTAAGGAGGGTTTCACTGTCCAATCATGGTTTTATTTCGTTTTCTTTTCCACATATGTGCAAGTACAATGAAAAATATGGCTCAAAATCTTGACTGATCACTACAAATATTTAAATGACAAAGAATGATTGAAAGCATAGTTGCTCATGAGTGACTCTTCATAGGCAAACATTTATGTAGAGGCTATGACACATAATTTCATACTTACATTAAGTGAGCTTTGAAATTTTAAAGAAACAATTTTTTTCATGTTACATAGGAGAACATACTTTTTTGTATTCTCAGATGTAGCAAAGTTTCCTACACTGTGTAACTTTGAACAGAAGTTTATTGTTGGCATAGCTAAAGCATTAATGTAAGAGAGAAAAGCATTAAAGCTTGATTTTATAAATTGATTATAGCATCCTGTGTACATAGATGTGAACACACAGATGTAATTGTGATGTTCTGAACTTTGAGGTAATTTATTTCTTGTGTGACACAAAATTGGGTATGATATTACATTGTAATGTTAGATATATAGAATAAAAATCGCTCAATAAATGTTTATGGTTTAATTAGTATCAGTGTGAAGACATGGTAACGGTACCATTCTTTCCCACTACACTGTATAGTGCAGGATGTATATAGTATGAATAAAGCCAATTGCTATTATAAATTCAAGCACTTTTCATCTCAAGAAAATCACAAAGGCAGATCCATTAATGTCTTCAATGGAATTTTCTTTTTTTAAGAAAATGGGAAATTTTTGAAAATCTCTGTTGCGGGGATTGGTTAGCATCTTTCCTTCCCTAGTCATGATCTAATTATTTATCTCTAGCATATTAAGTTGCTGGGAAATTAAAAGTTTTAACAGTCTGGAAACATGCAAAAATATGTGAAATGTATGAGAATGTTCCCCCAAAAGTAAAATCATGTTTAAAAGCACTAATTACAAGAGTTTAAAAAAACTTTATAGTATATAGGATTATATAAATAAAATATAAATCATTGTTATATTTTTGAAGGAACACTCATGTTCCTTCAAACATATGCACATAAATATTATTTTAAAAGGCTTTGTTACTAGTAAATACATACTATCATAATAGAATTTATTGCTGCATTAAAAATTTAGTTTCATTATCAATGAAGAGGTAAGTGAATTTCCTTTATTAAGAATTATGCAAATACTTTTTCAGTGTGCTGTTTGTAAAATCAAAATTGTTTCAACTGTTTAACTTATAAAATATTCGATGCTGATATACTTTTGTTTGGGATCTGTTTTCAGTGTGGGTTGCAAGGTATCATTTATTCTTCCATTCAGTAAATATTCATTAAGTGTATTGTACCATTATGTTCATTGTACGTTGTAAGTCATTCCTTGAATAAAGTTTGAATAGCTTTGACCAACAATATAATAAGAAAACAGTTACTTGGATCTATGATAGAATTACTTTTATTTTAAGAAATGAGGAAGATCTGTATCTGTCTCAAAGTATGAAGATAAGAGAGATATTTGAAATTATTCATATGCACATTTCCTAAAACCAGTGTTCTCTCCTTTCAGAATGACTTCGGGGGACACAGAAGTCTAGTCAATAAGTGGACAACATTCCTCAAAGCTCGTCTGATTTGCTCAGTGCCGGGACCAAATGGCATTGACACTCATTTTGATGAATTGCGTAAGTTGCTCATGATGTTGTATAGAGAGTATCTGTTCAGACTTTGTCATAAGCACCAAAATGCAACTTTTCCTCATTTTGTTTTCAGAGGATGTATTCCTAATGAATTCTAAAGATCCTAAGAATCCAATTGTATATGGAGTGTTTACAACTTCCAGGTAAACAATATTTTACTATCTTGTTAACGTAGAAACTTCATGTCCTTTAGGTGCTTTGTGAGTATCCATAAATTTTGGAAATACATTTTTGAAAGAACAATGTTGGCTTAACCTCTAAACTGTTGTAGATTCCTGGATGGTTAAAATAAGTTAGGATCTAAATAGTTGTTTAAAAAGCAATTTTTTTAGCAAAGAATATCATCACTATAAATAGGATGAAAATATGTCATGTCCTATGTATAGCTTTGACTTTAACATCTGAGTCAAATGTAGACTATTTTGAAAAGCAGAAATCTGAGTTTTGATTAGAGTTATTAGTGCTGTAAACTGCAGGTGACAAACTTCTTCCTCTCTTCTTCTTTCTCTTCCCCTTCTTCCTCCCTCATTCTCCTTCTCCTATCCTTCCCTCCTTCACCCCTTTCTCCTCACCCTCCTCCTTTCTCCATTACCCGTTTTTGAAAGGCTTTTGCTGCCAATCAAGCAGCAATTATCTCCTCACTGTCACATTCAGTATAAAATATATATTACCTGGAATTGTTAAAATTAAACAGACATTCATCCATTTCTTCTTTTTTCTCGTTACTTAGTACAGTGGTTCTCAAACATCTGTCTGAGCATCCATCAGAGTTGCCCAGGGAGCATGCTAGGCCCTGCCCCCAGAGTTTCTGAATCTGTAGGAGTAGCATGAGGCCTAACTATTTGCTCTTCCATTATGAAAATATCATCATTAAATTCTCTAAGTATTTACTGAGACTTACTTTGTGTTAGGTATGATGCAATATGTAATTGATGTTCCAGGAAAGCAACCAGGCATTTTTCTTCCCTCATGCAGCTTGCACTCTACCAAATGTTGTCTGTATGGAACAGTTTCCAGTAATAAACTTTTATAAACACGTGTTTTTCATTTGGTATGATTTATATGTAATTTTCTGTAGTGAAAGTTTGGTTAAAAGATAAGCATTCCATATTTTAAGTGTGCACAACTGTTTTATATCTTTGTATAAGTACATCTCTCAAGCTGTATTTATATAAGTACAATAAAATGGAAAATTGTGACAGCTCATGGCAAACTTCCAGTTTGTTTCGGGTACCTGATTTTTGTCAAGCAAAATGATGGGGATAATTGCTATAATACTCCACTTTGAGTAGGATGTAACAGCTACTAACTTAAAACAGTTTTCTGAGTTAGGAAGAGATTGTTTAAAATGCCTTCACACAAATCAGACTGTATAACTGGCTATAATGCTTTTGGTGTTTTGGGAGTTAAAAATAATATAATGTGACACATCATTTGACGTTAACTATTCATTTTCTGTACCAGTTTCAGCTTATAAAATGACTTCTTAAACATTCTTGCTTGCTTAAAATTTCTCTGGTTTCAGTAATTATGCTTGAGGTTTAACATATTACAAAGTTTATATTTGTATTTCTATTTGATATCAAAATTACATATTACTTTGTAGAAGATCATGTATATGGGTTTTCCACAAAAGTTTATGTATATAAATGTGTATCTTCATATCATATATTGTCTATACATGATATAAATATGTGTACTATCAGTACTAATGATGGTTTCGTCTATGCCTTCTATTTTTGAGCAATCATAATTTGTTCTCTTGTGTATTGTTAAAATACACAAGATCTTTTTCAGTCAAAAAAGATCCCGAGTATTATTTGGATCGAACTTATATTTAAGTTTTGATAGTCGATACCTGATACTTAAGAATTTAGAACAACTTAAAAACAGTTGTCTTGTCGCTGTATAAGGATGAAAATCTGTTGTTGTTTTTTCTGTCTCCCTTTTTTAGTAACATCTTCAAAGGGTCAGCTGTGTGTATGTATAGCATGAGTGATGTGAGAAGGGTGTTCCTTGGTCCATATGCTCACAGGGATGGTCCCAACTATCAGTGGGTGCCTTATCAAGGAAGAGTCCCCTACCCACGACCAGGAACTGTAAGTGGCCTAGGTGTTTTATTTATTTGTTTATTTATTTATTTTTAGTTATCTCTGTACCCAATGTGGGTCTTGAACTCACAACCCCGAGATTAAGAGTTGCATGCTCCTCCAAATGAGCCAGCCAGGTGCCCTCCACCTTTTTTTTTTTTATTGTTTTTTATTCATTTATGGCCTAGGTGTTTAAAATACCGAAGGAATAAATGTATGCTGAAGGTTAAAAAAAAAGCAGCTACAAACAGGTATTAACTATAGATAATGTAAAACAAAGGTGCAAAGACTATAAATAATGGCAAAGCAAGGATTTTTTATGATATTGTGGAATTGTATATTTAAAAACATGTTTTTTACAACATCAGTGGTTAAGTTCAGTGCTTACCAGTTATTAATAACCAAATTTTTGAGAAGTAGAAACTGAGTGGGTAGCCTTCTTTATTTTCTTTTCTGAAGATGGCCTTCATGGAGAGTGGAAACAATTACGATGACCTGAATTTGTTCTTCCTAGTTATAATGAAGGCTTCAAGGATTGCCCATTAAATAGAAGGAAGAAAAGTTTTAAGTTAATATTATTTTCCCATGGGAATGGGACACATCCCTCAAGTAGGTAAAGAAGATATTCAAGAAGATCTCATAGAGAGAGCAGGGCCTACATATTTTAACAGACACTGTCTCCTCTTGCTGACCTTTCTCCTTTTGCCCTCCAGCAACCCTGGGTCACATTCAGGCTGTAAAAAAAAAAGAAAGAAAGAAAAGTGGAGGGAACTCAAAATAAAACCAGCTTTGAATCTGCAATTTAAAGTAGGGAGAAAACAAAACAAAACAAAAAAACCCCAAAGGCTTCAATATGGCAAAAAATGAGTGAGGTTATCAATGATGGCAGAGGCCATAGTATACGTGGACTGAGCATCTGGTTCAGTGCAACATTTCTAATCCTAAGAATCTCTAAGGAAATAACTTCATGTGATGAAAAACTTATATTTGAACTTTAGTCATGACTTCAATTTTACTTCAGTTTTGTTCTATTAAATTCAAGTAATTTATATTTTATTGAATGTGAGGCTTTTAATCTTGCTTTCTCTATAAACTTCTTTATGAACAAATTGAAAATTTTGCACTTCATAGATATCAGTTCTAGCTGATGATTCTTGTAGATAAAAGAAACCTACAGAGGCTTTCAGAGAATGAACAAACAAAACAAGATGAAATATTGATTATATGAAATCAAATGGGTTTTATAGAAATCACAAGATATTTACTCCATTTATTAATGGCAAACTGCTTTTACTTTGTTGGTGATGGCTGTTTATATCTCTGTGGTTCATTTATGCGAGTGTATTATCAGCATAACCTGACTCTTTCTAGTTTCGCTTCAAACTCCGTGGAATTTCTTCACTGTGCTGGATATTGTACTGCTATTAGAGATACAAAGATTTTGATCTGAATATATATACAATTCATTTGCAGTTAATGATAGACATTAGAAATTATTGTGTGTCAGACCCTATTCTAAGAGATTTATATTTTTATATATATTATATTCAATAGCCCAGCTGTTGCTATCATTTCCTTTTCACAGATGGGGACTCTGAGGCAAGGAGAGGAACCAGGATTCAGTTCAGGCAGTTTGGTTCTAGAGCCTATGTTCTCACTCATTCCTCATAGAGAGTTGTTAAAAGATGGGAAATTAAGTCAGCAGTATGCACCAATTGTTAAAGACAGAAGCAGAGAGTAATGCCTAATCTAGGAATTAGAGAAGGGCTGCCAGAAGGACATAACACCTAACTCCATGAATAAAATTCACTTGAACGAGTTCATTAATTCAAAAAAAGTGGCATCCGAGAATAGTCATTTTGTCAACACTAGTGGAGAAAAACATACTCAGTGAAACATATTAAATAAGTAATTTTACAATTTACTTAAAAATTCCTTAAATCCTTTAACTGTTGTAGTAGTGCATTATTATGGTGTGTGTCTCCCTCTATATACAACACATACATATTCAGAGATAGATAGATACTCTTCCCATCTCAAAACAAGTTTATTTATTTCATTTCCCATGAATTATTAATGACCTGTATCAAGGTAATGGCAAAGATGATTGATTTCTTCTTCTAGTAAGTCTCTTGTAAAATCAAGAACTTCTCTTAATTACAGTTCATTTCCCAGTGAACTCTTACAGTAAATGGCAAAAAGTTATGTAGCTATAAGACAAAATGTAAAAGATAGGAGATATTGTACATTGAATGCTTGTACCACATAATTAAATGCAGTGAAAAGAGACACAGTGAAATCTGAATTTTCTCATTTTTGTCTTATTGCCTTATGGGGAGTGTTTATGTCCAGAGCTGATGTTATGCCAGCATAGCACGGGGCAGCCTTTCTGCTTCTCTGTACCGTCATCTCTTCAGCTTGGTCTACTCTTGATTAGCTAGTCGCAGGGCCATGGAGATTGTTAAACACTACGAATAACACATTTCCTTATCCTTAAAATTAATTATTAATGAAATAGTATTGGTACTTTTTGTGGTGCTTTTTCAGGGTTATGTTAGAAACAAAGCAATAAAGAATAGTGTATACTGTCCTTTAGTTTGAAAAGAGCATTTGTATTTTAGAGTAATGCCACAGGGGGGAAAAAATGTATCCAAGAAAATTAATTATTCTGAGATTCTCTAATCTGATTATTAATTGGATTCAGTTGTCACATATTCCATTTCTTATTTCAAATACTTTACCATACTGGTAAAATATATTGTGTTGCCACTAACAGAGGCATCAGATTCCTGTACATTAAATTCATCAGATGTGTTTGTAGTTTTAGGTAAGAAATGGTGACGTGACTAAATCCCACTGAAACTTCAGAGATGTTTAGGAAATGTATGCTATATATTACATCTACTAATAGTAGTAATATTATGTTTTAGTTTATCAGTTACTTAATTTTAAAGAAATACTGACAGGTTTAGATTTAGTTTATGATCATTGAGATTATAAATTATTGTATAATTTATAATTCTATTTACTGTATTTTAATCAAAAGATATTTTCTTTCTCTTAACAGTGTCCCAGTAAAACATTTGGTGGATTTGACTCTACAAAAGACCTTCCTGATGATGTTATAACATTTGCAAGAAGTCATCCAGCTATGTACAATCCAGTGTTTCCTATTAATAACCGCCCAATAATGATCAAAACAGATGTAAATTATCAGTTTACACAAATTGTAGTTGATCGAGTGGATGCAGAAGATGGCCAATATGATGTTATGTTTATTGGAACAGGTAAATGTTTTAATTTTAGCTCTAAATTTCCTGCCAGAACATTGTTTAACTGACTGAGTGTGCTAAGAACTGAAGGAAGTTTCTATAGTCACTGTCAGGATAGAGTTAACTTCCAATAAACGACTAAAAAACCTGAACATCTACCATGACAGGGTGTTACTAAAAAAGTAACAAGCTGATGTATATTGATTTAAGCCAAATCTTCTTTTCAATCAAAAGCTGATAAATGCAGTCAGTAAAGCTAATGATTAGGTAAACAATCAATGTCTATAACTGAATCCTAACTCTTTTCTAGCCATTGCCTTTTTAGAACCAATTTGTATTGGTCAAACCATGGTAACATTCCCAAGACATTCAATAATGTATCTGGACTATATTGATGCAAATTATCTGAACAGGGTGCAAATCTTCTGGCAAATAAATTTTGGCGACTGTTTTTGCCGTACAATGAGAAAAAACAAAACAAAACTTCATCAGGGGAATAACAAAATGGACTTAAAGAATCATCAGATCCATTTTAGTTCCATTTCTGTAGAAATGTAACAACAGATTTCTACCAACTCCATGATTACCAACAAACATTTTAACAAGTATATTTTCAGAAGGAATCCCATTGCTATTGTATTTTCCCCCCACTCTCTTCATTAATACTATTTTTAAAGCACCAGTTCCAAAACTGAAACTTGCTAGTTAGGGTCAGATTCCAAGGCAATAAATTCCTAGTCTCCATTAGCTTTGTTAACTGACATAAATCAATGAGAAGCAGAGTGACTGCTCTGCTGAAACCTTGTATAATAGCATGTATTTTCCCTTGGTGAGAAACAGAAAAAAAAACTGAATTGACTACAGGGGAATGGTCATTGTGTGGTAAGTGCTTTAAAGGTTTAGTTTTATAACGAAATTGTGATCTACTTGTTATCAGATGTAATGGTGTCAGATTCTTAGCAACACGGTGCAGTCTACTTTTATAAGTGAGAAAATTTATCAAATAAGAGTCCCATTGAGACTCCGTTTGATAAAAATTAGTGAATCAAGTATCAACTGCTGGCTATATAAATCTTTAGAAATTATAAGATGATAGGATTTGTATTCAGTTAATGTCAAAATATAATTAGATCTATCTACAGAGTAATTAAGTTTATTCAATAATGTCACACTTACCTCTTTTTTCACCTCTTGCCCAGACATGTTGAGAAGTCCCTCACTCATTGTCTGTGCAACAAAGGCTTGCTTCCGGGTATTTGACCAAAGAAATTCAGTCATGAACTTTTAATTCCTCTTGGACACAAGCTGTCTTTAAAGGAACCAGTTTCATGAGTATGTTGAATGTCTGAAGATGTGGATGGCTATCGGTCAGTACAGACCAGGGTCATCTGTCAGCAAAGTAAATTGATTACAGTAATTTTATCTTTTAACTGAATTGCACATCACAGTATATTGATCTTAGTTAAGTAATCTGATTCAATTTGTGTGAAATTGTTTGAAATACTACTCGGTAAAACTAGATCTGGAACACAGATAAAGTTATGTTTGGATACTGGAAACCCATCAGAGGCACTGAGTAGATTAACCTAATTTACCTTTAATCTTTGGTGTCATGAGTAGTCTAAAGTCCTATAAACATAGAAGTAACCTCTTAACAGAGGGCATTTTTTTTTTTCACTTTACAAGGGACACGCTAGCAAATTTTCCTTCTTTTTTCACTAGCAACTTACCTTGATCTCACAAAACACATCATATTGATCCCCTGAAAATGGTTATCAGTGGTTATTCAATGAATACATTAAATTGTTTTTCTGATGTATGACTCTCTTTTCAAATAATGATTCAGTTAAACTGGACTAAAATGAGCCAGCTGAAGCTAAAAATAATTAGTCAGCTGATCAGAACTGGAATGTTGAAATGTTAAGGGTCCATTTTTTTTTTAATTTTAATAAGATCCTGTTCTTTATTCTATCAAGGAATAGGAACATACCTGTAGATATTGGAAAAATAGTGTATCCCCTTAACACAATTTAGTGTAAAAGCAGCAGCTCTTTTCCTTAAAACATTTTGTCTCTTTTCACAGTGAGAATTAGGGTAAACAATGCTTTAAATCCCTATACAGTGTTTCCAATTTATTATTTATGCCTGAATTTTATATTTCTTTAGTACTCTAAAACTGATTATTCAAGACATTAATCAAACCAGTTTGTTAGCCAAACCTGCTTAACCGTTATTGAAAAACCACCGGAAAAAGTAATCCAAGGTGTTTATTTTGGGAAATCAAGTTATTGTCATTCATCACTTAATGGTCATTGAGCTGTCTTTAGGGGCCTGTAAGTACTAAAGGCTTCCAGGTGGCAGGAGGATGAGTAGCTCAGAAGCTCCAACTACTGTTGCTTGACAACATTCCTTGCATTTTGCAACTGCATTAAGTCTTCACAAGGAGTCCCCGATTTCACAACAAACCTGTAATATCAAATTAGGATTATCTTTTTTTTTTTTTTTTTCTGAAAAACCTGATAATGGAGATTAAAGTATTTTTTAAACACAATTAGTTCAACCTAGTGATTCTTACATATTTTTTTTTAATTTTGCAAGTTCAGGATAAAGCCATCTTGCATGCTTCATACATTTCTAAAAATTCAATTTTTTTAAATTCACAGCTATGTTTGTAGTTTATCTAGTTGCATGAAATGCATTTGAATATATACTTTACTACTGCTATAACAAAAATAATAAAAGGAAGTCTGGGGTCAAATACCAATTCCATTTATTAATGCTATCCTTTGTTCAGATCTATTTAAATTGTGTTCTCCCCCTCTACTTTCTTTCAAAGATGTTGGAACCGTTCTTAAAGTAGTTTCAATTCCTAAGGAGACTTGGCATGATTTAGAAGAAGTTCTGCTGGAAGAAATGACAGTTTTTCGGGTGAGTGCTGCTTAATTTCAAGTGTCAACAAGTTCACTTGTATGTCTTTCCCCCAGGACAGCTGCACACTGAACTTGGTATGGACAAGGAGTCTAGCATACCCTTCTAATTAGCTTGTCAATTAGAAAGCCAGACACTAGTCAAAATAAACCTTGAAACTTTCAATGCTAGTTAAATCTAAAAATGTAAAGAAATATATTCTTGGCTCATATTTTGTTTTCTCAATAATAAAATATATGATTTACATTTTATATTTATATAAGTTACCTCAAAGAATAAACTCATGTTGCTCCCCACCCCCAAATCTCTTCTCTCATGCATTATGATATAACTGGAATGAGAGGAAATGGCCATAAATGTATTAAAGGAATGATATCAGAATGACAGGGAAATGAAGACATTTCAGTCATTTTTTGGCTTATTCCTGAATTGTTTTATTATATTTTCTTAAATCCTTTATTACCCCCCAAAATTGAGGTTTTTATATCACTGGTACCAAATAATGTTATAGGTTCCTAGTCTACACACTTAAGAAGTATATGGATATTTGTTCCTTTGTCCAGAATCACAGAGGGCCCAGGTAAATTTTTGTGGTATTGGGGATAGAAGCAGCAGGATATGGGTTGAAGTAAGAAAGGAGAACCAAAGTAGTATCACATATACTACAATGTCTGTTGTTTCTTTAAGATAGCTAGCTAATAGGAAGAGTTTCAATTGAAATACACCTTGATATAAATTATTTATGAGATATGACAGGAAAATAGTGTCCATAAGTGTTACTTCAACTTTTGTTAAAAGAGTAATGCAAACATATGAAGCATTTATAACAGTAGGATAAACTGGAATTAGAAGAAGGCAGAAAGTAAGAAAATATTGGATCTAATCTCACAATTCAGAATTATCTCATTTTAGTCTGCAGGTGACCCACATACTGTATCTGTAAAACAAAGCTGCTGGATTAAATTTTTCAGTTGATTAAATATTTTAATTGGGAGCAAAGACTTCCTAAGACTTTTCTTAGCCCCATATTTCTAGACAATTTTTTTTAACCCAGTTAGGTTCTTGCTCACTATTCAGGAATATTTTGAAGAAAAAGTGAAGTAGAAAATGGCAAGCTCCTAATATATACTCATACATTTAAAATTATGATTGGCACTGAAACAGGTAACTGGTCGATTAGGACATAGGTATTTTGTAATAACAACTAAAACTGTGTTCTGGTGGAAAGAGTTTAGGCTCTTCACTCACATCTAAATAGCATTTTTTTGGAATACTTATATGATCTCTTTGAGCTTCCCCATCAGTGAAACAGCAAGTATAATACCTACTTCACAAGGAAGCTAGAAAAATTAGACATTTACATAAAACATCCAGGACAGTGTCAGGTACTATGCTCAAATTTTATTAATACAGCTTTATTGTTGTAGCTTAGCTACACTGAAAGTAAGCCGCATTTCCAGTGGAGTTTTCTGTTAACCCTTGGTTTAAGTCTTCAAAAGCATAAAAATCATCATAATTCTATTCTGATTTTTTAGAATCATGTACTTTGGCCTTATTTTACGTCTAGTATAGAGTAATAACTAATCACTGTTGTTCACCAAGTCCCATTTCAGTATTTACACATTGATACTTTAGCCAACAAATTAAAAAATACAACTATCCAAAAGGACTGTGTTAACAATATAGAGTCCATCTAGATTTAGCAAACACATCACGGACACTGAGGGGCAAAATAGTAAGTTGCTGTCTTTGTTCATTGTTGTGGAGACAATGCTGTGGAGCAGCCTAAAAATTTTTCATCCAACATCTATTAAATGAATAAAGGAATCAGTATTGATGAAAAATTGAAATATGAGAAATTAAAGAGTTTATGATCTTCCTCAGGAAGGCCATACTTAAAGTGAGGTGCTAGCATATGTGAAAAACAAACAGGGAACAGCAACAAGTTATCCTGCTGATTATATCCCATAGTAATCGCTAGTGGAAAGAAAAAAAAAATTACCAACTCTATCTATTTAGAAATTTATGTTCCTATCACTGTTACAAGTGAAGTTACAGGAGATATCGTGAAATATTATGCTAACTTAAAAATGTCTTATTTATATCCAGACTCTCTTACTTTTATATTTGTCATGTTACTGTTGTGTATTTCCCTTCAGTTGTTTGTATTTAATTCCTTGTGTCTCTAGGATTTTAAGTTTATTGTTCATACCTTAGCCATGTTCTTTAGTACGTTAATAAAAATTCTAGTTTAAAAAGATATGAATTTAAGGTAATCTAGCAAATGACAACAAAATCTTGAGAGGTTGAAAGCCAACAGTCTCACAAGCAAAATATTTAATATCTATTAGGTTTTATTAATATTTTGCAGTTTCCAGAGAAATACACAACTGAATTAAGCCTATGGTAACTATTGGAATGACATTTTTTGTGTTTTTTAAGATACCATGAGAAAGGTTATTGATCATTCTCCTACAATTAAGTACAAACAGGTGATATTGTGCTTGTAGATAAGTGGATTTTTTTGTGTGAATTTATGCTTTTATAAAAGACAGTTTGCAACCTGGGACACATCTCCTTCCATAGATAAATGTTCCAGTTCTCTCTCATATTCTCTGTTATGCATTATTGTCATTATTATTTCTCTGGCACTGAAGTAGACAAAACATATTTGGGCAGAGTTTAGAGAAATATTTACTTTTAACATTCTATTCTATCAGGCAGAGTTCATACATATATTGTGGTCTAGCAATTGGAATATTTCACTGTCAAACTTTGTTTAATTTTGTAGTAGGAGGGAAAAAATACAATACATTAAAGCATTTGCTATATACAGTGAAACAAGCAGAGAAATGTTACAGTTTCTGTATTTCTATTTGAACCTTGCATGTCATTCCATTTAACATAAAATAAAATTAAAAAGTGTTAACCTGAGCATAACAGTATTTTGACAATATAGACAAGGAACTGATTTAGAGTCATAGTAGTATCTGATACTCATGGAGTTTAATGTCAACCAACAAGTTAATTTTACCAAAATATCATCTCCAGGAGACCATGTTCATTATGTGTCCTTGCTAGGCTGAATAAACCAAACTTCATATAAAAGCCTGAATTAAAGCCAGTACTATGTCCATTGCCATCTTGAGGTTGGTTTTAGGAAAACACCCTGGCTAATCACAGAACATTCCATTGGTTTCAGTTACATCCAAGAGACTTTTTTATTCTGGGCGAAATCAAATCCCAATCAGAGTATAGAAAGAAAAATATTCCTCAGTAACAGAAATTTCCATCTTAGAATAAAATTTTAATAGGTAATAAAATGTGAAATAAAATTGGCATTGGTATAGGAAATGATTTTAAATTGCCATTACATATTCAAAATGGTATGAAATGGTACTGAAGTACCAAGACACAAACGTAATTCCACGTATTACTTGTAATCATAAATCTGTATTTGGATCATATTTACTAGTGATTCTGAACAACTTGATTAAAGTCAGTTGAGCCTCAGTTTCTTAATTCCTTAAATTTTTAAAGTTTTTTACAAATTAATTGTACTAATAAGTTAATATTAGTAGTAAGGTATTATTACCTTACGATGGGGTCTTCTTTCCAGTCCAAGGAAAATCTTACTTTTGAGAGAGTGGAGTGTTACATCAAGTTGCCGCGCGTTTAGTACAATGGATTTTATTTATAGTCCTATTGACTGCAAAGGATGGCAAGGCGGTTACATTGATAACGCATGCATTTTAAACTCAATTTATGCAATATTCCGTGAACAGCTGAGCTAACAAATGAAAGAGTTTAATTTTCATTCAAATGTAAAACATAATTGATGCTTTCCAAAACCTAGTCTATTAACTCATTCTAAAAGAGCGCCCGCATGCTTTAGCATCCAGGGAGTTATGTCAGATTCTCCTGGGATCAGCAGGTTGAAAAGCTCTGCAAGCATGAAAGTTTAATAAGGACTGGATTAAAATATCTGAAAAAAAAATGGTAAATTAGAGTCATAGAAAATCTTGAAAAGATGCTAAGTTTTTAATTTCATTTTTACTTGAACACCAATTAACTTTGCAACTGAAACCAGTTTCATGAAAAAATGCTTATGAAGCTACATCTGTTTTAAATGTAAGTCGTATTCACCACCAGCTATTTCTCAGAAAGAAATATAGCTTATTTAAATGGATGTCATCTTAATATATTGTCTATTAACATTCAACGGCAGGCAGCAAATAGCACATCCTATTCCAAACTGCTACTAATTTCCTGGTCCAAAAAATAAATAATTTTCTTTTAATTAAGAAATTCTAGGATCTTAATTTAAGAATCTTGAAATCAGGGGCACCTGGGTGGCTCTCTCGATTAAGCTTCTGCCTTCAGCCCAGGTCTCGATCCCAGGATCCTGGGATTGAGTCCCACATCAGGCTCCCTGCTCAGTGGGGAGCTTGCTTGTCCCTCTGCCCCTTGACCCTCCCCTGCTTGTGCACCCTCTTTCTCTCTCTCTCTCTCTCTCTCTGACAAATAAATAAATAAAATCTCAAAAAAAAAAAAAAGAGTTCCAAGGCATAATGAAATTTAATAGAGGAAGCAGTCAAAAGAAATGAGTAGTCAGTCATGCCATATAAAACAAAGAAATCCAGTAATAATAAATATAGAATAAAAGTCTTCATTCACCAATACAGTTCACTAGTGATTTCTGCTTCTGAGATTCATAGGCCACTTCTCTAGGGGAGGGGCTAGCCTCCGTGGGCTGAGGAATGAATGGCATTGAATGGGATATGAACAAGTAAAGACAGTGAGTATAGAATCCTCAGATTATTTTCAAAGGAATTTCAGCTGAACAGAAAAGATTAAGGAAAGGTCTTTTTAAAAAATGACTGCCTTTATCTCAGACAAATTAAGAGGAAGGAACAGAATGCAATGGGGAAAGTGGAAGAGATAGGAGAGGAAAGGAAAAATTGGCAGAACATTCATTTATCTTGCATTCACTCATTCATTTAACAGATTTTTTTGAGAATTTATGAATACCAGAAACAATTCCAGGTGCTAGGAATATAGCAGTGACTGAACAGCCAAACATCCCTTTCCTAAATTAGAGCAAGCGAGAGAGAGAGAGAGAGAGAGAGAGAGTGGGTGCGCGTGCGTGTGGTGGGGGCTGGAGAGGGTGACTTATGGGGACAAACAGGAAAGAAAAAATATGAGATGTCTCTGCCCCTCCTTACATCCTGTCAGCCTCACTGTATGCCCCAGGACTTCTCTGACAGCAGGCAAAAGGACAGGAGTTCCAGCTGGAGGTGTGGGAGATTTAACACTCCTGTGGGCATCCAGTGAGTAATGGAATGAATAAATACTTTTTTTGGTGTAAACCTCAGTGAACAATTTTGAGAGTCACTGTCTACTCTCTTCATATTTTCTCTCATGGTGACTTCCATAAAAAATCTTTTTTTTTTTCTTTACTTTTTCTCCTTCCTGTCAATCCTTCATTCCTTACTCTTGCTCCCTACCTGCAGATAAGAACTTACCTCAGACACTGCTTTAGGGTATAAGGGGAAACTCACAAGACACAAGATAAATGTTATATTTATATCATATATATGTTATTATATATATTATATATACCCATTAATACAATATGTATGTGTGCATTTCCAGGTAGTGATAAGCATTATAAAAGCTAAAGCAAGTAAAAGATATGGGGAGTGTGTGTGTGTGTGTGTGTGTGTGTGTGTGTGTGTGTGTGAGAGAGACAAAGAGAGACAAAAAGAGACAGAGATTTGAATAAACACTCTGTGCCAAGCACATTTGTAAAGTACTTTGCCTTTATGAACTCATTTAGTCTTTTCATCAATCCTACAGGGAAGATACCATCATACTCACTTTTAAGATAAGAAAAGTGAATTACAGAGAGGTTACATACCTCACCTACTATCACACGTGTGGCCAGGTCTGCATTTGAATCTCTGCAGTTTGGCTTCAGAATCCAGCTCTTCACACTTTGTTCAGGACTCAGCTATAGTCACCTACACAGTGAGGCCTTCTAAGATTCTTCTTCCCACCTAAGCCTCTTTCTCATTAGCCACTTCCGAAACCCTCAAGCAGTCTCCTTCTTAGTATTTAGTATGTCACTAGTGAAGGATACAATGGAGCACAGTTCAATGAAAGTAAATCTGAGAGAATATAAGGTAATGTGTTCAGGTGAATAGCCTTTTGGTAGTTAAGTTAATCAAAGAATGGTATTTATGTATTCAAACTATATATGATCATGATGGGCTTCAGCAGGACACTCATTGAAATATATTGGTGGTTATTACTTCCCTAGTTATTATCTCTAGATAGCCTGTTGATAGAAATTAAAGAGATCATGTACTCTGGCAAAAACGTGTAGTGTAGGCCTTTGCACATAAAACAGTCATTTTGATAATAAGGTAATCTCATTCTACTCTGAGCTCTCACAGTCCTTGACAGCTGGAAACTAGCCTAATACTATCAACTTGTAATTAGTGTTATTGGGAGCTGGCCTGGCACTCACAGCCCAGTGTTCTCTATGTGAGTGTGCAAGTTCCCACAGAACACCAGCATCAGGCAAGGCTACTCTGTGACCATGAGGAATCAAGAAAAAAGCAAGACCATTCTGTAATCCTGTCTGAAAACAGACAAGACCGTAATCATTGTCCAAACCACCAAAAAATGACCAAATATCCCCTATCCTGCCTCTATGAGTAATGGCTACTACTTTACCAACTATTACTTTAGCCTCATTTTGCTCTTCCCTCCTCCTAAATAAGATGTATGAAGAGACGTAATCATAGAATTACCTCTGCGTTCTTCGACATCCCATGTGGAGCAAACACCACTTCCTTGAACCCTCTCTCAAATCAACCAACACAGGCCCAAAACCTATGGGTTCTTTCCAAGACTCTTTTGCTGCTCAGTCTCATGGTCTCCCTTACTGCAATGAGCAATAACCCAACTTGATCAACTACAGATATGTATGTCTTTGACTGGAAGACATTAGTATCCTCCTATTGTCTGTTCCACATCTTCACTACTCATGTATGCACCTTCCTTCATGTATCTATTTCCATTGCTTCTTGTAGGCACTGAAGTTAACTCTCTGAAAGCTTATGTTGGTGTTCTATGTTAATTAATATTAATGACTGACCTTTCTAATTGACCAAACAGTTTACATTTTCTTTTTCTTCTTTAGGAGCCAACTACTATTTCAGCAATGGAGCTTTCCACCAAGCAGGTACTATCATTATGTATTACAGTCATTTTGTTAATTTTCTGTTTCAGTTAGATAAACATAGTTATGATTCATCAGATTTTACAGCTTTATTAACAGTAGTCTCCCACCCCAAAAAGAAAGAACATTCTTACAATAAGCTAGTAGAATGAAAACTAAAGATCCTTTTCATTGCCTTCTGTTTTTTGACCAATCTGACATTCCTATAAATATACTTCTGAGATAATTGTTGGTTGTAAATTTTCATTTATAGCATTTCTTTTTTGGATCATTGTAAAATTTTGCTTAGTAATTATTTTCATCTATCCTTAAAAATAGCATTGGTGTATAGTTGAGAATATAAATAAGTTTATCGTTTAATTTAATTTGCATGAATAAACAATATTTATTTTATAAGCTAATAAAATTTTGCACTGGGCTGTATGTTTGGAGGATCTTGACTCAAAAGTTAACTTTGCTTTTTCAGTAGTACTGTATACTAGAGAAAACATTTAGCTTGGCCGCATATAAAAGGAAAACAGCAAAACAGTCACTACCAGTGATAAGTTATTAAACTCCATGAATTCAAACGTTAAGGGCAGCGTGTTAATAGGCTTTGCATTCACATTGAATGAATGCTTTGGCAAGACACTTAAGAAACACAAATGACTCTAAATGTTAAATTATATGTATAAAACAAATATAATTTTAACTTTTAATAAGTTATCTTTTCCCCATAAATGTTACATAGCCTTTCTATTCAGTGTGTCAGTGGTAACTCAAAAAAAAAAAAAAAAAAAAAGACTTGGATACAGAGTTGAAATTAATTATTAAATAACCTAGAAGAAAAATCCAGAATGGAGTAGGAAGCCCTTCACTGACCATTCCAAAAACTTACATGTAAATTGTTAAATATGAAAATCACTTGGCTAATCTTATTGCTGAATTGTTTACATGTTTTATCCCTGTACATGACACTAAAATACTGTGCCAATAAAACTCAGTGTATATCCTTTCCACACTAACATATTAAAATAGATTGATAATCTCTAAGATATTTAGAGAAACTCAGAGTGCAGATATTATTGACCCTGATACTGTTATCTTACACTTCATAAGTATGTGTTCACCTGTTCTTGTAATCTAAAAATTGTCAGATGTTGGCAAGGAAATCCGGGGATTTCCAGAAAGGAAGCTAGACTGGGATATTCTTTCCTTTAATGATTTTTTAAGTTATTTATTTATTCTCTGCTTGGTTTCATTGCCATTCTTAATTATGTTACATATAGTTTTATAAAAAATTTCTTTTTGTTTAATTATTTTTAAGTACTTTAAGAATTGCCTATTAAATGTAACACATTTCACACACACACACACACACACACACACACAGAAAACACCCAAAATACCAGAAACAGTTCATCAATTTAAAATACCATGGGGGCGCCTGGGTGGCTCAGTGGGTTAAAGCCTCTGCCTTCGGCTCAGGTCATGATCCCAGGGTCCTGGGATCGAGCCCCGCATCGGGCTCTCTGCTCCGCGGGGAGCCTGCTTCCTCCTCTCTCTCTGCCTGCCTCTCTGCCTAGTTATGATTTCTCTCTGTCAAATAAATAAAATATAAAATAAAATAGAGCTTTGCTTGACCTTTAAAAAAAATAATAAAATAAAATAAAATACCATGATACAAGAGAAGTATTCCTAGCCTTCATTTTCTGTTACTGGCAGTTTGATTTCATTTAGATCTGATCAGTTTTACTCATGCTCATGGAAATTTTAAAAGTGAGGTTGTAGTTTCAAGAGGGTCAAATAGTGTTGCAACTAATTTTCTGGATAAATGGACTCATCGCCTGCTTATGACCCGAAACTTGTTAAGGAGGATAGTGAGAAAGCCTGTGGTGATGTTAAATTGGGCAGAAAAAGCACATCAGGTTACTTGCTAGGGACTGGATTATATTCGATGGTGCCTGCAAGCCTCGCCTATATTTTTTCTAGATGGCATAATTAGTTTTGCAATTCTTTAGTAGTACTGCAGAATAATTATAAAATGAAAACTAGACGAGTTGTATTTAATTTGGGGCATTCTATCACACTTTAAGTTTTCGTGGCAGTAATTTTGGTTGCCCTATTTTTGGTTTTTAATTCCCATGTTAATTTCTCTGGTTTCCTCCTTAAAGGAATATGACAGATTTAGATACTGTTATTTAGGTACTCCTTCCCAACTAAAATTTCATATTCTTAAAAATTTGTAAGTATGAATTTTGCTTATGCTTCTTAAGTTACTGGCCAGTCCTAGAGATCTTTTGATTTGGTGTGACCAACTTGATCAGTAGTTTTTTAAATAGTTCTGACCACAATACGGGGTTCCACAAGTCCATATTCACCAATGCCAACCATGCTTATGGATATGACTGCCCCATTTTAACTAATTTGTTTAAATGTCTCATGTTGGGCACCTGGGTGTCTCAGTTGGTTAAATGTCTGCCTTCAGCTCAGTCATGATCCTGGGGTGCTGGGATCAAGTCCCACATCAGGCTCCCTGCTCAGCAGGGAGTCTGTTTCTCCCTCTGCCCCTCCCCCTGCTTATGCTGTCCTCTCTCTCCCTCTGTCTCTCTTTGAAAAAGAAACAAAAAAAATAAATAAAAATTTTAAAAATATGTAACATTTATTTCATTTTTTATTGCATTGTGATTGCCTGCCTTCAGTACAAACTAAGCTTTTTTTTTTTTTCTTAATACGATTTTGAAAGAGAGAAAGGATAGGAGGGGGAAAAGTTCCTTCCAATAGTTCTTTACTAATGTTTTTCAAATCACAGCCAACTGTTACTACATTCTGGTTCAGTAGAAGCTTTAAGAGAAGTACAAATCAACATAATTTTCTCTTGACAGAAAGCTTAACAATACTCATCTTTTCCTCCCAAAGACTCAATTACTGCTTTTTTAATTTGCCATGGTTTATAGGATCTTTTGGTTCATAATAAAAGATGAATATATTAAGAGATTGAGCATCCATAGTATATATTCTGTTTACTACTAAACTAGAATATTGATATAAATAGTCTTTACTACTGAAATGCAATAAGCAATATGAATCAGGGTAATAGTTATTAAGGTAACTGTTTTAACAGTGGCTTACTTTTTACTGTATTACATTTTCTCCCTTATTTCCCTTTCTTTTATTAAGATATGTTAGCTGGTTAGCTTTAAACACAGAATTATTTTGTGTTTAAATACTTTTTATAACCTCATTAATTTCATAGATTCTAATAGATATATCAATCTTCAGTTTATGTTTATATATGTAGTTCCTCTCTGAAAGTTATTTGTAAATGTAATTTTAATTATATCCATTGCTTTCAGGCAATTTGTAATATTAAAAGAGCACACCATGTTTGAAATATTAGCTTTTCTACAACTTCTTTTTCATTTACATTGTAGAGAAATTAAAATACAATTTTGACGTCTTTTCCGTGTGTACCAATACATGGTTCAGTATTTATTCAACTTTTATTTACGGCTTACTATAGTCATTCAGTCCTTTAGTATGAGAAAAGGAGTTATGATACTAATTACAGCAAAATGTGGAGAAATTACAAAAGTTTTATTTGTATTTTATCTTGTATTTACATGTATTTGCAGTTGCTGAAATGCTACATTGGCTAAACTGTAAAAAAAATTTTTTAAACTGTACTGAAATCCTGGTTTGGTTGCTTCCACAAAGTTTCTCCCCCCATATTCTGCCTCATTTGGTAACTGCAAATTCATTGAGTATAATGGCATTGTAGAACATTTTATCTGAATGCATACTTTAAAGATCTAGTTAAACATGCTCATTTTGTGACTAAGGAAGTAAAGTCTTAGAAAAATTAGAGAATGGCTCAAGATGACACAGAGAATTAATACAGGACAAGATTTAGAATCCAGGTACCTTGATGGCCAACATAGCACTTTTCCACAACAGCCAAGTTTTTGTGTTCAAGTCTACTGCACCAGCCAGAGTGTACATTTCCCCATTTGATGATCTTTCAAATGAAAAGCAGTTTAGTAGTTTGGTTTAAAGTAATCTTCCTGAAGGTAGTGCAAGGACAAGACAGTTGATGTTGAGTGAAACTTAAAATGCGAGCACCAAAGCTTTCCTCTGGAGGACTTACAGGAGGGCAGACTATATCACAGGCAGTGATACAGGGCACCCATGAGTCAAATGCAAATGATCCCTGCTTCAAGACCAAGAGAATACATAGCAATATAGATTTGCTGATTAATCAAAATTACAAACAGCAGAGAAGTTTAAGAAAAATAAAAAAAAAGAAGCTTTCCAAGAACAAAAACATTAAAGATTTGAAAATTATATTACTCAGTGTCTTCTTTTATTTAACTTTTTATCTTTATTGAGATATAATTGATATATAACCTTGACTGTCTTCCCTTGGTTTTATATTTTAAAAACACTCAAATATTTAGATGTTGCTCTTGGTCTTTTTAAATGTTCATATGATCTGCCAGGCTTTTGACAAAACTGCCAATAATGGGATTTTTTTGAACCCACTAGCATAAATTTATTTTTGATGTGTTCTATATAAGTAACCCTTTTTAGAGAAAAGATTAAAAAAAAAAACACAGGATTGTTTTGACATAATAGTAAACTTTTCCCACAGCAACAACTATATATCGGTTCCACCACGGGGGTCGCTCAGCTCCCGTTACACCGCTGCGATATTTATGGGAAAGCCTGTGCAGAGTGCTGCCTCGCCCGAGACCCTTACTGTGCCTGGGATGGCTCTTCATGCTCTCGCTATTTTCCCACTGCGAAGAGGTAGGAGAAATACCAGAAATAAATACAAATGTTTGCTATTTATCTTACTTGAATCTGTTTTTAAACAGCTTTCTTCATATAAGTACATCACCTTTTTCTAATGAATGAAGAGTGGTTTAAAGGGGTTTGGGGTTTTTTTTCCTTTCTCTTAAATAGTCGAAACAATCAGAAAAACATGTATAATTATAGTTGGGTACCAAATATAATGGAACAAATGGTTTTAATAAATTACTGAGGGAAATCTAAAACATTACAGTAATGTCCTTGAATGTTTACACTCGGAAATTATAAAGTTTTCCAACTTCATTTTACACAGGGGGAAAAATGAGGGCCAAAGCCACAGAGAAAGTCAGAAACAGAATCTAAACTGGGCCATGTGCCTTTTGACCAAAATGCTTTCTCTCCAAAAATGCTCTTCCTTTTCTATCCAGCAACATTCTATCCTGGTTTTAAATTTTAATAAGGCAATTTATGTCATTGGATGAATGGAAAATTTGCAAAGAAAGGAATTTATTTACTTTTAGAGTTTTAGATAGTATACAGGGATTCAATTATAAAAAGTCAAAAATATTTGCAATTTTAAAAGATACTACATTTTTTGTATAATGTTGACTAACTAGCAACCTATATCTTTATTTGACCCAAAATATGTATTAATTTGACCCCCCAAATTTAAAGAGCACTGTATTACCATAGTATCATCTTGTGTTTGTAGTGTTTGAACTTGAAATATAAAACCACATGATGAAATACCTATTTGTTAATCTTTGTATATATTACACAAATATTTTAAGCATATTCATAATACTTAAAAGCATCTTTTTTGGACATACTTAAAAGTTGCTAAGATATGCCTAGAAGCTATCTAAAATATGTTTAGATAAAACATAGCTATACATTGCTGTCTAGGAGATTGTGGGCATTAGGAACAGACATTTGATTATTTGATACAGTACTGTCGAGGAGTACTGTTATCCTTCAGGGAACTCTTAGACACATCCTAAAAGTTGTATACAAACTGGGTTTGCTTATGCTTCAAAAAATAAAAACACTTTCTTAATCTGACAAAATATTCACCTCAACATACTCTCTACAGCAAACATATGGCTACCTTTCTCTGTAGATATTTACTAGTATTTCAGAAAAAAGCAATGAAAGATGAAAGTAATACACAATATCTTGCTAATATAAACCCAAAGATTAACAGTATGCACATCAGCCTTTTGAAACCTAAAATAGAAATCAGAGTTATCAAGGTCCACTGCATTTTAGGAGCAATAAAATTTGTTTTATTTTTTTACTGTAGTTAATGTTTTACAAGAAGCTGTGATGTGGATCTTTTTCATTGCTACACAAGCTGTGTTCTACATTTGAGTCATTTAACATGTTTTGAAAAAATTCTGGGGGAAAGGAATAACCCTAATATGTACTTAAATCTTTTGATTACATACTTCAGATAACATTGGCTGTAGTGTTAAATTGTGTACAACTTAAATTTTTCATATATAAAATTTAATCAGTCTATATAGATTAAAACAGTTATCTTGTTAATATTAAATATAAGTGTAGTAGTAGCTAATTCCATTTAATAAATGCAATTTCCTTAAGCCTTCAATATTCCCAATTAAAATAACATGTTTATATTTTTTCATAAACCAACGGATTTTGCTAGAAGTTTAAATCTGAAACAAAAGTTTAGTTTGGAGATAATATGTTACTGAGTAAAGAAACCATGGATAGTTTAATAAATAGGAATATGCAGTTTTTATAGCAATAAAATTAAATTATTTAAGGTTGAACTTCTGTGGTTCTTAATATCACTTAGATCTAGGTGCTTTTAATATTGGAAAACATAAAATTCATGCTTGAATTAAAAATGAGTACCATTACCTTTCCATGTGGAAGTATATATTACCTAAATTAGCAATAACTCATTCAAATTTTAAGCTTTTTTTTAACAAAAAAGAAGATAAAAATGAGATAACTACATCTATAAAAAGTTAAAAAGCTGTATATTATATATTTGAAATATGTTTATTGCATACCTACAATTCCAGACTGAAGGAATTATCATTAACACATTTTTGTTGTGCCTTGAAGATTTTACTTAATCCAATTTCATGTGTCTTTGAAAAGGATGTTTAGAGGCAGGCCTCACAATTTATATATTCCTTGTGATGGCTTTTTTCAAAAGCCTAAATGGCAATAAAAAATGCCTTCCCAAATGCTTTGTGGTTCGTGTTTCACAAGTTCCCTTGTTGGCTCAATTTTGAAATGTGCAACATCTGTTTGATAGTCTCACCAATTCTACAAATAGAAATCTATAAATACTTTAGTCTTCTAAATTTATGAATACAGTAACAACTTCCATGTTTGCAAATCTCAATGGCCTTTGTGAGAACTCTTTTCAGGGGTGGTAACCAACTTTGCAACAAGACAATATTAATTAACATTGACACAGAAAACAGTTGGGCCAGTGTCCCCAGTCTTTTTCATTCTGTTATATGTAGCCAATCTCCATTTTTAGCCCCTTTCTCAATCTCCACATCCTGCTTGCACTGAGATAGCTAGAGACAACCTCCTTCCCAGTCAACCACCAACAAAGTAAAGAAAGAAGACACCCAGAATGTGTTGCAACCAGTATGATCTGAGCAGCAGTATGTAGGAAGAAATCTCTTTAGATTTGTATAGTAGGGGCGCCTGGGTGGCTCAGTGGATTAAGCCGCTGCCTTCGGCTCAGGTCATGATCTCAGGGTCCTGGGATCGAGCCCCGCATCAGGCTCTCTGCTCCACGGGGAGCCTGTTTCCTCCTCTCTCTCTGCCTGCCTCTCTGCCTACTTGTGATCTCTCTCTCTCTGTCAAATAAATAAATAAAAAAAAAAAAAAGATTTAGATTTGTATAGTAAATTTCGCTTTTCTTAGAGGTGAGTCCTCCTTCTCTCATTTTCCTCTGACAGGAGGCAGACTTGCTCCACAATATTTGTTACCGCACTTCTTCTTTTATTCATTTCACAGGTAAATCAGTCTGCAGTCATAGCCGTAGAATCATGAAAGAAATGTTTTATTAAAAAAAGGTTGATATGACAAACAAAGAGAAAAATTCAAAAGTAACTTAAAACTAGATTGCATAGGGATGCCTGGGTGGCTCAGTCAGTTAAGCGTCTGCCTTCAACTCCGGTCATGATCCCAGTGTCCTGGGATTGAGTCCTGCATTGGTCTCCCTGCTTATTGGGGAGTTATGCTTCTCCATCTCCCTCTGCTCCTCTCCACCACTCTTGCTCACTCTCTGACAAATAAATAAAATCTTAAAAAAATCAATTTCATAGAATTAATACTTTTAAATTTAACAAAAGTCTAGGTAAGGAATTACGTATAAGTATTAAGAGAAAGAAAACAATCGTCAATTTTAATTTTCAAGCTCACTCTCTCATTAGTGAACAGAAAAAAGAAGTTTAATTTGTATTATTGAAGAAATGGGTTGGTATTCTATATTTTGTGCTTTTTCCTCAGAATTTAAAATGTTAAGAATTTTAGAGTTTCCTGATGTTAGATTCTTCCTGATTGGCATCAGTTGTACATAAACCATGAGTCTTCTGCTATAACTTTGAAAGACTTTACTGCATTGTTAGTGCATTTATATATTATTTTCCATTTTGATCACCTGGAGACTTCTCCTACAGGTGTAATGAGCTGCTTTAAAAAAAATTCTTTAGTCCGATACAGATGCATGTCTTCCTGTAAGCTCCTGGTGTCTTTGATTTTTGATTCTTCTTAATTCTTGTGACAAATTTGAAGATGGAATAAGAATACAATAATGCCTTTTAAATGTAATTGTTTTAGACGCACAAGACGACAAGATATAAGAAATGGAGACCCACTCACTCACTGTTCAGACTTACAACACCACGGTAAGTTACAACACTTTCATCTTTCAACCTGCTAATACCAGGGTAAGTCATAAGCAGTAGTGTGTACCCACACATGTGCATTCAGGGCACACAGTGGTACTGGAATACTTAAGGAGATGCAACTGAAGAGAAAGGAAATCTAGAAGAAAGAAAATTCTGAAGAATACTAAACGGTGAATTTTGCTTTTTTTATTGCAGATATGATAAATCCAAGTTTTTTTATTACAGATATGAAATGCTTAAATTTCAATTTTCTACCAAAAAGAAGCCAGGTTTAAATACATGCTTTCCTATATAGTAGCAACTTGAGAGCAATAGGCAAGAGAAATATTCATTTAAATATATTAAAGAAGAAAATGTAGCCTTAAAATAAGCCATTCAAATTATTATGGTGATGATGCAGCCCTTTTGTATTGTTATTGGGTATCCTAGTCAAGTAGAAGATAATCCCGCTATCTTCACATTGATTTTCTAGTAGGATATTCCCTTGAACTGGGATTTAGATTGTTTCATTTTATGCTTCCTTAAAGATGTCAAGTCCTAATTAATATCCAGTACTTAATGCTGGAATATCAACCAAACTTCCTTCAAAATGCAGTAAAATTGTAGTATATCTCACTCCCCCTATTTCAACCCTTTACAAAAACAATAATGAGGTTGTGCTTCCCTCTGCTGGGAAGACATATCAATGACATCACAGCTAATGAACAATTCATAGTTAAAAATAGCTGAAATACAAAATGTAAATATTTTATATGTAATTGAACATAATTACCTTATTAACTTTTTTGGTGTCTTTTACATTGATCTTAAAAGAAGGTCTAATATTTTTATCAGTTAACTTGGATTTGATGCACTACTTCTGTGTATACAATATTCACATTTCATGAGTGTTAAGAAAGAAAACACACTGCAAAAGTAACACCCCAACATGCATTCCAAAACCTAGCTACCTTCCGCAGGTCAGATCCCCCTGTCGTGTATCCTGTACGTGCTGGTATCTGATTCATGAAACTCACAGGGCTGTCTGGGGATGCCAGTAACATAGGTACCCACAAATTGAGCCTATATTTGGGGTCCATTTTGTTTGCACAATTTCTTGCCAAGGACTTTACTGTCTGTTATTGTTCTCATTATAAAGAAAAAGGATACCACTAAACTGGAGCAAATGTCATGATTTTTTTGTGTTTGTGCAGGTAGGGTACATTATTGACATATCCTCCTTAAATTTTTCACATGGCATATTTCAGTTGGACAACCAAACATTAACTAGTCTTGAAGTAATCTATTTCATGTACAAATATTGAGTTATGATCAGCACCATTTAAGCAATACAGTATTATGAATTTAATTTGTCATATTAAAGAATCTTTTTGTTTAGATATGGAGAAGCTAATGATAAAAACTGCAAGCAAAAGAAATAGGACAGTATAATTAGAGCTCATTTCTGATCAGACTTCAATCTCCATATCAATATAGACTTTGCTATTTTGCTCATTCTTATTTCTAGGGTTATAGCTGATGGAATTATCTTGAATATTATGGATATTTAATACACTTTTATTGAATGAATCTAAATATTTGAAGCTACAGCACAGATACTTCCCTTATTGTTTTTGATTTTCAGTAAAGATTTAAACTAAATAGCATCTATTATTTATTGTGAAAATGACTTAAGTCATACACTGCTATTAACACAACCATATTTAAAAATAGATCTTTCTTAAGAAACATCATTGACCAATCAATTAACTAATAAAAAATGATTATACACTACTACTGTAGGATACTATGCTATGTTTTAAAGATTGCTGGAGAATTACTGTAGATATATCCATTTGTTGAATAATCCAGTTCCTTCAGAGACCCACTTGGTGTTTTTTGAAAATGATATATATGCTGGAATTATGGGAATACATATAATCAAAGAAAAGCTGACCAAAGGCATATTTTTTAAAAAGTAAGACTGTGTATAAATAAATGTTGACTGTTGAATGAATGGCTTTTGGAGAGTGCTTCAGATTTTGAAGTTCTGTTTTGATGAAGTTAGAGTGATGAAAGCTTCTAAAAATTGAGAATATAGAATTGCTTAAGTGTAGAAAGTAAAGTGAACAGGAATCATTTTTTCTTTTGATACTTCAGTCAAAATAATACAGGAAAAAGGAATTGCTGTGGTTCAGTGTTGTGTGTGTGTGTGTGTGTGTGTGTGTGTGTGTGTGTGTGTAAACAATGCTACCCAGATGCATGTGATATATGGGAAGAAATGGTAAAATAGTCCCAGAAGTTCAGCAGAAATAAAACATTCCCTTTTTGAAGGCTTCTTTATTCCTTGTCTCCTTGTATTACTAATTAACCAAACATGAAAACCATATACCATAGATTACGGTAAATTTCAAATGTTTGGAAACTAAGTCAGGCATTCCCGTAGGGCCAGGCTGAGTCTTACCATTAGGAACCATTGAATTACCTTAGAATAGGTGATGTCTATTTTTGAAATAAAATGGGCAAAAACCCAGAGCCCAGCCCAGTGACATCATGTATGTTGTCTTGCTAGTGTCACATCTCACATTGAATAAAATATATGTGCTCATATGGAAACATACAAAGATATGAGATGTTTTCCCAGAAAACTGCTAAGCAACTTGAAGCCAAATTATACACATCAGGACAATCAGTTCCAGCTGTAATGGTAAACATATTCTGTAACACTCTATATTTTACATATCCTGAGGTTTTAATAGAGAGACTATATAAAATAACTCTGCATTAAGGTGGAAGAAATTTCACTCTCGATGAAACCTTTAACACTCACTCAGCTCTTGGCTCCCTCTTGTGTAAAGGCAGCACTAATGGGGAGCGGGCCTAGGTGTCACATAGAAAACTCCAGCTCCACCTTCCCTTAATCTGGCACACTCTTTTCCGTCACTAGTGGCTATTCACCTAGGGAAATTTTAGTATGAAACCCTAAATGTGTATGTGCTGGCAGATCTTGTCTTCTCGCTCACACCTCATACAGAATGCTAAAGAGAAACTTCAGGTTGTTTCCATTATGTTGCTCCCTTCCCTAAAATAACTTATGCACCAAATTGGAGCTTGTCCGACTTTGTCTCCAAGAGCATGAGTGGCTGAGTCAATTTACCATTCTCCCTTCTTTACTAAACAAGAAGGAGTGGTATTATGATCTCCATGCCCAGAAAGGGACAAACCATATATAACAGCATTTAAAAAGGTTAACATCATCTTGGATTTTTGAATCTTTGAAATATTTTATGTCCTCACTTTAGTTCAGTACCGTCATTGAGTTTTGCTTTGTGTTGGTTCTCTTGGCTGTTCTTTGTACATGCATTTCCCTTCTAGTGAATTCAGTCTTCTTAATTATCTCTGCAACTGGCTCATCTCAATTTATGTCTCGATTGGCATCAGCATTGTTCCAGAATTTCATAAAACATCTTTGGCAATGTCATCTTTGTGGTCTGCAGAGCTGTAAACTTAGTATTTTGTAGCAATGCTAATCTGGTCTCTGTTTTAGCTTATTTTATACACATAGAAATTCCAACTGAATCTGAGCATTTAGCCCCAAGAGAGGCCTCAAAACGATAGATGAGCATGATGTCAGCCCTAAAAAAAAACAAAAACCCTTAACTTTAATAAATTACCAAATTGTATCAAGTCTAAGATGTCACTGAATATAAGATGCACCATTTTTTAAGGACTGCTAAGAAAGAAAAACTGCCCAAGATGGATACTCTAACAGTGATGCCAGCATCAAGCCAGCTTACAGTGTTTCACTATTAGTGAAAAGAAGAAATAAACTCCCATGAAGAAGACAGCAAGGACATTTGCTTGTTTCACCTATAATCATGGGTAGAAAAGGGGAAAACCACTTCTTGAATCACAGGGTGATACTTAAAACATTTACTTTCTGAATTCACACCAGCAGTGTGGACCAAATACCTCAGACAAGACTTTAAAGAGGTGTCAGGGGTGCCTGGGTGGCTCAGTGGGTTAAGCCTCTGCCTTCGGCTCGGGTCATGATCTCAGGGTCCTGGGATCGAGTCCCCATCGGCCTCCCTGCTCAGAAGGGAGCCTCCTCCTCCCACCCCCCCGCCTGCCTCTCTGCCTATTTGTGATCTCTCTCTGTCAAGTAAATAAATAAAATCTTCTAAAAAAATAAAATAAAATAAAGAGGTGTCAGGTTAGGAGAGACACATGTATCTGGCCAAAGTGAAAGTGAAAACAAACTCTTTCCAGAAGAAAGCAATTCGAACTCAGGTCAAGAACAGCTCTAAGACATATTCTATTATCAGAGGTATTAAAATATACAGTGTACATTCTAGAATGAAATTATTACAGTATTATCTTGTAAATAGGCAAATTCAATTATTCATAGTATAGGTGTGTGAGACATGCACACACACACATACCTGAATAAGAAGAGGTTTGAAATATTTTGTACCATCATTGTTCCTTACTCAGTTTTTAAATGTCTTAAGAGATCACCCAACTTTTTATACACCCATAATTTAACTGTTATAAGGTTTTTAAAGCATGCTATATTGTTTAAATTCCAAAAATAAGGGAAACATATTAAAATACAAGATGGTATTTTCATTATTGTTTATGGAAGGTTTCTGCTTCAGTATATGGGTGTTTTCCATCATCTATCATATCTCTTGGGAAGAAGTAAATTAAAGTCCATGTTTCCTGGTGTTTAAATGTAAAAATTCCTATGGTAATTTTACTCTGCCGTATATTTATATATGTTTTCTTGGTAAAACATTTGCTATAAAATCATAAAAATAAAAACATATGAGATATTCAATATAGAATAAATAAACATGGTAGTAGGTATCTTCATATTGGTTGTGCTTTTTTCATAATGGAATTTCAGTCTGTCTTATACCAAGAAGCACTACAGCCTTCCAGGAACAAAGGTATCAAGCATAAATGTAAATGCAGTGATTCAAATGGCTTCAATGTTAACTTCATAACATATCAATTTCATTTCCATATTTTAAATTAATTTCTAAAAATTAACATACTAGTGACCACCTCTAATACAATAATTACCTATGAATAGTAAAGTTAAAATACCCTGGTCTTATCTGTCTGCTTGTTTATCCATTATATATGCCAACAAGAACATTTTAAACTAACATCCACAGGAATCAGTGGGTCGAAAAAAGATGGGAAACTACTTGAATTGTAAAATTTTACGTGCTGTATTTTGTTTGGTAATTATTTCCCAGCACCAGAGACAGATCTTAATTTAGGAAATAAAACAAAGTAGTTTAAAATCTGATATTTTCACAAGTTGATAAATTTTAAGCTTAAATTTTCTCCAGGGTTTCATAATTGAGTCTTTTTTTGTACTTGACAGATGCATTAAGCACATGGACTTTAATACATACATATGCATGCATGCAAACTCACATTCAGCTAGTTAGTAACTAGTTGGTACAAGCATCATACAAAACATTGAAGAAATATTGTACTAAGCATTTTATCAATAAACAAGCAGGACCCCTGTTATATAGCTTAGTATATACCGTAGAACTTGTTTTCAATGTACTATAATGTATGAGATGATTAAGTCAGTTTTAGCCATCTTAATAATCTGGTCCAAAAATATACATGAATGTTAGGGATAAATGAAATTTTTTGTCTTCAATTTTATTTATTTTTGGTATTTTATACCTTCCCAAGATTTAACTGATAAAATGCCTTTTTATCTACTGCTACTTAAAGGGGGATTATTCCTTCATTTGAAGTCAAATTAGGTTCTTTCCTATTGATAAATCACCATTTATATTCATGTTCTAGAAAAGAACATCTAGAATCTGGTAAGGAAAATCTAAGTAATGATGTTTATACTTAAGAAATGCATTTTTGGGGCACTTAAGTAGCTCATATATTAAGCAATCTGTCTTCGGCTCAGGTCATGATCCCAGAGTCCTGGGATCTAGCCCCGCATCTGGCTCCCTGCTCGGCGGGATGCCTGCTTCACCCTCTCTTACCCCCCTGCTTGTATTCCCTCTCTTGCTGTGTCTCTTTTTGTCAAATAAATAAATTAAATCATTTAAAAAAATTTTTTTTAATTTAAAAAAATAAGAAATGCCTTTTTGTAGTCTTGTGTGTCACCGAGAGCTTATGAGCAACATTTCCTTTTGTCTTTAGTTTAGCCTTAAGTTCTTGAGAAAAAAATTTACAATGTAAAATATTAACATTACAATTTTAAAGTTACAATTACAAATATAAATGATAAAATTTGATGAAAACAACTGGAATTAGATTTCCCTTTATGTAGTTCAGCAACTAAAAGTATTTGTTAAATATTTAAAATAATTTGCAACCATTTCCTCCTGTCCTAAATTAACTTTTACTAGTACTTTCATTACTTATGAAGTTCAACTTTAAAAGAACTTTCAAGGGGAGAACATCAAAAATGATAACAGAAATTAAGTAGTTGAATAAATACAGGGTTTACTATCCCACCCATCTCTATCTTTTCTCCATGATATCACATTCTTACATTATTAACATTTCAATCCTGGGAGACATTTATGGGGTTAAAAAGGAGAGTGAAATAAATGGAAAGCTGAAATGTGATGCCTTCTGTTTCTGCTGTATTGGAAGAGAATCAAATACTAAATAAGGCCTTTAGCAACATGATATTTCTGGCCAAATGATGGATATCATGACTTTTTGTTGTTACAAAAGGAAGCAATTTATTTAACTTCTTTCTTTCCTCCCATTCTTTCTGGTTTATTAGCCTCATTTCATTTCCATAAATTATCCCTCTAAAGGAGGAAATGATTAATTGAAGATTGCTTCCTTAAAAACATTATTTCTTGTCATTAACAATGGCGATATATTGTAACATTGTGTTATTCAAACACACTGTGTTACTTTTAAAATAATTTTAATGTTTGTTGCTCTCAATTATTTTCCTTTAACTATTCAGTTCAACTCATGAGAATTCATTATGCCAATTTAGCAACTAACTCTATCCTTCTTGTCTACTGGTAATTTTCATAACAAAAGTTTATATTCAAAACAGTTGCTTTCTAACTGTGAAATGTATTTTAAAATAGATTAAAATGGGATTGCTTTCTTTCTGGAAATGTACAGAATTACTCATTGGCATAGACATCCTTTGGACTGATAGGTGTCCCTGAAGATGTGAAAATGTATTCATATGATTTCTCTAATCTCTTGCTCTTCTTATCCCATATTTGGAATTTTTTATTTTGGAGTATACTTGATTAGCTATCTTCTCCCACCATATCTCAAATCAACTCTTGTAACATTATAAAACAAAAAAATTTAGAAGATTTAAAATGTTTACATTTGCCAGGGTGCTTTAGTAGCATATTCTGTCATAATCAAGGTTATAAACCCTATGCCCTTTTTAACTGATTAAACTTTTAACCATTTCTTTTATGTAATTATGATAACTCTGTGTCTGAGGATATCAAAGGTGCATGAAATTTCAGCTTTAAATGCAGTGTAAATAGTTACCTGGATTTTCCATTCAGCAATCAGCCAAGGGTTTATGACTGCCTAGTGCCAGGATTATAAAACATATTGTATGGAGGAAGACAACCAGATTAATAAATAATCATAACAAATAAGACTACATGTGTTCTAAAACTATATGTAAACAGATTTTTAGGAAGCATAGAAGAGGAAATAGTTTATTTGATGGTGGGCAGGGAGTAGGATTGATGTTGGGAAGCAGTTCATAATTTGTCTTACTCTGAATTCTCAATAAAGATTTTAAGTTTTGAATTAATAGTTGAAACTATCACAAGAACAACAGTAACAATAATAGTACCTCACATATTTATGACTGTTTCTGTGTCCAGGCATTATACTCTTATTTTTATGTAGATACATTTTTAACAAGAAAAAAGATACTAAAAAGGGTTATAAAAATTTTATGTTGTCCAAAATTGCTAGATGACCCAATAATATATTTCAGATGATGTGTAATTGTTTGATTAAAAACAAGGATAAGACAAAGATAGCAATAATGTCACACAGACAAACAGGTATACTGACAGAACAACCCAGACACAAAAGGAGAACATAGTCATCATGAAGTTCTAAGGATAGAACGTAAATTTGTCTAATGAGTTTTTTTAGCCAGTGGTAAGGGGAAAAACTGATAAAAAAAAAAAAATGAGCCACAGAGTTAATTCTTTAAAAAAAAAAGTCAGTTTTTCAGGGCACCTGTCCAGCTCAGTAGAGCATGTGACTCTGGATCTCAGGGTTGCAAGTTCAAGCCTCATGTTGGGTGTGGAGCCTACTTAAAAAAAAAAAAAAAAAATCAGTTACTCAAGAGAATCTCAATAATTCCTAAAACTAACACCAGAAAAAAAATCTCCCAATGTGAACATGAAGAAAATAGTGCATGGCAGTGGACAACATACTGGACAGCATTGTGACATAAACATAGTGAGCACATCAATAGAGTATTCCTTCTGGGCTTCCTCAGCATAGGTCAGAAGGACCCCGTCCAACACAATTCACAAAAATCAGTTATATTATGAGAATAACCCAATGTGTTCCATGTAAACTGCTCTCAGGTCAATTAGTTTAATCCAGAGGGAGATCCTAGTTTATACTTACCCTGAATATGCAAGGTTTTCTATCCTTTCCTATCCTAGTCCTATCTTTAATCAACAGTGTTTTTCTTGGTTGAGCTTTTGATTTATATTGGATAATTGTAAGTTCGGTAATGTATGCACTGAAAAATACTTAGCCTATAGCTGTACTATGCTACCATTTCAATATAGAGCTGTTTGCTTTAATAAAGTCAAAATGATAGGAGCACCTGGGTGACTTAGCAGGTTAAAGCCTCTGCCTTCGGCTCAGGTCATGATCTCAGGGTCCTGGGATCAAGTCCCGCATCAGGCTCTCTGCTCAGCAAGGAGCCTGCTTCCTCCTCCTCCTCTCTCTCTCTCTCTCTCTCTCTCTGCCTGCCTCTCTGCCTACTTATAAAATAAATAAAATATTTAAAAAAATAAAGTCAAAATGATAGTATGTTTGGCTTCCTAAAGGGAAAAAAAACTGAAAATCTAGTAAGACAAGAATCAAAATATTGTCACTGTTTATATTTTTTAATAGAAAGATAGAAACAGAGACAATGATTAGGGGGCATAGGAAATAAAGGCAGGAGAAAGAGAAATAGAGTGTTATCAGAATTCTGATGTGTCCTATGTTGTACAACATTTACTCAAGCAGTTGGGGTAGAAGGATCAGGAAAGGAAATGGATAGTTATTGAGTGCCTTCTAATCGGTCTAAAATGTTTATCGGGTATCTGTTTATAAAGTTTCAGGTATGGGGAAATCAATAGAAAAAATGCTTATAGGGGGCGCCTGGGTGGCTCAGTGGTTTAGGCTGCTGCCTTCGGCTCAGGTCATGATCTCGGGGTCCTGGGATCGAGTCCCGCATCGGGCTCTCTGCTCAGTGGCGAGTCTGCTTTCCTCTCACTCTCTCTGCCTGCCTCTCTGCCTACTTGTATCTCTCTGTGTCAAATAAATAAATCTTTAAAAAAATAAAAATAAAAAAAATAATAATGCTTATAGGTTGTTATATCTGAGCACCCAAATATATGAATGCTTGCCTGGGACCAATTTAAAATGAAAATTATGGCCCTAAGTTAAAATTTGCAGATGATAGAAACATTGTACTGTAGAAGAATTAATAGAAACTACTGTATTCAGTGGAAATTTAGTTTTTGCAGTTGTTACTGATGGCAGCAGAATCTAACAAAACATAGAATAAGAGAATCTCAAACCAAAGAAAGACAGTAATACCTATGCATACCGACTCTAACTGATAGTTAATATGGCAGACCTTGTAACTTCATTGCTCACTAACTAGAACACTTTCTTTTGCTTTTTTTATTTGGACAAAAGAGAGAAAGAAAAGCCAAATTTAAAGGGGGGATGAGTACTGGGGCGCCTGGGTGGCTCAGTGGGTTAAAGCCTCTGCCTTCAGCTCAGGTCATGATGACGGCGTCCTGGGATCGAGCCCTGCACCGGTCTCTCTGCTCGGTGGGGAGCCTGCTTCCTTCTCTCTCTCTGCCTGCCTCTCTGCCTACTTGGGATCTCTGTCTATCAAATAAATAAATAAAATCTTAAAAAAAAAAAAAAGGAGGGAGGGAATGAGTACTAAAGGTGTTGGTGAGAGTAGTTATCAAGGCAATGTAAAGACCCCTGGACAGTGAACTAAATTCTCCAGTTGTGGTTCTTACTCAGGTGGAAAACTACCTGAATGTCATGTTTCTTGAAGAACTTCACGAACTATTGCTATTATAAACTAAAAGCAACTTAGTATAAATTCTTGATTAAATCAAATACCATCTTATACTAGACTGTACTATAAGTAGCAGATTAAATGGTTTCTTAAACATAAGAAAATATTTACTGTTAAGGGACTTTTGAATGTCTGGGTGGCTCAGTCAGTTAACCGTCCAACTACTGTTTTGGTTCAGGTCATGATCTCAGGGTTGCAGCATTGAGCCTGGTGCATCAGGCATTAGACTCTGCTCTGGGCGTGGAGCCGGCTTTAAGATTTTCTCTCTGCCTCTTCCTCTCTTCTTTCTCTCTCTCTATCTCTCAAAAAAAAAAAAAGAAAGAAAGAAAGAAAGAAAGAAAAAAGAAAAGAAAAGAAAACGTCTATTTTATTTTTAAATTTGTTTCTTTTTTGTACACTGGGAAACAGTTGCTGTCACCTCAAGAGAACCTGAGAAACTAAAAACTGAACAGGTTTCCCAGGATTAGAAGACGGGTTAACAGAAAACTCGCTATGGAACAGATAGAATGATTAAATTAATTGGGAAGAAGACAATTGGGTGAATATTTGAAAATGTACCTACTGGATGTTACATTTATATTAAACTCTATACTAAGCTTTCTTTTTTTTTTCAAGATTTTATTTATTTGACAGAGAAAAAGATCACAAGTAGACAGAGAGGCAGACAGAGAAATAGAGGGAAGCAGGCTCCCTACTGAGCAGAAATCCCGATGTGGGCTCGATCCAAAGACCCTGAGATCATGACCTGAGCCAAAGGCAGAGTTTTAACCCACTGAGCCACCCAAGTGTCCGTATACTAGGCTTTCTTATTATACAAGGTACATTGCTCTTCCTTACTGTGTGTCAACTAATCAACCAAAGGAGCTCAGTGTTTGCAAAGAAGAACTTATATATTAAGATTTTTACAGATATCTCTCATAACTTAGGTGAGAGACAAGTCAGTTCTTACCATAAAGTTCTACAAGAAAAGTAGGCCTGGATAGGCCAGAAGATACTGCTGGATCATCATGTTGTTTGCTTCTAATTTTAATTTTTTTTTTTTTTTTACTGCTTTATGCTGTCACGTCTTATGAGTCATTAATATGTAGAGATTGAATGAGAAGTCTGCCTAAAAGTTAAAGGATTTTTGAATTAAAACTTTTTTACTTTTTTTATTTTATTGGAGTAAGAACACTTAATGTGAGACCCACCCTCTTAAGTTTTTGAAGTGCACAATACAATATTGTGCTCTGTAGTACACTGCTGTACAGTAGATCTCAAGGTCTTACTCACCTTGCATAACCAAAACTACATACACATTGACTAGCACCTACCCATTTCCCTTCCCACCTCCATGTCCCTTCCCACCTCCCACCCCCTCACTCCCCCACCCCCCGGTCCCTGACAACCACCATTCTAATATCAGCTTCTAGGAGTCCGACTATTTAAGGTATTTTATGTAAGTGGGATCATCATACAGACTTGTGCTGTGACTGGCCTATTTCATTTAGTTTTCCCCAAGGTTCATCTGTATTGCTACATTTTGCAGATTTCCTTCTTCTTCTTTGTTTTTTTATAAACTCTAAATAGTATTCCAAGTAAAAGGATTTCTAAATCAAAGTTCAAACTGCACAGCAAGTAGGGAAAAAAATGTATCCACTGACCTATGTGACAAGGTACTCTAAACATGGTATCACAGGAGATTTTCCAGTGCCCATTAGGCAGAGAGATTCAGTTCATCTTTATCCAGGGAAGCAGATATCTTGTATATTAGCACACAACATGTGTCATATCCATTCATTCAATGATATACAAGTAATTTCAGAGGGAGCATTAAAAAGACTACCATATTCAACATATATACTGACATACAAAGATAGATCTCCAATATAAAAAAAGAAAATTTGACTTGGGATCAGTTAAATGTTGTTCCTTTACATTTCAGTCATTTCCTTTTTCCAGGGTATTGATCTGTTAAATAAGAAGGGACAGATACTTCCCAACTTTTTAGAAGAGTTTCATTTCACAGTTTAGGATGATAGAAAAGAAAACACTGAGATTGACCTCCCTGGGGATAGCAAATGGAGGCAGAACGTCCACCGTGGCAGGGTGATATTAGGAGTTGGTGGACATAAACTGTATACAGGGGTTAGGTAAAAGCAGGATTTTGGAGAGCTTTAAACCTAGTGAGAGCAAATCATGTTGTCTGTGACAGACAAAAATTCTCAGTTGATTAGAATGAGAGTAAAATTGTCAAAGCAATGCCAAAAAAGGTGGGGGGGGGCATTTTTTTTTTTTTAATTAAAAATCTAGCTGAGTTTGAAGTAGAGAGCAAAAAATTTTCATCTGTCTACACTGTCAGCCCTCCATGCATGTGAAAATATATTTATTATTTTCTAAATTAATTTAATGAGTTCCAGATTGTACAGGATGTCATAATGGAAACAGAATTATACAAGATAATAATGGCATTTTTTTTTCCTTCACTAAATGAGTTTTACCTAGACTCCCTGTGTCCTACTTTTGATCTTAACTGTGTTTCATTTACCACATTGAAGGAGGTTACATAAAGGGTAAAATAATAGAAATTTAATCAGGAAACAGGTTTTCTTATTGCTGCATTTTATTATATACTCTTGCCATATTCTTTAGCCTAACTCTTGAAAATAATAGAAGATGTATCATTTTAAAATAAGAACAATTGAAACCATATTTATAATTGTGCCTCTTTCTTCTGAGCCATCCCAAACATTTCACACCAATTGATCTTCAGAACAACCTTGTAGATTATTTAAGGGTTATTGGTGGGAAATATAAACATCCTGAACCCTACCTTCTGTAAAATACTAAATAAATATTAATGGCTGGTGAATTTAATTTTAAGATGAAAAACAAACATAAAGAGGCAACATAATTTCTCAGAAACAGAGTCTTGTTCCAAAAGTTCAAATAACTTTTCTGCTAGAGAATAGTACCATATGAACTGGTCCCGTTAGTGAGGGCATAGAGTTTTACAGTTAAAATAATTTCTTGGAGAGTATTATCACGGCATATAAAGATGTATAGTTAAACTGCACACATGACTGCTTCTTTTACTGTAATGCTATTTTCTGGTAGACAAATCTCTGTATATGCTTTATATTACTTATACCAATATAATTAGTCTATTTAGGCAGGCACTTGAGTTTTGTCACCTTACATCTGTGACATTTCTGCCATCCTAAATCAATTTGGAAAAGACACCCGACTAGGCAACAAATTTGTATTCCGAATTTCCAAAGAAATACTTTGGAAAGTTGAGTTTACTTCTCTAATGTTTCTTCATTTCATTTCCTCATCACCGGCCAGATAATCACCATGGCCACAGCCTTGAAGAAAGAATCATCTATGGAGTAGAAAATAGTAGCACGTTCCTGGAATGCAGTCCAAAATCACAGCGAGCTCTGGTCTATTGGCAATTCCAAAAGCGAAATGAAGAGCGAAAAGAAGAGGTATAGGAATGAACTTGACTGGATTATTTCTAACGCATAAGGTTAAGTGACCCCAGCATGGTTGACTTGAGGGTGAAAAAATACAGTGAATCTCTTATCTTTTTCTTAACCCATCAATAGTCCATTCATTAAAGGAGCATTCCCTCAAGGTTGATTTTAACAGGCTTTGTGCTAGGAGCTGGAGGAACAAAAGTAAACTGATAAGACTTTTGTCCCAGAAGCCATTTGGGAATGTGTAGTTGAGAGTCTTCTTTTTCCTTTTAGTTGCCCACAAAGCAATTTGTTATCTATGTTTGTGTACAAAAGAAAAAAATCCTCTACTAATTTTAACTATTGTTCAGTTAATTCTGCTGTCCAAACATGTTTTCTTTTCTCTATTAAGTTCCTCCTCAAATGGGGAGAAAAGGTTGGAGAATGGGAGTAGGAGATTTAGGATGAAGGGTCTGTCATCCCAGTATGAACTATGATAGGAACTATGCATGTAGCATCAGACAAATCTTCCTCCTCAATGTATTCATTTATTCCTGTGTAAAATTAATGAAATGTACACAGAAAATCTCAGTGCTCTGAGCCTTTAAAGCTTTTTAAAAGTATATAAAATAAGGGTAACTAATCAGGTCATGTAGGTGATTGGTAAATGTATTCTGTGCAACTTTATAAACACAATCTGAATATAAAGTTTAAGATCCTCCCTTGCTTTTTTTTTTTGACATTTGAAGCATCTTTAAAAAGGTAATCACATCACACAAATGTCAAAGTTGATTTTATACAATCTTATACCCTCTCAGCTTAGGGTTTCAGAGACGTCTGTTGTAAACTATATCCAAATTAAGAGGGAGGTTAGATATATTCAAGAGTGCATCTTCATATTTATGTCACATCTAAGATTTAGAAAGTGGGTAATTATTAAGCATGTAGTCCTTTGCTTTCCACTGCTTGCTGGACTGCTGATTTTTAACTTTTTTATATCTTCTGAGTTCATGCTAATGCTGCATTGTTTTCTGATATCATGGTTCTGTATTTCCAAGATTTGCTGTTAACTTTCACCTATATTTATATACCTTCTTTCAAGTTTATAAAATAAAGTATGTCTTTATCCTCTCATTATCTTGAATATTTTAAATTATTATAATGAAATCATATGAAAAAATGTATATAATGAAATTATAATGAAAAAAATGAAATTATTATAATGAAAAATTATATTAAGACAGTAGACACCCAGTATTTTGTAACGCATCTTAAAATTGATTTACAGAAATTTCTAACTCCTTTTCTGATGGATAGCTGCTATCATTTCTCTTAAGCTAGACATTTATTAACTGTTAAAGTGTGCCTCAACACGTAATCTAAATTTTTACTGAAACAGAGTTCCAGAACTTCTCTTTCTTTAAATATGTATATTTTTGCTACCATTTCTCTTCTGCTAGATCAGAGTGGATGATCACATCATCAGGACAGAACAAGGCCTTCTGCTGCGTAGCCTGCAACGGAAGGATTCAGGCAATTACCTCTGCCATGCCGTGGAACATGGATTCATGCAGACTCTTCTTAAAGTGACCTTGGAAGTCATTGACACGGAGCATTTGGAAGAACTTCTCCATAAAGATGATGATGGAGATGGGTCTAAGACCAAAGAAATATCCAACAGCATGACACCTAGCCAGAAAGTCTGGTACAGAGACTTCATGCAGCTCATCAACCACCCCAACCTGAACACAATGGATGAGTTCTGTGAACAAGTATGGAAAAGGGACCGAAAACAGCGTCGGCAAAGGCCAGGACATAACCAAGGGAATAGTAACAAATGGAAGCACTTACAGGAAAATAAGAAAGGTAGAAACAGGCGGACCCACGAATTTGAGAGGGCACCCAGGAGTGTCTGAGCTGCATTACCTCTAGAAACCTCAAACAAGTAGAAACTTGCCTAGGTAATAACTGGAAAAATGCAATATACATGAACTTTTTTCATGGCATTATGTGGATGTTTACAATGGTGGGAAATGCAACTGACTTCCCCCAATTATAAATTAAGTCCATGAGTAACTTTGCTAACAGGCTTTCCTCCTAATACCAACACCTAATAGAGGTCAGGTGAACGCAGATGTTCACTTTAGCAGACTTAAATGTTTCCTATGAGATTTCATTGTACAGGTTTCGCTTTCTTCTTTGCCTGAGAAATAAAAATGTCATTTGCCATATTGCCATCTAAAGAAGAAAAACTGCATCAGCAAAGCCATTTTATTGAACTAAAAAGTTTAAAATAAACTGCATGGATTTATGAAGCTGATGAATATTCCAAAATATAGTTGGATTCAAGGATATTTTTTTGTCTACCAGCACTCATGTTTATATGTACTGGAGGAGTAAAATGATACTGAATGAAATGGTCTGTGGAAATATAAAAAACATAAACCATCCATCATCCAGAAGAAAAATGGAATACACTGATCTACTACTGATGTCTTCTTTCAGCTTTGATCTAAAGATGTATTTTATTAAAACTATAATTTAAATGTACCATGACAAATATGCAGTAAAAATTAGCTCTTTTCTAAGCTAGAGTAGGTTTTTGTCTTACAGTTATTGTGCTACATAGTTTTTGTTTTAAAAACTCCAATCGCGTGCTGCTTTTTTCCAACATTGTGTTTTTAGTTCCACAAGAGGGATAGCGGGTAGTGTTCAAGAAACACATAAACATCATTTACCGCTGTTTCCTGAAGCCTGCATATAAATTAGGCTTTATTTCTCTGAGGAATTCAGACAAATAACACCTCCCCCTTCTTTAAGTATTATCGAAAATTAAGTTTAACTTGCATAATGTTTTCTAGAAAATACAGAGCATTTAACCCGCAAAATCAGAAGATGCAAACTGATTTGTTAAATGCCTTGTGTTGTACCTAATGGATCAATGAGGAGAAAAGGAACTGCATATTTCATGAAAAGAATAAGCATTGTTTAAATATAGCATTAACAAAAAAACTCGTAATTCTGTGCTTAAAAACCTGCACGATATTTGAGACATAAAAAACTCCCATGATTCCTTTAGGAATCACATCTCTGTCACTCAATTTTTTTTGAAAAAAGATCAGTAATATGCAGAACAACTTCTTAAAAGCAAATTTCCCAACTCTGTTTACCTCTGTATCAGCTGTCTTTTATCTCATCTTGTTTAAAACAATTATCTGTCTAAGGAACATATGATTCGTTTCATGTTGATGGGAGCGACTTTTATACAAACTGTTTGCCAGGGCACAGCTCACACTCGAAACATGTAAAACTTTTTGTTTCCTGCAACAATTTATAAAATAAGGTAAAAGCTGATCAATAAAGGACTTGCCTTGTTCCTTGTCCTAACATGATTCCTTGAGAATCATTGACTTCAAGATGTATAAGACCTTCAGCATTATGATAGTTTTCTCTTGCACTGCACTCACCCTTCCAGGAAACCCTCCCTAGATCCTTCATCATGCACAAAAATGCAAAGGAAACATCATCTTGCTAATTAATGAAAGCAGCATTGAAATTCTAACTCTAGCTGTCTTGGGATTCTAATTAACTCAGCATTAATTTCTCACCTCAGACTACAGTGAATTTTTTTAAAAAATTCTCAGCTGAAATATTTCACAGATGGAAGCTCATGTTTCAATTTTAGTGATTTGAATAAACAATTTGTTAATGCCTATTCCAAATGAAAGCCTAAAAATAGTCTGCACTCAATTTTAGGCTCCATTGATGAATACAGTGTTACTCTTAGAAATACATCCTTAAATGGTATTTGAATTTTAAATTATTTGAAGGACATATTTCTGTAGAGAAAAAGAAATGTTTGAAGTACTAATCAAAGATCAGAGTACTCCAAAAATAGGTAATTCTTTTATTTTCTTAGACTATCTTAACTGTGCTAAAATTTGGTGTTGCATTTCCTTCGAAATTTGTGGCTGAAACAGATTTATTTGCAGTAACAAATATCTTAATTCTTATTAGTCCTCAAAACAAATGGATCTGAAGGGCTACAGATTGAAATTGTATGATAACTTTAGGGATGCCTTCCAGTGTCTGACTGAGTTTTGTTTAGCATTATGGAAAACCCAGAGAAAGGAAGTCTAAACTTCAATTAAAAGAAACAAAAGAAGCAAATCTCTGGCATGTCTTTATAAACCATCAGGTCTGAGTTTTCAAAGAAAATTATAGATATAACTAGCAGATAGATAACTCTTAGTACAGTCAAACTCTGCCAATGTGTATTGAGGGGGACATTTTGCACGAAAAAATAATGTCCTATTTGATTAAGTTTTTCTAGACTTTGGCAATCTGCATGTATCATCAGAGTTGGAACTTTGTTAAGAGGCTCACATGACCATAAGCAAGTTCTGACAGCAATCTTACGATTGGAAAAAGGTCATCGCAGCAGAGAAATCTGGCCCAGTTGAAATCCAATGTAAAATGTAAATGCATGTAAATGCACACTCAATGCTACTTTTATGTACAATTTAGTGATTTTCAGTGGTATGTGTTTAATATTTTTGCTACCTACACATTAGGCAAAAGAGATGTAAATACTTTTGAAAATAAGAGGAAGGACAGTGAACTACAACTTTATATAGGTTCTCCATTTCAGTGTGTTCAACATCATCCTAAAATGCAAGATTTCCCCACACAGGTGACAAGGGGGGTTATGTCTATTCAAGGACAGAGGCTGTGTGCCCATTCAATAAGCATGTTTTTTTGCCAGGTAGTAAATATGTTCCATATCTGTATTTATCACTGCATTTCAGATGGGAACTAGAAAACTGGAGAGACAAATGTAATGAAACTGCTGCTGTAAATTATTCCTTTTAGCATGTATTCAGTTGCTAAATACACATTTCTTCAAAATATTTGAATCAGATGTCTTTACTATTCCCTGTAGCATATGGTGTCAAGGAACATAAGTTTTAAAAATGCTGAGAATGAGAGTCAGGTTGCTACCTAACAGATTTCTTCATTCTAGTCTTCTGTGAACTGGGTTCTGTATTTATGGGGACGATGTGCATTTTGATGCCCTTTAACTTAAATAGTTATTTTTGTCATGCCTAAAAAAGGACATGTGGGGATGAAATTATAATGTGTCATTATCATGATCAGTTTGGTTTCATTCAGGCTCTGCAAAGAGGCCAACAATTGTTACTGAAATTGCCTATCCTTAAAGTTATAAGGAAGCCTTTTATTAATATGAAGTGATTAGTATAATATTTTGTAATCTTTGTTTTATGAATTCACTTTTAAAACACAGTTTGCATTCAAACTTTAATGGAAATCATCCAATTTGATGGCTTCAAAGACAAACTTAACAAACAGGATTCAACATCATCTTACTGCATTATAGTGTCTTAGATATAAACTGCCCTAGTGCCGAAGCCATCCATGCTTTTTATTTTAACCTTGTAGTAATAATTCAAAGTCATTGTTAATGTTTGCAAAATACATTTCCATAAAAAAGAAAACATTATTTTTCCCAAAGTTTGCAAAAGCCTATTAGTTTATCTGATTTCTAACAATTTTTATACTAGTTAATTAAAGAAACACACTTTTTTAAGGTTAATACACTAAGAGAACTGTAATTGAAGAGAGAATGGAGCCACGGGAATGGAAGAGCCATTTTCACAGGCAACCTGACCAAAGAAAACAGCTTGGTTTTTATTTCAAATATGCAAATGCACACAGGCTAAGGTAGAGGTACCAGATCAAACCCCAGTGGAACAAGGTGATTTTGAATATAAAGAAATTGGGCTTCTGGACACTTTGAACTTTAGTTTCAAAAGTGTCTTTTGAACAGACTCCTACCCGTTCAACTAAATTATATTAGTAGAGCTTGTCTGTCTCTTATGTGCCAGGCACTGGTAGGTGATGAGGGTAGTAAAACAACTTACTTGGCAAGCCTTTCCCGTTTCTTCCATCTCTAGATGAAACTAACCACCTTCTCTGCACTAAATCTGTGCCTTGTATTTACTTTTTCGTTGCCACACTTATCACAAAGGTGTCATTTCTTTGTTTACACCCCCATCCCTTTCTAGACTGAAAGCTTCTTGAGGGCAGAGTTTGTATCTAATTTACCTGAACCCCCTCCCACCCTCCTGCCCCAAGTACCTAGCATGATGGCTGGCACAGGAGAAGCTCAATAAATCATTGTTGGAAAGAACCGGGTCACAATGTGAGTGTCACATGAATAATGTCACATGCAAACTCAAGATAAAAGTGCTGTGGGATCCAAGAGGAAGGAATTAGTTTAAAGAGATCGTGGAAAGCTTCAGAGCGTAAATGACATGCAATCTAGGAATTGAAATACAAGTTAAATTTTCCCAGATGAAGTAAAAAGGGCAATCTAGGCAGGGAAAAAAAAAATCAGGCGAATTGAAGAGAGGTATGAAAAAATGCTTTTATTGCGGGAACAGGTATTCCAAATAGAGTATGGGGTTCATAAAGAAAAGTAAACTGTCCCACTACTATTAGTCAAAACAGTGTATTCATTTGATTTTTCCTGGACTTTGGTTTATTGCCCTCTATTTGTACTCCACAATTCTCCTCTCTGGCAATTGGTATTATTCACTCTGCTGCTTTCTACTCCCTACCCCCTTCTGCTCTCCCTCCCTCACTTCCCTCTTACGTGTTGACCTCTTTTATCTTTACATCGCTGGAGTCATAGCACTTGGCATTTTCAAACTAATCTTTATGCCATAATCTCCTTTCTAGTGCAACCAACCTTGCTTTTGTGCAATTTGGAACTCAGAGGAACAGCTGGGAGAAGATAGCTTTGTCAGGCTGCTCTTACGCAGTTAAAAATAAAAGCTTCACTTATGTATCACCTGCCTTTAACATTGCCCCACTCATCTGTGTTGGACCACCTGGACACAGGTCCAACATTGCCTTGCTAATTAATAGGGTGGCCCACAGACCAGACTTCCTCAAAGACGGCATTAAAATATGAAGCCTGTGTTTATTCAGTGAATACCCTAGATGGAGTATTTACAGCTAAACAGTGATGCAGGTGAAGTTAGTGCATGTAGTTGACAGGCAAAGACTCCTAAGTAAAAAGAAAAAAAGGAAAAGAAAAAAATTAAGATAATGAGGGGCTTAGCTGCATCTTGAAATTGTCAGCTGAACACCACCATTATATTAAACTGTCAAGCTTTTTCTCACATAACAAAAGACTGTATTTTATTTCTCTTAATCTAAACATTATACTTGTAGACACACTGTTTATTTATGTAGTACCTAAGCAAAAGTTTTCATAAATGTGTGTAAGTCATCCCAGTTTGGGTAATTCTGAATTCTCAACTTCATCCTCTCTTTGTAAATCTCACTGAAGCATTAGACCTCAAGTAAATACAATTAAAAAAAAAAATCCCTGTCATTTGTGTAGCTCAGTTCTTAATGTTTTGATTGTTTTGTTGACGGCTAATTCCAGAGAGGCTTAAACTGTTTTAGGCAAAGTTGTATGTGTAAAATCAAGCAGCTTTTCCACTTTAGGAATTTTTTTATTATACCTCAAGTTTTAGGAAGTTTGCATTCTTGAATGTCAATAAAAGAATGACACTTTCAGTAGTCTTCAAATATTTTCGTTTTTGTTCACTGTTTTAAATTGCTGATAAATGTCAACAAATGAATATAGTCCTCTATATACCATTTGATAAATTCTACTTGAAATTACATACTGACTAAAAATGGTAAAATATGATTCAAATTTGAATTGTTGGCATTTACCAACTTCAGAAATACTGCTTATTCTCTTCTATGCATCACTTTTGACCTTAATAGTTTTTGTTGAAATTAGTTATGTTTGAATTGGTTGAGGATGCAGGTTAAATTATTACTTAGTGAACAGTAATACAGCATCAGAAATAAAAACCAGCACCCATATGAAAAAAGTGTACTATCAAAGAGTACATTGAATTCTTAAAATTGTGAGAATATTTATTCAGAAGAGTTTGAGTAAAATATTCATCTAAGATTATTATATTATTAAAATAATAGTCTAGTCATTTAGGAACATGTCATTTTTAAGATTTCTCCTTTAACTTTATTCTTAACCTCTCTAGAATTTACAAAACAAACAAAAAATTCCCTAGGTTACAAAATCTCTAATCATTTAAAAAGTAACATATGCTGTTTCCCCCAGTGGAGACTGGAATATAATTTGTAATTGTTTCCATATTCGTTTCTTCCTAAACTCCCCTTTGTCATTAGACAATGTTTATTAAAATTATTCATATCAAGGAGCTCTGTATTCATTACTGAGAAGTAATATTCCCAAACTCGTTTAAAGGAAATGTTTATGCATTGTCACAATATTGTCCAGTTGATATCAGTACATATAAATCTAAGTAAAAACTATAATATATTTAATTGTATTATACTATAATTTAATATTGTAATACGTATAAAATCAATTAAGCAGAAGTATAGAGCATTAGTAAAGCCTTACTAAAGGTACTGCTTGGCAATAGTAATGTTACATTTTTTTATATGACTTTATAATGTTCAAGGTATTTTTGTGATCTCATTCGATTCTCCTTATATGAAGTAGGGCAATTTTATTATCCCAGCTTTGTAGGAAAGAAAAATTAGGAGTGGCTTACTTAGATCTAACACTTAGCAAAATGTAAAGCTCTTATTACAATCTTGTTATTTGATCCAATTAGAACAGAAATTTTTTATCACCACATTAGATCATATAGTGAAAATAATCTATTAAACTTCTAATGGATTGCCCCTACAGTATGCTTTATTTTAGTTTAGATCATCCAAAAGCAAGGTACATTCAAGGAAACAATTTATTGACTTAGGCGCTTGGTAACATAAGCTATTAGTACAGAAAATGAATGAACCAGTGAAAAGTTGGTCAAGTGTTCAGTTATGAAACACGAATTGATGTCTGTCATTCACTTTCTCTTAAAAAAATTTTCGAAGAAAAAATATGGGTTTCTTCATGCATCTTACTTAAATATTTGAAATGAAGCAAAAAAGGGAGAATATTTTAATTGATACAAGATGAGCTTTCTTCACATATTTGACTCTGTGACCAAAATAGGAAAAAAAAATAATTTGGGAATCATATATGCATTTAATGCATTTATAAAGTCTGCTTTTATAAATGAAAAATATTTATTAGATATACCTCAACTTTTGAAAAACAATGTAAATATCCTTACAATAATTTAACATATCAAGGATAATATTCCATAAGTAAACTTCAAAAATTATTGGCATTTTAATAAAAATATATAACTGGATCAACTTTATATTACTTTTCATGAACTTGCTAATTCTTGGTATGTAATAATTATCAATACCTATGTCTGCAAATGCCAGAAGAAATCCTATGTAGATTCTCATTTTTCAACAGTAGTTAAAAATATGTATAAATGTATTCAACTTAAATATATGCATATTTAAATAAGTTATGTTTTTATTTGGCTCATATATCTAGATGACAATTTAAAATTACTGTTACTATTAAATTACTGTGAATTTTAAAATAATAATTTCCAAAATTTTCTTCCACCTCCAACAGTATCTGGCCTATCTCTCTCTCCTTACAGTTAACAGTCCTTCTTGCAAAGTTCAGTGTCCTCTCCAGTCACCCACTAACACCTCGGTTCCACAGTTAATTGCCCTGTGCCTCCAATTCATCTTCAGTCGTCAAGCCGAGATCAGGAAAGGTTTAACAGCACGTTAAAAAATAAAAGTTCAAGGACAACTGAGATCAGCTCTGGACAGAAAGAGGAAAATAAAACACAGTTTCAAGGAATAAGGACAAGTTGTTTTTGTAAATATGATTTAAGTCTTTTTTTTTTAAAGATTTTATTTATTTATTTGATAGAGAGAGATGACAAGTAGGCAGAGAGGCAGACAGAGAGAGGGGGGAAGCAGGCTCCTGGCCGGGCAGAGAGCCCAATGCAGGGCTCCATCCCAGGACCCTGAGATCATGACCTGAGCCAAAGGCAGAGGCTTAACCCACTGAGCCACCCAGGCACTCCAATATGATTTAAGTCTTAAAAGATGAATGCATGGGGTGCCTGAGTGGCTCAGTGGGTTAAAACTCTGCCTTCGGCTCAGGTCATGATCCCAGGATCCTGGGATCAAGACCCGCATGGGGTTCTCTGCTCAGCAGGGAGCCTGTTTCCCCCACTCTCTCTCTGCCTGCCTCTCTGCCTACTTGTGATGTCAAATAAGTAAATAAAATCTTAAAAAAAAAAAGATGAAGGCATGAATGGGATCTGAGTTGACTTTAGAAGCAGGGAACACCTCTTTCATAAGGGAAAATAATCAAGTGACCTTAGAGGTGAGCAAACCTGGTTTGAATGCCAGTTCTACTCCTTTACTTGGTGAGGTTTTGCTTTGTTTTGTTTTGTTTTTCCCCTGAGCTCCAGCCCTCCCATCTGTAAAACAGATACTACCTCAGTCCTTTTATCTGTGGACAGATGATAGAAAACTCATTCATAGAGGTGGGGTAGTAATTAGCATCAATATACAACACTACTGATAATGATACATACTTTTATCCATTTCTGTCTTGATAATGATGAAAAAAAAAAGGATGTTCTTTAATGTTTAAAAAAAAAGCTCTTGATTTTATCTACTGCCACCCGGTCTAAACTTTTATCCTTCCACTTGTTGTCTTGGTTTCTTATATCTATAATGCCTCCCTTTTTCCATTCTAAAGTAATAATCGTAGCAATAACAGCAATTTCCCTCACTTCTATCATTCACTTGAATGCTTTTCTACTTGACTATTCCCCATAAAAACTCTCACAAGAAATGCTGAAGGGACTCCCAATTAAAGATCGAGAACTTACTGTGCTTGAATTTTATCCTCTCATAAAACATCATTAAATTAAGATATCAACACATTTTTCTTAATTTCCAACTAGGTCAACCTTTAATTTCTAATTTTAAAACTACTCTCTGCCATCATCACCCCAAAGGATATATCCTAAAGGTGATTTAGTCAGTTGTTCTGTACCAAGTAATCTCTGGGGTGTGTGTGTGTGTGTGTGTGTGTGTGTGTGTACGTGTAGAACATATGGTTTCCAAAGTTAGCATTTTCAAGCTTGAAAAGAAGCCATTTCTGTATATGTTACTGCATAAACAATCTTCTGGGAAACAATTCTTTTCATATAGGCTCAAGTAAATAAAGTATATTACATTAAGTATAGATCTTAATATACAGTGGTGTATAATGAAAAGATATGTATAACAAAAGATCTTAAGATACAGTCGAAGGAATTCAAGTGCTGATGAAAAACTTTCAAAAATAGGATCAAAGGTAAAAAATAGTATAGAAGAAATTATATTGATTGCAATAAAATATAACTTACAGGAAGAAACTGTGAGAACAGACATTTATTCATAGTCTCTAAAAAACATGTGAGAAGGAGCACTACCATAATTCACACCTAGAAAGATAATAATTTATGCAAAATCACTCCCTTTAAAAAGTAGAGATGAAAAGAGACATGACACCTCAAAACCCTGCCAAGCTAAGGATAAACACAAGAAATAAACCATATGTGTTGTGGGAGGCAAATCCACAAAGAAACTGTTAGGCAAAAATTAGACCAAACTATGACATGATCCAGATGTTTGCTAATACAAAGGTCTCAGCAAAATCTGAGGGACTTCAAGGTCTGGTAAGAAAGAATAAAAGGTCCGAAAGTGCAAACGCTGATGGGCTTCATTTATTCGGTAATTCTTTTTAAATAATTGCCTTTTGTTTGAAGTATTGTCATCTTTCACCCGTAACTATCTTGGAAATTGATAAAAAGCAGCATAAAGAGATGAAACAATAATGCAGGCTTTGAAGTAGAATTATTCCGTTCATAGGAATTTTAAGAGACCATTTGGTCTGGGTCCTCAGGAAAGGTTACTATATATATTAGAAAAACTGGAAGAAGGAAAAAAGAACAAGAATTGTCAGAAAGTTATGCTGTCCATAACTGAAAAGAGCACTGAGGTCAAACTCAATGGGCAATATCTATATTCACGATTGCACCTTTCAGAGAACTCAGTCAGCTTCTCCTCAGTCCCACTGTGCCCCAGTATCTTGCTCTGACTACAACACAACTCATCTTGTCCACAACATTCATTTATTGGCCGTGTGATGACAAACCATATTGAACATGACATGAAGGGATTGGAAGAGAGTGCTTAAAAATTAGAAATTTTAGGAACATAGGAGCAGAAAAATCTCAAATGCTGTGAGAGTGTGAAGAAAGAGAATAGAAGCTGGGATAGACAAGGGAAGAACGTGCTTTGATCTTCAAAGGAAGGAAAAGCCTAAAGGAACAAATGCTTGTGTTCCTGTCTTCTTCCTCTTTTTATCCTTCCGGAGATCCCATCATTGTGGGCTGTCGCTCTCTGTTGGTTCCTCTCTGGTTTGGTCAAACGTGCGCTAGGTCCATGCTGCTCGAAACATGTGGCGGAAGCGTGGACTACTGACACAGCAACACCTGGGAGCTTATCACAAATACAGATACTCGGGACCTGTCACAGACCTACAGAATTAGAACTGGCATTCTAGCTCAGCCTTCAAGTGATTTGTGCCCACATTCATGTCTGAACAGCCGTGTTCTAAGTAACTCATTCCCGTAGATTTATCTCATTTTCTTTTAGGGCACAAATTTAGATCATTCTTACTATATTTCATGGCTAATTTCTCAAGATTTCACTGGCCCACATAGGCTTTCTCCTGTCTGAATCCTAAGAAGGCTTACCTGTCTCCAGGGTCTGTTGGTATTAGGGGTAGAGAACAGATGCTAAGATGTATGGGTCCTGGAATATCAGATCAAAATTACTTAATCCATTGATAAAGACAAACGATTGTATATTTTGAGAACGACTGAAATAGAAATTAATTGGAAGTTGTTATAAGTAACACTTACCCCACAATGATACTGGCTGGATTCGAAGTGGGAGAATTTCGCTTGGGAGATGTTTCTGTTATGGGGCATCTGGGTGGCTCAGTCGGATGAGCGTCCAACTGTTGTTTCAGCTCAGGTCAAGATCTCAAGGTCATGAGACCAAGTCTTGGGTCAGGCTCTGTGCTCAGGGGGAAATCTACTTGGACTTCTCTCTCTCCTTCTGTACTTCCTCCTCCTTGCTCTCTCTCTCTTTCTCTCTAAAATAAACAAAAAATTTTTTAAGAAGATGTTTCTATTATTTAGATTTTTAAAAAGTGGTACTTCCTCCAAATTCCCTTTGTTTATTCTTGGATAAAAAGAATATGGAACACATCAACTGTATAAATAGTTTTATCTAGTTTTTAAATAACACCTTTAAGAGAGTCAATGCAGTACAATGAGAGAGTATACTTCGAAGACAATGCCATCCCATTTCCTTTAAGTTCCCCGAAATAATGAAGGTACAGATTTTCCAGGACTATTCCAGGAGAAGGCTTCCTGACGTTTGGCAGCAGTATGAGAGTGACTGCTTGAATTTCTCAACCATTTGTTTCCAGTAATTTTATAGTATTTCAATTCTATGAAGAGAATATGGCAATTTAAATATGTCCTATAAATTGAACAACTCAGATTACCAACAGAAAGGCTTTTTTAAAAAACAGTAATCAAATGCTATTTCCTTAGAGTGTGCTGGTGCCATTAAATCCTAATACTGTAGAGAGCCAACACTTAAAAGCATAACCAACATTAGCAATGTATTCGTGTGTACATGCCATGTATTTCTTAGATTTATTTTTTACTTCATCCTGGGTGGTCTCCTACTGCTTTTTGCACTACAACCAACTGATCCCTAAGTTCAGGGTTATTGAAAAGCATAATAAATAAAATCCATGTGTGCATTGTTTAAGTACCAGATGATATTTACAAAGGTTTCAGCAGCTTTGCCAGTTCACGGCCAGCAAAAATTACCAATGTCTACCATTCGTTGTACAATACAAATGTTTTTATAATGTTAAATTCACCCCAATAATCTTTCCTGGCAAATTCAAGTACGACTGCACAGGAATGATATTATTTACATTGCGCTCACTGTTGCATGTCAAAGCAACAGATACTATCTGTTTCAAGAAACACGTGACCTTCTTGTTGGAGGACCCATTGTTGCAGATCGGTACTTCTTATCAGCCAGGAGAGGCGTCCTTAGAATTAAGTTTCTGTGCTATTGTTTCTATGCAAATAGTTGATTGATTAGAAGCAGAATGCAGGCCTATTGAAAAAAAAAATCACTTCCAAAAAAAAAAAAAAAACCATTTCTAACTAAAGTACTGGTTGTTTTCTGTCAATGAGATTTCAGGAAGCGAGTACTTTAAATTAAAGCTCAAGGGAGTTTCCAGCCAAAGAATTTGAAAAGTGCAGTTTTCTCTTAAGCTCTCTGTAAATCATTTTAAAATACTGCTGATTTGCTAATGTGTAACACAGACTCCTAAATTTTGGGGGGGAAAAAAGAATAAATTGGGAGCACTGGGAATGGGAGTCTGGGGGCAATTTGAGGTATAAGAAAGAATGTTTCCAAAGCACACATAATACTCTAATTGAGAAGTTGTGAGGATAAAGTCATTGCCACAGAGGTGCTGTTTACTGTCCCTGAGTCATGAAATAATTAATTTTGTACCATTGAGTATCAGCTTCTTGATGGAACTTAATAACAAGTTATATTTTTATATTTTTAACATAAAAGGACAATCCTCGGATAAAATTTCATATGGCATTAATAGCTATGTCATTAACCAAAACCCAATGCTAAAGAATTTAAAAACCCAAATCTCTATTGATAGTAACCCACTCCGATCTCAGATCTTCATTGACAAATGTGTTGTCTCCAGATATATTTGTGACAGTTTCCTTGAGGATCAACGAGCCTTTGGGAACTGTTTTGTTGACCAGGTACAGTGGAGAATCTATATTCCTTTCCTAGCCTATTCCTGCGCTGACCCCCCAGAGTAGTGAGTGGCCAGTGGCTTATGAGTTATAATTGTTCTGTAAAGTGGTCTTAGTCAGAAGTGTTGGAAAATTGTTCATCATTGCAGAAGAATGACACTTGCCAGTGTGTTCTTCATCCTTTCCGTTCTGGGGCTGAAGAGAAGACCGCACAGGATAAGCACAGAGGAGAGTCAGGAGGACTCTGGCCACTTTCAGAGAGGAAGGAAATCCCCCCCAGGGAAAAGCAGAAGAGCTGTGTATGGTTGAGAGGTCAAAGGAGATACCAGAAAGTGGAAATAGGGAGAGAAAGGGGAAAGAAGGTAGAGGTAACTTCCTTCCTTTAGGAAATCTGAATTTTCAAAGAGAGAGTTACCGTGATGCTAGAAGGAAGATGATTTTTGTTTGAATTAATCTGAAAATGGATGTCATGAAGGGACTGGTTCAGGAAGTTGCTTCTTTAGCTGGAAATGCAGGTTTCCTAAATTTGTTTTCTCTGTGTTCTTAAAGAGCTGGGTGCATGTGCTTGTGTTTGTGTGTGTGATTGTGTGTGTATGTGTGTGTCTTTCAATTGATTCAAACACGATAGCCCTCTCTCCATTTATTCAAATTTTAAAGCAGCTGATATGTAGAAACCTGATTATCAAAGCTAAAATTGCTTGTTGAGATTTTACATTCTTTATGCCTCAAGCGTCCATCCCCCTTCTTCATCTTTGCACTCCGTACGTCATTAGCCAATAGCATGGATTACAGCTCTTCTTCCTCTAGGAATGTATAGTTCCATGGAAAGAAACCCAATAATCCTACGTTATCACCAACAGGCACCTCATCTGGAGAAATGAAATGCAACATGGCACCTTATGGTTGTAGATTCACTCTGTAAAGCCTCGCCTTTCATGTTTTGTCTAGAGACCCTGCTGCTACCCACCTTCAGTTCCTGCTACTCTTCTACATCCAACCCAACTCCAAGCCTCTATGAATACACATCCGTGGGCATCCCACGCTGGCTGTTACCTGGACTCCTTTGCGTTGATCTCTGCTGATACTCACATATCCAACACCAGGCATGCGCTCTAGGAAAACGCAACAGTCCCTAGAGCCACTATTGGTACCCTTCCAAGTCCTCTACTCCCCCAGCTTTACTATTCTGGACACAGTCTAATTCCTGGTATGTTCCATATAATTGAAAAATAGGAGCACTAGGTCTGCATAAATTTTTTAATTCCCTTAATAATCCCTTTTAAGAGCTCATTTAAACCCCTGCAGACTTCAGGCAAGATGAAGATTTGGGCCAAAGATTTTTGTCTGTCTCATGTGAGAGTATTCAAATGCATTATTCTCATTTACTTCCTTAGAGTGCATTTTTTAAAGGAGAAGATGAAAATTAGGCTTCCACCTCTTTCTTCAAACTCATTCCATGGATTCTGGAGGAAAGAAGGTAAACAAAGTAAGTCCTTTAGGGTCTGCTACAAATATTTTAAGACTGTTCCAAAAAGATTGTAAACTGTGATTCTAACAACCTCTCCGGTTATGCATATTAAAATAAAGAAAATAATTGCTGTAAGTGAGGGAATTTAAGAAATCTAAGTGAAAATATAAAATATTAAAAGAGAAGTCTCTGAGGTCTTGAAAGGGTCTGCCCCAAATTGTATTATCCAGATTACTGACTCTTTTGCCTGCCTATGAAGTTCACTCTACTTTCACTTTCTCCTCTTTGAGAAAGCTTTTCATCTCTGCTTACAATTGTGGATATTCAGGTTCTTGTACTATGGTTATAATCTGAGCCCACTTAAAAAAGAGATCATCCCATCTCCTATAATGAATTCATATCGTCATCATATCATACTCCACATTAACTTGAGCTTTACCGACTGGAAACAAATATGTATGACAGACAATCATCTGTCCCATGCTTAGAATATGTAAAAGTTAACAATGGAATAATCTATGTTATGGAAGAATTGACCCTAGGCTCACGAAGACCAACAGAGATTGATACATCTCATTGATTCACTCAAAAAGTATTTATCAAATCCTTACTTTGTTCTAGACACAGGAGGTATAAATTTACTTCTAGGATATTACAACCTTTAAGAGGAGATAGGAGTTGATACTGAAACATGTAATAGAAAGTAATGAACATATTAAGAGAACAAGAGGTGTCCATGCCATAGCAATTGATAGATCCCGTTGTCTAAGAAGAATCACAGAAGTAATTCTTGAATAGCTCCCTTCTCTCAGGGAGATTCGGCATTTTTAGTCCCATTACACAGAAAAATGGTCAACTAACGGAAAGCACTAATGCTAGAGTTCACGTCTCGTTATAGAGTGCTTTTCATGCTAATTATCACTGTCTCTATGATGTATAAAGTTAACATAAATATTTCTCCATGGTAATTGAAATATTTATACAAATTCATTCATATAAAACATTTTGTGTAAATATTTTTGAAATTTCAGGAATAAATATTTCAGCTTGGTAACTTTCTGCTTTTTTAGTTTGCCTACTAGTAGCTTCTGTGACTTCATACTTAATCCCTCCTTAATAATTGTTTTGTTTTTTTATGTAGAAAGATCCTAAGAGTTTATATTACTCATTTCCTTCACGTAACCGATGCTGTGCACAATTTATATTTAGCTACATGTGTTCAGCTTTTATGTTTCAGGAAGAGTTCAATCTTGAGAATGGGTTTGTACTGGTGGAAAGCATCAATAGGCTGTCAACTTTGCAAATAAAGACTTCTCAGGATATGAGTATCTAGGGATTTTGCAAAGGCTATTTTCACGTCATAAAATGTCTCAGTCTGAGTTTCATGGCAACTTTTGTTTTTGACATTTTATTTCTCAATTCAAAGACATCTCAATGTGTCATTATCTTGAAGAATGTAACATTACATGGATACAGATGAGTAACAAAAATGCCATGATTTTAGCCAATCTGCACCTGCCATCTTCCCCAGAGACCCGCTCCTGTATGATCTCTTTACATGAAGCAAAAGTTTTTTACAGATCATCCTGCAGTAATTCCCACCTGTTATGGAGTTGTGAAACCCTTTCATTATTTTATTTTGTCCTCCACCTCTAACATTTTGGAAAAATTTGAAGGAATTTTAATTTGATCTACTATTAAAAAAAAAAAAAAGAACAAAACCTGTGATGAAATTCAATAATGAGAATGAAAAGGAGATTGTAAAGTAATCAGTAGCTCTTTTTTTTAGATTGGGCTCCTGGACAAGGAAATGCTTCTGTAGATGATGTATCTTTCTATGCCTCTGATCCATATATCTTCACTCCAAGAGATCATATTTCATTCATTTGCTTGTTTATTCATTCATTCATTCAGTTGGTCAGTTGGCTGTTCAGTGAGTAAATTTTTGATGAACATTACTGAAACCAAGCATGGTCCTAGATGCTGAATATTTAGTGGATAAAAAAGAAGACAAAATTCCCTTAGTAAAGGCTCTTTCGTTTCAATGTGTGAAACAATAAAATATCTAAAAAATAGATGACTAACACCTAGTTATTCACAGTCTTCTTTAGCACAAAGCAGTGTTTTGTACATAGTAAATGTTGAATAACTGTTTGCTGAATGAAAGATGTAGTTTGGCTTTGCTATTTACTAGCAAACTATCATCTTTACCAAATGGAAATAACAATAGGTATCTCCTAGGTTTCTGTAAAGATTTACAAGTATAAGGTATTTAACATGTAAGTCACAGTGCCTCGTATATAGTAAATGGGGGGAAGTTGTTTACTTACATGGGCACAAAATTATGCATAATACATTGTGTTATGGAAATCTAAGGCAAGGAAGTTAGTGATGTTCTGGTAGGTGGTTAGATAGAGCTTGGTGGGATTGGGTGGACCTAAGGCATGAAGAAGGAAATAAAGACATGCTATTCCTTCTTCACCTTCAAGGATGGTACCTGACAGTTTAGAACTGAAAACAAAGGTATATAAAGGAGTAAAAGAGATTTCAACTAATGATTTGAATCAGCCTGACAAGTGCTGGTGATAGCTTCGTGAAGTAGAAAATAGGTCAGTATTGGTGTGAAGGCTGTAATGGTTAACCAGGCAGTTCCACAGCTGTGGCTGGAAATTAGTCTCTTCCATGTGGCTTTAATATACAAACTGAAGTGGTGAAAGTCCTGGGAATGGCAGATGTACCAAGTGAGAGAAGAAAATGCGTTACAAATACTAAAGCTGGTATTTATGTTATTTGATAGTCCCACTATTTGCACTATCTCCCTTCCCTTTTATTATTATTAAAAGTTAAGTTTTGATTATAATATATACCTTGGCTCATTAATTCAACAACTTCTGAGTACCTCTGATGTGTGTATACTTTAAAATGGAATATCACACAGAAATCCTTTAATATGGAACAAACTCCTCCATATGTTATCATAATATAAAGTCTCAGTTATCTGACCCTTCACATCCTTCCACTTATGTTGATTCCGCTTGTCCAACCCTGGAAGAGCTTTCACTTGCAAATTTTGCTCCATGAACATAGACTCAAGTGGAAACCATTTAATGGAGAACTGGCCCCATTCCATTGGAATCTCAACATCTGTCCTTCTCCAAATTAAAAACCTCCATGAGGGAAAATGACACATTGTAAATCATTGTAAATCTGTGATAGTTTCAATCAGTGTCTGTTGGTAGAATTTAACTAATGCTATTTGAGGTTGTAATTACATGAATAGAGTCAAAGTGTTTCACATATGTTGATTCCATACACGAATTTAGTTCATTTACTCAATTCACCGAGTTTATGAAAAGATAGTAGGTGTCATAAATCACAAAATTATAACCTTCACTGTTGGAGAACCAAAATAAACAAGTGAATAAGTATACTTGCAAATACTGAATAATTAACTCACCCAAAGAGTATTTCCTTAACATCTAAGGTCTTACTTGTTAGAAACCATACCATAAGAAAGTATGCTTTTCTTTCTAAACTTTCTTATGAGCTGTAGAGACTATAACCAGGTTGGATAGGGGAAAGGAAGTAATATGAAATCCATTGAGTAAATGGGATAGCTTAATGAGGAGAAATGTGGACAATCTACTTATTCAGGAACATTTTCTTAACAGCAATTCTTTTCCACTACTATCTTTTAACTCTGAAATCCCAGGGGAGTTGAATATTATATTTTCTTATTTGGATTGATTTCCCAAATTCTTTGTTAATTGAGAAAGCTGATATTATATGAATTCTCCAAATGACTGTGGTTTCAAATGAGAGGTACATTTATAAGAGTACTTTAATTCCTCTACTTTTGAAATGAGAAGACTATTAATCTTGATTACATATTATGATAGCACCTAATATTTTAAAAATAAAATCAAACTTTAAAAAAAAACCTTTCCCATTAGGATACAACAAAATTATGTTTTAAATAAGGTGTTTTTTTTTTTTCCTCCAAAGTATTTAAAGCTTGTTTCATAACGATTTTGGGCTCCTTATTCATTGCTAACTAACTCAACTCTGAAAGTTAGCCTGTTGCATATCTTAGGTTAGCTATATAATAAAAAGATCTACTCTAAAATACTGGGGTAAAAGCTAGATCTGGAACTAAATTATCTGGGTAAATATTTCAATTCACAGTATCTCAACCACCTTTCAATTTTTATCTGTACTTTATAATTTTTTAAAATTTTATTTTATTTTTTCAGTGTTCCAAGATTCATTATTTATGTAAGTTACTATTTACTATTACCTTGATCACATTTATAACACATTAATGCAAGAGTGAAATAACATGAGAATAGGGGAATATTAAAATGTTTATGCAGAAATATGCAGAAAATAGTCTCAGAAGAATTGTGGAATATGAAATACGATTTTTAGAAATATATGTGAAATGTCATAAAAACATACCAACCAACAATGATGTTATATAGAAAGTTTTTCTTTTTTCTGAAAGTTACCAGCAACTTAACATCCCAAATACTCTTAATAGATAAAAAGGCAACTGCAACTTAATACTTTCATCTAAATAAATTGTAACCATATTTTCATATATATTTTTCTTCTAAAATAATAGATGTCTGTAAATTCTGTGCCACATAGGAGAAAATACAAACATGACTCTCCTAAGATCTGACTGAGGAAAGCCCATTTTAGTTCTTTGTAATTGGGATTCTTTATTCAAACTATTTTGGGCCAAATGTATATGAAGAATAGCAGTAACAAGATGATTTCTGGGGTACCTGGGTGGCTCAGTGGGTTAAAGCCTCTGCCTTCGGCTCAGGTCATGGTCCCGTGTCCTGGGATCAAGCCCTTCATTGGCCTCTCTGCTCAGCAGGGAGCCTGCTTCCTCCTCTCTCTCCGCCTGCCTCTCTGCCTACTTTTGATCTCTGTCTATCAAATAAATAAATAAAATCTTAAAAAAAAAAAAAAGATGATTTCTAAAATCAAATATTGTGACCACAGGCAAAAACAATATAATAAAGTTGTTGTGGAAATGCACCTGTCACACAGATTACTCTCCAGCAAAACAATGACAACAAGTAGGTCAGTTCAGGACTGAGCTCAGATACGGTGACAGATTTTAAGCCAAGATTTCACACAGTTCACAAGACAAAGAGGCAAAGGCGGTGTCAGATTCTATAAAGAATGAAAAACTAACAGAAAGGCTTGGGTGCTCAGAAAACCATGACCATAGGGAGCCAAGTGACTCAAACTATGAAGCCTTAACCAAAGCTTAACCACTATCTTCCCAGTGAGAGAGGCCCTGATCTCCAGTGAGGAACACAGAGGGAAGTGACAATGAACACAAACCCAAAAAGCAATGGCACATATAAAATCTTGATCCTTTAAAGGCATCACCCATATTATTTATTTTATCTTTATCATAAGAATTTCCCAAGCATGCTTCTATTCTAGCACTCATTATATTATATATCTCTATGGAGAGATATATACTCTATATTTTTATCTGACTGGCATCTTAACCCGATGGTAAACCTTTTGAGAGAAAAAGAAGCATGTCCTCTTTACATTTATATCTGCAGTTTCTAGCTTAGTTCTAGACCCATAGCAGTAAATAGTAATAGATGTTTAATCGATTCATTGGAAGTTAAAGTACTACAAGAAACATATTAAATTTTCTTATCCAGTGTATTATAATTAATAGTGCCATCTTTGAGTACGAATGAGTAATGTGTGTGTGTATGTGTTTGTGTATCTATATACACCAGATTATCAAGTTTATATAACTTGAAATTATACTATAGCATTGCACAAAAAAACATATTGAGCACACACTATATTTTTCTTCCCTCACGTTATACCCTAGAACTGCAAGAAAGTATATATATATTTTTAAAAATTGCATAAATGTAGAGCATGTTCAAATGGGAAGCAAAGTTCCGGAAGATCAAAACTGAGTTACTTCTGATAGACTGAAAGGAGACAAATTTTAATCAAGTGGAAGAATGTCATCAGCTCAACAAACTTTTGGAGGATTAGGGTTTTTAAAATGTGACAGGAGTAAAGCCACAGAAATCCCCTGGGGGATCCCTGGAGTGGGAGGGAACTAGAGTAACCCTAGTAGGATTAACTGAGGAACCGCAAAGGGAAGAGTCCCTGTGCCAGACACAAGCCCGTTTCCGTCCCTCCACCCCATCCCACAGGACACATCCCTCTCCACCCAGACAGGTTGCAATAGGAGTGTTTGTTCCAAGGGAGACTCCAGGGTTGGAGACAAAACAGGGTGAGGGTTAGAAAGCCCGGAATAAAAGAGCAGAAACATCTCTTTCTAAGGTTAATCTTGCACCTCTGACAGAGCCACCGAAAAGGGTGAGTAGGAAAAGGGCCAGGTGTCGTTTGATCACTCTGCCTCAGGTAGGCTTCAAAAGGTGCAAGAGCCCAACATCTGAGAGGAAAGCTGAACTCCAGGTAACCAGCCTCTGACGGACCACAGGACACCTTGGGAGACTCACCCCCATGAAAGAGAAACAACGATGGGAGAAAACCGATCAAACAGAGCAGCGATTCTCACCCACTGCCGAGTTGGAATCTCTTCAAAGAACACGGAGTGTCAGATAGCATCATGGATTTGGTCCTGGATGCTACCTGGAGATCAGGATTTTTAAAAAGCTCCCGCGTGATATTGATGTGCAGCCAAGGATGAAATCTTCTGGGGGGGAGGGGAGGTATCTATAACAGGAATTTAAAGCACCTCTAGACCCTCATCTTTGTTTCTTTGTATCTTTGATGCCCATTTTGATATTCAAAGCTTTTTTTTTTTTAAGATTTGTGATGCTATGTGTATCTTCTGCCAGGTTTCCTCTATTACCACCGACTTTTACTGGGAAGGATATAGGTTTGAGTAAAGAAAGGCTGTGTTGTGTTAGAGTATCTCCAGGGATATCCTAAAGATTAACCAAACAAAGGCCACATAAAATAGAATTCCCTTCTTGTATTCAACAAGGTCCAGTGTCTGGTCCTTACACGCTCCGAAACGTGATCTGCCACATTTCAAGAACCAATGTGCTCAGGGACACTGACTCCAGACCGCAAAATACAATATGGAAAGCAGAGGGACAGCTTATTAATTTCCCATCAGGAACTGTGAATGAAAGAGAAAAGCATGCTGAAGGAGATTTTTATTTTGCATGGAAGCAGAACAAGAGGCATTAGTCATACGTCTCAAATAGCACATGTTTGAGGGCCTCAGCTATGATGACTGAAAGCATCACTCCCTCATTCATTTATTAGAAATGCACTAAATTCCTATTATGTGTCAGTATACACATATACATATATAGACAATGATTCTTGTCTCAGGAGCTGACATTCTAGCAGTGGGTCGGATGAAGAAGATGACAAAGAAATGAATACACAATCAAGAAAAATGTCAAGTGGTGAGTAGAGTGGGTTTAATGGAGTCCCTCCAAATCCGTGTCTACCCAGAACCTCAGAATGCAAACTTGCTTAGATAGGATTTTTGCAGAGGTCATACTGGATTGGGATGGCCCTAAATCAAGTAACTTCCATCCTTGTAAAAAGGGGAGATATAGAGACGCCTGGGTGGCTCAGTGAGTTAAAGTCTCTGCCTTCAACTCAGGTCATGATCTCAGGGTTCTGGGATCGAGCCCCGTATCGGGCTCTCTGCTCAGCAGGAAGCCTACTTCCTCCTCTCTCTCTGCCTGCCTCTCTGCCTACTTGTGATCTCTGTCTGCCAAATAAATAAATTTAAAAAAAAAAAATCTTAAAAAAAAAAAAAAAAGAAAGAAGAGGAGATATAGAGAGACACAAAGTCAGGTCCCTGTGAAGACAGGGGCCAAGGCTGAGTGATGCTTCTACAAGACAAAGAATGCAAGGAGCCATGAGACCCGAGAAGAGGAAATGAAGGCGGCTCCTCCCAGAATCTTAGTGGAAAACATAGCCCCTCTGGCAGCTTCAGACTTCTGGACTCCAGAACAGAATATCTAGTTTGCAATAATTAGTTATGGGTGGCCTTCAGAAATTAATAAAGCGGTGATCCATTGTAGATAAAGAATTTTTAAAAAAAGTGGAATGATAGAAGGTCAGTGAACAACATTGATTCTGGGAATTGAGTGAAAATAAAGAGCTAATTACAAAACAAACAAAAAATGAGCCTTTCAGAATGCTCAGGGTAGAAGAAACGGCTGCACCAAAGACACTCAGGCTGTAACAAGCATGCATATTCCAGGAAAAAAATTAGGCCAGTACACCTGGATTTCACTGGGCTGAGGGTAGAAAGGTAGGAGACCAGATTAAAGAGGACTTCAAAATGCATGTAACATAGGGATTTAGATGGATTTTAACTTTAAGCACAACTTGAAAATGTGGAAAGATCTTAAGCAGGATGTGGACTCAATCTGATTGAGGATTTTCAAAGGCCTATCTGGTTGTTTTGGAGAAATGTATTTTGTTTGGTTAGACCTTCAACAGCTAGCATGTGGTCCTGGAGAGGATAACGTGGGGTGTGCTGGCCGTGTCATTCCTCAGTCTAACTCAGTCCGGTCATGGTAGTGTGTCTTAGTACGGGTGATGTGACAGAGGAAAAGCTGAAGGACACTAATAGAGGAAAAAGTCAACACTAAATAATTGTCCTGACGAGCAGGCTCCTTTGCATTTGCTTTTTATTCACTCTCATTGCCAGCTACTGATTTTCTAAACTGAGAGGGAAGGGGTAAGACCCATAGCTTATCAGCTGATATTATTGTAATTTTCTCAAGCTGAGAATGACTTAAAGAATTCCTGTTTATTACCTATAGCATTTCTCACAGAAGCACATAGCTACATAGCCGTTGAATGTTTCACTAACTACACCTGAGAATTCGAAATTTCTTGTAAAATGACAAAAAAAAATATGCTAACTTGAAGTGTTACTGGCTATTGAGTCCAAAGGGCAAGTTATTTTGTGTTACATAAATAAACAAACAAATTACCTGTATACACACACACTCAGACACAGAAAATGTATGTATATGTCTATCTATGTGTATGTGTGTACACACTGCATGCTAATGATCTTAATTTATTAATAATGGGTTTATTTTACAGTAAATATTTATCATTATAATAACTAGAATAATTCTGAAAATTCTGAATTATTTATAATTCTGAAAATATTCTATAATAAATACATTTATCAATATAACAATAATTAATTTATAATACTTCTGAAAATTTCCAATGTATAGCTTCAGTATTTGTAAGTCACTAAAAGGAAAATGAATAGCAGGTAAGTACTTTGTCCTACTAATAAGAAGCAGTGATAGAGATCTAGGATAATATTCTGAGCCCAAGTGAATTTGCTAGCACATAAAGTTGAGAATAACAGCTAGTGAAGGCATGATTCTTTGGTCACCGATTTTTCAGGGGGAAAAAAATCTGGACAGCTTATGCTCACCTGGGGAGCTTGCTCTCATCAGCTAATTTTGAGAACAGGAAAAAGGAAATTGCGTCCCAGGCAGCTTGACATGAGACAATGGGGCAGTCTCCTTATTGCTTAAACATACAGCATTGTGTGAAGCCATTCTGCACTTGGCTTCTCACAAAAAGCAAAATCAGTCCCAAAGACTAGTGAAGATATTGCAAAAGGAGGATTTATTGAGCTTCATTACATCTTGAAAGGATTAGTTGCACCTGCACATAAAGAATCTCAATCGGTTCAGATAAACAGGGTGAAGGCGCCTTCTTTATTATTTTTCTTTCAGGGAGAGATATGTGACGGATACTCCTGACAGTTTCAAAGCCTCCAGATTTGCTGCTGAGGAACAAGAGTGCCATCTTCTGGTAAATGAGAACACACAAAAGGCTTTCCTTCACTTGCAAGGAAAGTTATTAAACAAAGAATATTCAGTTATTCGAAACTCAATTACAGAATTGTTGAACATAATCATTTCTTCCTCGGGATTTTATTCCTCTCTCAGCTGCATAAAATGAAGTAAAATGCACTCTAAAAAGTAAAGTGTGAATAATGAGGATAAAGGACAAAAGGATGTCTTTTACAGAGAATTAACAGAGAAGTTCTAATTTTACAGCTAAGAGAGGTTTTCTTTTTTTTCTCTTTTCCTAACTAGTTTTTTTGTATTTTCTTGTAAATGACTTGAGATAAGCTAGCTATTAAATAATCTGGAAATTCTTGATGAGTAAAACATAATGTTCTCTACTCAAGGATATTAATATCAATATTTTGAATTAGAGCAAGCATAATAGCTGTATTAATGCTGAATTATTTCAGTAACTTCTTTGTCCCACTTAAGATATCACTCACTTATGCAAAGGAATTTTACACTTTTCTCTCAATTTCTGACCTGTAATTTTAACAATATGCTGTATACATTGATATATTATTATTATTATTTTAAGATTTTATTTATTTATTTGACAGAGAGAGCTCACAAGTAGTCAGAGAGACAGGCAGTGTGGGGGGGAAGCAGGCTCCCCGCTGAGCAGAGAGCCCGATGTGGGGCTTGATCCCAGAACCCCGGGATCATGACCTGAGCTGAAAGCAGAGGTTTAATCCACTGAGCCACCCAGGAGCCCCGATATATTATTTTTTTTAAGATTTTTATTTATTTATTTGACAGACAGAGATCACAAGTAGGCAGAGAGGCAGGCAGAGAGAGAGAGAAGGAAACAGGAGAGCCTGATGCGGGGCTCAATTCCAGGTCCCTGGGATCATGACCTGAGCTGAAGGCAGAGGTTTAACCTACTGAACCACCCTGATATATTACCTTTTAATCACCACACTGAAACAGTTCTGCCAGCTTGGTCTACAAAATACACTTTGTTCCTGGCTTCACTGACCAATTCCAGAACCCCTACTGGATCAGAAGTTCACATAAACTCTCCCTAAAACTAAGCCGAGATGAACAGAGCCAAGCTCTTTCAGAGATCTCCCTTCACAGAAGGACTTGTCCCGTATTCGAACTGCTCCAGTCCCCACAGTGGCCCATACTCACTGACTGGTGGGTACGGGAAGATAAAGGCCAACTATTTCAGCTTAACTCTGGACTGCTCTCATGGACCATTTTCACTTCAGAGCAACTGGTAGGAGGAGTTCTGCCGTCCTACAAAGGATGTGAAGTCAGTCTTTGCCTAGTCCTTTTACCATGCCCTCCCTTCCACAGGTGTTAATCCCAGTGGCATTCCCTATGCCACTTTCTTTCTTTCAAGGAAACTCCGTCTCAGAGTCAGCTTCCAGGAGAATCCAAACAGCAGCTCCAGCTGTAGGATTCCTGGGACCACTTACTTTGTTTTGTCCTCTTCTGTGGAAAAAGACTTTTTTAATTTAACTAAAAATCTCTCTCTCTTATCAAATCTTTTCAAATACACATTTAAATCACTAAAATACAGTAAGAGGCATGGTTTGGTGCCACAGTATTTTATAAATTGTTGAAATATTTTACATAACCTTATATATGTGTGTATGGGAGTATATTGGTATATGATTTAAATTGGAAAGCCTAAACAGTTTGTTGGATCAGTGGGTTGTTTTTTTTTTTTTTTAAGATTATTTATTTATTTATTTATTTGACAGACAGACATCACAACTAGGCAGAGAGGAGGCAGGCAGAGAGTGAGAGAGAGAGGAAAGTAGGCTCCCTGCTGAGCAGAGAACCTGACTTGGGGATCGATCCCAGGACCCCGGGATCACCACCTGAGCCGAAGGCAGAGGCTTTAACCCACTGAGCCACCCAGGGGCCCCTGTTGGATCAGTGTTTTTAATAAAATATGTGCTTCAGAGAATTTTTTCCTGATAATTTGAGATAATTATTTATTTGAACTATTTTATCTTTGTAAGTTAATAAAGTATACTCAGTACCTCCAGTTTAAAAAGAAGATGACTATGATTTTAAGATGGAAGGAAAATGCCCTCTAGTGGTGAATATTAATAAAATAAGTTTTCTTTTTGAAGCATTAAACTCAGTATGTTGTTTAACAAATAGTTATTAAGTGTCTACTAGGCACTAGGTGCTATGCTAAACCCCAAATACAGTTATGAATAAAAACAGAGGACAAAACCTCTTCCAATGTGCATTTTAGTGAGAGAGACAAATTTTAAAAAGAAAACAATGAAAATAATAGTGCATATTTAATGAAAAAGAAGAGGGGAAAAACAGGATTCTAAGAATGAGAACAGCAAGAGGGGAACTTATTTTATTGTCAAATACTACTCACTTATTTATTTCTAGGAAGCTTCAATCTCCTCATTTATATTTTGTGGACTAAGGATGATCGTTCTGTTTTGTTCTGTTTTGTTTTGCTGTTGCTTTGCTTTAAACATTTGGGGCATGTGAGTGTATGAAACTGGAATCTTAAATCTGACAGAGGATTCAAAGCTAAGTCAATTGTCAGAGATGTCCTGGAATACAAACTCACATATACAATATCTAAAATTTTATATAGCGATTTTGCATATTTTGTAAAATAATAAAGAAGAGGGAACTCATTGTATTACCAGTAGGAAGGAGTCACAGATATGTTATAATTCAGAACTTTCCTCCCACTCTAATAAGAACATAATCTCATTGGTATAGAGAATCTCATTGATATAACTTGCGGAAATCTCCATAACCCTATCAATTAAATGAGCATTTGGGCAAAAGAAAAACAAAGTTGAAGGTCCTACAAGATCCCATTGCTTTAATCATTGATGTTCCTTGCCTTCTTTCAGATTCTGTTGTTTACAAATTATTTACTTACAACTTCATCTCCCCGACCCATGTCCACAGTTTAGGCATCTTATAAGTAGTTGGCAGCAGGGTGGTGAGAGTTACCATAAGAAATAACTCTTGTAATCTCAGTGACTTTCTACTATGAAAGTATGTTTGTTTACTTTTGTTCATATCAAGTCCATTCTGGTGTTGCCCTTCAAGATAGAGGTGAGAGAGTGTATTTCCGTGCAAGTCCTATAAGCTCGCAGGTTATGGAAGGTGCATCACCTTCAACTAATACCTTTAAGGTCAGCTTTGGAGTCAAAACCTCACCTAGTGGATGGAAGTAGGAATGGAGATCACGGAATTAGCAAGATGCATTTTAGAGCTATGAGGATCATCCCACTGTCATTCTGTGGTCAGAAACCATTCATACGGGCGCCTGGGTGGCGCAGTGGGTTAAGCCTCTGCCTTTGGCTCAGGTCATGGTCTCAGGGTCCTGGGATCGAGTCCCACATTGGGCTCTCTGCTCAGTGGGGAGCCTGCTTCCCCCTCCCCTCTCTCTGCCTGCCTCTCTGCCTACTTGTGATCTCTGTCTGTCAAGTAAATAGGTAAAGTCCTTAAAAAAGAAAAGAAACCATTCATATGCCACACCTACTCTCATGGAGTCTAAGCAGTGTGGTTCTGTCTTATTTCCAGGGGGAGAGGGAAATAGGACTGGTGGATAGTTATACATCATGGTACTAACACTTCCTAAAGATCAGCCATTAGCTTTATTTACTGTTGAGCAGAAACAAAATAGCTTTGAGTCTCATTTTCCTGAAATGTGAAAATGGATTCAACAAAATCTTCTTGACAGCAGTGTCTTTTTTTCCTTCAAAAATTTTTTACTGGAGTCTAGATAACACACAATGTTACATTGGTTTCAGGTGAGCAACGTAGTGATTCAGCTCTTCTATACGTTACATCGGGCTCACCACAAGTGTAGTTACCATCTGTCACTGCACAATGTTATTACAGTATCACTGATTATATTCCTGATTTTATTCCCTACATTATGCTTTTTATTCCCAGGATTTATTCCCCCCATAACTAGAAGTGTGTATCTTCTACTCCTGTTCAACCATTTGCCATCCCTTTATCTCCCACCCCTCTGGCAACCATCAGTTTCTCTGTATTTACAGGTCCGATTTTGCTTTTTGTTTGGTTGTTATTCATTTGTTTGTGTTGTTTTTTTGGATTCCACATATGAATGAAATCGTGTATGGCTTATGACTTATATCAGTTAGGATACATAGTACTCTCTGTGTCATCCGTCTTGTCACAGATGACATAACCTCATCCTTTTTATGGCTGCATAATATTCCTGTGTGTGTGTGTGTGCGTGTGTGTGCGTGTGTGTGTGTGTGTGTGTGTGTGTGTACCATATCTTCCAATCATCTATCGGTGGACACTTAGGTTGCTTCCACGTCTTGGCTATTGTAAATAATGTTGCAGTAAACACAAGAGCATATATCTTTTCAAAATAGTGTTCAGTTGGGGGGAGGGGGTAAATATCCACCAGTGGAATTATTGGACAATATGGTATTTCTACTTTTAGCTTTTTGAGGAACCTCCATTCTGTCTTCCACAATGTCTGTACCAGTTTACATTTCCACCAGCAGTGCACGAGGGCTCCTTTTTCATTACATCCTCATCTACACTTCTTATTTCTTGCCTTTTTTATTTTAGCCATTCCGACAGGTATAATGTGATATCTCATTGTGGTTTTGACTTATTCAGCAGTCTTGAGGTTCATAAAAATAATTTATGTAAGAAGGACTAACCCAGGGTCAGACCTCCAGTAGATGCCAAAATTTTGATTTTCTAACAATGTATTTATACCCTGAGTGTCCTAAACACTGAAAACCTCCCTAAATAACTACGTGATTCTAGAGAATATTACCTAATAAGATCAAGTGCCATCCCTCTGTTGTATCACATTTCTGGTTTTAGTAGGAGTTTTACACTCATAGCTTAATGCAGAGTAGTGACTCTGAAATTGCGAATTCCTCAAGTGAGGCCAAGCCACATGGGATGATATGTTAAAGACCACTGCATCCAAATAGGTGTGTGCCTTTCTCAAGAAGAAGGAAATATGTAGAGAAATGATCAGTTATGTATACTATTGGAACCAAATGTGGATAGTCCTGGGTCCTCACTCATGCTTAACTAATGCTGGCAATGTGGATATTACATTGGGCAGTTGAAGCTGTAGATTAACACACCCTCTAATCTAAACTAAGCTCTATACTTTATTGTGTCTCTTCTCTAAGAAAAGGCACTGTCGATGATGTCATAGTATTCAGGATATTGATTTTTACATGGCATCATATTAATCACCCATGGAGTTAGCATTCCTCCTTCTATTCATTTAATTCAGAGTTCAAATGTGATGCTACTGGCCTGTTTACAAACTTTTCCTGTAACTTTCTCCCTAACCTAGCATACACTGGTATGATCCTAAGCTATATTCCTCACTTTTATTTCTGGCTGCTCCATTTCTATTCAGGCTGCTATGCAGGCTAAGACCCACTTTTACTATAATAACAGATATTCTCCATGTACAACGTGACCTGTCATGTTTCTCTGCTCTTGTCCAGGAAATGATTTTATGCTTCTCCTTGTTCTTTTAATTCTAGCTCAAATGCCATACCTGTGAAATCTCTAATTGTTTCTCTCACCAAAGAATTGGTGTCTCCCTAGGCAGTGCTCCCACAAAATTACAGTGTCTTTCCCTTTGCATTTTTGGTCTACACACCTTCCCCCATAGAATGCAAATATCCTAAGAAACCTTTCTGTGGTGTGCCTGCATCACCAGCTGTCTGATGGGATTCAGATATGTATCTGGGCCAGTGACAGAAGGGCTCATGGTGAATTAACCCAGTGCTCAAATTTAACTTACAAATGATTTGGGGCGAATTTTTTGAAATTCAGATTCTAATTCAATAGGTCTGGTGTAGTGTATGAAATTCTGCATTTCTAATAAGCTCCTAGCTGAAGCCAATGCTGCTATCTAGAGAAAACACTTTAAATGAAAGGAAATGGGTATGCCTGTCTACAAATACTTACTCAAACTGAAACAAAGAAACAAAAAAACTAGGCGAGGAAGACTCAGTATTGTCAAGATGTCAGTTCTTCTTACTTTGATGTATACATCCAATCCATTCTCAATCAGAATCCAAAATCCTAGCAAGTTATTTTGTCGATATCAACAAACCGATTCTAAATTTTATTTGGAGAGATGAAAGACCCATAATAACCAACATAATTTTGAAGAAGTTGCAAGACCAAAACTACCCTACTTCAAGATTACTATAAAGTTACAGTAATCAAGCCTGTGTGCTTTGGGTGAAAAAATAGACAAATAGAACAATGGAATGGAATAAAGACCACAAAGTAGGCCCATATAAATATCAGCTTATCTTTGACAAAGAAGCAAAAACAATATAATGATATAACAATAGTCTTTTTGACAAATGGTTCTGGAACAAATGGAATACATATAGAAGAAAAGGAAAAAAGAAAAGAAAAGAAAAAACTATCTAGACATAAAACTTATACCCGTCACACAAGTTAACTTAAAATTGATTACAGACCTAAATGTAAAATACAGAACTATAAGAGAATATCTAGATGACTTTGGACTTTGTGATGACTTTTGATACAATATCAAAGGCATAATCCTTGGAAGAAGAATTGATAAACAAGAAATTTCCTTAAAATTAAAGACTTCTGCTTTTTGAAAGACGATGCTAAGAGAATAAAATGACAAACCACCTACTGGAAGAAAATATTTGCAAAAGACATCTGCTAAAGGACTGTTCTCCAAAACACACAAAGAACTCTTAAAAGTCGATGATCAGAAAACAAACAACTCAGTTAAATAATGGGCCAAAAACCTTAACATCACCTCCCCAAAGAAGATTTCCATATGCACGTAATCCTGAAAAGATGCTCTACATCATGTGTCATCAGGAAAATGCGAATTAAAACTACAATGGAAAACTACTACACACTTATTAAAGTGGCTAAAATACAGAATATGGACACCACCAAGTGATGGCAAAGACGCAGAAGAATAGGAGCTGTCCTCACTCTTTGTGGGGATGCAAAGTGGCACAGCCACTTTGGAAGAGAGGTCGTGGTTTCTTATGAAGCGAAAGATAACATGATTCAGCAGTCATGGTACTTGGTATTTATCTAAAGGAGTCGAAGACTTCTGTCCACACAAAAGCCTGTACACATATTGATAGTAGATTTATCCCTAATTGCTAAAACTTGGAGCAACCAGGATGTCTTTCAGGAGGTGAATGAGAAAACTATGGTATATTCAGACAATGGCATATTATTCAGTGCTAAAAAAGAAATGAGCAACCAAGCCCTGAAAAGATGTGGAAGAAGTTTAAATGCATATTAGTAAGTGAAAGAAGCCAATCTAAAAAGACTGCATACTATGTCATCCCAACTGTATGACATTCTGGAAAAGGCAAAACTACCGAGACAGTAGAAAGAACAGTGGTCATCCAGCGTTAGGGTGGGGAGAGGGGGAGGGGAGACTAGGCAGAGCACAGAGGATTTTTAGGGAGTGAAACTGCTTTATATGATATTTTAACAATGGATACATGAAATTATACATTTGTCCAAACTGGAAGAACGTACAACTATAAGACAAGTAACAACGACATGTCACTGTAGGTTCATCATTGGTAATAAATATATCACTGTGGTGGAAAATGTAATAATGTGCGAGGCCATCCATGTTCCAGAGCAGAGGATACATGGGAAATCCCTTTACCTTTCTCTCAATATTGCTGTAAAACTATTTTTTAAAATCTTTTAAAAAGCTAATGGGACACCTGAGTGGCTCAGTCTATAAGTGTCTGCCTCTGACTCAGTTCATGATCCTGGAGTCCTGGGATTGAGACTCGGGCTGGACCCCCTGCTCAGCGGAAATCCTGCTTCACTCCCCCTGCTTGTGTTCCCTCTCTGTGTCAAATAAATGAATAAAATCGTTAAAAAAAAAAGAAGAAGAAGAAAGCTAATAAAAACAAAATACTGGTTTTGAATGCCTTTAGGCTAGATCTAAGTTGCATACTGCCAGCTTGGAATGATCTCTTCAAGGTAAAGTTAGCAGGACCTAACCGTAAAGGACATACGATTAGGAATTCAGTGCCCAGCCAGTGTGTGACCTAGAGCTGTTAATATATAAGAACCTATCAAAAAATCAGAAAGTGACTGAGGAATCATGAAAATGAATGGGGAAAGTGTTCAATATAACATCGAAAGAGTAATGGATAGTCTTTACTTTTCTAAACGTATCTGTCCAACATCATGGGCGGTATCTGTGCACATTTTTTAATGGGTGTTGCTCTTTTCCCATCTGCTCTCAATGAGGGCAATAATATTTTTTTAGTCATCTGCAAGGAAACTAGGCAACTCCTAATTTTCTAGTTTATAAAGCATTCAGGAAGGCACAGAATTCTGGTATTAGGTCAGACGAATGAAAAGTTCACAGCACACTTTATTATAGGTAAAATTAAAAGTCTTTGTGGAATATGGGGCCTGGCAAACATGGGAAAACATTGGGATGAAATGTATATGGGTGTTACATTCTTTAGTTCTTTTCCCCGCTTAGGATTTAGATGATCATATTCAGGAACTAAATACTCCATGAGGACGCTGACTAGTTGAGTTGAAGGCAGAGAGCAGGTTATCGGTGATCATGAAGAAAATGATTTTAAGGACACACCCACTAAAATATCCTGTCCAGCCACTTGATATCTTTCCTCTGTTTTTGCAGAGAAAATGAAAAACGTTAGTAAGCTTCTTTGAGCAAAATCATGGACGACTTATTACAAATAGAAGGTAGGTGGCAGCTTAAACCCGCCACAAGTGGAAAATCTGACTTCTGCCATCATAAATTTTGGTAAGAAGCAGTGGTTTTAAAAAAGTTTGAAAGCCTAAGACCATCAGCATCTCCAAGCTACAGGTCAGAAACCTAAGAATAAGATGATAAAAATCAAGGAAAGAAGATGTTGATATATTTCCTCATAGAGCTCCTTGGGGGTTTGGTTTGGTTTTGTTTGAGGGTTTTTGTGTTTTGGTTTGTTTTTTGAAGATTTTATATTATTTATTTGTCGGAGAGAGAGCACGCACAAGCAGGTGGAGCTGCAGGCAGAGGGAGAAGCGGGCTCCCCACTGAGCAAGGACCCTGATTCGGGGTTTGATCCTAGGATTCTGGGATCATGAACTGAGCTCAAGGCAGACACTTAAACGACTGGGTCAACCGAGTGTCCCTCACACAACTACTTGTTAAAAAATTAGAATGTGTTAGGTTTACTCTAACATAAATTAAAATACATGCTCGAGTTTACTCTTGTCCTTTCTTGGTGTCCAGAATTGGTAAAGACAATTTTACATGGAGAATAATGTCTTCCATAACATGGTAATCTGGATACTTAGTGGAAAATGGACACTTTGTATGATCCTCTTCCTTAGTCTATTAAATAATCTTTTTCGCTGTTGTTCCACTAGAACAATGCTTCTCAAGGTGTTTTCTTTGGTAAGCCCCATTCTGGGGATCCATAAGATCGAAAGTGTATTAATAATAATATCAACCTGTTATTTGCCTTTTCACACTAGTTAGTTCACAAGTCTATGGTGGAATTTTTCAGAAGCAGATAGAAGAATCCAGACATTTTCTACTGTCAGACATTATGGAATTTTGATAAAATGTAGAATATCTCCAATCAAACTGAATCTACCAAACTTGATGAGTTTGGAAGCAGATCTATTACAAGACCCTACAAGAAGGAACACAGTCTAACACCTTGATGTTGCCTTGTGAAACCCACTGCAGAGAACCCACTGAGCCACACATTCCCTGGACATTCAAAACACTGAAACTTAGAGATAATATGTGGATGTTATTTTAAAGATTTTACCGAATTTTTGGTAATTTGTTACAGTGTTAATAGGAAACCAATACAGAAGATACTAGTCCTATATTTTTATCTATAAAAAAATAAACCAGGGGTGCCTGGGTATCTCAGTCAGTTGGGCATCAGACTTAGTTTTTGGCTCAGGTCATGATCTCAGGATCATGGACTTGAGCCCCCATGCCAGGCTCCAAACTCACTGTGGAGTACGCTTGAGATTCTCTCCCTCCTTTTGCCCCTCCCCTTCTCGCAACCCCCACCCCCACTTAAGCATGCTCCCTCTTTCTCTCTCAATAAATAAAATAAAATTTTTTAAAAGCAATATTCACAAAAGACTAGTAGTGGGACATTTGGAAGTAAGCATTTTTTAGTACTTAGGTGAAGAAAGTATATGCTCTTTGAAAAAAATAGGTACAATTGTACAGACCACATTTTATGGCATAGGAAATATAAAAATAATCTCTCTGCCTATAGAAGGATAAAAATAAGTTTTAATCTTATTCCCATTAAAGGGTACTATGAGCAATGTGTCCATTGGCTTTTCTGATCAGTGTCTCAGTAACATCCATAAACAGATGGTAAAAAAAGCTGACTTAGAAAAACTAACGTTATCCTAGAATCCTTGGTTAAAAAGATTTTTTTTCGTATTTTCATATCACACAGAAGTAACAATATCAGGAAAAGCAGAAAAAGCTTGTGGCTTATATTAAAAATTTAGAAAATTTTTCCTTTATAAACAAAAGCAAGTTCCATATGAGAACAACTAAATATTGAACATAAAGACAAAAGATTTTTAGAAGTAGGGTTTTAAAAGATCACTTTATTTTTTAAAATTATTTAAAAAATATTTTTTAAGATATTATTTGTCAAAGAGAGAAAGAGAACACAAGCAGGGGGAGCAGCAAGCAGAGGGAGAAAAAAATTCCCACTCTGCAGGGAGCCCAAGACCAAAAATTATAAATAAAAAATTAGATAAGAAAGTAAATATTTAGTATCTGAAGGACATCACAATAAACCATTCATTTTTAAAGCTGAAAATAACACAGACATGAAATCTAGTGAACTAACACTTTATTGATGACCTGATAGATTTTTTTTTTTAATTTTAAGAGTTTGAGCAAAAATCGATTTAAATTGGGCAGTGCCATACAGAAGAGGTCTGCCATCGGAGCCAAGGGAAAGGCTTGTAAAAGTGGAGAAAGGAAATGATCTGATTGGCTACAGGACCAAGCCTCGGTGGCCATTTGTGGTCAGTTGTCCTTAGCAGTTTGATTTTGTGACTTGGAGGCATTTACAGGCTTAGATGGTGGTTTCCTTCCCTAGACCACCACGGCACAGGACCCATCAGTCTGATGGTCTCCTTGTTTAGTTACTTTAACAGTTCTTTCCTTTTGCTCATCCTCTCACTCATGAGAGATTGACTGAAAATTTACTGGTGCCACTCTCCGTTGCGATCAGAGTTAAGCTGTTCCTGTTTCATCGTGAAACTCACAGGTCGTGATGTCAAATCCCTGGAAAAAGTATTTTGCTGTTGATCTTCTTGTTCCTCTTGTTTCTGTTTCTCCAAGCGTCAGGAAAACACCCACTGTCTAACGATGGCTGTGAACACATAGTAAAGACCTTTGAGAGCAAATACAGTAGACTGTAGTGATGACGGGGTGATAAGACAGAGAGATGGACATGTACTCTTCACCCCCACGAACCAAACTTGTTCGTATCAAATAAATGAAAGATTATACCTGAAGGAGCATTAATGTACTTTAGCCAAGTGGCTTATTTGTTAATTTCTTATATTTGCTATAATACTAGAGGCATGGATCCAAGCAGAGCAAGAAGTATTTACCATGTCACAGACTCTTCCTTGGTCAGTCAATATGTTATCTAAAGCAATTCTATTATTTGAATCCACCTTAGCAAAAGTGCCTAGGAATTTTGCTGTGCAAGCATTAATGGTCTGATATTCCTCTAATAACACCTATTTTTTTAAAGATTTTTTTTTTTTTTTTTAGTTTATTTATTTGACAGAGAGAAATCACAAGTAGGTGGAGAGGCAGGCAGGCTCCCCGCTGAGCAGAGAGCCCGATGCGGGGCTCGATCCCAGGACCCTGAGATCACGACCTGAGCCAAAGGCAGAGGCTTAACCCACTGAGCCACCCAGGCGCTCCATAACCCTTTTTTCTTACATTTTTGGTTACATATATTTTGATTGCTTCTTTAACAATAACTTTTAATAACATCTATTATAAAGACAATAAAAAAAACCTCTGTTAGAAATATTTCTGCCTCAATTTTCTTCCTATATAAACATGTATAAGGCATATATAGGCATAATCTTGCAAGACATATGAGAATATTCCATAGTCTCATCATAGTAGTATACTGCAAGTTTTATATTACTTTAATTATCAGTTTTACTGATTATCCTACTGATTATACTAATTACTACTTACTTTAATTATCAGTTTTTCAAACGTATTCATATGATTCATTTCCCTTCAGTAACTGATCATCCTATAGTCAAAGAGCCTATCGACTATTTACACTCTTCCTTTTCAATTACTACTTCTAATATTGACCTAAAAATACTTGTTAAAATTTCCACTTGGCTAAAAATATTTGTTACCATTCACTTCTAGATATAAGCATGATTTCTATTCGTATTATTGCATATTCCTATCATTTTGTTTTATATTCCATTTTTATCTCAATTTTCTCTCTTTTTTAAAATAAATACATTTTAAAGTGACAAAAGAAGGTACCCTTCAAATACACCCAAGTCAAAAATCTGTAATTTCTCTCTTGTTTGAGTAAGCATTCCAAATTGTAATTAAAATAGCACACATAACCTTTATTGACTTTTAAGTACATTTTCACATTTTGCTTATGTTTTGGCTTTACTTTCAAGTTTTCAAAAATATATTTACAACATTATAATAAGGAACAGACGTTCTCTTTAGAGAAAAACCCAAGTTGTCAACTATATTTAAGATAAACCAAAGGGAAAACTTGTAATTGTAGCAAAGTACCAAAGCATTTTCTGGTACCATAGCAATAGCTTTTAATATTAATATTAATTAATAGCTGTTAATGGCTCATAGTCTGTGTATTTACTGGTGTTTTTGTCAGATGTTTGCAGTTCTTAAAAGTAACATTTTCCTGTAACAGCCTATGAATGTTATTCAATGGTAAATTGCAATTAATGATTTTCCAGTGATCACACAAAAAAATCACTCAGACTGTTTTCCCTCATAATAGTAGGACACAGTAATTGACATTGTTTGTCATTTATTACATAATGTAAAACTTACAACTTACAAGCAATAAGAGGTTTATTTATTTAGATTATTAGCTTATACATACTTTCTCATAATTTAGTCTTAAGAATTATTTATTGATCGATTTTTTTCATCTGAGACCTGGTTTTAGTTCATTTTTACCCTTTTTTTTTAAGTAAGTTTTTAATTTTAATTCCAGCACAGTTAACATACAGTGTTATATTAGTTTTGGGTATGCAATAAAGTGATTCAGTAATTCTATATATTACTCAGTGCTCATCATCGTAAGTATACTCTTGATCCCCTCTAGTTACTTCACGCATCCCCCCACTCCCTTCCCCTCTGGTATGCTTTATTTTAAACAAATACCCTCAGTTAAAGTTACTGTTATTTTTTTCAATAAGAACATTTTTTACTTGAAGCATACTTCAGCATACATGGTTCTAACAGATATATATAAATATGAAACATTCCATCCAAGAAAAATAGAATACATGTTTTCTTCAAGTACACACAGAAGAATTTCCTGGTTAAAATCACATAAAAAGAGACATGACAAATATTGCAAATTTAAGAAGACTGAAATCATACCAAGTATATTTTCTAACCACAGTGGTACAGAACTAAAGATCAACAATAAAACAAAGCTGGAAAACCTACAGAGTAAATATTTAATATGTAAATATTAAACAACACGCTACTGCACAAGCAGCGGGCCAAATAAATCAAACAGCAAATCAAAATATGCCTCAAAACAAAAGAAAAAGAAAACACAATATTCCAAAACCTATGGGATGCAGCAAAAGCAGATGCTAGAGTGACATTTTTAAGATTAGGGTTGGTTTTTTTTTTCATTTTTATGTTTCCAATTGTCCATGCAAAATGGATTGTATTTCTCAATTAATTCAATACTTTGGAGGAGGTTTCCATTTTTTATGGAACATCGCTTTTCATCTTGACCGCTGAAGGCAAAGAGATTTCGCCTAAAAATGTGTAACTGAAACTCTCTTCTCAATATTGCAAAATAAAGTTGAAGTTTTCTGGTTCTGCATGGAAGGAACTTGGAAGCTGCTGCTCCATCCTCATAAGTACAAACCAGACTGAACTGAAACATCAACGACTCTTCTTGGGGAGGGCTCACGGCAAACTGCTGCTCCTGAGATTAGAGAGAAAAGCAGGCAAAGGCAGGGAGCTGCATCTTACCGGAGCAGAGACTCAAAAGTGGAAAACAGCTCAGTGGAAACCAGTGCAAAGGTAGGAAAATCTGGACTGGAATTGATGAATTGCTGGAGGCCCAAGTGTAGACAAGTCCGACAGCTACCAACTCCAGGGGCCCCAACTACAAGGGAGCCCCCACAATATTTACCTGGAGTTAGGTCTCACATACCTATAATCCCAACCATCATGTTCCTTGGCATTCACCCAAGGAATTAAGAATTTATCTTCACACAAAGCTCTTCTCCTGAATGTTTATAGCCGCTTTATTCATATTTGCCCAAACTTGGAAGCAACCATGATGTTCCTTCAGTAGGTGATGGATGAACGGTGATGCATCCAGACAATGGAATATTCTTCATGCTTAAGAAGAAATGAACTACCAAGTCATGAAAAGATAGGGAGGAGTGATGAATTCTTATTGCTTAGTTGAAAGAGGCCAATTTAAGAAGGCTACATACTGCATGATTCCAACTGTATAACATTCTGAAAAAGGCAAAACCATGGAGACAGTAAAAAGAAGAGTGGTTGTCAGGATTGGGGGTGGGGGCAGAAGAGGTATGAATAAGCAGGGCACAAAGGATTTTTAGGTCAGTGAAAATACTCTGTATACCATAACGATGAAGACATGTCATTATTTATTTGTCCAAACCCATAGCCTGTACAACATCAGATAAACCCTACTATAAACTATAGATTTGGGATATAAACCCTAATATAAACATATGGATGATCATATGGCAATGTAGACTCATCAGCTGTAACAAATGTACCACTCGGCTGGGGAATGTTGATAGCGATGCCTGTGTGGGGTGAGGCGGTATATGGGAAAGCTGTGTATAGTTCCCTCAGTTTTGCTGTGAATCAAAAGCTGCTCTAAAAAGATAAAGTTTCAATAAAAAATAAAATAAAATTGAGTATTCTTTCTTGCCTATTCTTCAGGTAGTTGGTCCAGTGCATTTTTATTTGAGTTAACACGCTAATGAGGCAAACATGGCCTTGAGGCCAGGGCAGAGGTCCCAACTGCAGGTGTAAGTGTCAGTGCTCTCTCTCACACACACACTTGCACACACATGCAAACACAGTCTTTTTGTTAAGAATGGCTTACAGAAAACAAACCAGGCAACCTTCGGATCTCAGTGAGACTAACGAGGATCTCATAAAAATGTGATAACTTTAAAACGTTGTTTCAAAATATTTTGAATGAAATGTGATATTTTTGTGAATTCTATGTTCTATTTGGTTCTCTAAAAATATTACTTTGATCACAATAATAAAAAACTCTCTTTCATTAAATAGTTTGGATGAAGATTCTCAGCTGGCATAAGACTGTATAAAGATAATATTTTTCATGGTCTATGACATCACATCAACATTAAGCTGCTGCTTTATTCACTTTGTGAATGCTCTGTTGACTGTGCACACTGAGGGGGGTTTGAAATGATTCATTTCATCTTTTGTTTTTTTTTTATTTCTTATTTTGTGTGTGTCTTAATTCTCATAATTTTTTATTATCATCTTTCTTACCTATAATTTTTTTATGAGCCAGGGGTCTCCAAATATATGTTATATATATACAAACATATTCACAGCAAAATAAGGAATCCTCATAACAACACAATCCTCATTTCTGCAGCTAATCACATAGCTGTAGCTGGTCTTTATAATGGCATTCTTCCATTACCCATTCTATATTCTCTTTACTCCAAGCAAACACCCAAGCTGGTTGTGCTTCTTTGCCTGGTGAGGTGATTCAGACCTTCATTCCTGAAGGGTCTGGGCCATTGTAGTCCTTCATGATTCCATTGCAAAGCAGCTGTTCAATTTCCTCTTAGTAATCAGGGTCAGTAACCTCCGTAAGTACACTAACTCCCTTCTTTGCCTATAGATACAAAGGCCTGAAGGTTCCAGGAAGGCTGGGAGGCAGTCTTAACTTCCAGTTTGGTGGAATCATTGTGGCCTGTCCTAGTGGAAGCACTCCTTCCTTGGGTTCTAAGTTGTCTAGACCAGCAGAGCATAAGGTTTCAGAAACCGAACTCCAGGTGTAATAATGAGTGGTGTCATTCCCACTTCTATTCCTTGAGTTGTGGACTTGTGAATCCTGGCTGTGGGAAAAACAGTACCATATATTGGTAGCTGATTTAGAGCATAGTCAGCCTCCCAGAGCACACTGACCTAGTCCTGAAAGATACTGCTACCTAACTGGCATTGTAACTGAGTCTTCAAAAAGCTATTCCAGCATTCTGTCAAATCAGCTGCTACAGGCTGATGGGGAACATGGTAAGATCAGTGGAGTCCGTGGGCAGGGGTCCTCTGATGCACTTTGTTGTTGTGAAGTGGTTCATGGATTGGAAGCGATGCCGTGAGAATACTACGACAGTGGGTAGGGCATTCTGTAAGCCCATGGATGGTAGTTTTAGAAGAAACATTCCATGTAACGAAGGCAAATCTGTATCCACAGAATTGTTTTCTCTAATAAGAACAAAACCTTGCCCTTTCTATGATGATTAGCAGTCCAGTGTTACCAGCTTATCACCAAGTAGCAGTCTGATGGTGGTGGTATGGTGCCATGGGGGCTCAGGGTTGGTCTCTGTTGCTGTCAGATTGGGCACTTACTTGGCAGTGGCTATAGACAGTTTTGGCTCAGTGAACAGAAGCCCATGTTGTTGAATCCATGCATAACCCCCCAAATCTGATTATTTCCTTTTCATCAATGCCAGTCCCTGTTGAAAATTCTGAGGCTCCCTTTTCGAAAGGATGAGTGAAAGATAAACTATAAATTTTTGGCCGTGTAGCTGGATCCTTCTGCAGGGGGACCTGTTGTCCCCTTCATTCAAGGTGTCCTGGGTCTGGAAACTGGCTGAAATCTGATAATTATTTGAGAGGTTTTAATTCTCCTTTTCTGTCTCCTGAGACAAGGACTTAAGGAAGGGAAGGAGGAAGGAAAGAAGAAGAAAGGAAGGAATGAAGGAAGGGAAGGGGAACAGGAAGGGAAGGGAATAAGGGAAGGAAGGAAGGAAGGAAGGAAAGAAGGAGAGAAGGAAGGGAGGAAGGAAGGAAGGAAAGAAGGAAAGAAGGAGAGGAAGGGAGAAAACCAAACAGACTCAGTGCAATTGGTATGCTTAGACCACTCTAGTAAACAAGTGAGATCTGGTACAGACCAAGCATGTAGCCCCTGACTGGCCTATTAAAATGTGGCTAGAATTCGTCAGAGAATACCTCATTTCAAGATAACAGTATTTTTCTGAATGTACATACATGCATCCGCGTTATTTTTGCAAAGAGTGAAATGCTACAATAATTAAATCATGATCGTGACACCCGTTAACCAACGTAATAAGAAGTTTCGAGTAGATAAGAAATCATAGAAATAGTAAAAGACCTAATGCATTAACTAGGCAATTTTAGGAACACATTATGTCCTTTTTAAGGTAATAAATTTTTGTGGCAATATAAATGACATAAAACACAAAATTGTAAATACTGCCTAATAGTTTTATAATTATAATTATAAAAATTGTATAATAGTCTAAATCTTTATAGAATTGTTTGTATTTTAACTTTCTAACATTAAACAAGCAGTGTTTAATTTTTTAACAATAGTATTTAATTTTTAGTTGTTTCATGTAATTTAGGTCATGATGATTTCAAGAAAAAAACTTAAATTGGGGAGTCTGTGTGACAGTCTGTTAAGCGGTTGACTCTTGATTTCAGCTCAGGTCATGATCTCAGGGTCATGAGATCAAGCGCTGTGTCAGGCCCTGCATTGGTCATGGAGCCTGCTTAGGATTCTTTCTCTCCCTCTCCCTCTGCCGCCCCCCCCCTTAAAAAACAAAACAAAACACCTACACCTATTTGGTTATTCTTCTCACAATGATAAATTAAAAACACCATGTCAACATCGACATACATAGTCAGTAGGATAAAAACTCCAAGGTCATTTACATGAAGCCTTTGGTAAATCAATTTCGATCCTGACATGGTAAAGAACATAATGTTTGAGGAAACAAAAGAAGTACAAGAGAAAAGTATTTACCCATAGCATATTTTGTTTTCCTCATAAAAAGTTCAGAACAGTATAATTTTAAGAATGATTCAAGAGGAAAATTCTTCATAATTTTCTGCCTGTGGAGGCTAACATTTTAAATAAAAAGCTGGTCAAAATGATTGCTGTAGTCTGCCAACCATTTTAAACATTTTAAGTCAATGTAGTCTTGAAAAAATTCCTTTCGGAAAACATGCTACTGAAAAACATTTCTCTCAATTATATACCACAGTGCACAAAAAATCTTAATGCTATTATTAAATATACTGTTTGAAAGTAACTGCATATTTAATATTTCAGTATTAGTATATGACTCACTCATAGCAATTAAAATTTTTTAAAAAATTGTTTTTTGAAGGAAAAATGAAATCTTTAGGAAACATGTTTCTATCTGTTTAGTAATGAAATTGAATAATAATGTATTCTTTTACATAAAAATCAGCATTTCTCCTCATATACCAGAAACTCATTCTGTATGTTGATTTGTTTAAGTTCACACTTTGGCCATATTTGATTAAGTAACTTAACCATTTAACATTGAGTGTAACATCTGTATTTAGTACTCCTTGTGATACTTTCAATTAACCAAAGTATCAACCAGAATATGCTATTGATTGCTAGTGACAAGAACTCTAATATGAAATCCCAGAACCAGAGTGTAATACTTCCCATGTTATCAGAAATGGGAATTCATGGAATTATGATCAATTTTGAGCCACTGAAAAATGAACACTTTCAGAGTGTAAAAAGTGGCTCTCATGAAAAAAAAAAGTACAGATATTGTAAGAGTTAATATGAAGGAATCACACATGTGTATATGAAAGGATATATGAGAAAGAAATTCACTGCAACTTAACTACAACAAAGAGATTTTGAAAAAGTCATATGGAAGAACTTTTTGATATATTATACCTTAAAGCCTTCACCAAAGAAGATGGTGGAGCCTCGTTTTTGGAATTCTAAATGAAAAAGTAGACCGGATTTTATCTTTCAGACTTAAAACGCATGTCATGTCAGGAACCGAACAGACGACCTTTCTGTTCTATGATTCCATTATTTGAAAGGTTTGTGAAATCCCAGCCCTTAGGCTTCTTTCTGGTGCTTGTCTCCTGTTAAGTCCCACAGGTATATTTTCTTCTCAGGCACCAGCCCACTTAAAGCAAAGCAGTCATGGGAGTTGCCAACTCATCAAAAGCAGGGTCTAGTCCAGCATTAACCTAATTATATGCTGCAACCACTTTCTTATGCATCTGGGAGTAACTCCTTGGCTTCCCGCCAGTATCTCTGGGATTTGGTTTTCAAGTGGCATGGCCAGTTACTCTAAAATGTTTACCTCCTGAATGCCGGAGATGGAATGTCATCATCACAAAGGAGCAAATTCACAACTGAATCCAAAGCTTCTGCTCATGGGAGCCAGCAAGGCTTTGTCAGTGGCCAGAGAGCCCCAGTCCTTGGTTTCCTCAGACTCATATTTTCTCAGTAATGATGCAGTATCTTGTACATTATGATGCACTCTGAGATGATGAAGTCATTATGCGCCTTGCTTTTTCTTTCAGAGTATTGGTAAGCATTTTTTAAGGAAAATTTTATACAAACCTTTGAAATGTCTGGCAAAAAAATTAGGCAAACATCTGGAAAAGAAACAGCATCGTTATTTCCATCCAAAATGTGTTTTTGCTTCATGACTATATATATATATATATATATATATATTTTTTTTTTCCCGCAAAAGACAATACACAAGTTCCTCTCAACCATGTGCTTTTTTTTTGAGCAAAAGTGTCTGGATAGTCCAGGGGTTGTCTTCTGGAGCTTAAAAAAAGAAGTCTGAATTTCTATTCCATCCCTACATTTCAGAGGGCTACAGTGTGGCCCATAGAGCTGTCCCATATATTAAATCAATACCATTTACTGATGGAAGGAAAATATAATCTGCACCCAATAAGCAGAAGCATAAATTCAGCACCACAAGGAGGTCAGTCAATAAGTGCTTTTCTTCTCCATCCATTGCTGCTGAGTTTGGCTGGTTTTCCCTTATGGTGGTTTGTAGTCTCTGTCTTCTGATATGTTCTCCTTGGTGGAGGCTTTATGAGGTGGTTTCCTGAGCTGTTAGAAGAGACTTTCCACACTCATTGAGTGACTGCCTTGATTGATCTTAACAGCACCTTCGAAAATTCTGGTGGAAATCTTTTCTTAGTTGAGGTTTTTAGATATTGGCTATATAACTGAATAAGGAGTTCCATATTTCAAAGTAGTGTGTTTGGAAGGGTGCCCAGAGTAAAGAAAACATTAATAGGCATAAAAAGCTAGCATATGGATGCTATAAGAAGTATAATGGAAAATGTCCAAATAAAGTAGTGGAACCTTCCAATCAAAGGGTGTGAGGGGCAGTAAGGAAAATATGTTCTCTCTTATGTTTCTGCCAAAATGTGAGGACAATACAACCTATAGAGTAAATTCAGCAGATGCTGGAAACTGCAAAAAAGAACACCAGTCACAGCTAGCTTAGTTTAAAATAACATACTATTATGTTTGTATTCAAATGCATTTGTATTCTATGTTAATTGATATATTTTTGTCTTATTTAGCCTATGAAGACCATCTTAAATTAATTTAATTAGCTTGTACCCAATTGTTCATACAGAAAAAATGAAACACTAAGAATTATTTCCTTAGAAAAGCAAATTTTAAAAAGATCTGTAATACTGTAGTCTCCCTTATCCATGGGGGATGCATTGCAAGCCCCCTAGTGGATTCCAACCATGGATAGTACCAAACCCTATACATACAACCTTTCCCCCTATAAATACATATGTATGATACAATTTAATTTATAAATTAAACACAATAAGAGATTAATGACAATGATAACAACATGAGACCATTATAACAGTATGCTGTGATAAAAGTTGTGTGAATGTGTGTCTCTCTCTCTCAAAATATCATTGTACAGTACTTACCCTTCCTTTCCTTGTGATGAAGTGAGACGATAAGATCCTCACGTGACAAGTCGAAGTGAGGTGACTGGTGTCGGCACTGTGAGGTAGTGCTAGTAGCTATTGACCTGCTGACCATATGTCAGAAGCAGGAGCAATCAGACCGCGGTTGACCACAGGTAACTGAGTCCACGGATAAGGGGGGACTCCTGTGAATCCGGAACCTAGTCAGCTGGTAATTGTCTTTAAGCTCCTGTTATGCACTAGTTATATGGGAGCCACTCAAGTGAGGAATAAGGCGTAACTGCTTCTTTTCAGGAGTTTAAAAGCTAGTTAAAAATGATGGCTGGAAACATTTTCTTTGTCCACACTGAGGCAGTTATTTCAAGGTTTTTGAATATAAAGAGTTTTTGTTACCAAATTCTCAGGAACGCTTCTTATTTGGAGTCCTGAATGCAGATGTTAAATCACTTTTTTTTTTAAAGATTTTATTTATTTGACAGAGATCACAAGTAGGCAGAGAGGTAGGCAGAGAGAGAGAGGACGGGAAGCAGGCTCCCCGCTGAGCAGAGAGCCCAACGCGGGGCTCGATCCCGGGACCCTGAGATTATGACCTGAGCCGAAGGCAGAGACTTTAACCCACTGAGCCACCCAGGCGCCCCTGTTAAATCTCTTTTATTTGATGCGCGGAGCTTGAGATAGAATTGTCATGTGTTGTATAAGATTTAAAGACTTTTTTTTTCGGGTAGGGCATAACACCCAAAGTCTCAGAGAGATGGGAGACAGACCCATTTATTACTTACAGGGCCATCTAGAGAAGGTCTCTGGGTAGGGCCAAGAGGGACAGAGCAGGGACAGGGCAAGAGCAAGCTGGATGTGTACGAGGCAGTTCGAGCATGGCAAGTGGGATGGGATTAGCAGGGGTTCTCAAGTTCCCTGCAGATTGGCTAAATTGAATATTTTGGCAGGCTCGAAGGCATAGGGACAGTCTCAGCTGTGTGTTACCTGGCCCTGGGGTGATTAGGGTTGACTCATAGTGGCTTGGAGTGTGAGTACTCAATAAGCAAAGTAGTTGGGTATGTACTTAATTAGCTGCCCAAGAAAAGGAACTTACTGAACTCTAGTCAAGGACTCCAAACTGGGTCAACACCGCACAATTAAAAAAGGAAAACTGTATGGAGTGCCTGGGTAGCTCAGTCAGTTAAGCGGCCGATAATTGGTTTTGGCTCAGGTCATGATCTCAGGGTCCTGGGATCGAGCCCAGTGTCAGGTTCCCTGCTCATTGGAAGTCTGCTTTAGGATTCTCTCTGTCCCTCTGCCCCCTCACTCACTCTCTCTCTCTCCCTAAAGTACATAAATGAATCTTTTTTTTAAAAAAAGGAAAGTATATTATGTAGTCATATAAATTCAAAGTATAAAAATATTATCTATAATGTATTCAGACATTTATCATTCATACTTGTAATACATATTTAACAAACACACATTGATCCCATGATAGACATTGAGAAAACAAAGATGAATAAGTCTTCTCGTTCATTCAGTGAGGAAAAAAACAATGATAATGTAGTTAAAAATGTAAGAGAGTCATAACCTAAGGTAACATTGGAACACAAATATGGGTGTCACTTTTATGGCCCAGACCACTCAGAAAAAGCTGGTACCCACAGGATGCATCATGAAGAAAGATACAGAAGAAAGACATAATTTAATAAGCAGAAATCTTACCAAAAAGCCTAGTACAAATAAACTTCATCAGTAAGTATAAAAAGACCCAGGAAGATTGAGACTTGGTTTATGTCACAGATGCAGCAAGCAGCCTAGCATATCTTCCACACTTCGTATTCATCTGTATTTTCCCTTGCAGGTCAACATCAATGTTGTTGAATCACAAACTGCACATATTTGACCATCTGGATGTGATATATGAGCGTTATAATAACCTGGTCAGAAGGATCTATTATAGTAAAGAATAGGCCTGGAATTCCACTCTTTCTGAATGAATGTGTAATCTCTTCTATTGGACCATTGGGCATCTGGGTCCTCAGCTTAGACCCGAATTTTATGGCGGCTGTCATCGGGGTTGAGCTTTGTCCAAGAGCACTGAAGCAAAGGCAAAGAGTAAGATAAAGTTGCGATCTTGTGCAGAGACATAAATGAGTTCTCAAAAGGTTCAATGTTAAAACCAAGGAAAAGGCAGGAACCAAATCCAAGGGTTAGTGACACTTAGGAGGAGTGAGGTAGATCCTGGAATGCAGCCTAGAAATACACCTTGAACAAGGGTTAGAGAGGAAATTTGTAGTGAATGTTGCTGACCTAATCTGTGGGTAAGGAGGGAGCCCTTCAGGTCTCAATGTGTTAATGCTGGAGTCTTTACTTACAAAAAAATCAAGGCTTTCTGTTTGTATTTTATGACATTTAAATAGCTCTATACCGGAGGAAAAATATTGGAATACTCAATTTTTACGTAGTCATAAACTATATTATACTTTTTCATTTTAACAGAATTGACTATATGGTATTGATCCAGAACCCATATAGAGTTAAACCTTGATAATTTAAAAGAATTACTGATATTTAGAGTCTAATAACGTTTATTAGGTGTAGCTTTAGAGCTCCCACTATCGGAAACTGTATTCGTAATACAGTTTTGAATGCTTATAATCCCATCGCTTATAATGTCATTTGAGATATGACAAATCAATATAGCCAAAAAATGTACAAAGTGTTTCAGACGTGCACACCATTTATTTGAAATACTTGGTCCCTTGGTTATGATTGTTTTGCATGCTACTGAAGATATAGACTGTGATTTTGCAGGCTATACGCATAGACCACATGCATAATCTTCATTCCTGAACCAACCTCTGAAACTTCAGTAATAGGCCTCAAAACTCAGCTTGTCCAATTTGAACTGACTTCACTACTATTCTCCTGTTCAGATTACCCCTTATTGCCTAAATTAGGTCTTTTTACACTTGGCTTATCTAAATTGTGATCAAAATGAGATACCGTTATTGAATTGGGTTGTATGGTCTTAAAGCGTACACAAATCGATTTTACTCTTCTACTGATCTCTTCCACTCCAGCTTCACTACCATTTTCATGGCATTGACTTGTAGACAGTTGTCCTTGGAATGTTGACAAATTACTTAATAGTTTTTCCATTGAAGATGCTTCTGCATCTCCCATATTGTTCATATATAGGTAGTATAACTTCAGTGGATTTTACTTCATTATCCTATTAGATAACCTGTCTTATATCTGTCAAGCTTGGTCTATTACATCTATTATGGTAACTGACACATTTGAACTCATTTCTACCATTTCTATTTTATAGTGTCACTTTTCCATTTCTATTTTTCTTATATCAATTTTTTGGCATACTGATTGTTTTTTCCTTTTAATCATTTGCCTTTGGATAGAAATATTTTAAAATTTTCTCATATATAATTAACTTAACAACTTTATAAAGTTATTTAGTATCTCAATCCCCTACCAAAAAAATACAAGACACTTAGAGTACTTTAATTCTGATCTCCCCTTTACTGATTAATATGCTATTGCTATATAGAATTTTATTTATATTTTTTGTTAAATATACAGTTAGACTACACTATTATTACCTTACATAGACAACACATATTTCAATTTACTTACATATTTATTTGTTTCTTTGCTTATTATTCTCTCTTGAATCTTAGATCTCTTTTCCTTAAGTATACCTGTAAAGTATACCTGTATACCTATAAATTCTTTTTTTGAAGATATATTGAACATTTATTCATTTTGGGTTCTATTTTCATTTTGTCTTCCTATTTTATCCCATGGTTGTTCTTATTGATTGCTTTTATTTGTCCCTAAAAAACTTTCTTCAGTTTTTTTTTTTTATTAGTCCAACAATGAATTAAAAGTATGTATGTATTCAGTGATTCGGAATCTCATGGTTTCATTTCCAGAAGGTTATTCAGATATTCAGACCATGTGCTTCAGGGGAATGGACGTCAGAGAGGGTTTTGATTTGGACGACTGTATAAGAAATGTGAGAAAAACGAGATGTGAAGTAAGACCTAAGAAAGGGGAGCTCCATAGAAGACTGAGAGCATTTTAAGAGCTAAGTGTCTCAAAAGGGATGGGAATTTAGAAATAAAATCTTATGAATATTTTTATAATATAATAGGGATTGTGAGTCAAGGTCATAGATAATGACATCTCAACACTCACTATTACTAACATTTGATTAATAACCAAGCGAATATAATGTTTTTTAAAATTTTTTATTTATTTCTTATTTCTTATAAACATATAATGTATTTTTATCCCAGGGGTACAGGTCTGTGAATCGCCAGGTTTACACACTTCACAGCACTCATGATAGCACATAACCTCCCCAATGTCCATAATCCCACTCCCCCTCTCCCAACCCCCCTCCCCCCAGCAACCCTCAGTTTGATTTGTGAGATTAAGAGTCCCTTATGGTTTGTCTCCCTCCCAATCCCATCTTGTTTCATTTATTCTTCTCCTACCCCCCTAACCCCCCATGTTGCATCTCCACATCCTCATATCAGGGAGATCATATGATAGTTGTCTTTCTCCGATTGACTTATTTCACTAAGCATGATAACCTCTAGTTCCATCCACGTCGTCGCAAATGGCAAGATTTCATTTCTTTTGATGGCTGCGTAGTATTCTATTGTGTATATATACCACATCTTCTTTATCCATTCATCTGTTGATGGACATCTAGGTTCATTCCATAGTTTGGCTATTGTAGACATTGCTGCTATAAACATTCAGGTGCACGTGCCCCTTCGGATCACTATGTTTGTATCTTTAGGGTAAATACCCAGTAGTGCAATTGCTGGGTCATAGGGTAGTTCTATTTTCAACATTTTGAGGAACCTCCATGCTGTTTTCCAGAGTGGTTGCACCAGCTTGCATTCCCACCAACAGTGTAGAAGGGTTCCCCCTTCTCCGCATCCTCGCCAGCATCTGTAGTTTCCTGACTTGTTAATTTTAGCCATTCTGACTGGTGTGAGGTGATATCTCATTGTGGTTTTGATTTGTATTTCCCTGATGCCGAGTGATGTGGAGCATTTTTCATGTGTCTGTTGGCCATCTGGATGTCTTCTTTGTAGAAATGTCTGTTCATGTCCTCTGCCCATTTCTTGATTGGATTGTTTGTTTTTTGGGTGTTGAGTTTGCTAAGTTCCTTATAGATTTTAGACACTAGCCCTTTATCTGATATGTTATTTGCAAATATCTTTTCCCATTCTTTCAGTTGTCTTTTGGTTTTGTTAACTATTTCCTTTGCTGTGCAAAAGCTTTTGATCTTGATGAAATCCCAATAGTTCATTTTTGCCCTTGCTTCCGTTGGTTTTGGCGATGTTCCTAGGAAGATGTTGCTGTGGCTGAGGTTGAAGAGGTTGCTGCCTGTGTTCTCCTCAAGGATTTTGATGGATTCCTTTCTCACATTGAGATCCTTCATCCATTTTGAGTCTATTTTCATGTGTGGTGTAAGGAAGTGGTCCACTTCATTTTTCTGCATGTGGCTGTCCAATTTTCCCAGCACCATTTATTGAAGAGGCTGTCTTTTTTCCATTGGACATGCTTTCCTGCTTTGTCGAAGATTAGTTGACCATAGAGTTGAGGGTCTATTTCTGGGCTCTCTATTCTGTTCCGTTGATCTATGTGTCTGTTTTTGTGCCAGTACCATGCTGTCTTGATGATGACAGCTTTGTAATAGAGCTTGAAGTCTGGAATTGTGATGCCACCAACTTTGGCTTTCTTTTTCAATATTCCTTTGGCTATTCGAGGTCTTTTCTGGTTCCATATAAATTTTAGGATTATTTGTTCCATTTCTTTGAAAAAAATGGATGGTATTTTGATAGGGATTGTATTAAATGTGTAGATTGCTTTAGGTAGCATAGACATTTTCACAATATTTATTCTTCCAATCCAGGAGCATGGAACATTTTTCCATTTCTTTGTGTCTTCCTCAATTTCTTTCATGAGTACCTGATAGTTTTCTGCATATAGATTCTTAGCCTCTTTGGTTAGGTTTATTCCTAGGTATCTTATAGTTTTGGGTGCAATTGTACATGGGATTGACTCCTTAATTTCTCTTTCTTCTGTCTTGTTGTTGGTGTACAGAAATGCAACTGATTTCTGTGCATTGATTTTATATCCTGACACTTTACTGAATTCCTGTACAAGTTCTAGCAGTTTTGGAGTGGAGTCTTTTGGGTTTTCCACATATAGTATCATATCATCTACAAAGAGTGATAGTTTGACTTCTTCTTTGCTGATTTGGATGCCTTTAATTTCTTTTTGTTGTCTGATTGCTGAGGCTAGGACTTCTAGTACTATGTTGAATAGCAGCGGTGATAATGGACATCCCTGCCGTGTCCTGACCTTAACGGAAAAGCTTTCAGTTTTTCTCCATTGAGAATGATATTTGCAGTGGGTTTTTCATATATGGCTTTGATAATATTGAGGTATGTGCCCTCTATCCCTATACTTTGAAGAGATTTGGTCAGGAAGGGATGCTGTACTTTGTCAAATGCTTTTTCAGCATCTATTGAGAGTATCATATGGTTCTTGTTCTTTCTTTTATTAATGTGTTGTAACACATTGATTGATTTGCGGATGTTGAACCAACCTTGCAGCCCTGGAATAAATCCCACTTGGTCGTGGTGAATAATCCTTTTAATGTACTGTTGAATCCTATTGACTAGTATTTTGGTGAGAATTTTTGCATCTGTGTTCATCAAGGATATTGATCTGTAGTTCTCTTTTTTGGTGGGATCCTTGTCTGGTTTTGGGATCAAGGTGATGCTTGCCTCATAAAATGAGTTTGGAAGTTTTCCTTCCATTTCTATTTTTTGGAATAGTTTCAGGAGAATAGGAATTAGTTCTTCTTTAAATGTTTGGTCAAATTCCCTGGGAAGCCGTCTGTCCCTGGGCTTTTGTTTGTTTGGAGATTTTTGATGACTGTTTCAATCTCCTTACTGGTTATGGGCCTGTTCAGGTTTTCTATTTCTTCCTGGTTCAGCTGTGGTAGTTTATATGACTCTAGGAATGCATCCATTTCTTCCAGATTGTCAAATTTGTTAGCGTAGAGTTGCTCATAGTAAGTTCTTATAATTGTCTGTATTTCCTTGTGTTAGTTGTGATCTCTCCTCTTTCATTCATGATTTTATTTATTTGGGTCCTTTCTCTTTTCTTTTTGATAAATCTGGCCAGGGGTTTATCAACCTTATTAATTCTTTCAAGGAACCAGCTCCTAGTTTCGTTGATTTGTTCTATTCTTTTTTTTGGTTTCTATTTCATTGATTTCTGCTCTGATCTTTATGATTGCTCTTCTCCTGCTGGGTTTAGGGTTTCTTTCTTGTTATTTCTCCAGCTACTTTAGGTGTAGGGTTAGGTTGTGTACTTGAGACCTTTCTTGTTTCTTGAGAAAGGCTTGTACCGCTATATATTATCCTCTCAGGACTGCCTTTGCTGAGTCCCACAGATTTTGAACCATTGTGTTTTCATTATCATTTGTTTCCATGAATTTTTTCAATTCTTCTTTAATTTCCTGGTTGACCCATTCATTCTTTAGAGGGATGCTGTTTAGTCTCCATGTATTTGGGTTCTTTCCAAATTTCCTCTTGTGATTGAGTTCTAGCTTCAGAGCATTGTGGTCTGAAAATATGCAGGGAATGATCCTAATCTTTTGATACTGGTTGAGACCTGATTTAGGACCCAGGATGTGATCTATTCTGGAGAATGTTCCATATGCACTAGAGAAGAATGTGTCTGTTGCTTTGGGATGAAATGTTCTGAATATATCTGTGATGTCCATCTGGTCCAGTGTGTCATTTAAGGGCTTTATTTCCTTGTTGATCTTTTGCTTGGATGATCTGTCCATTTCAGTGAGGGGAGTCTTAAATCCCCTACTATTATTGTATTATTATTGATGTGTTTCTTTGATTTTGTTATTAATTGGTTTATATAGTTGGCTGCTCCCACATTAGGGAAATAGAGATTTAAAATTGTTAGATCTTCTTGTTGGACAGACCCTTTGAGTAGGATATAGTGTCCTTCCTCATCTCTTATTATAGTCTTTGGCTTAAAATCTAATTGATCTGATATAAGGATTGCCACCCTAGCTTTCTTCTGATGCCCATTAGCATGGTAAATTGTTTTCCACCCCCTCACTTTAAATCTGGAGGTGTCTTCGGGTCTAAAATGAGTTTCTTGTAGGCAATACATATATGGGTTTTGGTTTTTTATCCATTCTGACACCCTGTGTCTTTTTTTTTTTTTTAAACATTTATTTGACAGAGACAGATCACAAGTAGATAGAGAGGCAGGCAGAGAGAGAGAGAGAGGGAAGCAGGCTCCCTGCTGAGTAGAGAGCCCTATGTGGGACTTGATCCCAGGACCCCGAGATCATGACCTGAGCCGAAGGCAGCGGCTTAACCCACTGAGCCACCCAGGCGCCCCACCCTGTGTCTTTTGATTGGGGCATTTAGCCCATTAACATTCAGGGTAATTATTGAGAGATATGAATTTAGTGCCATTGTATTGCCTGTAAGGTGACTGTTACTGTATATTGTCTCTATTCCTTTCTGATCTACTACTTTTAGGCTCTCTCTTTGCTTAGAGGACCCCTTTCAATATTTCCTGTAGAGCTGGTTTGGTGTTTGCAAATTCTTTCAGTTTTTGTTTGTCCTGGAAGCTTTTTATCTCTCCTTCTATTTTCAATGATAGCCTAGCTGGATATAGTATTCTTGGCTGCATGTTTTTCTCGTTTAGTGCTCTGAATATATCATGCCAGCTCTTTCTGGCCTGCCAGGTCCCTGTGGATAAGTCTGCTGCCAATCTAATATTTTTACCATTGTATGTTACAGACGACTTTTCCTGGGCTGCTTTCAGGATTTTCTCTTTGTCACTAAGACTTGTAAATTTTACTATTAGGTGACGGGGTGTGGACCTATTCTTGTTGATTTTGAGGGGGGTTCTCTGCACCTCCTGGATTTTGATGCTTGTTCCCTTTGCCATATTAGGGAAATTCTCTCCAATAATTCTCTCCAATAGACCTTCTGCTCCCCTCTCTCTTTATTCTTCTTCTGGGATCCCAATTATTCTAATGTTGTTTCGTCTTATGGTGTCACTTATCTCTCGAATTCTCCCCTCGTGGTCCAGTAGCTGTTTGTCTCTCTTTTGCTCAGCTTCTTTATTCTCTGTCATTTGGTTGTCTATATCACTAATTCTTTCTTCTGCCTCATTTATCCTAGCAGTAAGAGCCTCCATTTTTGATTGCACCTCACTAATAGCTTTTTGGATTTCAACTTGGTTAGATTTTAGTTCTTTTATTTCTCCAGAGAGGTATTTTATATCTCCAGAGAAGATTTCTCTAAAATCTTCCATGCCTTTTTTGAGCCCAGCTAGAACCTCCAGAATCATCATTCTGAACTCTAGATCTGACATATTACCAATGTCTGTATTGATTAGGTCCCTAGCCTTGGTACTGCCTCTTGTTCTTCTTTTTTTGTGGTGAATTTTTCCACCTTGTCATTTTGTCCAGATAAGAGTATATGAAGGAGGAAGTAAAATACTAAAAGGGTGGCAAAGACCCCAGAAAAATGCACTTTAACCAAGTCAGAAGAGACCCCAAATCATGGGGAGGGGGGTGGGGAGAAAGGGGATAAAAAGAGTTTCAGAATAAAAAAAAAATTAAAAAAAGAAAACAAATAAGGAAAAAATATAAAAAAGAAAGAATATATATATATATATTAGATAAACTCGTTAAAAAACGTTAATAAAGAAAAGGGTAAAAGTTTAAAAAAATTTAGCAGAGGAAGAAAAAAAATTTAAAAAAAAATTAAATTAACCGCAAGACTAAAGAATCATGGGGAGGAAAGCCATAAGTTCCATGCTTTGCTTTCTCCTCCTCTGGAATTCCACTTCTGTCCTTGGTATTGAACCTGTTTTCCTTGGTAGATGAACTTGGTCCTGGCTGGATTCCTTGTTGATCTTCTGGGGGAGGGGCCTGTTGTAGTGACTCTCAAATGTCTTTGCCCCAGGCAGAATTGCAGCACCCTCAGCAGGGGCCGGGCTAAGTAACCTGCTCTGTTTCGCTTTCGGGAGCTTTTATTCCCTGAACGCTTTCCGTAGAGTTCCTGAGGATGGGAATGAAAATGGCGGCCTCCTAGTCTCCGGCCCGGAGAAGCCGAGAGCCCGGGGCCCCACTCCTCAGTGTGCCCCCCGAGGACAGCACCCAATCACTCCCATATCCCCGGCCTCCAGCCACGCTCCGAGCTCACCCAGCCCACGACCAGTTCAAGGTAACCCCGAGCTGAGAGTTCAGTCCGCGGCTCTGTCTCTGTAGCCGGCTTCTCCGTTCTAACACCTGCGAGCTCTGCGACACTCCAACACCCCCAATCCTTCTGTGACCCTGCGGGACCTGGGGCCACGCTGATCCCGCATGGGCTTCACCCTGGTTTAGCCTCTGTAGCAATGTCCCTCAGTGGAACAGACTTTGAAAAGTCCTGATTTTGTGCTCCCTAGCTCCGCCGCTTGCCGGGAGCTGACCCCTCCCCCATGGTCTATCTTCCCATCGTTTTGGATTCACTTCTCCGCCAGTCCTACCTTTCAGAAAGTGGTTGATTTTCTGTTTCTAGAATTGCTGTTGTTCTTCTCTTTGATCTCCCATTGGATTTGTAGGTGTTTGCAATGTTTAGATAAGCTATCGAGCTGATCTCCTGCTACCTGATGTAGTTCAGCTACTTCTCTGCCATCTTCTTTCTCTATCCCAAGCTAATATAATGTTTTAAAAACAAATGGAGTTTCATAATTTTTGTTAACATAAGGCCACAACTGGTAGCTTTCTCACTTAGTAATTAATACCTTTAATTTTAAAGACCCTATTTGGAAAATAGACACAATAATAGTGACTTACTAAAGATAGAACAGCATTCTGGCCTTCCTGTCATATGTAGAGTGAAAGTGTGTTTGTGTCTTTGTGTTTAAAAATCCTTTTCCATCTGTCTTAAACTCCCTCTTCCAGATCTGTTACATCTGGTCATCAACTTTGACCCAGAGATGGGATTTAAAAGTCATTCCACCATCTGGTGTTCTTTCTAGCCTTGCTCTTGAGATGAGGTTTTGGAGAACTTCATATTGTAACAACGTGGGATTTTGAGGCTGCCAGTTTTCAGCTTAGCTCATCACTCAAAATGTTCCTCAGGACTCCTCTGTAGGCTCCTTTATACTAATCATGCAAATGAGTGTTCTCTCTGCTGTAATTCAAATGGCTTAAAGGAAGATACATCCTTTTACTTGCCTTTTTCACTCCCTCAGTCTCCAAGAGGATTCAGCCTGGTGTTTTGCAAAGGCACATGGAATGAATAAATCAATTAATCAATAACTTGATTCTCCCTTTCTGGAAATACTTCTTCTACCCCTTCTTTTAGCTATGTTTCTTACCCTCTGACTCACAAATTAAGTATCAACTACTATCCAATAGCAGGGGTTCGAGCTCTTACCTACTGAAAGATTAGCATTTGAAGTGTGTCATCTCTTAGCTGTGGCAGTGTGAATGCAAATATGATGTTCTTCTCCTTATACATAGGGTGGGTGCTATGCAAATGCAGGTGCATTACATTTTACTTAATTCTACTTTTACAACCTATAGGAGATTTATGTAACTATTAGTTCCCTTTAAGTTAGAAAGATGATACTCCTTCCAGAAGTATAAAATGTACAGGAAATCCAGAGACATCAAGATAATTAATTAGTTCTAAAATCACTCACTTGCTACAAAAAATATTATTTCTACTTTAAAATTAGAAACAACAACAACAACAACACAATTGGGTTTTGAGGAGGTTTTGTGGTCAAAAACACTTAATTCAGTGACCTCAAAACAGCATTCTGTAAACTTGCTACTGTTTGTCAGAATACAAATATCATCGACTGGAGAAGCAAAAAAAGAAAAAGAAACCAGAAAACAAAAACAAAAAACCCAACCAAAAACAAACAAAAAACCCCATATGACAAGATAATTTAGCTGGGTTAAGAAAACTTCTATTCAGTTTCAAATATTTATAATTAATATAATTTTATTTTATCTATTTACAGTAAATATAACTGTTTCACTTAAATAACATTAGGCTTTTATAAACGTGAAAGAAAAGTCTAATCTCTATTATCTCCACTTGAATTACTATTGTCACTTATAAATATAATGTTTCCAGTACATCTGTTTTATAATCCACCTCCTCCTCCTTTATAAATCCCCTTTAGCCAGGATGACTGGCTAAAGAATTTAAAAGTCATGATGTCTCTAAACCGGCTGCCATGCTTAAAGAGCCCTTCCTGGAAAGAGTGTAGTGAACATGCATGGAGAATGCCATTCTTGAAAGAAGATTGGAGGCACCCAAGAATGTTTTTTATCAGCAATTTAGTTGTCATGTCTCCTCAGATTTAACGCTAATCTAAAAAAGAACTTCCTCTTGATTTCTACTTATGATATAAACATATACATAAAACCAAGGTTTGAGGGAAATCAGGGCTGCCACAATGTGAATTATTCCATTGGAAAAGATTATTCTGCATTTTTTTTTAAAGATTTTATTTATTTATTTGACAGAGAGAGACCACAAGTAGATAGAGAGGCAGGCAGAGAGAGAGAGAGAGGGAAGCAGGCTCGCCGCTGAGCAGAGAGCCCGATGTGGGACTCGATCCCAGGACCCTGAGATCATGACCTGAGCCGAAGGCAGTGGATTAACCCACTGAGCCACCCAGGTGCCCTCATCTGCATTTTTAATTGATATGCATGTTTGACTCATATTGTACTCACTTGTACTGTTCTTATAAAATGGACAGCTAAGGTTTTATAAAGAAAATGATGTGTGCGCTCTTTCTAAACATTGACCAATATCCTCCCTTCATTTGTATTTTCTCTCCCCTAAGACTATGTTAGGTATATTCGGAAATGTAGAATCTATAATACAGGTAGCAAAATTCATTTTAAAAGTAAACTTATCAAAAATCTTCATTTCTCTGACTACAGTAAAGGATTTAACTGATAAAATCATGCAATTTTCATTCAAATGGAACGTTATATATTCAATTATTTCTTATTCTTCTTATGTAAGATAATTGAAAACAATATAATTTAAATAAGAAAAGAAGTCATAAAAAAGTCAAAGCTAGATAACTTAATCCCCTCCCTTAAAAACCTAGATGTATTCTAAACTGTCAATCAGGATGAGAATGGAGCATTAGGAGGGCAGATGTAGCTGGTAAATGCAGTGATATAGGCCTGTAAGTGACAAGTTTTGTAAGATAAATCACAAAATTTGAGCGTGAATCTCTTTTCAGCAGATAGAATTTTTCCAATGAACAGTTATTATTCAGTAAAGATAAAGTTGACAGAAGGTTACTGATGAGGCTCATGTTACATTGTTACATATTCTTCTTTGTAAAAAAGCCACCAAAGTGTGATTGAGTATGTTTAATTAATTTTCAAACTCTAAGGAACTAATAAGCTTTAAAGATAATCGATAAGTAGTAATAGTAGCTCTAATAATAGCTATAATAGGAATTAGCAATTGTCCTATAGTAGTAATAATAGTAAGAGTTGATATTTATCAAGCACCAATTTCATGCTCAATATATGTAGTAAACTATATGTATTAAGCAATTGATATGAATTAAGCATGTGGTCCAAGATCTTAATGCTTACATGAGGTGAAGCTAGAATGAGAAACTCAATTGGCTAACTCCTGAGCCCGGCCAGTAGGCTCTGTGTCTCCGTCTGTATCATCAGTATCACCACATGGGGGATGAGAGCACAGAGACGACATAAACTAAGTCTCTAGAAAGAATACATTGAATATGATGTTTTATAATTATTTCTTAATTACTTTTAAGTGGAGAAAAGAGATGAGTAAGGAAAAAGAAATGGTCTAGGCAGACAATAGAAACAAAGATAGTAATTTTAAAACCATTTAAACGTTGTGCTAAATTAATTCGAAAAGCTTCTAAGCAGAGAGGAATAAAAGAAAAATAGAAAAAGAAAGAAAATAGGCTCATTTTCCATTACGCAGTGAGCAAGGGCAAGCGCTCTCTTTAAATTGATGGGACGTTTTACCAGTGAGTGTTGGTGCCAGCCTCATTCAGGGCCCATTACAGAGCATTTACCCCACGGGGGCGATCGGAATCCCAAGCCCCAAACATTGCAGTTTGCGTTAGGATAGTCACACCACCCACAGGCAGAGGAGGCATTCATATAGGGGACCAGAGCCAATCACGTTATTACCCTTCAGAACTTCAGGAACATAGGATGTAGTCAACCAGTACAGTATGCCAGTGAAATGATCTATTTTGGGGTTAGAGGTGCAGGCATTGTGTCATTTAAGGGTGATACGCAAGCAGGGGAAGCCGTTTCACTGACTGAAATGGGAAAGTACAGCAAATAAGCAGAGAGAGAAAAAGGAGATCCAGAGATTAAGTGCAATGAGGGCCAGCTTCCCAGGATCTGTGAGACCAGGCTCTCTTTCTGTTCATGTCTCAAAGTCTCTGAGTTGAGGCTTATTTCACAATAACCCCTTATCTGATCCTTGTGTAAGTGACTCATGTGTCCTTGAAATTAAAATGACCTTGACTGAGACAAAATAAGAATAGTATGCCAATTTCCATTTTCTTATTTGAAGATGGTAATTTGGTTTAGATGTAAGGAAGGAGGTGTGAGAAGTGAAAAGGTCTGGCTTCATGTAATTTTTTTTTTTTTTCTTTTTGGTGAATGGACAAACACCAGAAAATTAGCTTCTTGGAGCTAAGTATGATGAGATATTTCCTAAGCCAGGCCCCCTACTTCAGTAGTTAAAAGCCTTTCCCTCTGGTCAAAAGGACAACTAGACAGCAGAATGTGAAGTAAATGAGAAATTCCAGTAGTCACAATTGAAAAAGTTACACTGAAATTCAATACAAATGTATCCAAGTTATTTGTTTTACTTAAAATTTTCCCATTACGATTTTTTTCACCATCAGGTTTTAAATTGGTGACATCACAAAAATGACATTTTTGTCATTCTTTTCCACAAAGGAAGTACATTTTTTGACTCATTCAGTTAACATTTATTTACTGTTCAACCTCTGTTTGGTGCCAGGGTTTCAAAGGGAATAAGATATATTCCTAGTATAAAAGTATCTTCCAAGTTACAGGAAAGAATACTGATTTTGAAGTATAAAATCATATTAAACTTTTCAATTATGTTATAAAACTTGATAATAACTGATTAATATTTTCCAAAAATTAAGTTATTGTTGAAATTAGTTTCAGAGCTTTATGCAAATCTGCTTAACTGATGATGAATCTATCTTTCTTAAAACTTATTTGTGAAATATAATACTGATGAACATTAAATTAAAAACAAATCTGCCTAATGACTTAATAACGTGCTTAATGAAATACTTAAGTTTCAACTATGTCATAAATATTCTATCAGACAAAAATAATATTTAACACATTATCCTCCTATAGTTTCTTCTGGGTTGACTTGTGAAATACACAACTTAGGACTCTACTTGAAACTGATGAACTGCATGGTAATTCATGTTGTATAAATTCAATGTGTTATTTTAGTGCAAGGGAATATTTACTTGGGCATTTATCAATCCTCACCGCATCAACACTAAACTCGGTGATAATAGTGCTCGCTTCAGCAGCACATATACTAAACTCAGTGATAATATATAGTAGGTGCTTAATAAAAATTTTCGAATAAATTAATAACCCAAGAGTAAGCATTTCAAATCTATTTTCTATGCTAAGTAATACACAAAATGAAAAAATAACTTTCTTAAGGCCTAGGATATATTTAGGAAAGTGATACCAATATAAATACTCTGTTTTATTCTTTACCTTCTCACTTTGCTTTAAGAAAGTGAGAGTTAATATAATATCACTAACTACAAGGAAACAAGGTAATTTAATATAAATGTATCATTTTGTGCAGTGACATACGGAACTATTTCATGGATGGCCCTGGTAAAGATTTTGGACTCAGACAAAGAATGAATATGTTTTTTTCTGTCTTTCAGTCCAGTTCAAATTAGAAAGACATGAGTGTTTTCAAAGAAAAATCAAGCACACTTATGGTAGATGCTCTTTATATCAAACAAATTGTTAAAATTATTTCAAAAGGGAAATCCTTGATTTTTAGACATGGATGAGCCAATCAGGGGACATAATTAAAACCAAATGCAAAGAATTTCATTCATCCTTTGAAATGCGTAGGTTGTTTATGTGTGTGGATATAGGACATGGAAGAACGGATATAAAGATAACTGACAATTTTGAGCACAGGTATATTTAGATAATTATATTTAGGTATAAAAATAATATGACAAAATAAATCAACAATTTCCTCAAACTACTGAAACCCATTGACATTTCATAAAATTTTGTTTCTTAAGAAAAAGATATAGTCTCAAAAATTATAAATATAATTCATATTTATTATAAGTGAGGCATAATATCCTCTATATCACCCTTCCATATTTTCTAACATTAGTAACTTGAACTTCTGTATGCAGTGATATCCTTCCAACATTTTCTGAGTTCTTTTTTTTTTTTTTTGAGAACTTTTTTTTTTAAGATGTTATTTATTTATTTGACAGAGAGAGAGAGATCACAAGTGGGAGAGAGGCAGGCAGAGAGAGAGGGGAAAGCAGGCTCCCCGCTGAACAGAGAGCCTGATGCGGGGCTCAATCCCAGGACTTGATCATGACCTGAGCAGAAGGCAGAGGCTTGACCCACTGAGTCACCCAGGTGCCCCCATTTTTTGAGTTCTTATATTTACCTATGTTTCACTTGTCAACACTCATTCTATACTATTGTTCTTAACCTTTGCTAGGCTTGAGGACTAAATATAAAAATCACGACCTAGAAAATAATTGAGGGGCACCTGGGTGGCTCAGTCAGTCAAGCATCTGCCTTCTGCTCAGGTAGGGACCCTGGGGGCCTGGGATCGAGCCCCATGTCAAACTCCCTGCTCAGCGGGGAGTCTACTTCTCCCTCTCCCTCTGCCCCTCACCCCCACTTGTGCTCATTCTCTCTCTCTCAAATAAATAAACAAAATCTTTTAAAAATAAGAAAATAATTCAAAAGAAATTGACTTCATAATTTAAAACCTTCCCAAAAAAGAAAATTCCAGTCTCAAAATTTATCTTTACTGGCATATTTCTCCAAATATTAAAGGAATAAATGACATACAATTTATACAAATTATCTCTAGAGAATAGAAAAAGAAGAAATATTTCCCAGTTCATTTTTTGAAACCAGCATAAGCGTCATACCAATATGTCATATGAGCATTGCAAGAATGGGAATTATGGCATGTCTCATGTATATAGATAAAAAAACAATGAACAAAATAGTCACAATCATATCTGTGTTATATGTATATAGACACACATACAGATAGGTAGCATATATGCACATGTCCAAGTTGGAGTTATTTCAAGAATTTGAAATTAATTACTGTTCCCCAGCCAATCAAAGTAATTTATCACCCTAATAATAAGGGAAAAGAGCCATATAACCATTTCCAGAGGCAGTAAAACTATTCGATAAAATTCAACAACCAAAAAAACTAGGAATTAGAGTAATCTCCCTTAATGTCTTAAATGGTTATCTACCAAAAAATTCTACAGCTATCAGCTACAGCTAAAAGATGAAATATGTAATTCTTTCTCTTTAAGATAAGGATATCCAATCTCAACATTTTTCAGTTTTGTACTGAGGGTCCTAGCCAATGCAGTAGATGAGAAGGCAATTAAGCTTATAAATGTATTGGAGAGAAAGAAGTAAAATTACATTTATCACAAATGATATACGTTTGTTTGAAAATTCAAAAGAATGTACAAAAATATTAGTATTAATAGGTTAATTTAGAAAGATCATTTAATGCATGATCCATATGTTTCCCTACACTAGCAACAAATTACTGGAAAAATTATTAAGTACCATTTATAATATTATTGAAATCAAGTGTGTTAGATCTTTTTGAGAGAAATGTGTTAGATTTTTGCTGAAAGAATTTCTAAAGGACCTAAATAAATACTGGGATTTCCTTATTCATGGATTGGAAAACTCAGTATCATTCTCCCAAACTGATCTATAGTTTTAATGCAATAAATTTAAATTTCAGTATGCTTTTTTTAAAAAAGATTTTATTCATTTTATTTGTCAGAGAGAGAGAGAGAGAGCACAAACAGGGGGAGCAGCAGGCAGAAGGAGAGAAGCAGGCTCTGTGCCGAGCAGGGAGACCAATGTGGGACTCGATCCCAAGACTTTGGGATCACAACCCCAGCTGAAGGTAGACACTTAACAGACTGAGCCACCCACGCATCCCCAGTATGCTTTCTTTTTGTGGTAACAGAGAAAACTTCTCTAAAAACTATGTGGAAATGCAAATGATTTGGATTAGGCAGTAGAAAATTTGAAAAAGAAAAAATTTTGGAAAACACACGTAGCGAGATTTCATACTTACAAAAGTTGCACTAATAAAGACAGTTGGGTATTGGTACAAGAAAAGTCTCTTGATATATGACAACAACACTAGTACAGTTTTCAGGGAAAGAGCAGTCTTCTTAGTAAATGGTGCTAAAACAAATGGAAACCTATTTAAAAAAATGAAAAGACACTTATCTCTACCTCATACCATGTTTCAAATGTGAAAGATAAAAATGTAAATAAATGTATTTTGAAGAAAGCACAGAACAACATCATGACCTTGTGGCAGGTAAATAAACATAGGGGATCAAAAAATGCACTTTGGAAAGCCACCGACACATGCAACAACATATACAACAAACAACAAGAAAGAAACCTCCTGCATTATCAAACTCTTTCACAATCTAGCTATATGCATCTGCTTTTGAATTCTTCATTAGAAATACTGTGTATTTTTCTTGAATGTGGGTGATTTAAAGTAAACCCCACAGTTCACAAGGATGAATTTCAGGTTTTATTGTGGACTATAGAATGAATGCATTCTAATAAATGAACTCTTATTTTAACACTGCAATAGAGAGAATATGGGAAATTCACAATGTACAAAGTAGTGTCCCTTATGTATCATAACAGATGGGTATAAAAACTTGTTACATTTATATGCCTAACTTTGGTACAGGAACACACACACACATGCAGGCACCCACCCACACACACACACACACAGCTTCTATATGATATAAAAATTTGAATCATGCTATATATGTAATTTATACAGAAGAGGTGAATTAGACACTGAAAAATTTAGGAGTATATTTCATGATATGGCTGTTGGTCATTATCAGGAGTCCAAAAACAGGTGAATATTCGATATATCATTATGAACCAACACCAGGTTCAGTTCAAATTTAGACTTAAACCACTGAGCCACCCAGGCGCCCCAGTTCAAATTTAGACTTAAATAGCAGCACCTTTATGTCAGTGACTAATAGTTATGTATCCCAATATATATTCTTCTCTTCTTCTTCTTCTTCTTCTTCTTCTTTTTTTTTTTTTTAACAAAACCCTGGTGTCAATGCACAACTTTCCTTGAATCTTGGTATGGCTATGGAACTAAATTCTAGCCAATGACTTCGACCCTACAATGATGGAGGACTGAGTTGGACAGAACTTGGTGGAGCGGTCATTCCAGCCCGTTCTATTCCTTCCTGAAAGATACTTACTCTTTGTCAAACATTTGGGTCTGTACTATGTGTTAAGATCTGTCCTTCATGTTTTATGTGTATTCTCTGGTATAATCACCACAATCATCCTGAGAGATGAGAACCACAATCACCTCCAATTTGATGACAAAGTGAAACTGTTGAGGAGGATAGCCAAGTGAAGCATGGATTCAAATCCAGGCTGAGGCTGTTAATGTAATTTTGTTGAATATGCTTTTGATTTTCCTTCATGTTTTATTTGTAGCACATACTGATGACATTGTCCCTAAGTATTTGTATTTGTGTTTTCTCGACCTGCTCACAAGAGATTTCCAGTGAGGTGTCTGCTTCCGTTGGTGTTTCATCACTTTTATGACTTTCCTCTGAAAAAGACCAAATGTTCTTCTTGTTCACTTTGCTCCCCCTGTTTCTAGCATTCCACTTGGTGTGTTTCTGAAAGATATCCTGAGAAAATACTGGCTGTGGCTCATTGGTGGACATGGTTTTGAGATGATACCATGGAAGCGGGGTGCCTCGGTGGCTCACTCAGTTAAACCTCAGACTTTTGATTTCGGCTCAGGTCATGATCTCAGGGTCTTGAGATGGCATCCCGTCTTGGGCGCCCCCTCTGCTTTTCCCCCTATGCTCCTCTCCCAGCTAGTGCATGCTCGTTCCCTCTCTCTAAAACAAACAAACAAACAAATAAAATCTTGATACCATAGAGGCATGTGTTCAGTGTGAGGTGGGAAGGAGAAGAGGAATTAATGCCTAAGGTCATGGCTATGGGTAATTACCAACGCTTTTGTTGTTAACGACAGCTATAACCCTCCATTTTTTATCTGGAAAAATTCTTAGTATTGTTTCATGACTTTCAATCTCATCAGGTAAGTATAATGAGTAAAATTATTGGGAGACTGTGTGTTTCTGGTTCCATAAATTTGTCATCTCACTGTTCGTGACAGCACCTACTCTGTACAGCAGATGGCATGGTTGTCTCTAGCTACAGAAACAAGAGCCTCCAAAACTAATATTCATGATGAAGAAAGTGGCACTTATAATTAGTCAAGTACGAGCAACATTATTTACGTGGGAAGTAACCACATACTTAAAATTCCCTTTTGCCTTAATACATAATTATTTATTAGAGTGTATATACAGTACGTGCCAAATTGAAGTATATTTATAGAGAGATATTTGGTTGTATAAACCCCATAAAATGCTTACCATTGGAATTAATCATTGCATAAAATACTCCTCGTGCTCATAAAAGTGAACGCTATTGAGAAGCAATAATCAAGAAGTTACAGACATTTTCCCAGAGTAATAGCTGTATGATACGTGTACATTGTAAAAAAAAAAAGAAAAGAAAAAAAGTCAAGCCATCACTCTGAAAATGTTGGTGTGTTGGACAACCACCACATTGTGACAGTGCTATACCACTACCCTTGGAATTCACTAGAACGCTTAGGTGCTTTTAGTGCCTCCTCGAATGAAGTATTGGTTTTTATTAAGAGCATGACTAGGGGCGCCTGCGTGGCTCAGTGAGTTAAAGCCTCTGCCTTTGGCTCAGGTCATGATCCCAGTCCCTCATCGGTCTGTCTGCTTAGTGGGGAGCCTGCTTCCCCCTCTCTCTCTGCCTGCCTCTTTGCCTGCTTGTGATCTCTGTCTGTCCAATAAATAAATAAAATCTTAGAAAACAAAAAAGAGCATGGCTAGCTTCACTAAATTTTAGCTCCAATACTGAGTTGATGTGTACCACATGGAGTCAGTTATTCACCCTTGTTTCCTTAAGTGGAAAATGGGGGTGATCATAATTGTACTACCTTGAATCAGTGTCTTAGTACATACAAGGTTTAGAGTACAGGACCATTCAATAAATATTAACTGTGAGTAGCAGCAGCAATAGTGGTAGTCATAGCGACAACAGTGTTCTGGCTTCTGAAGATAACAAGGAAGCAACAATACATTGCTAACAAGAAATTTTAAGAAGCGGGGGGTATATATTTTTACATGGGAAATCATGTCCAATACATTTGGTTGTAACTGTGTGAGAAATGATCATCCATAATCTCATTTTTCAAAACCATGTTCAAGTTATAAAAGCAATGCACTTGCTAGTGAACCACAGAATTTTGTTGTCTAGGACTAGGTTGGTGTTTCTTCTTCCTACCCTGAAATAGTTTCTACTGGGTTAGTCGCCTCAAGGTAAAGGCTCTCTAAAATCACCACATGCTCTGTCAGGCCGTCACAGTAATAACACAAGACTCTATCTGAAAAACAGTTGGGAACATAGCACATGTTAAAATTATTCCTTACTGAAACGATAATAATTGAGGAAAACTTTGAAATTGGGACTTAAGAGTAATAGAGTACTCTCATTGGTTAGTATTTATTAATGAGATTTTTAAGGCAACATGAATAATTTGATATAAAATTCTTCAGTTTGCATGGAATTATAATAAAATAGTGTCTTCTCTCTAATGAAGAAATAATTTTTCACCTTTGGAATGTTTTGGATGTAGTGCAACATTCCCTTTAAAAAGTGGAAGAATTTGGGGCGCCTGGGTGGCTCAGTGGATTGAGCCGCTGCCTTCGGCTCAGGTCGTGATCTCAGGGTCCTGGGATCGAGCCCCGCATCAGGCTCTCTGCTTGGCGGGGGGCCTGCTTCCTCCTCTCTCTGCCTACCTCTCTGCCTACTTGTGATCTCTCTCTCTCTGTCAAATAAATAAATAAAATCTTAAAAAAAAAAGTGGAAGAATTTGACATCTGTATGATTGTTTATATCTTCTTAGTTGGTAAGGCGCTGAAATGGCCCTACCAATAATTGCATAACGAAACCGAGAATGTGATGTTAGACTCAATAATAAAAACACACTTTTCTTCCCCCCCCCCCCAACAACAATTCCCTTGTGGGGATTGGATAAGGTAGATATATTGAAGGCCTTCACCTGTGTGTGTCACGAAGAAGGAAAAACAGGGATTAGATCAACCTATATTACTGCCGGTAGCCCCAAGATGTTCCAAAAAGTGATGGTTAAAGCAAAATCTATCTTTTTGCATATACATACTTTTCTCATCTACTAAATGGAGAAAGGAGAAGTATCTATAGGCAATGACAATAATCAGCAAACTTGAAATGATTACTATGCCAAGGATATTTAGAAAAAGATAAAACTGCGTTTTGCCTACAAAATTAATTCTCGAACTCATTCAAAATTCACTATCTAGATGTTTAAACACACAAACTATATAGTCTTTCTTAGATTACATACAATGAATAGCATATTTGAGTTTTATCTTGCATGAAAAAACACAAAATTTTTATGTATAACTTACTGTGATAAAAAAATGTGCGATGGTTCTCTCTGTCTCTCTGTCAAGTAAATAAATCTTAAAAAATGTACATACACATTTCTACCAATTGAAGAATGATTTATCATAACTTGTAAATCTTTCTTGATAAATATTATAAATAAACAATGTGAAGAAAAGGATTATGTAAGAATACCTAACTTCAATTTTATTATGAAGTAAAAATCCAGGCCATTAAGAAGCAAATCTCACAGTCCAAATTCAGTGGCATAACGATGGATGTGGACTGAGGGAAACAGTATCCAGCTCTGGCAATGAACTTCAACCTCCAAGGTTGCAGCTGGAGATAGGTAGAATCATGTACATTGCTTAACTGTGTGGTTCATTTATCTATAAGGATTTTTGGTAAAAAAAATATACTTAATTAAATATTTATGGAAAAATGAATGAATGAATGAATGAGTATACTCTATGGATGGGAGTGTTCTGTCTGGTTATATAGGACATTTTGGCTATCATCTCAATTATGGTTAAACAAATCCCATAATTCTGTTAGATATGTACAGTGCACTATATTTAGTCTGGAGGAAATTCTTCTAACTTCAAACTCAACTTTGATTTCCTTTCTCTACCTCTTCAAGTACACCAGTAACAGAGGAACTATAAAAGCTGCTTTTACAAAATAAGGAATCTGTTTTGTATGCAGTATATAGGTACAATTGAATTCAGTATTTCTAGAAACTTGTGATCTTGGGGTAACATCGTAAATGTATTAACTACACCAACTGTGCGTTTGAACTCATCATGATGAAGGTAAATTTTGTGTATTAATTATTTACTGCTGCTTCATAAATCACCCCAAACATTAGCACACCGGAACGACTCGCATTATCTCAGTTCTGTGGATCAGTACTCTGGGCACGGTTTGGCTGGGTCCTTTGTCTCACTGTTTCTCACAACACTGAAATTAAGGTGTGGACTTGGGTTTGCACTCTTATCTGAAAGGCACAACTTCTCGGCTCTTCTGTGGATGCCAGGAACATTCAGGACCTCTGAGGAGGCTGGACTGAGGGCCTCAGTTTCTCTCTATCTGTTGGCTAGATTCTGTCCTCAGTTCTCCAACACAACAAGTTGCATCCTGAAAGAATGCAAACCCCAAAAGCAACAGAGTCAGCCCTCAAGGTGGGAGTCACAACCCTGTGCAAGTAACCTAATGACAGAAGTCATATCCTGTCAGCATTGCCGCAGTTTATTGGTTGGAAGCAAGTTACTCAGGGGAGAGTATTACACAAATCTGTGAATACCAGGAAGTGTGGATTTTAAGGGCCATCGTAGAGGCTGCGGAGTACAGTATGACTTGGTGAGTTTGTCCTTAAATTGACAGGCATTATTTTGTGCCCAGCCAAAAGATTCTAAATACATTTAGCAGATAGCTTGTTTTGTGATTTTAGATTTCATCTGGATGCTCCTGTTGGTTTAATTCAAGCTGTTTCACAATGTAAAGGTTGGGAGGGGAAAAATATATATACATATATAGGAAGAAAAAGTATCCTGTGAAATCAGCAGGAGCAAATCTGCTGTAGCTTCTGCTCACATCCAAGAAAACTGGAAGGCAAGAAAGCCCCTCACTTATTTTGTTGCCAAACCATACTCTCTGGAAATTTAATAGATACTGAATGAGTTCATGTTGAAGTATGGAAGAATATGACTAAATTGTTTAGACATTTTTTCGTCTTCACTATTTCTTCAAAGCCTTGAAAATTTGCCTTTTTGGTGGTTTGGGTTTGAGAAGTTTCTTTTATCCTTTCTCTCATTTACAAATAGACTATAACACAACGGGGCAATTCACAACCACTATTTTAAAGTCCTAATTTTAATGGCATTCTTATGTAAATAAAAGTGAAGTTGAAATTAAAATAAAGATTACAAACTTTTAAAAAAAATTAACATATAATATATTATTTGCTTCAGGGGGACAGGTCTGTGAATCATCAGTCTTACACAATTCACAGCACTCACCATAGCACATACCCTCCCAGTGTCCATAACCCAGCCACCCTATCCCTACCTCTCCAACCCTCAGTCTGCAGATTACAAACCTTTTAAAACCTACTTTCCCAGTAATGTGTAAGAACACTTAGTATGCTGCAGATACTAAAGCAAATCAGAAGTTGTATTTTAGCCCTTATATTTAAAAAAAAGAAGAAAAAAAAGCTAGTTATAATAAAATTAATATTAGTTTCCTGAAGGAATTTTTCCAGGGTGTCCTAACTTTATGGTGAATCTCTTATAATGATCTCCTATATCCTACTTTTTCTTCAGGAAGACCTTCCCATCCTCCCTCCCTTCTCTGACTCCTTTTCTTCCCCTTTCATTTCTTCTTGTTTTTCTTTCTTTCTTTTATAAAATAAGAGTAATAATATACAGTTTTATTCCCTGCCCTATGTTTTCTTTATTGTGCTCATCTCATTTATCCAAGTTCTAAAAAATTAATTAGCTTCCAAATCTTCCTTTGTGTGAATGTACGAGAGTTGAATTATTATCTTAGAATTAAGATTGTTATTGTGTCTTCTTATTTTAAATATGCAGAAAATAACTGAAAAGTCTGTTTTGAGAGGCTTCCTAGAAAGATCATTAAAAGACCACAAATGCTAAGAAGTTTTTCTGAAACAGGAAGATGTTCTTCCGAAAAGGAAGAAATCTATCAAGGTACCGCCTTTTCTATCCTGTCATCATGCTATGCATTTCTATTTTTAATTTTTTTATAATTTTATTGCCATTCTCTGAGTGTTCATGATACTGAATGTTCACATATAGTTATGGGTCACTGGTATTTCTTTAGTAAGTTGTCTTATCTCTTACTTAGTAACATTTATTAGTTTTGATTTGAGTTTTCTGATTTATAAGATATTCCAATGTTTGTGTGTGGAAATGTTTTGATTTGTTTTGAATTTCCACTTCTTTTCAGAATAATATTCTCTAGATCCACTAAGTATTCGCCTATAGATATTATCCCTTTTTAATTTTTATTGTAATGTTTTAGTGTGAAATTTTAGCACGTAACACACACATTTATTATGTAACAACATACACTCTTACACGGTATGTTGTGTGGGTATACAACTTGATTTTTTTGCCCCAAGTGGACAAATACTTTAGCACTATTTGGTGAATATTCAACTGATTTTCTATTGATATGTAGCAATTCCCAGTCTCCTCTCTCTCTCCCAATCTTTTTCTCTCCCTCACACACATGAAACACACACACACACACACCCTTTCCACACACTATTTTCTGTCTCATTGGTTTGCCTTGTCCATTCCGTAACAAAATGGCACACTTCATTGTTTTACTCACTGTAAACTTACTATGTACATTTTCCTGTAGAACAAGGTATTATGCGCTGTTCTTTTGCAGGCTCTTACTCCATTGCATATTGTACGTGTGGGGATTTTGTAGTTGCAAAATAGAGAAATCAGACCAAGAAATAAGGAATGTATTGGTGCATTTATCAAGGAATCCCCTTCTTGGGTGGTGTCCTCAGGTTCTCATTCATATGTCTTTCTCCTAGACTTCTCCCTGTAAGTTGGCTTCCTTGTTCCTGCTTCTGCATTCGGACATCTGACAGATCCAGGCTTATATCAGCCCATGCAGCCATCCTGGAGAAAGGAAATACTTTCTCTTTCCCAGTGTTTTTATAAAAAGTTTGAGATTTTATCAGAGCTCTGTCAGTAATGTGCTTGAAGGACAAGGTGATTTATTGGCCAAGCCTGAGTTGAATCCTCACATTTTAAAATTAAGAGTGGGTGGTACGCCTGGGTGGCTCAGCGGGTTAAGCCTCTGCCTTCGGCTCAGGTCATAGTCTCCAGGTCCATGGATCAAGCCCTACATCAGGCTCTCTGCTCAGCAGAAAGCCTGCTTCCCCTCTCTCTCAGCCTGCCTCTCTGCCTACTTGTAATCTTTCTCTGTCAAATAAATAAGTAAAATCTTTTAAAAAATAACATTCAGAGCAGAGTTCAGTAATTGGAACTTCTAACAAAGCCACATGAACGAGGAAGTCAGATTCTTAAAATAAATCTGGATGTTACCTCCAGAAAAAATGAAGAAGAGGAAATCAAGCAAAATAAAAATAGGAGATGTTATACACAACTCTAGGACAGAATGTAGTAGCAAATTTCAATCTCCAGCTTAATAAGCTTTTTACTTTATTTTGCACAAATTCTACTATTTTTAATGGGACAACTTTGCATATATGGAGTAGAAAACTAGAATAATAATATAGGAAATAATTTTGCTTCACATAAGTATTCCTTTTTTGCTGTTCTGGTGAGATTTGGAAAACTTATATACAGTCATAATACCTCTAGAATAATGAAGCAATCTTTCTCTTTTGTTGTGCACCTTAATGAGTTTCAAGAATCGATTAAATCAAAGTGCTAAATAGTAATAAAATCACAAAAAAAACTGGTTGGATATAACATAACCAAAAGGTAATGTGCAATAAAAAACAAAAATCTAGAGCAGTACGTGTAGTATACACTTTGGCTAATTACTATATTGTCCCTTTGTGCATAAAGACATTTGTAGATGATGTTTCTAACTTCACCATAAGTTTCTATATAACTGGAACCACATATATTCAGCTTCCAAGAAGTTAATTTTAAATATCAATTTTTAAAGGGATATTATTAGAACATGGCCGAAAGTGAATCTTGGCTTTTAGATTTACTGTCTGTAGAACTTATACATGACTCTATCTTATTTAAAATAATTAAAACATTCAGATTAAAAAGGGGAAATCATAGTTTAAGTTTTATTTCCACTTAAAATTTATTATAAAATCCCTTTCACAATTATCTGGGATCTATATAATTCTAGTTTTTACATAATAGAAAGTCGGATGCATATATATAAAAATGTAAACTAATTTTCAAAATAGCTACAATGACTTCTTTCATTTTTAAAAAAAATTCTCACTTTTTTAGGGACTTTCAGTTTGTTCACTACAAAAGTGTTCACATCATTTCACCTGCTATGTGTAATAACACTAAATGAGAGATGAGATTATGTTGATAGTAAGGAAGTGACCCAATTAAATCTAATTTTCAGATTCTGTTATTTTTAAAGCTCATCCCTTTCTATCTTTTCCCTTCTAATTTCCCCAGAGATTTCACTCTGGAGTCTATAGGATTTGAAGATGCTAAACTTCTTCCTGTTCTTTGATGCTCATCGAGAATCTTGTTTTTTAAAGCAGTCATGGAAATAAAAACTTCTACTTACTCTTCCAAATGCTCTTCCCTTAGGCAAGGCTCTTAATGAAATCCAGAATTTAAAGCCACAGCAGCAAAGTATTTAATTTTAAAAGAAAGTTATATTAGTATACATTAGCTAAAATTGGGTGGCTAGGCCATGAAGACAAGAGGCATCAGAGCTGTCTTTAATATCAAAGCGCTACCACATGGAAGAGGGATTAAAACAATTTTTCTTAATTTTATTTTTTTTTCAGTGTTCCAAAATTCATTGTTTATGCACTACACCCAGTGCTCCATGCAATACATGCCCTCCTTAATACCCACCACCAGGCTTACCCAACCACCCACACTCCTCCCCTCCAAAACCCTCAGTTTGTTTCTCAGAGTCCACAGTCTCTCATGGTTTTTCTGCCCCTCTGATTTCCCCCAACTCACTTCTCCTCTCCATCTCCCCATGTCCTCTGTGTTATTCCTTATGCTCCACAAGTAAGTGAAACCATATGATAATTGACTCTCTCTGCTTGACTTATTTCACTCAGCATAATCTCTTCCAGTCCTGTCCATGTTGATATAAAAGTTGGGTATTCATATTTTCTGATGGAGGCGTAATACTCCATTGTGTATATAGACGATATCCTCTTTATCCATTCATCTGTTGAAGAGCATCTTGGTTCTTTTTTTTTTTTTTTTAAAGATTTTATTTTGACAGAGAGAGATCACAAGTAGGCAGAGAGGCAGGCAGAGAGAGAGGGGGAAGCATGCTCCCTACTAAGCAGAGAGCCCCATGCAGGGCTTGATCCCAGGACCCCGGGATCACGACCTGAGCCCAAGGCAGAGGCTTTAACCCACTGAGCCACCCAGGCGCCCCAGGAATCTTGGTTCTTTTCACTGTTTGGTGACTATGGTCATTGCTGCTATGAACTTAGGGTTACAGATGGCCCTTTTTTCACTACCTCTGTATCTTTGGGATAAATACCCAAGTCATACAATTGCAGGGTCATAGGGTAGCTCTATTTTTAATTTTGTAAGGAATCTCCACACTATTTTCCAAAGTGGCTGCACCAACTTGCATTCCCACCAACAGTGTAAGAGGATTCCCTTTCTCCACATCCTCTCCTACACTTGTGGTTTACTGTCTTGTTGATTTTGGCCATTCTAACTGGTATAAGGTGGTATCTCAATGTGGTCTTGATTTGAATCTCCCTGATGGCTAATGATGATGAACATTTTTTTCATGCGTCTGTTAGCCATTTGTATGTCTTCATTGGAGAAGTGTCTGTTCATGTCTTCTGCCCATTTTTTGATGTGATTATCTGTTTTGTGTATGTTGAGTTGGAGGAGTTCTTTACAGATCTTGGATATCAGCCCTTTGTCTGTATTGTCGTTTGCGAATATCTTCTCCCACTCCATGGGTTGCCTCTTTGTTTTGCTGACTGTTTCCTTTGCTGTGCAGAAGCTTTTGATCTTTATGAAGTCCCAAAAGTTCATTTTCACTTCTATTTCCTTTGCCTTTTGGGACATGTCTTGAAAGAAGTTGCTGTGGCCGATGTTGAAGAGGTTATTGCCTATATTCTTCTCCAGGATTTTGATAGATTCCTGCTTCATATTGAGGTCTTTTATCCATTTCAAGTTTATCTTTGCATATGGTATAAGAGAATGGTCGAGTTTCATTTTCCTACACATAGTTGTCCAATTTTCCCAGCACCATTTATTGAAGAGATTGTCCTTTTTTCCACTGTATATTTTTTCCTGCTTTGTTGAAGATTATTTGACCATAGAGTGGAGGGTCCATATCTGGGCTCTCTACTCTGTTCCACTGGTCTGTGTGTCTGTTTTTGTGCCAGTACCATGCTGTCTTGGTGATCACAGTTTTGTAGTAAAGCTTGAAATCAGGCAAAGTGATGCCCCCAGTTTTGTTCTTCTTTTTCAACATTTCCTTAGCAATTCGGGGTCTCTTCTTGTTCCATACAAATTTTAAGATTGTTTGTTCCAGCTCTTTGAAAAATGCCAGTGGAGGGGCCCCGGGGTGACTCTGTGGGTTAAAGCCCCGGCCTTTGGCTCAGGTCATGATCAGGGTTCTGGGATCGAGACCCGCATTGGGCTCTCTGCTCAGCGGAGAGCCTGCTTCCTCCTCTCTCTCTCTCTCTGCCTGCCTCTCTGCCTGCTTGTGATCTCTGTCTATCAAATAAATAAATAAAATCTTAAAAAAAAAAGAAAGAAAAGAAAATTGCCAGTGGAATTTTGATCAGGATGGCATTAAAAGTATAGACTGCTCTAGGCAGTATGGACATTTTAACAATGTTTATTCTTCCAATCCATGAGCATGGACAGCTCGTCATCTTTTTGTGTCTTCTTCGATTTTTTTCATGAGTGTTCTGTAGTTCCTCGAGTACAGGTCTTTTATCTCTTTGGTTAGGTTTATTCCCAGGTATCTTGTGGTTCTTGGTGCTATAGTAAATGGAATCAATTATTTAATTTCCCTTTCTATATTTTCATTGTTAATGTATAAGAAAGCAACTGATTTATGTACATTGATTTTGTATCCTGCCACATTACTGAACTGCTATATGAGTTCTAGTAGTTTGGGGGTGGAGTCTTTAGGTTTTCCATATAAAGTATCATGTCATCTGCGAAGAGAGAGAGTTTGACTTCTTCTTTGCCAGTTTGAATACATTTTATTTCTTTTTGTTGTCTGATTGCTGTTGCTAGGACTTCTAGTACTATGTTGAACAACAGTGGTGAGAGTGGGTATCCTTGTCATGTTCCTGATCTCAAAGAGAAGCTGTCAGCTTTTCCCCATTGAGAATGTTATTTACTGTGGGTTTTTCATAGATTTTATGAAGTTGAGGAATGTCCACTCTATCCCTATATTTTGAAGAGTTTTAATCAGGAACATGTACTGTATCTTGTCAAATGCTCCTTCTGCACCAATTGAGAGGACTGTGTGGTTCTTCTCTTCTCTTATTGATTTGTTCTATCACAGTGATTGATTTGCAAATGTTGAACCACTCTTGCAACCCATAGACAAGTCCCACTTGGTCATGGTGGATAATCTTTTTAGTGTACTGTTGGATCCTCTTAGCTAGGATCTTGTGGAGAATCTTGGCATCCATATTCATTAGGGATATTGGTCTGAAATTCTCCTTCTTGGTGGGGTCTTTGCCTGATTTGGGGATCAGGGTAATGCTGGCTTCAAAAAAAGTCTGGAAGTTTTCCTTCTGTTTCTATTTTTTGAAACAGCTTCAGAAGAATAGGTATTATTTCTTCTTTGAATGTTTGATAGAATTCTCCATGAAATCCATCAGGTCCTGGGCTCTTGTTTTTGGGGAGGTTTTCATCACTGCTTCAATCACATTAGTAGATATTGGTCTACTCTGGTTGTCAGTTTCTTCCTGATTCAGTTTTGGAAGTTTACAGGTTTCCAGGAATGTATCCATTTCATCTAAGTTGCTTAACTTATTGGCATACAACTGTTGATAATAATTTCTGATGACTGGTTCTATGTCCTTGATGTTAGTTGTGATCTCTCCCTTTTCATTAATAATTTTATTAACTTGGGTCCTCTCTCTTTTCTTTTAGATTAGTTTGGCCAGTGGTTTATCAATCTTATTGATTCTTTCAAAAAACCAGCTTCTAGTTTCATTGATGTGTTCTACTGTATCTCTAGTTTCTATCTCATTGATCTCTTCTCTAATCTTGATTATTTTCCTTCTTGTGCATGGGATTGGTTTTAATTTGTTGTTGATTTTCCAGTTCTTTAAGGTGTAAAGAGAGCTGGTGTATTCTGGATTTTTCAGTTTTTTTTGAGGGAGGCTTAGATGGCTATGTATTTCCCCCTTAGAACCACCTTTGCTGTATCCCATAGGTTTTGGACCTATGTGTCTTCATTCTCATTGGTTTCCATGAATTGTTTAAGTTCTTCTTTGATCTCCTGGTTGATCCAAGCATTCTTAAGCAGGGTGGTCTTTAGCTTCCAAGTGTTTGAATTCCTTCCAAACTTTTTCTTGTGATTGAGTTCCAGTTTCAAAGCATTGTGGTCTGAGAATATGTAGGGAATAATCTCAATCTTTTGATATCAGTTGAGTCCTGATTTGTCACCCAGTATGTGGTCTATTCTGGAGAAAGTTCCATGTGCATATGAGAAGAATGAGTGTTCTGTTGTTTTAGGGTGGAATGTTCTGTATATATCTATGAGGCCTATGTGGTCCAATGTGTCATTCAATGCTCTTTTTTCTTTATTGATTTTCTGCTTGGATGATCTGTCTGTTACTGAGAGTGGGGTGTTAAGATCCCCTACTATTAATGTATTCATATCAGTATGACTCTTTATCTTGATTAACAGCTGTCTTATGTAGTTGGCTGCTCCCATACTGGGGGCATAAATATTTACAATTGTTAGATCCTCTTGATGGATAGACCCTTTAAGAATGATGTAGTATCCTTCTTTATCTCTGACTACAGTCTTTAGTTTAAAATCGAATTTATGTGATATGAAAATCACTACCCCAGCTTTCTTTTGAGGCCCATTGGCATGAAAGATGCTTCTCCATTCCTTCACTTTCAGTCTGGATGTATCTTTAGGTTCCAAATTGGTCTCTTGTGGACAGCATATGTACGGATCCTGTTGTTTTATCCAATCTGCAACCCCGTGATGTTTTATGGGAGCATTTAGGCCATTCCCGTTGAGAGTGATTATTGAAAGATAATGTTTTTATTGACATCATGTTGCCTGTGAAGTTCTTGTTTCTATAGATTGTCTCTGTAAATTTCTGTTCTATGTCACACTTGGGTTCTTTCTTCTTTTATAGAACTCCCTTAATAGTTCTTGTAGATCAGGGCACCTGGGTGGCTCAGTGGGTTAAGCCGCTGCCTTCGGCTCAGGTCATGATCTCAGGGTCCTGGGATCGAGTCCCGCATCGGGCTCTCTGCTCAGCAGGGAGCCTGCTTCCCTCTCTCTCTCTCTCTTTGCCTGCCTCTCTGTCTACTTGTGATCTCTCTCTGTCAAATAAATAAATAAAAAAATCTTAAAAAATAGTTCTTGTAGATCAATAGTTCTTAATAGTTCTTGTAGCTGGCTTGGTGGTCACATACTCTTTTAAACCTTGCTGGTCTTGGGACCTCTTTATCTCTCCATCCATTCTGAATATCAACATTGCTGGATAAAATATTCTTGGCTGCCTGTTCTTCTCATTTAGTGCCCTGAATATCTCTTGCCAGCCCTTTCTGGCTTACTAGGTTTCTGTGGACAGGTCTGAAATTATTGTGATGGTTAGAAATCCTCTACGTGGGTGAGGCAGGTTATTTTGATTCTTCCTGGGTGCATCTTTGTATCTTTGTTAAAGGACTCGACTTTCCAGAGATAAAGGGAGATTAGAACTGGTTTATATATAGGGGTAGTATTGATTAGGGAAAGAGAATTACCTTGAAGCTTATATCTATATGTATATTTAAAAAAATAGAAAAGAAAAAGAAAAGCACAAGTATATATATGAAAAAAGTTCAAGTTAAAAGGTTATTATGGAATATGTTGTATTAAACCTCTAGTTGTAATGTTATGTCTGTAAAAAAAATTAAAAAGAACAAGAATAGTGAGAATGAATTAAAAATAAAAGTTGTATCTGTGAAATAGACAGATTTTAGGGCAGTACTGGGAGCTGAATACATTGTTTTCTCAATGGTTTTACAGTTTAATGGGGACCCTGGGGTGGTTGTCCTGTGGTTCTTTTGGCTGGGTTTCTGGGGTACGGGCCTGCTGCGTTGTTTTTCAGTCAGTCTTGCTTGGATTGAGTCCTCCTGCCCCCATCAAAGGGTTGGGCTCTGCAGAAAATGGTTTTTCAGGCTTTTGTTCTCTGGAGGTTTTTTCTTTGGCGGTGTTTTGTGGCTTTTGGGAGGTTTAGTGGAAAGCAAACTGTACCCAGACCTCTGTCTCACAGAGAAGCCTCAGTCTGCTCTCCTCTGGGTGTTCCAGAACACACAGACTCCCCCTGAACTGTGCAACTTCCCACAGGCAGTGCAAGTCCCCAGGCACCATCTCAGGGGTTGCCCGAAGCGCCCGCTTGTCTCTGCACCCCCGTGCCACTAAAACTGTGAGTGATACTGGTCCAGGGAGCCCACTTCTGGTGGCTGCCTTTGCCGGAACTGCTGTCTGAGGTCCAGACCTCAGGGTTACACAGGTTGTCACAGAGGGATCCTGACCAGAGATCGTGCTGAGTTCCTTCAGGCCCAGGCTGGGAGAGTCCAGACCCTCAGCTGGTCCTAAAGACCACCAGCTAGTGCCCACACAGAGCTCTCTCAATTGCAGGCAGGGAATGGGTCAGACCCTGGTTGCGTAGTGCATGCAGAGCGCTAAAGGCTGTAGTTCTAGAGAGCACAGGATGGCACCCACACCAGACTCCCTCATGTGGGGGCAGGAGTGCACTGCAGCGGAGCGGTGGTGTAAGCTGTGCAACCCCAGGGCCCAGGGACCATGGCTTAGAGGCTTCACCGCACTCCCTCTGGCATGGGTGGTTGCCGGTGGTGGCCATCCTGGGTCTGTGGGCTTAGGCCTTTGTCCGTGACCGCCCAATACCACCAGTAGTCCTGTAAGATCTTTTGCTCTTTTTGAGTGCTTTTAACCAGTCTCCCAGTTAATGCTGGTCCCCAATCACAGGGCACTTTCGTATTGGGGTATTACTTTCCAATGGGTTGCTTCTGGTGGCTCCCTCCCCCTTCTGTTTATCCTCTGATATCCATCCGAGCATTCCCACTCCACTTCACCTCTCCGCTGGAGTCTTCTGCCCCCGTAGAGATCCAGAAGTGTATGATCATACATCTCAGGCTGATTTCATGGGTGTTCAGAGTGTTCTGGCAGATTATTAGCTCACTTTAGGGGACCGGTTGAAACAGGGTCTCCTACTTCTCTGCCATCTTGCCCCTCCTCTTAAAACAATTTTGAGAGGCTTCTCAGAGAATACTTTAAACCAGAGGATGAGATGAACATAGCCTATATAAGGAAGATACTCTTTAACCATTAGAGTTGCTCCTGACTCAACTGTTTGCTAATTTTGGGCTCTTTTCTAGAGGGATGCACAGGGAAGAAATTGGGTTGGATAGTCTTCCAAGCCCACTTTCTATCTGAGATCCTGGTTATTAAACCTTTAGTGAATCTAAACAAAGTCTTAAATTTCTTCTGTAAAACTTCTGTGTGTAGCACAGCTCCCAATATTTTATTAATACTTACTGTCTAATCATATAGATGAAAAAGCCAAAACTCTGACATTAGAAAAAATATTATACATTATTCTTAAAATGCACGTCCTTTTATAATATTGGCTCCTTAATATAGGTTATCACAGTTTTACTTCATGATGTTGACTTTTTTCATTCTGTTTTCCTGTGGAAACAATAAGGAGAAGATATCACTGAGCATGCAGTCATAAAAGACTTTCATGGAGAGGCAGGATTTTTCATGTTTTGGCAATAAGTTGTAAAGTATCATAAATTTACCCTAAAATACACAAAAATAAAGCAAATTTAGTAAACAAATAGCATTTATACTGACTGAGAAAGGGAAAAGATGAAAATATGAACAAAGACCCTAATTTTATAACTTCTGAGGAAAACTCAGTATCAGAAAATAACAGCACTGAAATCCATCTTTTTTATTTTATTTCTTGAATTTGCTTTATGCAAGGTTCAACATTCTTTGTAGTTAGTTGTCTTGCATGTTAAAAAGAGAAAAAGACAACACTGCCAAGTATTTTCATGAAATTGTGATTTCACATTCCAGAAGCAGGGCTTGAAGAGTACGTACAGGTTAATGGACTATAGATGAGTGATTTTTATGACTCTTTTTGTTAACAGATAACAAGTAATCTTGTCAACAGAAGCATCTTCAAACATGTGAAAAGAAGCACATCCAAAGAAGTGAGCTGTTTCCTTTGATGCTCTCTTGATACACGAGGTGGACTATCTTATATAGTCACTCACTATTGAGACCAAGTTAGAAAAATTAATTCCATGTCAGGCTTTATCTGTTCATTTGCAAATCAAAATAAGTTACAAGTTACAAGTAACAAAACAAAATAAGAAAACACCACATTTACCTATTGACTTTAAGTTGCTTTCTGAGAATTTAATTAACAGTTTCAAAATTTGTAAAGAAAAAGAAGATTAAGTTAAGATGCAAGTCATATTGGGGTTTTTCTTCATCCTGTAATCATCTGAAGGCTGTAAGTGGTGACAGTAAAGAAGGAAACCTAACTTGCTATATTGTGGAACTGGACATCAGAAATGCATGGAAGTAGGGTAGAAATAATCCTGCGTAGAGGATAAAGATATTTTGGTTTTAGCCATGACTGTGAAATGACTAACCAGGTGACCTTGCAAAGTAATTTCATTTAGTTATTGCATTTCATAATTTGTAAATCAGGGATTGACTAGACACATTATTTTCAAGTAGTTTTTGCCCATTAAGTTCTGAGGCAGCCATGAAGTTTCACCATCTGGATCTTTCTTGAAGAGAGAACTTTCTCTAGGGAAAGTAATTAGCTGACAGCCTCTTTAGAATCAGATCAGCTGCTCCCTTCCTGGGCTTCTTCCAATAACAAAGGACAGTGGGAGTGTAAGTACTGTGTTATTTGTGCCTCATAAGAGTAATTTCGTTCTTCCATTAGGCGATCTTTCCTCAGTATCTCTCCATCAGGTTAGTGGGAGTTGCTCAGAGTTGTACTGTAGTTTAAGGCTTTTACTAACTCAACGGTTCCCCTTCCCTCTCTTCACTGGTATCAGATCAACATTGTGGTCTGGAGTGCACCCATGTGGCAGCAAAGAGGATGTACCTCACAGACTTCCAACAGTTGCGAGAATAATTGACCAAGGGCTCCATCTGCTGTGCCTTGACAGCCACTGCCAAGTTTGCAAGGAGACTATGGTTTTCACAGGATGCTGCCCACAAAGGACTGAGGGATAAGGTAGGACCATTCCTGGTAGACAAAACATTCCTGTGAAGGTTAACTTTAGCTTGAGAACCTTGCAGACCCCTGTCTTAGGTTGCACAGCTATCTGAGACGCTTCCCTTAAACATTCCCTCTTGCCTTCCCTTATATAGGACTTGCATGATGGTCTGATAACTCTCCCAGCCTTCTCCAGGCACCTGCTTATTTCCTTTCACACAGGCATTTCTGTTATAAAATTCTGATTTTTAAAATTTTATTTTACTTATTTATTAGAGAGAGAGAGCATGAGAGGGGAGAGGTCAAAGGGAGAAGCAGACACCCTGCTGAACAGGGAGAATGACGAGAAACTCAATTCTGGGACTCAAGGATCATGACCCAAGCCGAAGACAGTCACCCAACCAACTGAGCCACCCAGGTCCCCCAACAAAACTGTGATGTTTTTGATCCCATCTTGGCATCTGCTTCCCTCAGGATTTCGATATCACATCCCATCCCGTCCATTATTGCTGTTCCTTCTCACTTTCATCCTCTGCAGATATTTCCTGCAATTAATATCTTAACACTCTTAGCTCCATAGTGGCATCTGATTTCTAGAGGTCCCAAACTGGCACAAATACTTTAAGTGAAATTCAATAGGAAAAGGCCACTACTGGAAGTAACAGAATGGGCCTCTTCTGACAGAAGCAAGATTTGGAGGCCAAAGATTTCCTTATTCATGGCCACTCACCCCACTTTTGCCTCTAATGGGAGCTCCTGAATCATCATTGAGAAATGCCTTAGGATATGGGAAAGACAGTTTGGAAACTCAAGAACAAAATGTCCTAACACATTAAATGGTGTAATACTATAACAATGAAAAGTTTTGTTTTGTTTTAAGACAATTTTTTAAAAGACAATTTTATTTATTTATTTTTAGAGAGGCAGCATGAGCAGGGGGCGGGGTGGGGGAGTGGAGAGAATCTTAAACCGGCTCTGTCCAGAGCATGGAGCCCCCATCCAGGACTCAATCACGCAACCTTAAGATCATGACCTGAGCTGAAACTAAGAGTCGGACACTTAACCAACTGAGCCACTTAGCCACATCTAAGTGTTGTAACTGGAATCCATATAAAACTTTTTTTTTTTTAAGATTTTATTTATTTGACAGACAGAGACCACAAGTAGGCAGAGAGGCAGGCAGAGAGAGGAGGAAGCAGGCTCCCTGCTGAGCAGAGAGCCTGATGCGGGGCTCGATCCCAGGACCCTGGAATCATGACCTGAGCCAACGGCAGAGGCTTTAACCCACTGAGCCACCCAGGCGCCCCCATATAAAACTTCTACAGTTCTCTTCCCAAACCTGAAATTTTACCACCAGAGCCAAGCCATAGTAGAAATGTCCCCTGGCAGCAGCCACAAAAATCAGGGCACCAAACAAGGGTTAAAATTCCCTTCTGTGAGATATGGGAGCTAGGCAGAGGGAGAGAACAAAGATGATACCCACCAGCCTCCCTTCCCTCAAAGCAGCTCTGCTCCTACATGTCCCCCAAGCCAGAAGCCAGACCCTGGGGCCAAGGCTCCTGGAAAAGCCAATAGACCTGTTGCACAGAAAGAGAGAGGAATGTTTCAATCTGCCGCCCTTGCAATGCCCCAGGGTAATAACCTGCCAGAAGTCTTCTAATTGTTTCAGTGCCATGGGACCCTAGAACACAAGGTCCCCAGGCCTCCAGCGCCAGGCCATCAAGGGGTATCCCCTGGGTGGCCCCAGAGTGCGCAAGCGCTCCCGCCCGGAAGCTAGTGGCGCTGGAGACTCTGCACCCGGGAGCGCAGACGAGGGAGAGCGTCAAGATGGCGCCGCAGAGCTTTGTCCCTCCTGGACGGTGGAGCAGGCGCCTACGGATGTGTGTCCAATTAATGCCTGCCAATCAGGCCAACGCTTTAATATAAACAAAAGAGCCTCCTTCCTTCACTGGCTAAGATCAGCTGCCTCTGCGCTGGGCCCCAAGAAAGGTTAGTCCACCCCGTGAGCTTTCTTGAGAGCCGTTTCTCAGCTTGTTACAGCTTTGTGGGTATCTCGGAGTCGTTTTTCAAAGCTAGATGCTGTGGACGCTGGTCTCTCACGTGCAGGTCTTAAAATTGTGGGCGCCGGATGTGGGGTTCAGACATTTCACTCTAGGAGAAGCACTGGGTTTTGAGGTCCGACCTGACTGTGGGTCATTGCGCTGGAGGCTGGGTTTATGCTGAGATGGTCTCATTGTCTCAGCCTCTCCTACTGTCCTGGATGTTGGGTTTTTGTTCGTTTGTTTGTTTGATTGTTTTGGTTTGTTTCTACTTTGCTCGGTTTGTAGTCTTTGCTTAGCAGGCCTTTAGGGTTTCTCTCCCCCCTCCTCCCCAAAGGAAGTTTTTTTCCCGGGGCTTGGGTGGCTCAGTCCTTTAAGCGTCTGCGTTTGCTCACGTCATGATTTTGGGGTCCTGGGATCACTCGGTGGGCTCCCTGCTCAGCAGAGAGTGGGCCTCTCCCCCTACCCCTCATGTGTTCTCTCTCTCACCCTCTCTCAAATAAATAAAATAAATAAAATAAAGGAAAGGAAACTTTCATATATACTGTAGACTCGTGTATCTGTTGGAGGTGAATTCACGATCTCCCTAGGTGGCCAGTCTTGAACCAGAACCTCCCTTTCTCTTGTAACTGAGAATTTCAATTTGATTTAATCTGTTTCTTTGTTAGACTTTTACCCGTTCCTGATTCTACTTGTTTGTTGCCTCTGATTTTATGTGGTTTGAGATATCAGGCAGATTTGCTCAAAATTGTATGTGAAGACAGAGGAGGATAAGAGAAAAAAAAATTACATGGCTTGAGTGTAAAAATCATTCATTTGGAGTCCATTGTAGACAAATACTTTTTTTTTCCAGTTTATTTTATTTCTTTTCAGTGTTCCAGCGTTCATTGTTTACGCACCACACCCAGTGCTCCATGCCATACATGCCCTCTTGAACCTTGAAAGGAACTGAGCAGTTAGCATTTCATCTAACAATGTCATATTTCCATGAAAAGCACTCTGTTCAGTATCTAGGGTGATGGTCCCTTGGTCAGTGAGCACCCTACCTGAGACTTACCTTATGCTAATTCCTCTTATTAAAAAAAAACGAAGCCATTTTATTTGCTCCTCTGTTGCTCTTATGTGCAGGTCTGTGTGTGGAGGTGGCTGGAGGTGAGGCAGGGCTGGAACAGGCAGGAAAAAGGAAATACTTCTAAATTAGACAGGTGAAAACAAAAATGTAGTACAGAGATAGTACACCAGATAGATTAGGGTGGATATGTAATAAATCAGCACCTAAAGAAAACTGCCCTATTAATGGAATCATTACGGATTTTAATAAAAAGATAGCAACACAGCACATCCTGAGACTAACAGACTTTGAGATTCTTTGAAAAACAAGGATCAGATCTTACGTTTTATTCATGTCAGTGATCCAAGCAGTTTTTAAATAGTTTACTTTTCTGTTTGATCTGGAATGCAAATCGCTCAGACCCATTCACTATTGTAAGCATTAAAAGGGGAGTTTGTTCACATTATTCTGATATGTCATCACTTTTCGGGGTTCATTAGAAAGGCAAACATGGTTGATACCTGTGAGTTATAGTCAACTCAGCAGGCATTTAAAACATTAAAGGTATGTGTTCCCTTTCAAAAGAGAAGGAGCTGTGCAAGCAGTAACTTTTTATGTCTAGAGTAAATAGGAATTATTGTCTTTTGTGGTAGTCAATTAATCACCTGGAGTTTTACATGTGATCCTGGCTAGGTTAGAAAACTTTATTCTTTCTTTCTAACTCTTTTAGCTTTGAACAGTTATTATGCTATTAATTTCTTGGCATTCGTTTCGAGTAATTTAGGAAAATGTTTATATTTCATTGCCAACGTATGATGCTATCCTACCTCCTTTATGAAGTCTTTTCTGGCCGCAGGCTGTCTTCTCTGATAAGAATTTAACTTGTTTTCTCTACCTGTAATTTGTCACTTTCTACCTTGCCCTGTAATATCTTTGGCCTATGCAGGTATTGCATCCACAAACAGATTTTAAGCTACCTGAAATTCAGGCATTTATCTGAATTTTTTTTATTTCTTCAGTCTTTAATTCATTAATTTTTTTAAATTGAAGAATAGTTGACATATAGTATTTCATTAGTTTCAGGTACACAACATGGTAATTCAGTATTTATATACATTATGAAATGATCACCACTCATTCATTAATTCTTGGTTGCTTTGCAACATAATTTTCCTCAGCACATAACATGATTTTTTTCCGTGTAAATATTTCACTTTGTATTTTAGGCTTCTGGCATATTCCGATAATGCAAATAAGATACTGAATACAACTGAAAATTCCCATATTTTATGATCTTAAAGCATAATTGAGAAGTCAAATACTATAAACACTGAAGATGAAAGCTAATTATTTATCTATTTATATGTAGATTTTCTGAATCAGTGCATTTCATGTACATCAAAAATGACTTATCATCTAGATAAAAATCTGTCTGGAAACCAACCTGGCATGCAGCTTGCCAGCTGCATAATATTCATTAATCTGACCATCAGGTCCTCCTCAAACTGTAAAATTAAATAATTTGGGGCCTTAAGAAATATGGATACAGACAGCTCCTAAATTTCACATCTTAAAAGATCATCTCTAACGATCCGTTGTCGTTTTGTGTGTGCATTTAACCAACAGTTACTGAGTATGTACAATCAATTAGTAATTTTGTAAGTAACAGAATTCCACAGTGGAAAAAAAATTAGAGTTCACATTTGTGTGTGTGTCTGTGTGTGTGTGTGTATGCTTATGTGTTGGAGTAGGGATTGTTAGTCTGTATGTAAGATGTCAAGTTGTTATAAATAAGCAAAGAAAAGTAAAGGTCAGTAAAGGGTACAGGTTGATGGATGTGGGTACTAATTTACACACATGGGTAGAGAAGGATTCTATAATGAGGTTACGTTTGAGAAGAGACATAAATGAAGTAAACCATTTGATTATCCAAGGGAACAAAGTTCCTTGAAGTATAAATGGTGAGTAGAAAAAACTTAAGAACAGATCTTGCTTGGCATGATTAAGGAATAGTTGGTGACCTGATACTATCTGAACAAGGGGAAATATGGCAGCATATACAGTTGGAAAAGTGGTCAAGTATCTGATCATAGCCTCTTGCAGGACACAAAGAATTATAGATTATATTCTGATTATGATGGTAAACCCTTGAAAGTTTGGAGTCACTTGAGATCTGATCTGACTTACACCATACCTGCAGTGGTTAAGACAGACTATCAGAATTGATGCACTAATAAAACGTGATTTACACTGTTGGACTTAGCAGGTATTTAAAATGTTAAGTATATGGGCTCTTTTTCAAAATGTCATCTATGTAATTAAATCATGTCTAGGACTTTGAATCTTAGGGATTAACCCCAAAATACTAAGATAGTTCATTTGTTAGTCATTGTTACTGTCTTGAGTTCTGGTGACATTGTTTCTGAGTGCTGTGGAACTTCAGAAGGGTTTGGTGACCGTAAGGCCAAGTAGGTGGTGCTCGTATCCGTTGCTTAGGCTCTCAGCAGTTTGGTAGCTCTATTTTCATGATTCACCCGGCAGCTACATTTTCATAGGCCACCTTCTTTAGTCTCTCATATGAAGTAAAAAATTCTGAAAACCAGGCACTCTCCACATTTAAGAGACAGTTTTGCCAAATGCAACTTCCACTACCAAATAAATATAAATAAATAACTAAAGGACTTAGATTGACTTTTTTGGACCAGTTGTCCCATTCTCAACATAAGCCATGGAACAAGGCCCAGTCCTCTGCATTTGGAGCTTCTCCCAGTGACGTGGGAGAAAATCTGCAGCAAGACGTTCATGTCAAAAATCTCTTCTCCAGTTACAATGACAGAGACCCAGTAAGAATAGAGAGCATCTCAACAAAAAAATAGAGATTCTTGGGAGACAAGATTGTAATGAAAGTAATTTTAATAGCAACATTCCTTCATTCATTAAACATTCATTGAGTGGCTAGTATGTATAGGCACCTGGAGATACTGTGGGTGCAGTGATGACCAAGTCAAAGTCACTTGTGGCTCGTGTATCTGCATTCTGTGGCGTTTTTCACCTCCTCCCTCCCAAACTGTACTCGAGTCAATCCTAAAAGAAAAAGCTTTCATGAAGGGATCAGGAGTTCTTGTTCTGGAAGGAGGGATATAATTTCTGAGAAACAGAAGGCTGGCTGGTGTATTTGTTCAAAGGAAGGAAAATCAAAACACTTTGTGATCATATTTCTCAAAAGCTGTTAAGTTTTAGTTGTATATTTGAATCCCTGGGAAGCTTTGATAAAAATCCCAAAGCCTAGCTTGTACTCCAGGCTAATGCATTCAGCTCTCCAGGATGGATGGGGCTCAGGCTTTAGTAATTAATGTTAAAGTTCCACGGGTGATAGGAGTGTTCATCCAAGATTGAAAAACCACTGCAGTAGCTTGATGGTGACTTTTGTTCTCCTGGGTATTTTCTTGGGCAAATATATACTCCAGAACATAGGTACATATAACTGTATGTATGTATATCCACATGTATATGTGTTTCTCTTTATATGGTGCAATTACAACGTGAAGCAGGGATTATCTGACTGGACATATATTTGGGGGACTTCGTTTTGCTAAATATATCCAAACTCTTCTGTAAGCTGTGGCAATTTGGTATAATAACAAATCGTGTTTGATATCACTGCAGAGAAGACTCTACCAGGCTATGTAAACTCCCCAGTAGTAGTAGTAGTAGTACTAATAGTAGTGGTAATTCAGCATAGTTTCTGACTAGAAGCTGCATTAAACCGATGATCACGTGTACTACCCTAATTTATTTTCCTATGAGAAAACCAGCATAATCTCTCAAAAGTTAGATTTTATCTTAAAATAAGGTGAAACTTGTTTGTTAATATAACTCTCATTCAACTATTAGATGTCAATATTACTGTTTCTTATCAAGCAAACTTGGTTGCTGTTGAAAGCCCGTTTCTTGCTTGTGATTAATAGGTGTGTGAAAATAGGTGATACATACAAGGGCACTAACACCATCCCTTGACCAGCACAGCTGTGCCTGTGTCCCTTCTTCTGGTCTCTGTCTCTCTCAGCAATGGCTCTAAACGCATACAGACAGAGGAAAGCATCTTCTTGAGGAGCTTAAAGTGAATTTGGTCTCATAAAACAATAAGAGAATGGGCCACTGATGTCCTCTGCTTTAGGGAAATAACGTATTTCTTAGTGTGGGGTAGAGAACCAAATCAACAATAAATTATCTCTGTGTAAGTAAATTATATCATATCAGTAGTTAAGAAACTTGAATATAAAAACATGGCCTGAGGGGCGCCTGGGTGGCCCAGTTGGTAAAGCCTCTGAATCTCGGTTTTAGCTCAGGTAGTGATCTCAGGGTCCTGGGATGAGCCCGGTGTTGGGCTCCCTGCTCAGTGGGGAGTGTGAGATTCTCTTATTCTTCCTTTCCCATCCCATATGTGCACCCGTGCTCTCTCTTTCTCAAATAAATAAATAAAATCTTGAAAACAAAACAAAATAGCCTGATATATGAAAAGATTTCAGATTTTCTTCCAGATCACTTGACATCCATCTTTAAATGCTTTGATGGTATAACCGAAACCTTTAAGCAGTTTGATTCCCAACATCTCTCCTCATCCTTCAAGTAGGATTCCAGCTGTGATCTGTCCAGTGTTATGATGTTACTATCAGATCTAGACTGAGTGTGCTAATTATTCAAGATGCCAGGATTTCTTCATGCAATTACAATATTTTGCTCTTCTTAAAATGATTTCAAAAGTTGATTCCACCACCCTGTCTCTATTGCTTATTGGTTTTATTGTTTCTTTTAATAAAAAATGGGGTGTATTGTATTGATACTATTTTGGGATGCATGACAAATAGTCCTTTTAACAGTGTATAAACATGAATAGACCATACAGGGGTTTATTGCTGAAATTTCAGAATCTGTTGCTCTTGGCTTCTTGATCTGCCACATTTGCGTGGAATAAAGAGCCTGTGACCACTTTCATTTTGTTGCTGCTACTACTGCCAGATATAGCAAAGCTAAGACATGTTGCTTTGAGTTACATCCTAGTAGTTTTTGTTAGGATTGTAACTGAGCTTGTCCACTTTAGTTCACTCAAGGGGTTCTGTGGATATCTTGATGCATTCCATATTATACATGGTCATAAATATCCTGTGGAGAAGAACTTTGTATGATAGTTACTGCTTCTGTGGTTTTGACATGGGTTCATTCTAGGGCTATGATTTCTTTTTTATTGGTAAACAGTTCCCCACATTTAGTTATGTATAAGTTATCCTAACAGAAAAGTGAACAGAACAAATATGTTTGAGGCACATGCAACCAAATCATAATCAAAAGTGATGGCTTATCGGTCCTTCCCTGCACTTCCATCATCTAGTTAACAAACTGGGGTATTTATTAGACTCCACGGATGAACACTCCTCAATTTTAGTGTGTATACGCAATACCTGGGGATCTTAGGAAAATGCAGATTCTGATTCAGAAAGTTTGGGGTAGGGCTTGAGATTCTCCTTTTTTGAGAGGTGCCCAGAGAGACCAAGCTGCTTGTCCAAGGACCACATTTGAATAGAAAGAAGCTAGAACTGGCTTAAAACCTAGATTCTTGGGCTCTGTACCTCACTTACTAAATTGGATCGCATTGGAATCTCCATAGAAATCTGATTGTTTTTTAATTTCTCTATTAATTCTGGCGAAAAGCAAAATTTTAAATCACAAACTGTGAGACACAATGTAAGTAACTCAACAGGATAAGTCAGAGTTCAATTTCAATTTAATTTTTCTAATATCTTTTAAACCTTGGAGGAAGTTCATCAAATTCTGCACTGCTGAAGATTGAACTTTTAAAGTAGAAGCCTGCTTGGAAATGTGGTGCTCCATCAGGAAGCATCTTTTTCCCTACGTGTTTCCCTCAACCCAAGGTGGACTGTTTCTCAGAGCAAGGCTTCTGGTGCATGGCCTCTGTGATGCCAAAAGATGGAAAGCATGCCTTCCCCCCAAGCATCGCTGTGTCCTCAGAGCATTTGAGAGCAGACTTGAGTCTGAGGCGGTGTTCCCAGGGCATGCCCAATGTTGCTCAGTGTAAAGGTAAACTTCTAATAGTCTATCATTTGGGGGGCCTCCGATTTGCTTAGCAGTATGCCTGAAGTTGAAATTTTAAGTTATGTTACTAAGTTATTTAAGTTATGTTATTTTCCAAGTATCTTAGAATATTCATACTGTATGAACACCTTTATGCATAAATCTGTCACATTTTGTATTTCATTAAGATATATTGTAACAGGTGAAATATTTAAACATAATTATTTTAAGGTTACCATTAAAATAGTAAACAGTTAAATAAATATTGCCAATTTATAGTTTTAAGAAGACCCTGTAGAAACATATCTTTTACTTTATCCTTGCTAACTTTGAGCAAAACTTTTCTAAAAATAATATGGGAGGTTGAGTCATGGGAATAGAAATGGGACAAGATTGGCCTTGTGTTGCTAACTTTTGAAGCCAGATGAAGGATACGTGAGGTCTCATTATTCTATTCTGTCTACTTTTGTACATGTTTCAAATTTTCCTCAATAAAATGTGGAAAAAAACTTGGACTCACTATAATAATACAGCCAGACAAACCTTTCTAAAGGAAAATCTGTTCATATTTGTCCCCTCTTCATAGGTTTTGGTAGCCTCCTTTGCTCTCAAACTTTAAATGAGTTAACTGAGCTCATATGGCCCCCTAGGTTCTAGCTCTTGTGTAATTATTAAACTTCATCTTAAACCATGTTCTCCTTTCTTCTCTCAGATTTTCTGAGTTGATTTATTTGCGCCTCCTGTGACATACTTTTCATCTCTGGGGCCACATTTTCTTTTCTCTTTGAAACGTCTTTCAGTAACCTCTGATCCCAGTTTCTTTTTTTTTTAAAGATTTTATTTATTTATTTGACAGACAGAGATCACAAGTAGGCAGAGAGGCAGGCAGAGAGAGAGAGAGAGGAGGAAGCAGGCTCCCCGCCGAGCAGAGAGCCCGATGCGGGGCTCGATCCCAGGACCCTGAGATCATGACCTGAGCCGAAGGCAGCGGCTTAACCCACTGAGCCACCCAGGCGCCCCCTAATCCCAGTTTCTCATAAGTATTTTTCTTTTACTTTATGGTTTCTTTCTTTTTTTCTTTTTTTTTTTTTTTGTAGTTGTGTCCATATTTTTTGCATTTATCTTTAATCTCCTCTCAGATAACTTTTATTTCTTCTTTTACCTTTACTTTCACCCAGTGCTTTTGATTCTATTGCTGTCACCAATTGAGTATAAAGCATTTGAATTTTGCTTTTGATACTGTTAACGGTAGTGCTGATTCTCTAATTGTTATTTAGTTTATTTTCATTCTTTTCTTATTTCACTCAACCTTGCTTTGTTCAGCTTATTGTAACATTTGATATTGAGCCTCTGTTTTCTTTTATTGACCATGAAAATGATTTTAAAATTCTTTCATTTCATCTAGTACATTATTTTTGGATGTGCCTTCTTCATGTCCATTTTCAGAGCACTGTTTCCTCATCTTAGGATGAGCATTTTCAGAGCACTGTTTCCTCATCATTCATTTGCACAATCCTGTCATTAATTTTGCTTAGATTGGGTACATGCCAGTGGACTCCGAGATGGAAATTTTCATGCAGAGGTTTAAGCAAGAGTGTCCTTCGTGGGGCGCCTGGGTGGCTCAGTGGGTTAAGCCTCTGCCTTCAGCTCAGGTCATGGTCCTAGGGTCCTGGGATCGAGCCCCGCATCTGGCTCTCTGCTCAGCGGGGAGCCTGCTTCCCCCTCGCTCTCTCTGCCTGCCTCTCTGCCTACTTGTGATCTCTCTCTCTCTGTCAAATAAATAAAAGAAAATCTTTAAAAAAAAAAAAAAAAAAGAGTGTCCTTCGTGTCCATCTCCACTTCTAAGATGTAGGGAAAGCAGGATCAGGCAGAGGGAGAAGTTCCATCACAATGCAGTTTAAAAGTGACCTCAGCTGTGCCACGGTTTACACTGAGAGCAGTATGCTAAGGAGACAGAGGAACCCAGCCTTGAACACCCACCCCCGCATTAGTGTGAGGGGGCAGTTGGTAACGTGGATGCAACTTTGAGACTTCAGCAGCCCAAGTCCTGTGAGCTGGGAGATTAGATACCTCGAACATCAAAGGGTCCCTGCTATCTGCTCAGATCCACTTCTAGTGATTTCATCCTGTCTTGGAACAATTTTCTCAGGATTCTGGTTTGTCTCATCTCCTGAGGAACCAAAAGTTGAAGGTTAGTGGAAGAGACTTAATTCCTTGTTGTTCCAGCTGATTTAAAAACTCATTGTCTCCTTCCTTTAGGTTTCCCCAGGCCTGTGGACAGCACCTTTGCTGCTCCCTGTGGCATACCTGGTGAGGTGATCCAGACCTAAGCCCCTGGTCACTGTATCCTTCTTAGGCCAGGTTACTGCATTTTTTTCATTTGTCATCAGGATTGGTCAGGGGAGTGCCAAGAGATACCACCTAGCTCAAAGATCTCTTTGTCCTGAGATACAGCAGTAGCCTTTTTCAGATGATCAGGGTCAGTTACACCAGACCAACATTTTTTTCCTTTGTATGCTTTACTTCGGTCATGGGACCCTGAAGTGATTGGGTGGTAGTCTTAGCTTAGGTTCAGTGGAGCTTAAGTTCAAATGGAACTCAACTCTTTCCCCTGGTGGAAGCATTTTCCTCTCTGGGAAACGGATGTTCAGATCAGAGTTCCTCAGTCTTGCCACCATAGACATTTTGAGCTAGGTAATTCTTTGTTATAGGGAACTTTGGGTACATTACAGGAGGTTTTGCAGCATCCCTGGCCCCTAACCACTAGTCAGAGTAGTGTCCTCTAGTTGTGACAACCAGAAACGTCTATGGACATAGCCAGATGTTCCTCCTTCCTCCCAGGAGAGGCAAAATCATCTCCAGTTGGCCTAGGCCCACAGAGACTCAATTATAGAGAGCAAGAAGCTGTCCCTCCCCAGCTGTCTCACAAGGAGTGACTGTACTACTGTTCTTTGGTTCCAGTATCCATGCATCCTACCATTTAGGAACAAAATAGGATTCGCTAATTTAGGGAACGTGCCATGTGCTTATGGAGAATGGCACAAGGTGTCTTCTCCAAGCTGATCTGTGGTTGCACTTTTAAAAGACCATCTTCACTCTATTTTCCCAGAGCCTTGGGACAATGGTGGGAGGAGAACAGGGGAAAAAATATTTGACGAGTCTATGGACATAGTCAGCACATTGTAAGCCAGACCTTTCTTGGCCAAGACTTCATTTGTTATCACGTTCACATACACCTGTCTAACAGAGGCACCATCATGATATTTTGGAACCTGGATTATTAGTATTGATCCAGACCTTTTGTCCTAGAACTAAAATCCTTACTCCTCTCTCCCAAAACATAGTTGCCAAGTAGATAGTCATGAGTTTCTTTAGAAAAGCAGTCAGGGTATCACTGTCATCCACACCCGTAGTCATGTTGTACAGTCCTTCCTTATGGGGACTTGATGCTTCTTCATCAGTCAGTGGATTTCAGTTATAGAGTTGGCTCATGTCTGGAAACTGGATCTGAGAATGTGATGTTTTTATTGGGGAGATTGCTCTCAGCCTTCTCATTGTCCATCTCCAAAATTTTTTATTGTACATATTCAGCAACATTTCTGTTGGCTTCTACACTATTTTGTGCCTCAGAACATTGTTTTCTATCTTTTCAATAGTTCTCTGTGGGTCAGGATCACAGGCTGCCTCTCAAACCTTGCTACTCATTATGGTAATTGCTCCCACCTGAATTCTGTTGTTAAGGGCTACCAGCTGAACCCTATTATCTAAGGATCCTTATTACTTTCAGGGACATCTGTTCTGAAACAGCATTTTCTGTGACGATCCTTGCCATGGGGGACAACCACCATAGAGCTTCCCAATAATCCTGGCTAACTCTCACTAATATGTATCTTTATGCTTTGATGAGTGGAGTATCTTTTGGGCACTCCCACTGAACATAGTTGGCTTGTGGGTTTTTCAGCCTGATCCAGGAAGAGGGACCTCACCAAGAGATGAATCTGTAGACACCTTATCTTGGACTTTTCAGCTTCCAGAACTGTAAGAAATACATTTCTCTTGTTTCAGCCACCAGTCTGTGTGTTTTTTATAGTAGCCTGAGCAAATTAAACAGATCTGGCAGGTAGCTTGGAGGGGTCACTTTCTCCAAACTTCCAAGGCCATCCTAGTAGCTTATTAACAGTGTTTCACAGGGTCTCTGCCAAAATATTAAATCTCATGTTTTGGGAGAACTCTTTATATTCACCTTTATGCCCCTCTTCTTTATCCCACATCCAAAATGTTTTTTCCTCTTTCTCTAGTACATACTGCTTAGATGCCAAAACTCTATTTCTTTTCCTTCCTTAGAAAGTCCAACAACTGCTTCAACTGGGTTATACTGACATTTGACTCAAACTATTGGTCCAATGGTCAGGCAGGGAAGGAAGGGTACATTCTGTAGGACAGAATATACTGTCTTCCAAGGCAAAGGCCTCTGCATTGCCTACAAGCAAGGTCAAGAGGGAATACTGATATTTAAACAAGAGACTGAGATGCTTCTGCAGATCAAAGGGTTCAGGGAGCTGTGAAGTTTCAGAACTCTCCAGAGTCATAAAATAAGATGTCCCCATCTGAAATCTCAGGCCTCCATTCTTTTTTTTTTTTTTTTAAAGATTTTATTTATTTATTTGACAGACAGAGATCACAGGTAGGCAGAGAGGCAGGCAGAGAGAGGAGGAAGCAGGCTCCCTGCTGAGCAGAGAACCCGATGTGGGGCTCGATCCCAGGACCCTGGGATCAGGACCTGAGCCAAAGGCAGAGACTTTAACCCACTGAGCCACCCAGGCGCCCCTCAGGCCTCCATTCTTTACCTACTAGTGCCGAATCTAGGTGTAGCAAACTTGCCAGGATTGATAAGTCAAACCTCTCTAGAGGTTTTCACCCTTATGATTAAGTTCTGGGCCCAATCTTCATGTTTCTGCACTTTAGCTATAGGTGGTGGGTATCTCTTCATAGGCATCTAAAGAAACAATCCTCTGACTTTCACATTTCATCTTAAGCTGGTGATTATTCACCTTCAGACTGCTCTTTCTTTCTCTGATGCATCAGATGTCTCCCAGCAGCAACCATCTAATTTCATAGTTGTTAAAAATACTACTTTCCACTGTCCCTTCCAAATGCTTGGGATACGCCTTACATTCTGTTCCCAGGCATCTGTCCCCACTTCCTACCAGCGAGGGTCTTCACACTTGCCTCCCTAGAGAACACCAGGGGCTGCCAATGTTCTGTTGACCACCAGAGAAGGATCTTCATTGTCATCTGGCTGGCTGGTGAGTCAGGCCTCCAATTCTCACTGTAGTGTTGGCTTCCTAGGACCTTTGCTAATGCAACTCCCTCAGGCCAGATTTCCTGGAAATGAAATGCAGTAGAGGTTTCTGTACAGGAGATTTATTGCAAGGACATGCTGGACCACTCCTGGAAGGCTGTGAAGAAAGTGGGATTGGGCAAGGAGAAAAGCAGAACCGCGATTCAGTCTCAGTATTGGGGCCGATCCATGGGGAGCTCCAGAGCTCGTGCGTGTATAGCTCTTCACACTCATCCCAGCAGGAAGCAGAGAAGTATAGGGAATTTGTTGAGCACCATCTCTTCCACAACACTTAAAATTAGTGAATTTTATTGTGTATAAGTTATACCTTAATAAATAAGTAAGAGGAAAACGTTTATATTCCTAATGACAAGTAAAATAAAATTTTAAAATAACATTATTACAGGGGACTGAAGATTTTTCTGAATATGTCATAGGATGGAGGAGAGGATTAGAGTATATATATATAAAAAAAACTTTAAAATCCCTTTTAAAACTCTTTTTGCTCAATATCTGACTCTTCAAAGTACTTGCTACCTCTCTTCTGTACTCTTATTTTGCCCTGCTTGGAGAATTTCCAACATCATGTTGGGCTTTTTATCTACATATATTTATCTCCCTGACCATTTCTTCTCTCACGTAAGATAATTTCACTCTCAGCTTTTGCTGTTCGCAGCTCCATCCACTGATCCACTTTACTAGTCAGGATCTTCTTTGGGATCCATCCACCTTTGAAGGTTGAAGATGAGATTATAATCCTTTGTAGTCAATATTTTATTCTCTCATGTCTACCTGTGTTAATTATAGCCCTCAAATGTTCCCTATCAGTGAAAAGAAAATCTTTTAATATTTATTTCAAAATGACCAGTAGTTTTTATTGTTTAAAAATTATTTTTAACAATTTTTTTTATAAAAATAATGTTTTTATTGCTTAAAAATTGGATAAAAATTAGAATTCACCAGTATCTACTTAACCCAAGGTGCCCTTTTAAAACTAGATTAGGCAGGAGAAGTTCAAAATCTGTCCCTCGGCAAGATGCTGATTCCTCCATTCCTTATGATAGAGTATTTTAGATAAATGTGTATCAGAAATTAGTCTTACAAGCAACATTTTATTCTGTTTAGAAAAATTGATGACTTTACTACAACTATATGTATTTCAATTAAATGGTAGTGCAATGACACTAAGATTCAGTTTAAAAGTTGATTGCAAATGAGAGCGATAGCTCATCTTTTAGATATTGAAAACTGTCATCAGATCTCTGCCTCAAATACTGTCTGTTTACTGAAGAAAACCTGTAGGAATATTTATTAACCTATAGGTGAGCTCAGATAAGTGGGTTTTTTTGTTATTTGTTTTTTGTTTTTTTAATGCCAGGAGAGGAAATTGGAAATTTCTGGAATCATGATACCAGAGGTAACGGGAGAAAATAATAAACTGGGTAGATAAGCAGTTCCTTCTAGCATGAGAGTGAGCTGCTTGTCCATGTTCCCAGCAGATATTTTTTTAAAGATTTTATGTATTTGAGAGGGAGAGGGAGAGAGAGAGAGAGCCCACAGAGGGAGAATGAGAGGGAGAAGCACACACCCTGCTGAGCAGGGAGCCCAGTGTGGGGCCAAATCCCTGGACCCTGAGATCGTAACCTGAGCCCAAGGCAGACGCTTAACTGCCTGAACCACCCAGGCGTCCCCTAAGCAGATTTTTTAATATATCTTTTTTCTCATTCTTTCAGGGCCGCAGGTGAGCTGCTATAACACTTCACTGGACTCACCTAAGGTTTTCTTTTCTGGTTCATTTACCAATCCAAAGCCAGCTTCCCTTTGTAAGGAAAATGCATTGAGGAAGAAAAAAAAATCTATAATATCCAGGACCATCCCAAATAACTTAAAAGTAAGCATGCAGACTTTGCTTCTTAAACTTACACCATCATTTTACACAAAGCAAGGATTGCCTCATACTTGCTCCACTGTGTATTGTACTAATTTTGACAATAGATTCTAAAAATATGCTGCTTAATTTTAATGCAAGCATTCACCATGAAACCTGATTATTTAAGTATTAACTCTAAAAACCTTAGAGATTATGAGGCTTATTGAGTTGAACCAACCTATGAGGATAAACACTCTTGAAAGAAGTCCACTCACATTCTATCAGGTTATTTTATGTATACGGTTATTTCTCCCAAATATGGTGACATTGAGATAAGCTCAAAAATTTCATAAAATGAAAAATACTAGATTTTCCATTTTTAGTAAGCAGAATATGACTCTGTGCAGTTTAAGAAAAACATGTGCTTATTTATCTATCATAAAATATCAAAGTTCAGTCCAGTAACAGTGAGCATTTTAGGTTCATTCTGTGAAGGAGAATATTTGCAGAAATTCATCAGATACTTGTTAATGTTTACAAGCATTTCTATACAATGTATACTTTTTTAAAACCTCTTAGGCAAGCGGTAAGATAGTCCTAGGACCTTCCAGGAAGAGAAAAGGCCAGTGCAGAAGTGCAGAATAAAGAACAAATTATCTCTGTTTGGATGCTCCTTTTTCTTTTTTTTACTAAGATATAAATACACTCTCCCCAACTCCAAGGTTATACATTATTTATGTCTATACATAAATAGAGAATTTTTATCCTTTGACTCTACATGAAAATTAATTTTAATGGAAGGGAATGCTATAATTGAGATTTTAGTTGGTATTTTAATTTTATTTTAAAAATACTTGTGCTAATGGTACAATCAAAGCACTGTTCAAAATGCTTTGTTAATATTAACTCATTTACTCTTCTGCATACTGAGGTGAGCATTACTTGATATCCCTATTTTACAGACAGGAACAGGCATAGAGCAGTTAATAACTTCCTGAAGGTCACACAGCTGATAATTGGCAAAGACAGAACTCATTCCAGGAATTCACTCTCTGGAGTTCATACTCCCAACCATTATACTATGCTGGATAGTAGAATGATAAATTATAAAACTAGAAAATATTAAACAATTTTATTTTTCAAATTTGCACAAAATAAGAATAAAAATAAGTTTAAAGGAGTTCTGTACCTCATTTGCAGCTTCTGTCTCCATCCTCCTATGTTATCCTCATTGACCCCAGCATGTTCCCTGTCAAGCCATAAAACACCATAGCCTAATGCCCAGTATGTTAACTTTATCTTCATTAGGCAGCAAAGATTTAAAGAAAGAGTCTTGGAACTGTGCTTTTTAAGTTTGCATCCTGGTTCTGCCATTTAGAAACTGTGTAACTTTACAAGTTATTTACCTTCTCTGGGCCTCCATTTGGGTTCCTGGGAGGATTAAGTGATTTAAAATGAGGAGTGCTTAGTTAATGAACAGGTCAGTATTGCTGTTTTTATGATTTATCTCTGTAGAAGCACCTACTTTGTAAGAGGGTTGCAAGTTTTAACTCATATCTTCTATAGTTCTCTCAAGCATCCCCCTCATTGCTAGGTGCCTAGTAGGAGGTCAGCAGTGAGTGTGAGTTTCTTCTCTCAGTTGGTTCAGTCCTTTTAACTCTCTTCCCTAGACTGTGGCCATCTAACTGGGCTCTTTGCCAAATTGTCAACCAGTTCTGCAAATTAGTCTTTTTTCAAAATCCAATATTGAATTATATTATATCACAGAGTAAAATTTTAAGTATTATAAAATCATTCAGTGTCCTATGGACTTAGATTCTAGCTTCTTTTTCCTGCTTCATGTCCTTCGTTTTCCTTATTATATACCCTGTGTTCCTGTCACACCAGAGAAGTCACCTATCCAAACACACTTTTATATCTCTGTGCTGGCAGTCGTGCCTTTCTGTCTACTTGAGTGCCCTTTTCAGTAGCTACTTAGCACAGACCCCATTCGAAAGTTCTCTATGACCCTGTTCAGTTATTTGGAGACAATTTATTATTCCTTTAACCATGCTTCAAAGGTAGACTACTTAGAATCTTCCTATTGTTCTAATCACCCTCCACAGTATTTTAAAATAATTAGTTGTGTACCTACCTGTTGTGTCACTATGCAGGAAGAAAATGCCCTGTATTCTTCTCTGCAGCAAAAAAAAAAAAAAAAGCCTGTTATTTTTATAAGTTCTCAAAAATATTTGTCATATGCACAAAATATGGATCAAATACTTAATGGTTCCTCAAGAATAATTTGGAAAAGGTAGCTTGTCAGAAATACAGAAGGAAAATAAAAACTTAATATTTATATTGGAAATTGGTTTGCATTCAACTTCTAAAAACAAATTTGGAAAATAATATAAAGCAGATACTCAGTTAATGGGAGCAAGATGGAAAATGCTATTGCCAAACCATATTTAAGAGTAATCAAGTTCTCTAAATTGAGCATAAGTCTGAAGCATGATCAGGTTAACAAAAAAGAAAAGACCAGTGTTATTTTGCTTCAATTGGAAACAGAGTGTGGGGAAATTTGTATTTTTCCCTCAGAGAGCAGGGTGACTTTATTCCTTCCATTAAGCCAATTTTGTGCCAAACCTTAGCCAGTGCTTCAGATCCTTATTGATACCTCTTTCCCCTTGAGCCTGTTTATCCCCTGTTTTGTGCCTCCCTTTCTCTGCTCCCTAACTGGTTACTCCCTTACCTTTAATTTTGTGTTAATGAACATCAGTGTGATAGCTTCCCTTATATTAAATGGGTATTTCGTATAGCTTTATGGATTTAGAGACCTGATTAAAGATAAACGAAGTGTTGAATTTCTCTTAGATTGACTATGCAATATGGTTGATCAGTCAGCAAATTCATTAAGAATCTGATTATGTCAACCATTATGCGCTGCAGTATTGTCAAAAGAAGAGCATCATTTGGTCATGACCACAGAAACAAGATGATGGAGGGGATGTCATCATTTGGAAAGTGTCACAATAAGTCGCACACGTTGTGCCACTGCTGCGGCTGTAAGGCCTGCTGCCTTCAGAATCCAGCCGGTGGCAAACGTGGCTATCAATCCAAGTGGAAGAGAACGTACCACTGGAGTGCCAAGACTACAAGAGGATATACCACTGGGAACATCCAAATGAATCATCCACAAATAGTATACTGCAGATTCCAGCATGGATTCTGTGATGTAACAACAGCGAGCCCCAAGAGGGCCACTGGTACAGCATCCAGTCCATCCCAAGGATTTCAGTGATTAGCCACAGAATAAATGTTCTGGTTTTAAAAAAGAGAGAGAGAAGGAAGGGAGAGAGGGAAAGAAGAAGGGAAAGAGGGAAGGCAGACAGGCAGGCAGGCAGGCATAATCATTATCCACATAGAGCTCACAGGTCCAGGTAGGGGGAATAGTGTGTGTACAGACTTGGGGATGAAAAATGATGAGCGACTGTAGAGGCAACTGGAAGACGTCAGCATTTTTTGTGGAGAAAACAAAGAATTGAATACATAAGGCTAGAGATAAGGGCAAGATGATTTGAAGTCTTCTAGTTGACCTCAGCATTTTGTACTTGATCCTTGAGTTCTTTCCTTCCTCTGACAAAGAATGGATTTTCCTTGAAGTTATCAAAAGCTGTTCACTCTTCTTGTGCACTGTATCCCGTCTCATTTAGCATACAGAAGACTTTGTTGCTGCAATCACATATGTGCTCTCTCTCCTGAATCATTTTTTTCATACTAGATCATACCTCTAAAACTATAAATCCTGCATAAGAGATCACATTTTACAAAAGAAGAAGCCATTTATCACCAGTCCATCTTCCTGCCCCATTTCTCTGCACCCCGTATAGAATATCTCATCCCCAAATTTTCTGTACTTGCTCTCTGCACTTTCTTATCAGTCCATCGTAACATAATTCTGTTCTGATTTTGTCCCCATGTTACACTAAACCTACTTTGGCGAAGTAATCTGTGACCTTCATTATGCATGCCTCAGCTGATCCAGTAGCATTTAACAAGCCTGCACCTCACTCTTTAAATTTCTCAGTCAGATCTCAGACCTAAGTCCACCACTGTATTCCTAACTTTGTTGAATACATATCACATTGTCTGAGTTGTTTCACTAAAGCCATTGTCACTAGTCTTTTAGTGAGTTGAAGAGAGTGTTGGTGCTCATAGTTTACCAACAGTTTTCTTTAATCCTTTCTTTTTTTTTTTTTTAAGATTTTATTTATTTATTTGACAGAGAGAGATCACAAGTAGGCAGAGAGGCAGGCAGAGAGAGGGGAAGGGAAGCAGGCTCCCTGCTGAGGAGAGAGCCTGATGTGGATGCGGAGGCTCGATCCCAGGACCCTGGGATCATGACCTGAGCTGAAGGCAGAGGCTTTAACCCACTGAGCCACCCAGGCGCCCCTTTAATCCTTTTTAATACTCCTTCTTTACTCAATTCATGAGCTTTGATACTCTAGAGATAAGTAAGGGTCTCAGAGTAGTCTAGCAGGTTTTCAGCACCTACATTTGACATTTCTATGTAGTTGTCTCACTTTGGAATGTACAATCTCTGATGTTAATGGCTCACATAAACTGAGATGAGAAAAAATTCATTTTTTCATACCCATGTATCTTGAGATGAATCACAATTCTTCATTTTAGAACAGAGAATCAGTCTACTTTGGGACTCTGAGTTCAAAATTTCTGCTGTGTCATGAAGTTGCTAGGTAGTTAGTAGTTGAGGAGGTGAGGCCACTTTTTTCCTTTTCTTGATAGAAGAGCTCCAAATATAGGTCCCCAGGGAACAACATGCTTGCTTTACTCCATATCTCTCCACCCAAGTAGAGTAAACCATATGGATGAGAAAAGAAGAAAAAAAAAAAAGATGGCTGTTCTGCTAAGTGCACCACAGAGCCACTTCAGTCACGTGGGTAAGCCCATAACGGACTGAACTTCCGGAAGTATGTAAAACCTCTTTCTCTGGGAGAGCCGGACCCTGATATATTATCTTCGGAAAGAAGACATCTTGCAAAGTAAATTATAAACGTCTGAACATATTGGAGAGGAAAATAAAGATGAAAATTAAAAATAAATATAAGAAAGTTATATTTTACAATCAGGGAAAGAAAGGAAGAGAGATGGCTTGTGAGCTTAATGATTTTCAACTGTATTTTTTTCTTAATAGCAGAGCCCAGTGTATCTTGCAGTGTAATTCACCATTTATCTGATAATAGAAACAAACGTATATATGGAATTATATAGTAACGTATTTAATATATAAAAGTGTAATTATTTTACATGTTAGAAAATAAGTCTTATTTTTAAAAACATACCATTTTTGGCATTCTTATAAGGGAGAAAAACTAGAAACATTTCTGTTTTAGTATCATTCCAAACAGTTACAGAATTTCAGTGTTTGTGTAGCTTATAAAATAGACTGTCTCAAAATCATTAAGCAAAAATATGGATTATAAAAATCACATAAGAGTTCTGCCTTATCTACTTACATCTCTCAACAACATTCATAGTTTAATGTTGTTAAATTTCATTGTAAGCCTCAGAGATACTGTATTGATAAGGATAAAAATTTATTGCTAGGCTTTTGATATGATAGATATATACAGAGATTTGATTGATAATCTCCATCCATTACATAATTGTGTGATTATGTAATGTTGCATACCTGCCATTATTTACAAAGTAACCATTTTGTCATTTCACATCTCATTTCATTTTTGTATCAGATGCACTTACTTTGAGTATACTTTTATAATTTAATTACCTATGATGACCATGGACATCAATAAGACAATACAACTTAAATAGATCATTTTATTTCTATAGAGACTTCATATACATATAGCTGAAGAAGCTATTCATACCACTGACATTTTGACATGCCTAGGACATAACTCCTATCCACAAGTATCTAACCATATGGTATATTTCTACTAATGAGCAGCCACACTCATGCAAGTTCTGGTGCTGCCATTAATCTTTTTTGGATGAATTTAAAGAGAAAAATGATAAATAACTTGGTGAGGTATAGGGATGGAAATATGAGTTCTAGATTAAAGAAGAAGAAAGGAAAGTTGAGTGGATATTTACAACTCATCTTGATTAATATTTGCAGTTAATTAGTCAAGGATATTTGAACTTAACATGTCTTGCACAAGGTGCTTTACCTCTGTTTAATCTTTACTGTTTTCTATTTATTGACTGTCTTTCCTGCTAAAGTGGATTGATTTTTCCCTTTATGCCTGGTACCTAGTCCCATGGAAAAGAAAACATTTACAGTATAAATATAGTAGTTTTAATATAATATATAACATTATATTATAATAGTATAATATAAATATAGTAGTTTTAAACTATGTACTAAAAAAAATTATATATTCTCTTCAGTTAAGTCAGTATCCAAAACAAAGTATCTTAGTTTTCTAGTAGTATATTGTGAAGCAACATTGTGTATATAATACTGTTGGTAGATTAAAAAAGTCACATGTGTAGATGTGAGGAAAGAGGACCGGCCAAATGCTCATTGTCTAGTTGGTACTAAAGAGAAGTTTTGCTTTGAATTTTTAAGTTTAGAATGCATGGAGGACAATAAGAGGGTTTGAAATTTCTAGCTGAACCCTAACCTTTAGGTGTTTGTCTTTGTTTATTCTTGGCAAAATGCAGTCCTATTTCAGAGATAAAAAGGTTTAAATGGGCTATTAAAAATCTCCTTGAACTTCAAAGAGCCCTTAAAGGGAACATTTCATGAGTTAAATACAAATGAACGAAACCATGTGGGTTACATTTCCTTTAAATTTTACATGCATTTAGAAATTAAGGAAAGATACACACAAAATAAATTCTCAGTTTTCATTAGACTCTACATCGGGTGGTCAATAATGCCATAACTTGTCTGTAATGAGTTTAAAAATTAAGTATATCTGAAGCAGAAAAATGCTTTATCAGTAAATTAGAATTAAAAAAAAAACTTTGCCATGATACAAATTCTCAGTGTCACCAAAAATTAGCTTAGCAATTTTCTGACTGTACGTGACAATGTACTATAAAATGCTACTAAATTAGATCCAATCTCTGCTTTCTGGGATTTTACAGTAATTCACACTGTGAGATGAGTTCATTTATTCAACCTAAAAAGAAAACGAATACATAATAAAATATATACAGCATAATTTACAAAGTGCATTGTGCTTTTCAAGACAGGATATGTTGCTGAAGAACGACTATAGACATGCCAAGTCAGAGTCTCAGAGAGAGGGGGGTATGGATGGGGGAATTGAGAGCTCTTTTGTGTTATGTCTGGAAAAGAAATGAAATCTTATATGAAATTTATTTTTCAATGATGACAGGATAGTAGCTTGTCAAGCTACAGTTTGGAAGGACATTCTGTCTGGTGCTGGTAATCAAACCAACTGAGGACACATTTATTGAGTCCTGGCTGTTGCATTATGCTACTACCAAACATTCCCAATGATGATAATTGCTGGGAACTCTGTTTTCAAGAGGTCTTCTAATGGAGCATGGAATCTTGGAAAGAAATGAATAATCAGTTTTTTTTTTTTTGTTTTTTGTTTTTTTTTTGGCTCAAGTCATTTTAGGATCTCCAAATTGAGATGGGAGACAGAAAATATGAAGAACTTTCTAAAATGGCAGGAACCATGTTCCAGCAAGCTCAGTGAAATGAGGCTCAAATATAAATGTGGCCAGCTACATTTATTATGTTTATGTTTGGCCGTACTTCCCAGTCAGTGTTTTCTTCTGGACGACTGATACAGGTTTCTAGGATTGTTCTTGTTAACTCTGCTTTCTCTCTCATTAGGAATCATATTCACAAATGTATTCTAAATTGTGATGCCAGAGTGCCTTCTGTGGGAGGCATTTATTATAGCTACTATATTAATTCTTTAGAACTTCTCTGCTTAGAATATAATGCCTTAATTCAAAATTCAGCTTCTCAGTTTTTGCAGGGATCAGAGGGAATTTTTTACTATAGCTGTATGTGCTATATATCAATTAAATTGAGAAATCATATTTGCTTTTTATATTGTCAGTCTCAATACAGCCATCTTTCTATTTCTCCTGTTATCATTTATCTAGACGGGATACTTTGCCCAGGACTAGGTATTCTAAATACAGTGAATCCATAGTCACAATCTTGAATGTATTATGTTCCCTAGGTCTGCTTTTTAGGAGCTCAGAGTTAACTGGCATCCGTCAACTTTGTTCTTTTTTTTTCCTCCCCAGAAAAGCAAAGGCAAACAATTATAGTTCTTTTTTTCAAGCACATCAAACAAACTTGTTACCAGGACCAAAAACTGATCTCTAACGTTTGAAACTTTACCCAGATTCTGATCTCTCATTGAGAAGAACTGACATACCCAATTTAGACACACATACAAAGACTCTATTTTAAACAGCAGTGGCAGTGTTTTGTTGTCAAAGACCTTATAGGTCTTTCACAGTTCTCAGCAACTAAACAACATGAAGTTTTGTAAAGAGAAATCTGTTTATTTATATTGTTTCCCAGAAGACATCACTCTTGATCAACTCAGTGCTGGTTTGTGGAAGTGGAAGTTGTTACTTGTAGTTCTGAGTTAAATATTTTCTTCCCAGGGGAAGCCCCCAACTCGGTATAAATACCTTTTTATTGCACCAAGGTTTAAAGAGGCATGACAAATAGATAAGTGGACTTTGGTACAGTCTTTCTTGTCGTCCTCATCAGAGCATTTTTGATAGCATGTAACTATTTCCTGTAAGCTCACAGGGCTATCTCTTGAAATCCAATGGAAAAAAGCATGCTCGGCTGTCCTAGTATAAGAAATACCTGCTGGAAAGTTATCAGGAATGAAGGAAATTATCCTTGGTATACGATTTTGTAGTTAAAAGCTTAGAATCCAGAACCAGACTGCTGGCGTTCAAATCCCAATTCCTGCATTTGTTTGCAGTGTGCTTTTGATATATATCATTTCTCCCTTTCTCTTATTTCTTCACCTATAAAATAGGGATAATAGTATTTCTTGTTACAGAGGATTGTTTTAAGAGCTAAAAAATACAAAGTGTTATAGTACCTGGCACATAAAAACATATTCACTAAAAGTTAACCACACTAAGAATCTATTTATTGGTAACGTGACATTTATATTACCCACAGGCAATTATTTCTTCAATACTTGTCTTTAGAGAAAGCTACTTCTTTATATAAAATATAACAAATTGACTCAGTTAAAATCTAAAGGGGAGGCAGTTATGTAAATTGTTACAGTAATATCAAACAAAATAGCTCAATGATACAAAATATCCATGAAATAACATTCATATAATATCAAACCATTGGGGGCCCCTGGCTGGTTCAGATGATGAAGAATGTGACCCTTGATCTCAGGGTAATGAGTTCAAGCCCCATGTTGAATATAAAACTTGCTTAATATCAAACCCATTTATAATGGTGGTTTTTCTTATATTGCACAAAAATTCTCCATGAAGTCTGTGCTTCTTTGACTTTAGTATGTATCAACTATAACTCACCAAGATGTTCTTTGTCGTTTTTGAAAGTATAAAAATGGTTATAGCAAAGAAAAAACTGTTATGTGCAGTAATAACATTTGGTAAGTAAAGATTTTTTATTTATTTATTTGACAGACAGAGATCACAAGTAGGCAGAGAGGCAGGCAGAGAGAGCAGAGAGCCCGATGTGGGGCTGGATCCCAAGACCCTGGGATCATGACCTGAGCCGAAGGCAGAGGCTTTAACCCACTGAGCCATCCAGGCCCCCCAACATTTGATAAGTAAAAGAGAAAAAAAAAACATTTTACATAGAGAAATCCAGTGATTGTATGTATCCACTGATTGTTTGTATGTCTTTTAACCTACATACACTGCCTCTGGGAAAAGATAGAAGTGTGAGTTATCTGCTAAATCTACAACATTGTCCCCACCTATTTCTTCTTTTTCCTAGCAGCGTTTGTTTTCTCCTCTGATAGCTGAAAATATCAGCTGCTTGTTTGTTTTTTTAGCAACTTGTAGTGAGGACAAATGGGCATACAAATTAGTACAGACCAATGGAACTTGAGAGGATGCCTGGGATTTTTTTTTTTTTTTTCTTTCTAGTCAGAAAAAACTCATGGAGGGAGAATGTTCTCCATTTGCGTATGATGTTTTTGACTGTGGCACCATCTTGGACCATAGAGGACAAGCTGAGAGTGACTTGCATTCAGATTTTGTGCTCTATGAAAAGAATATGTCTGTCTTTTCAACGACTTTTAGTTGGGTTATCTTATTTGCAACTGTAAGCAGTCTGATTCATAAAGTTTATCAGAAAATGGATCAAATGTTAGAAACAAAACAACTTCTAGTTTTGTTTGTAACTGCTTCTTACAGAGCAAAAGTAGAAATGTGGAAGAGCATGAAGGTGACAGAGAGTGGAAGGAAGGAAACATTGCCATTTCCTATAGGTGTGCATTGCTTTGCTTGAGCAATAACATTCTTTCCTTGTGTGGTTTAAGAATATATGGGCTTTAGGGGCGCCTGGGTAGCTCAGTGGGTTAAGTCTCTGCCTTCAGCTCAGGTGGTGATCTCAGGGTCCTGGGATTGAGCCACGCATAGGGCTCTCTGCTCAGTGGGGAGCCTGCTTCCTCCTCTCTCTCTGCCTGCCTCTCTGCCTAGTTGTGATCTCTGTCTGTCAAATAAATAAAAATTAAAATATATATGGCTTTAATCGTACCATCAACTATAATCTCTGTGCATAACAAATGCTAATATAATTTACTGAATGAGTGTGGAATTCAAGAAATTAGCTTCTCAATGAACAATGATAACACTGAGTTTTAGTGTCTTTTGTATCTTTGTTGATTTTATCTATTTCAGATGTCAAGACCTCTTTGTCATCTGGAGCCCTAAAAATACCGTTCATTCAGAACAGACTCAAAGTACTTGTCTCTCCTAAGCTATCCAGTAACCAGTGCTTGACTTATGAAAGTCCTATTCATCTCTGATTCTGTGAAATGCTTTTAAACTCAGTATGTTTACCTTCCAAGCAAAATCCATTCATTTTTGGACTTCAAATTCTGTAGTCTGACGTAATCCAAACAATTTAATTTTTCTCTCAAGTAGGTTATAATTACCAACTGATAAATTGCTAAGTTATTTGTATTTAACAGATAAATTAGTTGTAGAATATACAAAGAGGGAGATAAGTAAAGATCTCTGTTAGCAATGACTAGACAGTTCTAATCAAATCAGAAAGCTAGTTAAAATAAGGGACACCTGCGTGGTTCACTCAGTTACATTTGATTCTTGATTTTGGCTCAAGTCATGATCTTGGGGTCCTGAGATCGATCCCCATATCAGTCTCCATGCTCAGCAGGGAGTTTGCTTGAGATTGTCTCTTTCCCTCTTCCTCTGCCCCTTCCCTCTACTCCCGCTTCTTCTCTTTCAAATAAATAAATAAATCTTAAAAAAGAATTACTGGTTAAAATGATTAATTTACCAAACTATGAATCACTTCTCTAGCTCAACTTTTCTGCACTATTAACATTCATTTTCAATGATATCAGTAGTATGATCCTGAAAGTGGGAAATTCTATGTAAACCAGTATCCCAAAGTATGTGATTTTTAAAATTTATGAGCATTAAGGACTGTTGACTTCTTTATTTTGCAGTTACATCTATGGCTGAATCATACTTCTTAAATACAGTTATTGTCATGCTTACTATTTTATGGAGTTTGGGATAATTCTTTTAAAACCTTGTAAAATCTAAAATTGGAACCAATTCCTTTGCATTGGCATAGAAATGGCATCTAAGAGATTATGAAACTTCATAAATATTTAGGGCATCACTTTCAGAATTAACATGAAATATTTAATCAAACAAGTGAATTCTTTATTAAACATTAAATTCTATGTGGGGTCTATAAAATATTTCACTCTGCTGTTTATAATGATAAATATCAAAGCATAAGGAAGAAGATAACATTAATTAGTGCAGAATCCATATTATGTCTTCAGGAGAAATGTAAGTATATATGTGTAGCAAATTTGCTGTAAGGACACTGAAATTGTGCATTGTCTCAGGAAGGTACCAGAGGGTGAGAGTTTCTGTAGGGAAAAAGGACAAAGTGAGAGCAGCCTGTGATCTCTTCAACAAGTCATGGTTATATCTGAGGAAAAAAATCACAGGTTCAACACCACGAGCATTAAAGAATAATTTTAGATTTCTCTGAATGATTCCTGGGTGTATGGGGAGGGGAGTTATCTTTACGTATGATAGCCAAAGCTTCCTTAAAACTCTCCTGAAGCATGTCTTGCTTGATATTCAAGTTTTATTCCCTAAAGCAAATGATATCTATCTCATTCTTCCCTTCCCCCCAACTTCTTTCTTCACAAACCCTGCCAAGCTCCACTTCTTTCCCTTCCCCAGTTTCTCCTTCTGCTTTCCTATCCTACCAAGCAAAAAGTGGTGCAGCCATGAGCACTGCTAAGAGTGTTTTTCCTTTAATTCGGCTCTTGGAGGAGAGTGTGCATGTGTTGGGGTGTGAGGGAGAGTCTCAGTTCTTTCTGCTGCATATAATATATAGGTCTGTGACAGTGTATTTGTTGCTTCTAACCTATGTGCGCAGTGCTTAGCAGTGGGGATCCACAAATGTATGCATATATATGTATACACATAAATTACATACACACAGAGACACACAAATATATATAATGTATATATATTATATAATTTCCTTATTTCATAATATATGGCACTTTTTTTTTTTGCAATGTAGGCTTTTACTGAAATGCAGATTATACATTTCCTTATGTGACTTTGCTTCCCTCTCAAGGATATTTGGTAAGATTTTTAGTAATTTCATTGCTCTTACACCTGACACGCTCATGATTATTTTTTGCTTTGCCTGGTTTCACCTTGTTTCTGTTTCCTGGGCTCCACAATGGTCACCTCATGATAAGCCTCACAAAAAGACTTGTATGCAAAGGTATAAAATTCCAGAAGGAATGTATTTAAATAATATTCCAAACAAGTGAGCCCCCATCCTCATTCATCAGTCATCAGTCAGCTGCTCTCCATTTTATTAAGCTCTGTTCATGGTTCAGGATGAGCTTCATGTCACATCTATTCTGCACTGATAGGAGCTCTGGGCTACATATCTTTACTGTCCTCTCAGTCCAGTTGCCTAGTCAGTTCAACTTTCCACTCATGTCAACATGTCCCAGCAGAGTAAAGAGTCAGACTTAGTTGTCCCACATTCTTCCCGTTTGATTTTAATTATACCCCCCTCTGCTGGAACATAACATTCCTGCTAGTCTTGTTCTCAGTAAGAATAAAGAGTAATTGGTCATATTTCAACCATTTCCCTTTTATCTGAAAGCCATCATATATTCATTTTCTCCATGCTATTTGATTTTATCCCAAACCCTCCCTGCCATTTTAAGAACATACCACAGCTAAGAAATAACTAATTAGTTATTTTGTTGTGATTTATTGTCTTTACTTTCAGTTTTATCTGTATTTTTAAAAAAAGAATCAACATTTCCTAAATGTATTTAATTTAAAATATTATTTGCATTCATAGACATTTAACCACAGTTTTCACTCATTCTGAGATAACCTCAGATACCTCTAAGGAGTGTGTCTTCACGGGATGTTTTTCCACTTCCATATACAAAGCAGTAGTGTCTGGGAGAGAAACCACAATAGAACAAAGCTTTGTTTCATTTAACCAACAGGTTTCCTCAATTTCAACGGGGTTTTTTTTTATTATTATTAATATCACTCATCTACTCTGAATAGAAACATTAGGAAAGTATGATATTCGCTGTCCTTTGGCTCCACATTTCTAAGTAATTTTTAAGCTTGCTTTAGTCCATGGAATAACCAGAAAGAAATGTCTTTGACTTACACTCAGTGAAAATACTTGACTAAAAGTACCTAAGTGCATTTATACAGAGCCACATCTAATTATGGTGTTTGTGTCTCAAAGATTGGGTAATGTTGCTAATGATGATGATTATTTTTAGGTCTTTTCCATCATTAGCCCTAATGCACTTGAGTGGTACATGAAGCTTCATGTGGGTATGCAGTTCAAATGAGTATCGTTTTATGACGAAATTGCTTAGGGTAAGTGAGTTTCCTTTTCTGAATAATTTTCTTTCAGAAATAAGGGGGAAGGAACTCATTAGTAGTCATGGAACATTCACTGTCAGGCCATTTCCATTTCCTCGAGGTAGAAAAAGGGCTTTAAAAAGCCATTATGGGTAATGGTAGACGAGCAACCAGAGACCGATGTCTTACAAACTCTGGGAGTATGGGAAGGAAAGAGTACCAGAACAATCAGGAATTGTTTAACACAGCTTTCTTGTTGGGGGGAGAAAAAAGGTAGGTCTACAGTGTCTCATGAGATCTGCCCTTACCTTCCTGGTTTTTAGGTTCCCCTGCCTCTGCTATATACTCACCCTCCATTCTATAACTGTATTCCAATGGGGGGTTGTGAGTAATTCTTGTCATGTGATTCATCCATCCACTCTTCCACAAAAAGCCTTCTTCCTCAGAAATATAAGAAAAGTCAAAAACTTTTTTGAATAATACTATGGCACAGAATTTAAAAAATGAAACTCTTCATTCCTTTCTTCTTTTCATTTCCCCCTTTCTTCAGTTCTTTCCTGTCAGTCATCTGTTGACCTATGACATAAATCCAGCATTTTGTTATATTACAGCATGCAGTTCAGTTAGATTAAATAGACATGTGTTGAGTTTTATGTACAGGGAGTTTACCCCCTTTTTAAAATTTTTTTTTTTTATTTTTAAGTAAGCTCTATGCCCAGTGTGGGACTTGAACTCACAACCCCAAGATCAAGACTTATATGCTACCAGCTGAGCCAGCCAGGCACCCCAGGAGTTTACTACTTTTAGTTAATCCTCTTGCAAGGGCCAAAAGTCTTAGAATTTTAAAGGCCAAAGGTGAAAACCTGCAATTAAGGATTAAAGACAGCCACACACACTATCTGTCAAGCAGTTCATTTGGGTGCTCATATGTACAGGCCCTCATCATTCTTTCCATGATATCTACTTGGTTCAGTGATAGGACTTCTTATTTTTAATATTTCTGTGACTGTGGTTATGTATCTCAATCTTCTTATTTTGATTGCTTGACTTTTTCTATAAACTGCATTCTAGATCCTCCTGCTTTTTCTGGTCTTAGCCACCAGATTCACATTACACCTTACACCTCTGTTCATTTGCTCTTGATTCAACCTGTGGTTTTTACCCAGGACACTCTTTCAACCATTATGGGTCCACACTCAGCAGCTATTTAAGAATTCCTGGCTACTTTGGTTCCTCCCGTCCACAGTATTAGACCAGTCCTGCCAAATGAAAAACTTTATTAAACATTAAAAACTTATTAACATTAAACTTAAAATTAAAAACATTAAAATTAAAACTTTATTAACATTAAAAACTTATCCAGTTTTTAATGATGTGGCTGATACTTTCCCAGTATTGCATTCATTTTGAAACTATGAAATCCCTACATTTAAAAAAAAATATTTTATTCATTTGTCAGAGAGAAGGGGGAAAAAGAGAGAGCGTGAGCAAAAGAAGGGGGAGTGACAGGCAGAGGGAGAAGCAGGCTCCGATGTGGGCTCTATCTCAGGATCCTGGGATCATGGCCTGAGCCTAAGGCAGAGGTTTAATCACCTGAGCCACCCAGGCGTCCCTCCACAGTTTTTAAAATCAAGCTCATAGAATTCACAATGTTCTACTTTCGTATTATTGAAAGCAACTGTCAGGAATCCTAGACAAAGAGTGAAAAAGTTAATGTTCTACTCCAATTTCTTCTCCTTTTAATTCAATCTACCCTTGCAAACACAGCTACAGGACTCCTAGCACATTCCTGTATGCAGCAAAAGTGGAATATTTATTTCATCTCTCTTAAGATGAAAGAACTGAGATGTCTTTGTTTAAATACCTTAACTTGGGTCATAATGTTATTTTTCCTGCTGATCTAGTCTTAGGCTTTGTTTTATTCTTTCCATTTACTCATCCAGTCACCTGCCTACCGAAACTCCCTACTTTCCACATTTATTCCAGAAACACAGTTGCTATCTATGTCCCTATTCAAGGCAGCTGATAGTTTTTCCCAGTAACTAAGGTTACTAGGAAACCCTAAGTCTTGGTGAAAACAAGAGTCACACCTTAAAGTACAGAATATTCAGGACACCAGAACACTGAAAATTATGCAACAAATGAGACATGGTCAGAAGATTTAAGGCAGATGTTGTGATTAAACATAATACAGAATTCAACAATATGTTTAACTGAACCAGAATGATTAATAGAAATCCAGCATACCAGGTTGGGACTCTGGGATGATGCAATTACTGCAGTTTTGGGGTGGCTAAGACAGAAGAGGAAAGATTTCTTTCACAACTTAGTTTCTGCCAAAAGAAAGCCTATTACATGTTTCTTGAGTATTAAGTTTTTTTCCCCACCTAATTTTGAGCATAAATTTTTATATCTTATTATGTTGAGGCATTTGGGAAAAAAATAATGTAATGGTATTTTAATCCTGTAGCTTCCACCTTCAAATATGTCTGCTCCTCCTACATTTGCTTTTCACACATTTATTTAATCTCCTGTCTTTTCTCTCCTGGATAATGCAATAGCCTCCTTCCTACCGACTGCCCACTTACCTCTGTTTGTACCTCAGTAGTGACAGAGCAGCCAGCATGATCCTGTTAAAACATATGTCCGATCAGGTCATTTCTCCCCTGGAAACTGCCAAAAGCTCCCCATTAACTCAAAGTGAAAGCAAATATTTTGAAATGGCCTATAATGTCCTATGTGATCTCCAGGAAAGAGGAAAATAATTCTAAAATGTGGCTTTAGGGTGCAAGAATGAAAAAGAAATTGAAAAGCATGTTTATAAATCATTGAAACATTGTCTATATAAAACATAATGCCTAATTTGTTAGAATTTAAAATTAGAACATAACTGAAATAAAGGACAGTAAGATAGCATGGTTGAGGAAGGAATGATCAGAATTAAAGTTTATTAAAGCCCTTCTACTTTGAGTGGGAGGAGTTAGGAAACTGATCAAACCTGGACTGTATTATTGCTATCAAACAGCATTACAGTAGAGCTTTACCTTAAGTTTATAGTAATAATTAAGAATCATGCTGCTACATTATTGTATAAATAATCCATTCAGGTGGAATAAAACTTGATATGTGAAAGAAGGCATAGAGAACACAGAAAAAAATGTTTCTAAGAACCTATAGGAAGGTATTTTCAGGGCGGCTTGGGCTGAAACAGGCTTTGCAAACAAAACAGAAAAACAATAACCATGAAAGAAAAGACCAATGAACTACACATTTAAATTAAAAACTTCCATTTCTCAAAAGGCACTGGAAAACAATAAAATGATAAGCCAGAAACTAGGAAGTAGATGGCTGTCCAGAAATAACTCATACCAATCACTAGACAAGCATACAGAATTAATGAACAGGTAGGTGTTGATAGTGGGGAAGTCTGTGCAGCAGCAAGGAGTCTATGGGAAATCTTGGTACATTGTGCTCAGTTTTGCTGTGAACCTAAAAATGCTCTGAGAAATAAAGTCTATTTAAAAAATCATGAACAAGCATTTCACTGAGGAGGAAACAGAAAAGACCTTAAACATAGGAAAATTGCTCACTTTTGATAATGATTATAAATTTATAAATGCAGACTTCAATTAGTCACCATTTCCATTGATACCCAGTAGATTGGCAAAAATTCTGTCTGATGATGCCAAGTGCTGGCGTGCATGTGAATCAATAGAACTGTTTTATACAGCTGGTAAGTATGTTTATTGTACAGCCACTTTGAAGGCTAATTTGACATGGCCTTGTAAAAATGAATATGCGCATTTTCCAGTATTTTACTCTTTCACAGATGTGCTAGGATACAGTTACGTAGATGCTATCTATAATAGCTAAAACAACTCACATATCCTTGGAAAAGACTGTATATAAACAAACTGTGGTATATAAACAATGGAGTATTATACAGATATTTTTGAAATTATTAAATGGAAATAAATGAACTATAACTATGTGGAACAATATAGAATAATATCAAAAAACACTTGAAAAAAGATATCATGAATTACAGCAGTAAGGTAATATTTTCCTTGCTCTCAAAAAAAAGCAAAGCCTCTACATACATAAAGCGATAAGATCATTTCAACAAAGGAAAGAAATAATTAGTCCAAAATTCCGAATAGTGGTGGAATCTGAAGGTGAAACAGTGGGATGGAATGAAGGCATACAAGCCGGTGGATGTAAGGGATTGGCAATGGTCTGGATCCAAAGTTGAGTGGTGATGATAAAAGATAAGCCCTTTATTACCAGTTTCCTAGCTTCTTTGCCAATTACATATTTTCTCTATGTTTAGGAATTCTGTTTAGTACGGGTGCATTTTCACAACATCCATTTATTGCAGCAATCAATTATCCGTAAAACATATCAAGTGTTTAAAAATTGGGAATGGCACATTCACAGAACACACTTATCACCTCACAGTTTTACCTCCTAAAGATTCCACAGACTTATAATCAGTTGAGTGAACAAGGGATTCGTTTCTCAAAAGTTTAAATTCGAGCTGAACAAAATCCTACCCTAAAACCTGTTGCATTTCAATATAGGAATAAAAGTCAGAATCAATACATTTTCTTCTCAACACTAGAATTTCTAGAAAACTATGCAGTAGTGTTCAGGAGAAACTCCTGTTCAGAAGTACAAGAAAGCATTCAAGGCCTTTATTCAGACTTTGAACCATTTTACTACAAAGATGAGAGTCCGTGCTAAGTTGGGTACCTCGTGGGATTCTGGTTTATTTTACACAGACTCATGTCTACTCTGTCATGCAGTGTCTTCCCTTCCTTTGGTCCAGATATGCTAAAAGCTAGAGGATTCAAGTACAGTTTATGTATTTATGAGGAAAATAGATTTTGTATTACAGTGGTTATTCTCATGCCAACTCTGCGCAGGCTGACTCTTCCGAGGGAATATTGTAGATTAGAAAATAGCTAAGCTCATAAGAGGCGTTCTCAGTGTGCCAGGAATTAAAACGGAGAGAATCTCAGCTAAGTCAGCTGAAGTAGGACTTTTATAAATACACTATATGTATATTATTGTCTCGTGATTCTTGGACATTTTGCCAAGCCACTAGAGCACTCTTCTGTCATCGTTATAAAGTACTTGAGCTTGATTCCAAGATGAGCTGATCTGTATTCTACCAAAGTATTTGCAATATTTATTTTTACAAAGCTTGACAAATGAATGAATGAGTGAGAGAATTAATGAATTTTGAGAAATAGCTTAAAAAAAAAAAGTCTGCACTTCCTTTGAATGATAGGAAATGTACTCCTCACAAACAGAGGTAAAATGTGTCCCCTCTTACCCTGGGCCCTAAATTACTAGAAATTGCAGGAGAAGGCCCTGCTGGCCAGTGCGGAAGAACAATCTTGCAGCTGCATCAGAACTTTGAGTTGTAAAAAAAAAACTCAACTGTTTTCTATAGAAGCCACATGATCAGAGTGTGGAAAATTCGTTAGAATAGGTTGAGCTACCGTCCCTCCTCTTCTGTGGGTACTTGTGTAAGCTGTAGACCTGTAACTGGGGATGGGGCTACTTATTCAGGCAGCTCTTCCTTCTCATTAGAGCCGGTACTGGGGATACAAAGAAATGTTAAGACACAGCAAATACAACAGGTTTACCTAGGTAAAATAAATATTCATGAAGTAACCTTGTTAACAACCTTGTTAACAAGTTAACTTTGTTAATTTAGAATTTGTCATATCATAGGCATTGTATGTAGATCAGGCTAAGCCATCTTGCCCTGACACAATTATAAGCGCAAATATTTGAAAAATCAGTTGAGCACTAACAGCAACAAAACCAAAACAACAAAAAAATCAGTAATAGTTTTTTCCAAACTAAAATGGAAAAAAAAAATGCAGAATCCTGAAATATACATTAATTCCCGGATATTTTTATTATAAAGAAAGATAGTTGCTTTCTGTAATTGTCTTTATTTGTGTCACAGCTATTAGATTCATGTCTCTTTGTAGAATCAAGGGTAAATGGCCTTTTAATGTGTGTTTCAACATTGCACCAAAGGATACACTAAGCAGCTTGGACTCCAGACTCTTGTCACTTCCTTTTGTTCCTTTCTTCCTTCTTCCCCAAAAGTTCTTTTCCCAAAGACATGTTAAAGACTTCTTGCATTAAGAGCACCAGATAGCACTTCCAAATTATGTCTGGGGACCATTTTAAACAGCAAACCACCAACAAAAAGCACAGAAATGCAGGGGGAAGGGAAAGTGGCAATAAGTAGACCATGAAAAGGACACTTGTTTAAAGCAAAAGGTCTGAAAAAAGAAGACAGAGCATGGCCTCATTCGACCTCATTCGACCTCATTCGACAGAGCTGGGAACATACATATTGAGCTATTCAAACTTGCAATCTGCAAATAACTTCAAAGGCACACCCTTAGTATTAATTTTGGGTTATATATAAATAAATTTTAGTAAGTGGGTAAATTTTCAAATACCATGTATTTGAAATACCTTGAATAATTTATCCTAATTCTGCTGCTTAGACTCATAAGGAGTAAGCCTATCCCCTTCACAGGAATTAGCCTTCCCCGTGTGTGAAGTTAAATAGTTAACATTTGTTTAGCATTTCATAGGTGCCAACCGGCTTTTCAGAGGGTTTGCATTTATTCATTGTTTCCTTACCACGGTTGTATGAAGTAGAAACATTATGATCATCATCTCTATTTTTAAGAGAAGCCAACAAGAACAGAGAGGTTCCATTAGTTGGTCAAGTTACACAGTCAGTAAGTGGAGTAGATGGAATTAAATGCAGGCTGCCTGGCCCCAGGCGTGTCCAGTGAAGCACTCTGCTGTACTGCTCACATGGCAACTGCCCCGTTCTCCGTACTGCCAAAATGTCCTGACCACTCCCAGTGGCTTGGTCTCAAGTAATCCTTGTTTGGATAGTTAGGTTTTATCTCTGAGTCAAATTATAGTGCAGAAAATTTTGTGTTTATACAATATGATCTTGACTCCTTGGGAGAATACTTTTCACAGTATTTTGCCCTGGACTTATACCAGAGTACACTGTAAGTAGGATATGGCACTTGTTACTTATTTTTTGGATAGATGTTTTTGAGGATATTATTTTCAATATTACTCCTTGTTCCCAACATAGTGAGTCATTTCTCTCAGGCCTACTGCCAGGAAGAGCCTAAATAATTTGCATGTATCTTTTTTTCTTTCAGGATAATGTGAGTCAGATTAATAACCACATTTTCTAAATGGGTGCGAGGAAACTCTAGAATTCTAAAGACCATGTATCCATAACCTACATAGTCCTTGAAACTTCTGATACTATATAATCATTAACTGTTTTAATTCTCCACTTCTTTTAGACATTTTATTCTATTGGATTTCTACCTCTTACATATATCTGTATAAGCTACATGAAAACAACTGTGGGATCAAATGGGGAAGCTATATAAATCAATCAGTCCATAAATAATTTTGATTTGCAGTCCACCTCATTTTCCCTGTCACTGTCTTCTAATGCATTCTAACTTGTGAACACAACTTTGAAAGTGGCATCGAGAACTGAATGTGAAATTCCAGATATGCTCTGCCCTACATTCCCAGCCTTGTTCCCACTTGCTTTGATCTACTTTTATTTAGAAGATATCATATACTCTGTGTCTAACTTACCTTAATTCACTGTTTATGGAATTCTAATATTTTATTAAAATATAAGGATATTTTTGGTAAATTCCTGTTTAGATAAGCATTTTCTTTATTCTTATTTTCATTTTGTTATTTTATTTAATGTTTTTATTGAAGTATAATTAACATACACTGTTGTATTAGTTTCAGGGGTACAATATAACGATTCAACAATTCTTTGTATTTTTCAGTGCTAATCAAGATAAGTGTACTTTTAATGCCCTCTATATATTTCACCCATCCTCCCTTCCACCTCTCCTCTGGAAACTACCAGTTTGTTCTTTGTATTTAATAGTTTTTTTCCCTTCCATTTCTTCTTCTCTTACTCTCTACCTTTGTGGTTTGATGGATTTCTTTAGTGATATGATTGGATTCCTTTCTCTTTATTTTTGTGTATCTGTTCCCATTAGATTTTTGTGGTTACCATTAGGGTCATGTAAAATACATTACACCTGTAGCCATAGTGGTCACTCAAGTTTGAATCTATTCTAAAGCACTAAATTCTTTTTTTTTTTTTTTTTACAGATTTTATTTTATTTATTTGACAGAGAGAGAGAGAGATCACAAGTAGGCAGAGAGGTAGGCAGAGAGAGAGGAGGAAGCAGGCTCCCTGCAGAGCAGAGATCCCGACACAGGGCTCGATCCCAGGACCCTGAGATCATGACCTGAGCCGAAGGCAGCGGCCCAATCCACTGAGCCACCCAGGCGCCCCTAAAGCACTAAATTCTTATTCCCCTTCCCATGTCTTATGTATATGATGTCATACTTTACATTCTTTTATGCTGTGAATCATTTGACTGATTTTTATAGATATAATTGATTTTTCTGCTTTTGTGTTTTAACCTTTATACTGATTTTATAAGTGATTAATTTACTATTTTTATTATGTTTGTATTTACTTGTGAATTTTTTCCTTTCATAATTTCTTATTCCTCATTATGGTCTTTTATTTCCCTTTAAGATTTCTTGTAGGACATTTAGTGGTGATGAACTCCTTTAACCTTGTTTGTCTGGGCAAGTCTTTATCTGCCCTTCTATTCTGAATTATACTCTAGCTAGAGAATTCTTGGCTGCAGGTTATTTTTCTTTGGTATTTTAAATATATTTTGCCACTCCCTTTGGGCCTCCAGAGTTCCCGCTGCAAAATTAGTTGATAACATGGGGTTTCCCTTGTAAGTAACTTTTTTCTTCTCTTGCTGCTCTAAAACTTCTCTCTTTATCACTACTTTTTTCCATTTTAGTTATTGTGTGTCTTGGTGTGGTCCTCCTTGCATTGTATTTGTTGTGGGCTCTTTGTGCTTCCTTGATCTGAATGTCTGTTTCCTCCCCAGATTAGGGAAATTTTCAGCTTTTATTTCTTCAAATAAATTTCTGTCTCCTTCCTTCTCTGTCCTCCTTCTGAGGTGCCTATAATGTGAATGTTATTATGCTTGGTGATGTCACTGAGTTTCCTTAACTTATGCTTATTTTTTTATTATTCTTTTTGCTGTTCATTATGGTCACTTTCCATTAATCTGTCTTCTAGCTCACTCATCTGTTCTTCTGTTGCCACTAATCTGTTACTGATTTCTTCTAGTGTGTTTTTAATTTCATTTCCTGAGTTCTTCATCTCTGATTGGTTCTTTTTTATATTTTTCTATCTCTCTGCTGAGAGTTTCACTAATATCCTCCACTGTTACACTGATACACTGAGCATCTCAATGATGATTACTTTGAATTCACCATCAAGCATATTGCTTAACTCCATATTATTTAGCTCTTTTACTGTTGTTTTGTCCTGTTCTTTCATTTGGGCCATATTCCTCTGTCTTCTCATTTTATCTATAAGTACATTTTTTAATAATTAAAACATTATTTTAATATCATATGCATTTGTTTCTATACTTATTAAGTTATAGTTAAGCTCAGCAACTTATTTTTAAATCTTATGCATATAATTCTAAACAGGGCCAAAATGACTACATTTTCTAAGAATGAGTAGATGAACCTATATAGGTGTGAGCAGTGTTACAACTGCATAGATTATGCTCCAAGGTAAGCAAGAGCTCTTAGCTTTGTAAATGTTGTCAACATAGCATCACCATCACATCAATTTAATTCTAGAAGTTCATACTAAACATGATTAAAAAATATTACTTTTGCTAACATTTTTTCTAGAAATATAGTTACTTATTATGAGTTGTAGATTTGCATATTTTTTTAAAAAGTTAAAACATGATAGGTTTGAAAAAGTGAAATTCCCCTCTGAATTTGTATATCTTAGAACTTTAAAAATAATTCAAAAACATCATAAGGGAGCAAGCAAGAAGAGAGAATACACTGCTTCCTATCTTCTAGGAGGAATCAGTTAGTCTAAAATATGGTTTGATTTCTAAATAAGTTAATTTTGTTTTATTAAGGATAATTTATATTCTATTTGAGAAGATTTTAAATACTGTATTAAGAAAAATGGTTTCTGGGGTGCCTGGGTGGCTCAGTCAGTTAAGTATCTGCCTTCAGCTCAGGTCATGATCCCAGGGTGTTGGGATCGAGCCCTGAATTGGGCTTCCTGATCAGTGAGGAGTCTGCTTCTCCTTCCCCACCTCCTCTTCCTCCTGTTTGTTTTATTTCCATGACTAAAGATATGATATTGAATATAGTTAAAGAGTAGCTTATGGATTGACTTTTTTTTAACTTTGATAAGTGCATTTTGCAGGAGATAGTTAAGTAGATAGGTAGGTGGATAGAAGATAGAAGATTATGTGTATGTGTCTAATCATTAATATAAAAAGCAGAATCCTTACTATTCCAGAGAACCAAGAGGACAGGCCTGACTAAAAGTAATACAAAAGGTAATACAAAATGAAAATATAGACTGCAATTTTCCAAGAATTTGCTCAATTTTAAACATTAAATTTAAGCTTTTTATCAAGACAGTTCTGAATTTTAAGTATTCAAATTTAAGCGGGGAAAGTGGGAGAGTGGGTAACTAAACTTATTTAAAGTGATAAGAAGAAAAACTGCACTATAATATGTAATAGATATTACTGTATAGAATAGATGATTACAGACCAGTATTGAACAGTTCTCTTGGCAAAAGATAGACATTTTGATACCCAGTAGTTCTGACATTTGTAAATGTAGCCATGTAAATTAGTTTTTAATGCTTCCACACAAGCAAAAAGTGCTTTCTTAACTTAATTATATCAATGAGTGAAATAACAGACTTTTCCTTAGGTATTCATATTCTTTTTGATAGTCAAAATCTTAATGTTTTAAAGATAAAACAGGTACTTTTTGATGTATGGCTTTTTTTCTTGGCATGAATCCCTTAAAATAAAGTAAAATTCAACATTTTCAACTTATGTCAAACTTAGGGAAACATTGCTCCTCTTAAGTAGTGGAGACAAGTTTATTGGCAAAACTATAGAAAATTTAAGTTCTACTGACAAAAATATTTTTTATTGGAGAAGATACATTTATGTTTAATTTATCCAGAGTCTAAAGTCATCTGAAGTCAGCAGCGAAGAACTTCATCATGAAAGCAACATTTTCATTTCTATGCAAAGGACTGTATGTTAAGAAATCATTTAACGTGGGACTTTAAGCCATCTAAAACTAACATTTTTATGAACAGAGTCTAAAGATGATGGTATTTTTCTATGTTTGATACAAACATTAACTCTTGGGATTTGGAAATAATAGAAATAAAAACCACCAAATGAAAAAAAAATACCCACAAAATCTTATTCTGTCCTTTAATTTATTCATTGGAGGCATAATATTTAAAATCTTTAATGGTAACATTCATTCAAAATTAATTGAGCACAACTCTGTGCTGTGTACTGCTTTAAGCACTTGTATTATGTAATTGAATCTAGAACTCATACATCCTATTTGCCTTCTCTTTGTCCTGACTCACTTATATTCTTTCTCTTTTTCTTTCTTACTTTCTTTTGCATATATTTGCTATATATTCCAGTGGGTGCAAGTTTTTTTTTTTTACTATTTTAATCATTAATCTAGACCTGTGCTGTATCTGATGGGGTGGCCACTAGCCATAGATGACTGTGAAATTTAATTTAAATTTAAAATTGAGTTCCTCAGTCTCACTATCCACATTTTAGTAGAGTCCATAGGATTTATGATGGATTGGATGAGAAATGAAGAGAAAAGAAGCCATCCATGAGGATTCTAAGTCCTTTGTCCTGAGCATTGCTTTGGGTGGATTTGCTAACAATTGAGATGAGAAAGACTGTGGATGGCGATTAGTTATTGCATTTGTACATGTTAAACCGAAGATATCTATTTAACTTCTAGGTGCAGAAATTGGGTGTAGGGGGTGAGGAGGAGTGGGCTTTGGCTATACAAGTCAGGCATTCAAAAGAGAGGTTTGGTTGAAGATTTTAATTTGAAAGTTAATAGCATACAGATGATAGTAAAGCCTGAATCAGATCACTAAAACAGCAAGTGTAGACAGAGAAGAGATAAAGGATTGAGACTTCAGACATGCCAAAATAAAGATACCAGGTAAAAACTGAGGAAAGGGTATATGTAGGAGTGTGGTATGCTGGAAGCCCAAGTGAAGGGTATATCAAAGGAGCAAAAGAAACAATTTTTAAAAAAATATTTTGTTTATTTATTTGACATACAGAGAGAGATCACAAGTAGGCAGAGAGGCAGGCAGAGAGAGAGTGGGGAGCAGGCTCCTTGCTGAGCAGAGAGCCCAATGTGCAACTCGATCCCAGCACCCTAAGGTCATGACCTGAGCTGAAGGCAGAGGCTTAGCCCACTGAGCCACTCAGGGACCCCAAAAGTAAACAATTTTGTTAAATCTTTGATAAGTCAAATATGATGAGAACTGGAAATTAACCATTTGATTTAGCAACCTAGATGCATCCAACAGAAGCAGTTTCTGAGAAAAATTAGAATGAAAGCTTGATTAGAGGGTATTTAAGAATGTATTGGAGAGTTTCAAAACAGAGTGTAGAAGTGACTTTTTGAAGATTTTTGCTACCAATGGAATAGTAGCTAGCAGGGAAATGGAGTCAAGAGAAAGAACTTTTTCAGTCAGGAAGTAAGAGCTTGTGTGTATGGTGATGGAATGGTCCAGCAGGGAAGCAAGAAGTATTGATGATGTAGAGGGAAAAGAAGAGAATTGTTGGAGAGAAGTCCTTAGAAGAAAGGGCATAGAATCTGTGCTTCCACGGAGTGATTGACCTTAGACAGGCTTGCAGGGCACTCTTCCATAGCAATGGATAATAGAGCTCATACATGAACAAACAGATGCTAGAGGAGGTACATGAGGTGGTGGGAGTCTTGGGAGTTCTCTGTTGAATGCTTGTTCTTTTCAGTGGGGTAGTAGGTCATTGAGAGTGAGCATAAGGGAGGAGATTTGGGGGAGTCGGCGTTAAAGCAGGAAGTGGATGATAGACATTTATGAGTTTATGATACGTAGTATCATTGGCTGGCAATACTGAGAGTCCTTTTGAGGTACAAGGCACAAAGTAAGATAAGTCCACATGATTGTGTGAGTTTTCCCCAGCTTTCATTCATGCAGATACAGTTGTGGAATAGGGCAGAATACTTTTTTTTTCTTTTTTTCCTTTTTTTATTTTTTTTTATTTTTATTTTTTTTTTAATTTTTGTTTATTTACAGCATACCAGTGTTCATTGTTTTGGCATCACACCCAGTGCTCCATGCAGTACGTGCCCTCCCTATTACCCACCATCTGGTTCCTCAACCTCCCACCTCCCTCCCCTCCCCCGCCCCTTCAAAACTCTCTGGTTGTTTTTCAGAGTCCATAGTCTCTGATGGTTCATCTCCCCTTCCAGTTTCCCTCAACTCCCTCTCCTCTCCATCTCCCCATGTCCTCCATGTTATTTGTTATGCTCCACAAATAAGTGAGACCATATGATACTTGACTCTCTCTGCTTGACTTATTTTGCTCAGCATAATTTCTTCCGGTCCCATCCATGTTGCTACAAACGTTGGGTATTCATCCTTTCTGATGGAGGCATAATACTCCATTGTGTATATGTACCACATCTTCCTTATCCATTCATCCGTTGAAGGGCATCTTGGTTCTTTCCACAGTTTGGCGACCGTAGCCATTGCTGCAATAAACATTGGGGTACAGATGGCCCTTCTTTTCACTACATCTGTATCTTTGGGGTAAATACCCAGCAGTGCAATTGCAGGGTCATAGGGAAGCTCTATTCTTAATTTCTTCAGGAATCTCCACACTGTTCTCCAAAGTGGCTGCACCACCAACAGTGTAAGTGGGTTCCCCTTTCTCCACATCCTCTCCAACACACGTTGTTTCCTGTCTTGCTAAGTTTGGCCATTCTAAGTGGTGTCAGGTGGTATCTCAATGTGGTTTTAATTTGAATCTCCCTGATGGCTAGTGATGATGAACATTTTTTCATGTGTCTGATAGCCATTTGTATGTCTTCATTGGAGAAGTGTCTGTTCATATCTTCTGCCCATTTTTTGATATGATTATCTGTTTTGTGTGTGTTGAGTTTGAGAAGTTCTTTATAGATCCTGGATATCAACCTTTTGTCTGTACTGTCATTTGCAAATATCTTCTCCTATTCCGTGGGTTGCCTTTTTGTTTTGTTGACTGTTTCCTTTGCTGTGCAGAAGCTTTTGATCTTGATGAAGTCCCAAAAGTTCATTTTTGCTTTTGTTTCCTTGGCCTTTGGAGACATATCTTGAAAGAAGTTGCTGTGGCTGATATCGAAGAGGTTACTGCCTATGTTCTCCTCTAGGATTCTGATAGATTCCTGTCTCACATTGAGGTCTTTTATCCATTTCGAGTTTATCTTTGTGTACGGTGTAAGAGAATGGTCGAGTTTCATTCTTCTACATATCTCTGTCAGTTTTCCCAGCACCATTTATTGAAGAGACTGTCTTTTTTCCATTGAATATTTTTTCCTGTTTTGTCGAAGATTATTTGACCATAGAGTTGAGGGTCCATATCTGGGCTCTCCACTCTGTTCCACTGGTCTATGTGTCTGTTTTTAGGGGCAGAATACTTTTAACCATGGTCCTGGCTTTGCCAAACTAGTATCAGAGAGAAATACAGGTAAGGAGATTGATTTTATAGACAGGGGAGTACTTAAACTCATAAAGGTGGATAGAGGACCTCATGGAGTAAGGAGCAATGACAAGATGGTAGCATCTAGAGCAGTGGTTGTTTGTGTGGTCTAGGCACTTCTGAAAATTCTCTCTTATTCTTGCAGGGAATCCAAACTATTTTCATAATACTAGTAATATGTTACTTGCCTTTTTCACTCTCATTCTCTCATGAATCTACAATGCAGTTTTGCAGAAGCTCATGGTGTGTGATATCAAAACAGATTTAATACAGAAACAGATATGAGACTCCATCTGCCTTCTTTAACTAGACCTTAAAGAGACTGTCAAAATGCAAACAGTCTACATTTCTCTGTGAATTTATTTTTGCTTGGGAAATGAAGTGATTTCCCAAATGTGGAACTTGCTACTAAAATGTGTATTTATATTTATGTATGATAAGTTTACTCTTGCTATTTTAGTAAAGTTTTAAATCATTTTTTTCATTTTTAATTTGTAATACAACAAAAAAACAGTAAAAATCACCCACATAAATAAAAGATTTTTGGCATCTTCAGTAATTTTGAAGACTGAAAAGTGTCCTGAGACTTAAAAAATTTGGAATTGATAAATTTTGGTAAAATTGGTAAAATTTGGAGTTGGTAAAAATATTGTTGAAATCATAGTAAAATAAGGAATGATCTGGAAAGATAGGAGGTATTAATAAAAGAGTAGAATGCATGACATTGAGGTGGAGGAGGAATTAAAGTTATTGAGTGCAAAGTCTATAGAAACAGTGTCCAATAAAATTTTCTGTGATAATAGAAATGGTGTATATTTGGGGCTGTGCAGTATAATGGCCACTAACCATGTGTGGCTATTGAGCACTTGAAATGTGGATAGTGAAAGTGAAAAGTGAAATGTTAATTTTGTATTTAATTTATTGTATTTAAATATAAGTAGTCACATGTGTCTACTATATTGGACAGTGCAGTATAAGACTGCGTGGCTGAAACAGATTGGAGGACAAGACTATTGGAAAAGAAGAACTCAGCAAACATGGGCCAGAGTGTTGGAAGGATCAGCTATGAGTGTATTTTGTATATTGAAGTCATCAAGCATTGGGGTGCCTGGGTGGGTCAGTCTTGTTAAGCCTCTGCCTTCGGCTCAGGTCATGATCTCAGGGTCCTGCGATAGAGCCCCACATTGGGCTCTCGACTCTGCCTTCTTTGGGCTCTTCTCTCTCTGCCTGCCTCTCTGCCTGTCAAATGGGTGAATAAAATCTTAAAAAAAAAAAAAAATAGAAATCATCAAGCATTAATATATTAATAACCAAAATGACTAATTTTCATAGAGCACATAATATGTACCAGGCTGATACCCTCACATGTATTTATTCATTTATTCAATACAGTAGCTCTGAGATTTACAGTACTCTGATGTCTATTTGACAGTTGAGGAAACAGACAAATAGCTTTTAGGTAATGGGTCATAGATGCCAGGTGACATGCAAGGAGGTTGAGGCCGATATAAACCCAGGTACTCTGACTTCAGAGTCCATTCTTTTAGTCTGGACATTATATTGCCCTTCTATCTGAGGTTGTTAATCTTTTCAACTTGTTCTTTAAATATTGCAGGTAGCTGATTTGAAACTAACTGCATTCTGTACTAGTTGCTAGACACAATCCTACTTAAAGGGCTTAAGAAGCACCTCTAGCAAGACTCTACCAATAGAAGATACACCATATAAATAATTAACAGGTGTGGCCTGGCACAGTGCTTTTTTTGAACTTCAGCCAATGAGGTGTATTAATGGCTAAAATTCCTTTTCAAAGGGAGGATATCAACCTGACTGAATTTAAATTTTCCAGTTGAGCTAATTAGCCCTCCTGGCTATTTTAGTAGTGCTGATAACTGTAAACACTTGTAGGTATTCGTGATGCTAATATGGAAACACTGCATAGACTTTTTCTCAGGGTACATTTAAATATCTCCAGGCAGGAGTGATGTTCCTTTGTCCAGGACATGAGATGGTGCAACATTAGCTTTACCAAGTCCTTATCAATACCAACGATGATAGATTTAGAATGCATTTTGCTTATAAATGCATTTGGGGGGGGCGCCTGGGTGGCTCAGTGGGTTAAAGCCTCTGCCTTAGGCTCAGGTCATGATCCCAGAGTCCTGGGATCGAGCCCCGCATCGGGCTCTCTGCCCGGCGGGGAGCCTGCTTCCTCCTCTCTCTCTGCTTGCCTCTCTGCTTACTTGTGATCGCTGTCTGTCAAATAAATAAATAAAATCTTAAAAAAAAATAAATGAATGCATTTGGGTTAATGATAGATTATAGACAATCTTTAAACAGTTCTAGCAACAGAATGAAACGGTAACATAGTTAAAAGTAACATAGTTAAAAGTTAACGGTAACAAAGTTAAAAACTCCTTTTTATTAAAGCATTAAACTAAGAAAAAGGTAGACATATCAATTACTTGAAGGTAATAATTCATTTACTTATTTTTTATTCCTGTCTCTTGTTAAGTATTTAACATCTCAGGTAGTTAATGAATCAGAGAGGAAGAAGATGTGGAGAGAGTGCTGGTACTTAAAACATGGGCAGTTCTAATGGAATGAAGCTCTCAACAATTTAGCAATCCTGTACATAGGAATCATTACTGCAAAAGATAGTGTTGAAATTAGAAAGTAGTGTTCTTCAATGTTAAAGTCAGTAACTAAGGCCACGGGATAGGAATTCCGTAACTATTGTTCAAATGTAGTGACCTGGCCGGCCACCATCCTAGTTGATGGTGATCTAGAGTTGAACCACAAAGACATTGTCTCTGCTTTCAAGTTATAACACGTAGTGTTAGAAAATTAAGAAGAACCTGCAATATTCCAACCTTCTAAGAAGATTCAAGTATTTGATAGTGAAAAATAGTTACACATAAATAAAAATCTTATAAGTATTACTTTTTAAAAAAAAATTAGAGTAGTTTCTAGAAGAAATTTGTCAAGAGAAGTGTGAGGTCTGTATATATAGTAAATAGTATTTCGAGCCCTGAGATTTTTCTCTATATATTCAGTGCCTCTAGTGTGACATCAGGAGTTAATACACCTCTCTCTGTGCCTTTTATTTTTCCATCTGTCAGATTATCATGATAACTAATATCTGTTAACAACTCTCAAAGGTATAATGAACCATGCTTACTTTTCACAGAGCTTTGAAACAATTTTTATTCCTTTTTATTACCTTCACAGTCTGATGCTGCCACAAGTTTGACAAATTTTATTGCTATAATACATTTTATATGAGTATCAACATATAGAACAGACATTATTATCTATTACTCAAAAAGATATTTCCAGCTATGGTATTTATTTTGAGGTAAACATTCTAACCAGTTGCTGTATAAATATCTCTAGTTACTTAAGTTTATTTTACTAAAACAAATGATGGTTTATTTTTCTTCTTTATCAGGGCAATACCTTTGTTAATTTCTTTCATAATATATACTTTGGTGAACCATTATACACATATTTCACTCAACAAACACATTTGGTGCTAGCATGTACAACTTAAGTTAGAATGATGTGAAGAATACAGAGGCATATACAAATGATTTCTGTGATATTACACTTAAAAATTTAATTGAAGAAACAAAAGTGAAACTATACTTATTGTATAGTATAATAAATATAGTACAGTAAAATTAATCAGTATCACAATGTACAGAAAATAAAATATAATTTATTCTTGATTTTTGTAGGTAGATGACTGGCTGTTTTGCTTGCTCTAAGTGTTTTTTGTTTTTGTGTTTGCTCTAAGTCTTAAATCTATCATTTATATTCTCTTTCTGTGTATTTTTGTTACAGCTATTTCTTGATATATACTTAGCCCATTCTTTGCTTAGTTCATTATTGTTTTAGAACTCCATAGAAACCATTGAAATAGTTTCCTTTGGTCATCTATTTTTTTGCCTTCCTATTTGGAGGTTTCTGTAGTGTGTGTGTCTGTTCCTGCATGTGGACCTTCATTTATTGTGTGGGTAATTGGAGCTTGCGGTGGTCAAACTGAAGAAGTGGTTTTATTATGATGATATTTACTTTTAATTTAAATTGCCCGTCAGCCTAAAATCGTTGTGTTGTGCGATTAGCTGAATTCTTCTCAATAGGAAAGCTTGCGTGGAATAGTAACAAAGTATTTTGTAATACTAGGTCAAAATAAAAGGGCCAAGAATAGGAAGAAAAGATTATGACTGTGCAGCATTTCCTCGTGATCTAACATCCATGAAGATTTTCACCTTTTAGCATTTTAATGAACATGTTATAATTTTTAAAGTTACAGTATATTTTACCTTAGTTTTATTTTGACAATTGCATCCTTTTATTAAAAGAGAGCTACAAGTTAGTGATCTCTTTAAAATCATAAGGTGAGCTATTTTTGGAAAGGAAGAAAACAAAAGATAAATCTATCCTTTTGTGCTGTGCATTAAACATTTGTATCTTTTCTCTATTTTAGGATTTAGTTAATTTAGCTCTTTATTTCCTAGCAGTAAGGGAAAACATTATCTTTACATCAGAGCATTTCTCCATAATAGTAAAATTGCTTATTTTCTATATTTTTAGGGATTTCCACAATGCAGCATACACTGAATCTCCAAGTTTCTATATAACTTGGAAGATTTTATTAACTTTCTTTATATTCGGTTTGATGGTTTATTATTTTTATAGACAAGGTATATATATTTAACTTAACTTTTAACACTTCACACTCAACATACATATGTGTGTAAACACACACACAGAAACAGAGACAGAGATTTAACCTTTTAGTGCCTTTTAACCTTACACTAGTAATTTATATTACTATGTTATACTAGTATTACTGATTCTATTACTTTGAAGAGTTTTACTCTTTGATGAGCAACAAACATTTTTGAGGAGTTTGAGGACAGAAGGACATTGGGACTTTTACAAGACAGAACTTACAGATTATGAATTTTAACAACAATCAAATTAAACTTTTATTGAATGACAAAAATCATGGACTGTTTAGGGACAGTGCTTGGCACATGCGATGATTGGTGTTACTCTCAGTACATCTTTTTTGAGATAATGAGATACCTTTATCTACTTTATTGATTCTTTTTGCTGAACTACTTTCCTTTGGCTGAGGATGGCATAATACAATGGCCTGGCCACAGTGCTACAGGCTCACTCCTGAGCTGAGTAAGCAACCAAGGACTTTTTCGCAGCACTGAATCTCATCTGTACAGAGATTCTTCATCTTCAGTGATTTCTTAATACCCTTTCTTGAATCAGATTTTATTTGTCCAACCCTAATCCATCAAGACATCTCAGCTAGTCACATGGTTTCAGCTATCTGTATTCACTTTGCAGAATGAACCTGAATTTGATGGGTACTTAGAACTGCCAAATAATGGAGTTCTTGCAGAAGCCTTTTGATATGATATTATTTTCTTGTGGTTAAGAAGCTTCAATTATATAATGTACTTGTCTTAGATACCAAGAAAGTGAGTAAAAGAGTTGTTAACCAGATGACAAACCAAAACTTCAGACACATATTTGATCACTGTTTTCTTCTTTTTATTTTTAAAGGGCTTCTAAAAAAGTTATTTTTTATGGCAAAAATAACAAAGCAATCATAGGGTTTATTAAAAGGAAATTCTGAATAAAATATTCTGTCTTCTTCTTAGTCTAATAGAACTATTATCAACATAAGTCAGATGATTGTGCCAAAACGCCAAGATTGGTGATGATGCCACCTAACAAATACTACAAACTCAGAACAATATCAACTCAGATCAACATGAACTTTGGTGTATTAATTGCCAAAGCACCATATTTCAGACTGCTTCATACTGAACTCAATGGTAGCAATTTAAAGGTTAGTTCAGAAGAAAGTCAGAAAAATCAATGAACTTAATATTACATAGTACAGAGTTCTCTTTCAGAGAGAAAGCTCATGTAAACTGAGAAAATAACACTTAAGAAGTAAATTCCTGACTTCAAAGAAAAGAAATTACCTCAGACAATATTTGTTCTTACTGTGACTGTATTTTCTTGCCCTGGTTCTCCTGATTAGTTAAATTCACAGTTCTCGTTAGAATTTCCAGAGCAAGATGCCACTCTGCATTTTGGTGTGGGCTAATGGAGGCTGTTGAAGACGGATTCTCATTTTGGGTCTAAGAGAATTTTCACTTAAAGAAAGAATGAGATGTTCCAAAAGATGACTTATTTTCTTCCTCTATAATTTAGATATTCTATTTCCCCCATTGATTTCCCAAGGTTAGAGATAAAGAGTTATGCAATTTGCATTTTCCTCCCCATTGCAATATCTGGTATGTAACAAGGTTATGTACTTCATTGAAAAAAGCAAGTAAGTTGCATTATTTTCCAGTCTTCCCTCATTTATTTAATTTCACTAATAATAATTGGGGAAAAACATTAAATTTTAATAATACAATTTTAATATAGTATGAAATATACCTCATGTAGTTTTGTATTTGACTGTAGTATGTTAATAGCATATTATGTACTATAAAATATAACTGATGTTTCAAAGGAATGTACTGATATGCATAATAGAACATGAATATTATGTACTATATTATGTTATACAATTGTATTAATTATGAGTGCATTACTTAAGTTATATGTAATATCATCGTATTAATATTATTGCATTAAAAGCTCTTTTGAGGGATGCCTGGCTGGTTCAGTCAATAGGGTATGTGACTCTCAGTCTCAGGGTTGTAAGTTTGAGCCCCATGTTGGGTATTGCAATTACTTAAAATCTTTAAAAAATAATTAAAATATGAAAGTTCCATTGAGTACTTGTTATGTGGTAGCTACTGAGTGAAGCACTGTATAGCTTCTAATGTAATCCTCAAAATTATTTCTGACTTATTTTCCCATTTTCCAGAGAAGGAAATTGAGGCAAATTAAATTGCTTGCTCAGTGAGTGGAGAAGCTGATAGTCAAACCAAAGTATGTTTAATTCTAAAATGACTTCAATAGACACGTCTTAATGACTCATACATCCTTGTAAGAAACAACAGTGCACAAATCTGAATTTTTATTTTTATTATTATTTTTAAAATTCTAGTTAGTTAACAAATAGTGAATATTGATTTCAGGAGTAAAATCATGATGATTCATCACTTACACTTGACACTCATTGCTCATCAAAACAGATGCCCTCCTTAATATCTATCTTCGATTTAGCCCATCCCCCACCCACCTTTCTTCTAGCAACCCTCAGTTTGTTCTCTGTAGTTCTCTTATGATTTGCCGCCCCCTCTCTTTTTTTCCCCTTTCCCCTTTGTTCATCTGTTTTGTTTCTTCAGTTCAACTTATGAGTGAAAATATGTGGTATTTGTGTATATACATATATATATAAACACACCACATCTTCTTTATCCATCTATCAGTCGATGGACCTTTGGGTTCTTTCCATAATTTGGCTATTGTTGACAGTGCCACTGTAAACATCAGGGGGCATGTGCCCGTTTAAATCAGTAATTTTGTTCTGGGTAAATACCTAGTAGTGCAATTGCTGGGTTGTAGGGCATTTTATTTTTAACTTTTGGAGGAAACTCCATACTATTTTCCAGAGTGGCATTCCCACCAACAATGTTAGAGGGTTTCACTTTCTCCTCATCCTCACCAACATCTGTTGTTTCCTGTGTTGTTAATTTTACCCATTCTAACAGGGGTGAGATGATATCTCATTGTGGTTTTGATTTGTATTTCCCTGATGATGAGTGATGTCAAGCATCTTTTCATGAGTCTGTTAACTCATAGATATCTAAATATCTTCTTTTGGAAAAGTATCTACTCGTATCTTCTGCTCATTTCTTAACTGGATTATTTGTTTTTTTGGGTGTTGAGTTTGATAAGTGCTTTACATAGTTTGGATACCAACCCTTACCAGCTATGTCATTTGTAGGTATCTTCTCCCATTTCACAGGTTGCCTTTTAGTTTTGTTGGTTATTCGCTGTGCAGCAGCTTTTTATCGTGAAGTCCCAGTGGTTCATTTTTGCTTTTGTTTCCCTTGCCTCAGAGATATGTCTATTAAGAAGTTGTTAGGGCTGAGATCCAAGAGGTTGCTGCCTGTGTTCTCCTCTAGGATTTTGATGATTTACTGTCAAACATTTAGGTCTTTCTTCCATTTTGGATTTGTATTTGTGTATAGTGGGAGAAAGTGGTCCAGTTTCATTCTTTTGCATGTTGCTGTCCCAACACTGCTTTTCATTAAAGAGATTATATTTTTTCCATTGGTTATTCTTTCCTACTTTTTCAAAGATTAGTTCACTGTATGGCTGTGGGTCCATTTCTGGGTTTTCTATTCTCCATTGCTTTATGTGTCTGTTTTTGTACCAGCACAGCACATACTGTCTTGATAACAACAGCTTTGTAATATAGCTTGAAATCTGAAATTGTGATGTTTCTAGTATGCTTTTCTTTTTCTTTTCTTTTCTTTTTTTTTTTTTTTTAAGATTTGATTTATTTGCCAGAGAGAGAGGGCAAGCGAGTGAGAAAACAAGCAGGAGGGGTAGAGGGAGAGGGAGAAGCAGGCTCCCCACTGAGCAGGAAGCCCAGTGATGCCTGGCTTCATTCAGGGACCCTGGGATCAGGACCTGAGCTGGAGGCAGATGCTTAACCGAAGGAGCCACCTGGGTGCCCTTGCTTTCTTTTTCAAGATTCCTTGGGCTATTTGGGATCTTTTGTGTTTTTTTGGTTTGTTTGTTTGTTTGTATGTTTTCTTAAAGATTTTATTTATTTATTTGACAGACAGAGATCAAAAGTAGGCAGAGAGGCAGGCAGAGAGAGAGGAGGAAGCAGGCTCCCCACGGAGCAGAGAGCCTGATACGGGACCCTGGGATCATGACCTGAGCTGAAGGCAGAGGCTTTAACCCACTGAGCCACCCAGGCGCCCCAGGATCTTTTGTGGTTTTATACAAATTTTAGCATTGTTTATTGCAGCTGTGTGAAAAATGCTGGTGGTATTTTGATAGAGATTGCATTAAATGTGTAGATTGCTTAGGTAGTGTAGACATTTTGACAGTATTTGTTCTTCCAATCCATGAGCATGGGATGTTTTTCCATTTCGTTGCGTCATCTTTAATTTCTTCCATAGTGTTCTGTAGTTTTCAGAGTATAGATCTTTCTACTTTTTAGTTAGGTTTATTCCTAGGTATCTTATGGTATTTGGTGCGATTGTAAATGGGACTGATTCCTTGATTTCTCTTTCTGCTTCTTCATTATTGGAGTATAGAAATGCAAGATTTCTGTATACTGATTTTTGTATCCTGCAACTTTGTTGAATTTATGTATCAATTTTAGCTTTTTTTTTTTTTTAGCAGAATCTTTTGGGTTTTCTACATATAGTATCATGTCGTGTGTGAATAGTGAAAGTTCGATTCTTCCTTGCCGATTTGAATGCCTTTTATTTCTTTTTATTGTCTGATTGCTGAGACTAGGACTTCAGTATTGTGTTAAATAGTAATGGTAGAATGGCCATGTATTTTTCCTGACTGTAGGGGAAATATCCCCAGTGTTTTTCCATTGAGGAGTATATTAGCTGTGTGTCTTTTATATATGGCCTTTATGATGTTGAGGTATATTCCCTTTATCCCTGCTTTGCTGAGGGTTTTTATCAAGAATGGATGCTATACTTTGTTAAATGCTTTTTCCACGTCTATTGAGAGGATCATATGGTTCTTACCCTTTTTTTTATTAATGTGGTTTATCACACTGATTTTCAAATGCTGAACCAACCCTGCAGCCTTATGAATAAATAATCCCACTTTATCATGGTGAATAATTCTTTTAATAGACAGTTGGATTTGACTTACTAGTATTGTGTTAAGAATTTTTGCATCTCTGTTAATCAGGGATATTGGTCTGTAATTCTTTTAAGTGGGGTTTTTATCTAGTTTTAGAATCAAGATAATGCTGACCCTGAAGAATGAGTTTGGAAGTTTTCCTTCCATTTCCATTTTTTGGAACAGTTTGAAAAGAGTAGGTATTAGCTCTTCCTTGAATGTTTGCTAGACTTCCCCTGGGAAATCACCTGGCCCTGGACTTTGGTTTGATGAGAGATTTTTGATTATTCATTCAATGTCTTTGCTAGTTATAGGTCTATTCAAATTTTCTATTTCTTCTTTTTTCAGTATTGGTAGTTTATATGTTTCTGGGAATTTATTCATTTCTTCCAGATTGCCCAATTTGTCGGCACATAAATTTTCATAATATTCCCTTAAAACTGTTTGTATTTCTGTCATGTTGGTTGTGATATCTCCTCTTTCATTCATGATTTTGTTTATTTGGGTATTTCCTCTTTTCTTTTTGTTAAGTCTGACTAGGGTTTTATCAGTTTTATTAATTCTTTCAAAGAACAAGTTCCTAGTTTCATTACTCTTTTTGTTTCTACATCATTTTTCTCTGCTCTAAGCTCAATTATTTCCCTTCTTCTTCCAGCTTTAGGCTTTATCTAGTGTTCCTTTTCTAGCTCCTTTAGTTGTAAGGTTAGGTTGTGTATTTGAGACTTGCTTCTTGAGGTAGGCCTTCATTGCTATACTTTCCTCTTATGACCACTTTTGCTGCATTGCAAAGGTTTTGAAATGTTGTGTTTTCATTTTCATTTGCTTCCATGTATTTATTTCTCCTTTAATTTCTTGGTTAACCCATTCATTCTTTAGTAGGATTTTTTTTAACCTCCATGTGTTTGTGATCTTTCCAAATTTTTTTTTGTGGTTGACTTGAAGTTCTATAGCAATGTGGTCTGAAAATATGCATGATATGATCTCAGTCTTTTTGTACTTGTTGAGGCCTGATTTGTGACTCAGTATGTGATCTATTCTAGAGAATGCTCCATGTGCAGTTGAGAAGAATGTGTGTTCTGCTTCTGTAGGATGAAATGTTCTGCATATATCTGTTAAGTCCATCTTGTCCATTGTCTTATTCAAAGCCATTGTTTCCTTGATTTTCTGCTTAGATGATCTGCCCATTGCTCTAAGTGGGGTGTTAAAGTCCCCTACTATTATTATATTGTTACTAATGAGTTTTTTTTTAATGTTTCTTCTGAATTGATATATATATTTTGGTGCTTCCAAGTTGGGGACATAAATGTGTACTCTTGTTAGATCTTCTTGTTGGATAGACCCCTTTATTATAATAATCGGGCCCTTTTTCATCTCTTGTTACAGTCTTTGGTTTAAAATCTAGGTGGTCTGATATATATAGTTACTTCAGCTTTCTTTTAGTGTTCTTTAGCATAATGAGGTTCTCTCTCCCCTCACTTTCAATCTCAGGTGTCTTTAGGTCTAAAATGATTCTCTTACAGGCAGCATACAGGTGGGTTTTGGTTTTTTATCCATTTTGATACCCTGTGTCTTTTGATTAGAGCGTTTAGTCCATTTGTCTTTAGGTCTAAAATGATTCTCTTACAGGCAGCATACAGGTGGGTTTTGGTTTTTTATCCATTTTGATACCCTGTGTCTTTTGATTAGAGCGTTTAGTCCATTTGCTTTCAGAATGATTATTGATAAATATCAATTTAGTGCCATTGTATTACCTGCAAAGTCGGTGTTTCTGGAGATTTTCTCTGTTCCTTTCTAGTCTTTGTTGCGTTTGGTCCTTCTTGCCCACTCAGTGAGTCCCCTTTAATATTTCTTGCAGGGCCAGTTTAGTGGTCAGGAACTCCCTTAGTTCTTATGTGTCTAGGAAGTTCTTTATCTCTCCTTCTGTGTATTAGAAAGCTTGTTAGGTTTCCTGCTCCTGAGAGTGATGGCTGTATAAAGAAGAAGTCCTATAGTGTCTAGGGCCTGGTGCATCAGAAAGGTTTTTTTTTTGGTGTGTGCTGTGTGCACTCTGTTCTTGTGTTTTGGCTGCTCTTTCCCTCAAGTCAGTCCTTTGCAGAGTTTCTCCTTGCCTGCAGAGGGGAGTGTCTGTATCTTGTCCACCGTGTGTCAAGTTTTAACTAGGTGTGTTTGGTCTCCTTGTTAAAAAAGGCTAGATCCTGGGGTGCTTGGGTGGCTCAGCCAGTTAAGCATCTGACTCTCAGGGGTTTGAGATTACCTCTCTGTGTGGAATCTGCTTAAGATTCTCTCTTTTCTTCCTTTCCTTTTGCCTCTGCTCTCTGTCTCTTGGGGGAAAAAAAAGAATGCTAGATCTTGTTTCCCCTAGAGCTTAAGATTTGCAGCACTCTATGGTCAGTAGACTCGGTGTGTGTTGGGGGTTTGTGCTGGTCTTCTGGGAAGGGGGACTGCTGCTCTCACTCGCAGGCACACTTGTGCTAGTACAGAAACACCTGCAGAGTGCAAGTAGGCAAAACTTGGTGTACCTGGCTCAGGCCTCCACAGTGGGGCACTGTACTGCTTAATGAAGTCCATCCATGCTGCTGGGGGCGGTTTGAGCACGGCCTCAGCTGGTTCTCTCCTCCCTGGTGGCGGGTGGGGGGGGGGGTACCTAGTGCTGTTCAGTAAGCTCTCACTGAAGAGTAAACAGTCTCCCCTAGTTTGTCCTAGGCATCCCAGCATTCACCCTATTTGTGTCTGAGCCATATGCGCACCAAGCAGCACAGTGCTTCTGTTTTATCTCAGGTGCACCAGCTGGTTTTCAAAACTACATTTTGTAGGGACAAGGCGGAGCAGGGACCCACACTGATCCTCTGGGGGAGGATCTCACCACATTGTGGCTGGGGCCAGCTTGTCCCAGACGACAGTCACATGAATTCACAGGGGTCAGAGTTTATGGGAAAACACAGAAAAAAGCCAGCATCCAGGTTAGCTGCCCATAGCAGGCATCTCTGTTCCTCTGCTAATGAATGGGGCAGCTCAGTGGTGGTTGCCCTCTCTCTTATCCCCAGAGAAGCAGTGCCACCTCTCCTAAATGCACTCCAAGAAGGGGAGCTGTCTCTCCCAGTGCAACCCAGGGTATCCTCAGACCACGCTGTCCTCTCTGGGCCTCTGCCCTCTTTCTCCATAGGAGCACCTAGACACCCACCAGCCTCCACCTCCTAATGGTACAGACCTCTAAAACTTGAGTTTTTGAGCTCTGCTGCTTTTAAAAACTTGCTGTAATCAGCCCCTCTTGTTTTACATCAGTAGTTTTGGGGAGTTGTTTTCGTTTTGCAGTCCTCTCTGCTCTGTTCACTCTCCCTGTCTCTTTCCTCTTTCCATGATCAGGGCTCCCTCCCCTCTGCAGCACTGTGAGTTCTTTTCTCCCCCAAGTCAGGGCTCCATTATCTCCTACCTTCCACCATGTGGCCTCTTTTCTCCTTCTAGTTGTGCAGTTTGCTCTCAGTCCTTAGATCAGTTTCCTTTGTGTTCACAATGGCTTGATATTTATCTAGCTGCGTTTGAGGCTCAAGACAAGCACAGGGTCCTTCCACCGCTCCACCATCTTACCTCCTCCCCAAGTCTGCAGTTTTAAAAGACTATATCTGCTCCCAAGTGAAACTACTCAGTATGCCACCCAACATATAAATGTTCCTATAGAGTATCACCAGAATAGTCACAATTATTTTAGATGATGCATGCATACTTTTCATGCATTATAAGTCGTGCTATATTTGTAATAATGAAACTGCTCCCAATAGCTCAATTCATCAAGGAGAGAAACAGACGGATGCTAACATGGCTCATCATAATTGTTTTTCTTAAATTCTAAATTTCAGTTGATATTAACATAGGAAAAGCAAGCTAATTAAAGTAAAAAATCAGCTGATTATTTTAATGCCCAAATGACAGCACTTGACGGTCTGTCACCAAATGTCACTCTAACACTTAAGAGTTCTGAAAACTATAACATTTAATGGAAGAGGATGTGGGATATGTGTAACAGGTACTGCCAACTCTGTCCACTTGCAAAGCCTCAGCTTTGCATTGAGATGTTAGAGCACTGGGGAATCAAAGGGTACAGAGGCCTGGATACACACTCCTCTGTTGAAAATGGAGCCCATAGCTAAAGCTTGGAGGTGCATTGATTATCAGTGAGAGTACACAGCATTGAACACCTTGTAACTGTGCCTTCTGCCAATCAGTATGTCACCAATTATATTAACTGGCTATAATTAGTGAGTAAATTTTGTCCCAGATTATTTTAGTGCTTCTTCAAAGGGACAGGAATTTGTGTGTGTGTGTGTGTGCTTTTTTTGCCATAGTGTTCTGAATGCATAGCAAATTCTTTTTTCTTTTCCACTCTTGTAATTAGATGAAGAGCCTTACTTTTTGACAGAAATAGGGGAAACCTTCCAAGATGACTACTTTCTAAATTTGTATGAATTTTTCCTAGATGGGGTTCTGATTTCCTAAATCCTTTTGTTCATCTGCAAATGTAGAAGCTTGCCATGTTCTGCTCTATCTGAATGGAAGCATTATATTTTAAATATATTTCTTATGTATCTTTTTTCTAAAACCTCAGAATAATTCCAGCCAAATATTCTACTGAATGCCAAGAAACCACGAGTATAAATCTCTTATTCAAGTAATTATCTCACAGTATTCTTTCAAGAAATGACATGTCAGTTCTTTGTGAAAAGGATTAAGTAATTTAAGTGTAAAAATCCCTAAAATGAATAGTTAAGGCTTTCCAACTTTTAAAAGTATTGTATGTTTAAGTTGAATTTAGATTGAGATATGAAGATTATGCAGTTTTTAAACTAAAAATGTATCTACAGTGAAGTAAAGAAAGGCTTAATTTACATTAAAAGACTCCTTTTCATTTAACTTGTGGCCATGAAACATGTTTTTCAATTAGTGTTTATGATTTAATGACATCCCTGAAAATAATGGAAAAAGAATTAAGATTTCACACGTATAATCTTTCCATTCTGGAAGAATCCTCGATGACTATCCTTCTATAATAATTTGTCACCCCAAGAAAATGAATGTATTATAACTCAAAATTCCTAAAGCATAAAGAAATCCTTTACATAGATTAATATAAATTAAAAAAACTTATAAGAATATAGTACTTATCAATTCACCTGAAAACTTTAATATTGCTGTAACAAATATTTAGTTCTGTTTCTAATCTTATTTAATAGGACTCTCAATCTGGGGCACCTGGGTGGCTCAGTCAGTTGGGCACCTTTGGCTCAGGTCATGATCCTAGGGTTCTGGGATCAAGTCCCACATCAGGTTCCTTGCTCCACAAGGAGCCTGCTTCTTCCCTGCCTGCCACTCCCCCTGCTTATGCTTGCTCTCTCCCTCTTTCTCTTTGTCAAATAAATAAATAAATTCTTTAAAAAAAAAAATAGGACTCTCAATCTGAGGCAGGTTCAATGTCAGTGGGTAAAGATAGTAATGTATAAGATTATTAGTAAAATAGATATTCATTTTACATACAGTAATTGGTAGAATAAAATGTAGGGAATTTTTTAGTTTCTTTTTATCTGGAATCCAAACTTTTATGATTGAGCCTACTCTGTTTCATTTTTAAGATTAAGAATTTCAGTGACATTGACCAGAGTTGGTCACATCTGTGTGATCCTTAAGGTGTATGATCCAGAGGCCTCCATGAGATGAGGCAACTATTTTCACTCCACTTTGGACATGCATATAGTCCTTAGGTATCTGCAAAAATAATGGCTAAGAAATAAATAAAAACTTACAAGTGAATACCTTTGCAGTTATGGCTTACACAGCTAGTTAGTAAAAAAAAAAAAACAAAAAAAAACCCAATAACTTTTGTTAAATTGGCTTACATTAATAAGCATAAAAATTTGGCACTAGATTTTAAATTTAACTGTAAAGGTGAATTGATTTCCTCAGTCAGTAAAGGGTCCATATGCATATATGCATGACTTACTGTTAGTAACAGTATCTTCATGGATGTGTTAATATAGCTACTTCTTAAGAGTAAAGAATGGCAAACGTTTGGGGTGCCTGAGTGGCTCAGTTGGTTGGAGGGTCTGCCTTCAGCTCAGCTCTTGGTCCCAGAGACCTGCACTGAGACCTACATCAGACTCCCTGCTCAGGGGGGTGTCTGCTTCTCCCTCTCCCGCTGCCCCCACCGCATTCTTGTGTGCATGTGCGCACATGCTTTCTCTCTCTCAAATAAATAAAATCTTAAAAGAAAAAAAAGAATGACAGACCTTTAAGAAAAGTAAAATAGACTGCATGACATCTCTAGCTTTTTCCCTCTCTGAGTTCAAAAGCCTACCAAGTTATAAAAAGCACAGATACCCACTTGCACAAAATCTAGCAAGCCACAAAATAAGGGATAAACAAGACTAAACAGATCTTCATTAGGTAAGGCTAAGGACTCAGCATTAAAACAAGGAATTCAAAATGGAAAATAATCCAAATTCCTTTAATATTTGGTATTTCAATATATCTTTGACTGTTTAGTGTTATAAAATATATGAAACTGTATATTCTACACAAAGAGGATGTCTGATGATGCGAGCATATAAATTCTAGATTATGACTCCTTTTTGCTGTTGTCGCTACTGATACAAAACACAGCCTATTGATTCACCTTTTACTTTATAGCAATCCCATGGCAGGAAGTGTAAATCTTGGGGTGTCTGGGTGGCTCAGTCGTTGGACGTCTACCTTCGCCTCAGGTCATGATCCCAGGACCCTGGGATTGAGCTCTGCATCAGGCTCAATGCTCTGTGGGAAGCTTGCTTCTCCCTCTCCCGCTCCCCCTGCTGTGGTCCCCTCTTGCTGTGTTGCTCTCTGTGGAATAAATAAATAAAATCTTAAGAAAAAAAAGGAAATGTAAATCTTTTAACATAAGGAGAAGTTGCAAAACTTTTGTCTGTGTCTGCCACTGACAGATTTCAGTATGGAGTTAAGTTAGAATAACAAATAGTTCAAATTTTGTTTCTTGTCAATTAAAAGTGAGAAATAAAATGAGTAGTTAGGGGCGCCTGGGTGGCTCAGTGGATTAAGCCGCTGCCTTCGGCTCGGGTCATGATCCCAGGGTCCTGGGATCGAGCCCCGCATCGGGCTCTCTGCTCTGCAGGGAGACTGCTTCCTCCTCTCTCTCTGCCTGCCTCTCTGCCTACTTGTGACCTCTCTCTCTGTCAAATAAAGAGATAAAATCTTTAAAAAAAAAAAAAAAAAATGAGTAGTTAAAAATTCCTAAAATATTGAAATTAGGATTTGCTAAATGAGACTTGACTTTGTAATGTTAATGTTTAAGTATTGAAAACATACCATATAATTTAAACAATAAAGAATCCATAGCCATATTTACATTGTAATTTCTACTTTGGCGATGAATTTTATTTTAAAACTACTAGGTGACTGACAAGCAGAGTCATGTAGATTTGCATGTATGAGTGTATGTTTTCTTAGATAACGTGAATTCTTATGATTCAGCATTTTTCAAATTATCTTTTAGAGCAAATTTGTATGAACCAATAGCAAATAGAAAGTTCATGTATAAACATTCCCCTCCACAATTTTAGTTTGTATACCTTAATCTGAAATAATGAGGAAAAAAGAAAAGCTGGGCTGCTGTTGCCTTATTGAGAAAATGAGATCCCTTTGCAAAACTGTTCATTTCTAAAAGTACTTGAGGTGAAAATGAGAGATGTCTAATCAAGGAGCTAGACACAAAGGGAGCAAATTAAGGATCTTAATCCCAACTGTGATCTTAATTTTTAACTTAATTTTGCTTAAATTAAATATATCTTTCTATAATTCAATTTCTTCAGAATTAAAAAGGTCATATTAATTTTACCAATTGCCACTTATAAAAATAGTGTCATCACTTCAAGTCAAAAGTGTTAATATAGATCTCAAGAGTTAAGTGAATGAATAGTATCATTACTTGTAACGATTTCTTGTTTTACATAGAAGTTTTAATCTAGAATTTCGTTTTTTATTTATTTGTATTTAATAATAATAAAATGGCCATATAGTTTTTCCAAGACTTTGGGGCCAGATTTTTTGGAATTCAGGATTTGGGAATTTGAAAAGGTTAAATGGTGTATATACTGCCATATCCTATGTCATATTTTCTCTAACAGTGTAGGGCTACAATTCATAATTAAACAAATGCCTGCAGTAGAAAATATATTATTTGCCTTATGAGTAGCCTTAATACCAATTTAGGTTAGATTTTGTTGCTAAGTGAATTTCAAAAAGTCTATTATTTTTCAAAGTATTTTGGATTTCAGAATTACAGACATGTAATATTTATCATTATTACAACTATTTGTTTTTCCCCTTTTAATCCTCAAAACAATCCTGAATGCTGGGATTACTCAACCCACATTGTAGTTAAGGAGATTGAGATTCAGAAAGTACTACAGATTTGTTGATTCAAAGTCCCAGTTGACTGATTTCCACCATATTATCTTTCTGCTAGGCCACACCACATCAGAAAAGGAACATGAAAAGATAATGTGGGTGGAAGAGACATTTTTTCAGAACCAAGGGAAGAAAATCTTTAAGCCTCTTCCTACATTCAGAATTTATTAGGAAAGAAGATACTATATTTGTAAAAACATATTGTAAATTTGAGAATTGATAAAAAGGATATTTCTAGACCGTATTCAACTTTGAATTTGATCACTGCAAAATCTGACATTTCTTTCTCCAATTACACATCCACTCTCCTATTCTGGAAGGTGTATATTCTGTTCTTGAAAAATGCAAGATTTGATTGAATATCTTAGTTTGCATAATAAAACTCTTGAAATCTCAGTAATAAAGCATAACAAAGAAAGTTGTAACAGAAGATCAGAACTAGATTTGTATGAGTTTAAATCTCAGTTTACCAATTACATACCATGGGCAATCACCATTGAGAAGTAGAATAATAATAGCTCTCCACCAGGGTTCTTGTGTGACTAAAGGAGGTGGTAAGTGCTTAGTAAATAGTTGGTACTCAGTAAATGGTAGTCATGATAAGTCCACTTTTTAAAACGAGGAAGAAGGAACATTAAATTAGGGGACTTGCCCAAGGAAGTACGTCCTGAATCACCCGGCATCAAATTTAGTTAAGCAAAAGAAAAGAGGGAGAGAGATAAAAAGCTGTTCTTTGATGATATGGATTCTATCTTTTTACTTTATTTCTTTAAAAAATAAGAATAAGGAACTGTATTAATACATAGGTCAGAGTCTCTCAGGAGGTTGTACTCAAGCTGCCTGTCATCTTGAGTGGCAGTGATAGATCCCAAGGCTCATCTACAGATGAAGAGTCAGCTTCTAAACTCATTCATATGGGTTTGGGCAGGCCTGGTTTTTATGGCCTCTTGGGCCTAGGAGTCTCAGTTTCTCTCTAGCTGTTGGCTATCAGACCTTCCTCAGTTCCTTGCAAATGGACCTCTCTATAGGGCAGCTAATAACCTAAAAAATGGCTTCCCCCAGACCAGGTGATATAAGAGACAGTGAGAAAAAGAGAGCAAGAGAGAGAATGTCTAAGATAGAAACCATAGTCTTTTATAACCTAAACTTGAAAGTGACATCCATCATTTGCCCCATCACCTACTGATCACTAGACCAACCCTGGTACAGTGTGAAATGGTGCTATATAGGATATGAATTCCAGAGGGCAGGATTATTGGGGAGTATCTTGGAGGAAATATTGAGAATGCTCAAGTAGAAAATTTTACCTTCATATTGGGAATCCAACGTGTATGCTGAAATAATATGTTTAAATGCTTCTTATAGTATCTGTCATGTATTGGTACACAATAAACAATACTTTCCTTCATTTTTTGAGTAATTACTGTTAAATAAGAAATTCAGCTATTTAGAAGACTTTCTAGTTATAAGAGCAAACATTATATTGTTGAAATTATTTCCATAATCCCCTTTCTCATCAACAAAATTAGACATGTTCTTATTCTGAGTCTTGCTTTGTTAATATCATTTTCAACCTACAGTTTATTTAAAGGATTTTTTAGAACCGTGTCCATCTCCTGAGAGCATTTTATAGTATGCTAGATACCATATTCACACCCATAACAGCTCAGCAGACAAAAGCTGCAGTAGGTTGCAGGGCTTCCTTTCACAGAACTTCCAAGGCAAGTGAGCAAGTCAGTGATGGGCTTACTCCAGCCATTTCATGATTTAGGGCAACTGGACTGGTTTGAACCTCCACTTACTAGAGGTGTGATTCCTAATAGTCTGCATGCCTCTGTGAATATCAGAATTACACATGGTTAAACTTCTGATTATGGAACAGAGAGCCTGCCGTTGGGTCTTTGTGAAGCCATAAATCAGGGTAGTCTAAACAAAGGAAATTTGTACATAGTAGAAGCCTAATTCTCAGTAGCGTTTTTATCTTCAAAAAACCACAAAGGATACAAATGTTAATTGATAATGGTAGATCTGAGCTCTTCTCCCCATTTGGTATGATGAATGTTATAGAAATTGCAGAGAATACATCCAACAATGTAATTCATGAGTGAATAGAAACACTACATGCAAGTTTGGGAGCTGTGTGATTTCCAGAAAGGGAAGAGTATAGATACAAACTGCATAATGAGACACTCCAGTCATATCCTGGAGGTCTGATCCTGGATGCGAAATAATTAGCTTAAGCACTTGTTTGAATTGGTTTTGAACAAATGCATTGTTCAAAGTGACTGCTATTTTCTTGTTCCAGGAAGGGAACACAATTAAAATTTGAATGTATAAGGAAATAAGGCCCAATTTGGAGTATTGCTGAATGATAAAATAATCTAAAATTGTTTATACTCAAAGATTTGTTTTCCTATTACCACCCCTCCTCCTTTTCTTTCTAGTCAAATGATGGGAAGACAAAACTCAATTTAAATGAGTTAATTTGTTGTGTAGGGCTTTTGACATATTACCTTATTTAAATATTATGATGAAAGTATTATGATGAGCTATGCCTTTTTATGCCTACTTTACAAATAAGGAAGATGAGGCTCCAAGATACTAAGAAATTTGCCTGAGATTACAAAGTAACCGAAGGAAGCCAGATCTAACTTCAAATCCTATGTTTTTAATCCATTTACACTTCTACATTCCTGGCTGTTTAAAAATATGTTAATAATTATCAAAATATATTTTGGATGAAGCCAATTCAGTGTCTGAATATTTATCATTAAGAAAAGAATTTAAGGGGTGCCTGGGTGGCTCAGTGGGCTCAGGTCATGATCTCAGGGTCCTGGGATTGAGCCCCACGTCAGGCTCCCTGCTTGGCAGGGAGCCTGCTCCCCCCCCCCCCCCCCCCCGCCCCTTCTGCCTGCCTCTCTGCCTACTTGTGATCTCTCTCTCTGTCAAATAAATAAATAAAATCTTAAAAAAAAGAAAAGATTTAAAATGTATCATTTTAATATAGTCTGTAAAACATTGCAAAAGAATTAAATATCTTTAAAATAGCAATAGTTATTCATAATTTTATCACTAGAAAAATGAACCTTTTTGATTTTTTTTTTAAAGTTCACAAATTTTCATAGCATAGAAATTCATTACTCATAAATTTGGCAGTTTTCCACAATAAAGATTTATATGCATAGGTAGAGTGCTCTTATTCTTCAAGAGAATAGAATTGATTAATCAACCAAATGATCTTTCTTCTAGTAAAACATCTGGTGTCATACAGATATAATAAACATTGGAAAGAGCTTGGCTGTTGTGAGCTTTGACAGATCACTGAAATAGAGGGAGAGGTCCTTCTCTATTCTAAATACAAAATTTAACAAAAAATTCTCTTGCCATCTGGTTCTGGATTAACATTAGTATATATACTACTAATTGATATTGTTCCCAAGTGAAAGATACTCCTCATCAAATTGTAGAATGTACTCTCCTATGGTGCATATAATTAATTTGTCCAACTTTAGATACTCTATAAAACATAGAACCATTACTTAGAAAGACCATACTGACAGCCAAGTAATAGAATAAGGCATCCAGTCAATTCCATCAATTTATAGTTGAAAAGCTTTTGTACGGTCAAAATTGGTAACTAGATGAAATTATCTGGGATAACTTAGAGATTGGATTTAGATCAACATGTATTAACTTTTATTTGTATGAAATATAGTACCGTATTAGCTATATAACATGTTAAAATGCATTTTCATTTATTATACATAATTAGAAATTGAAATAAAGTTTGCTCCTGAGTTAAAATTGATTTTCTTTAAATACTGACTAAAATATTGTATGACTTTTTTTTTTAAGATTTTTATTTTTATTTATTTATTTGACAGAGAGAGACACAATGAGAGAGGGAACAGAAGCAGAGGGAGTGGGAGAGGGAAATGCAGGCTTCCTGCTGAGCAGGGAGCCCTACACAGGGCTTGATCCCAGGACCCTGGGATCATGACCTGAGCCGAAGGCAGACGCTTAATGACTGAGCCACCCAGGCACCCCTAAAATATTGTATAACTTAAAAAATTAGTGACACATTGCTTTTACAAGCCAAACTTTAAGACACTAAATATAATCTTCTTAAATATACAAATTATAATATCCAAATTCTTAATTATAGAATAAGGTACATTTTATTTTATGAAATCACACCATCATCAAATTCACTATATTTACACCATTATGAAATAAAATTAAAGCCAATAACAAAATCCAAAATATAAATGCATTTTTACATGCTAAATAGAAGTGTTCCAGACTTAATTATACAGATTTTAACCCTTTTTTTTTTTACTGAGGTATAATTGACCTATATGTTAGTTTCAGGCAGATAACATCATGATTTGACATTTATGTACACTGAAAAATGATCACCACAGTAAGTTTAGTTTCTCTTTCATCATATAAGGTTACATAATATGCAATTAAATATTATAAACTATAATCAGCATACTCTATATTACATCCCTGTGACTGACTTATAATGTGACTGGAGTTTGTACCTCTTGCCATCGTTCCCCCATTTTACCTACTCCCTAACCACTTCTCCTCTGACAACAGTCTATTCTCTGCACCTCTGAGTTTTGTTTCAGTTTGGTTTGTTTGAGTAGTACTCCATTGTGTGTGTGTGTATGTGTGTGTGTGTACCACATCTTCTTTATGCATTTGTCAGTTGATGTGTACTTTGATTCTTTCCACACCTTGGCTATTGTGAATAATGCTGTGATGAACATAGAGCTGCAGGTATTATACCAAATTAGTGTTTCCATTTTTCTGGAAAATACCCAGAATTGGAATTGTTAGGTCATATGATAATTCTGTTTTTAGTTTTTTGAGAAACCTGGACACTGTTTTCCGTAGTGGCTCCACCTGTCTACGTTCTCACCAACAGTGCCAAAGAGTTCCTTTTTCTCTGTATCTTCATCAGCACTTGTTATTTCTTGTCTGTTTGGTGAGAGCCATTCTGCTTAGGTGAGAGATGATGTCTCATTGTAGTTTTGGTTTGAGTTTTTCTGATGGTTGGTGGTGTTGAAACTCTTCAGGTACCTGTTGACCATCATTATGTTTTCTTTTGGGTGAAAAAATATCTATTCAGATCCTCTGCTCACTTGTGAATCAGATTGTTTGTTATTGAGTTGTAGGAGTTCTTTATATGTTTTGAATATTAAACCCTTATGTAATTTTCATACATCCATATAATGGGCATGCCTACTGAGTTTAGTGGGACAAGGCCATGGTGGAACACAAGGCTAGAGTGTACCTATCCACTGCATTTAGCATATCAAGGCCACAGGAGAGCCCTGCACCAAGGTGGGCCCACCAGGTGTATCAGGGTGGAACACAGGAAAGCAACAGGGCAGGGAAAACTTTGCCAGCAGGATAAGAGCAGGGTACAGAAATGGTGCCCACCAGTGCCTCTCTCCCCAGAGAGTTCCACAAGTATCTCTCCCTCTCTGTCTCCTCTTTTCCTTCCTCCCCTTTTCCCACTCTCTTCCTCTTTCTAATACATACTTTTGGTTCTAATTCTCTGGCAACCTTGACTAAAACAAGTTTGCTTAGGCTACATAGAGTTTCCCTTCTCTGAAACTGGTGCCTAGTCCATGGACATAACTCTGTTCCCTAGATGCTAATAATACAGTATATACAAACTGAAAGAAATCAACATTTGCATTGCATGTTGTATAGCAAGTTCATCTATCTACATGCTACAGTATATGGTGATTAATTTAGTAATAAATAATGGGCAAGCTACTAACACTTTGATGTATCAGTCCCTTTTCATTCTGATTATCAACTAAGTGGGGCATGCTAAAAATCAGCCTACTGGACGTTCCACACAGAGGGAGGTGCAAGAGACCCACAGGAGTATTCAGAACAGAGGAGCCTGAAGGAACGCAGAGGAGTAGGAAGGAGGACTTTAGGGTGGTAGTAAGGATTGGAACTGGAAAAAGGGTTGATGAATAGGGAGTGAAGATGGTGAGAATAATTTAAAGGCATGAATAACTTGGTTTAGTTCACAATTTTTGCCAGTATCAGCACTGCCAGTAAATAGTAATTTTGATTCATACATCCTTTAAATAGGACTCCTACATGCTATCTTACAGTCTAAATCTCTTGTATAGGTGAATGAAAATGGAAATTACTGCAGGTTATTTGTGCTTGTTTAGCACCTTTTGTAGTTCTCAAAAATTTTTTTAAGATACACATATTTCAGGGCGCCTGGGTGGCTCAGTCGTTAAGTGTCTGCCTTCAGCTTGGGTCGTGATCCCGGGGTCCTGGGATGGAGCCGCGCATTGGGCTTCCTGCTTGGCAGGAAGCCTGCTTCTCCCTCTCCCACTCCCACTGCTTGTGTTCCCTCTCTCTCTGTGTCTCTCTCTATCAAATAAATAAAATCTTAAAAAAAAAAATACACATATTTCTTCATCTAAAATCTATAATTTAAAACACAGGACTCTTTTTAATCAATTGTATGACTTTTTTGTAGACTCCCCTATAATGCTTCACTACTTACTTAGCAAGGAATGAACTGCTAAAACAAGTTGATAACGTAATTTAACCAATATATGTTGTAAAGGTTTAAAGACATAAATTATTTACATAATAGTAACAAAAACAAAGAGCTACAGCAAATACTCATCAGCAAAAAGGGGTACCAACAATTACAGATGATCCTTCTATTCTCCATCATCTAAATTAATTACAAGGTCTGAATTATGGAACATATTTCTTTGGCCCTTAGAAATACCTTCTTTAGTTATTATGTGTCATTTAGATTATATGGTATACCAAAATTACTTTATACATTTCAGTATTTATAGCAAATAACCTGGAAATTAAAATCCTGTTTTTTTTAAATCAATTTCAAAGTTCAAATCTACTAGCCTTGCAATATTATCATTCAAAATTTAACTGATTAAATATTCATACTTAGTATTACACATTTATTGTATAAAAGCTGAAATAGTAGTGAACAGAATGCTGTAGTTTTATTTTTTTATTGAAGCAATTGATCAACCAACAATCTTTAAATAAGTTAAAATACTGAAAGAGAATTTTAGATTTAAAACATGGCTTAGAAGTCATGTATTTTTACTCCCAAATGGCTTATTCAACACTCATTTCTCTTCAGATGATACAAATCTTCTGCCTTTTACAAAATGACTTCTTTATTATTGCTGTTCTCTGCCCGGGTCCCAGGTATTTTTCTTATATTTCCTGAGAAACTGAGTTTATTTCAAAACTGTATATTTAGTAGCAAAAGCTATCTCTTAAAATTATAAAATTAATATAAATTATAATAAAAGAAGATGGCAAATATTTATACTTTAGCTGGATTGGGAAAAGGTGTTTTGTATTGTTGTTGTTGTTTTAATTTTACTCCTTAAAGTCTCGATTGAGCCAGATGTTATTGAGGATGTGAAAAAATACACAACATCTGTGCTTAAGTTATGAAATTATTTTTTGATATTTTATTATTGTAGGATATAGTTCCTCATGTCCATTTCATGAAAAACACTAAATGCATGAAGAAACTTTTGTCTGGATTTTAAGATCATTATTTGCTGCTTGCTCTGAAAGACCTGATTTTATTTCTTAGAAAAGTATTCAGAGTGATTTAAGCTGCAATATTATTTTGAGAATTGCTCAATTTTACCACCCAGGGTTATAGGGGAACCTTATCTAACGTGTCTTGCTCTCCTATTCTGTTATAAATCTACTCTAATCAAGCTTTCATCATCATCAGGACATGGAAACTTCTCCTATAAAGGAAACCAGTGATCATCATGTTACTAAATCCAATTGTCAATCTTAATTCATATGTTTGGCTGTCAGCCATAACTGACGTTAAGTCTTCCTACAGTAGATTAAAAATGGCCATGGATTCTCTTACACTTCTCTCAGTGAGAGTCTGTGCCCCCTCTCCTATATGGTAGAGGTCACTGTGTACCACTTTCTAGAACCAGAACTTAAGGGACAGACAGCTTCAACCTGTTGTCTAAAAGAACAGCCCTAAGTCACCATGCAGTAAATCTGATTCTTCTGAGACTGCCAAGGTGGAAATGCCATTTGTAGGTGCTCCTGTAGATCATCCCCAGTTGAACTCAACCTTCCACACATCCCTAGTAAGAAGCTACACATATGGGGGAAATGTACTGGTCCCTTCAGATTTGTCCTCCACCAGCCAATTCCACTGAGGACCTTAGTCAATAGTAAGAAAAACAAAAGGATCACCCACCTATGTGAGCCCAGCCCAAATTCTTGACCCATAAATCGTGATATATAATAAAATACTTGCTGTTTAACTAGCTAAGTTTCAAGGTGGCTGCTGCTGCATCTCCTTCTCCTTCTCCTTCTCCTTCTCCGTCTCCTTCTCCTTCTTCTTCTTCTTCTTCTTTTTTTTAAATCACTGGGCTGCTCAGTTGGCTGAGCCTCTGACTCCCGGTCTTAGCCCAGGTCAGGATCTCAAGGTCACAAGATCCAGCCCTGCATCTTCTGCTCTGCGCTTCACAGGAAGTCCAGTGGAGACTCACTCTCTCTCTCTACCCCTCCCCCTGCCCCCACCATCTCAAATCAATCAATCAATCAATCAATCAATCAGTCTTTAAAAACTATCATGAGGACTGTACCAAAAACATACCCAAAACACTAAAGAGACATAACAACCTAATGCAAAGCATGACCACCATGGACTGACTCTGGTTTAAAAAATAATAGTAACAGCTATAAAAGCCATCTTGGATACAGTTATGGAAATCTGAACATGAATGTGTTATTAGATAGTAAAGAATTATTGATATTTTCTTAGATATGAGAATGGTGGTATGGGTATGTAGGAAGATGTTCTTCTTCTTCTTTTAAACATTTATTTATTTTAGAGAGAGACAATGAGCAGGGAGGGGGAGGGCCACAGGGAGAGGGCAACAATCCCAAGCAGACTCCTGCTGAGCAAGGAGCCCAACGTGGGACTTAAGGTGGCTTCTTTTTATTATAATTACTGATATTGCTTCCAAGACAGCAATATTTCCTGGTGTTCCTCCCAACTCATGACAGCTTATTCTCTTTTTGTTGGTCATTCCTTGGCTGGTTCGTTCACCCTCTAAACGTTCATGTCCCTGACTTCAGTTCAGTCCTTGGCCTTCCTCCTTTTCTATCTGTATTTCACCTTTTTTGATAATCTAACATAGTCTGATAGCTTTAAATGTAAACCATGAACTGAGTCCCAAGTGAGATGACATGAGATGTGAGACTCATATCTAACTGCCTACTCAAACTTCCACCTACATTTTCTACAGACAAATCAAACAAAACACTTCAACTAAAAACACTGCTCCTCCCTGACAGTATCTCTCTTTCAGTGACCAAAGGAAAACCAAATAATTTATCTTTCTTTCCAACTAGGTATTTTCAAAGTAAAAGATGTACTATACTGTATTAGAGGCATAAATTGAGATATATAACTGGGATATAGGGTCCCCCTAGAAATCCATTCTTCAATGTTCAGGTTAAAAAACCAACCAACCAACCAACCAACCCTGGAGTCACCTCTGATTCCTTTCTTTGCCTTATACAACCACCACTTAATCCTTCTCCAACTATTACAGTCTCTCCTTTGCGCAAACTGACTCCCACTTTCCCTCAGAGTCAAAACCAAAGTTCCTAACGTGACTTGCAAATACAATATGTGATGGCTCCCTTCCATCTCTGTTATATCGGCTACATAGTCCTCTCCGTCTTTGTATGGTTCTCCTTTTGTGTAGGGTATCTTCTAGATACCATCTTGTTTGCTCTTTCAACTTCTTTCTTGCAGCTCCACTGCCATTATCTCAATGAGGATGAGCCTGAATCATCCTTTCAGAATTGCCTGTGGTCGCCCAACACTATGCCTGGCATTTCTGATCACCTTTTAATGTATTATATAATTTACTTTATGTATTAGGCTACCCACTGATAAATGCAAAGCTCTGTGTACTCACCAACACATTTCTTTCAAGTGCCTAATGTGATGCTTCATATGAAGTCGGTAGATGCTTACTTATAGATACTTATTCATAAATAAAATGAATAGATGGCATTTTACAGGTATTGATATGGCCATAGAAAATGCACTGATCAAATCTAGGTATAGTGGCAAAGAGAGTTTTTAAATTACATTATGATATTGTCATTTTTGAGCCCACATCTTGGGTGTTTTTCTCATGTAGGTGATGTTTTCATATGCATGAATGCTATTTACATTTTAAGCAACATTTGTATTTTCTTTCAGTTAGCTATTTTATGTTTGTTTTTGTCATGTACTTGTTCTCTGTGCCTGAAATTATTAGGAATGCTTACCACAAGTGAGAGATATATGCAATCTGTCACATTATGCTTCCAGCTTGAGAGTTCTGTCAGTTCTGGGATTTGCAATCCTGTTCATGTTTTGATTCCTGTAAATCACACATTAAACCATTTTTGCCTTTATCATTTGATAGAAAAACTTAAAAATAATCATTTCAAATGTGTTATTTTTAAAAACATAAAAGGGCTATATCTTGAAAACAAAACTATATCTCTTATTTTAATGTGAGTGTGAATAAATATTGGCCTCATCTCACCCAACCTCATGAGGCTGTGATATGCTCTTCTCACAGCAACTGCTATCACTTAATAACAGATTGACTACTGTATGAATTGAGTAATTTCTTAGTCATCATTTTAAATATAATCTTTTCTGAAAATATCTTTTGGCTCTGATTAAAATGTACTTGAGTAAAGGACTTACCGTGTGAAAGGAAAACTGGTCATTTTATAGAAGATGGAAATAATGAAGGCTTTAGAATTGCTTTCTTTTAAATCATTTTTAATTTATCTACAAATAATATTCATCAGATTGATTTTTTGGTGAGTTGTGGATTTAATAGTTTACTGACAAAGTGATAAAAATAAAATATTAAAATATTAAGTATTAAAAATAATGAAGAAACAATGCATTTATTTCATATGGCTATATACTATATATTCTATTATGCTAAAATTGGTTATTTAATGTACATATATCATTAATAAATTAAATAATTCATTATTCATATTTTATAGCAAAGGTAGCCAACTATGACTTTTTAAGTTAATTATATATTTTTGACTGTAGGGATTTTTTTAAATTATTAGTCATTTTATGTTTTTTATAAACCAGGCTTCTGAATATGTTTACCCCAACCCAACACAGTCACTATCATCTGAATCCTGAATTCAATATAAGGCAGTTTTCATTTTAAGAGAATCAAGGACATGCCCATACCAGTAAAACAACCACCCAAATCTTCCCATTTAGCATAACATATAGTAAACATACATATGCATTATTAATATAATGTAAACCATATAAAATGGGCGATACTGTAAATTCTGTATTATCCTTCATTATTTACTTCTGTTATAAACCCTATTTTTAAAGCATAATTAACATACAGTGTTATAGTAGTTTCAAGTGTACAATGTGATTCAATTCTATATACATTATTCAGTGCTCATCATTGTAAGTGCACTTAATCTTCTTTATCTATTTCACCCATTCCCCCCTACCCACTTCCTGTCTGACAGCTACTGCTTTGTTCTCTGCATTTAAGAGTCTATTTTGTTTGTCTCTTTTTTTCCCTTTGTTCATTTGTTTTCTTAAATTCTGCATATGAGTGAAATCATATGGTATTTGTCTTTCCTTGTCTAATATATTTCACTGAGAATTACACCCTGTAAGTCCATCCATAGTGTTGCAAATGGCAAGATCTCATTATTTTTTATGGCTGAGACAAATTCCATTATATATATACACACCTCACATCTTCTTAATCCATTCATTTGTGAATGGACATTTGGGTTGCTTCCATATCTTGGCTATTGTAAATAATGTTTCAATAAACAGAGGGGTGCACATAGCTTTCCAAATTAGTGTTTTCATTTTCTTTTGGTAAATATCCAGTAGTATAATTATTTACTGAATCATATGGCAATTCTATTTTTAACTTTTTGTAGAATTTCCATACTGTTTTCCATTGTAGCTACACCAGTTTGCATTCCCACTAACATAACACAACAGTTCCTTTTTCTCCATATCCTTGCCAACACTTGTTATTTCTTACCTTTTTGATTTTAGCCATTTTGATAATATCTCATTGAGGTTTTTATTTGCATTTCCTTTAAGATTATGGTGTTGAAAAAAAAAAGATTATGGTGTTGAGCACTTTTTCATGTGTTTATTAGCTGATATGTCTTCTTTGAAAATACGTCTATTCAGGTCCTCTGCCCATTTTAAAATCAGATTATTTGGGGTTTTTTTGGCACTGAGTTTTGTATGTTCTTTATATATTTTGGATATCAATCTCTTATTGGATATATCAACTGCAAATATCTCCTCTCATTTGGTAGTTTGCTTTGTTTCCTTCTGTGTACAAAAGATTTTTATTCTGGTGCAGTCCCAATAGTTTACTTTTGCTTTTGCTTCCCTTCTCTGAGGAGACATATCTAGAAATATGTTTCTACGACCAATGTCAAAGAAATAACTTCCTAAGTTTTCTTCTAGGAGTTTACTGTTTCAGATCTTAAATTTAGGCCTTTAATCCATTTTAAGTTTATTTTGTATATGGTGTAAGAAAAGCGGTCTAGTTTCATTCTTTTGTATGTAGCTCTGTGGCTCTGAGAGTAGTGTTGCCTAACATCAACAAACTGAATTGGTATTTCTGACTTTTTCATGTTTCTCCAGTCAAACTGTAAACTCACAAACACAGACCCATTGAATAAATTTAAAAAGTAAATGTGTGAAAAAAAAAAAAAAAAAAAGTAAATGTGTGGGTTTATCTACTATTGGTGCTCAAAAGTATTAAAGTATATGCAGTGTTTTTCTAATGTGTGTGTTATGAATCATGAAAATATATTTGCCAAAATGCTAAAATCCAACAAAAAGCACATATATATAAACATAAATATATCTATAATCACAGATTTGTCAAGATATGCTGAGTGAGGGAGTGTCTGGGTGGCTCAGTGGGTTAAAGCCTCTGCCTTCAGCTCAAGTCATGATCCCAGGGTCCTGGGATCGAGCCCCGCATCGGGCTCTCTGCTCTGTGGAGAGCCTGCTTCCTCCTCTCTCTCTGCCTGCTTCTCTGCCTACTTGTAATCTCTGTTAAATAAATAAATAAAATCTTTAAAAAAAAAAAAAAGATATGCTGAGTGATGGAAACCTTACACAAAAGAGCAAACATTGTGTGATTCTAATTATATGTAGTTCTCTAATAAGCAAAATTAGTTTATGGTAAAGATAAAGTCAAAACAGTGATGACCTACTGAAGGGTGGGATTAAAGATTGAGTGGGAAGGAGTAGGAGGGAACTTTTTGGATGAACAGCAATGTTTAATAGCTATTTGTATCATACAGTCATACGCATTTGTCAAAATACATAGAATGGTGTAGCTAATATTTGTGCATTTAACTGTGTGTAAATTTTACATAAAAAAGGAATGTAAACAAATATTGGAACTTTTAGTTAATGATACATGCTAAAGTGTTTATGGTCGTTTACTGTAACTTTTTTCAACTTGTACGTTAATAAATTTTCATAATAAAAAATTTCTTAGAAAAATTTGTATATTAATTTTTAAAATTCTTTCCCAAAGATTTTTTGATGAAATTATACTCTCCTTCTTTACATATATACAAAATCATGAGATATTGATATTATCAAAGGCTTGATAAAATTCTATGAGGAATAGAATCTGACTACATAATTTCAGTGTTAGTTACATTTTTTTAAATATTTTATTTATTTGACAGAGAAATCACAACTAGGCAGAGAGGCAGGCAGAGAGAGAAGAGGAAGCAGGCTCCCTGCAGAGCAGAGAGCCCAATGTGGGGCTCGATCCCAGGACCCTGGGATCATGACCTGAGCCGAAGGCAGAGGCTTTAACCCCTGAGCCACCCAGGCACTCTGGGATCATGACCTGAACCGAAGGCAGAGGCTTTAATCCACTGAGCCACCCAGGCGCCCCAGTGTTAGTTACGTTTTATATTAAGCTTTCTTGATCTCTATTTGTTAAGAAAATTTATTTGGGTCCTCAGAATAAAAGCAAATTATAATTTTTTGCCATGAATTAATACATAAGAAAAAGAACACTTATTTCCTGTCAAAATTTGGTATATTCAACTTCTCTATCAAACGAAACTACTATGTATACATTCCTAAAATTACACTATCTTGACCAAAGTGTTTTACATAATCAATGATTCTCATATAAATAGAATTATATATATATATTTATATATATCATTGTATATCTCATATAAACAGAATTCTCTTGAATCTTGTTTAAATACTGGTCTAACATTTATGTAAAAAGGAAATACTAAGTATGAATTTGTACTGATGGGTCTCACTTGATGTACTGGCCTCAGATCAGGAAGAATGCAGTGTACTAAGTAAGTTACCGCTTTTTTACTGTTGTGTTAAAAACCCACAGGAAGTATAAAATGACTCTAAGTAACTAATCATTGCCTTTGGAATGAAAGACAGGGGCACCTGGATGGCTCAGTTGGTTGACTCTCTGACTATTGATTTCAGCTAAGGTTATGATCCCAGGGTTGTGAGATCAAGCCCCACATTCCACTCTGGCTCAGTGCAGAGTCTGCTTGTCTCTCTCCCTGTGCTCCTCTTCCCAGCCCCCCACCTTCTTCTCAAATAAATAAATATATGAATAATCTTTAAAAAAAAAAAAAAAAGGGCTCCTGCATGGTTCAGTTGGTTAAGCGTCCGCCTTTAGTCCAGGTCATGATCCCAGGGTTCTGGGACAGAGTTCCACATCAGGCTCCCTACTCAGCAGGAAGCCTGATTTTCCCTCTCCCTCTGCTGCTCCCCCTGCTATTGCACTCTCTCTTTCTCTCTCTGTGTCAGATAAATAAATAAAATCTTTATGTGCCAACTTGCCTTGACTATATTGCCCTCTCGTCTGCTCAAATACTAGTCTAAATGTTGTAGACATTCTTTTTAGATGAGGTTAACATTTAAATTGGTAGACACTGGGTAAACTAGATTATATCTCATAATATGGGCAGGCTCATCCAGTCAGCCGAAGGCTTTAAGAGAAAATATTGCAACACTGAGAAGAATGAAATTCTTTCTCTAGACAACATTTAGACTTCAAACTGCAACATCAACTCTTTTTTTTTTTTAATTTTTTTTTTAAAGATCTTATTTATTTATTTGACAGAGAGAGAGATCACAAGTAGGCAGAGAGGCAGGCAGAGAGAGAGGAGGAAGCAGGCTCCCCGTGGAGCAGAGAGCCTGATGCGGGGCTCGATCCCAGGACCCTGAGATCATGACCTGAGCCGAAGGCAGCGGCTTAATCCACTGAGCCACCCAGGCGCCCCTGCAACATCAACTCTTGTTGGAATTGTGAACTTCCAGTTCCTACAGTCACAAATGTCCCCAAAATGAATCTCCCTTCATTGACTGATTCTGTTTTTCTGGAGTACTCTAATACAAACTAGGAAGAGCTAAAGAAAATGTGGCATAAGTAGCACATTATATACTTTCTCAATGTCCACTTTTTGCACAAACCTTACCTATCCCTGCACTAATTTGAATATGTAGATACTCTACCATAGCGCAAAGTTCTCAAAATACTGTACATAGTGCAAGAAGTAATACAGACTAGTCTTTCAATACTGCCCCTGAGCTGGAAATGGGCTCAATGATCACACAATGTTGAGAAGGAGTACTTTTCACATCCAACATTGGGTATGTCAGCAATGCAAAAAAAAATAAATAAATAAAACTCTGAGTCATTTTGGACTGCTATAACAAGGTAAAACAGACTGCATGACTTAAACAATAAACATTAATTTTTCAGAGTTCTCAGGTTGGGAAGTCAAGATCAGAGGGCCAACCAGCATGGTCAGGTACTAGTGAGAACACTGTCCCCAGGTTGTAGACTGGTTACTTTATGGTTCTTTACCTGGTGAAGAACCGAGAATGGAAACAAGGTCTCTGTGACCCTTATAACCACATTTATAAGGCTCCATCCTCATTACCTCATCTAATCCTAATTACTTCCCAAAAAGACCTCACCTCCTCATACCATCATATCAGGAAGTAGGATTTCAACAGGAATTTTTTGGACATAAACATTTAGTCTGTAATACAGATGCAAAAGTGAGTTGATGAGAAGCTTTATTTGAGAAAGCATTAGATCTTGTTGTATTTCCATTAACTTCCCTATGGGATTTACATGAAAATTCTATTTCAGTGTGTGTATACAGATATGGATAGTTAGATTAAAGGAAAACCCTCAAAAGTAATCATTGATAAACCATCAGTTCAATAACTCAAAGCAACTAAGAGTTATTGTTAAGCCCTGCCTCACCTAACATCCAAATTTGTTCAAGTAAAAAGTTCCACCAATTTCACCTCCCAAATATTTCTTGAGTATTTGCCCTCCTCCCTTTCTCTATTATCACAGCTCTGCTTTCAAATCCTATCAACCTTCACTTAGGTTATCTTAATAGTCATTGCTTTTCTGCCTTTATTCTGGTTTTATGTTTACCTTCACAGAATAATCTCGTTTCCCTCTCATTACTCTGATTTTGGAAACTTTTCTTTTCTCAACAGATTTCTATTTCTGTATCCTAACACACATTTTTAATTTATTTATTATTTATTTATTTATTTTTTAGATTTTATTTATTTATTTGACAGAGAGAGATCACAAGTAGACAGGCAGGCAGAGAGAGAGAGAGGGAAGCAGGCTCCCTGCTGAGCAGAGAGCCCGATGCGGAACTCGATCCCAGGACCCTGAGATCATGACCTGAGCGGAAGTCAGCGGCCTAACCCACTGAGCCACCCAGGCGCCCACACATTTTTTTTTTTTAAAGATTTTATTTATTTGACAGAGAGAGATCACAAGTAGGCAGAGAGGCAGGCAGAGAGAGAGAGAAGGAAGCAGGCTCCCCGCTGAGCAGAGACCCTGATGCGGGACTCGATCCGAAGACCCTGAGATCACAACCCGAGCCGAACGAAGTCAGAGGCTCAACCCACAGAGCCACCCAGGCGCCCCTTAACACACATTTTTAAGATTAATTTCCAAATGAATTAGAACACAGTTTTTCAGTTGTGTTTGAAGGGGCAGCCCAGCACAGAACTGAAGGCGGTGAGCCCTGAAATAAGAAATATATCCCAGTGCTGACTCTTTCAGGTGATTGCCTGATCTGAGTGAATGGTGCCTCTAAGTCTCAGTTTCCTCCACTCTGAAATACAGGTCACAAAAGTGCCTACTTCAGGCTGTTGAGAGGACTACAAAAGGTAAAAAGATAAAGAGTAAAATGGTAAAATGTGCTTGTTGACACAAGAAAGCATTCAATAAATGCCCGCTATTGTTATGTAATTGAGAATACACAGAAATGTTTGTTCTTAGAGGTCGCTTTGGTTTTTAAAATTTTACCTTGTCAATTTAAACTGTTTTTATAAAGAAATAATTTCTTTAAGCATGGACATTCACCTTAACTCCTTAACTCCTTAATCTACTAAAATATAACATATTCATTCTTGCAAATGTTTACTTATTACTGTATGTTCTTCCAGTACTTGTTTTCTTCTAGTTCTTTGTATTGTATTTGGATAAACAGATCTCTGAAAATTTTCCCCTAGAAATTGACTTTTAAAGGGTTTTAACTCATTTCTAAAATTCTTACTAGTAACAATAAAAGTTAAAAGACGAAAGTAAGTAGTGAATAACTCTCCCTGCTTCTAGTTCAATCACCCACCAAATACTGGGTAATTTCATTTCATTGTAATAACTTAATAACCTTAAAATATGCCTTTCAACTTTTGGTTATTGTTACATTCATTGAGTAGGAACTTCTAAGGAGTTGTTTGATGATACAGCATTTAAATTTGTAAAAGGTGATTTGGGGCCTTTTCCTCATGTGAAATTCATTCGGCTGCACAAAATGTATATAGTTATATGGCTGCAAAAGAGCTCTAAAGAACAATTTGAAAGAAATAATGACAAAATTTCCTCTTTTATTTATTCAGTAACATCAAAATGACATGTAACACCAAGTATTAGTGGTTAAGAAAATGTGTAATGTTGGGGCGCCTGGGTAGCTCAAAGGGTTAAGCCTCTGCCTTCAGCTCAGGTCATGATCTCAGGGTCCTGGGATTGAGCCCTGAGTTGGGAATCTCTGCTCAGCATGGAGCATGCATCCCCCTCTCTCTCTGTCTGTGTCTCTGCCTACTTGTGATCTCTCTCTCTGTCAAATAAATAAATACAATCTTTAAAAAAATAAAATATAAACAATCTAATGGCAGTTCAAAAGAGCAGGTAAAAAGATCCATTGATATGAATGCTTTCTTTGCCTGATCTCTTTGTAAATCTGAAGATAATGATAGTAAACTAAAAATTGACAAGGAAAAGAAGATTTGAAAAGGGGGATGATGAGAGAGAGAGCTTGTGAAGTGGAAACAAATCATGAAGTGAAAACCTTGTATCCTACCAAAAAAGAAACTCAAATATGCACAGAAGAAGCCTGCAAGGAACCAGTAGATTTGCATTAATTTGTACTTCAGAAAACAAAGATGTTGAGAGCAGTGTATACAACCATAAATGAATCATTTATAAAAATAATTCCTGCTCCTTTCTAAAGCTAATCCTTCCGCATGTACCTTAGTCCACATCACCTCTCATCTGCTCAAGAGTAGCAATCCAGAATTTCTCTCCAAAACCATCCATGCTTTCTAATCTACTAGATCCTTTCCATCAGTATTCAAATATAATATGATTCCTGCCATCTAAAAACAAAAAAATCTTATGATTCTATTTTTTTGGACCATTTAGCAGTCAATTTCTTTGGTTATAGAGAGAGTTGGCCAGTTACTTCCTCCCATTCTCTGTTAAATGCACTGGAATGAGGACTTTGTTCTCACTGGTCCACAGAAACTAGTCAAAATCACCAGACCGTTATTTTACAAAGTTCATTAACCAATTCTTGCTACTCCTCATGCTTGACCTATGAAAACTCAATGTCTCCTGTTGAAACACTTCATTTGGCTTGCAGAACAACTCTCTTGGTTTTTATATTCTCTCTCCCTGAATGACTTGTTATTTCCTCTTCTCAATCTCAGTCTCCTATTGTTGAGATGCCCTAGTCTCAGGCTTGCCCTCTTTTCTTTGCAATGTATATTCATTCCTTTAGTGATACTATCAAATGTTCTGTTTTAAATACAGTATTTATGCCAAGCATTTCTTTTTTTTTTTAATTTTTTATTTATTTCTTATTTTTTATAAACATATAATGTATTTTTATCCCCAGGGGTACAGGTCTGTGAATCGCCAGGTTTACACACTTCACAGCACTCACCATAGCACATACCCTCCCCAATGTCCATAATCCCACTGCCCCTCTCCCGACCCCCCCGACCCCCAGCAACCCTCAGTTTGTTTTGTGAGATTAAGAGTCACTTATGGTTTGTCTCCCTCCCAATCCCATCTTGTTTCATTTATTCTTCTCCTACCCCCCTAACCCTCCATGTTGCATCTCCACGTCCTCATATCAGGGAGATCATATGATAGTTGTCTTTCTCCGATTGACTTATTTCACTAAGCATGATATCCTCTAGTTCCATCCACGTCATCACAAATTATGCCAAGGATTTTCTAATTTTTATTCTTGCCCATCTCTCTCTGTCTCTTTCTAGGTCCAAATTCATATTCAGATGCCTATCTGACTTCATTTGGATATTTAATCTCAATATCTCAGACATCCTGTCGAAATACATATCTTCCCCTCAAATTTCAAATTCCAGGTACTCGGAAATCACTTTTTTGATTCTCTCTTCTCTCACGTTTCAGAGATAATTAATCAGAAGGTCTTTCAAAATATATCTAATATCCAAACAAACTCAATTCCAGACCACCATTTTATCTCTCCTATATTACTGCAACCTCTCACTAGTTAGCTTCCTCACTGATCAATCAGTATTATTAATTCAACATAATAGTTCTTTTTTAAAAGGTAAAAATTATTTTCACAAAAATAGAGCTTCGCTTTCAGTTACTGTACCTGATTTAATTTAACTCTCCAGGGACACCTGGGTGGGTCAGTTGGTTAAGCATCTGCCTTCAGCTCTGGTCCTGATCCCAGAATCCTGGGATAGGGTGTAGCCTAGGTCTCACTGCTCAGCAGGGACTCTGTTTCTCTTCTCCTTCTGCCTCTCCCACTGCTCATGCTTTCTCTCTCTCTCTCTCTCAGATAAATAAAATCTTTTTTTAAAAAAAACTGACGCTCCACTGGATTCAGAATTTCAAGGTCAACATAGTATAGCCTGATCCCATTTAGGTATAATGATCCTGCAATATTCTTGCTATTTTTGTGCAATTCTTTGTCCTTTGTCTAGGAAAAACGGAAAATGTGTTTCTAAATAATATAACTAGAGTAATTTTCAGTGACATGCTTATCTAAAAGAAACCATTTGTCTTCTGTAGTAGCATATCTTCCTATGTATCTAGGAAGCTTACGTGATATATTTAATATTTCAGAATATTAGCTCATCTGTGAAGAACCTGTGCAGCATTAATGACCTGTAATGGGAACCCCTATTGTTCTGACACGATTAATGATGTAAAAATGTAAACTAAACAAACTATTTAATTGTATCAACCTTCATGTCTCCAGACTTACATTTTTGTCTCCTCTACTGTAGAAAAATTGAGGCAAATATATAGACCCGTTCTTTGATACCTGACCATAGCTAACTAAATCCAATAAAATCTTCAAAATACAGCTTTATTTAAAAGTAAGGATGTTTTGAGAATGTGGTTTTCTTACTTTTATTTCTTTCTCAAAAAGTTTCAAATCAAAGTATAGCTCTTTCAGAAAATCTTGGTTCATTTCCTTTGATTTTTTCTCCCTTCCTTCTTAAGAACAGAGTACACTGGGGCACCTGGGTGGCTCATTGGGTTAAGTCTCTGCCTTCAGCTCAGGTCATGATCTCAGGGTCCTGGGATCAAGCCCTGCATCGGGCTCTCTGCTCAGCAGGGAGCCTGCTTCTCCCCCCCCCCCCCCCCCCCCCCCCCCCCCCCCGGCCTCTCTGCCTACTTGTGATCTCTGTCTGTCAAATGAATAAATAAAATCTTTAAAAAAAAAAAAAAAACAGAGTACACTAACTTTATTCCTTTTGCAGCTCTCAGAGGGAAAACAGAATTGACACAGTGGATAAGATATAAAACAACAAACCATCTCATTTTGTAAGTACCTCTATAACCATTTCATTGGTATAAATATTGTTTCATTTTCACAATGGCATTTGTTGATGCAGCAGCATGGCAGAATGGTTAAAATTGTGAGTTCTTGAACCAGTTTCTGTCCTCTTTCATAACCATATATACTGTTGTTCTGTTTCACCTCAGGGCTTAGTCATTTTGATCTCTGCCAAATATGATTAATTTTACTTTGTAATAGATTCATTATGCCCTTAACATATAACTTTAGGTGGACAGTTTTAGTCAACAAGAAATAATACAGTCCATGTAGAAATTTTCTTTTGCACGATTCTCTCCCTGTTATTCCTTCACTCATGTTTATTTTTATATTTTTTAATCTCTCAGCCTTCGCAGCAAGATTCAGATCCTCAGTCATTTGACCTCATCACTTTTCCATCAGTGCAGATCATTTTAGATTGAAGACAAAATTTTTGACATCTCCTGTCTGACTAGCTCAGAATTGGTAGGTTAGTTGGTTACTCAAAATATTTTAAGTAGGGAATTTTTAAACAAATTCATATAAAATTTATACATCTTGTTTTAATATAAAGCATAAACATATTTGTTAACTTCCCAATTTTGTGATGGAGTCAGACCTCTTCTTTGAATATGGGTCCATTAAACTGAAATTTATCATGGTATTTTACGTAAAGCATACCCATAACGAGCTATAATTTTTTACTTCCAAATGTGTTAAAAAGATTAAGAAGTTAAAGATACTTACAAAGCTGTCTGAGTGAATAGTAATTCTAGATTTTAGAAGTTTTTCTTCCAACCTTTAATAGCTGTTTCTAGCACACTAAATTTGACAGCGATTTTTTGTTTGCTTTGTCCTTATCAAGATTTTCCAAAGCATTCTATTGTTAGTGGACACCATATCTTCTTCTTCTTCTTCTTCTTCTTTTTTTCCCCCCTATTTGAAGTCATATTTCATTTGGATTGCAGAATAATGACTGAATTTCATAATTAAAATTGGGATAAACAGGCTCACGGAACAAACACCTGATTCTTCATTAGAATATAGCTCTACGGGTGAACAGAAAAGTTCAGGTATTTTAATCAACAGCTTAGTATTCCAGAGAATTCAGCATGTTGTAGCTCTTCATGAATAAATTGACCCTGTAGTATATGTCAGTCAATCTTGGGAATGGTTTTGGTGTGGTAAATTACAGTAGCTTTTATTGCAATTTTAATGGATCATGATGTCATTAGTCTCTTTTCTGTTTCATCTTACCTAAAACCACTTTCAGTAATGAGTTGCAGCAGAAAAAAGAGACAAGGTGAAAGAACCCACATTTGAAACACATAAGTTATTTGTATGCCTAAAGTCTTAAGTTGGAGTAATATTTCCATGACATATTCAGTGCACTAATTTTTAGGAATATTTATTATTGCCAACAAGTGAATGGTGCATCTAAAGATGGATGGATAGATAATGAATGAACAGAAAAACTACATATTAGCAGAATAAGAAATGGTACATACTTCTAATTGAATCAGTGAAATTTTAATTAATAGCCCAGGGTGATCACAACATTTGTTCTTAATTATTACATGTAGTTAGTTAATTTTCTTTTCTTTTCAAATCTCTTGGTAAGTACTCACTTTTGCTTAAATTGTACTAGTCTTTTTAACTGATGCTGACACTATAACTCATGCTTTCTTGGGTGTAAGCTTACTAGTATACTCTTTATCTCCATTTCATTGGTTTTAATTAGAAGGATTAATAGATGCTCATTGTATTAGTTGCTAGGGAAGCTCTAACTAAGTACCCCAAAGTGAATGGCTTAAGCCAGAGAAATGTATTGCCTCACAGTTTTGGAGGCTAGAATTCCAGGATCAAGATGTCAGCCGGATTGGTTCCTTTAGAAGGCTGTGAGAAAGCGTATGTTCCAAGCCTGTGTATCTAGCTTCTGATGGTTTGCTGGTTATCTTTACTGTTGCTTGACTTATAGAAACATCATCCTAATATCTGCTTTCATCTTCACATGACATTCTCCCTGTGTATATCTGTCTCTTCATAGGTATTCTTTTATAGGCTCACCAGTTATGTTGGAATAGGGCCCATCCTATTCCAGTATGACCTCAGCTTAGCTTATGATAATTACATCTGCAAAACCCAATTTCCAAATAAGCTCAGGTACTGAGGTACTAGTGTTTAGGACTTCAGTGAATAAATTTCTACAGGATATATTTCAATTGGTGTCACTTTTTATCTTTGAATATAAGAATTTATAGAGAAATTCAACAAATGCAAATTTAGCTAGAAGAAATTGTCATACACTAATTTAACACCTTCACTGTATCTCCCATAAGTGAGGTAAGAATTAAAATCAAAATAATATCATGACCTAACAGAAATTTACATGGTTAAAAGCAGTAGATTTTTACTAATTTCCTCATCACAGGAAAGACAGAAAATCTTCCTTCTGACTTCTGTTTCATTTAGAATTGTATTTAAGAGTTATAAACAGGTTTGGTGCTTGGGTGGCTCAGTTGGTTAATCTTCTGACTCTTGGTTTTGAAGCTCAGGTCCTGATCTCATGGATCCTGGTATTGAGCCTGCCTGTATAGGGCTCTGCTCTCAGCGGGAAGTCTGCTTGAAGCTTCTCTCCCTCTGCTACTCCTCCAGCTCGTGTATGCACACACTCTCTCTCTAAAATAAATAAATCTTTTTTAAAAAGAGTTAAAAACAAATGAAATTTTCTCTTCATCATCAGTATCTCCAGATTCCACCTTCTTAATATGAATTGTCCATTTTTCATTTTCTATACTCTCTTCCTGTGTGTGCCTACATAAATAATTTAATTTTAAAATATATGGTTCTTTCCCCTCTTCAGCAATGTTCACAAAAATATAATATCCTCTTTAAAACACAGAGTACTTTAGTGATCATGTTTTGTTGTTTCTATTTACCATCTGGAGGTTTTCAACATTTCTTCTTCTATGTCTCATCTTATGTTGTATATTTGCTTCCTTTCTCTTTTAGTTGCATTTGAAACTGATTTGTAAGACTTTCTTTTGTTTATTACTCAAGTTTTAATATGATTTTCCTGTTACTCATTTTGGAAATTTATTTTATTTTATAATTAAATTTTCTCAAATTGTGTAAAATTTTTATCTCTGGGTGTTATGATATTTATAATACACTGTATTTTTCAGAGTTTTTGTATGGATTTTAAAAGTAAATGGGCAATGGTGAGAACTGATGTAAGAATAGCAATTAGATCATATAATCTAATTTAGACTTTTTTAGAAATAATTTTTTTTCAAAATCATATAAACAAAATCTTACCCCAACTTCATAATTTTTAAATATCTCCTTTTAGTGTTAAGAAAATTACAGCTAATAACATAAGGTCCCAAAGAGCACTTATTTGCATTTGTTACCCCCTCTAGAGATCAGCTCTTGCCATTATAACTCAATCAAAAATCAAGTTAAGCCTCTTGACATAATTGGAAGTTTCAAAGTGATCTGAAGAGCACAATTTTCTGTTACATATGTCAAAGCTAGATGGGAAAAATACCATGGGAACAGAAAGGTCAAGGGCTAATCCACTCCAAAGTCATTAAAGATCATATTTAAATTGCTTCGGAAACTTCAAGGTTTTTTAAGCCGTCATCAAATTTCCCACCAAAACAAGGTGCCTCTGACATGACAGCTGCTCTAGACAAAAAAGGAAGAGAGTTCCTTTTTCTGTCATGCTGAAATGGATCTTTGACTTTTAAAGTTTATTTTTTCATGCAAATATTTGTATTACACAAATTTAGTTAAATTTTAAAACAAATTTGTACTGTGTCATGATAGGATTTTTTAAAAGTCTAAATGAGCCTATTTCGAATTGCATTTCATAAGACTGTATTTGTAAAACTATTTGTAGCAGTTTGCACAATGCCATTATATTATAATGTTGAAGGAAAGGAGTTCCCCATTTATCCTGAGTATATCACCACCATTCAAGATCTAGATCATTGGATTAGTTACATAAAGAATTAAGGCTACCAATGAGCATATTTTTAACAAATTGTCCAGATAAGAGTTATTTTTTCACTTTATTTTGGCGTTGGAAGCCCATTTTATTTTAAGGCATTAAATCATAATTATTAAAATGTGCTATAGGGATGCTATAATCAAAACAGTGTTGGACAGACACACATATATATACACAACATTGTAGGTAAATTGATATAAAAAAATAAAGTGCATAAACATATCTAAATATGTATATATTTATGCATTTACTGTGTAAAAAATCTGAATTTATTTCAAAGGGAAAATAAATGTATAACTTACAGTTTTAGCAGAAGATAAAAATAAGGGAAACAATAAATCTATGAGACAGTATTCAGCTTGGAAATGAAAAATGCCAGTATGACCAGATGCTCTTTTATCCATTATATAGACAGTTGATTGTTGCAGTATTATTCACAATAACCAAGATATGGAAACAACCTAAGTGTCCACAGATAAATGGATAAAGAAGATGTGATATACATATCTGTATATCTGTATAGACATAGAGAGATAATGGGTATATAGAGAGATAATGGAATTTTATTCAGTCCTGAGAAAGAAGGAATTTCTCACAAGATGGTCAGACTTTAAGGGCATCATACTAAGTGAAATAAGTCAGAAAAAAACAGATACTTTATAATACCACTCATATGTGGAATGTAAGAAAGCTGAACTTACATAGAGAGTGTAGAATGGGTCAACAAGAGAGCTGGCCAGATTGGGTGGTGTTGGCCAAAAGATACAAATTCCAGGTATAAGACAAATGAGTTCTGGGGATCTGATGTACAGCATGGTAATTTTAGTTAACACTACTGTATTGCATACTTGAAAGTTGCCGAGAGAGTAAATATTAAATGTTCTCGTAGCAAAAAAGAAATGAAAATTAAGTGGCACAGTGGAGCTATTTGCTGACACTATGGAAATAGTTGACTACAAGTGCTTCCTGAAACTCATTTCCCCTCCTAATTGCTAACATTTTGCAATATATAAGTGTATTAAATTAGTATGTTGTACATCTTAAACATACACAATGATTTATGGCCATTTTAATTCATTAAAGTTGAAAGAATTGAGATAACAGCCTGCATAAAACAGATTGCCCTCCTTAATATGGGTAGATCTCATCAGATCAGTTGAAGGCCTAAAGAAAAGGTTGACCCTCCATCAACTAAGAGGGGATTCTTCCTGTCTGATGATCTATGAGCTGGGACTTCACCTTTCTTCCTGCATTTGAACTCAAACTGAAGCAGCCTTTTTGGGTTTCAAGCCCGCTGCTGTATGAAATGCAGCTACGCCGTTAGCTTTCCTGGTTCTCTGCCTTTGGACTTGACAGGACTATATTGTTGGCTTTCCTGGGTCCACAACTTGGAAACATCCTTCAGATTAGGAGACTTGCCATCATCCATAATCATATGGACCAATTCTTTATGGTATACCTTTTTCTGTATTTATGCATACTCTGGTTTGTTTGTTTGTTTCTCTAGAGAACCCTGACTAACACAACCAATTAAAAAAATGAAGCAAGAAGGATTAACTAAAAATTCAAGTAGAGTTCACATCTATTAGGGACAGGAAGTGGGGGACACACAGGGGACTAAGCTCACAACAGGGCTCTGTTGCTTCATCTGGGTGGTGAACATGATGTTCACCTTATCATTAGCCTTTAAAGTGTACTTTTATCATATGTTCTTAGTTACAACTACAACATTAAAAAATAATAAAATAAAACAATAATGCCAAGTGTTGGTGAGGTGGAAGAGACTGATAATCTTAAAAACTACTGGTGTAAGCATATGTAAAGTTTGCTGATGTATTTGTTGAAGGACACTGGGCAGCTCTAATAAAATGTAAAATATGCCGCCACTTTAACATAGCAGTCTAACCCTTAAGACTTTGCCCTTCTGAAATAGATGTGGCAGTAAATAAGAAGGTATGACAATAAATAATATTCATTGCAGCATTACTGGGAGTGACAAAAACTGGAAACATTAATGACCACCCTTAGAAAAATTGAATAAATCATTCATATCCATATTATATAGTTATTATATATAATATATATATTTTAATTGTTTATATCTTTAGATACTGACCCAAAAAGCCAGTAGCTACAAGATATTATTTAGAGAGTGAAAAAAAATTGTTTAATATGTGTAGTGTGATGTCATTTTGTAAGAAGCAGGTTGGGAGAGCAATAGGTAATGAATGGAGTGTATCACTATGTTTAAGGCCGGGTTTATGCTACCTAAGTTTTATTTTAAGTCAAATCAAATATAAAAAGATCTAAACATCTGGATTGGTTTAACACTCTATATTGCTGTCATGCAGACATTTTGTTTAAGAATTTAATGTTTTAGACAGGAGAAACAGAAGTAAATTATTTGCTCTAGGCATACTGATTTTCAAAAGGAAAAGTTCAAGTGCTAAAATGGGAAATAGGTGACTACAAGTGCTTCCTAAAACTCAGTTCCCCTGCTAATATCCAGAAAAGGTATATACTTCTCTTCAGCAATATCTCAGACCAGAAGGTAAGCATTAGAGGAAGAGAGAAGATCCACAGAGTATCACAAATTCCTCCTTTCCTCTTAAATTCCTGCTTACCTTAGGAAGAATCATCCTTCATCCTAGACAGAATGATATTGTGGCATATTGCTGCATCTTTCTAATAGTCCTATTAATATAAGACATGTTCTAATGTGTATTTGATGCACATTCCAGGTACAAAATGTAAATGTGTTCTTGTATATGAGGTTATCATTACCATTTTTAGAGTCTAAAAATCTGTGTCTATTTGTGTACCTAATAAGATACATCTATAGCCAAACTCATAGTAACTAAGTGTGCTACTGTTTTCCATTAATTAATCTTATAATGTTTTAGACTGAATTGTGTCCCCCTTAAGATTTTTTTTTTTGATACCATTCTTCATTTTATTTATTTTTTCAGTGTAACAGTATTCATTCTTTTTGCACAACACCCAGTGCTCCATGCAAAACGTGCCCTCCCCATTACCCACCACCTGTTCCCCCAACCTCCCACCCCTGACCCTTCAAAACCCTCAGGTTGCCCCAACCTCCCACCCCTGACCCTTCAAAACCCTCAGGTTGTTTTTCAGAGTACATAGTCTCTTATGGTTTTTTTTATGTTGAACTCCTAATCCCCAAGGTAACTGTATTTGGAAGTAGGACCTTTCAGGTGGCAATGAAAACTGAATGAGATCATAAAGGTATGTGCCTAGTACAGTGTGACTGTTATCCTTGTAAGACGAGAGAGAGCTGTCTGGGATTTGTGTGCAAAAAGACAGGCCAGACACACTGTTAAAAGATGGCCTTCATCAGATCTCTGGAGAAACCAAACCTGGCAATACCTTGATCTTGGATTCGGACTTCCTGGCCTCCAGAACTGAGAAAATAAATTTCTGATCTTTAGGCCGCTTAGTCTGTGGTATTTTGTTACAACAGCCCAAGTAGACTAATTTCTACATATGGCATGTTACATATATTGTTTTACAATGTACAATTATTATACAAGAGATAAAATTATATATAGTTATATATATACACACACACACATATATACAGGTTATATATATTGTACAACATATAATGGTTACACAACATGTACATAGGCAGCATATGTGCATATGCACTTGTGCTAGGGTTGCCATAACAGAATATAAGAGAGAAATTTATTTTCTTTCAGTTCTGAAGACTGGGAGGTCCAAGATCAAAGTAATATGTTATATATGTAACAAAAACTTAGAAATGTGTAAGGTTAGGTGAAACAGTCTCACTGTATCTGCTAAAATAAAAAATACACTAAGAAATTCTTATCCTAGTCATACAAATTCTATTGTACATAGAATTTGGAAATGCTAGTTTTGAATGAGGCTGTCATACCGTTATTTAACTTACCAGCTTCCTTCATCCTCCTCCTATTCCTCTATCCACATCTGGTGTGAATGGAGAGAATGTTTGCTACAAATGATTGTAGATTTATGGTCCTAGAAAAATTGAAATGTGTACCAGGAGGTCAAGTCATTTAACCAGCTGTTCCTGGATCATGTTTTATTACTTAGGATTAGACTATGATGATACAAAACCATTTAACATGTCCCTGGGCCCCTAAGGAACATACAGATTTGCTTAAGTGTTCATGAATCAACCACACTAATAAGGAATTGAATTGTTTTGGAAAATCTACTGGGACGAAAATCCACTCCTCATTGGAGATAGTTATGAAGAAAAAAGATCACATGGCAGGATAGATTTTGAGATAAGGATACATAACAAATTATTTTCCCTCAAGAAATCTCTCTAGAAAGTAGTAAGTTTATCTTGAGCAGGAGAACATAGTTACAGTAAAAAGCACAATAGACAAGGAATTCTGCATATGGAAATTTAGATCTCTAGATCATGTAAACTCAATAAGGTTGATATTAACCCCTAAGGGGGCAAAAATTGGATCTTGGGGAGAGTGAAAAAAAAATTGGATACTACAGTGGTTTGTGGCCCTCCAAAGAACTGTAGTGTATAAACAGATATTCTGTATAACTGTGGGGGATAGTTAGGAAAAGAATTATCTAAAGATTCCTTAGGGAAGTGATTATTTTAAAAAGTGATTATTGTAAAAAAAAAAAAAAAACAAACCTTTAAACACTGCTCTAGTAAACTGCAACATGGATAAAAAATAGTAGCTGGACATATCTGTTCCTCGTCTTCTGATAAGGAACTTGACTGAAACACCATGCACTCAGGGCTCTCAGCTCCCCAACCTGGGGATCTCCAAAGCACTTCCCAAATTTTCTCTGAATTTATATTCTCTTGTCCTTCTTCACCTCCTGAGTTCTTCTTTTAGTCTCTTTTCACTGTTCTACCAACCTAAAGGTGAGACAGAGTCACTTTGCAAGATTCTACAAAATAATATTAACTTAAAAAAACATATATATATATATACACACACACATATATATGTGTATATATATATGCATGCACACAGGGGCACCTGGGTGGCTCAGTTGGTTGGGTGTCTGACTCTTGATTTCAGCTCAGGTCATGATCTCAGGGTCCTGGGATGGAGCCCCCTGTTAGATTCTGCACTCAGTGTGGAGTCTACTTCAGATTCTGTCTCCCTCTGTCCTTCCTCTAATTTATGCATACTTGTGCATGTACATGATATCTCTCTCTCAAATAAATAAATATTTTAAAAATATGCACAAAGCGGGGCGCCTGGGTGGCTCAGTGGGTTAAACCCTCTGCCTTCGGTTCAGGTCATGATCTCAGGGTCCTGGAATCAAGCCCCACAGGCTCTCTGCTCAGCAGGGAGCCTACTCCTCTCTCTGCCTGCCTCTCTGCCTAATTGTGATCTCTCTCTCAAATAAATAAATAAAATCTTAAAAAAATATATGCACAAAGCTTCTGTGAGTCTGATAGATTTTACTCTGAAACTGAGCATAATAGGCCATAGAGTTCAGTGGACAAAAAGTTATGTTATGGTACAAATCAGGCATTTATGTTTCTTGAAAACCCCTGTTGGCCAACCCACTGCCAACCTAGTTCTCTCTGGCCTTTCCATCACACAGTGCTACGCAGGCTATCCTTTTTCCTTTTTTCTCATTTCATCTCTTATATGCTGAGCCCTACATCCTAAAAACACACAAAACTTCTCTTCCTTTCACACAAGAATATCCAAGATATCTTCTCTGGAACATTAGAAATAAATGATATCTGGGTTACATCCCTAATTCTTTGAAGATTTTAACTTCTGGCTTAATGTCTGTGATGGTTCATTCTGTGTGTCAAAATAGCTGAGCTAAGGGATGCCCACATACTTGGTGAAACATTAATTCTGGGTGTGTCTATAAGGATATTTCAGGAAGATATTAGCATCTGAATCTGCAGACCCAGTAAAGGAGATTATCTTCCTCTAATCCAGTGAGGGTCTGACTAGAACAGAAAGGCAGAGGAAGGACGAAATGGCTCTCTGATTGAGCTAGGACATCCATTTTCTCCTGGAAATCAGTGCTCCTAGTTCTCAGAACTTTGGGTTCGGACTGATATTTATACTCTTGGCTGCCCTGATTCTCAGGCATTTGAGTTTGGACTGGAGCTACCACACAGCTTTCTGGAACTTCCAGCTTGCAGATAGTAAATCCGGGGCTGCTTGGCTTCCGTGATCCCATCAGCCAATACCCTATCATAAATCTCTTTCTGTCTCTCTCTCCATGTATACCCTGTTGGTTCCATTTCTCTGAGAGAATACTGATAATATACTGTGACTCATACGAAAATGACTCCTGTAACGTTTCTAAGCAATTTTAACATCAGTAGTGATTATGCTTCTTATTTCTCGCATGTAGCTCTTCAATTCATGATACTACTACCATTTTCCTTTCCCGCAACTTCCTTCATACCTTCTAATCCATTTTATATTCCATGGCCTAACTCTCTCACATCTCGTGTTCCACCATCTTTATTTGTTTAAAAAAAAAAAAAAATCACACGACCTTTTTCTTTTTCCGTGCCTATACCTATACAGCTTATTATGGCTGTAAAAAAACAGTCAGTAGTGAATCATCTTACTTTAAGTTTGTGACCATTAACCTGGAGAGGGCCTTTTTCCTGACTAGTAATTCTACTTTTCTTTTTTTTTACCTTCATTACATCATCCTTCTTTATTATAACTTGTTATGTGCTTCCTTTCCATTTCCTTTCTCAACTGATGATCTTGCTTCCATCAGTAAGAAAGTTGAAACATCAGGAGGGAAGTGCCACAGATTTTTACCCTCAAATCTATCCTTTTCCTACATTTGTATCCTTATATTCTGCCTTTCTGTATTACCATAGGTTACCTATCTATGTCCTTACCTGAGGACAAATTCCCTTCATTTTTGTATTAAACCTATTCCCTTCCATCTATAAGGACATAGCTGTAGAATTCTCTACCTCCAACATTTTCAGTATTAACCTTTTACTGGATCTACTGGATCTTCATAAAATTTTCAGTATACAAACATGCTACTATTTTTTCCCTTTTTAAAAAAATAAGCAAATCTTTCTTAAACAGAAAGATCCTATTTTAACCACTGACCACTGTAGCCTCCAAACTGGTTTTCTTTCTTCCATGCTTCCTCTTGCTGACCTCTCCCATTGCTGAGTCTGTTCTCAACATTATAGTCAAATTTGCCTATAAATATAAATCCAGTCATATTAGTCTCCTCAAATCCTTGCAAAGGCTTCCCAGGCTTAACTCAGTATAAACCTCAACTTTACTAATCAGAGTATCCTCCCTGTCCCTTGCCTTACTTCCTGGTATCATCTTCTCCCATTCTGCCTCTTGCTCACTCCATCCAAGCCCCATTAACCAGTTAGGTTTTTCCCTCTTCCTTATCATTTGCCATTCCTTGTGTCTAGAATATATCTTCTTCACCTATAGCTATCCATAAAGAAACACTTCAAAGTCCATCTCCTTAATGATGCTTCCCTAATTACTGTATTAAAGGACATGATCCTCTGCTATCTATGAAAAAATATGTTTTGTCTGTTTTGTTCTCCAGTATCTCCAATGGTTAGAGCCATGCAATTATATATGTATTTGTGCTTAAGTATTTTGAATAAATTAATGATTTTGAATGAACGAATGCTATTAATGTTGACCTCTTCTTCTTCCTCAGTTCCCAAGACATATTATACAAATGATTAGCTGATAACTATTCAGTCTCTTCACCTTGTTTTCTCTCTAAAGTAGTTTTTGAATTTATATAACTATTCCTTTTCTTAAGATACCTGGGTAACATCTCCTCCTGGTTAGTTAACTTGTGGTGCCAGGTAGGGTAACTCAGCAACATGGATTTTATGCTCACTGAGGCTAATTTGACTGACCATCACTGTGTGCCCAATCTGCCAGCAGCAGAGACCAACACTTAGCACCCAGTATGAGACAATCCCCAGCTACCAGGTGGCAGGTTGATTACATTGGATCACTGCCACCATGGAATGGCAGCAGTTTGTCCTTGTTGGAATAGACCCTCTGGATGTGAATTCGCTTTCCCTGCCCACAATGTTTTTGTCAAAACTACCATCTATGGACTTAGAGAATGTCTTACCTACCATCATGGTACCCTATACAGAATCGTTTCAGATCAAGAAACTCATTTTGTAGCAAAAGGAGTATGGGAATGGGCATATGCTCATGAAATCTCATGAAATTTACTGGTCTTACTGTATTTTTCATTGTCCTGAGGCAGCTGGCTTTACAGAATGGTGGAATGGCCTTTTGAAGATTCAGTGTTACAGTGCCTACTGGGTGGAAATACTTTGTAGGGCTAGGGCAAGGTGTTCAGAAGGCTGTATATACTTTGAACCAGTGACAGATATATTGTGCTATTTCTCGGATAGCCAGGACTCAACAGTCCATAAATAAGGGGAGTATTACCCCTTATGACCCACTAGCAAATTTTTTCTTTCTCTTCTCCTGACTTCATTCTCTGCTGGCTGAGAGCTCTTAGTACCAGAGGGAGAAGTGCTTCTGTCAGAAGATACAACAATGATTCCATTGAATTGAAAGTTATTCTTGTTATTACTCCTATTACCCATTATTACCCCTCATGACCCATTATTACCCCTAATGACCAATAGCAAATTTTTTTTTTCTTTCTCTCCTGACATAATTCTCTGCTGGCCTACAGGTCTTAGTTCCAGAAGGAGAAGTGCTTATACCAGGAGACACAATGATTCCACTGAACTGGAGGTTAAAACTTCCACTCAGATATTTTGCTTCCTTATGCCTCTGAATCAACAGGCTGGCAGGGGTGATTGATCCTGACCACCACTGGGGAAATTGAACTATTCCACAGTGCAGGGAAGATTATGTCAGAGTATAGATTCTTTGGGGTAATCTGTTAGTATTACTCTGCCTTAAGATTAAGGTCAATGGAAACTTCAACAACCTAATCCAGGAAAGATTAGCAATGGCCCAGATCTCTTAGGAATGAAGATTTGGGTCATCTCATCAAATAAAGAACCAAAAGAAGTTGAAGTACTTGCTAAGGGCAAAAGCAATGCAGATGGATAGTAGCAGAAGTAGTTATAAATACCAGCTGAGGAGTTGTAGAAAGAACTATAATTGTCTTGAGTATTTCCTCCTTACCTTGTTAGGAATGTTTGTGAATGTATATGTATATACTAGGTAAATAAATTTGTTTTCTTTTCTTTCTTGTTCCTTCCTTACAAAATATAAAATGTATCGCCTCTGTATCAGTATTTAAGTATTTTCAACTTTACATCATGGATTTCAAGTTAACAGATATCAGGAGAGCAGTAAATATCACTGATGGGCTTTACTTATTCTAGGAAAGGGGTTAATACATTTTTGATTATACATGGGATAGTTGTATCATGTTAGGCTGAATTAAGACCTTGTTATTGTCTTTTATTTGTAGATTAAGTACTATTTATGATGTGTATAGGTGTCAGGTTGTTAAGGGGTGAACTTATGACAGCTCATTTTTATGTGTTAACTTTACTGGGCTAAAGAATGATCAGATAGCTGGTGAAACATTTTTTCTGGGTATGTCTGTGAGACTGTTTCTGAAAGAAATTAATATTTTAATTAGTAGGCTGAGTAAAGGAGATTGCCTTCACCATTGTGGGCAGGCATCCTCTAATCCATTGGCCTGAATAGAACACAAAGGTGGAGGAAGGGTTAATTCTTTCTCTTCCTGAGCTGGAACACTCTTTTTTCCTTCCCTTGGACAGCAGAGCTCCCAGTTCTTGGGCCTTCAGACTCTGGGACTTAACACCAGTGGCCCCTACCAGGTTCTTGGTTCTTCAAATTTAGACTGAATTATAGCTTTCCTGCGTCTCTAACTTGCAGATGGTAGACTGTGGGACTTCTTAGCCTCTGTAAGCACATGAGTCCATTCCTATAATGATCTCAACTGTCTGTCTGTCTGTCTGTCTATCTATCTAGTTCTAGAAGTCTGTTTCTTTTGAGATCCCTAATACATGTGTTTAGATAACAAATTACCCCAAAACTTAGTAGTTTAAAATAACCATTTATTATACCCACTTACTTTATGGCTCAAGGATTCAGACAAGGCATTACAGGGATGACTTCTCTGTACTCAGAAATAGCCAAAGCCTAAAATGCAAATCCTGAAGTGTAGGAACTAGAATTATCTGCCAGTTTGTAGATGCTAGCTGCCCACTGAGTCTCAGGTCCTCTCTAAATAGGTCTCTTCACAAAAGCTAGTTTGAGCTTCCTCATACTGTGGTGGCTGGCCCATCAGGAGTAGGCATGCCAAAAAGAGCAAGCCAGATGGAAGCTGTATTCTTTTTATGACCTAACCTCAAGAGTCACATAGTATCACTTCCACTGACTTTTGGTTGGAGCAATCATAAATCTCCCACCAGGTTTAAAAGAAGGGAACATGGACCTACCTCTTCAAGAAAGAAGTGTCAAAGTTTAAAATTAGATGAGATGAGAAATACCATTGTAGTCATTTAAGAAAGTGCTATCATCCACATTTGTCTTTGTAGGTGCATTCAAGAATTTCCTGTTCTTTGCCTCTTTACTGATGAATCTAACTAGGCATTGTTAGTTTCTGTAATTCAAGCTGAGAGTCAGTCACACATGTAACATTAGACCTGTTCTAACAACCCAAACACTATATAACGGGGTGTATGTGTGTGTGTGTGTGTGTGTGTGTGTGTGTGTGTACAGGTATGGCAGTTCCTGACACAAAGCCCCTAAATACCATGACATTTCCTGAGTGATAGAAACATGTTTTATTTTAATAGGACAACTTTTGGCAGGCCCCTAGACAGCTTCAAGATGGGAGCTCATCGCCAGAAAGATGATACTTTGATTAGAAGCCTGGGACTTTCAGCCTCACCACCACCCCTCTCCCTCCAGGTTGAGAAGGGAAGGGGGCTGGAGATTTGAGTTAATAACCATTCATGCCTACATGATGAAACATCAATTAAAAACCCCTAAACATGGGGCACCTGGGTGGCTCAGTGGGTTAAGCCTCTGCCTTTGGCCCAGGTCATGATCTCAGGGTTCTGGGATTGAGCCCCATGTCAGGCTCTCTGCTCAGCTGGGAGCCTACTTCCCCCTCTCTCTGCCTACCAGTGACTCTCTCTTTTTCTTTCTGTCAAATAAATAAATAAAATTAAAAAAAAAAAAAGTCCTAAACAATGGCTTTGGCAAGCTTCTGGGTTGGTGAGCACATGTTGCTGCCAGCAGGATGGCGTGCTGAGCCAGGGCATGGAAGCTCTATGCATCCCTCCGTGTGGCTCTTCCTGAGTTGTATCCATTATAATCAGGTGCCTTCCTGAGTCCTGGGAACCATTCTAACAAATTATTAAACGTGATCAGGAGTTTATGGAAATAGCCGTTTATAGCTAGTTTGATGAAAAGTACAGGAGGCCCTAGACTTGAGTGGAGGCAGTCTTGTGTGACTGAGCCCTTACCCTTTGAGCTCTGCAATAAGTCCAGGCAGTTGGTGTCAGAATTGAACTGAATTATTGGATGCCCACTTGTGGTCTGGAGAATTCCCAATTTTGGTATTAAAAAGCACTGCAGGGGGCACCTGGGTTTCTCAGTGGGTTAAAGCCTCTGCCTTCAGCTCAGGTCGTGATCCCAGGGTCCTGGGATCGAGTGCCACATTGGGCTTTCTGCTCTGCGGGAAGCCTGCTTTCTCCTCTTGCTCTGCCTGCTTGTGATCTCTGTCTGTCAAATAAATAACTAAAATCTTTAAAAAAAAAAGTAATAAAAAATAAAAATAAAAAAATAAAAAGCACTGCAGAGTAGGGAAGCACTGTCACAGAAAAATCTTATTTGTGGGACATTTTAGGATTCACTTTTCAACATCCTCTTTCTGCAGTATCAACAATAGATAGACACTCATTCTATTCTGAAGCTTTATTTGGAGATGCCCGCTATTACAAAGTTATTTTTCAGAGTGAACACATCAACCAGAATTGGAGGCTAGCCAAATGATATCTCTTACATTCTCTTTAAGCAATTTACTTTAATAAGATTAGCATTTCCAGTTGTCTGATTTATACCTCCTTTATTATGGTTGCTTTCCTCTACTGTCCCCTTTGGATCTGTGCCTGGTGGTCCCAGATTTAACCTGTATCTTATCACAATGGTCCAGACATGTTCTGTCCAGAGAATAGCATGTGATAGAACCTCAGTAAAGGTTAAATGAAGTTAAAGGGTTAAATGAATATTTCCTGACTTAATCCTTGACTGCAACTTGAGAGGTATGTATTACGGTCTGCATTTTATAGATGAGAAAGAGGGCATGTTTAGTCTTGCTATACTTTATTTAGGAAGTGGGAGACAAATTAGACCTCAAGAACTCTCTTAGCTTTCTATATGACCAAGATGCCTCTCTCGGGGGTTAATTCTGCACCTGTTCTCCTCCTTCATGACTGAGGAGCTACTCATTCCTGATCTGTAAGGCATCAGGATTCTGCTGTCCTCCTGAGCCTACAGCATTTTCCTTGCTTTGTCCAATGACACATAACTATGGTTATTGCAAAACTGTTGGGATGAACATTAGAACACCCTTAAAATAGGAACAATGTGATATGAGATCACCGCTGTGTTTAGGAACAGAATGTAATAGAATATAAACCTTGGGATGGATTTGGATCAGGCTGTTTTTTCAAAATGTTAGCCTTAGAATCTGAGAATCAGATAATAATATGCGGGGGGGGGGGGGGAAGAAAAGAAACTGTCTATTTAGAATATCCCCTTTAAAAAAGATTACCCAAACTGAAATTTCCCAAATTGGGCTCATCCACCAAAGCAAAAGCCAATTGAAAATCACAAACATTTAATTCGTGCTGTGGAATGGGTACAGAAAAAGATAGAAAGATGCTGTTTTCCCTCTGATTATAATAATGATTCAATAAAATAAGTAAAAACATAACTACAATACAAGGCAAAATAAAGTAAGTGTTATAAGAGAGACCCCAGTAAAGTGTTATGGGGAGGTGAAAGGAACGTCATAGAATTTTGTTAACCAAAGGGCAGACCTTTCTCTCTGGCACTGGGGGAGTTGTTCATTGGTAGGGCAGCCTTTGAGAACAGCAGAAGACTGCTTAGAAGTAAGGCCAATATTAAGTGAATTTAATGGCTGGAACCGTTTTCTGTTCCTGGGCTTGTAATTTAAAGTCATTATTGGGCCTTTGAGGCTAATCCCAGTAGAACAAGTCTAGGGACTTTGGGCAGAGGACAAGGAGAGCTAGGTTGAAGCAGCAGCAACTTCTGGTAAACAAATTCTGAAACTTAGTATTAGGTAATCTCTCAGGAACAAAATTCCAGCCATCAGAGGGATTTTACAACTGCAATATATTAAGTTTATAGATATGGGTAGCAGCACAGGTGTGTCTTGAACTATAAAAATTGAAAATATGAAAATAACTTCCTAATAGTCATAAGAAGGTGGAAGAAAGCCATTTTTTTTATGTGAAATAATAGAAATGCATCTAAGGCCTGAAAATCCTTAAAGTGTTGAATAGGAATTAGATGACTTTAGTAAACTGGACTGTCATTTTATTTATAAATAGAGCTAATATTTGTGGGTATAGATTGTCTTCTAAATCACTTGTATTTTGTTGAAGCAACTAATCCAACTTTAGAAGGAACATTTCGTTCTCTATATCGCAGTTTTTAACTATTATTTTCAATAAAGAGATGGATATTTAACAAATTGTTATGGGACATAGGAGCTTTTGGTTGTGAAGTTTTAATAAAGGTAGTCTCCATTTATCTTCCAAGTTAAGAAATAAAGTGGTCCCTTTAACCTATTAATCATATTAAGACTGATCCTTACTTTGTTTATCTAAGAAAAGATGAAAGCCTGGTCACCCCAGGCATGTGACATTGTCGACAGACTTTTCAGCACTCCTTCTAATTTATGGCTATTCCGTGGGAACTGAAAAATACTCAGGTGGCTGGTGGTAGACATCCCAGTGATTTACTCACAACATCTGCCATCCGACTACATAGGCGCCATTCAGACATCAGCTTCTTGTAAAACGATGTTCCTCCTGATTTCCATCTCTTGTGCAGGTCGGTCTTGATTGACACTGGCCCTCAGATTGGTACTGAAAAAATCTGTCTCCCAAGAGAATGATCATGAATAAATTCACTTTTCTGAATCATATCATATTTAGCCAGGTAGTTAATAGAAAAAGGGGGAGATGAAGAAAACGATAAAAAGAAACAAAACCCTACAAAAAGAGTTGGAGGAATCTTAACCCTTAGGATTTCATATCTACTTATAAAATCCTGTAGTGTACTTTTATTTTTTTAAGGAAGCAGTCCTTCAGAATAAGCATCTGTGAGCTTAACCTTGAGCTTCTGACATTTATTCGTGAGAGATGATTACAGGGAACGTAATATAATTACTTTATTTTTATTACCTGCAGGGAAAGTAAGAATGTATATGTCAGCACGTATTTGTGGACTAAATTCAGCGAGCTAATTATGGTTTAATAAAAGCAACAAATAATCTCAAATTTCTTATCTATCATGAGGATTAAAGTCAGTAAAGCTGCAGATTATAAATAAACATTTTAGCAATTAATCTGTAGTAAAAGCAGTTAGTTCCCACTACATTAATGATCCACTTTGAGCTTATTTAATGAAAAAGGAGCACAATAAGAAAGTCAACTAGCTCTAAAAATTGTGTCGCCTTGGAAGCATGCATGTTGCAAACACCCCATGAGTTTTCCAAAGGCATAGTATACTGAAACCAAAAGCAAGTTTAGAGCTGTTAAGGAGAAACAATACCTTGATTGTTTATAAGGTTACATCAAGCCATTTGGCACAGAATAAAACTTCTTAAACAAAACACAGAGAGCTCATCTAAAAATCTTTCCATCGCATTATTATGTACTCTACACCAAGGTATGCTTGGGCTGGGCACACAGCCTCTAATTCCATCAGGTGCCAACCTTGTAGCAGCGTATAGCAGTTTTCTTTTTTTAGCAAAAGAAAACCCAGTACAGCCTTGAGATCAGGACCACCAATCCCAGAACCTGGGTTGGGATCCTAGCTGTACGACTTGTTGAGTGACATGGGACAAATCATGTCATTGTTTTGTCGCCCGTTTCCTCATTTGTCTAATGGAAATCATTTACTCACTAAATAGGTTTAATGTGGTTAATGACTAATCACTAAAATGACTACACATACGTGTGGTCGTCAGACAGCACCTGGCACATGATCAGTGCTGCATAAACATTAGCCATTATTAACATGACTCTATCTGACTAGAGGGAAAAATGTACATCAAGCGCATCGTGGCATCATGTACATGCATGCGTGTTATGTCATCTCCTGCGAACATCTGTCTGAATGCCCCCACTACTTTCTTGCCTTCTGCCCTCACCAGGCTCACATCCCCCACTAATCACCTGCGTACATGGCTCCATTGCTCACACAGGACAGCTTCTCTTTGTTTCAGCTTGTCCAACCTTGGATCCTCTCACCTTTGCTTCATATTGTCTTCAGACACATGAAAGTATATTTACTGTAAACACCAAATGTGTTTCTCTCAGCAGACAAAAGATATATGAACCAGTATCCAGCCTTCTGTGATAGTGGGTAGGGAATGATAAATAACTGGTTTTTTTGTTTTGTTTTTTTTTTTTTTTTTTTTTTTTTTTTTTGCTAATACAGGTAACACTACTGTTAATGTGATGTATGCCTTATTCTCATAAACATTCTTTACCACCCAGTAACTTGGTGCCATTGGAAAAAAAATGAATATATAGCTGTTGTTTAGTATAGTAATTTAGTGTAGAACATGAAAATGGACTTATTTACCTGTTCAGGCTATGTAGTCCCTAAAAATCATGGTTAAAACCTATCAATAGGTAAAAAATATGTGAACGGGTATTCTTTAATCAGGACTTTACAAATACTAAGCAATATTTTATGTTTGCATATATTAGTGCAGTTTTGTTCATGGAGTAGTACTTGGTAATATTTTCATGCAGAGAGATAGTAATACAAGATAGAAGTGTATAGCCATTCTCCTGTAAACTTTCACTGCTTCCCCATTCAGGAAATGGTGAAAGTTCAGAATACTTATCTAGCTGATTGTAAAGAAAGTCATTGCCTTCATTACAGATTATCTTTTTTCATTGTTTCCTTCACTTGTGTGTGTGTGTGTGTGTGTGTGTGTGTGTGTGTGTATGCAATGGCCACTTGTTTCCCACTGGGGCATTTAAAACCAGCTGTAAAAATCCCCTCTGTTAATTCCCTGCCACACATAACCACTCCCCCCACCCCCCACCCCCTCCAACCAGCTACACACATTCCCAGTGCAGATTTAATTTGTGTGTTCCCATCACCTGGATTTTTATTGATATAGTAATCTTTGCATTTGCTCTTGCAGATCTGAGGATCTGCTTCCAATACAATTTGAAAGATGCCTGTTCTCGTTAGCAATTTCTAGGACCACAGTACGTTTCTGTGTAGAGCTATATGAAGCTATCTTGCATTTTCTCTTTCTGAAGATTTGTTCTCTTTGTGTATTTGCTTAAATATGAGCTAAACCTTTGGGAGACTCTCATTAAATGTATAGTGATTTATATCATATTCAAACATCTTGGTTCTTCAGCTACAGAAGGGCAACTACTTGTAGCTGGGGGGCGGGGGGGGGGGGCGGTCTCAGCTTGGCAGACATAACTAACTATCACAGGTGTCCGAGACCACAGCCTTCCTCAGAAGGATTATCTTGGGGTCCACTGGGATTCAGTTTGCGTAAAGGAATGTGAGACTTCCTATGCAGCACGGGAAAGAACCCTCTGCCTCTCACCCCCTCAACAAAGAGTTATCAGCTTGGGCTGGTGTAGGTAAATTGTATCTGCTGCTCAGAATTTCTTCTGGTCCAGTCTTTCTAGTGTATTCTTGATTGATGGATGAACATAGGTGAAATAAAAGAAAAAAGAAAGAAACACCTAAAACATGTTTTTAAATTTTTTTCTTCACTTAACTCTCTGAGCAAATCTTAAGGCCCAAAATGGTAGAATAAATGTCTGGTGTTCTCAGGAATGATGGAATGTGGCCCTGACAGCTCTAAGTGGGGTCCCTGCAGTCTCTGCATGGTTGGTGGGGACAACTGCAGCCTCTCTCGCCAGGGTCACCACAGGCAGCCAGACAGGTGGCGTGGAAAGTGTCATATGTTAGATTGCTTATGAAATAGAGGAAAGCAAAAGAGAGGGAGGCAGGAAGGAAAGGAAGAAGAAAAAAAGAAAACACTGTAGAACCAACAAAAAATGCTATGTGAAGATCAAACAATATTGCTACTTATAAAAAGAGATGAATTCTATTAACTTTTGAAGGATTTTAGTAGTAATTTCTGTTACTATTTTCTTTCTCATCTTTGCAAGATTTTGCTGTAAAAGTTAAATCTGAAGGTCACCAAATAAGGAAAAAGAATGCAAATTAGAAAACTTTTGATGGCATTTCAAAATGTTTCAGCCTAAATGCGTTTTTTTCTTCCCAAATTAGCTTGTTCTCTTAAACTTACTCACAGTTTTATAGCTACTTCTTAAAAAGGGAAAAAGAAAGCAATGAAAAAGAAAAGAAAAAAAAATTTTTTTTTCCTCTTTGCAGAAGAGAATTACTATTTTCAGGAGCATTTTCCTATGAGATTCATGAATAATTCTTGTCCTCTTTGAAGGGGGATTCTCATGACATTCTTTATGCCTTAGCAATAATATTACAAATATTTGTTGTCACAACAAATATGCAAATTATTTAGTACCCTAAAATCTTTCAGTTTCATCCATCAACATCTTGATGTACTTAATGACACAATTTGAGCATAACTTAAATATATTGTATTTGGTAAAAATTAGAAGTTAGGAGTAGTAAGAAGAGTTATATATTTTTTATAAGCACTAGATATAAAACTTAAAGACTAAAATTTTTGTTTCCTATAAATGACCAATGTGAACTTTAATATGAAAAAATGTTAAAATTTCTGTAACATGTTAAAAATATTTTTAAAATTGATAAGCTTTTAGCAACAAATGAAAGCTCTTTAAATACAAATGTGTAGTCTTCATTAAAACTGTTTTTTTGTTTTGTTTTGTTTTGTCTTGTTTTGTTTTCTACTGGGGTGCCTGGGTGTCTCAGTTGGCTAAGCATCTGACTACTGGTTTCGGCTCAGTTCATAATCTCAGGTCATGAGATCAAGCCCCTCATTATGCCCTGCATGGGCGCCCCATGCTCAAGGGTGAGTCTGCTTGAGATTCTCTCTACCTCTGCTCCTCCCACCTGGTTCTCTGTCTCTCTCTCTCTCTAAAATAAATAAATCTTTGAAAAGAAAACTATTTTTCTACTAATATTAAAATGAACCACTTAAAATAATTTTAAGAGTCTGATTAACTTGTCAATTTGATTTATAAAATGATATAGTTCATAGTATATTTTAATATTGATCTCCCAAAAAGGACATTGTACCATATATACCCACTAGGAAGTATGCTAATGAAGAGCCTTCTACATATGTCCCTTTGTTAAACATAAGGTAAAATCCCCAGAAATATTTGGTTTACATTTTTAAATTAACGCACTCTATGGAGCGGGTATTCTCCTTTGTCAACAAGAGTTGATTATTCCCTTAATTAAAGGGATGAGAAAGTCTTGTTCAGTTTCTCTCACAATATGAGAAGCAGAAAATTGGGAATTCTACAACTTCAGACTTGCAATATCCGTAAACCAAGTTCAATACAATTAATTATTGAGAGGCTTCTGTGTGCTGAAGACAGTATTATAATATAGAAGTATAAACGTGGATATAAGAAACAGCCTGCTTGCAAAAAAGAATCTGACGTGTACTAAGATAATGTCATACTAGGAATAACTGGACAAGGGCCATAAAAGAGCCACCAAAGTCAGGTCAGAAGCTCTGAGTTTAAGTGCATTTACGTTGATTTTAAATTTGACTCCTCATAGTTTGGCTATTGTAAATAATGCCACAATAAACATCAGGATGCATGTATGCCTTAGAATTAGTGTTTTTGAATTTCAGGGGTAAATGAATGCCCAGTAGTGAGATTCCTGGATCATAGGGTATTTCTATTTTTAATTTTTTTTAAAAGATTTATTTATTTATTTGACAGACAGAGATCACAAGCAGGCAGAGAGGCAGACAGAGAGAGAGGGAAGCAGGTTCCCTGCTGAGCAGAGAACCGGATGTGGGGCCCCATCCCAGGACTCTGGGATCATGACCTGAGCCGAAGGCAGAAGCTTAACACACTGAACCACCCAGGTGCCCCTCTATTTTTAATTTTTTGAGAGACCTCCATAGTGTTTTCCCCAGTGGCTGCACCAGTATGTTTTGTTTTGTCTTGTTTTGTTTTCTACAAACTATATGAGCAACAGTATATGAGCATTCTACAACAGTATATGAGCTTTCCTTTTTCTCCACATCATCACCAACACTTGCTGTTTCTTGTGGTTTTGATTTTAGCCATTCTGATAGGTGTGAAGTTATCTCATTGTATTTTGATTTGCATTTCCTTGCTAATGAGTAATGTTGAGCAACTTTTCATATGTTTTTTGGTCACCTAGATGTCTTCTTTGGAGAAATGTCTATTCAGATCTTTTGCCCGTTTTTAAATTGGATTATTGTTTTTCTGGTTATTGAGTTGTATTAATTCTTTATATGTTTTGGATACTAACCCTTTATCAGATATGTCATTTGTAAACATCTTCTCCCATTCTGTAGGTTGCCTTTTAGCTTTATTGTTCCCTTCTCTGTGCAGAAGCTTTTCATTTTAGGGTAGTACTGATAGTTTATTTTTGCTTTTATTTCCCTTGCCTCAGGAGACATATCTAGAAAAATGTTGCTATAGCCCATGTCAGAGAGATTACTACCTATGCTTGCTGGAAGGATTTTTCTGGTTTCAGGTCTCACATTTATGTCTTTAATCCATTTTGAGTTTATTTTTGTGTATAAAAAATACACAAAATTTTATTTTTTATGGGCAGCCATAAAAAGAATAAAATCTTGGTGGAATCTAGTTTGATTCCTTTCCATGTGGGTGCCCACTTTTCCAGACAACATTTGTTCAAGAGACCGTGTATCCCATTTTATATTCGTTCCTCCTTTGTCAAAGATTAATTGACTGTATAATTGTGGGCTTATTTCTGGGTTTCCTATTCTATTCCATTGATCTATATGTCTATTTTTACACCAGTACCGTACCATATTGTTTTAATTTGTAATATCACTTGGACTCTGGAAGTGTGTTTTGTTTTGCTTTGCTTTTTCAATATTGCTTTGGCTATTTGAGGTTTTTTGTGGTTCCATGCAAATTTTAGGATTATTTATTCAATTTCTTTGAAAAATACTGTTGTTATTTTGATAGGGATTGCACTGAATCTGTAAATTGCTTTGGGAAGCATAGGCATTTAACAATATTTGTTCTTTCAACCTGTAAACATGGTATGCCTTTCCCTTTCTATGTACCATCTTGACTTTCTCGCATTGGTGTTTTTCAGAGTACAGGTATTTCACCTTTTTGATTAAATTTATTCCTAGATTATTTTATTGTTTTTGGTGCAGTTATAAATGGGATTTTTTTCTTCTTTTCACTTTCTGCTACTTCATTATTAGTGAAGAGGAAATCAGCAGATTTCTGTACATTAACTTTGCATTGTACAACTCTACTGAATTCAGTTCTAGTCTTTTGGTAGAGTCTTTAGAATTTTCTGTGTATAGGGGCACCTGGGTGGCTCAGTGGGTTAAAGCCTCTGCCTTTGGCTCAGGTCATGGTCTCAGGGTCCTGGGATCGAGCCCTGCATCGGGCTCTCTGCTCAGCGGGGAGCCTGCTTCCTCCTCTCTCTCTCTTCCTTCCTCTCTGACTACTTGTGATCTGTCTGTCAAATAAATAAAAATCTTTAATTAAAAAAAAAAGAATTTTCTATATATAGTATCATGTTGTCTTTAAATAGTTTTATTGCTTCCTTACCAATTTGGATGCCTCTTATTTTTTTATATTGTCTAATTGCTGTAGCGAGGACTTCCAGTACTATGTGAATACAAGTGAGAGTGGATATCTTTGTCTTGTTCCTGATCTTAGAGGAAAACCTCTGTTTTTTTTTCCCATTGAGTATGATGTTTGCTGTGGGCTTTTCATATAAGGACTTTTTTTTTTTAAAGATTTTATTTATTTATTTGACAGAGAGAGATCACAAGTAGATAGAGAGGCAGGCAGAGAGAGAGAGAGAGGGAAGCAGGCTCCCTGCTGAGCAGAGAGCCCGACACGGGACTCGATCCCTGAATCCTGAGATCATGACCTGAGTCGAAGGCAGCGGCTTAACCCACTGAGCCACCCAGGTGCCCTAAGGACTTCTTTATGTTGAGGTGTGTTTCCTCCAGACCTTCTTCGCAGAGGATTTTTATCATGAATGGATATTGTACTTTATCAAATGCTTTTTCTGCATCTATTGAAATGATCATATGGTTTTTATCCTCTCTCTTATTGATGTTATGTATCACAGCAGTTATTTTGTGAATATTAAACCACCCTTGACTGCTGGGAATAAATCCCACTTGGTCATGTGTATGATTTTTTAAAAATATATTGCTGGGTTCAGTTTGCTAATATTTTGTTGAGGATTTTTGCGTCTATATTCATGAGAGATATTGGTGGATGGTTCTCTTTTATTGCAGTGTCCTTATCTGGTTTTGGTTCTGAGGTGATACTGTCTCAGAATGAATTTGGAAGTTTTCCTTCCTCTTCTACTTTTTGGAACAGTTTGAGAAGCATGGGTATTAACTCTTCTTTAAATGTTCAGTAGAATTCACCTGTGAAGCTGTCTGGTCCCAGACTTTCATTTTTCGGGAGTTTTTTGATTACTGATTGAATTTCATTGCTGGCGATTGATCTGTTCAAATATTCTATTTCTTCCTGTTTCTGTTTTGGTAAGTTATATGTTCCTAGGGATTTAGCTATTTTTTTCTAAATTACCCAGTTCATTGGCATATGGGTTTTCATTATATCCTGTTATAATTGTATTTTTGTGGTTGTTGGTTATTATTTCTCCTCTTTCATTAATGATTTTGTTGCAGGCCAAGTGTCCATCAATAGATGAATGAATAAAGAAGATGTGTTTATATTTAAATATATCCACAATGAAAGATTTTTCAGCCACAAAAAAAGAATGAAATCTTGCCACTTGCAACAACATCAGTGGAGCTAGAGAGTATAATGTTAAGTGAAATAAGTCAGCCAGGGAAAGACAAATACCATATGATCTCACTCATATGTGGACTTCAAAGAAAAAACAAGTAAAAGGGAAAAAAGAGAGAGAGACAAACCAGAAAACAGACCCTTTCTATAAAGAACAAACTGATGATTACCTGAAGGGAGGTGGGTGAGAGGATGCTGGAAATAGGGCATGGGGATTAAAGAGTACACTTATCATGATAAAGTTCCCAATTATATGCAAAGTTCCCAATTAAAAACCCTTTCTGTCCAAAAAAAGAAAAAAGAAAAAAGTTGACTCCTTAGTAAATTTTTGTTCCTTTTCCTTCTCTTCTTCCATTCTGTTATTTTTTTTCAAAGAATTTAAAAATACAATATCTTGTCATTTCAATGTATAAAAAGGTTGGGCAAAATCTTCAAAGGGAATATAAAGAGGAACTGGAACTTGGGTTTATTATTGTGATATATATAATACATTGTATGTTTTATTTTCTGAATAATGAGTTGTTGACAAATTAAAAAGACAATGCTGATTGTTTCACATGTTCAACCCTAGATGGAAATGGCTCCACATATAGGAATCATTTTAAAAGCCAAGAATTTTTAAGTGTCCAAGTGCTTTAAAATACACAAATTGTATTAACAGTGATTGTTCAGCATGGAATGCACATCAGTCCTCTATGGATTTTAAAAATTTCCCTTCCTTTCAGAATGCATTTATGCATTTGGGACACAGTTTATAGAAACTTATGGATCTGGAGGGATAAACACTGCACACACACACACACACACACACACACACACACACACACAATTTGTGTGGTTATGGTGTAAGATCCCTAATCATTTGTTTTCAGTTTACTCAAAGAAAAAGGATAATTTTGGCAGTTCTTAATGAGCAAACAGATGATATCAGTTAATTTTCTTTATAACATATGCAAAAATATGAGTATCACCCCAGATTTCCATTAAGCAGAAGATTCTTTAACAAGGTTTGGATATATAATATTGATCTCAATTTGGGATTTTGGTATAAGATAGAGGATTATTATCTATTTAATCAGCAGGAGAGCCTTGGTGTGTTTGTGTGTATTTTGGGTTTGTATTGTGCTCAAAGGTTTTTTCCCCTGGTATCTTTTTTTTTTTTTTTTTTTTTAATTTATTTGACAGACAGCGATCACAAGTAGGCAGAGAGGCAGGCAGAGAGAGAGGGGGAAGGCAGGTTCCCTGCTGAGCAGAGAGCCCGATGCGGGGCTCGATCCCAGGACCCTGAGATCATGACCTGAGCTGAAGGCAGAGGCTTTAACCCACTGAGCCACCAAGGTGCCCCTTCCCCGGGTATCTTAATTAGAAAGTGTAACCATCTTTCCACTGACATGTATAGTCTGGAAAGTTATATAGCCTGGCTTGTGAAAATATTGCTATAAAGTTCTTGCCCTATTTATCCCTCCCAATTTTTATAAAGAGTTGATTTTTTAAAGTTGTGAGAATGGAAGAACTGTTCATATAAATTATAGCATTCAAAACTTTGATGAATGACAATTAAAATGTATTATTAGGTATCATATACAGCAATACTACTCTAGAACTGATAAAACAGTACATTAAACAGTAACCAGAGGGGGAATTGAAGTTTCTCAATTTCTGCTTTTCAATGCAAATACATATTTTAGCGAATCGTATTTCAACCTGCAGGTGATAGATAACCTAGAATTGACATCCCCTTCCCCTCAGAAAAGAAGTTGGCAATCTTTGCTCTACGAGGGTAGAGGGTAGAGAAGTATTTAACTAAATGGCTTCCTGGGGCTGGAGAGGGAGGGACATGGAAAGGGGACACACTTGAAGGGAAAGAAAATCAGAGAGACATGTTAACAGGAATATTTTGCAACCTTTCCTCCTGCAAAATACAAGTTCCCAATAACAATATCAAGAAGAGAAAAGAAGTTGAGATTGCAGAAAAAGTATTCATTAAAAATATCAGTGATGAGGAAACAGAAGGCAAGCTGAGGACAAAGCAGAAGCTGACACCCTACAACCCCGCCCCCCATGGGATATATGTGACATTCCTCATGCACTCCTGGCTGCCCTAAAGCTAAGGAAAGGGAAAACAAATAGTTAATTTTAGAGTCCACAATCCTGCAAGACCTGAGTCTCCCTCAGTTTACTTACAAAAGCCTTAGCAATAGGTTCCGGAAGGAAATGTAGATACAATTAAATGTCCTTATAATCTGCAGCCCATTGACAGATACTTGAAGTGGGCAGACTGTAATGTTCCTCCAGGAAGTTCCCAACTGTCTTCATGTTAATGTCTTGCTAGAAGGGAAAACAACCTTAACATGACTATCACTAGGCCTCTGGTATCCTGTGAGTCTTCTTTAACTATGAAAATCTTTTTGAAACCTCCCTTTTTCCATACCTCACCCAACCCCATAGTATATAAATCAGCCAACCCTCAAAACCTGGTGCAGCAGCTCTTTCTGCCCGTGGGTCCTGTCCCCGTGCTTTAATAAACCACCATTTTGCACCAAAGACATCTCAAGAATTCTTTCTTGGTTGTCTGCTCCGGATTCCACCCCTCCGAACCTCATGTGATTCCAAAATCACATCATTAGGATTTGCCAAAACGGTGGAAAGGTACATTGCCATGTAGCTCTGGCTCTGAATCCTGTGCCACCCGCTTCCTAGTGGTTCTTTGCTTTTGTTATCAAGGAGTCCATGATGGTCTTGTCCCTGAGCTCCTAAATTTACAACATCAGTCATTTCATTTCCCATTGCATTTAGAGGATACCATATATTCTTTCAATTGTAATTCAGTGTTATTAAATATTGAAAACTTACTGTAGACACAACACGGAGAATATAGCAGTGAACAGGACATAGTCTCTGCTCTGTGTTTTGTGGTCTTACAATTTGAGTCCTAAAATAAATAACATCAAATAAAGGAGGTTTAGAAGTTTTGATAGTGCTTAACAGAGCGGCTTCACTTAGGCTGATTCCTCAAAAGTAAGACTTTCCTAAGCCATTAATAATTCATCTGATTTCTGAATGAGAAGTACATGGTAATTTACTCATGATGAGCAGGCAGATGGAAGGTTGTACCCAAACGCCTGGAAGGGGAGAAAAATAGTGATAGTGTGTCTTCAGCAACTTAAACAAAACTCAGAGTGGCTGAGGCAAAGACAGGAAACAAAATGATATGGTGAAATAAGTAAGGAGAGAAATAGAGGCAGAAAATGGAACGTATTGTAAGCTTTACTACGAATCCAACTGAAAGGCCTCAGCAAGCCACCATCCCAGTGTTTTAAGCTGGGATGTTTTAAGGGGAAAATATGATCAGATACACATATTTGACAAATAATTTTAGAAGCAATGTGAGAGCCTGGTATAGGATTGATATGTTTCCCTGTTTTAATTGCCAGCTCTTCATTCTGTTGAGAAAGGAGGGTTCTCCTTTTTAGGATGGAGATGGCTGAACATGTGACACCCAGTGCTGGGTAGATGAGATTCACAGTAGTTTATTAGCCCCAGGGACTCATAGTTTGGGGGAAGAGAAAACCACCTATCACAAAGGGCCACATGGGGGCTGCGCCAGGGCCTGTGGGAGGCAGGCTTTGCATTATCAGGGGAGTGACAGAGGAATGATTGGCTAATTTGAATAATAGTACCAGGAGCTGCGTGGAAACTGAAGCCCAAAAGTCAGAGGTAAGTGGGAAATGCACCTGGTCCTACTGATAAACAGGTTGTTTGGCTGGGGGACTTTATCCACAGTGGGGAGGGGAAGCTTCAAATCCCTCTCCATTTTCCCATGTAGCAAGGCACACAATAGTAGTGGACTTTAATCTTAGGCCTTATGCCACACCCCGATGTTGAAACCCTAGGGAAGAAAATTTGTGTAGATGTGAATCCTGAGTATCTCTGAAAGTTCTCAGCTCCCAACCCTATAGTGGAACTCCCTAGCTCTTGCGCTCACTCCCTCTCTCTCACTTGTTTTCTTCCCCAATCTCCATCACCAGTTTCCCAACACAGAACGGAAAGCCTTAGACTCAATTGTTTCTTTCCTATGATATGGAAGAATGTTTTCAGTGGAGCCCTCCAGGCTTGATTCTTGAAATGCTAAAAAAGAAAAGGACTTAGAAAATCCTTTCCGAAGTCAGCAGTCTGGCTTAACAGCTTTTGGTGGAACCAAAAAGGTCAAGTGCCCATCAGCCTTTGCCCTGAGGAGGCAAACACAAGAGTTTGTATTGGGGTGAAGACTTGCAAGAACAGGTTTTGTGTGGGGATTAAAGTACATTCATTTAATATTTGTCAATCTGTGTATATTATCATAGACTCTTGTTCTGTCCACAAGTTTTGAACACCCTACATAAATATATCCTGATCATTTACCCAAAAAAGTCACTTAAAAATTTTTTTTTTAAGATTTTTTTTATTTATTTCATGGAGAAGGACACAGCTGAGAGAACACAAGCAGGGAGAGTGGAAGAGGGAGAAGCAGGCTTCCTCCCCAGCAGAGAGCCCAGTGGGGGACCCTGTGGTCATGACCTAAGCCCAGAGCAGACACTTAATGACGGAGTCACCCAGGCACCCCCCAAAAATATCACTTAAAAAAATTCTGCAGTTGGGGCGCCTGGGTGACTTAGTGGGTTAAAGCCTCTGCCTTCAGCTCAGGTCATGATCTCAGGGTCCTGGGATCGAGCCCCGCATCGGGAGCTCTGCTCAGCAGGGAGCCTGCTTTCTCCTCTCTCTCTGCCTGCCTCTCTGCCTACTTGGGATCTCTGTCAAATAAACAAATAAAATATTAAAAAAAAAAAAAATTCTGCAGAAATGTCTTTGGACATTTTCCCCATTGAATTATTTCCAGGATTTCCACTTAAGTGCCCGTGGAGGTGGTGGGTGTGCTACCCTGAGAGCTGGGGGATTACAGCAGGGGCTGAACGTTGACCTCCAGGGAGTGACAGAGGTGGGGGAGTGCTGTGAGTCACCTGAGAAAAGACCTGGTCTGGAGTTCAGAAAGGGAGTCAGTCTTGCAGGAAGGGTATGGAAGTCATCCATTCATAGATCCAAGTAAAAACCATACTGGTGAATGAGATTTCCCGGGAGAGCACATCTAAAGAGAGAAGGGGGCCCAAACCCCAAGGACATGAGAGGTAGCATCCCCGAGCTTGTACCACCGAGAAAGAATACACTAATATTAACTTTCCAGATTTTCCACAGTAACCCTGAGTGAGTATCCGTGTCCGGAATCAAGTTGTTTATACACACGTGCCCTTGCCATTTTGAAGTTTCAGCTCGGTCACCATCTGTGTGGAGTTTACCTAAGGAAACTTTATTTTATTGTGTGTGCCTCTGAACAGGTGTTAGAAAATATTCACAACCTCCTGCTTTGGGTGCTGCGCTAGCTACATAATCCAAACTCTCCAGCCTCTCACCCAAGTCCTGTCTCTGATTTGATACTGGACCTTCAGTGACAGTGATGATAGATGTCCAGAATATTCATTACAAAAATATTCACATTCAGCACTGATAACCTGCAGTCCCAAGAATGCGTCTCTCAGATATGCATGAAGAGTATCTCTAATAGTTTTGTTCTCAAATGATTTTATGCTTCCCTGGTTGGATAGAGGAAGCATAGCTTTTAATCATAAACTTAAGATCATGGGGGAAATATGTTCCTTCTCACAATGTCTTCAAAATTTGCTCTGCCAATTTGAATATTAAGATAGTGTTTTTTAAACTTTTTCTCTACTTCACATTTCTGAGATTTGTACAGAACTTCTACATAATGCATTTCTAAAATCCAGTTTGTAATGGCACTGCAGGAGCTCATTGATAGTCCCTTCTGACTCCTAAGAAAAAGGAAACGAGAAATAATGTCTCCCTGTGCTTTGTTTTGAACATGTTAACTAAATATTACAAGAGCAGATTAGACAAGCAATCCCTTTATTTAGCTGAGTAATTGCCCACTTGAGTCCCTAAAGATCAGTTATTGTAACATGAACTATAAGATTTCCACTAAGAGTCTTAAATGAGTCAATAAAAGGTCATGTGTATATTCGTTAAAAACACTTGAAAGAATAATATTAACATTGACTTTGAGGCCATGCCTGCACTTGCCCACTGAGAAGTATTTCTCTAGGAAATACACTGCTTTCAACATCAGTGTTCTTCTAAGTATGCAGCCGATGTAACCATTAAAAATCACTTTCGATATCTTTTGATTTAGTATTAATAAAGTGAAGACTGTGTGAAGTTAATTTGTATGGAAGGAGGTTTTGTTTAACACTAATGCTGTTGATATCAACCATTCAGTTCCCAGAAGCAGAAGCCTCCAGAGTGTGTAACGAATGAGCTTGTTCAGCACTGTTGTTTTTATCTGGCGGAGTAGATGTTAATGAGGGGATTTCTTACTATCCTTGTCAGTCCATTCTTAGCAGACAAATTGATATGTATAGTCGAATTTGCAAAATCACTATGCACTTGGCTAGTATAAAAGAATATGGATCATTATGGGAAATTGTAGAGCACTAAGTAAATTATGATCGCTACTAAAACTTGGTTTGAAAGTTTTCATTGTCTCAGAATACACTTCTCAGTTACGTGCACTATAAAATGATGTAATGAAATATGTCACATGAATTAAGAGTTATAGAAGTCAGAAGTGGAAACATCAAAGAGCTAAACCCCCCAAAACTCAGTGTGTTCTTAGACCCAGCGTAAAGTGGACTTTTCATTTATTTATTTTTAATGTTAGTAAAGAATTTATGACTTGGAATTATTTATTTGTTAGATTGTTTCTTTGTCAACTTAAAAAAACCTAATCTCAGTGCTTTTTGGTTTATAACTGTTATATTTGGGGAGTCATTCTCTAGGTTTTAGGTCCTAAGATTAAAATCATAATTTTATACCTAAATTGGAAGTACACTTCTATGATTTCCAATGTGTTGGGGAAAAGAAATCTGTTGGAAAAATATATATACCATTAACAAAGAATAGTAAGTCATCATGACTCTTGGAATAACACTAGAAAGCCAAGGAGAACTTAGGTTGATAACACCTAAGGTAAAGTTGCTAAGGTGAAAATGCAATGTTTCAGAATAAGTCATATCAAAGCATTTCAAAATTATGAGTCTGCTAGATTGATGACATCTAAAAATCCCCTTATTAAATCAAACTTCAAACTCTAAATTAGTTTTTACACCAAGCTATAGAAACTCAATTCTTTACAAAATCAGATTAAATTGAGGCCAAAGAGAAGAGTTCAGTTCAACCACCATTGACCTAATTCAAATTCTCAAGCCCTTTGTCACCAGTGTAGACATGGTCCTTGGGTATCTGCCATCTTGCAAGTAATAAGCAGGATTTGGGACTGCTGGTGTAATCATTACCAGAAAATTGAGAACTTCAAAATGCAGAAATGCATGGAACTTCATTCTAGTACCCCAAATTTAGGACTTTGAAAGGCAGTTAAGATGTGCAGCAGAAACCAGAAAGGTTGAGCGTATATAAAGCATAATGATGCCACCATTTCTGTGAACATCTCTGAGGCCTTGCAGTAAGAGGGATTTACAGACTCACACTCTTTATAGTCACTCTTATTATCAGGGATTCAGATCTCAAAATCTTAATTATGACTCATTTGGCAACTCATGCCTTGGCGTTTCCCAGATGTCAAAGTTTAGTGTGGATGAGATAAAGCCAGCAGCCATCTCCAAACGGGTAGTACTCTCATATTCCAAAAAACCCGTGGGTCCTGAATATGGTCCAGCACTTTCTTTGGTTTTGGCAGATAGAAAGAGTGATTACAACTATCACAAAATCATGTATTCCCTGTAAGGAAGACAAAGGATCAAGGAGGTTAAGGAATCAACTGTTAATGCGGGTGTCTCTTCTCCTTAGAAAGCTTCCTACTGGTAAACTTTGAGGTTTTACAGATGGGAGAAAAGTGGAATCTTCTTTTGCCAAATACAAGTGAATGAATTAAACAATAAGTCCAAGTGATGGTCTGAAAGAGAAAATTGGAAAGAAATGAAAATTGATGTCACTGGAAAAAATGAGAAAGGAGTTTTATTTTTAGGAAATTAAAACAGAATGATCTTATTCTGTTATTTAGAATTTTAATGATAATGTGTTAGAGGTAAAGAGGGCAGTCTTTCAAATTAATTAATTTTTAATTTTATTTTCCAGACTACAGATTTTGATCCTTTTTACTGTTTCTGAAAAATAACAGTAGGAGTTACGTTGAATATTCTTTCTAGATGCTTATCAAATTTTTCTTTCTCAAAACATAAGATCTTTCTCAAAACATAAGAACATGCATATTCTTGCATCTGGGTTGAATCTAGGTCTCCAACTTCTGGCCAATGGAAGTGGGTGAAAATAATATATGTACTTCTTGAGCTATTTCCAGGACCTTGTTTTGGATGTTCTTTAGGGACCGTGAATTTAAATGATCAGAATCACAAGATGAAAAGAGACTGAATCCCTGGTACTTGCTTGAAGGTAAACTGCCAAAAAGAAGCAGTCCCAGTACACTTCAGACTATGAGAAAAGGAGGAAATAAATCCTCTGTTGGTACTAACTTTATAAGATTTCATGCTTTATTTTCTTTTTTCTCTCTTTCTTTATTTATTTGACAGAGATCACAAGTAAGCAGAGAGGCAGGCAGAGACAGAGAGGGGGAAGCTGGGTCCCCGCCAAGCTGAGAGCCAGATGTGGGGCTCCATCCCAGGACCCTGGGATCATGACCTGAGCTGAAGGCAGAGGCTTAACCCACTGAGCCACCCAGGCACCCCTCATGCTTTATTTTCAATCAGAGGATACTTTAGTGTACTCTGACTCACAAATTGGTATTATGTGAGGGGTACTGCATAGTAAAGACCTAAAATATTTCATAGAGGTTTAGAGACCAGGTGATGGACAGCAAGAAAACTGGGTTGAAATTTAGAAAAGTAATGATCCATATTGTACAAACATTTGGTAAAACTGACACATGCTGTAACTTGAAAGGCAGACAATGTGTCTATTTGACTAGATACTATAGGGGATAATGATTGAGGGAAAAAAATCAAACAATTAGTATATTTTGAACATTATTGACTACTTTTAACAAGGTGTTACCATCAAAGAGAGGAGCTTGAGAGTTAATTAGCCATTTGCAAGCAGAAATAAAGGAGAATAAAGTCCTGAAATTCTGTGCCTTATAAAGTTGAAAACAAAACAAAACAAGACTAGTTACAGACTCTAAGCCATGTATTTTAAGAGGATGGTATTTTAAGAGGAATGAACAAGAAAAACTAGTAAGATGTCTTAGATGAATAAAATAAATCAAAACTAAAATCAGGGGCACCTGGATGGCTCAGTCAGTTAAGCATCTGACTTCGGCTTGGGTCATGGTCTCAGGTCCTGGGACGGAGCCCCAGTCAGGCTCTGCACTGAGCTGAGAGTCTGCTTCTCCCACTTCTTCTCCTCCTTGCCCCACTCCAGTATATCCTCTCCCTCTCTCAAATGAATATGTAAAATCTTTAAAATCAATAAGTATTTGTAGAACCTTCCTACCCATTGTCCGAAATAGGTGGTTACCATTAAGTTAATAAAGAAACAAGTTAGTAAAAAGCAATGAAATGAAGATACTTAAGAACTATATCTGGAAAAGAAATTTGGTTATGGGATTACTGGTATAGTGGTCCCCCCTTTTCTATAGTTTTGCTTTCTGAGATTTTAGTTACCTAGGGTCAACCTCTTTTGGGAAGTAGATGCTCCTTCTGACCTATTGTCAGAAGATCAGTAGCAGCCTAACGCTCTGTCTTAATGCCTGTATCATTCACCTCACTTCATCTCATCATGTAGGCATTTTATCATTTCATGCCATCTCAAGAAGTGTAAGTACACTGTGATAGGGTATTTTGAGAGAGAATGAGAAACAGCACATTTACATAGCTTTTATTATAGTAGATTGTTGAAATTGTTTTATTATTAGTTATTGTTGTTAATCTCTTGCTGTTTGATTTTTAAATTAGACTTTACTATAGGTATTTATGTATAGGAAAAAGCATAGTATATATAGGATTTGGTAGTCTCTGGTTTCAGGGATCCAAAGGGACTCTTCTCCACTGTTCTATGAAAGGGAAGTATCTGCAAATGACCTCCAAAGGCTGAAGGGGCCATGAGACAGAAGAAAAAGGCTGATAAGTCCAGCTTGACAAGAAATTTTTTTTTTAATATTCCTCTTTTTAAATTTTTTTTTAAGATTTTATTTATTTGTCAGTGAAAGCGAAAGAGCACAAGCAGGGGTGCTATGTAGGCAGAGGGAGAAGCAGGCTACCCACTGATCAGGGAGTCCAATGTGGGACTCCATCCCAGGAACGGGGGATCATGACCTGAGCCGAAGAAAGACACTTAACCTATTGAGCCACCCAGGTGTCCCAAGAAATGGTTTCTGACAGACAGAAGCATGTCTTGGTTGGCCACAGAATGAGTAGATCCCCATAACTGTGTATCTAGTAATGCCTGCTTTTATAGTCCTAGAGATTGGGGAGATAGTGCCGGTAGACTACCTGGGAAGAAATGTTTGAGAATAGTTGTGTGTCATGGTCTTATCTCCAGAGCAGATCAAAGACATGTCCCAGTGTTGTAGAGAATGATTAGATAGAAAGAAAGAATGTTTTGGGAGGTGGGGTAGGGAGCTGTATTCAAGAAGTCTTCAGGTTACAGAGTGGTTCCTCATGGAGGATTTGTCCAAGATGGTGTTAGTCTCACTCACACACCAGTAGATAAGGTAGAAAAACTTTACATGTAAAGAGTAAAACAAATCAATAGTCTACTGGTTTGATAGAGTTTTATTGGAAAAAATCACAAATTTGAACTAAAGCCTTTGACTGTTTCAGACTTAAAACAAAACAAAATAATAATAATAGTAAAACCTTGAGCTCCCGATTTTCCATGAGCATGGGAGGCTTATTTTCCATGAGCATTTGGAGGCTTATAGCCCCAGTGAAGGTATTCTTGCTAATAATGCTCACTTCAGATATAGCCAGGGAGAACAGTGGACTAAAAGGAGTATCCAAATGGGTAAATCAAGGGGCCATGGAGAAAAGAGAAAAAATAATTTCTTCTAGGGAAATGAATTTGTGCCTGATTGAGGTAACTCCATGCTCAAGGCAGTCTTCAAGAGGTCTTCCTAGTGGGGTTTCAGGATTGTAACAAGAGAGTGTCCACTGTGTGTCTTCTTTTCTTCCCCTTTCTGAATAGGAAATTCTATTCTTTATATGTTCCACCACTGGGCATAGTGTATGTATGTGCATGTGCGTGTGTGTGTGCAGGGGGAGGTAGCTAAAGAACTTGTTCATTTAGTCGGTAGGTTGCCAATATAAAAGAAATCATAGCTCAACTATTGGAGAGGGTTGTGCTTTACCAAAATGTATAGAACATTGAGCTCAATGCAGTCACTGGAAAGAACTTTGATTTTTCCTCTTTGGGGAGGAAATGAGTACATTACATGTAATAAAGGACAGGCAAAGTTGGTAAATTATTTAATGATCAAAAGGGTAGAGTGTGTTAGAAATAATTAGGTATTCATGAAGCTGTTTCCTTTTCCTTGGCTCAGAGTGAGATTATATTCGCAAGCCTTCTTCGCAATTAACCTGGGATCGCATGAACAGTTATATCTAATGGAAAGTGGGAGAATGATGAAAACCACTTCTGCCTGGCTGTTAATATCTCTTCTGGGAATATTCTGTAGCTCTCTCTTGCCTTTCAGCTCTGATCCGAGGTTGTGTACTCAAGATAGTGGTGGTATAAGATGGAAGCTTGCTTGGTCTCCAAATCCCCACTTCTAGAAAAGCCTAGGAATGTTGGAGGGAGTAAACATCCTTTAAGGTATGTGTTATAATACGTAGTATTCTGTGTAATAGATCATTGACCCATTTCTTACACTGCCACTATTTCCATTTGATCTACATTCTCTCTCCATTCTCACCCATCCTCCACCCAGATCAGAATAACGTCCCAGGTGTGATTGTGTTCTCTATAAACATTCCATAATTTGCAGACTATAGTATCATCTTCAGATTATGAACATAGAATGTAAGGTTTGAAACACTCCTTTATTGTCTACCTCAGTTTTTTTTCTAGTGCCTTTGAATCACTCCCTGTTTTTATTTATCTGCTTATAAATTTCCTGTTCATTTCCCAGGGCTTCTTGTGTGCAGTTTTCCAGTCATCTTCAGGGGCAGGAGTAGGGGTGGGGAAGAAGTGTGCTTGGTTATTTTTTTCTCCATTGTCTTACAGCATGTTACATATTTCTCTTATTTTATTATAAATATTTGCTTATGTGTATGTTTAACTGTAAATATTCTCCTCAAATAAAATCTAATTTAGAGGCACCTAGGTGGCTTAGTCAGTTAAGCATCCAGCTCTTGATTTCAGCTCAGGTCATGATCTCAGGGGTAGTGAGATCAAGCCCTGCATCAGGCTCCACACTGAGTAGAGAGCCTGCTTAAGATTCTCTCTTTGGCAGGACATCTGGGTGACTCAGTGGATTAAGTGTCTGCCTTTGGCTCAGATCCTGATCCCAGAGTCCTGAGATTGAGTTCCACATGTGGTTCTTCACTTAGATTCTCTCTTCCCTCTCACTTTGTCCCTCTGCCTGCTCTCTCTCTCTCAAAAAAAATAGATTTTTTTTTAGTTTAACTTATCCTTATATTGCTCTTTGATGACATAGTTTATACACATATTAGCCCCATATATGTAATAAATATAACAAATTAAAAAGTAGCAATAGAAATGTTTTTGTATAGGCCAATTTATATAGTTATTTAATTGTCAAAAGTAGATCTTAGTTGAAGAATGTCTCAGGAAGTTCCTTTTATCATACATTTTCCTGCTTACATTTTTATTATCTCTTCATTCAATATTGTTGCTCTTCACACATAAAAAACTATTCAGCATAAAGCTTCTGTATGGTTTTTATTATGTCCTTATACTTTATTCATGGTACTTTTGTTTTTTTTTTTTTAAAGATTTTATTTATTTATTTGACAGAGAGAGATCACAAGTAGACACAGAGGCAGGCAGAGAGAGAGAGAGAGAGGGAAGCAGGCTCGCTGCTGAGCAGAGAGCCCGATGCGGGACTCGATCCCAGGACCCTGAGATCATGACCTGAGCTGAAGGCAGCGGCTTAACCCACTGAGCCACCCAGGCGCCCTCATGGTACTTTTGTTAGCCATGTTTATCACAATCTAAGAAGTCTTCACTATGAAAGAGAAAAATATTTATATCATCTTTGCCCCCAGGTACAACTAAAATGTGTTTTTAATGTAGACTTAATTGTTACTGTAAAACTAAACTGGTAGTCCAAGCTGCATTCAAAATCAAATCACATCGCTAATTTTACAGAAGACAGTGAGCTTGGAATTACAAGCCTATGTCCATTTCTGTCTTATTCCTACTGAAAATTGAAAATCGACTTCTGGTTAAATTTTTAAATGTTTTGGATTAGACTGTAAAAATTGTTTTCTATTTCCCTGTCATTAACACATTGAGATGAGATCAAATCATTTATGAATTCCTGCTTTGCCAGAAAGTGATGTCTCTTAGACCCCATCAAGAAGGAAATTTAAAACAAGCCCACTTTCTGACTTAGAGCTTGATTTTATAATGAGATGTCATTCTGCAGAAACAAGGAATTATTTTATGCTAATGCTGTATTTATTTCCTTGGCAATGTCAAAGAGACTTGCCTTGAACATTTTATAATATGACTTAGTATTCATAGCAGTGACAGCTGAAGTCATAGTTTTCCTTCACATTTCTTCTAATTTATTTAGTTTGCAAGATATTTTGCCACCAAACACATGTGAGGGTTCCTATAAGTCAACAAACACAAAACTGTGAACCCATGATGTAAGGCACTATGCTAAAATGGAGAGCTATAATGCAGTGCAATTCATAAGCCAACTACCATTCTGGAATTGAAAGTATCTTTTTTTCATATATATATTATATCATGTAGTCTTTATTAAAACCAAGGTAGAAGGAGTTATTACTACACCTCCTTCCCTTTTTACCGATCCATTTCTATTTGAGTTCAGTATAGGAGTGAATGCTTTTCCATTGTCTTGGCTCAGAAAAAAAATAAACTGCTTTATTTAGAAATACTTGAGTGGGGATGTTGAAGATAGGCTTTTCTTTTTATGCACTTAGGGGTCCAGGATCCACTTTCCAATTCTCTGGGGCTTATGACTGTCTGGAAATGAGAGAAGGATTCTCTACATGAGGGTAGGTCTAGTGAGGACTCAGCAAATCTTGGGAAATGTACCCAGAATCATGTACTCTGGTAGTTTTCAGGTAATATGCTGCTACAGGTGATGGGAAGCACTCTTTCAACACCTGTGGGAAGAGAAATGGCAACTACTGCCCTCATTAAACTCCTTGGTGCCAGCCTTGGACATGTTCTCTCAAGTGATTATCCTGATGATTACTCAATTCCAGTATACCTGGTCCTGGAGTGAACCAGCCACTCCCTGTGACCCACTCGTTGCCCATGTCTCTCTAAGTCAGTTTTGTACTCCTATTTCCAGTTCTACTTCCTTAATGCTAGGATTCACTGTCTCAAATCTGTAGGCTGTATTCACCTTTCTTAAACTGGTATCTTTGCTCCACACCTCTCCAACCTCATGACTCCACATTTCCACATCTCCTAAAACACAGATCTGATGTGATTTCCTCAAGAACCAGGCTTCTTAGCATAAAATTCCCCTTGTCTGATAGTCCCCATCTTTCATCACCCCATGCTTCCCACTATGGTCTAATACATGAGAAAGTTTTTGAGTATTCTCTCCATTCACAATGCTCTCTAAACCATTAAATCTTTGCTCATGTTCCCACTGCTTGGAATGATCTTTTTCCTCCATTTTGTATGGAAAAATTCAAATACCTTTACATCTGCAAATTTCCACACTGTTTTAACAGGGAAACGCAATGATGGCTCTTTCCTCAACAAACTTGTCTTTTAGGCACACTTATTCTGTCATTATCATATGCATAGAAAAATTTTTGTGAATATGTCTACCTCATTAATTGCCAAAGTTCTTAAAAATCAAAGCAAGCAAAAACCATGAGCTTCAATGGCCCATTGCAAGCAAAATACAATTTATTTTCTACCTTCAGTGACTGTTAAATTTTCAGCAGAAATTCCTGCATCTTTCTTCATGATATACTTTTATTTGCAATACTCTGGCTTGTTTCCCATTATGTTAAATTTCTAAGATTCTATTTAAATGTCATTGCTATTATGAAACAATTGGTGTATGAATGATACAAACAAGATTCTTTTTTCTTTTTTTTTTTTTTAAAGATTTTATTTATTTATTTGACAGAGAAAGAGATCACAAGTAGGCAGAGAGGCAGGCAGAGAGAGAGGAATGGAAGCAAGCTCCCCACTGAGCAGAGAGCCTGATGCGGGCTTGATCCCAGGATCCTGAGATCATGACCTGAGCCGAAGGCAGAGGCTTTAACCCACTGAGCCACCCAGGCACCCTGATTATTTTCTTTTTTAAATGTATAATTCTACCCTGCTTCAGAAACTATTAAGGATTTCTTCCTCTATTCTACCATAGCACTGTATATATCAACAAGAACACAGAATATTGTTATTATCAAAGAGAAGTATAATGTAGTAGATAAGAACAGTGGCTCTGGGGACGGGCAGATCTAAGTATAAATCATAATGCATCCATGTACCAACTTTGAATTTGGGAGATTTATTAGCTTTGCTAAGATTAAATTTACTGGGAAAGCCAATTTCATGTAAATTCAGAGATTGTTTTATGTGCGTTGTGTTTATGAAATGACACATTTCCCATAAAATGCTTAATGAAATACCAGGGAATAATAAGTGTTTGACAAACGCCAGCAATACTAGATGATTTGTGCCTCTCTCAAGTGAGGAGATTGGGGAAACTAGATAAGTCCCAATTCAGTCCTCCAGGAAATCTGGCAATTCCGTAACAGCCTGTCTAAGAGGGCAGGGCTGCATTTCGAAGCAAGACTGTCTGCTGTATCTGCAAGGAGCACAGCAGTAAACACTGGCTAAAAACCACTGTTCTAGATTTAATGTATCTTGAAGTCAAGCACACTACTTTAGTTGTTTTGCACCTTTATAAGTGAGTATAATTGTTGGCATAAAGCAGGTGTCTCAAAATATTTTGTAAACCTGAACTGGCAATCTGAAGTTAGATATTATTCCAGTTTTTCATTCAAAACTAGATTATATGCTGATTTTAATAGCTTCCCGCATCCTATTTTCGTTGTTGTTTGTTTTTTGAGAAAGAAACCATTTAGCTACTGTGGAGAGGGTTTCAAGTTGGCACTGAAATAATGACATCACTGTGTAAGAGTATAATGAACAATGAATGGAATGTGGGCTTTTGAACATGGAGAGCAATATTTGGAGCAGCACATTTGCTCTGCATGGGTGGTAGTATTTGGAAACATTCATGGTAATGTCTGGGTCATTAACCAGGTCAACCAGACTGCTACTTAGAAGCCATGTCTACGAAAATAACTATTTCCTCCTGGCTGTTCAAAAAGTCATAGTGTGCCCTACACTCAGACCTAAATCTGAAGCCTGTCAGTTCAGTAATCGTGCAAAGGAGAACAAAAATTCTCGAAACTCTTGTTCCAGGTTAATGATAATCTGATCTCCAAAACATGGTTTGGAGAAACTGACTTTTCTAGTCATATATTTCACGTTAGACTAAATTGATACGAAGTTGCTTCAACCTCCTAGAAATAAAAGGGATTTTTTTTTTTTTCTGGTTCAGGAAAAATTTATGTCACAGGATTCTTAGACTCATTCATTTTTACAGAAAGATGAATGGAAGAAAACTTCACTTGATAGAAAATCATATAGACTTCACTTTAATTAAAAAAAAAACTCTTCATCTCAAATTTCTCAATTATTTATTTTAAATATCTGCTAAAAGTATGCTTTCTAAGTAAATTTTTCAGTTTGTTGCCTCAGTTAATTGATTACCCTGTGGCTAAACTGTGATCTGTATTCCATTGTCAGTTTTTTAAAAATACAAAATGAGCTGTAATAGTATTTACAGACTTTGATGGGCTTATAAGCTAGTATTTCTACAATAGCTCTTAATGTAATTTATATTTGCCTTTTAATATATTGAAAAAGTATTTGGTGATTTGGGCTTCCTACACAAGTAACCAAATAATATATATGGACTATACTACATAATACATGTGTTTCATTAAAATATATGGATTTTAGTTTTTTGTGGGCCAAGATCCAGATCATGAATTATATTTTCAATGTCACCTCATAAATTTATAAACTAGAACATGTTATATTACCCAGATGCTCTCCTTTCAGAATGTGGAAACCCATTAACAATACACTTATTTTAGTGTATGTCTTTTAAATATTAATGATGTAACCTTTCTCAAAGTATATTGAGGGTAATTGACTAATGACGTGCACATTTTTGAGTCTAAGAAAATCAAGGCCCTTTTAGAATGTGTTTTTGGAGAAAAAAATATAAATATAATTGGGGAAAACTACTCATTCTCCAAAATGAACTCTAAGTATCAATGATCAAAATTTGATCATTAGATTCAAAATTAAGAAAATAATAGCATCTCTGCCATGGAAATATAATGTAGATCAATGAAGTCTTAATTATATACATATTTATTTTTTCTCATCAATTCCTAGATTATTTCTATAACGCATACATTTTATATTTAAAACATATATACTCATAGACATATATATTTGTATAGTTTTATACAAATGGTATTATAGTGAAATATTAATATTTTAAGAAAAAGGTTGCCTTTTAAAAGTTTGGTAAATTCATGCCAGATATCCTTGTAGAAATATCAGCAATTTAAAATATCTTGAACAGGGGCACCTGGGTGGCTCAGTGGGTTAAGCTGCTGCCTTCGGCTCAGGTCATGATCTCAGGGTCCTGGGATCGAGTCCCACATCGGGCTCTCTGCTCAGCGGGGAGCCTGCTTCCCTCTCTCTCTCTGCATCTACTTGTGATCTCTGTCAAATAAATAAAATAAAATCTTTAAAAAAAAAATATCTTGAAGAGTGTATGAGAGTACCCATTTCTCTGTATTCTTTTCCAGTTAGAGTAATATACATTTTTAAATCATTGCTAATCTGATAGGTAAAAAAATACCCTAATGTTTCATTAATTTATAACTATTTCATTACTAGTGCCACTATCATCTTTCATCTATTTGTAGTTGTTTTTTTTTTTTTCCTTTTCCTTTTGTGATATTTTTCTTTTGCTGAACATTAAATGGCATACGTGTAATGCCTAGCATCCACTCCACCTTTATGGTAGAGTGAGGATACAATAAGAAATAGAATGCAGAGTGTGTAACTGAAGGGTAGCAAGAATTCCTTCATACAGTGGTAGGTAGAACTCGGGGTGCTTAAATGTCTCCTTTACGAGGATAATGGTATATGTTTGACAAGACCTGAACCTCACAATCACTCTGGCAGGTTGCCACAAAGAACTATCATTATGTATAAAACTTTAGGCATTGGGACTCCTGGGTGGCTCAGATGGTTAAGCATCTGCCTTTGGTTCAGGTCATGATCCCCAGGTCCGGGGATCAAGACCCACGTTGAGGTCCCTGCTCAGTGGGGACTCTGCTACTCCCTTTCCTCTTTCTGCTACTCTTACTCCTTCTGCCTCTTCCCGTGCTTGGGCTGTCTCTGTCTCTCTCTCAAATGGATAAATAAAATATTAAAAAACAAAACAAAACATGCCTTTGTAAAGCACTAGGGAGGCATGAGGGAGCTGTTTCATCCTTTGAGAGTTTTTATCCTAGTTCTGTTGGCAATCAAAGTGAAGAAAATTGCAACCAAGCTGTCATTCACTTTTTGTATTCATACTCAGACCATTTCTTTGTAGCCTAGCCTTGCCCTCACTGGAATAGGACTGAGAGAACAGGACCCTTCCTTCCTTCCTTCCTTCCTTCCTTCCTTCCTTCCTTCCTTTCAGCCTTCCTTCCTTCTTTCTGGCCTTCCTTCCTTCCTGAATTTATTTATTATTTTAGAGAGAAAGAGAGAGAGCACGTACAAGCAGTGGGGAGGGGGGAGGAAGGAGAAAGAGAATCTCAAGCAGACCTGCTGCTGAGCATGGAGCCCTATGTGGGACTGGATGTCAGCATCCTGACATCATGACCTGAATCGAAATCAAGAGTCAGATACCCAGCCAACTGAGCCACCCAGATGCCCCCAGGATTCTTATTTCCTGTGAGAAATCATCTCTCCTGCCTCCTTCAGTCCTCTTCACTTGGATGAAGGGAAGGCACGTAAAGGATTCATGTGATCGAGCATAACCAATAACAGAATTCACCTCTAACTTCATGACGTGTCCACAATGAGTATGTAGCTCACAGCAGAGAAAATTCAAGCTTATTCTAGATTTTGTTCAGGGATCCCTTTTCTTCTTTGGTGGTTAGCTAAGAAAGTTGGATATGTCCCCAAACTGCCAGCAGTCCCCTTGCCATCATGGGAAAAGGGCTTGTCTGAAATGCAGCCAACATACTGGAACACAGAACAGGGAAGTGGAGAAAGAGTTCAGATGCCATAGTTTAAACAATGCATTCTAGCTATGTATAAGTTTTCCAGCTTAATGAACAAATACATCCCTTTTCTTTTTTTTCCCCCCAAGATTTTTTATTTTAATTTATTTATTTGACAGACTGAGAACACAGAGGGGAAGGGAAGCAGGCTCCCTGCTGAGCAGAGAGCCAGATGTGGGGCTTGATCCCAGGACCCTGGGATCATGACCTGAGCCAAAGGCAGAGGCTTTAACCCACTGAGCCACCCAGGCACCCCAGTACATCCCTTTTCTATTCAAGCTGGTTTGTGTTGGGTTTTTGATATCAATATTGAAAGATGCATGACTACTACAATAATGCATGTTCTCTGTGTCTTTTTTCTTTGGAGTGTACTTTTTTTTTTCATAAAAATTCTCTATATTTTATTTTATTTTTTTTTAAAGATTTTATTTATTTGACAGAGAGAGACACAGCGAGAGAGAGAACACAAACAAGGGGAGTGGGAGAGGGAGAAGCAGGCTTCCTGCTGAGCAGAGAGCTCAATCCCAGGACCACAGGATCACAACCTGAGCTGAAGGCAGACACTTAATGACTGAGCCACCCAGGTGACCCCCTGTCTTTTTAAATTCTCCATTTTTAATTGTGTTTATGAGGGTTTTTTCATAGAGGTTTGGTGATTTTACCTTTTTCATATTTTTATGCAATTCAGTCTGACTTTTACAGTTTCTTTCTCAGGTAACAACATGTTTGCAAAGCATACTGTACCTATTCATTTCATCCATTTAAAAAAAAAATCCCGCTTGCAACATATATTAAATTCCCATTTTATGAGTCTCTTTTAGTTGGTATTTCATTGCTTTCTCTGTCTTTGAAGATAGTACCATATTCATTTGTATTACTTTAGCTTTTGACACATTTTAATGTCATTATTTTTTATCCCTGCACAATTTTCCTTGCTGTTACTGCATTTTTATTGCTGGGGTAGAATTTTAGAATCATTTTATCATGCTCCCTAAGGTAATATATGGATTTTGATTATAGTTATAGTCAGTATATAAATTAATTGATTGTAATTCCTACTTTTATAGTGTTAAACCTTGCCATTTAAATCTATAGCCTATCTCATATACTATTTAAATATCCTCAGTGATGTTTTGTGGCATTTAACAAAGAGGCCTTGCACATTTTCTTTTAGCTTTTTTCCCAAGGAACTCTATAATGTTTTCTTTTGTAAAGTTATTTTTTTCCATTATGTTGTATTACTGCGTATTGTGAGTATACTAGAAATCTATGGGCTATGGCATATCCCCTTCCCCCTTTTTTTAAGAGAGAGAAAGTGTGTCTGAGGAAGAGAAAGAGGGAGAATCTCAAACAGGTTGCATGCCCACTGCAGAGCCTGATGTGGGACTCGATCTCAACCCTGAGATCATGACCTGAGCTAAAATCAAGAGTCAATCACTGGGGTACCTGGGTGGCTCAGTGGGTTAAGCCGCTCAGGTCATGATCTCGGGGTCCTGGGATCAAGTCCCATATTGGGCTCTCTGCTCAGCAGGGAGCCTGCTTCGCTCTCTCTCTCTGCCTGCCTCTCTATCTTCTTGTGATCTCTCTCTGTCAAATAAATAAATAAAATCTTTAAAAAAATAAAAAAGAGTCAATCACTTAACCACTGAGCCACCCATGTACTCTGTGGCATATCCCTTTTTGTAAGACAGTGGTCATCTCATACTAGTTTTAATCCCAAAAAATTGTTTAAATCTTTTGGGATTAATTGGTAGAGAGTTGCATTTTTGTAAACCTCAATGGTCTTTTCTCATTCTTTCCAGTGTTCATAACTTTTATCCCCTCTGTGGATTGACTAATATTTCCTATAATATGTTACATATTACTGATAATGGACATACTGTTTTATTTCTGACATTAATAGGAATACTTCAAAAGTTTCTAGGATTATTGTGATAACCATAGTGTATGAGTATGCATATGTTTATATATATTGTTAAAAGGACAAACTGAGGCATATTAAAATTTTAAGGGTTTATTTGCGCAAACATTAATTTTAACCCAGAAGTGCCAAACAGGAGCCGTTAGGAGCACCCATGAACAGCAACTAAGGGCAGGATATTTGTTGATAGGGAAGATGTGGAAACAAAACAAGGAAATTATTTGATTGGCTCCAGCTTAAGCAGTTGCATTATTTGGGAAAGCCTAATTGACTGTATTTGGTTGTTCTTCTTCACCTTGAGGCATTTTCAGGAACTGATTCTGTCTTAGATTTCAGTTTGCTTACTTGACCCACCAAGGCATGAAACACTACAGTCTAATGGCCTCTTTGTTTGATTACACTAACAGTATTCATATACAACTTAAATTCACATGGTATATAATATGGTTGGATTGACAGGGAAGGTCTTAGGGCAGAGTTGTAAACATAATTTCTACAGGGGATGCATATCTAGCCAAAAAGCTATGTGGGCACCTTGATAAACTGAATCACACACTGTTTACCTAAAGAGGCAGCCATTATTCAATACTGAAACTGTTGATTTTCTGATTAAATTAAAAAACAGGCTTTTATGATACAAATGTTGCCAAATCTTTAAAAATATGCAAAATGGGGGCACCTGGGTGGCTCAGTGAGTTAAAGCCTCTGCTTTGGACTCAGGATGGAGTCCAGCATCAGGCTCTCTGCTCAGCAGGGAGCCTGCTTCCCTCCCTCTCTCTGCCTGCTTCTCTGCCTACTTCTGATCTGTCTGTCAAATAAATAAATAAAATCTTTAAAAAATAACGCAAAATATTACTGTAATAATGGACCATTTGAAAATTCCAATACCCTAAGAGAGCAACAAAATATATTTCCTGTTCATTCCATGGGGCATCACGGGTTGGCTGCAGCTATGCTGCTTGTCTGCTACACGTCATATGCAGGTCAGGCTAGTGGAGTTGCAGCAGAGGGCAAATGGAAGGTGTTGAGTCATTCAGTAGTTCTTAAAGCTAAAATTAGTAACATTCCACATGCCAAAACAGTCACGTGGCCGAAACTAACGTCTATGAGGATCGGAAATCTAATTGGCTAGAATAGGGCATAGCATAGTAACTACTTCAGTCTATAGCAACTAATTCATAATCTGTATGAATATAAAGTAGGATGAACAGAATTTGTCAGCAGGCCAGGTTTGGCTTGTGGGCTACCATCTTGTGAACTTTATTTCGTACTCTTTAGTTCTGAATTCTAGTACTAAAACCATATGATTGATAGTCTCCAATTCACTGAACCAAAAAATACAGTTGATTCAGTGAATTGAAGCTGGAAAACTTCAAATATCAATTGGAAAATAGAACAGTCAGAACTCCATAATAGCCTTTGGTGGCCTGTGGAAGAATCACTGAACCATCAATATTGAGGAATTATATACAAAAACTAGAATTAAAATTCTTTCCTGAAAGTCAAGACAAACATACAATATCATTTTTTACCCTACAAATTTCCTAAACTTGTTTTAAAAGTCAAGCAATGAGGCCTCTATGTTTTTATTTCTAATTGTTAAATAGATCAGAGATGTTCATTTAAAAATACTTTTTCCTAATCGAATAATGGCCTTTAGAAATCACAAGTTCATTTCAGTGAAATCGGTTCATTAATTTATCACCTGTCAGTCAGCATTTCTTGTTATTCATTAGACCTTGTCAAGGTATTTCTTAATATCTGAAAATGTTTCGTGAACCAGTACAGTTGTTCGAAGAAAGACTTCCTGTCAGAGCTGCAGGGAGGGCTGTCAGTGGACCACAGGCAGCTGGCAGCCCCTTCAGGACCTCCTCAGCTGCAGTAGACCACTTTGCCCAAGGTTATGCTCCTTCCACAGCTGCCTCCATCCTGTGACAGATTGATCTGGGGATATATCAGTCAGCCTGGTTGTAGGGATATAAGAAACTTGCAGTCTTGACCTAACTTGGAGCAGTTCTTAGGTGTTAGCTCCACAACTGCTGTGGGATCAGCCCAGGCACATCAGTAGATGCACAACCTCTTCCTCCATCCAGTTCAGCTGCTCTGCTCTCCCTTCTTCCCTTTCCAAAGAAGCTCCTAGAAAGACTTCCCTGGGCTAAACTTCTTTTCAGAGTCTGCTATAAAGAGAACCCAACCTGAGGCAGTTTTGGAATATCCTTTTATTACTTTGTTGTCATATGAAGTAGGAAGAAAAATAGAAATTTCAAATCTCTAGAATTCAACATTCACATAGTAAAAATTCTAATCAAATATGAAAATTAAAACATTTTTTAAGAGAATGAGAGAGAAACAATCTTAAAATACTATGGTAGAATAACTAAATATTTTTAACTGTGTCTATCGATTATCTTGATTATATTTACCAATTATTTATTATATATTTCATCTAATTACTGAATATTACTTATCCTTGTGTGGTGATTGTATTTTGTGACTAAGTCTGTCATTAATGTGTGATCCCTGAATTGTTCTGTGGGCAGATACTTCATGATAATATTGCCAAATCTCCCAAATCTGTGCCATTGTTCACAACAGTGCACATATGGTCAAATGATTGCATCTGGGGAAAGGAATGAGGTGGGTGAGTTGGAAAGAGGACAGGGAAGAACTAGTTTTGTTCTGTTGTTTTTAGCAGTACTGACTTTTTTTTTTTTTTAAGATTTTATTTATTTATTTGACACAGAGAGAGAGATCACAAGTAGGCAGAGAGACAGGCAGAGAGAGAGGGGGAAACAGGCTCCCCGCTGAGCAGAGAGCCCGATGGGGGTCTCGATCCCAGGACCCTGAGACCATGACCCGAGCCGAAGGCAGAGGCTTAACCCTCTGAGCCACTCAGGCGCCCCTAGCAGTAATAAAGATAAATTTTTTAAAAATATTCTAGGCATTGTTGTGTATACTTACCTTGTCCAGTTCTTCCAAGAAACCACGATTTAAGTCATTTCTTCAAGGTCGCATATATTTAACAAAATAAAAGTAAACTTTGAACCCAAGCAGTCCAATTCCGAAAGGCCCACTATGAGAATTACTGCATAGTATACTTAACCCCACCTTTAAACTAAATAATTGGTACAGAAAATAATTGTTCTGGAAATTCAGGCATGACATGAATTGGGAAAGATAGCAGGATGGATTAAGTATTTGTCCTGTCCTTTAAAGTACTGATGTGAATTTGAAATAAGGAGAGGTATCAGGTGAAAACTCTTTGTGTGTGCGGGTGTGTGTGTGTGTGTGTGTGTGTGAACTCTGTATCTGCAGAAAGCAGGAGAAGAGTGATCAAGGCTATGGAGATGAAATAATACAAAATAAACATTCTGTCCTAAATTATTGATTTATTTTAACATGCATAATTAATTAAAAAATATAATCCTCCCTGGAAAATTCATGAACAAAGCAGTATAAGTATTAATATCATTAGTATCAGCAATAATATCAGGTCATGATCTTGGGGTCCTGGGATCGAGCCCCACATTAGGCCCTGCACTCTCTCACTCTCTCTTTCTCTCTCTCAAATAAATAAATAAATAAATCTTTAAAAAAAATATAATGGCTGATATATGCACACACACATCTATATTTAAATATTCATTGGGAGGACATCTGTTCCCTCCTATAATCATTGCTAATCATACCCACTAAGGAAAAGAAAAGGCAGTAGTCAGTACCTGCTCTTTGATGCACGTACTCTTTCTGCCTTTCTCAAAGGGGAAAAAAAGTAAAAACCTCCTGCACAAAACAGCTCTTTGTGGATGGAGTGTGTCAACTCAAATGCCAAGAAGTATCTTTGGCATATTCTTGAATTATTGATCAGACTTTTTGTGTATGCTCTCCTAAGTCTATAGAAAATTTTGATTATCACTCCCACATGTTTTCAGCCTTGTGTGATCACGTGCCCACTGCAAGGCGTAGCCTGTTTTTTTTCCCCTTAAAAATGAGTTTCCATTGCTTAGCAAAACAGCTATCACAAGTCAGTGCTCAGTAAATATTTACTGAATTGATTCATAAATGATGATTTGATGGAACACTGAGAAATTTTTTCATGCCTATTTCCCATTACACATTTGCTGATAGATCCTATTGGGGAATGTTGCCAGTGCACTACTCCAGAGATGGTAAGTGATAGTTTAAATAACACACGACAAAGAAGGATAGTAATTGTAGTTATATCAAGTCTTATTAGTGAGCAACCTCTGTTGTATATGGAAATTTCTACTGAAGGCTTTAAGTGGTTTTGTTATTTATATAAATGACCACAATATTGAATGTCCCTTTAGCATTTCATTGGACTCCCAAACTAAATATATGATAAAGTGTATTTTTTGTTCAGCTGAACATGAATATGAACATAGACTTGCTCTGTTTTAGAAATGTTCAAATTAATGTAGAAACTATAAATATGCTACTCTACTTTGTTTTCTTTCAACTTCCATAAAATCATTTCATTTATTCTTTTTTATAGTGATTGGCAGAATTCTTTAGGAATTTGCCAACCAAAATTAACAGCTATTTTTTTTTTTTTTCAAATTAACCAGTGGCTTCTATTAATACACCATTCTCCACAAAATGTGTGAAAGGGTTTCAATGCCAAGAATGCAAAGATAAAAAATAATATGATGTATGGTAAAAATGCCAGTTAAATATGAATGTATGGAGGACAAAAATTTTTCAGATTGATTTAAAGAATAGAGCTTTTTGTTTATAAAATTATGAGGTACAAGAAATTTAAGAGAAAAATATTTCTGAATATTTCTTATTTGCTAGTGTTGCCTGATAAAAATCTCATTATAGAAGGTCAGATTTTCAACCTTCCATGATTTCCATTTGGTTTCCAAAATAGTCAATCTGGAAATATGAGTGAGCAGTTACTTCCAATTTTAAATTTTGGGGAATGTAACTAAAAATTGGTCCAAAAGTATATTCATTTTTGTATTGCTACAAAATTAAATCATTCTAAATTACTTTAAATGTTAAAATTTAGGCATATATATTTTCATGCTATATATATCATATATATAATATTCAAGGAACATTATATATATGATATATATAGTAATATATTCAAATGATATATATACTTATTTTTCTAAACCCATTTAATTCTATTAATTTTATATTTTCATTATCTATGACTTTTTTTTCTTCAGAGAAAGAGTGTGTGTGCATGAGTGGAGGAGTGGAGGTGGGCAAAGGGACAGAGAATTTTTTTTTTTTAGATTTATTTATTTCAGAGGGGGATAGAGAGAGTGAGAGCAAGCCCTGTGAGCAGGAGCTGGGGGAGGGGCAAAGGGAGAGGAGGGGCAAAGGGAGAGGAAGACAAGGAAGACAAGACTTCCCCGCTGAACACAGAGTCCAGCCTGGAGCTTTATCTCATGACCCTGAGATGATGACCTGAGCCAAAATCAAGAGTCGGTCGCTTAACCAGCCGAGCCACCCAGGCACCCTCATTACCTAAAAAGTTTTAACAGTTGTTTCTCACTTATGAGTACTGGTATTATAACCACAATATTTTCTGTAAAATACTTACAATAACACATTTGGAAAGTATGATTAAACATTTATAAATTGAGGAAAAATGAAGTCTTTTATTTTAATAATTCCACAACACATTACTTTCAGGATTTGGAAGTTTATTCATCTAGAAATATACATAGTATTTCTAAGAAATCCATAATCCCTAGAACATGGAGGGCAGCGTACAGGAAAAACAGTGAGTTTTGAAGGCAGCTAAGGAATGTTAGATAATTTCCTGTCTCTTAATGGGCATTCTTTTAGCAAGAAAATGGGGGATGATAATAAAGTTTACCAGAGTGGGCTCTTATTAAGGTTAAACCACCTAGCACATGCACCTAGGCATATTAGTCCTTCAGAATTGTTGGTTTATTTGCTTTTCATATTTTCCCGATTAACCATGAAAGCGTGGTAATACATTGATGATTAAGAGTGTAATCTCTGCATTAGAATATTTAGGTGTAAACATAGTTCTGTTATTTAACGAATATCCTGACTGGGGAAAGATAGTCAATCTCTCCTTGCTTCATCTGTAAATTGGGGATGGTATTATCAGTATTTACTTCATAGTGTTTTCCTGAGTGTTAAAGAAGTTAATACACTGAGTAATGAATTTTTAGATATTCTTAATACCTATAAATGAAGGTTGTGATTTCCCATTAATATTTACCTATGTTAGTGTTTTTCCATACCTGTAGTAGGTTGAAGAGGGTCCCCACAAAATTCGTGTCTACTCAGAACCTCAGAATGTGATCTTATTTGGAAATAGGGTCATTGCAGATCTAATTAAGGTAAGGATCAAGATGAGGTAAGGATCAGGAATGATTTAGATTTGGGCAAAGCCTAAATCTAATGAAAGTGTCCTTGTAAGAGACAGGAAAGGACACACAGAAACAGAGAAGGTGATATGAACGCAGGGACTAGAGTGACACAGCTACAAATCACTGGAAGCTGGGAGAGAGGCATGGGATGGTTTCTTCACATCAGTGATAATGGAGTTTGAGGTATACAAGTGTGAGCAGATCAAGTCTCTGGCACCTCCGCATCCTTAGAATAAACCCTCTACAAACAGACTCATTAGCGTAGAGAATTATCTTCAAAGCAGGAATCATCTCCCTTGGGATATTTAGGTCTCCTTTTATGGAGCATTATAAATACTGCTGCTGACTGCATTGGGTCACAATGACTACTCTGTATAGGAGATTAACTCTCCTAATCTGGAAATATTCTACCTGGAAAGGTTTGAATGAATTTAATGTAAAACTTACTGATTTTTTCACAGTAATGTAAGTAAATGGAGCATTTAACAAGACATTTGCTCACAGTACACGTGATAAGCGTCAAATAAATTAACCAATATGCTGACTCTGTACAATATTATTTGTGTTAGTCTCAGACACAAAATAATATCGTACAGAGTCAGCGTGTTCTTTAGAGGGTAGGAAGATCTTCACTTAAGTCAACATCCAGGAACAGTCTGAGCATCCCATTTACAAATTAAACTCTAAAAGTGATTTTGGACACAAAAGCTGAGTAATATGCAGTCTATTATTACCTTAAGTATTTTGCTACTTTTACAGTTACATTTTTAACACCCATAATATTCTTAATACTTCATCAAACTTTGCAAGGAAAAAATCTCTGAAACTGTCCTAAAGTAGGTGGAATTAATTGCTTAGATTTCTGAGTGGTTAGTACATTTAATGGGAAATTAGTGTTGTAGAATTGGGGCATGTTAAAGTTATATCAATTAGTTTTCATCCCAATTATAGCTTGGCTAGGGAAAGAAATTAAAAAATTTGATGACAGCTGTATCTTAATCATAGGGATTTGGATTTATTTTAGAGTACATTTGATGTCTTTCTTTATGTTATATCTGATCATAGATTACATTTGGTACCTTATTTGACAAATCAACAATATTGCATTCTGCAATATTCTTCAGTAATAGAATAACCATCATCAATAACTGGCATGAGACTTTTAATTATTACCGCTCTATTTCAGGACATTTGTTTATATACAAATCAATCCTACATATAGGTGATTAGCAATGAAATGAACTGTGTGAGAAATTGCCTTTTGCTAATTAAACAAACTGTGTTGGCCTTAAAAATAAGCCTTACAATATAAAATATACCCTATCAAAATTTCAAAGGAAATGAAAAATAGCTTAAATAAATACTGATCTTTTTATCATCTAATTTAGATTGAATTGTTTGCATGCATGAACCAACACAATATAGAAAGTTTCAATTACAAAGATAAACTAGAAATCATGGGTCATTTACCAAAGGAGCAAAACTCAGTAAGAGGGCCTATTGAACACCTAAGGGATAAGATGTAAGTTGCCTTGGATGATTCTAGTGACACGTACACAAATAGACTTTGTATAAAGAAATACAAAACTTTGTCAGAAAGCTATTGTATTCTCCTTGCAAGAGTGAAAAAACCATAACTCTAAGACACTACTTTGATTATCACAACATTGATAAATTGTGAATCCAGGCTAATGAATTCACCAAGGGGCTGGAGTTTATACCTGATATGTTTGACATTAATTTGTATCATAAGACTCTGACTAAAAATACACCTTAAGTTAGGAGTCTGTATGTTAATCTTAACTACAGTAGCTCAGCGAATTGGAAGTGGAATTTTGGTGTAACAGTACAAATAATTAACTGATCCACAGTTCAAGATTAATAAATTATCTAAAAGAAAATATGCCTATTAATATCTGTTTCTGAGACAGTTGTATCTAATGACCTTAATTTGAATGTGTACTTTTATTTTCCATAATCTAATACTTAGTACATTTTAGTATGATATAGTAAGGCAAAAGAACCATGCGGGCACATTATCAGAGAGGTACATTTCTTTGTATTAAATAGAATAACTTAATAGTTAATATTTCCCCAAGCTAGTTGCTTTATCTTTTTAAACTTTAGTGCATTTTAATCTGCTATTCTAAAAATTAGGTAAAATCCTTAAAACTGAATGATATTTTCTGATCTTTTCAATCAAAATACTATAGAGGAATGGGAACTAATGGTATCTAATAGTCTGCTAGAATGAATTAATGTCCTAAAAAATTTTAGGTAAGTGCACTATTGTGGTTACAACATGGCATGTGAAATCTCAAAGTGAACACAAGATGTTGAAACACTCACGTGATGGCTGTTCACTCAGCAAGCAGGCAGATAATAGAGCAATATTCCCACTTATGTAATAGAACACCTGGCTTAGAGACCTGTCAGCACACCTGAGGTCAGTCATCTGATCCAACACAGCTCCAGGGCTTAGTTTCTGCCTCCACCTACAGTGCTGCTCTCAGAAGAAAGGCTCAGTATCGTATTTTCTAGATCTGGTGTCCTTTCTTCTCTTCCACACCTTAATCCACAACTTTTCTGGTTTCTATCTCTCTACTTACTGAGACTGTAAAGACTTAAGAGCTCATTCTGATTCTGCTCTATAATGCTGAGATTGAATGGTTCATTAGAAAAACTTTATTGGACTCTTTCCTTAACAACAACCAAAAGAACTGTTTGCCCTCCCTTGAAGATTAGGAATACCAGTCACTAATTAGAAGATGGTCAGTCTCTAGAGAGACTGTTCCTTTCTAGCAAATTATTTGCTGTCATCCTTACCATTATAGTCCTCCTCCACCCCAGTATAGGGAAAAAGGCTTCCTCCTCTAGTAGTAATAAAAACCATGTCTGTGCCTACCAGCATTTATCTGCATCATATTTTTTTTTAAATATTTTATTTATTTATTTGACAGAGAGGTCACGGGTAGGCAGAGAGGCAGGCAGAGAGAGGGAGAAACAGGCTCCCCACTGAGCAGAGAGCCCGATGCGGGGCTGGATCCCAGGACCCTGGGATCATGACCTGAGCCGAAGGCAGAGGCTTAAACCACTGAGCCACCCAGGCGCGCCTCTGCATCATATTTTGATGAGGTCCTGCGGCCTCTCTATTATTTAAATACCAACTTCCCTCCTCAAAGCTCCTTATATTTATGAAACTGAATTCAAACACTTCACCGAATCTCTTGTCAACTCCTAACACCATTGCTTCTTTATCCCATAGCCTCAGTCATCTGGAAAAATTCCGGTTTTTAATTAATCCAGTTGTAGGCTTTTTGACCCACTGAATGTTTTGAGAAAATGCCACACACATGGGAGTGATTGTGTAGAAGTCCATGGACTCCAACACAGACTGGGTCCTTGGCGTTGTCCAGAAAGGCAATCCTGGGTTGACTCCTTCTATTGCCCATAATAACTATTTCAAATCTTTATAGTTTTCCTAAAGTCATGCCCCCTCAGTACGTCCTTACTTTCTCTTGTCACTTGATTTCAACTACACCTCAGAGAGTAAAAGGGGCTCTCTCTGTTGCTCACTTCACTCCCATCCCACTGACCTCCTTTCTCTTCCACCTCTTGAAACAGAATCTGCTCGGATGTTTTTTCCTCAATAAGGGGAAACTTGTGCTACTTTCCCTAAAACTGCAAACTCCCTGTTTTTGATTTTCAGTCTCCCTCTCTTAACTCTATATTTCTCCATAGTACTCATCACCTTGTAACACACTGTATAATGTACTTAATTATGATATTTATTATTCTTTTCTGTATTCTCCACATGAATGTGTCACAAAGACTGGGATTTATTCATTTGCTTTGTGCACTGAGTACTCTAAAACTACAACATAATAAACATTCAAAAAGTATTTGTGAAGTAGATAAATAGACAGTTTTAAAGTCCATATAGAAATGAAGTGCTTCTAAGTATTTTTTTTGTTAAAGAGGAACCTATAAAAAGAAATTATAAGTTTTAAAATACTGACTAAAAATGACCAAGAAAAGACTATATCCCAACTGTGAAACATAACTGAATAGATACTCAAGAGTAAAATTTACAATTTTATAAAATTATGTCAAAACAGAGAATTCACAATAAACAAAACCTCTTAGGCATTCAGTAATCTGTAATCTAAGTAATTTTACAGGTGAGTTTTACTAAACACTTATTGGAAAGATAATCTCTAACATATTCATGAAAGGAAGTTGATGTAACACATTTTATAAATCTAGTTTAATTCTAATTCCAACACTATAAAAAAGACTTTCAAAAATTTTAAGGGCTCCTGGGTGACTCATCTGGTTAAACGTTTGCCTTCAGTTCAGGTCATGATCTCAGGGTCCTGGGATTGAGCCCTGCATTGGACTCCCTGCTCAGTGAGAAGTCTGCTTGTCCTTCTCCCTCCTCCCTCCTCTCCTCCTCCTCCACTCATGCTCTCTCTCACTTGCTCTAACTCTCTTTCTGAAATAAATTTTAAAAATCTTAAAAAAAATATTTAAAATTTTTCATTTGTGACTGTAAGTATGGAAGTCCTAAGTAATACATTTAGTAACTGAATCCAATAGTATATTAGAACAATGCAGTATTTGCAAGTGGGGTTTTTCCCATTAGCAGAAATATTTTTTATAACATTATTTTTTAATGTTTTGATGTAATTTATCACATTAATAGACTAAATGAAGGGAAAAGGACAGTTGATAAACTTCAAAACCCATTTATGTTTAAAAACATATTAGGAGGATTGGAATATAAGGCAACTGCCTTAACTTCTAGAAAACATTACATTAAATGAAGAAACTTTAGAGTCATTCTATATTGAGGAACTGAAAAACTATGTTAATACTTAGTATGGTATTATAATTTCTTATTTATATTACAAGAGAACAGTAGATTTATGGATTAGAAGGGGGAAATAATACTGTCATTATTATTGTGTATTTACAGACACAGAAATACCTCCCCATATGTATTTAATAAGCATAGCTAGAAATGACCAATACCAAAACAACTTTTAAGAATTCATTACTTCTATATTAGCAACAACATAAGTAAGATTATAATAATAACAAAGGTACATTCACAATGGCAATGTGGAACTTTTAGGTGTTTAGGAATCACAACCTATTAGTGCAGAAAATCATTATACCTTCCTTACATGTTGAAGAATGGTAAACTTCTTAGAGAAGTGATAGTACCAAATGTTAGCAAGGATTTATGGAAGACACTTGGAAGTATTTTGCAAAATTATGTGTGGATATCCAGGGATCCAGGGATCCAGTGCTTTCAGTTTATATCCTCAGTTAATAGACTAGGTTATCCTCTGCACTTACAGACTAGTTTGTCCTCTGTTAATAAACACTCTCAAAATCTGAGTTTCTTAAACCAACACCGATTTATTCTCACATCACATGTCCCTTATGGATCTTGTGGAGACTTTTCTCAGTGTTGTCTTTGTGTCTGGATACACACTGACAGAGAATTACCATCTGGAATATTGCTGGTCAATGTGATAGATGGGGTGAGTGTTTTGGGGGGAGTATTACATTAACATTTCAATGGTTGGACCAGAATTGACATATGTCACCTCTGTCACATTGTCCCATGCTTTCATTTGCCCAGAAGGCAGAGAGCCAGAAACACCTCGTGAGAAGTATTAATGGTAACCACGGTTTGCCCTTCACGTCGTTTAGCACACTCTCCCTTTCACCAGCAAACTGCACTCAGTCCAGAAATCTTACAAGGTTATGGGCACCAAGCTCAGAGTCTAGGACCTGTGGGTACTGTGTGGTAGTCTCTACATCAGGTCTGGATATGTCTCTTTTTGATTAAGAGACATAAAAGACCATGGACCTCCCGCACTGCCTATATACCATCGTGGAACAGGGACAGCCATACCAAGTACTCTGCTTCACAAAAGTGGAGGAATGAAGCATACGTTGCTCTCATTAGTCCACCGCAATTCTGAAATATATATGGCAAACACATTGGGAGCTAACGTGTTCTCAAAATGATGGGAAAATTCTCACATGGTTTCATATGGGGATTTACACTAAGGTGATTAAGACATTTGTGGTTGTCAGAGTTGAAATTGTCTAGAAGAAATGACTGGGGAGATGGAAAAGTAAAATATAGTAGATGCGTAATACTATGGAATGCAACACTAGAATAAAGTAAGAAATGAAATACTGAACAGCATCATAAACCTATCTCATAATGCGTGTTAAAGAGTGGATAAGATATCATAAAAATTATTAAAGATTTTCCAATAATTTGACAATTGTTAACATATAGCAAAGATATCAAAGCAAACGCCCATATAGGAGGTAGAGTAAGGTGGATCCAGGGGAACCCTGGGTGGCCCAGTTGGTTTAAGCTTCTGCCTTCAGTTCATGTCAGGATCTCAGAGTCCAAAGATTGAGTCCCACATTGGGCTCCTTGCTCAGCAAGGAGCCTGCTTCTTCCTCTTTTTGCTGTTCCCCCTGCTTGTGCACGTGCATGCTCTCTCTCTGACAAATAAATAAATAAAATCTTAAAAAAAAAAAAAGGAGGGGGTTATCTGGGAGAAAAGGAAAAATAAAATGAGGTAAAGTGGAATTAAAGCAACTTTATATTGATTGCTAATGGCAATGCCCAGTGAACTGCAACACTAGTTTACATCTACTCTTAGCAGCAAAAGGTGGTAATAAATAAAAGTTCACGAGGAACATATGAGCGGTATATTGGCCTATAACGGGAGATCGCAATTAGCTCACAGCCAAGACCACAACATATTTTGAATAGATGTTCTGAGTTACATATAACAATTATTTGTGTAACGCACTGAGATGAAATGTTCTGTAGGGAATTTTCCTTACATCTTTGTGAAAACTTGATGCAAGAATAGACACTTTTTGTCAAATAGTCTTCACTGTACTTTTATATTCAATATTGGATGATGGTGTTCTGAATTTCCTCCCCCCAAAGTGAGTCCTATAATTCAGTTGACTCATTGCTTTAGGAATACAGCCTATATTGGGTTGTTCTTATTTTTCAAGTTTTGGGGTTTGTTTTATTTTGTTTTCCTCAAAGCAAGGTGACTTCCATGACTTGGCCAGCCTGATATAGATTTGCTTCTTGAATGAAAGCCTAACCTCATTGACCAGGTCAAGTCCCATGAAACAAGAGACATTTAAAGAAGGTAGAATTTAATTATACACAAGAGAACTTGGTTTCAGTGCTGTGGTCATAAGTGTCTGCTGGAAAATCTGAGACTGTAATATGATAGTAGAGAGAGTAAGAGAGTCCACTTTTATGTGGACAGTGTATGCCTGATTATTTATATTTACAACTTGTCTCTTCCTTGCTCCCTCCCCCACCCCAATCTTTCATTTGCATTTAAGTAATAATAACCTGTAGAAGTCAGTATCTGTCTTAAGTATCACTAGAGCTTTACCTTTACATAAAACTGAGCTCCTTAAAAGTTTATAAATCAATGTGAATAACAGATTTTGGAAGGCCATTTTGCAGCCAATCAAAGCTACTTGAGATTGAAGCATAGATAAGTAAATACTGGGGAATTTTTTTTACAAACAGAATTTTCTGGTATTATAAGAAAAGGTAATAGTCCTATTTTGGTAAAATACTGTCTACAATGTATACTCTTTTCATAAGAGTTCATAAGAATATAAGGTAGGTGTATATAAAATTCATTTCCAGTATATAAATTAGAGCAATATGCCAATTAATCTTATACACACAAAACCATGCCATTATGTGGTTAGGAAGCCATGTAAGCTGAGTAGAGTTATAAAAAAAAGTTCCCAAAAATTAACACTGACTTTTTAAAAGCAAAATACTTACTTCAGCAAACCACTGTATTATATGTCAATTTGTTTATTTATTTATTAAAAGATTTTATTTATTTATTTGACAGAGAGAGCACAAGTTGAGCAGCAGGCAGAGGGAGAGGGAGAAGCAGACCCTCTGCTGAGCAGGGATCCCCATGTGGGGCTGGATCCCAGGACCCTGGGATCATGACCTAAGCCGAAGGTGGCTGCTTAACTGACTGAGCCAGCCAGGTACCCCGATTATACCTGTGTGTGTGTGTGTGTGTGTGTGTGTGTGTGTGTGTGTGTGTGTTAAGATTTTATTTATTTATTTGACAGACAGAGATCACAAGTAGGCAGAGAGGCAGGCAGAGAGAGAGGAGGACGCAGGCTCCCTGCTGAGCAGAGACCCTGATTCAGGGCTAGATCCCAGGACCTTGAGATCATGACCCGAGCTGAAGGCAGAGGCTTTAACCCACTGAGCCACCCAGGCACCCCTATACATGTTTTAAAAAGAGTCCATAAACAGACTGATACTGAAAAACTCCAAGATATATTGTTAAGAGAAAAAAAAAGCAATGTTTAAAACAAATATGCATAGTGCATTTTGTGTAAAAAGGAGAGATAAGAATATATGTTTGTTCTTCATATATGCTTAAAGAAATTCAGGAAGGCTGAAGAGGACTTTTATATAAGAAGAATTTTATATAAGAAATTAATTAGGAGCCCTTAAGGATGGGAGTGGGGTGGTTAATGTCTAGATGGGGACTGGTATGAATGGAAGACTTTTCACTGTACATCTTTTTACAGCTTTTTTCTTTTTCTTTTTTTTTCATTTGTTATAAGCTATTATTCCAAAAGCTCATATTTTCAAAGGCAAACATTTTGGCAGATAATGCAATTATGCATCTTTAAAGAGAATAATAATAATAATGCATCTTTAAAGAGACTATACAATCATTCAGGGAACTTGTCATAAAGTTTGCATTTTGATCTGTTTTCTTCTCCCCGAAATTCCATGGTAAGAAACTCAAGTTTATTCACTTCTTAATGAATGCATTACTTGAACTTTACTGTAAGATTGATTTTCCATGTGATATTAATTTCTTAGCTTTTAGGTTCAGTGGGAAAACCAAAATACAGATCTGAATTACAAACTCCCAAGTTGTTTTCCAGGCAGGAAAGACAAGGTGCGCCACTTTCTAAAAACAGAAAGGCAGAGTTTACTTTAAAATGATTCATTCTTCTCTGTTGTTTTTGTCCTTTTGAGTAATTTGGATGGCTCACCAAATGAGATCACAGTTGGACTTTGGAGGCTTACCACACAGTATTGTCAATTTACTATATTGGGACTGTGGATCAAAAAATAAATGGAGAACTCCCTCCCTGACTCACTCTCTCTCTCTCTCTCACTCACACACACACACACACACACACACGCACACGCACACACACACACATACACACAAACCATACAATGATGATACTGGTCCATACACACTTATCTTGAATTGCAAAAGAACTAAATAAAATATATACAGTTATTGCTATAATGGAACATAAACATTTCTATAAAGCTACTTTAATATGGAGATCCCACATGAATGAGTTTAGGTGATCTGGAAGTGATTAAATAGGGTTGTGATTCAAAACCAATGAAACAGGGACACTTGGGTGGCTCAGTTGGTTAAGTGGCTGCCTTTGGCTCACATCATGATCTCAAGGTTCTGAAATGGAGTCCCACATTGGGCTCCTTGATCAGCAGGGAGCCTGTTTCTTCCTCTGCCTACTCTGCCTGGCACTCCCCCTGCTTGTGCTTTCTTTCTCTGACAAAAAAATAAATAAAATCTTTAAGAAAAAAATAAAAATAAATAAAACCCATTAAACAAAACAAAGCAAAACAAAGATGGAAAAAATTTGCTGAAATCAATGAAATTTCAAGTTTAAAACATTACTTCTAACAGAAAATGAGTTGGTGAAATAAAATAACTCTAATTTTTATCTATATACCATACACTTAATAAAAGAAGTAGAGTTCATTCTTTTTTAACTAAAATACCAAATTTAATTATTAACAATAAAGAAAGGGGTGTACTAAAACTTTGCTCTTTAATTACAAAGGCGAAGATTGAACTATGCTTACGTTTTACAAAAATAGAATAATCTTTAGACAAGTTACCATTAACTGATGTCATTCTAACAGTTTATTTGTATTTAAGAGGCATCAACAGGAAGAAGCAGCTATTAATTCTACCAAAGCTAACATTTATTTCAGTCAAAAACACATAGAACTGAATTTCTAAGTCCCTTCTATGTGCAAAATATCAAGTGCCTGCTAGTCATCTTCACTGGGAAAAATCAGATTTTTAAAAAATATTTTTATTTATTTATTTGAGAGAGAGAGAGTGAGGGAGAGAGTGAGCACAAAGGGAGAGCGAGAAGGAGAAGCAGACATCCTGCTGAGCAGAGAGCCAATGTGGGCCTCCATCCCAGGACCCTGAGATCATGACCTGAGCTGAAGGCAGAGGCTTAACTGATGAGCTTCCCAGGGCCCTGGAAAAATCAAATTTTTTTTTTTTTTCCTGAAGAAACACACAAAGAAGATTATTCCTAAAAAACCCAGGTTATCACATAGTGTTTGAAAATAATAATATATATATGTTCTTTGCTAACTGTTGTCATCCCCCAATCCTTTTCTTTTTCCTTTCTCTATTCCAACTACTGTACTTAAAAATGAAACAACTGAGAAGACCTTCTTAACTGCTTTTTGCTGCGATCCAACAGACCCCAGTCTTGTTTGTGGCAGTAGTGGTCCCGGGTAAAAACGACCCATTCCCCAAACTCTCTTGTATCTAGCAGTCAGGAAATGACATAGTTCTGGCCCATGAGATATAAGAAACCTGCTGAGTGGTATTTCTGAGAGAAGTATCTTCTGTAAGTTTGTAGTAAAAGATGAGAAGTTTGCTTGCTTTGTTTCTCTGTCTCGAGATCTTTGCATGAACTAGTTTGAGTCCAATAGCTCTTTTGTATTATTTTCTATTATCTAAGATAATAGAGCCCTGAGCTAGAAAGACATAGGAATCATTCCATTAGCCCTGTCCTGCCTAATTCTGGGCTTCTTAACATAAGACATCTATTTTATCTTACGTAGTAGCATGTTGTTTTCTGTCAAATATGGCTAAATCTGACACTAAATACAGTGTTCCTGTGCTCTTCCACGATGCCCACACATTTATCACTGCATATTTCTCTGTATTAAAATTGCTGATTGGTGTAATTAGGCAGGTCTTTTAATTTCATGGAATATTATTGTTTCTTTAATAAATGAAGCAATAAAAAAATTCTAATATGAATTCTACTCCTAATATCATTTCATAAGTGAAATGAAAAGTATTTTAACACCAAAAAGGTGGGAATGACAATATTAAAAAAAAAAAAGAGAGAGAGAGAGAATTTGGCTTGTTTAAAAAAGTTTTTATTTGCTTGTTTTTTCAAGATTTTATTTTTAAGTAATGTCTACACCCAACATGGGCCTCCAATTTACAATCTTGAGATCAAGAATCACATGTTCTACTGACTGAGCCAGCCAGATGCTCCCAAGAATTTGGTTTTATAAACACTTGTGACATTGTCTCCCCAGAGTGCTTAAAACTTTTTCATAAATCAGCATGCCCCTTTCTGCATATCATTTTTTGGGAATCATTGCTCTGAACTCTACATTTCTTTGGGAAAACCCACTGTATTTTTCTCCTGAGCATAGCATCTGACACTGTTCAAGATACATTTGCTGAACAATTGAATCATCCAAACAAATTTTCATACCCAAAGAGAAAAATGGTAAAGAGAAAGAAAAAAAAAATGTTCTCTCTTTTCTTTTACCAGCATCGTGTGAAAATAATTTAAAGGGTTCTGTGGTGATCAGTGCAAAAATGAAAATGATGACTCATCCCTTGGAGTTTTGATAAAATCTTGTCACTCTGAGAAGGAAAGCCTATCTTCTGGTAATCTAGTCCCACCTCTAGGTACTTTCAGAGGCAGAGACCTTGGAGCAAAATCCGCGGGTCCCAGGCCTCTACCTACAATATAACCTTCCACAGACTCTCCTGCTGTGTCCTTGAGTTTTCTCTTCTCTGAAAGAGTGGGGATTGTACCAGATGATTTTACAGCATCTTTTGCTCTGGCCTGCTATGATTATTATCCTCTTGGGATACACAGTCCTCTTGGGCTGTGGTTTAAGGGTCCTCTCTTTTCTAGCCTCAGAACAGATGGGGATTGATGAAGTTCTAGAACCTAGGTGAGGTTCGGTGGGCCGAGGTCCGGAGCCGATGACCAAGAAAGAATTCTTGAGACATCTTTGGTGCAAAATGGTGGTTTATTAAAGCACGGGGACAAGACCCATGGGCAGAAAGAGCGGCTGCCCCAGGTTGTGAGGGATGGCAGGTTCTGTACTCTGCGGTTGGGGGAAGGTGACGGGAAGGGAGGTTTCAACGGAGTTTTCATATGCTAAAGAGGGCCTACAAGGTGCCGGGAGTATCCCGGAGGTCTTCAGGCTTGATCCCTGTTGTCTTTTGGCAAGCTATTAACATCAAGATAGTTGGGAGATTCCTGGTGAGATGTCGCAATCCTGCTATCAAGCATCTTTGTTAGTGAGATTTAGGTTCAGAGGAGATTTAACTATATTTACATTTCCTTCTATCTCAGTCTCGTTCAGTTTTGTGCATGGAGGGGAGGGCTTGAGGAACTGAGTTATTTGCCTCTGGAAATTATCAATAGCACAAGGTAACTTCTTTGTTTGTAGATCTCTAGGACATTTGTAAACCAAGGGGAACTATTTGTTTCTCGCACATGGTGGTCAGGGTGCCTGAGGAATGTTACACATATTACCGAGGGGAGCGGGTGGAGAGGGGGTGCAAGGTGCCAGCTTTTGCTTTGTCCTCAGCCAGCCTCCTGCTCCCTCATCAGGGATCACCATCTCTATGCTTGAAAATCACTGAAAACCATTACTAAATGTATACTTCCACAGGCCTCGGCCATCTGAATAACTTAGTTTCCTCTGTTTTTTCTCCTGCTCCTTTAACTAATTGAATAAAATGACTTAAATTATGAATAATACACTGGAAGGTGGAGAGGGTTGATTCCTATATTTGACACGTGCTAGTGTTCTGCTCACGGGTGATAGGGATAGTAGAGAGAATTAATAGTCACTTTTAAAATTGGTCCCATAAATAGGAAAGAATGCTGAAATACAGTTATTAAGAGGAATTTTAACTGTTTACTTTTATACTCTCTACCAAACTGTAGAAATAGTGCATTCATATACAGTCATGTTTGTATTTCCATCATTTATTTTGAAAGAGTGAAAATGACATGGGGACGGCTGCAATGTTGTTCTCTAATTCTGCTTTAAAAAAAAAGTTTAACCTTCTAAAAGCATTAGGGAATAAGATCTGTGGAAGTCTTGAACAATATGAAAAGGGGATGGGGAAAGAGAAAGAGCAAACGGTTCAAGAACAAAGATTAGCCTAGTTTCTTTAGGCTCTCGCCTCATTTCTAGCACAGGAATTGTAGAACCGTTGTTTACTTATTTTCAAGCTTTTAGACAAAGGCTCTCAGAACTGAACAATAAGATCTCCAAGTACGAAGATAATTAATCTAACTAAAATAATTTAGAAATATCAGCGACATCAGAGAACAATAGCAAACTCATTGTGGGTGAAGAAACGCCTTGCAGATGGAGAGCTCTGGGCTTTGTCCTATCTGGGATCTACGGAGGAAGATCCAAGATATTCATATTAATGAATCCAAAATAGATCAAGTCCTCAGAATACTTGTTTCTCTGGGGCTGTTTTCCTGGTTGGTGGTGTGTGTTTCTCGTGTTTATTTACCTAAACACAGCCACTGAGAGCTCCGAATTCAGCCACCCTGGTGTTTTTTCCCTCAGGCTCCCTCCCTAGATCAAAGGACGACACCCTGGGAGAAAAGGGTAGCGCTGGTATATGCCTGCCAAATTGTTGCTCAACAGTCCAATTCCTTCACCCCTAATGCACTAAATCTTCTCCCAGCAAACATTTGGACTTGAGATTGTCAGGATCTTGTACAGTGCCAGGACCAGTAAGGCTCGATGACTCATTTGTGTTGTGATCTCTAGCATTGCGTGTGTACAAAATTGGCATAGAGCAGAAGCGAAGGTGTTCTAAAACCGTTAATAGAAGCTTCCTTTTCTACATCTGTAAAATGGGTATAATATGACCCCCTATTTTAGTTAGTTGCTGAGAGAAATAACCGAACCCACGTAAAACAGCATAGTATCTATCTGATCTGGGATTGTTCTGTGGGTTGAAATGACAGCCTGTTTGTAAAGTGCCCATAGTGTGTGGTATATCCATGTTTGCTAAATAAAACAGTCAGCATTCAACGAATACTACTTAATAGTCTTGTGACACCGTTGCCACTGATGTTGTTTCTCATGTTGATGACTGCCGATGCTTCTAAGAAGTCTTTGTCTAGTGTAGAGTACAAACAGACCTCCAGATCATTTTAAAATGATGACCTAATGCAAGGAATACACAGGGCATTAGGAAAGCCCCACACAGGTGCGCTCATATGTTTGACTTGCTCTGGGCTTATTTTTTTTAAAAGAAGCCAGTAAAGAGTCTATTTGTTGAACTATTAGTCAGTCTTGCATCTTTCTGCATTTTTTTTGTCCTGAAACGCCAAAACATAAACTCATAAAAGCAGCTAGAGTTTATGAGGGGAGCATAATATTGGCCGTGTCCTAAGAAACCCGAGAAAGGCAGTGGTGGTAGTGTAGCTAGCTGTCAAGGGATTATAAGCAGGAGGAACAGGAGGCTTTGGTAACAGAAATTCCTGCACTTGTATTGCCTTAGGTAAAGGAGGGAGGCATATTTAACCCTTTGACTGGAAGAGAAACTGAGCTGGAACATAGAAAAGCAAAACTACTTTTTATGAATGAAGATGGTGTTATCCTTGAAGTTACATATTTTCAAGTCTGGCTTGCTTCTCAGACATTTTTCTTCTAAAATGGTGGGGCCTTTATTGGACTCAGGATCAGCAAAACTGAGAGATCTACCTGGCCTCAGCATTTGGAATATGGTAGTGTGAGCCCTTGGTGTAGGTCAGGGTCTCCTTGAAAACATTCATCATGGTCCCAAGGTCCCTGCCTTCTCTATGGTTCCTCTATAGGTCGATCAATTCCAGACAACACTGGTATAAAAATTGCACTTCTGAGGCCTTCCTTAGGCACACAAATAAGATCTGTTAGGAAATATGCATGCGATGTGGAAATGTAGTTGGTTTTTTTAAAAGATTTTATTTATTTATTTGACAGACAGAGATCACAAGTAGGCAGAGAGGCAGGCAGAGGGAGAGAAGGGAAGCAGGCTCCCCACCGAGCAGAGAGCCCGATGTGGGGCTTGATTCCAGGCTCCATCCCAGGACCCTGGGATCATGATCTGAGCCAAAGGCAGAGGCTTTAACTCACTGAGCCACCCAGGCACCCCTGGAAATCTGTATTTTTAAAAAGTTCCTACAGGTAATTTTGATGCGTTGTCAAATCTTGCCAAGATGCCAGATTCATACTCTGCAGTCCATTGCTACCTCTCTGATACACTAAAAATATGTAAATGTGAAGGGCAGCCAGAAAGTGATAGTGACTTAGTAACCTAAATTTTCAGAGAAAAAAAAGTTTGTGAAATTAAGAAGCGCTTTAAAAAATCACTTTGAAATCCCAATTAAAACTCTTCCAATTAAAAGGAATCAGTAGATGTATAAATCCCACTTAACCTCATTATAAAGAGTTTTAGGTATGAAAATAATATCAAGAAAAGAAAAATCCACACAAATGACTTCTTTATAACAAATTAATCTTTAGTTGTAGAGTATCCATTTAATGCTGTAAGCACATTAAGCAATGTCAGATGTAAGAGAATCTCTCTGGGCTACATTTCCCTTAATGGGTTTTGGTGGAAAGCCATAGAGTAATTCTAATTCATATTTAATTCCCGAAGACACAGATAGCCCAGAGAGTTATCAAGTTAAATGCAAGTAATCCTAAAATACTTTTAGTATTTGAAACTGATGTGATATTCAAATTTGGATCTTAATTCAAAGGACTTGTTTAAATTGCTTATCAAATAACCATTTGCTGTTTGTTTCCTAAATGTCAAATACCAATGAAGGTGAGTATATATTTCTACATATGTGTGTGTGTGTATAAATGTATGGATATATATGTATATACATATATGCTACCCTGTATTTCAGAATACCTTTTGGATAAATTATGATGACATTAAATTCATAAAACCCAGTTTAGTGATATTTCATATCAAGAATTAAGCAGTTGTTACAATTTGTAGGTATCAGTGCTGCTCAATGTTATTGAATTCTGTTTCTAATATCCAAAATATACACTATTTAAGGCAGTGGCCACATATGTTTTTACCCTTATTTAAGTTCGTTTTTGACAGTATTTTGACAGTTAAAAAAAAAAGTGTTCGGGGGCACCGGGCTGGTTCAGTTGGTGGAGTATGCAACTCTTGATCTCAAGGTCATGAGTTTAAGCCCCGCATCAAGCATAGAGATTACTTAAAAAAAAAAAAAAGTGTTCATTAATTCACAAAGCAATACTCATATATTCTCTGTTAAACTCATTCTTAGAGAGACTTCTAACAATGTCACCTATTACCTACACCAGTGTTTCTGAGTGTGGTGCCAGATCAGCAGTATCAGTTGTCAAGGAACTTGTTAGAAATGTATGTTGCTGAACTCCTCTCGGACTTACTCAATCAGAAATTCTGCATTCCAGCGATCTGTAGCAACACTAGTAGACGTGCTAAATGCTCATAATGGTTGGAGCGCCTGGGTGGCTCAGTTGGTTCAGTCTCTGACTTTGGCTCAGGTCATGATCTTGGGGTCCTGGGATGGAGCCCCACATCAGGCTCCCTGCTCAGTGGGATGTCTGCTTTTCCTTCTCTGTCTGCCTCTCCCCCTGCTCATGCTCTCTTTCCCAAATAAAGAAATACAGTCTCTAGACCAAGCCCCTGCTTGGTTCTGCACTCAGCATGGAGTTGGCTTGAGTTTCTCTCTCCCTCTGCACCCCCACCCCCGGCACCTCTCTAGAATAAATAAATAAAAATAGTTTTGTGTCTTTTTCCTTATTCTCACTAACAATAGTAAACAAAATATTAGTAACAAAATAGTAAACAAAACGAGTATGCCAAAAATAGTAATTTTTGTCTCAACATGCTGACTGTAAAATAAAATTATTTTACTATTTTGTATTACCCTAATTATATGGCAGGTGAGTATCTTCGTAGATTTATTGGCTACTCAGTAATTTGACAGAGGTAATTTCTGGGGTTTTGTTTTTTGTTTTTTGTTTTAGTTCTTGTATACAATTTTTATCTTACCGCTAGGGTTTTAATTGCATGTGGCTTTCCTTTGAATTTTTTTTAAACACTTTTTTTTTTTTTTTTTTTTTTTAGGAGAGAGAGAAAGAGAATCTCAAGCATACTCCCCACTAAGCTTGGAGCCCCATGTAGGGCTCCATTTCATGATCCTGATGAGATCATGACCTGAGCTGAAGTCAGACACTGAACTGTGCCACCCAGGCACCCCAACCATTATGAGCATTTAGCTTAACTGAGCCACCCAGGTGCCCTAAAACTCTGCCTTTATATAATTTTACTTTCACATTTTTTTAATCTATTTATGGATGGTTCGAGTTAATGACCTAAATTTTTTTTCATATGATGGCCAGTTGTTGAAACAAAGATTCATGCTTCTCTGCTGGTCAGGAAGTCATCTTTGTCATATTCAGTTTTCCTATTGTCAGGGTTCTATTTCTAAATTTTCTTTTTCATAAGTCTATGGCCTTTTGATTATTATAACACTATAACAAACTTATTATCTGGAATGATGTCTTTTACCATTTTTCTTTATATTAAATATATTTTAGTTAATTTTGGACCTTTTCTATTTCATACAGATTTAAGAATGACTTGTTAGTTCCTCTGAAAATTACCATAAGGTTTTGATAAGAATTCCATTATGTCTTCGTGGATCAGTATGGGGAGAATTTACATGCTTATCACACTGAATATCTCATCAAGAATACAGCTTACATGTCTTCATCTATTTAAGTTTTTGTCCTTATCAGCAAAGGTTACCCCCACCAGCCTGCGTTTTATTAAGTGGATGTTGTAGTTGAGTACCTGTGTTGTCTTCGCTGTGTGTGTTTATAAGTCTGTGAGTAGCTGAGGCATACTAGTAGCTGTGTGCAAAACTGAGGTGCAGGGGCGCCTGGGTGGCTCAGTGGGTTGAGCCGCTGCCTTCAGCTCAGGTCATGATCTCGGGGTCCTGGGATCGAGTCCCGCATCGGGCTCTCTGCTCAGCGGAGAGCCTGCTTCCCTTCCTCTCTCTCTGCCTGCCTCTCTTGTGATTTCTCTCTGTCAAATAAATAAATCTTTAAAAAAAAAAAACAAAAAACTGAGGTGCAGAGTGAGGAAACCAGGCCAGTCAGCGCTCCTTCCAGCCCATGTATGTGTGTGTGTATGTATGTATATATGTATGTATGAATAATGTCTCTAGTCTCTTTCAATATTAGGCCTCTCTGACATGACCAGGAATCTTAAACAAGTATTTTTTTTTTTTTTAAGATTTTATTTATTTATTTGAAAGACAGAAATTACAAGTAGGCAGAGAGGCAGGCAGAGAGAGAGAGGAGGAAGCAGGCTCCCTGCTGAGCAGAGAGCCCGATGCGGGGCTCGATCCCAGGACCCTGGGATCATGACCTGAGCCGAAGGCAGAGGCTTTAACCCACTGAGCTACTCAGGCACCCCTGACATGACCAGGAATCTTATAAAAAAAATTTTCAGGGCATATCTAAGCATGACTATTCTTCGCTTTAGGTATTTCTACCACAAATCACCTCTTTTTCTTACCATCGAGGTGGACTTTCTCCGGGATTCCCTTTTGTAGGAAAAGTCACATTGAAAACTGGGCCGAATTTGGAGGCAGGTTAGGTAAGGGATGATAATACCATGTAGATCACCACTTTTTGTGACCTACAAAATTGGAAATCTTGAAGTTAGCACAGACTTTTCTATCAAATTAATTGTATGTTGTAAACCTACCCCTTATAAAGATTAAAAACAAGACAAAGAAACAAATGAAACCTCCATGCCCCCTAGCCAAAAATACTATTTACAAGGAACACAGGTAGACAATAAAGACAAAGCCCTCTGCAGAAATACACAGAGGGAGGGAGATTGCTAGACATGGAATTGTTTAGTTCTAACTTTCTGTTTTCACTCAGCAGCTCCTGGCACAGAGCAAGGTGAATGATACTCTCTCAGGAAGCTAAGATAGAGTCCACTCAAGTTCCCAGAACTTCACTGCCCATGCCTGCCTCTTCCTCGGCACCCTAAAACACTGTATTTGTACAAGGAAATTTCTTAACTCAGTTCGTTAAATTTATGGGATATATTTCTCATTAAAAACACCTTAGTCATGTATTGCTGAGTAACTGCTCACATAGTTCTAGACTGGACAGGGAAACTAAAAAAAATTTCCTCACCCATTTCTTTTTTCTCTCATTCTGATTATTAGTAATTTGCAGCCTTTGCACTTGTAGCCCTCACATTAAGAAACACGGGGATAACTGTTTGCTTGGCAGTTAACTAAAGAAAAATGCTAAGTTTCTAAAATATTTACTTGAAGTCTCCAAAATTTTAATTATGTCAGCAACTACATGAATACATCAAAACAGAAGAAAGATGTATTACTATTTACCCCAATATAGTCTTCTAGAGTTGAACTGACCGACCCAAAGAACGGCTGAAGATGAAATTGAAAACAATTCCATATTTAAATAACATCTTAGTCTATTTTTCATTTTTTTACAAGATGAACCAGGAATTATTTATTTAATTTTAAATAGAGAAAAAAATGCCAATGAAACATATTAGAAGTACATCAAAACAATACTTCACAAAGCTTTGAAATCATTGATCTAATTAGTGAGTATAATCACGCACTTAAGGATATAGCTGCATTTTCATTTTCACACTGGACAAGCTTTATTCGACATAAAGGTAAGGATTTTGTCCTGTGAATGAAACATCATATCCCTGTTCTTTACACTAGGAGGAAATATGTTAATTTTCTTGGCCTCTTAGTCATCGCTAATATTTAAAAGGAAATATTCCATCTTAATATTTTTGTAGGTAGTCTTCCTTGTGTTTCACTCACTTGGAAAATAAAAACAGAAAATTATTTTTACAAATATTGCTAAAAACATAGATATACATATCCAAGGAGCTGATCCCCAAAGGTGTGTTAAGTAACTTTCTAAAGTAGTCACAGAAGAACAAAATCAAAAACTTTTATATACAGGGCACCTGGTTGGCTCAGTCAGTTAAGCCTCTGCCTTCAGCTCAGGTCATGATCCCAGAGTCCTGGGATCGAGTACTGCAGCGGGCTCCCTGCTCCGTGGGGAATCTGCTTCTCCCTTTCCCTCTGCGCCTCCCTTGCTTGTGCATGTGCGCTGTCTGTCAAATAAAAATCGTAAAAGTCTTATATACAATTAGAGTAATAATTTTAAATGAAGCTATTGATCTTTCATCTGTACAATCAGATGGGCGGTTCTAGAGTCTCTCTGTGGTGTGCATGTTGGAGGCAGCAAGGAAAAGTATATAAAGATGAAGAAAATGTAAATGTATAGTGGTTTAAAAACATTTCCCCAGATTCTTTGACAATCCTTTCATCATGAAGTGCAGCTTATGTTCCCTCCCCTCCAAACCGTGTGGGGCTTTATACTTGTCTTGACCAACAGGATGTAACACAGATGACTTGACTTGACTGCTAAGACCACGTTAGGAAAGGCCGGGTAGCTTCTGCTGACATCTCCTGAGACACTGACTCTGGGAGCCATCACTGTGCCATGTGCAAAGACAACACAGGCAGGTCCCATCAAAGGGGATAGAGAGATGCCCCATAACTCTGGCTCTTGGCATCTTCCCAGGTCAGATAATCGATAGAGATGTGAGTGAAGAACCCTTGAGTTAAGCCTCACCCTTCCCTGACTGCAATCCGTTGAGAGACCCTGAGCCAGAACTGCCTGTCTGAACCCAGATTTGCAAACAAAATAAATGGTTGTTATTCTTTGAAGACACTGTTTAAGATTGTTACACAGCATTAGAAAAGAATCAGTGTATGATAAAACTAGCATTCACGATGTATGCACTCGAGAAATATTAAGACTATTTTCTCATAGTGCTTAATAGTATTGCCATATAAACTCATATACATTATATGCCAGCCCAATACTGAAAACAGCTTGGAGGTAGATGCTGACATGATTTTCCAACGGTGGAAAATTATAGCTTTCCTTATGTTATTACTATCAATAATTGCTTTGATTTCAGGAATACATTTTCTCTATTTCTGTGACACATTATTAGAATAGCACTACTACTTGAGACCAGAATGCAGAATGCAAGAATGTGGTTTATTCTTTTTCTTATGAAAACAAGTTTGTCCTTATTAATCTGTCAGATTCTTTCCTAAGAAAATTGTGTATGTTCCCTCATTATAATTTCCATTAACTTACTCTGTTGCATTCTAACTTGTTCTTTCTCTGTTGGGCTATTGCTTTAAAATGTCTCAAACTTTTTTAAATGACTGCTGGTTTCCATGATCGTAGTTCTATTTTCCTAAATTAGATTGCAGTGTAAAAATAGGACTTGGCTTTATTATGTTTCTTTTTTTTTTTTTTTTTTTTCATTTTTTTCACTATAAAGATTCACTGTCATACTCCTTTAGTTTTATATATAGTGAACCCTTATTTCTAACTCCAGTGAAATGCAAACTAAAAATCCAGATGCTGTATTGCAATTCTTCTGATATTATACGTTTTCTCTCATTTATTTCTTATTTGCATAATTCAAGATTTTAAGTTTTTTACTGGTTTCCATGCACTGAGCTGTTCAGATGCATATTTGATTCTCAGGATCTGAAATCAACTAGGGACGGTTAAATCTTGTAGCAATTAGCTTTTTTTGAGTAACGAACCACTTCACCAATTAGATGCTTAAAACAACAACCTTTTATTTAACTCAGATTCTGCAGTTGGGTATTTTGGATTGCCTGAGTTGTGCAGTTCTTTTGGTCTAGGCTGGTTTCTCAGACATGCATGCCAGAAGAAGTACATGTTTTATATAAAACTGATACTTTACCAAATACCTAATTCCTTTTAATTTTAACAGTTTTCAATTTCCACTTCATGAAAGAGAGAAGACAAAGAAATCTTTGTAGTTAAGGTGAATTGATGACTTAAGTTTTTTGGATAAACCCAATAATCCATTCAAAACACCATCTTGTTAATGAAAGAAATACTCATTGATGAATCATCCACCGTCTGCAACCCCTCTTTTCACCGCCGATAAAAAAGTACACTAAACAACAACAAAAAAAAAGTACACTAAACAGAAACAAGAAAAAATTGCATTGCTGCCTTAAGAATGATGAAGTAAATGAATTTTGGAGAAAGTGTTGTTTCTTTTAGGATACTTTCCTCTATCCTGTAAAACTTTTCCACAAATGCCTTCTGTGGTGCTTACTGCCAATTTATGTTTTACAGAGAGGTTCTACCGTGATTTGGCCATAAAGAAAGAATTCCTCATTAGTTCAGATTTATTCCATGCTAAGGAATTTGCTTTCATAATGTGTTTTGATTTCTGAAGCAGCAAAACTCATTGGAAAGAGATCTGTGTAAAAAGTTCAATAAACCTAAAATGATGTTCCTTTTTAGAAAATCAAAATTTTTTCTGCTCCAATTTTTCATTACTTTGAAGAAAAGAATAACATGTTTCAATGTCACATATGCATTAGGGTTAAAAAGCAGAGAACCATCATGCCAAATTTCACTTATTCATACACCATTTTATGAGGATCAGCTCTACTAAACACAGTATTTTGCTATAAGTTGACTCATGTCTTAAAATCAAATCCCACATTATTCTCATCCTAAATAGTAATGTTTATGAAGTCACAAGCTGTATTCATTACTGTTTTCTAGTAAACATGACCATTAACAGAAAATAATTATTCTATAAATTATCTAAGGTCACTTTACATAAGACCCTTAGTAGCCATTATCTTTTATTTTGAAATTTTCACAGTTGTTTGAGAATTAAGACCAAGAGTAACTATTTTCCTTTCCCTGGTGGTACCTTGTAAGAAAAATTGTGCTTATAACAGTGGATATTTAAGATGAATTCATGGCAGCAGAGGTAATGTGGAGTAATTAGTTTTGTTCTTTGTGTCATATTTTTAAGGCATCATGGATAGACTAGAGAATGTTTCTAATCAGAATAAGAAAATTTAGACCGGTTCAGGGCTGCAGATTTTCCCAAGACTAAAGGTACTCAGACAGAGATGGAATGAGTAATTGCCAAAAAGGTGCACATGGACTATATGCACCAATAAATAAGTTCTAGGATCCCTTATAAGGTTTATAGTCTTTATTATCCCAGTGCTTTGGTCCACTATAAAATACTTGTGATTTTTAATGTAGTCATTATTAAAACCCATGGTTTGATATATTTATAGGGAAGAAGCTTTCAGAACTCTATTGTGGTTCTTCTTTAAAATTTAGTGTAAAATAATTATTTTTTTGACACAGAGGGAGAGATTACAAGCAGGCAAAGAGGCAGGCGGGGGGGGGGGGGCGGGGGGGGGTGGGAGGAGCAGTCTCCCTGCTGAGCAGAGAGCCCCATGCGGGGCTCGACCCCCAGGACTCTGGGATCATGACCTGAGCCGAAGGCAGAGGCTTAATCCACTGAGCCACCCAGGCACCCAGTAGTAAAATAATTATAAGAATTCCCTAAAGTAGAGTTTTCAATGATAGTTCATCCTTTCTTATATGCTGGATCCTTTCTTACATGCTGGAAAGTAAGCTAGAGCAAAGGAAATGTTATTAAAATCTTAAGAAAGAGAAAATGCCTTTATAAGTACTATGTTGTCCTTATCATAAATTTAAGTCATCAGCTTGTAAGATGAGCCATCTGTCAGTACATATGTCAATACTGCCTTTATGACATGAAACACTGTAGATGTGATGTGTATTACTAACAGAAAATCAAAACTGGAAAGGTAATGTGAAGAAGAAATTCATATTTATTTACAGGTATAAGGATTTCATGCATTGATAATGAAGAAGCGGTAATACGATTGCTTTACGGTGGCCTAATGTAATTGATATGATAGCTTTATTGTAGTCTAGGCTATACACTAATAAATGAATCTAATACTATTATATGGTCATGTAATTTTTTGAAACCGAAGTCATAAAACAGCAAGAAAATGAACACATTATTAATTTTGTTTTGTTTTAAATATCTCACCTTATGCCTATGTAAAAATAGGCTGTCCACTTCCGTATTTAAGTCTTGTGCACAGTGTTCTGCATGGTGAGTACTTAGGCAATGATAATGATGATGACACAGAAACGTCTCACACAGTTCTTGTTGTTTATTAGATTTTCACACAAAAGTATACACATACACACCAGGTAAGTTTAACTGTATGGTGCGATGATTATTTAGTCTTCGTTAACTGGGAGTGGCTAATAATAAAGGTCTTAATCCTCATCATCCTTGCATTGAGTAGGCTGAGGGGGAGATGATGGGGGGGGGCATTGGTCTTGCTTTCTCAGGGTGGCAGAGGCAGAGGAGATAGAGGAGGTGGAAGAGAAGGCAGGGGAGCCAGGCACGTAGGATATAACTTTATAGAAAGACACTGTAATTTCTGTCTTTTTGCTTTTTCATTTCTCTAAAAATGTTTCTATATGGTACTGATCCTTCTTCTGCCATCTGCTTTAGTTTCATTGCCCATGTCAGAAAGGGTCCATGTCATAAAAGAATCGAAGCAGTCTTGAATAACTGGAACTCTTTGTGCTAGACTGTCTAATGTCAGTTTGTTTTCTGCACTGCTTCTTCTATGTCTTCTTCCTCATCGTCTGGCACTTACATGAGAGCACTCATCTCCATCAAGTTGTCTTCTCTTAATTCTCTGTTACTTCTTAAATTTCTCCAAGATCCAAGATCCATATATTGAAATTCTTCATCCCCTGCTCCCCACCCCCCCCATCTACAATCTCTTTCATGATTTCTTTGATTGGCTTTGTCATAAATCCTGTGAAGTCATGCACAACATCTGGACACAGTTTTTTTCCAGCAGGGATTTATTATTTCGGGCTCGATGTCCTTCACAGCTTTTTCTGTAACAACGATGGTTCTCCAATGATGTAATCCTTCCAGACTTTCATGATGTTCTGTCTATTGGGTTTCTCTTCCATGATGTTGACAGTCCTTTCCATAGCATACCATGTGTAATGAACCTTAAAGATCCTTGAGATCCCCTGATCTTGAGGCAGAATTAGAAACATTATGTTTCGAGCAAGTAGACCACTTTGACACCTTTGGTGTTGAGCTCAGGGATGCTGGGTGGCCAGGGATTGTCTAATATCAAAAGGTGTTTAAAAGGCAGTCCCTTACTGGCAAGGTATTTCCTGACTTCAGGGACAAAAAGCTTCCATGGAACCAATCCAGAAGAAGGGTTTTTGTTAACCAGGCCTTGTTGTTATACAATCAAAATACTGGCAGCTGGTATTCATCTTTTCCCTTTGAAGGCTCAGGGGTGAGCAGCTTTACTGTTATGGGCAGTCCTGATCATAAACCTGACTGTATTTGTACAAAACAGTAGAGTTAGTCTACCCTTTCCTGTCTTAAATCCTGCTGCTCACTTCTCTTCCTTAACTATAATGTCCTTCATAGCATTTCTTTTCTAGAATAGGGTATTTTCATCTGCATGAAAAAGCTGTTCAGGCAGATAGCCTTTTTCCTCAATGATTTTTGTTAACAGTGTTCCGGAGCTTGTCTGCCTCTTGGTCCTCAGATGTTTCTCCTGTTACCTTGACATTTTTTAAGCCAAATCTCTTTGTAAATTATCAAACCATCCTTTGCTGGCATTAAATTCTTGAGCTTTAGATCCTTTATCTTTTGCTTTTGACCTCAATTTTTCTCGAATCACATTCTGTACATAATGCCTTTCTTATAGCAGTCTGGCCTCCGTGTAAAAGCTGCATTTTCAATCCGAGATAAAAAAGGAATTTTGTAAAAAGTCCAAGGTTTTGTGCCTGCTGGGGTAGTTCCAGCTACAGCTTCATGACTTTGTTTCCTTTTTTATGTTGGTCTTTATGCTGGAATCCTTAACTTGAAATTAAAATGGCAGGTAACTGTAATTGCAGATGTCAATCTACAGTACACATCAAGTCATTCAACTTTTTCTTGTACCATCATGACTTTTTTCTACTTCTTGAGAGCACTTCTGGCATCACTAGTGGCCCTTCCTGTGGGGCTCGTGGTGTTATTCAGGGTTTATGATATTGCACTAAACATGTGAGAACCAGGAGAGATCACTTTTTACTGTGATGTGTGATTCCAGGAGAGACAAACTCCTTAAATACAAAAAGGTGATTAGCATCGCAGGGTGTTTTAAGCAGGTAACCGAAACATTTCAGCCTCCTGCAATAGCAACAAGAGGTAGCTATAAAATTCTTATAGTAGAACAGTATGTACTACAGTTAATTGTATGCGGTTATGATTTAACAGTGCATCTTTTTATTTGTTTACATTTCTCTCCACTGCAAATTATACCATGTATCTTCTACAAGTGTTTAAGTTTTGATAAATTTTAACTTTTTATAATTGATTTGTACATATTTTATGTAAATGATAAACAGTATCTACATATATTTTATGCATTGATGACATATCTAGGTTTTCCTTAATTTTTTCAATATGCTAGGCTGTGAGTACATCTGCAGGTTTTTTGGGTTTTTTTTTTCCCCAAATTATTGCAGACTCCAAAACATTTTCCATTATATTTATTGAAGAAAATCCATGTACAGATGGGCCTGCCCAGTCCAAATCCATATTGTTCAAGCATCAACTGTGTACAAATTTGTGGGAAATTTTTTCATATTAATCTAAATTTTTGAATAAAATGAATTAGATCATGCATTTATTTATACTATATACTTTTTTAGTTAATCCATTCCTTTTTTTTTTTTAAAGATTTTATTATTTATTTGACAGAGATCACAAGTAGGCAGAGAGGCAGGCAGAGAGAGAGGGAAAAGCAGGCTCCCTGCTGAGCAGAGAGCCCGATGTGGGGCTTGATCCCAGGATCCTGAGATCATGACCTGAGCCAAAGGCAGAGGTTTTAACCCACTGGGCCACCCAGAACCCCTAGTTAATCCATTCTTGCTGAAAAGCCAGATGTTAGACAACAGAAGTCTTATAAAATCATTTTGACAGTCCAGCAGTAGAATTTTTATGAAGCATTAGATGAGTCACTACACCCCTATGCAAATGATAGTTATGAGTCTTCTCATTCAATAAAATGTGATTTGAATGATGTGTGATTTCATTCTGTTTCATGAGAATGAAACACTAAAAGACAATTCAAATCTCAAAAATTTCACATTTCAAATTTTCATTATCAAGTTCACATTATTTTTGAATTATGCCAAAGTGCCAATTTGAATGAAAGCACAATTCAGCTTCTGTCTTCCCCCAAACTTGTATCCTGTACTTCATGTCTCAAAAAAAGAAGGAGGGAGATCATAAAAGATTTTATGTTAATGTGTTAAATTGATGTAACATAGGTGTAATTCTCCAAACTTGTATTGGACCATAGAAGTAAAATGTATCTACAGCAAGCTTATATTACTTACTTTTTATATCAGATCAAATCAAAATGGATTAGTTGAGTATTGTATATGTCTGTGTGTGTGTGTAGGAAACTTGTGCTTTGTGCCAGTAAAATTTTGTTACACTTGTTTTAACTTGCAAATATCTAAATTAAGTCAGAATAATCTACAAAAGGAAACTTTTGAATTTTGAATATGAATATGTTGTGAATATTTTAATTAATCAGTAGAAAACTCTGATCATTAAATAGACTGTGCTCTTAGTTCTAAAGTGAACTTGGTATTATTTTATATATCCCATAATAATTCATTTCTCCTAAAAATAAACAAAATGTAGGCCTGTAGGAAATGTATTATAATTATTGTTACCTTGCTCTGTTCCATTCTTATCAAAAGGGGCACTGAATGTTACTAAAGTTGGAAAACCATTTCTTTTAAGTAGCTAGCATTAATTCAAAGGAGAATAAATTTCAAGTTTCATGTAATTTGTAATTGTTTCAAAACATGCCAAGTAATTCATAACAAAGTTCTTAGGTGATCATCCCAAACTATGATTTAAGTATTTCTTCTAAATTTCAAGTTATTTAAATTTCAGGTATTTATAATATGTGTTATAATGTCCTTCAATAAATACATCTTTCACTGTTTTAAAATTAGATTGAGGTGATGGTTATAAACTCTATATATACTAAAAACCATTCAATTTGATACTTTTTTAAATGGGTAAATTGTAGGGTGTATGATCACATCTCAAAAACTTTTTTAAAATGTTATCTCTTTAAAAAAAAAAAATTGACGTACATACCAAATTGTATTTCTCCCCCTTGCTATTTCTCGTACCTACACCTTTTTCAGTCTGCTCACTTAAGGATCCCACTTTGTACATATCTCTGTTAGGAATGACCATATAGATTTTGTATAATTATCTGCTTACTCCTTACTAAAGTGTTATGTGGTCATTTGGCAGTAGAACTTGTGGTTTCTTTTTCTCTTAATGCTTAACATGGTAAATAATACATAAAAATAAATGTTCAACCAGTTAATTAACTCATGTGGTAAGGCAATAAAAACAGAAAATAAAAATTATTATCTGATAACTCTAAAAATGGAAATATGAAGTTATTACATATACTACCAAAAAGATGCCAAGTGTTGAATATATGGATAGGCTTCAAGTTATGTGGATATAAACTTAAAAATTCTAGAGTAAGATGATTCAGAATTTCAACATACTTCTCCCCAACCTTACCCCAAAATAATACCACATCAGTTTTCTGTGGAATGCTTTTTCTTGCTGTATTGAAAATCTGGAAAAAAAATTATAGCAATCAGATTTACATTCGGAGCCCTGCTAACTTACTTTTGGTTTCTCTTATGAGAAATTCTTCATGGCAATGTTGATAATTTCTCAAAATCATTAAATTTTGGCAGAATTTTTGGATAAGCAGTAACATACCTGAAAGTCCAAGTCCAAAAAAAAAAAAAAAATTAGTGAAGCTGGAAAACAAATTAAATGGTCTAATATTTTGTTAATAAGGTAACAGCTGAATAAAAATAACCCCTTTTCTTTCTAACGAGACATGTTAAATATTTAATATGCAGTAAGGACTGTATATTATAGGATATTTGATACTCACGAAGTTATGTTCATGATAATGTGTTTCACTGAAACATACCAATGTAATTAGCAAACTTAACAAGTTCTTTTGAAAGAAAATGCATTGAATTTTAAATTTAGTACTTTTTGAAAAATCATTAGTTTGTACTACTGCAGTTCCAGAAATTGGAAAAATTTTTATTTCACCTGGCAGATTTATAGATCTCTTTAAAAAAAAAAAAATCATTGAAATGCCACTTTCTTCCACTTAAAATCTAGCCATGCCTTAAATGAGTAGTGGAAACAAACCTAGTGTAAACTAGCTGTAAAACAGTGGAAGCCAGTTATATTATAACTCGTTATTAAACAGACTGTATAATTCAAAATATTGTACAAACATGGTTATATTAACTAAAACCTGTTCTTCCATGATTGTGATTCATGATTTACTACTATATAACATTACTTTTCTAGAACTCTAGGATTACATGTGTTTCCTACTATATTATGATCATGGTAAAGAAACTCAGGCCCTCAAAAGAGTCTCAATCTGATGAAAGTAAAATGGATTTTGTTAGTGATCAATTATAAATTAAAAAAAACACTTAAGTATATAAAAAACTTCTTTCCAGTCACTTGGAAAACCAACTGCTTGACACTGTTATAATTAGGTAGACTTTAATACACTGCTGTAACACTTTTACTGATACCAACATAGAAAATCAATGCATTCATAAAAATTTTGTATAAAAAAATCCAAGAGTTCCTAAATGCTTACTAACATTTTAGTTTATCAGTATATTTAAAAAGTGAATGGAAAAAAGTCAGAGAAACTCTCATTTCTTCTTAACCATTATGTATTCCACGTTAAGTGTTATTACTTAAAATGCCTCATTGGATCCTTTTCAATAAAAATACAATACAAAATTTATATAACCTTTTCCATTTCATCAGCAGAAATGAAATTCTCTGCAAACACTTTGCTTGAGTGGAGTCTTGTGACTGAATCATTGGCAGGTGCTAATTGGCGAAAGAGAAGGCAGTTTGCAGTAAACACCTTTCTCTGTAGAGAAAGTGCTGGGCTGCTAAACCCCAGTTCTTTGAACTTTATTGGCTGTTCAACAAATAGGCTTTTCATGGTAACAAATGCTTAGCGTTACATCAGCACTGAACAGACTTATTTGTAATTCTGAGCATGTGGCAAGTTTCACTGGCTTAGTTTCACAATTAGTTTTATTACTTATAAAAAAATAATCTAAACAGTCTGATAACATGGAACAGTTAAAAGTTTTTGTTTGGACAGTTATCCCTCCCACTGAACTACAGAAAGACCCAAGGTACAGGTACAGTTTTATATTTATTCTGCAGTGAAAAACTGCAGCGTGTGTAGAATTACAAGGCTCTAATTTCATTGAAAGTTTCTGTAATATCATAAACCAAAAGACTGAAAAATAAAATCTTTTAAATCCTGATAGGAAAAGTGAAAGACTCATATTACCTCAATATGTTCTGTAATCTAATCTGTGTATCATTTGTTTCTTAAATGACCCATTTCCTACTCATATCAAAATTTGGAAATTATAAGATATTCAGAAAAAGTTAATATCTCATTTAATGTTCAATAATAACCAATTTAAAAACTCATTTCAGAAGGAAATTAACTATTTTCTTGCCCTAGAAATAAGACCAAATCATATTAAAATTTATGACATCAGTGAAAACATCTATTAAAATGCACATAGAATTTGGAACAATTTAATCAGGATCTACCTTTTGCAAAATATTAGGCGATCATGATGGCAATAAATCCCAGAGTGACTTCAAGGGAGTAAGAATGTCTCTGTAAACCTTCCTGTGTAGCTTGGGGTATTTTACAGTCTACAGCTTCTTCTAAACAAACACTGCTACCATTTCCTATTAGTTGGGGCTCAAACTTAAGTATGCAAGTTGGCTTCGTGAATTTAATTTTTACCAGGAACAGAGTGCCTTTGGCTGAGGGAGGATTCATTATCAATGGATAGTGGTATCCCAGGAAGCAATGATATTGTGAATAAACCATGCTAATCTTCATAAGGGTTTTGTATCTTATGCCAAGCTGCCCATAGACTTGCAAATGTACTTTAAGGGCAGTAGAGGTACAAATAAAAGTTTCAAGAGTTATTTTCAAACAAAAATCAATGTGAGATATCTGGAAGCTGAAGGGAAGCAGATTTTGGCATTAAAGTTATCTTGTGCTAAAGGCAATCAAATCCCAGCAGATTCTGAGAAAGTTCTTTACCTCCCCTTTAACTGCCTCAATTTACTTTGGAAAGGGGGTCTATGCCAAGAAGAGAGCTATTACCAGAGATGCCTTTTTACCTGAGAAACTCATCTGCATAACAGGGCGACCTTTGATTTCCAGACTTCTCCTTTGCCTTCCCGTGAGTTGACTTCCTTCCCCTTTATATACCCAGACCCCTGCCCCTTCCTTTAGCTCAGGATGTTATATAAGCCTCAGTAACATGGCTGCTCTTTGGATCTCATATTTTTATAAGGTCCTGTATGTAAGAAATTGAGGGGTTTTTTTCCTGTTAATCTGTTTTATATAAATTTAATTATGAGACCAGCCCAAAAACCTAGAAAGGAAGAAGGGGAAATGTTTCCATTCTTATAAAGCTTAGCGTAAAGGCAGTAAGTCAGCCTCCTGATGTGATGAATAACGCAGTGTGGCTTTGGCATTTCGATGTCACAGCACAGCATTATTAGAGCACACGCTGCAACGGGTTTCCTCCGTGTGCTTCCTCTGCGTGTTTCCTTGTAATTAGCGCCCCATCTGAAATGATAGCACCGTGGTGGTGCTTGGGCAGTTGAATCCAAAGCAACAGGAGGCTGGAACTGCAATGGAAACCACAAGCACAAAAACTAGCCCCTTGTTCACAGTGAGTGGATGCTAGTGGCACGGTTGAGAAAGGCCAGCTTTAAATGTGCAGGCATAAGATGCCCCACAGGGATACTTGGGGAAAAAAAGTGGAAGAAATCTTAAGTGATAAGAGGTTTCCTAGAAGTGGATGGGGTAGAAATATGGGGGAAATGTGTTCATTACGTATGATCTGCAAGGACACAATGTGTGGACATAATATCAGAGGTACTGAAGTTCTGGTTCCAGATTACCACAGTAGAGTGAATAATGCAATTACGTGAGTCGGATGAATGTTTTGATTTCCCAGGGCTTATAAAAGTTATGTTTATGCTATCATGTAGTCTGTTAAATCTAAAAGAGCATTATGTCTAAAAACCAATGTGCATACCTTAATTAAGAAAGACTTGCTAAAAAATGCTAACCGTCATCTGAGTTTTCACGGAGTCATAATCTTTTTACTGGTGGGAGCTCTGGCCTTGATGTTGATGGCTGCTGACTGATCAGGGTGGTGGTTGCTAAAGGTTGGGGTGGCTGTGGCCATTTCTTAAAATAAAACAACAGGGAAGTTTGCCAAATGGTTTGTCAAATCCTGCTACTGCTTTATCCACTGAGTTTATGTAAAATTCATAGTATCCTCACCAGGAATAGATTCCCTCTGAAGAAACCACTTACCTTCTTCATCCATGGAAGCAACTAATCATCTGTTCAAGTTTTATCATGAGATTGCAACAATTCAATCCCATCTTTAGGCTCTGCTTCCAGTTCTAGTTCTCATGCTATTCCCACCCCATTTGCAGTTACTTCCTCCATTGAAGTCTTCAGTCTCTCAAGGTCATCCATATGGGTGGGAATCAATTTCTTCCAAACTCCTGTTAATGTTAATATTTTTTACTTCTTCCATGAGTCACTCTCGTTCTGGGTGGCATCGAGAATGGTGAATCCTTTCTGGAAGCTTTCCAGTTGACTTTTCCTGGATGCATCTGAGGAGTGACAGCTATGGCAGCTATAGCCTTATGAAATGTATTTCTTCAGTAGTAAGACTTGAAAGTCAAAGCGACTCCTTGATCTGTGGGCTTCAGAGTGGTTGTTATGTTAGCAGTCAGGAAAACGACATTAATCTTGTACAGCTCTCAGAGCTCTTGAGTGACCAGATGCATGAGCAGCAATATTTGAAAGAAATCTTTATTTCTGAGCAGTGGATCTCAAAGTAGGCTTCAAATAGTTAGTAAACCATGTTGTAAACAGATGTGCTGTCTTCGGGGCTTTGCTCTCCCATTTATTGAGCGCAGGAAAAGTCGATCTCACAAAGCAATTAAGGGCTCTAAGATTTTTGGAATGGTAAATGAGCACTGACTTTAACTTAAAGTCACCAGCTGCAGTAGCCCCTAAAAAAAGAGTCAACCTGTCCTTTGAAGCTTTGAAACTGAGCATTGACTTCTCCTCTCCAGCTATAAAAGAAATAGATGGCATTTTCTTCCAGTAGAAGACTGTTTCTTCTACATTGAAAATCTGTTGTGTAGTGTAGGCACCTTTATTAATGATCTTTGCTAGATCTCCTAGATAACTTGCTGCAGCTTCCACACTAGCATTTCTGCTTCCCCTGGTGCTTTGATGCTGTGGAGGTGACTTCTTTCCTTAAACCTTACGAACCAATCTCTGCTGGCTTCAAACTTTTCCCCTACAGCTTCCTCGTGTCTCTCAGCCTTCATAGAGTTCGAGAGGATTAGAGGTTGCCTCTGGATTAGACTTTGACCTCAGAGAGTACATTACTATGTTTGCCATTTACAATACTAAGGAATTTTAAATATAATGAAAGGTACTGTGACTTAAGTGATAAAAATAGGACTGCTTGGAAGATGAAAAGTATATACTCCATTTCTCATAAAAGTACTCATTGAGCCTTCTTGGCTCAGTCAGTTGAGCATAAGACTCTTGATCTCCGCCTGGGTCACCATCACAGGGTTCTGAGTTTGAGCCTCTTGTTGAGCTCCATGCTGGGTGTGGACCTGGTCAAGATTCTCTCTCTCCCCTTACCCCTCCTCCCTTTGTTTGTTCTCTCTTTCTCTCACTCTCCCTCTCTCTTAAAAAAATAATAAATAATAAGTTATTTTAAAAATAATCATTGTAGGGACACCTGGGTGGCTCAGTCTGTTCAGCATCTGCCTTCATCTCAGGTCATGATCTCAGGGTTCTGGGATCAAGTCCTGCGTCAGGTTTCTTGCTCAGAGGGGAGCCTGCTTCTCCCTCTACCTGCTGCTCCCCCTGCTTGTGCTCTTTCCCTCTCTTTCTCTGACAGATAAATAAATAAAATATTTATAAGTAAATAAATAAGTTAAATAATCATTACAACCATTCTACTTTATTTATTTATTTATTTATTTGACAGAGAGAGGTGACAAGTAGTCAGAGAGGCTGGCGGCGGGGCGGGTGGGGGGGGAGCAGGCTTCCCTGCTGAGCAGAGAACCAGATGCGGGGCTCCATCCCAGGACCCTGAGACCATGACCTGAGCTGAAGGCAGAGGCTTAATCCACTGAGCCACCTAGGCACCCCTCATTGTAACCATTCTAAAGGCAAATTCAGAAAGAGAGAGAATAATCTCCTATTCAACTCTTATAAATTTAATGAACATTTTTGTAGCATTCTGAAATCGTCTTTTTAGTACCAGAACACTTGTTGGAATATATTTATACTTTGATGAGTGAGTCTTTAGGACTATGGAAATTAGTGGGAAATGATGATATTATGGAAAAAGTCAATCAAATTTGACTAAAAGCCAAAAAATTTCATGAACCAGCCTTATCTGCCTACAACCACAGCTTGGAAAGTAGCTCCAAAGAGCTAATACTTGAATTAACTCATGAGAATGTTCCACCATTGCTTATTAGATGAATATATTCTGTGAGATTCAAAGTCTGTTCTTATACTGCTTATGTAGGATTAAGACTATTTTAGAGTAAATATGATTTTCAAGAAGAAATCTCTGAAAAGGGAAATGTATATAAAGTAACAAAATTTGCCAGAACTTGTAAGTAATTTGGGGGCTCTAAAAAGATAACCAGTTTAAGGGAAGACTGAATAATTCCCTAGTCGTTACATAAAATTATATTTGATAATCTTATATTCATGATGAATATATTCTTAAAATATAAAATCCACCAAGTGAAATCAGTCATTTAACATGAGATGCATGAACTATAATGTTGATGTAATCTAATAATATTTTAGCATTAAGAAATGAAAAAAAATAATGTAAACTTCCAGGCAACGGTTCCTCATCTGAAGAATGCAGTAATTCTTCTGCCCTCACCATACTTATAAGCTTTCTAGGTATAAATTAAATAGCTTTTTCATGTGTTTGAGTTCCCATTTTAAAAAGAAGGATTTTCAACTACAAATCACTGCATTGAAATACTAAACATGTGAAAACCAGACTGCAAACTATAAATGTAAGATTGTAACATCTTTGTATTAGCAGAGACCTTAACTCAGCTTAAATTTATGAGAAATATCTTTAATGTGAAGACAACTAGAGATTATGGAAAATTGGAACAGAATTTGGTGAAGTAACTTATCACTTATTTGGTCCAATTTGAAAGAGGTAAAGACATGCCCCCCTGCCAGGGGATCCTGCTGAGGGGCCTGAATTCTGACATTAATGCTCCTTTGAGAGTGTGGAGTTGTTACAAAGAAAGTATTATCTGGCCTACCCTTAACCCAGTTGTTCAGATTTCTCGAAACCATTAATTATCCAGTCTCCCAGCAGTGCACTGAGGTAATGAAACTCAAGATGGGTTGATTTTACGTTACTGGGGGACTGGAAAGAATTTGGAGGGACACGTGTTGACCGGAAGGATTAGGCATGTGAGAGGCAATGTGGCAGGTTTTTAGGGGAAAAGGCAGTGATTTCCAGTGACCTGGAGCTGGGGCCAGGTGGAGTCGCTTGAAACGCTTCTCTCTGGGTTTCCTGTACTTTTCAGTCTCTTACGCAGCTCTTCATAACAAAACCATTTGTCATCGTTTGTTATTGCCTAGGATTCTATCCACCATCTTCTCATGTTCTTCCTCTTAAGTAGTGTTTGAGTAATGTCTATAGCATTTCCCCCACTACTATAAGGGTTATGTCAGTCTGTTCTCATTGAGCCAGAAAGAAATGACCTTTGGTGATACCTCAGTTAACATTGTGTGCTCGCATTTTTGAATACCAATGCTTTCAGCCTAGAGCTAGTTTAATAAAGAAAAATGCAAGATAAAAATTCAAAGGGAATATATGTCAATAGGACTGAATGGAAGATGAATATATAAAAACCAATATTTATAAAACATCTGGACCAGCTAAATGAATCATAAAATGGTATTGAAATTCCAGTGAACTATTTTATGGGATACCCTTAAAAGAGAATATCCTGTAGCCATTACAAAGAATAGAGCAGAAATAATAAAGGATAATTCTCAATATTAAAGGAAAAAGCAAAATATATTTGCCACAAATGTTTTATTGATTTCCAAAATGTCTGCATCTTTTCCCATCATATATAATTTCTAATGTAGTCAAATCTGGTATCTTGTTTGCAGTTACTTTTTCAAGTATAGCAAGTCTTGCGTTTACCACATTTGAAAATAAATATTCGTGTGTATGTATGTAAATATTTAAAAGCATGGTGCAGTATAGACTGTGTATTACTCTATCATTGGCATAATCTTTTTGAAAGGGTTTAATATACACTTAGAGCCTTCTGAGACTGAAATGTTTTCAGAAAGCAAAAAATTGAAATAGTTTCTAAGGAGGGGAATTGGGGGTCTGATGGTCAGGAGTGCAGAGATTTATTTGGATAGTAGACTGTATGCTACTGTTTCTTTTAGCTTTTTAACCAAATGCAGGTATTACTTCTTCAAAAACAATTTCATTTTTAAAAATTATGATCCTATAATGGTTACATGTATTTACCACTTTATCTCTCTACGTATACCATTAAGGGATGTTATTCCTTTAAATATTACTTAAAAAGTTTAAAATCCATGATATAAGAAAATTTAAATAGTATAACAGCTTATAGCATTAGAGAGCAGATCATTGGATCAGCTGATAAATATCATCATTGTGTTTCAGGATTTCTTTTCCTTCAGTGCCCAAGACTCTTGGTCACGCTGCCTCAAAGAAGGAAGAGGTAGACCAGAGAAAGAGTGGTGGGCAGCAAGGCAAAGTCTATTGAGCAAGAGTATAAAGCTCCCAGAAAGGGAGGGGACCTGAGAGGGTTGCCTTTGGAGTTTCTAAGTCTAGGGGTCTTTATCGGATTGTTGGCAGATGTTTTAATCTGATTAACCCTCCATGCATCTGTCACCCAATCACATTTTTGTCCACACGCTCATCATCTACCTATCAGGTAGTTGTTCATGTGGAAAAGGTGGAGAGCTCCTTTCAGGGTGGTGTAGAATAAAAGGATGGGATCTTTTTCCTTTTAAGGGTAGCTTCCTCTTAGGACAGGGTCCCTTGCCCCTGCCTGCCTTTCTTCTGACTATCCTCCTGAAGAGTGGCCCTGGTGGGTGACCACAGAGTGGTGTACAATGCTAAAGTGAGTGTTCATAAAAATAGGGACTTCCAGTTTCTTCACACCCTTGCCAACACTTACTATTTTCTGTCTTTTAAATTATAACCATCCCAGTATACATGAAGTGATAATTTCATTGTGCCTTTAATGTGTATTTCTCTAATGAAGAATGACTGAGGATTTTTTTTTTAAAGATTTTATTTATTTATTTGACAGACAGAGATCACAAGTATACAGAGAGGCAGACAGAGAGGCAGGCAGAGACCTGCAAAGCAGAGAGCCCAATGTGGGGCTCGATCCCAGGACCCTGAGATCATGACCCAAGCCGAAGGCAGAGACTTAACCCACTGAGCCACCCAGGCGCCCCAACTCTGAGGATTTTTCATGTGCTTGTTGGCAATGTGTCTTTCTTCTTTGGACAAATGTCTCTTCAGATACTTTTATAAAATGGTGTAGCCCTTTGGCAGCTTGGTATTCTTCAAAATGTTAAGCATGGGGGCACCTGGATGGCTCAGTCTGTTGAGAGTCTGACTTGAGCTCAGATCATGATTTTGGGGTCCTGGGATCGAGTTCAGTGTCTGGCTCCATGCTCAGGGGAGAGTCTGCTTGAGATTTTCTCTCTCCCCCTCTTCCTCTTCCCCTCACCCCCCCAAATAAATAAATAAATCTTTTTAAAAATGGTAAGCATAAAGTTTCCATAAGACCCAGCAGTCCCACCTCTAGCTATGCAAATACCCAAGAAAAATAAAAACACATGAGCATTCATAGTAACAGCATGTCTCATAATAGCCAAAGGTGGAGACAATCCAAACGTCCATAAAATGATGCATGGATAAATAAAATATGGTATGTCCATATAATAGTAAATTATTAGGCCATAAAAAAGTTATGAATTACTGATACATGATACAAACATAGGTGAACTCTGGAAACATTGTGCTACATGAAAAAACAACCATGAAAGATTGCATATTACATGATTCCATTCATATGAAATTTCCAAATTAGGCATGTCGATAGAGACAGAAGATAGACTGGTGATTTTCTAGGGCTGAGAGGATGGAGGCAAATGGAGAATGACTGCTAGTGAGGGCTTCTTTTTTTTTTTTTAAGATTTTATTTATTTATTTGACAGAGATTACAAGTAGGCAGAGAGGCAGGCAGAGAGAGAGGGGGAAACAGGCTCTCCGCTGAGCAGAGCGCCCGATGCGGGGCTCAATCCCAGGACCCTGAGATCATGACCTGAACCGAAGGCAGAGGCTTAACCCACTGAGCCACCCAGGTGCCCCTAGTGAGGGTTTCTTTAGGGAGTGATGAGAATGTTCTAGAATTTTGATGGCAATACAACTCTGTATATGCCAGAATCCATTGAACTATGCACTTTGAATGGGTGGATTGTATCATATATGAGTTGTATCTCAATAAAAAATTTTTTTAAAAGAGAGGATAGAGTCCATTGTCTTCAAAAATCTTACAATCTGTATATTTCTAAATCATTAATGTTGTTGTTGCTATAAGCCTACTGTGGGTACTGGGGAAACAAGGAGATAATCATGGTCAGGTATGTTGTTTGTATGTTGATACATTATTCTGCAAATGTTTCCAAGGGGCTTGCCATAGAATGATTAATACAAAACAGGATTAGAGATACAAAGTTGAATGACAAAATATCTGGCCGGTGGGTAGAGAGACAAGAAGAGTGCTAGATGAATGGCATTAAATTCTGTGACTTTATCCCCAGATATGGGAATAGTGGTAGAAGTGAAAAGATGACACCAAAATTGGTTTCATAGAAAGTTAGCCAAGTAAAGGTTACCATATATTCTGAGAATCACCCTCCCTTCCCCACACCTTACACCGGGGATTTGCCTTGACAGGCATATTGTTATTATTTGATCCTCTCTGCTAGCCACAATTGACTAGGCCATAAATAAACCCTTGACCCAAACTGCTCCAGATGTTCTCTCCTAGGAATTAGGAATTTGGACTCGATCAGTCTGTATGGTTGTAACTTGAACTGAAGGATGTAAGTGCAGGAGTTATAGGTCTGCTATTGTCTGTTATCTCTATAAAGAAACCAGGAAAGCCAGACTGGGGAGATGGATAAAAGACCTAGAGAGAAGCAAACATAAGAAATAAAAAGTAAGTACTACTGGGTTACTGATAATTTGCTCATTTCTTCTTCCAGGCCCAGCAGCGCTTTGTTTTGTAAGAGACTCCAGTACTTCTAATAAAATCACCCTTTGACTTTAGAAGAAAAAAATAAAAATGAGGAATAGAAAGGGTGTGAAAGAAGTAGGAATTGATGTCCCATCTGAGGAGCTGGGATGTTCCAGGACACAAAACTGTGGCATTGGGCAGTAAATTTATTTGAATATAAATTTGTGTATTTTATATTACATTATTTGTTTATCACAGTATTGGGGTCGTATATAATCATTATCAAGCATGTATTCTTATTAGAGAAAATCTGGCAAAATCACTCTATTCATAGTAATGATACAGCAATCTCCAAATATCAATGAGCATAATGAGAATTCTCAGTGGGAAGAAAGATCTGGTCCCACTGGAAGTTCTTATTCTTGTCCCTTCCCTAAAAATCCAAGCTATTTCATGTTTTGTTTTGTTTTCTGGAATTGTTATGTCACAGAAGATATATTTGTAATTAGAAAGAAGTAAAAGATAATAGCAGAACTTAAGCCTTCTAGATTAGAAATGTAAACAAAAATACATCTAAATTTAAGACTCAATGTTTTTTCCAAAGTATAAAGCAAAGAACGAACCTAGTACTTAACTCACTTACATACATTAGAAGTTTAAATTTAAAAGGATTCAGAAATGAGAACTAGTAAAGAAATAGTCCAGTGAAATACTGAGGTAAAACAAGGATTAAAAGTATAAAAGTCATAAAAAATGTTCACATCCTGAATTAGGTAAAATGAATGAAAAGAAATAGAAAGTTACTAATAACTTTCTTACTGTTTATCATTCTCTGTAGACTTTTAGCCAAGAATGAAAATCTCCAGTTTTATTTTGGTCATCTGACTCTCTAGCGTCTCTTTGCGTGGATTGATCCGTATGCATTTCACTATGTAGCAATCTCTTCCTATTATCATACAGGAGAATTTATCAAAAGACATGATTTTTTCAGCGTCCCATCCAGACATTGTTCCCCCAGACCGTTATTATAAGGCAGCCTCACTTAGTATGGACAATGCCATTATAACTAGTGTAGTTCCAACAGTTAGCATATTGCATTTGAAAAAAAAAAGGATGGCATTTTAAATTCTTAAGCCAAATCATTTATGCTTTACATATATAATTCATGCACAATTTTGAGTAATGTGTTAGGAGGATTAAATGTGTCAACCAAGTTATGTCTCCAAATAGGAACATTTCATTGGTTCAGGCGAGGCTGGTGGATGCTTGAGGTTTTCTTCTAAATTTTCTGCCTCAGATAGCTGCTTTAGATCATTGCAGGTCTAATTGAAATAATGCTAATGTCAGTTCACTCTTCTATAAATAACTCTATTGAAAATAATTTCTGTGTTCTGAATAGCAACATGATTCTACATATCAGACTCGATTACAGATGTTCCTGCCAATAAAGTTATGGAGTTCTTTATGATAAAAACTTTGTGTTGAACTGGATGTTATTTAGGAGATCATTATACGTTTCAAGGTTAACAGGAAACACCGACTGAAAAAGTCACATAGAGTAAACCAATGTAATCTATTTCCCAACTATTCGCTCTGTATCCTCTAAAGAGCCCTTTCCCTACCCTACCTAAATTCTTTAGTTAGAATCTATGTCCTGTTCATCCTTTCATCTCCAGAGTCTGGCACAGTGCCTTTATACTATAGACGATCATTTCTTCAGTCCATTCAGTTAATAGAAAGTTACTGAGTCCCATTCATTGCCAGGCTCTATTCTAAGTAATGGGTTAGAGCAGTGTAAAAATCCCTACCCTTATGGGGCTTGCATTCTAGAATAAGGAAACTTATAATAAAAGGTAAAAATAGAAGATAGAGTACACTAGATATTAGTAAATGCTGTAGGAAGAAATATATCTTTGAACAAGAATAGTAAATGATAGGGTAGAGAGTTACAATTTCAAAAGAGGTAGTCGTGTACCTTCTTGATGAGGTTATTTCTGAGTGAAGACCCGAAACCGTGAAGCCAAGCAGCCATGTGGAAATACGGAGGGGAGCACTGCAGGCAGAGGGGAGAGCAGGAAAAGGCTGCCTAATGTGTTCAAAAAAAGCAATGATGTCAGTGTACCTACTGTATGATGAGCAAAGGGGAAATTAGAAGCCAGAAAGTTAATAGGGACCCTGTGTTTGTGACATCTAGGTCATTCTAGAAACTGAAGATTTTAGATTTAATGAGTTGGGAAACATTGAAGGATTACAGCAGAAGCATGACATAATCTGCTTTGTGTATTTTACAAGATCCCTCTAGTCCCTCTGTTGAGACTGAGAAGAGAAAGGGCTAAAGCAGGGAGACCATGGCCATGTAAGGGGTGAAGAGACACCCACATCAGCAGGGGAGATGCAAACATAAAGTAGACTGGGGAGGTGCGGAGAGAACTACCTGCAAAAAGAAAATGGTAGAGTATGATTTGCTGGGCTTTCAGTGTGTCACAGAGAGAAAAGGGTCAGGAGCAGTTGCTATTTGCTTGTTTGGCCTCCCACAGGTATGTGGTTGGAAAAGGAGAAATCACATTTTTTGATAATAATAGATACTCTTCTTTGTCACTATACCACAGCTCAGTAAACTATAGTCTTTTAAAGGTTAACCGCAAAAGAAATCTGAATCCATATCAGTAAACATTTTGCATTATTGCAATGATGTTCATGGGTCTGTCTCGCACTTTTTAAAAAAAGATTTTATTTATTTGGGGGAGAGAGAGAGAGAGCACAGAAGGAGAGTGAGAGGGAGAAGTAGACTGCCTGCTGAGCTGAGAGCCCAGTGTGGGGCTTGATCCCAGGACCCTGAGATCATGACCTGAGGCGAAAGCAGATGCTTAACCGACTGAGCCACCCAGATTCCTCCGTCTTGTAATTTGATTGGGCTTTTTATTCATGCATGGTTTTTATAACATTGTGTTTTGGTCATTTGGTAAATAACAGCTCACTGAGTTATGTAAATATTCCACATGTTCACATATTTTATTATACAATATTTTAAAATATCATTTTCATTTATATCATGCCCATTTCAGTAAAAAAAAAAAAAAAGCAAAAAAACACACACACACACTTAAGTATTAGGAAGCACATGGTGGCAAATACAAATTGTCCATAATCATAATTTTCATTTGAAAGCTCGAAATTTATCCCTGGCAACAAATTGTGTTAGTTGTTTTCCTTGAAATGACTCACTTTCTTCATTTGTGAGGAAATGTCTGCCAAATACGCAGTCAGGAATTGCAGTAATTTGTCTGTCAGTTGTTCTTTCAAATAAAAATGGTATTTCATGAAAAAAGCATATGTCATTTTTCTAGGGACAACTTTTGTACTTAGTATGCACCAGAAATGTTTTGTGTCACACAGAATGTTAAAAAGACATTCATGGAAGTGATGTGAATATTTTTACTGCTTCCTCTAGGACATTCTTAAATGAAAGTGACTTTTTTTTTTTTTTTTTAACTCCAGGTGCCTGTTTGTGGCTTCTATTGTGGTTGGTGCCAGAACCTTGACCATGTGACGATACCAACAAATTTTATCCTCTGTTGCTTTTGTACCTTTGGAGATAAGGTCAACATGGAGAAACAGGCAGACAACATGTAAGTGCTAATATGAAAATAGTTCTGATTTCACAGGCCCCCAAAAAAGGTCATGGATATTTACAGGAGGCTGTGGATCAAACTTCGGAAACTGCTGGTTCAGGAGACTAGGAGAGTGAGTGTTCTGGGAAGATTATATAATCATCAGGTCGCATCCGGGTTCTTGGTATGAACTTAACATGAAAACTGGAAGTCTGGTTGTGTGTTTCTTCCTAACCTTGTTTATCCACGTGGATATTGGCTAGGATTAGATAAAAGGTAGAATTAAACTAGGATTATAGTTTGGCTAAGCAAATATAAGGAAGGGAAAGGGTCAAGAGAATTGAGTGTACATGCCAAAGAGTGATAAGGATTGAGTCTGAAGTTCAAGCTGTAAGGTGAGGAAAGGTAGACATGATGGAGTGAGTAATAATGACTAGTAGGGTTAATGAATGCTGTGTCAGAGCAGGGCCAAAGGATTGTTTTATTTGGTTCTAATTTGGAGCTGGAACGCTGGGAGATGACAGTTGGAGTGTGAAATATTTGAAAATGAGATTACGGATATTTAAAATTACGAAAAGTGTCTAAGGTAACGACCAGCGAGTGAGCAGCTGCAGTAGGATCAAAAGTAGAATTTTGGGATGAGAGAGAATTAAGAACTGACAAATCATCTACCCACTAAGATAACAGAGTGACAAAGAGCATGCACTTTGGAGCTTTACTGCCAGAACTCAAATCAGGTAGACTTCTAGCTGTATAATTTACTCAGTTCTCCTGGGTCTTAATTCTCTATCTGTATGATATGGTCAATGACTGTATTTATCTAATTCATGGTGCTGTTATAAGACTTAAATGAGTTATTAGATATAAAGCACATAAAACAGTGCCTGGCATGCAGTAAAAACAAAAACAAACAAACAAACAAAAAACCCATGTATCGATGGTAAATGTCATTAAATCTATTCAAGTTATCTGGAATTATGGCAAGATGAATAATGAGAGAGAGAGTTAAAGTGTTCATTATTGGTGAGGTTATAACGCAGGGGCTGTGACAAGGAGGAGAAATTGGTGACACAATGTGATAACAACTGAGATTCAAAGCTGAGGGTTGTCAGAAGGAGGGAGGTAATGTGGTCAGGAAGTGACAATTAAGACCAGTTAGGATCAGTAAGGGCCCAGCACTATGAGGAGTACTTGTGAGCACTAAGGGCAATGATGTCTTCAGGCAAGGGCTAGAATTAATCTTCCAGATTCTCCTCTACATTCAAATAGCAAATTTTAATTGTTGGCCATTGATACTTAAAATTGTAAAACTAAAGTTAACTCCTTCCTGCCAAGTGTCCACTTGCTCTCTACAAGTCACCATTTTCTCTTGAATTTATCTCTGCACAGACTTTCATTGGTTTTGATTTCCCCCCTTTGTTTTAATTCTCACTGCCACCAGCCAAATTCAGGCCAAGTCACTCTGTGCCTGGCTGTATATTATTATCCTAGCTGTTGGCTTTAACTCAAGTCTGTTACTCATTTTTTTCCCTCTTACATGTTTCATCCTGAAGCAAATCTCTGTCTGATTCCTTTGCTTTCTCAAAAAAGAGTAGTGATAATTAAAGTTTTGTTAATATTTGCAGAAATCTCTTTGGCCTAGTTTTCAAGGTCTTCCTTTTAGCCACCAGCCCAAATAGCCTCTGAACTTTACCTCCCACTGTGAGTTACAGAACATTCCCAGTATATTTTCCATTACTGTTCAAGAGAACTCTCTTCCTCCCTCTTCCTACCACACCCCAAGCAAATCAAGAGCTAAAGTAGGAGGCTCTTACCACTCATTTGATTCCAATGTGATGAAGAGGGAACATGTGGGCTCCTTTACCTGTTGTGCTCTTGTGGTTTGTACTTTACAAACAGTTGTAAATGTTGGCCATACCCAATGCTTATCCCTAGATAGCTGAAAACTTTAAGTGGGCTTGGCATTTCCTGACTTGTGACCTCAGGGAATTTCTTATGGAAATTTGCACCTATGAGGAAAAGAACTCAGAATATACACAATTCTTCTCTTTCAGCTAAGAAGATAGACAGTGCATAAAAATGATATTGGAACCCTAACATTGAGAAATGTGTCTTTCAGGAAGCCCCTGTAGGGAAGAAGGATAATATTCCCTCCACCCTTGTAGATTCTTGGCTGAGAAACAACACTTGCCCTCACACCCCAGTATTAGAAGACAGATTAACCAGAGACAAACAAACAAGTCTAATAACGTGTACCCCCTGTATACACAGTTGAGTAACTCACTGAAATGACTCAAGCCATGACCTAAAATATCACCTCCAGCTAAAGATAGAAGAATGATGTTGGGAGTAAGGGAAGGGCAGTTAAAGGAGATTACCAGAAAAAGCACAGTAAACAAGGGTATGGTTGTTATATGGATTTAAGACTGTGCCTTCTCCATTGGTAAGAGTTTCTAGAGATTTAGTTATCCTTCCTGATACATAGAGGGAGACACTCTTACAAGTGGAGGTTTCCCTTATAAATGTAAATGTCTTTAGCAAAAGTGTAACTTTTACCTTCTTAATTGGTATTTCAGGATATTTAGAGTTTCTTCTGTCTGCAGTTTCTTTTTATTTTATTTTATTTTATTTTATTTATTTGACAGAGAGAGATCACAACTAGGCAGAGAGGCAGGCAGAGAGGAGGAAGCAGGCTCCCCGCAGAGCAGAGAGCCCGATGTGAGGCTCCATCCCAGGACCCCGGGATCATGACCTGAGCCGAAGGCAGAGGCTTTAACCCACTGAGCCACCCAGGCGCCCCCTGTCTGCAGTTTCTTAAAAATAACAAGCCTAGACGGGCGCGGTGTTTCATGCCTGTAGTCCCAGCTACTCAGGAGGCTGAGGCAGGAAGATCGCTTGAGCCCAGGAGTTCTGGGCTGTAGGGCCTATGCCGATTGGGTGTCAGCACAAAGTTTGGCATCAATATGGTGACCTCCCGGGAGCGAGGGACCACCAGGTTGCCTAAGGAGAGATGAACTGGCCCAGGTCGGAAACTGGAGCAGGTCAAAACTCCTGTGCTGATCAGTGGTGGGATCGCTCCTGTGAATAGCCACTGCACTCCAGCCTGGGCAATATAGCGAGACCCTGCCTCTTATAAAAATAAATAAATAAATAAATAAATAAATAAATAAGCCTAAAATAATCCTTATAGCAAAGAGGCATATTTTGGGTGGCAAATTCTGTTCCCCTTTACCCCACATTCTTCTGCAATTAGATTTGTCAGAAGAAAATTTTTTAGACCAAGTAAGACCTTCCAGAGGCATCCATTAAATATGGAAAAAGGGGATGGGATTCAACTGTATATAGAAGAAGTCTCTAGATGGGGTAATTAGAAATGGAGCACTGTAATGAAAGGGGGTTATGTGATTGGGACAAAATTTTTTATTATTTTTTTCTTTTTTCAGGAAGAGGGGCAGGCAGAGGAAGAAGTAGGCTCCCTGCTGAGCAGGAAGCCTGATGTGACTGACCCTTGATCTCAGGACCCTGGGATCATGATTCTAGCTGAAGGCAGATACCCAACCAACTGAGCTACGCAGGTAAGGGACAAAATTTATTAACATGTATATAATAATCCTATTTTTTCCACTACTGCAGTAACAAGACTATAATTTTTATAATGATTCTGCTGTACCTCTTTCCTCTTCTGTGGTTATGTCAACTGATTCCAGAAGTTTTTACAATTCAGAATGTGGAGAGTGATGGAAATACACTGGAGTTTAGAGAAAGTAGGAAAGGATTTAGCATAAAAGATTAAGAAGAAAGGGGGGACGGGGAGTACAGAAGCCTTGTTCTTTGCAATGAACTGAATCTTTTCATTTTTGTTTAGAAAATTGAATTAGATATTGGAATTTTATTTATTCCTTCTTATTTCTGGATTTATTCCCATGCTAGTCTATAGATAGACTGGACCATGTAGACCTTGCTTTTATTAGGATTTTAGTTTTACATGTTGCTCACAGTGTAAGAAAACTTCTTTGCCATTTCCTGAATATACGTTGCTATAATCATGGTTCCCAAAGTTTGAACCAGCATGCCGTGGTGTGCTGTGATAAACTCTCAAAGGCACTGCCAGCTATTTTAAATATTCAAAGAAAATACACTAGTATTTGTTGTATACTGTATGAATTACTGAAATAATTTGTTGGGATTTATACTACTTAATAAATGGATCCATTGTTGACTTTAAAAATATAATAACCAGTATTTTACTAGCAAAATGAACTTATTTGGAAATGGCAGAGGAATTGCAATTTGGGGCAAGCAAACTTTGGAGAACAGTTGGCGAGTACAGAGAATGAAGGAAAGGGACTTGTTTTATCCAGGAAAGAAGGAAATTTGGGCGGGTTGTTTTGAACAAAAGTTTACTGGAGAAGGGTAAGGATTTGAGGTTGTGATGGTTTCTCATTGGCTTCGAACAGTGCTTAGTGTGCTGTTGTTGGGGCAGGAAGAAATCTTCCTTCTTTTTGTTAAAAGCAGATGAAATTCCTGTGTGAAAAATGTCCTCCCTTGTCAAGATAATTCTTACCTTCTTTCTGCTGGTGGTGCAGGCTGCAGTGAGTGGTTCATTTCTGAGAGCTCCCCCTTCAGGGATTTCTGAGTTCCTTTTGAAGGAGATTTCCTTTATTTATTTTCACATGGTCAAGTATTTTATTTTATCTTATTTTTTTTGGTTTAAGATTGTTATGAAAGAAACACTGAGATACTAAGTCTCATGATAGAAAGTTCTATAACCTTTCCAAATTCCACACCTTCTCTTACTGCTTTCATTTGACCCAGAATAGTTTATTCCCCTATTTTTATTTGAAAAAAAAAAAAAATTCTCTACTAATTTTCATAATCGGTTTCAAAGGCTGCCTCCTCTAGAAGGACTTCTTTTATACCTAGTGACCTCTCTGCCACCATCCTCTGAACTTTTTGGGTCTGTTTTAAAGAGAAACAGAATTTGCCACCCTAGAATGTGCCTCTTTGACATAACATTTTTTTAGGCTGACTATTTTTAGGAAACAGCAGACACAGGAGAAGTTCTGAAAACAAAGTAGGTTACCCTTTTGTAAGAGACACTTTAAAAGAAACCTCCATTTGTGAAGGTGTCTTCCTCTCTGTACCAGGAACAGGAAAATGACTAAATCTCTAGAAACTTTTATCAATGAAGAAGGCACAGTCTTAAATTTACCTAACAGCCCTACCCTGTTTACTGTGCTTTTTCTAGCAACCTTCCATAACTGGCCTTCCCCTACCCCCAACATTTTTCTTTTGTCTTTAGTCAGAGAAGGTGTTTAAAGTGGTGACTTGGGCCATGTCAGGGAATTACTCAATTTTCCTGGGTCTCTCCCAGATGTTCAGGGGTATACATGTTATTAAACTTCTGTTTGTTTTTCCTCTGGTTAATCTGTCTTTTACTAGGGATGGGGTGTCTCAGCCAAGAACCTGGAAGGGTGGAAGGAAAATTATTTTTCCTCCCTTACAATTAAAACACTTGTAATGTTCTCTACTATCCTCTCCTATAACACTATACATTCTCTGAGAGCAGAAACCACATCTCATTTATAGATTGAGATTTTTAAAGATGACAGAGACTTCAGAGATCATTTACTCTACACCATCTTTTTCACAGATGAGGTCAGGGAAGTAGGAAAAGAATAGTTAATTGGTTAGAAAGCAGCCCAGTAACTTAACGGCAGAACTGAGGAGTCCTGTATCTTCTCATTCTTGGTAGCATTCCTTTCTGCAGAAAATCCCAAATAATAGATATCTAAAATTATTTGATAGCTGTATTATTAAAGTGATGATGGAATTAAATTGACTTTCTTTTAATAATCAGGATAATATAAATTTTCAAGAAAGCTCTCCTAAGAAAAAATTAAATTTAAATCACCATTTATTTTTCTTTGACATTGACCTTCAGATAATTAAGGGGTAATTTCTATTTACTTCTATTTTCTGAGTGAAAAATCTGGGCTTTAGGAATTTTCTTTATATTTCTACCTTCATGTAGTCAGAAGTGTGACAATAAATACCCAATTCATTATATTTACTTGAAATAATTATACATCTATAGAACATGTGATGGTGTGAAATTTTGCAGCTCCCTGGAAATTGGTAATTTTATGTTGTAGTTAGAATTATGCTGTTATTGCCTGCTATGTGATTTTTTTTTGCCATATATAATTTTAGCTTACAGTTAATTAGTTCAGGACATTTTGTAAAATAATAGAATTATTCTTTTTATACTATCTACAATTAATTTATTTTTTTGAGATTTATTTAACAAGAGAGAGATCACAAGCAGGCAGAGAGGCAGGCAGAGAGAGAGGGGGAAGCAGACTCCCTGCTGAGCAGAGAGCCCGATATGGGCCTCGATCCCAGGACCCTGAGACCATGACCTGAGCTGAAGGCAGAGGCTTAACCCACTGAGCCACCCAGGTGCCCCTACAATTAATTTTATATAATAATCAGATAGTTTTCTTTTTTTCCTTTGGAAAAGAATATGTTAAAAGTTGTTGCTTTAAGAAATAACATAAAGCAAAACCTAGTTTTACCTGATTTTAATAAAGCATAATACTGATTTTCAAACTTAATGTGTAATGATTCTAGTCTTGTATTTATAATTTCATTTAATTTTAATGCCATATCTTTTCTATATAGTAAGGACTTTTTTTTTTTTTTTTTTGTAGATTAAATGGACCCGAGTTACCAAATCTAATCATGAACTCTGGAGTGGTTGTATATAAACCAAATGTACAACTGAATTCTCTTTAGAACACACATATACACACCCATGTAAATATATATTATATAAATTTAGTTGTCTCTACAGTCATAGAACTACCAGTTTTCTTGGGAAAGTCTATTTATAGACTTTTAATAAGTTACATTTATTTCCAGAATTCCATAGTGAACACTGTCACAGAATAAGAGTAAAGAAAATTTGAGTTTTAGGCTAGATTGCTCTATAATGCAGTAGCTTGTTTAAGACGATTATATCAACTGTGAGGGAGAGAGAGAAATCTTTTTTAAGCATGATTTAGGTTAATTTTATTTTTGATCTCAAGTATTTTCATATATGGCACCTTTCCTTTTCTTTTTTTCCCTCACTCATAGATTTTTCAAGTATTAAAGTGTCATATTAAGGGATCAGGTTTTTATGGAAGAATCCATTACATGAATTAGGTATTCAGGGTAAGACTGATTTCTCTTCTACACTAAATAAATGTCATAAAAATTTCAGTAAGATTTTGTTAATATCATATTAACTTGCGAATACTTCAACCGACGATGACCTGATTTTATTGTAAGCTTTGCATCTGAGGGCATTTCACAATATACCTTCCAGTTAGCACTCTAGCGTGGCAAGGTGGAGGAATTCAGATAACACATGCCACGCATATTTCAGCCCTTGGATTTCTGTTTGGATGATACTGGAATTGTAGACTTTCAGGCAACCAAATTATTTGCTCTAATGAAGAGGAATTGAGACTATTTTTACAACATAGCCAAGATTTCATCCTTTGAGCCCCAGTTATGCCTAACATAAAACACACCACTCATCATCTCTCGTACTCCTGAATGGTTCTTCAAAATGTTTATTTTAGGTAGAGAAAGCTTCTTAAATATTTCTGGAACTAACCATTTAAACAGAGAGTATACACAATACACCTTGGAATGAATATTACAGACAGAGAATCGTCATTACAACAAGCAGGCAAGCACAAAGTAAAGGCTGACTGATTTTTTTTTTTTTTTAACCCAACACTAAAGCTGAGAAGTAAACTATCAGGAGATAAAGAGCAATCAAGATAAAAAGATCAAAATGACTTACTCAAGTAGATTTCTAAAAGCCTTTCTCTATTATACTTGCTCCATAACATTGAACAGGACTGAATAGATTTAATCCCTGTGTGAATCTGATTTAGCTGTGGATATTTTGTAATTAAAAACTCTACTTGCTTTTAGAATATCTGCCTTTGATTAAAAATAAAACCACCTTTTTGATTGTTTAGCATATACCAAGTAGTTTTAGTCTACTTTGCTGATTATTCTAAAGCTTCTATAGCTTTATATTTTAAAAGTACTCCCTTGTATTACTTTTAGCTGGTTTGAACTGAACTCTGCAGTTCTGTGCCGCTGGTTTGCTAAGTAACCTTGGGGAAATCACATAATATACTTCTGTGATTCCATTTCTTTCAACTGTTTAAAGAGGAAAAAATAACCCATGTGTCTCAGAGAGAATATGCTGGCTCTATAAAATACTAAGATTTACGCGATGGAAGATATTTAATAGATGTGCCTTTTTAATAAAACAAGAGTACAGGTTTCCCTCACTATCTGAAAGTAGAGTGCTCCTATGAAATCTTGTAAGTCAAAATGGCATAAAGCAAAGAAGCAATTACTATTAATTTAAATGGGAAAAATTTCAGGTTTCTCAGACCGAACAAAATAGCCTCTCTTGGGCTTTTCTGATCTTCTGATTTTCTGATATTCGGCATCTTCTGATACATCTGCTAATGGATGCAGAAAATAAAGCACAGATGCTCACTACAGACAGAGCTGTGATTTGGTGCCGAGTGTAGTTCCTGAGGAAGGAGCTTGGCGGCGCCATTCTCACTGCTTGGGGTGCAGGTTGCTTCTATGATTTGTGGCTGCACAATAAACACTGAGCGCTATTTTTGCTTTTTTTCTTTTTTTGTAAAAGTGAAAATCCTCTTTAGCTTTCTTTCAGCAAGTGAAGAAAGGTACTAATGTAGGTCTTTCATTAAAATGAAGTGGTGTAACGCAAACTTTCAAGAGCAGGATACTAGAATAATCTTCTTTAGCATTCCCTCAAATCTCCCATCAATTTTTTTTTTTAAAGATTTTATTTATTTAATTGACAGAGAGATCACAAGTAGGCAGAGAGGCAGGCAGAGAGAGAGGAGGAAGCAGGCTCCCTGCGGAGCAGAGAGCCGGATGCGGGGCTCGATCCCAGGACCCTGAGATCATGACCTGAGCCGAAGGCAGCGGCTTAATCCACTGAGCCACCCAGGTGCCCCTCCCATCAAATTTAAGAAAAAAAAAATCTTACCCATCATTAATAATCCTTATACATACTTATATGTATAAGGGCTCTTAGGGGAAAGGGCTCATCTGTTAAAGAATTATTGACCCCCCTCCCCAAGAAAAACCTCTCACCTAAATGAATAAATAAGAGTGGAACAGGGAATGTTATTTTATTTAAGAAATCAGGGAGCTAGAGTGGGAGAAAAGTAGCACATTAGAGCAACTCACCCATCCTAGGTTTGGTAGGAGAAAGCGTAAGGAACAGAACTGACTCCAAACCTTCTGCTTTTAGGTTGAACAAGTATTAGGAGAAGTACAACAGTGTAACTGTCTTCCCTTCCGTGCTGTATAGGTGGTGAGCTTCAGTGATATTTGTATTAAGATGACTTGATGATGCTCAGTAAACATAATAAAGCACAGTGATTTAAGAAAAAAAAATATTTTGCTAATGAATAGAACCACCTCAAACCTAATTTTAGTCCTCTGTTTACTAACTCTTTTACCTTGGGCACCTGAACAATCCTATGCTCTCTTTTCTTCATCTTTACATAGGCACGAGAACCTAAACTGCTGTGCTTTTTTTCTTTCTTCTTGTGGGCAAATGAAAATGCATTTAAGGCACAAAGCATGGTGTCTGATAAAAGGTCATTTTAAAATTCGGTTGATCTTGAAAGAACACGGGTTTGAATGGTGTGGGTCTACTTGCATATGAATTTTTTCTGATAAATACAGTATGTAGTATAGAATGTAGTATTTAATACAACATATAATACATATACAAAATATGTGTTAAGTGACTTTATATTATCAATAACAGTCAACAGTAGGCTCTTAGTAATTAAGTTTCTGGAAGTCAAAAGTTATACACAGATTTTCAACCGCGGGGGAGGGGAGCGTAGGCACCCCTACCCCCAGCAAGTTCAGGGATCAACTATAGTCATTTTTAGTCATCTGTATGAATGAGACATTTCTAAGTTGATGCCAGTTACAATGATAAAATAATTAGATTGATTTGATAGCTTTAGACTATTAAAATTCTGCAGGATCATTCACTCACATCATGTGAAAAAAAAGGGAGAACCAAATTCCTATCTGCTCAGAAGGACGGCAACTCTTCACTGTCACCCTTCTTGTTTCCAGAGTAGGGAGCGTGGGGGGGCGGAGGCGGCGACTGCTCTGCGCATGTCTCTCTGCTAATTGCCCTGTGAGAAGCCCAGGGCCCAGAATTATAGTCTAGGTTGTAGCACTTGTTTCATTCTCAGAACCTGTCTACAAGTGGGAAACATTGTTACTGTCAGAATATATTCTTGCAAACTATTTAATCTCAGCCATGTTAAAAATGTATTCATAGAAAAAAAATCACTGAAAGTTCAACGAAATGTTTACTAAAATTATGATGAGTCATGATTTTTTTTACATTTTATAAAATTACAATGTTTTTTGATTAAAAATTGTCAAATTAAAACAGGCACTTCCATTGCCTTTGATGTAACAACTCTACTTCTTATTTTTTTTTCTAAGATTTTATTTATTTATTGGACAGACAGAGATCACAAGCAGGCAGAGAGAGAGGAGAAAGCAGGCTCCCCACAGAGCAGAGAGACCGACGTGGGGCTTGATCCCAGGGCCCTGGGATCATGACCTGAGCTGAAGGCAGAGGCTTTAACCCACTGAGCCACCCAGGCGCCCCACAATTCTACTTCTTAGAATTTATCTTCAGGGAATATTCAGAGAAGTGTATAAACGTGCCTACTGAAACATTATAAACCATAACAGGAAGAAGCAATTTACATGTTCATTAGTAGATTATGTTGTTGAAATTATTATAATTATATGTGCTGCCGAAGCGAGCACTGTTGTTGAAATTATTGATACATAATGTCGATCAGCATTAAGATGATTTCTTACATGATGATATATACATACAAATGTACATGCAGTAAAATATACAGCCATTAAAAATTAGGAAAACTAATACATTCATTAAAAATATCCACAGTAGGGGCGCCTGGGTGGCTCAGTGGGTTAAGCGTCTGCCTTGGGCTCAGGTCATGGTCTCAGGGTCCTGGGATCGAGCCCCATATTGGGCTCTCTGCTCAACAGGGAGCCTGCTTCCCCCTCTCTCTCTGCCTGCCTCTCTGCCTACTTGTGATCTCTCTCTGTCAAATAAATTAAAAAAAAAAAATCTTAAAAAAAAATATATATATCCACAGTACAGGGGAACCTGGGTGGCTCAGTCAGTTAAGTGTCTGCCTTTGACTCAGGTCATAATCCAAGCATCCTGGGATGGAGCCCTACATCAGGCTTATTGCTGAGCAGGAAGTCTGCTTCTCCCTTTGCCTCTCCCCCTGCTTGTCCTTTCTCTCTCAAATATATAAATAAAATCTTAAGAAAAAAATTCAGAGTATATTTTAAGATGAAAAATGGATAATGAAACAGCATGAATAGTATAATCCCTATTTACTATATATCCATATCTATATATCTAAAATTTGTACATACTAACACAAGTGTATTATAGATTTCTCAGGGTGATGAATTTATAGGTTTTCTTAATTTTTAAATAGTTCTCTGATTCCTTTTTTTTTCCATTGAGGATAAATGATTTTATACTTGATAAAATTAAAAACAAAATAAAATGAGTATTTGTAAGTCATATAATTCTTACAATATTTTAAACAGATCAACCCTTGTGATTTTAAAAATCAAAAACTTGAGATAATATGATTTTAAAACTGGAAATAATAGTCCAAATTCTTTATTTTTTTCAGCTAAAACAACTGAAACCCAGAGAGGTAAAATTACCTCCCAAGTTAGGCAGTGTATTATTGCTAAGAACCCAATGTGTGCCAATCCTGTGTTTCTGTCATGGTTTTGTTTGCTTTCTTCATTCCATACAGTTAGGTAGATGTTACACATGCGTCAGTTGGTACGACATTTCAGATTGCACCACGGTTTTGTGCAACACCATCTTCTGGGTCAAAGATCTGACCTATACCAAATCTAGAGATAGGCTTTTAGATAGTATGTTCTTGTACCTCCTCCTCTACTCCTTAATTTGTTGTCTGTTTGGTTTTATTTTAAAAAATATGTTTAAATAATGCCAAGATCATGTTCTCCCTGAGGTTGTGGTAGTGTGGTCTTCACTTTGATTTATGGGCAACCTGGGACTCTCTCCCAGGGAGCCTGAATGCCTGCCACTGGCGGGGACTTCCGAATGGTAAAGAGCTCCCCGAGGCTTCACAGCCCTAGATAAAGTGGACCATCCACATTCCATCCATTCCTCCCAAGGAGGAGCTTGTCAAGTCTGCCTTACAGAGCACAGCTGTGGACACCCCTGAGAAAATTCCCACAGTCCTAGGCCTTATCAGTCCAGAAACCTCCACTAGGATTCCACCCCGGGAGCCCGCCTCCCATACCTGCACCTCCTACGCAGCCTCCTTCCCTTCAGTGGGTCAGATGGAAACTCAGGGAACTTTGTGACCGTGTTTCTCAGTTACTCAAGCAAACAAGTACTCCCTACTTTTCTCATTTCTCATGATTTCAGCTGTGTCAAACTTCCAGAAATTCGAAACCCAGAAAATAGCAATAGAGTCAGAATTGTGGCAAAAAATGTGATTTCCTGGAACTCTTAAAGAATTCCTTGAGATTTTATAAAAACAGCCACTGACTCACACTATGATGGAAAGTAGATAGAATTGTAAACAATTTGGCAACTAAGATCAGCTTAATTTTTCCTTGGGAAAGTATACAAATGGGCAAATATTCCTACCAAATCTATTTAAAATGCATAGATGAGCATATCCCAACATTCCATGGACTGTGAAAAAATGTAAAACTTTTTGAAGAAATAAGATTCCTTAGTTCAGTGACTTACATGGTTGCAATATTAAATAATTTTACAAGAACAGAACAGGGTTTGGGTACACAAAGACATGTAGTGTAATTAGGTACTTCGCAGTTCTTAACGATGACCCCAAAATGTTTGTAAAAGAATAAAGCTGTGAAATAATTAGAGTTTCTGAATCTTTCACCGAATACCAAGAAATCTGGGCTAAAAGAACTGCCTTAGTGTTGTATTTTTCCCTTTTCCTTGAAGATACATGTACTTGTCTTGGGTTTGCTATTTATTAAAAATGATGGGGAGGAGCTGCATGTTCTTGAGGGCCTTAAAAAGGAAATGAATGGTATGTGATGTACAACTCTTACTAAGTAACAAGTTCCAAGACTTGCAGACCCCCGGGCTTTCTCTCAGTCTCCCCTGCTAGTTTCTGGGCCCAAGAAAGCTGAATTTCGAGCTGGAAGTTTTCCTAATAGCAACCATAGAGATAAATCATCTTTGAAAGATTTTGGTGTCTTCATGATGTTCGTCAGGGTGTAACTAATAATCACCTCCTCGGATTGTAAAATCAAGTTGAAAAATTATTGAGGGAAGTAATGGCAGCTGCACAGACTTGTTTATTTCTAAGTCAATACAAATTATAGAACCACACAAAATCATAATCACAGTTTTAAAGGAGCAGAAACACAAATCACTAGCCTGACTTTTGTATATAAGTGGTGAAAATTATTTTGTAATGTCCTTATGCATTGTGCATTAATCAACAAACCAACAATTAATAACACAGACTAATATTTTGCTCTTCTTTTTTTTTAATTTTTTGAAAAAATTTTTATTTATTCATTTGACACAGAGAGAAAGATCACAAGTAGGCAGAGAGGCAGGCAGAGAGAGAGGAGGAAGCAGGCTCCCTGCCAAGCAGAGAGCCGGATGCGGGGCTTGATCCCAGGACCCTGAGATCATGACCTGAGCAGAAGGCAGAGGCTTTAACCCACTGAGCCACCCAAGTGCTCCCGTATTTTGCTCTTCTAATGGTGGAAGTTACAGAGCATGGTTCTATACATAATTTTGTATTAATTGTTTTTTTTTAAGATTTTATTTATTTGAGAGACAGAATGAGAGAGAGAGAGCATGAGAGAGAGGAGGGCCAGAGGGAGAAGCAGACTCCCCACTGAGCAGGGAGCCTGATGCAGGACTCAATCCCGGGACTCCAGGATCATGACCTGAGCTGAAGGAGTGGCTTAACCAACTAAGCCACCCAGGCACTCCATAATTGTTGTTTCTAAGAATATATGTTGTTTCTAAGTGATAAGAAACGAACATATGACATATACAACTTTAAATTAGTTTGGATATCATATGTTCCATAGCTTTGGTTGTCAAACCTCTGAGAACAGTGAGAGAAGAGGAGGGGTCGTGAGCCTCCCAGCACAGAAACCAAAGAGCCATCTCGAGAGTAGATCAAGGTGATGATTATTAGGGGAAATTTGGAAATTCAAGGGAGCCTCAGCTTTTTATTTTTTTTTTATTTTTTTTTTTATTTTTATTTATTTTTTTTTTTTAAAGATTTTATTTATTCATTTGACAGAGAGAGATCACAAGTGGACAGAGAGGCAGGCAGAGAGAGAGAGAGGGAAGCAGGCTCGCTGCCGAGCAGAGAGCCCAATGCGGGACTCGATCCCAGGACCCTGAGATCATGACCTGAGCCGAAGGCAGCGGCTTAACCCACTGAGCCACCCAGGCGCCCCTTTTTTTTTTTTTTAATATTTTATTTATTTATTTGACAGAGAGAGAGTGAGAGATCACAAACGGGCAGGCAGAGAGAGAGGGGGAAGCAGGCTCCCTGTCGAGCAGAGAGCCCAATGCGCGGCTGGATCCCAGGACTCCGAGATCATGACCTGAGCTGAAGGCAGAGCCTTAACCCTCTGAGCCATCCAGGTAGCCAAGCCTCAGCTTTTTACTCCTTTAAGCAATCATGGTTTGGCATCTGTGTCTGCAAATGGTGACTGCATCATGAAGTGAACCAGTCCCTCCCCTGATTGCTGGACAAAGGGTCTAGTTGTACGTGGAGTTTGTATTTACAAAGTGAGATACTACTCCCTTCTCGAAATTCTCTCTCCTCCCTTGGATCTTGTATGCTACATCTTGGGTTTGTAGTTTCTTTATTCCTCACAGGCTCTTTCCCCCCTGTCAGACAGTGAAGTGTTACTGTTGTCTTGAGTTATTTCCTCAGCCAACTTCTGTTCCTGAATTTTCTCCTGCTGAATATTCACATCCAGTCTCACAGCTCCAGTCTCAGGTTTTCTCTGGAACCATAAAGCTGGTTACTGCCAAACAACAACCCCAGTCCCTCAGCTCCTGACCTCTTCTCACACGTCCCGTCTGCTGCCTTACATCTCCATGGTATCTTCTACAGGAACTTCACATTCACCTTGTCTAGAATTTAATGCAACATTTTGTATTTACTGCTGTGTTTTCTGTCTTATTTTTGGTTCCAACGAGTACCCTGCAATCCAGGCAAGAAAACCAAGAGATGACTCCTCCTTTTTTCTCACCTCCAAATAATGACCCCGACCTGCTGATGACATGTTTATACATATGTCCCCTTTTCCCAGTTGCCAATCCCCTGAAAATCCTACATTCTTTTTCCTGGATCATTGCAGCAACCTTCCAATCCCAAATTTCTCCTTCTCAAATATATCCTCCTCAGAGCTGCCAAAGTGATGTATATAAAACACAGATACATACATATTGTATCTCTGCTTCAGCTCATCAAAAGCCTCCCATTACAAAAGGGATTAAGTTAAAGCTTTATGGCACACTCTCCAAAGCCTCCCTAATCTTACCTTTTCCTAGATCCCCAGCCTCATCCCTCCCCATTTCCCCCTCCACTCTGCCTTCCTTGCTCATCCCATTTCCTTGCCCTTACCTCCAGCCTTTCATCTTTTAGAAAGTCCCTGCGTGTCTTTTACATTCAGGAAATTTCTTACTTCCTCTTAGCAACTTCTGATCCCTCCCCCACTTCTTTCCCAGCAGGGATTGATACCCTTAGCAATCAAGAGAATTGACTAATCTCTGTCACGTTATTACAGGAAACATCTTCACTTTCTGACTTTCAGTTCATGCCTACCAAAATCTGACTTTTACTATTCTACCCCACTGAAACTAGAAGGAAAAGCCAGTCACAATTTTGAGACTTAGACAATGCACTCTTTGAGGCATTGGACCATGTTGGCACTTTAGCCATATGTTTGCAGCATACGTGAGTCTCAGTTTGTCTCTTTCTCATTATGCAGTCTTTAGCAGGTTATTTGACCTCTTTCTGTCTTGCGTTCCTTATCTACCAAGTGAGTATAATAGTGTCCTCTATCTCAAAGTTTGTATGATGTGTAAACACATGGAAACTGCTTAGCACAATCTCTAGTCCATCATCACCGACATCAGTATTACTGTTATTATTCAGGGTTGATGTACATAGTAAATGTGTCTGTGTAGGTATGCAAGTTTTCCTGTAAGCAATAAATAAGTCTTTTCTTGAACAATGACTCTGATGGAGATATAATAGATTTGTTTGAAAGCTAGATATAAATTTTTCACTTATTAAGTTAAGATGCCTTCCAAAGAATGACAATATAATAGTTTTGGAATATAATACAATGATATAGGTAAATATATTAGATGTTCCAAGTATCATATTTAGGCACAAGGAAATCTTCCCATTTAAAATATGTATTTTCTTGCCCATCTTAAATCATTTTATTTTAGAAGATAAAATAATAGTAACTGAATTAGCATTCTTATACATAGTTTATAGAAATTTCTTGGCCTTTACACTGCATTCCTAATTCATAAAATTAAACCTGTCTGTTGTTCTTCTTGCTAAGAAAAGTATTTTTTCCTAAATTTAAAAAAAGCACTTATATTGTCCCAGAAATACAAATCATTGAATCTCAACTTACACTTTTATTGTTGTCTGTATTATATAATTATTTTGCTTTCCTCAGAAAATAAAAAACAGGAACAAGATCTTAATTTTGTAGTGAAAAGGCTATTTTAATCAAAAGCATACTGCCAAGTGTCAATCTGTGGGTAATTGTTAAAGTGGAAAAGTTGTCTTTCTTTTCATTTCCTTCTTCTAATAGAAGCAGAGTGCCAGTGTCCTGTCCCTTTGTCACCTCTCCTGTAGGTACCCATCTCCGGTAGGCTGACTCCTTTCGACAACAGCTTTTCTTCCCCATATTGTTCATATTGTCTGATCAACGCTAATTCTCTCCATGACCTTTTCTGCATTGTGACTAGATAATGTAAAATAACTTCTGAGTCAATATCTTAAACCTCAAAAGTAATCTATAGATTTTATAGTACAGGTTTTGAACACATAATGAAACAACATAATGGTAATATTTCAATGGTTTGGGAAGCTGAGCTCTCTGGCATCTACAATTTGAGTATATCTAGAGGTGACAATTCAGCTCCTGCATCCTCCCAAGGTAACAGTATTTCTGTTAACACAAGATGTTGTGTTATTCTTTATAATAAAAAAAAAGATTAAAATTCTTCCACATCTTACCAAAAAATCTTAAGTACTAATCTATATGAGTAACCTCTAATTTTATAGAGAAATATTTCTAGAGCCTATGTAATCATATAGATGGCCACAACATAGAGAATACATACTGCTATTGCAACATGCTTCCGTCATTGCTAAAATGGTAGGGTGGTGAGAAGTAAAGTAATTTTGAAAGTAAGAGAATAATAAAGGAGTAAAATATTAGCCAATAATATATAGCCATGATTATCTTAAAAGTGCCTCCTGGTTATAAGTACTATTTTACAGTTTATTAACATTGTAAAAAAGGTTTTGAGGTTACCCACACTTTTTTTTTTTTTTTTTTTAAGATTTTGTTTATTCATTTGACAGAAAGAGCATAAGCGGGGGGAGTAGCAGAGGGAGAGGGAGAAGCAGGCTCCTACCTCCCAGCAGGGAGCCCAACATGGGGTTTGATCCCAGGACCCTGGGATCATGACCTGAGCCTAAGGCAGTTGCTTAACCGACTGAGCCACCCAGCTGGCCCTCACCCACAAGTTTTGTAATGAAAGCGTATATTTTTCCTCAAAAGCTTGTAAATGGAACATGCAGATGTTTACAAAAAAAGAAGTCACCTTCCTGAAGAATGGTAGTACCAGGTATTTTCCCAACTTCACAAGGAGTTATGGCAAATCTCAAAGTGTGGGAAATTTATCATATAGAATTTTTATGTACACTGCCAATGCCCCATTTACTTATGAGACATCTGGAAATGACATAATTATTTGTATAACCAAAATTACAACTATTGACAGTCTTCCATTTTAATAGAATACATTGAAATGTAACTTTATCATAATCTCCTTTTTAAGAATTGGTAAAATGGTTTCATGAGAGTTTGCCAATAATTAGATTAATATTAAGATTTTAAATTTTGTGGGTGTGCTCCATCCATTTCAAAAGTAATGAGAATTAATAATGAACCTTCAAGTCTCTATAATAATACATCTTATTTCATTTTTAATCCTTTTATGATGCACTGACCTCTGTCCTAGAATACATGTTTTGGCTGCTAATGTGGACAATCTATTTTAGTCCAGGAATTCTCAAATTTATCTCACATAGCTGAATATTATAAGTACTCAAATGTGAAGTGTTAGGAACTTTAATTTTTAGATAATTAGAAAATGTTTAGTCCTAAATCATTATAAGGAATTTTGGTTATCTGATGCTAATATGGGAATAGAATATATAGGTATCCCAGGAACTGGCCTCCCATAGGGAGGGACTCTGGCTAGGGCATGTTGTAACCATTTTTTGACTGAAGGGAGCCATAGTTTATGTCAGTTACGTTAGTCTCTTGTCCAGGATTGACGCTGCGTACTATAACCCCTTGAGTGCCTCCAGCCCTTGACCCCTACCATCCCTACACTGTCCCTCCTGGCCTACTTTGGTTTTATCGCTCTTATTTAACCTGATTACATCCTGTTGGTCAATCTGATCAATCTTCCTGCTCTTTCAACTTGTATATCTTCCTTCATCATATTTGCTTAAGAAGACACCTAACCTGTGATATCCACCACTTTATACATGTTGGCTAATGAATCAACACTTCCATGCTTGGGTCTGACTCAGCTGTTGACCTCATACCTCGTAGTCAGTTGATAAGCAAATCCCATCAGTTCCACTTAGAAAATATGTCCAGAATCCAAATCATTTCCCTGCACCCTCAGTACTGTGTCTCTGGACCAAGCGAACTTCATCATGTTCCCGAAATCTCCTAACAGCAATTTCAGGTTGACCATTCCTCCCTCTCATGGACCCAGTCAATTCTCAGTATAAAAGCCAGAATAATCCTTTTAAAAACATGATGTCTCCCCTCTGCTTCAAATGCTACAGCTTTGTTGTTATTGGAGTAGAAGCCTCCCCTTCCTGCCTCATCAACTCTTAGGTCCTATCTCCCATTCTGCATTCTCTTGTGCTTCACTGCAACTGGCCCCCTCCTGGTCCCCAGGTTTCCTTAGCTATTCCCAGATCAGCCTAGAAGTGCTCCCTGGTGCCTCAGAGCCTTTGAACTCATCCTTTTGGCCTATAGTGCTCTTTCTCCTGGAGGTTAGGTTGGACTGAAGATAGAGAAGGGCTTGTTTACTCACCTCCTTCAGGTCTTTAATTATCTGTAATTATCACCTTCTCAGGAAATCAGTCCTGACCACAGGATTTAAATTTTAACATCTCCACAACCTACTACCCTTTCTTGATTTTTTTTGCCTAGGGAAGTCCTTCCCACAGCCTGCACTTGCCTCCCTGCCTCATCTCTCTTCTCATTCCACTATGCTTCGAGCCCTGGTGGTCTGTCCCTTTCTTTTTTCCTCCTATCCTCAGGGACCTGTGCTGCTCTGTCCTCGTGTCCCACTGGTGGTTTCGTTTGGGCACTTTATCATTCTCTCCTGTCCCATGTTTTCCTCTGTTTTATTTCTTGGCTGTGTCCTGTCCTTAGCAGCTCATTCCCCACTCTTGGCCAGCTCCTCCTTCCCAGCAGGCCGTGGCTAAGCTTTTGGGAGGCCCCTGTCTGGGTGGTACATACTAACGCTGGGGTGGTGGGTCAGGCCAGTGGTGATGTGCTCAGGCCAGTGTCACCCACGTCAGTTTCACTGTGCCGGTGTCCTAGTTCAACACGGCCTTCCTGATGATGGGGGAGAGCAGGAGTCCCACAGCATGTGCGCCAGTGCCGCGTTAGTGAGCAGGAGCTCTGTCCTGTTGGGACAAAGGGCTTTCCTACCATCCTAGGAAGGAATAAAGAGACTGCTCTCTGGGGGCCACGGATGGTCCCAGTGTGATGGGACCCCCTGTTAGGGTCAGGAGGTGGACAGTAACATCCGTGCGGGTGTTGACTGGAAAAATAGTGTTGATTGGCTATTGCATTTACCATCTACCACAATGCAATCTGTTTTTGTTTTTTTTTTTTATTATTTATTGTTTTTTTCCCCTCAGAAAGCTCCAGTAGGTCATTTGTCTATTTTATTCACGGTTGATTTTTTTTGTTGTTGTTGTTTTAGTCCCTAGAGCAGTGCTCGAATATAGGTTTTGCTTAACATAGGCTTGTTACGTAGATTATGACTTTTCTACAGTTATTAGGCTTCTTTTTTCTTAAAACTTTAGTTATTTATTTAGGGGAAAAAATCAGTTTTTAACCATCATAATTAGTAAGCATTTAGCCTCTGGAATCTTGTGTTCTCTTTTTGGGTGCACTTATTACCAGCTGCATGATGGTAGAGAAAATAACAATATCCACTTCACAGAGTGGTTGTAATACATTAATGGAGATCAGGCATGTAGAATGTTTTCCAGAGTTCCTGGCCAGAGTAAACACTGGTCATGGTTATCCAGTGCTTTTATTAAAATGGGTTAGGTGGGCAGGTAGGTGCTACTGTATATCCTGCGTGCTGTAGCTCATGAAATCTGCTGATCATTGTGACACAATTACTATTGTGTTCGGAAACTCCAGAAATATCTGGACTCCTCCAGACTTCCAGACCAGGAGGGTTAGTATTTTCTCTGTACTTGTCTCATGTCACGTGTATACTATGGATATCTTAATTTATTCTGCAATGACAGTATTTATTAGAAGTGTAAATAAATCCATAAATTAATGGTAAAAATGATAGGGAACTATAAGAAAATTTTAAAATAATAAATTGTCTCTGATACCCAGGCCAACGCAGACACAGCAGTGAGTCCCACAGGGCATTCCAGGCTCTAGGGATCCCCGAAAGCCCACCAGGGTTTGCCTTTTCCATCTGGGTGTGGGCCTGTGACTCAGGCTGAATCACTACCACATAACTAGTCCAGCTGTTTCCATTTTCAGAGCTGTGAGTGCTTCCTTGGCCTCCAGGTTGTCAAAGGTAGTCATTTGCAGTGCTTTCAAAACTGTTGAAGTGACTTCTGCCTTAGAAAAGCAAAAAATAAATTCTGCCCTGTTTTAGCTTATGAACCCACCAGGGAGCCCAATCCTAAATTACAAAAAGGAAAAAGTTACTCTAGCTCTCCATTTAGAAACCTCTCTTTCACCTGGACTCTTTTGATTTAACAGCACATTCTAACATGGAGGAAAAAGAAAAGAAGAGAAACATCAAACGCTCTAAGAATGGCAACTTCAAAAAAAAAAGTCATTGGTCACAATTTAGGACTTCAGGGACGAAAGGAACTAGAATTCATCTAACTGAGTAGTAGGGGATTGTTGGTATATACATTTATATGAAAATACACTTATTTTGGAGAAACATTTTGTTACTGTTTGCGGAAGATTTTGCAAGGTAGTACACGGTAAAGTATTTAAGCTATAAGTGCTAAAGATGAGTTAGATCAGCCTCTGGCTTATTTCCCAGAAAATATAATATTCTATAAAGGAGAGCATTATAATCAGTTTCTTATGCTATTCATTCAGGTGTCTCATGTTTTACTGAAATTTAAACCAGATCTTCAAAGAGAAACCTACTTAAAATGTAAAGCTGTAAGACCAGATACCAGTAGGAGGTGAATGGTGTTTCTGTGTATGTATGAGAATTTAAGATGCATGAAATTTATAACTTTCATAGAATTAGTAGGAATAAAGTGTAACACAATATTGATAGATTTATAAAATTAGTACAGACTTATGAAGGAAAAAGGGGCTCAATTTCACTCTCATAGATAACATAATCAGATAATCCTGTTCAGTTTTAAAAGCTAAAACAGATTAAGGAAATGCTAATCACTGCTCTAGGCACAGACCTGTGCTTGGTGGATGTTGAACGAATAAATGAAGAAAATCAGCTGTCAGCCAACTGAGAATGAGACCGGTAAACATTGGGAGGCTAAGAAATGCCTGGAATGAATTGCACAGGTCATTATTAAGGATAGTCAAATGATATAGAATGGCATCCAGTTATTTTTGTTTTTATTAATTTCTTTTTCAACATCCAGCTCCAATTTATTTTCCTTTTTCTCTTTTGGGAAGTCCAAGGGAGGAAACCACAAAACACGAGAAGGCTTCCAGTTTGGGTAGGGCACAATGACACTGGAATGGATGGGTGGTCCTGCCTGCCCGTTGTTGTGGAGGACAGCAGCGGTCCCCCTTTGTGTCTGACTTTGGTGCTGTTCTCTCAGCTCTGGGTTCCGCTGCTTCATCTGCTCTGAGAACTAACTGCCAATCTGCCTAGATGAGACTGGCCAGGTTGTTCTGCAAGGGACTGGTGCCAGAGTCCCCAAGGGGTTGTGGCCCCTGAAGTCATCTCGGACCCGAGCTGTTGAACTTAGGAGATGGCTCCCGAGGTTTGGTGCCTGATTCATGGAGTGCCGATTGTGCAGCACGCCGGCGAAGTCCGAGCTGCCAACACCTCCCGTGGAGTTTGGCACCTGTCCCAGCTTCCTCATTTGTCTTTGAGATTCAGCTTGCCCGTCTAATGCTGGGATCCAGCTCGGAGGCTCACTTGCAGTAAGCTGCGGCCACCTCCAAGTGCCGTGAGCACCTGCCGGCCGCTTCACTGCAGGACAGGTCTGTATACCAGGTGGCCCGCGGTCCTCCCTGCCCCTGTTGTGCCAGGTTCATACAGGGCCGCAGCTATGTTAGAACTGAGGCGTTGGCCGCAATGGAGTGCAATGGCTTTCCTGTAGAAGTGCACCCAGCTTCAAGTTTTCTACTATCATCTGCTCGTTTCTTCCTTCAGTTTTGAGGCATTCAGGCTTGGCTCAGTCGTCTTCTGAAGGTACTTCACTTGAGGCTCTTCAGCTCCCGTGGCATCTCCTAGCCGGCTTCTGCCGATTTAGATATTTCCAGAATAGTCCGAGGCAGTGCTCATTGGCTGTCCTCCACTGTCACACTGAAAGTAGTCTCCTGGTACTGGATTGGAATACATGGGAGGTACAAGAATGTGTATTCTCTTGCTTTTGAAGTTACTTGCAAAAGGTATACAACTTAAGTAGCCAAGAGAAGCTTGATGCTAGAAGAATTGAGGTAATGTACCCAGGAAAGCTGTTTTATCGCTATTACTTATTCTGTTCCTTTGCTCTGTAGTGTAGGTTCTCAAAATCGGTTCTGTACCCGCAGGGGACATTTACAGTGATTTTCACAGTGACTGAGGGACACTAGCAGCGTCTGGCAGCTGGCAGCTGGGGATGCTAACCATACTGTGATACAAGAACTGTTTGGCGCAAGGACAGATCTCCCAGAACTTTGAAATATCTTGCTTATAAATTCATATCATTGAAATACTTATTTATAATGATCGGGGGGCGCCTGGGTGGCTCAGTGGGTTAAAGCCTCTGCCTTTAGCTCAGGTCATGATCTCAGGGTCCTGGGATCGAGCCCCGCATCAGGCTCTCTGCTCCGCAGGGAGCCTGCTTCCTCCTCTCTCTCTGCCTAGTTGTGATTTCTCTCTGTCAAATAAATAAAATATTGAAAAAAAAAATTTATAATGATCGGAACCTAGAATCTCGTTTTTTACATCTGAACACGTAAGTACTCAGGGCATGTTTTTAACTATACCAGATTTTCTAAGAATACAACTACAGTGTAAATGGAAGTGTTAAGGCAACATGTTTATTTTTGTTTATTACCAGGGCTGTAATTGCAAAATACTGTGGGAATATCTCCTATCCTTCTATTTTAAGGCCTCGACTAGAATTGGCCCTTAATGGCCTTTTTCCTGGTGTTGTTCCTTAGAGCATCCTTCCCTATTTACAAGGGATGAGGAATTTTGACCTGAGTAAAAGAATATTTTTCAGTAAGGTTTAGAGAAGAGCTGCTATAAACTGGCCACCCCATGCATCCTTTCCCTGGTGTTGCTAATTCTTACGGGGACAAAGGGACCTCCCAAGAAGAGGTAATCACAAGCTCATCCTCACCCTACCAGCCTAAGGGAAAAGGAAGCAATTTAGAAAGAGGAGAATCCAAACAGAGAGCACTCCACACAGCAGAGCTTGTAACCCCTTAGTTCCTCCTTGGGAAAGCTCTTCCAGCACAATGGCCTACTTTGTCCCTCTATCAATACTGAGAAAGAGAGGCTTAGTGCTACTCCTACAGTATATAGCCAATACTTACAATAATTCACTAGAGCTATTTTAAACTATTTTAAAAATCACAGGCTGCCTTGGCCTGGGGGCTATAATTTGATGACCTCTATTCTACGAAACAGTAATCTTCCATAAGGTGATTTATGTTTTTTATGTAGAAGTAATGGAAAATTTGAGAGGCGAAATGTAGAATTGCAGTAGAGTGGATCTGGTCTCAAACACCTGCAAATCATATTGAAGACAATAATAAAAGACAATAAAGTAATCATGAAAGGAGAAGAAAATGTCCTTTATTGGGTATGTAATACATGCTTGTAGAATATATTGAAAATTATAAAGGAGAAGGTTAAAATTATGGAAACAGTTTCCTTCAGAGTGAAACACAGCTAAACTCTATTTAGCAAGATATTTTTGTATATGTAAGTGTGACTTTATATACAACTTTATATTCTAATTTTCCCACCTAATATTATTTCATAAACTTTGGATGTGTTATTAAATGGGCTTCCAAAAACATGATTTTAAATGGCAACCTAAAATTCCAACATAAGGCTGTGTCACATTTTATTAGGTCCTGGTATCTTGACAGACCAGTAGGAAACACAGTAAGGATAAGTGAAAGTTCAGAGGATGAGTAATGATTACTCAGTTTAACACGTTAAACCTAAAAAAAGAGCGGCTGCAGGCATACCTAATTATAGATTTCAGAAGATGAATAGGGCATCATTTGAAGAAGCACCTCAAGGGAGGGTGGGTACCTTTATATTTGAAGGGGAAGGAGACACCTGGATGTATTTTTTCATTGTAAAGTTAATGGCTATTTAGAAAAGCATTTTTTAAAATGGCCATAAGGTGTTTGGGAAGTCTTAATTCTTCCGGATATGTTCCTGAAATATAAAATAGAGGTTTTATACATCTAGACAGAGGAGAACACTTTGAAACCTCCTGTAATCATAATTCAAGATAGTAAGGAGTTACTGAGTTGCTGCTAAAATCCTCCATGGAAAAAATGAAAAATAAATAGTATGAATAGGGTGCTTCCTCCTGCTTGAGAGTAACAAAAGTCTTTACGGCAGTGTTAAGAAAGAGCTGATACGTCAAATACAAAAATGCCAAAATGAATTTTGTAGTTGTGTTGGCCTCTTACAAAAAATTGTACCATTTGCAATTCTGATTTTCCCTCACTTAGTGTTATGCATAAAAAATATCACACCAACATTTCTTATTATTAGGAAAGTAATTTATTGTCTTCTGACATGGAGATGAAAAAAACCAGAGTAGATTAATTAAAATTTAATCATTTTTAAATTGTCTAAATTCCAAAAATGTAATTATTCTACAGAGTTAACAAATTACAGGCATTTGTTTTCATCTAACTAGGTATAAGCATTTCTCCAAAGCTTTCTTTAAATTTCCTGAATTTATTGAGAGACTGTGTGTGTTTGTGTGCATGCATATGTGTATATCATTTGTTACTTAATGTAAAGCTATTCCGTGGGATTTTTTTCTGTGAAAATTGCCTTATGGAAACATGTTTTAATAAAAGATCTCTCAGTAAGTGCATCAAGCTTACACTCTACAATGGTGTTCAAGGTACAGTTATGAATATTTTTATGTGTCATTTTTTTAAAAAAGTGTGATTTTATTTATAAAAACAGCAAATTATTAGGACAGATGTAACTTTAGAAACAACTTGGTTAGAGTCTGACCACAGAGCACAACAGCAAACTGTCCTAGCTTGAATAGAGACAGTTTTGAATAGAGACAGTCTCAAAAAAGTATACAAATAGCCAAAGTGACTATAACCAAACTATTTTTTTGCATATATAGATCTTAAAATTACTTTTTTATATATTTTTTTCAAAAGATTACTGATAACTGCTAAGAACCTTTTAAAATGCAAAGTGCCTCTCAAATAATAAATTATTGCAAAACAGCTATTTAAAGAATAGGATGAATGTCAAACAGGAGGTGACTCATGTAATATGAAATGGGCGTTACCCAGGGTGCATTTCTCTCTCATAACTGCCTTATGGAATAAGGCAATAAAATATGGCAAAGGTGAAGGGATGTACATGTTGATATGTATTGATTATGTGACTGTGATATAAGACTCTACTGCCCATCCTGTTGGAGTCTCTTTATCCCTTGCTCACTTTGAGGAAGCTGGTGACTCTGCTGAGGATTCCCACATGACGAGAATTTTGGGGGGCCTTCTAGAACTTTGGACAACCTTTAGGGACCACCTGTAAGAAACAGAAACCCTTGGTCCTGCAGTCACAAGTTGCTGAATTCTACCAAAAACCTGAGTTAATTTGGAAGTGAATCCTTCCCTTATAGTGTCTAGGATGAGACCTCAGCTCTGGCAGAAACTAGGATTGGTCCCTAAGCAGAGGACCCAGTTAAGCCATGCCTGACTCCTCCCACAGAAACTATAAGGTAATAAATGTGTCCTCAACCCTTGAGTTTGTGGTAATATTATTCCTCAGCAATAGATAATATCCTTCCTAGAAAAAAACATGGTTGGGGCGCCTGGGTAGCTCAGTCATTATGTCTGCCTTCGGCTCAGGTCAAGATCCCAGGGTCCTGGGATAGAGCCCCACATCAGGCTCCCTGCTCAGTGGGAAGCCTGCTTCTCCCTCTCCCACTCCCCCTGCTTGTATTCCTTCTCTTGCTGTCTCTCCCTCTGTCAAAGAAATAAATAAAATCTTAAAAAACAAAACAAAAACATGATTAATGTGTCAAGATTTCAAGGTTGTTATGAAAATAATTTTGAATTTTTCTAAAATATGCTCAAAACATTCTTCTACTGAGGATTAAATGTTTGTAAATTAGGCAGTTGAAATAAAGTGGATCTTTAAATCAACAGAAGGAAATGGTCATAGGATAGGTTGAATCTTGATATGAGTTGCATGCTCTTGATTTTTTAATTTTTGTTTTTGCTTGGTTTTTTATTTTTTTAATTTTGTTCAATTTTATTTTTTTTTTAATGAGAGCTGACGAATTAGTCATTTAGGGACATGGAGAATATCACTCACCTGTTTTGGTGATGGGCAGTTGGGGGGTGTGGGGGGTAGATTACACATTTGAGAAGAAAATTTTTGTAAGAAAGAACTGAGAGGAGTCATGAGTTAATCAGTAAAACTGATTCTAAAGAGGATAAAGAGCCCACCTGACTTAGTATTTGCATCTTTAAAGTAACATCCTTCCTCCCTGCCATGACTTCCTGCAGCAATGCCTAGCTACTTTTGGTTTGGTCATGGAGAAAACAGGTAATCAGGTTAATCCAGGGTTGGAGTTTTGCCAGATGGTTGAGGAATAAAAGAGAGGTGTAGGAGTTTAGTTTATTGGCAATAGCATCATTAGAATAGGGGAAATCTTAGAATCAAAGCAGGATAAAGAAGGAAGTAAGGACAGAAGGCTGACAAATTGGAAGTCAAAAGGCAAGTAATCTAAAGGTCCAAATAAGATAGATAGTAGGGGTTGTAGACGTCAACGCACTGGTGGGCTGGTCCAGTTTTTTCTACAACCTGAAACTGTAAAAAAAAAAAAAAAAAAGTATTTTACATTGTTAAATGGTCAAAAAAAAATCAAAGGTGTGTATAATATTTTGAGACATGTAAAAATTGTAAGAAATTCAAGTTTCAGGTCCAAAAAATTTTATGTTTTGAACACAGCCGTGCCCATTTGTTTACATACTGTGTACAGCTGTTATCATACTATCATGGCAGAGTTGAGTGGTTGCGACAAAAAGTGTATGCATACAAAACCTGAAATACTTGCTGTCTGGTCCCTGAGATAGAAATGGAAGGATTAGAAGGATTAGAAATCAGAGGAGTGAAAAATTAAACTTGTGGCAGGTGAGTTTTGCTCAGAGGTTGGCTGTAGAATTAATGCTTTTAGAAATAGAGCCAATTTATAGTAAAAATGTCCAAATTATAACCATGAGATTGAAACCTAGAGAGATTTTCATTGTTGATGATTAGAAGGTTAAGGAATTGAAAGTGTTGTTGGGCAAATCAGTTATTTGACTACTGAAATTGTCTAGAATTCATGAGATAGTTGCCATAGTCTTTGATGAAAAATGAGAGGTAATTAAAAGGTGGTAGGCAGAGAGTGTTGGCTCAAAAAGTTTAAGCTCCAAAATCACAAAGCTTTTTAAAAGGAGAATGAGTAGTTGCCTTTGAGAATGATGGGTATTGAACATAATGCCCTCTGTGCCTGCTTTCTCCCCTCCTGTAGACCAGAGAAGTAGGAAATCCACAGTGTCCTTTTTTTTTTTAAAGATTTTATTTATTTATTTGACAGAGAGAGATCACAAGTAGGCAGAGAGGCAGGCAGAGAGGCAGGCAGAGAGAGAGGAGGAAGCAGGCTCCCCACGGAGCAGAGAGCCTGATGCGGGGCTCGATCCCAGGACCCTGAGATCATGACCTGAGCCGAAGGCAGCGGCTTAATCCACTGAGCCACCCAGGCGCCCCCACAGTGTCCTTTTGTGGGGTGGAGAAGATGAACTTGGAAGCCCTGTTCTCAACCACACGAGGTCTTGGTCACTACTTAAAGGAACAAAAGTTTATTTTGAGGCAAAATTTTCATTGCTCAAGAGTGTATATTAGGGCTAAAATAGTTTTAAATGATCATCTTACTTTATTCAGCACACAGCATGATGATTTAGATATTTTTCTTTTCAAAATTTCTTCTAGACTAGGTTTATCTTGAGTATATTCTAAAAAAATTACAAGTTCAAAAATGTATACATAGTATATACATTATTGTTTCAGCTGCTTTATTAAGGTATAATTGACAATAAAATAGACATACTTAAGATGTACACTTTGATAAGTTTTGACAAATGTACACATATACTTGTAAAACGATCACTATGAATTCAAATGGCAAATACATACATCATCCCTAAAAGTCTTCATGTTTAATCATCTATTTCTACTACTAATAAGACCTTTTACCTAATTTTAACTTGAAGTATCTGGTATACTTCCTTTCATTCATTTTTTCTTTCATTCTTCAGTAGTGAGTAAATGAGTACATTGAGATGAATGCATTGCGATGAGTATATATGCTCAGGCTTTAAACAGTAATGCCCCATAAACTGAGAGTATACACATTATCAGAAGCAAATATCATTATCCCAACATGTAAGTAATAGATTTTTTTTAATCTCCTGGTAAGTCCATTTTTAATAAAGAAATCCCTCAACTAAATGAAATTACTGTAAGGTACAGATTTGGTAAAATATTTTACTCTGCATATTTAGTTTTTTAGCCTAGTTTTCAAAAGTATTTTATACTCCTTTAAATTCTGACCTTGTCATAAACGTGTTAAAGAGTATTCCTATATTGATTGTAGAATATTAGCTCTCTTTTATTCTGAGAGGCTGGATTGTCTTTCTGCAAAGGTCATTCATTTCATTAATGGGAATGGAGAGGTATTGGGTTGCCTACTACCTGTATCTCTTCCACAATACACAGGAGGCATCCCATATCTACAGCAATGCCTCTGAATATATAGAACATTAGGAATAACAGAAGAGCCAAGTTATTTAAATCTTGAAAAATCAATTACCTTTTTTGTAATGTTAGTTCCAGAAGTACCTAATAAGAGGTAGCTCTTAAGAAAAAAAACATGTTTTAACCCATTGTTCAAATGGTAGCATTTTTTTTTTATTTTTGATTTTTTTTAGATTTTATTTATTTGATGGAGACAACGAGAGAGCACAAGCAGTGGGAGCAGCAGAGGGAGAGGGAAAAGCAGGCTCTCTGCTGAGCAGGGAGCCTAGTGCGGGGCTTGATCCTAGGACCCTGGGGTCATGACCTGAGCCAAAGGCAGATGATTAACCATCTGAGCCTCCCAGGCACCCCAAATAGTAGCAGTTAAAAAAAAGAAAAGTTGTATTTAGAGACCTTCATGCAGATGTTTCCATACCCCCCAAAATTGAAATGGAACTTATTTAAATATCTTAACATGCTAATGTTAATACAAAAACAATATAGAAAATTCTATAAATTTTTATATTAAAGCTTTGAATATAATTGTATCAATTTCAAAATATTTATTCTACTTAAGTGCACTCATTGTATTTGTCTCCATTACAGATGCTAGAAAATAATGCTCAGAGAAAGGTAATTAAGGGTACTTAGCTACATAGGATTAACTCAGGATTCAAAATATGCCTTTTTACTCTAAATATTATTCTAAAATATTCTTCCATGTAAAAACATCACATCATGATATTTATAGATGGTTGAAATATAAGAAACTAGGGCTTGACGTTATGAATTATAGTGATGTTTAGTTTTTACCTTCTTAGTAATTACATCTTTTTAACTTTTTGACTTATAATAAAAATAGAGTTATTATGAGGTATGACTTGGAGTTTTAAGGGAAGAGCTTAATAGGCAGAGGAAATACAGGTGTAAAGGCTCTGAAATGAGAGTGTGCTTGGTCAGGCTGAGAACTGTCAAAACAGTCAGTGTGATTCCAGTGGAGCGAGAGAGAAGAAAAATAGTTATTCAAAGACATAGCAGGGGCCGGATCAAGAAGAACCTCATAGACCACTTTAGGTATTTGACTTTTTATTCTAATTGATATGGATTGGAAAGGCATTGGTGGGAAGATACCTAGACATTTCCATTGCCTGAGATGGGGGTAGTAGGTTTATAGATTGAAGGGCAAAGAACAAGTCAGAGACGAAAAGTTCTGCTTTGAACTATTTATTAAACATCTATGTGGACATATATAGAAGGCAATTAAATATCCAAATCTGTTTGAGTATAATCAAGGGGTTGAATTTTTTGATGTGAATTTGGGATCGTGAGGACACACACAGATTTTATGAAAAGCCCGGTCGTAGGTGAGGTCAGTAGAGTGTATACCAGTAAGGGTTCAATGGAAGAAGTAAAACGTTCAGGAGGTATGTGTTACAGGGACTTAACTATACACGTTTGTGGAAGGTTGATAATAGGTAAGGCTGGGATCTTTGTGTCTGATGCTCGAAGTTGAAGTGCATAGAGCGGCAGTTAGAAGAGAGGAAGGGTGTAAAGTTACAGGGGGTGGGAGGGGGATAACAAGCTGGAACCTGCAAGTAAGAACCTGAATCCAATAAAGACAGGACTGAACTCAGTGTCAGCTCATGTTGCTTCTGACCTTCATGATGTGGGTGTCGAGGAGAAGCCAAGCTCCTTAGTTACGGAAACACATACACTTGTCTTAGGAGATAGAAACCTAAAGGATTCCCCTGGGAAGGTGGAGTAGTTGTGATTGCAAATAAAAGACTGTAGCTGTGTTACAAAATGATTGCTGGGTTTTTTTTGTTGTTGTTGGTTTTTTTGTTTTGTTTTGTTTTTGTTTTTTTTACACCCTTCAAATCTCCCAGGAGTTTCCTGTTTGGCCCAGCCTAACCGGAAAGAGATAAGAAAAGGAATTCTGGGGAAGGTAGTTCACGCTTAGCCAAGTCCTCAAATTGCAAATCCACTATAGGAGGTAGGTAGAGATGGAGAGGAGATGAGGGGGTAGGTCTGAATCCTGTGGGACTCAAAAATTCAAAGGTCAAGAATATGAGGGTTTCTAGAAAGTATCCTTAAATCCAGAGAGCATAGCCTTCTTTATTAATTTCCTATTATTTTTTGGCTGCAAAGAGGGTGTGTTGGCTGGAGCTTGGACTCAGAAATGGAGGCCACCTACTGAGGACGGATAAGCAAGAAGATCAAAAATGCTCATTTTCATTATTCATTAGTTAGTTCATTGTAGTGCCACACCAGCCCTGGACATATTCCTGAACTGTGTTTATAAGAGAAGTCAGATTTGTCATATTTAAACCACTTTTATTTGGGGTTTTCTATTACCTGCAACAAAACCCAATTCTAATTTATTGAGTGGACTCAAGAGAAAATGAGAGGTGAACACATAAAGACACCATAGATAATATTTTGACAGAATTACCTATAAATTGGAACTCAGAAATCAGCCTCTAGCTGGAGGATGAGGGAGGGCAAGGGCAGATTTATTTATTTATTTATTCTTAAGATTTTTAAAAAAAGATTTTATTTATTTATTTGACAGACAAAGATCACAAGTAGGCAGAGAGGCAGGCAGAGAGAGAGGGGGAAGTAAGCTCCCTGCTGAGCAGAGAACCTCATGCGGGACTCAGTCCCAGGACCCTGGGATCGTGACCTGAGCTGAAGGCGGAGGCGTGACCCACTGAGCCACTCAGGCTCCCCAGATTTATTTTTATGATGGGAAATGTTACTACATTTTTTTATGAGGTTGGGGATTATTCAATAGAGAGGAATTACTGAATCCTCTAGAAAAGAATTAACTCGATGCAAGGAATTATGAACTGAATAATAGAAATAACAGAAAATCCCAAGAGAAACATGTAGTTTACTTGATTGCTTATTTAGATTGGTGAAACTTACATTCACATTGTTCTCTTATTATATGGATATTAATATTTTTGTAGTTAAAGACTGCATTCTGGGAATTTAAGCAAAGTAGCGTAATTTTTAATCAGGTAATCAGAAAGAAATGATATATCATTTTTAAAGAACTTTTTTTTAAAGAACTTTTTTTTTTTTTTTAGATTTTATTCATTTGGTAGACAGATCACAAGTAGGCAGAGAGAGAGGAGGAAGCAGGCTCCCTGCCGAGCAGGGAGCCTGATGCGGGGCTCGATCCCAGGACCTTGAGATCATGACCTGAGCGGAAGGCAGAGGCCTAAACCACCAAGCCACCCAGAAGATTTTATTTATTTATTTGAGAGAGAGAGAGAGCATGCACACTCAGGAAGGAGGAGAGGCAGAGGAGGAGAAAGGGGAGGAGAAAGAATCCCAAGCAGACTCCGTTCCAAGTGTGGAGTCCAACACAGGGTTTGATCTCTTGATCTAAGCTGCAACCAAGTCAGACACTTAACCAGCTGAGCCACCCAGGTGGCCCAGATATGTCATGTTCTTTTTTTTTTTTTTTAAAGATTTTATTTATTTATTCGACAGACAGAGATCATAAACTGGCAGAGAGGCAGGCAGAGAGAGAGGGGGAAGCAGGCTCCCTGCTGAGCAGAGAGCCTGATGTGGGGCTTAATCCCAGGACCCTGAGGTCATGACCTGAGCTAAAGGCAGAGGCTTTAACCCACAGAGACACCCAGGCGCCCCCATGTTCCTAATGCCATAAAAATTACTTCATTGAAAATAGTTGTTAAAGCAGACTTTTTGTTTTAAAACTTACATTACTCAGGGAATCCCTAATTCACTTTTCACCTTTATTTGTAACACACATTATCTTTTTTCGTATTTTAGTCCTGGATAAAATTTATCAGATTTATTGTAGGAATATGATGCACCAGATTTATTGTAGGAATATGATGCACCAATTAGCTTTTCATGCTTAGCTGTTAAAATTTCATTCAAAGTGTGTGATTTTATTAACATTCCCCTTAATACCTTTCCATACAATGGTAAGTGGTCCATCTTCAGATCATTAAGCAGTTTATTAAAATTCTCCTGCAATTAACTGTAGGCATAATTAATTTTAGGCATACACTAATTTATCCTTGGAGACATTCTAATTTCTTAGTCATATCTAATACAATTAAAAATATTCTTTCTGGGAAGGACAGTTATGTTTTTTGTTTGTTTTGGTCAGCAAGTATAGTGAGGTTGGAGTTCAGAACAGTAGATATTTTCTGTTATTATTTTTGCATAATTTATTATGTATTATACACATAGGATTATATAAAGAAAATGTAGTTATATGCAATTATATTATTATCCCAGAGTTATTGTAATATTAGAGAAGCTTTAGGTATGAGATACAATAATCATAAAATCAGGGATGATTAAATTTAGTTCTAAAAACTATCACATTTTCAACTGAAGTTGCTAAAGTTCAGTCAACATGTTTTCACAAGACATATTTTCCTATTTTTTCCCATTGTTTCTGACAACTTTTATGGTCATCTCTTCAAAATGCAAAAGCCTTTTCATAAGAAATGTTTCCTGAACAGAAATCTTAATGTTCTTAAATGTTCTCCAAGAACATTTAAATTATTTTCCCTTAACTGGCAAGACCCATTTTGTAGGCCATGCATAGTGGCCATGCTCGGAATATGAAGTGTGACATCACCGGATCAAACACATTCTTTATTTTGTGATAGGAAACCAATTGTGAGCAGGAGCAGGTTTGTGGTTTCCTTTGTATATGAAAACCTGTAGTCCCAGTCTTGGCCTCCTTGTGGTGCTAGTGTTATGTACTGGGCCCAAACTACCCAGTAATGCAAAATAGCCACTCAGACTACCCATCAAAAATAATCACAGTAGTGAAACAACTGATTCAAATAAAAAGGCACCATACCTGAAATTTTGCCTTATGCAAAATTTGGCTTGTGCACAATAATAATTTTGCCAAGTCATTTGTAGAAATTATGGTGAAGCTAAATAAAAGATGACAGGAAATAATGAGTTTAGAGATTCTTGTTTCATCTTGGGGATCTCACCAATGGGTTCAATATCACTTTTTGTCTTTATCTATGTCTTATTTTCTCTCTTCTGTAGATAGTTATTTGGAGTGGTGTTGAGGAAAGGAAATCCTTGGAAAAGAGACTTCATAGGATTTCTGCCAGGTTTTTTTCTTTTGTCATTGCAATTCCTTTGAACTCTAAAATTCACTTTCATAGCCAAAATCTGATTTATTTTTAATATTTTGATTTTCTGTCAGATTCTTCACAACTTTAAAGTTAGTGTTTTTTTTCCATTTATTTTAATGTGAAACAGGTATATTCATTGAGTTGATGGCAGCTTTATGTGATATATAAATTTTTATATCCATTTGCCAACTGTATGACAATTGAAGATAGTATAAAATATTATAAAATATTTGGCCTTCTTGCTCAGTTTCTTGCCAGCTGACTAATGGAGAATTGCACTGGCTTTATCTAATTCCTTCCTTTTCTTCTTTCATAATGGGACACAACTGTTTTTTTTCACTTTAGGCTTACGCATTGGCTTTTCAAGACAAAGTGAACAATGAAAGAAATTATTCAAGTAATTAACAGAAATTATTGGGTCTCTAAATTTCTTAAGCCATACAGAGTGTATTTTACCTCTTTTTTCCCACACATTTAAGTATTTACTGAATAAATTACTCCATGTCAATTGGTTTGGTTCTGGCCTTAGCAGTGGTAGTTCAAAAACAGTGTGTGCAGCTTGCAGAGAAAATGAAAGAGGACTCAAGACTTGAATAAAGAAAATATTTTTTAAAATTATATTGAATTATCAATTCAATTACATTGAATTACTATTCCTGTCACTTTCCTCCCTCCTTCTTTTCCCTTCCCTCCATTTTTTTTTAAGTAAATAATCCAGAAACTGACCTTAAAAAAATAAGAAAGATCACTTCGTGCCTGGAAGACAACAAATATAAGTGGTCTTAAATGCTAGAATGAGATTAAAGATGCCAGTTGGAGGGATAACTTCTTTACTCTAGTTTATGGCACTTATTATTGGTCTTTTCCTGAGTTCATTTCTTAAGTGGACTGAGTACATAGTGTTGTCTTTGGTTTAGGTACAGTAGTGGTAATATTGTTTGAAAATGTTGGACTCTTTTGGACAAAATCATATAAACATCAGAAACTATTCCCAAGTGATTTATTACCCTTAAATCCTTTCTTGGAAACGTCTTTCTTCTCCTGTAACTGTTTCTAGAAGTGTGTGTGTGTGTGTGTGTGTGTGTGTATGCACATATATGTATATATATTTCCACCAATAACTATTGTTGCCTGACAATTTAAAAAATACCTGTTTATTACACAACTATCAATATAGAATAAAGATAATTAGGGAAACAGCTATTTGCTTAGTTCCCTTGCAGATTTATTTTTTAATCATTCTGCCTACTGTGTTTAGCTCCAAGGTATGCGTGATTACCAAGGTAAGAAGACAAAGCTAACAGCCTACAAAGGGCCAAATCAAGTCAACTAAACAAATCACTAAAACCTGTGCAGTAGACACTTAACCTGAAGTGGGAAGAACTGAGTGTGTTCTGCCATCTGCCACCACCTCAGACAGAGGGTTTTATCTGGTGGGTTCAGTCACAGAGGCTGTTGTCAACTGGATTACCAACTGCCTTGGGTTTTTATTCTAACACTATATATATAGCTCACTGTTAGAATTTATTAAAGGTAAGTTCCTGTTAGTATAGTAGTTCAGAAGGATCCCTGTGCAGTCTTATCTAAATAATACTTTCCGAGAAGACATATGTAACGGTTGGAGCACAGGCCCTAGAATATGAGTTTAAAATGGCAGTTCTGTCACTCACCAGTGTTTCACCTCAGGCAAGCTGCTTGGCATCTGTGTCCCAGATTCTTCTTATGTGTAAAGACAATAAAAATGGTTTCTGTTGCATGGGGCTATTGTCTCAGTTAAATTGGATTATATATGAATATGCCTTATGAGGAGCCTAGCATATATGGAACACAACAAATTAACGTTATTATTAAATTATATTACATTACATTATATTAGTATTTTTATTCCATTAATGGAATCAGTTTGAAGTGCAGTGCTAGATGTTGCAGACGTGAGTCACACATTACTAACAATTCACCATTGGCGCCACCAATAACTCACAAATATATATTTCAACAGACATAAACCAATAAATTACAATGTATTATGGAAGTTTCTATTACATTTTTTATAGCAAGTGATTGGAACTCTGCCTTTCTTAGGAATTCTCTACAACTCATAAGGAAGAGTGTAGGGAAACCTCTCAGGACCTACAAATTATTTTCAAATTAATAACACACACAATAATTTTGTTTTGCCATAAAGAGGGCATGAGAAGCATCACTACACTTTGATTAAAATCAGTTAAAGCTGATACTTGAAGAAGGAAAAGCATTTCTTGCTTTTCTTCATTGTCAAGGACCAAAACCAAAATTAAAATAAACCTAGTGTAAGTCAGAAACAAAGAATTCAAAATTTTATAAAATATAGTTTTTGCTCCAACTTTGAAGATTTTCTTTTTGTTTGTTTTGTTTTTTAAGAATTGCTGGTCAAAATAGGAAAAAATGAAAAACCATTCTATTGAATTGTTAGCTCTCTAAATGGTGACATAAGAATGGCATCAAGCAAACCTCTTTCAGCAAGTGATGGGAATGTATCTTGGATGGTTCTTACTGATGGGATGCCATTCTTTGGACCACTCTTGATAACACACCAAAGGAAGTTAGTTGTCAGTTTCTCCTCATCTACGTGAATCACAGAATGTGGGAAACGGCCAGTCCAGACTTCGGGAACTCTCACCACGTCTATAGTATAAGGCCTTTGCACCGAGCAGACAGTAAGTGCATCTGCGGTCTTGGCGTGTAAAGCCCGGTGGTAATGATGGCAGCAGCTGCAGCAATGGCGGGTCCTCTTCGTGGGACATTTGAGACACTCCAGATAGCAGGGTTAGCGAGAGTCAAAGGAGGATTAGTGAACCTGAAATGCCAAGACCCACCACCGGAGAGAACGTTTATCTTTAGTTCCTAAAAGGATCATCATCATTGCTGTTGCAATACTTTGATGTATTAATGGTTTTAATCATAATTGTTCTTAAGATGTACTACTATCTATTCACCTCCCATTACTGCTTATGACATCGTTTTTTGGGTAGAGCATTCAGTTGGGAAAATGAAGGGCATGTCCCATTTTATTCTAAAAGTGATGTAGGGATTCTGTGTATCTCTTAGCCCTCAGTTTCCACATCTCTTGCTGGCTTATGAGTAAGTTCTGCTGAAGTAAGTCTTAGTGACAGTTAAGAAGGAATTGCGGTTATTAGTGACTTACTGATGCACTGTTTGTCCCAGAGCATGTTTCCCAGCGCACAGTAGGTAAAGTGTGCTTGTAGTTACGAGAGGCTATGCCATGCTGTTGTAACAAATCAGGCAGTTCCTGTTCATGTAAAATGTACTGTGGGTCCAGGGAAGCTTTCAGGCCAGCTGACCCCAGTGTGGTGATTCAGTGAGCTAAGGTGCTTCAGTTTTACAACTTCACCATTTCAGCGTGAATCCTCCTCCTCTTCTGCAAGCTGCTTCTCCTTTTCTGCTAGAAAAAAACTTGAGACAGAATTGTGTGGGAGCATTTCACTGCCTCGGCCCAGATGTGACACATTTATTTGGTGGTCAGAATTTGTCAGATGGCGTCACGTGACTGCTAAGGGGCTGGGAAATACGCTCTCTCATACCTTTCTTTCCTGCCCGTCTTTCTGGGTAGGAAGGAAAGAAAGAATGGATATTCTTGGGAGCATTCGTAAGTGCTGCATCCCATAGTAAGTGAGAACACTTTAAGTCATGCAGAGGTAAACTCTTAAAATTTTTGTGTTTTCACATCTTTGAAAAATATCAGTAGCACATCAAGCCTATGAGGTAATGATTTCATTTTATATAAATTTTTTTAAAGATTTTGTTTATTTATTTGACAGACGGAGATCACAAGTAGGCAGAGAGGCAGGCAGAGAGAGAGAGAGAGAGAAGGAAGCAAGCTCCCTGCAGAGCAGAGAGCCCGGAGAGGCAGGCAGAGAGAGAGAGAGAGAGAGAAGGAAGCAAGCTCCCTGCAGAGCAGAGAGCCCGGCGCGGGGCTCGATCCTAAGACCCTGGGATCATGACCCGAGCCGAAGGCAGAGGCTTTAACCCACTAAGCCACCCAGGCGCCCCTCATTTTTTTTAATTTTATAAATTTTAATTGCATACTATGTTATTACATTAAAAATGGTGAGATGAGCGAACGGATGTCTAATGTTTTAACAAGACTGACCTAAAGGAACCACTGTAAAACTCAGATTTTAGTATGTATAACTTTAGGCATGCTGGGAATATCAGGTGGGGCATATTTAGCAAATACCCGGTGTGATTCAGCAGCAGATTGTCTGGGACCACATACTGGGAAGGATTATTTCGGAGGCCAGTTGCTCTTCTGCTATTAAGCGGAGAACCAGTGACAGAATCCACCCTAGGGAAGCCTGGGAATCCTGATGAGTACTCCATTCCCCCAACCCCGTTTTTTTCCCTCACTACCATGGTGTGACCCAGCAACAAATGGTCAAGTTTTTGGAATGCAACATTTGACCTGGCAAGCAATGCCTTCAGAATTGACATTTGTGCCTGGGTAGCTCAGTTGGTTAAGCATCTCACTGACTTTTGGCTCAGGTCGTGATCTCTTGGATGATGAGACTGAGTCCTGTGTTGGGCTCCTAGCTCAGTGGGGAGTGTGCTGGAAGAGTCTCTTCCTCTGCCCATCCCCCCACTCATGTGCACTCTCTTCTCTCTCTAAAATAAAGAAATCTAAAAAAAAAAATTGCCATTTCCTTTCTTACCTGGTTTTCCATGTTGTGTTATGCTGTTCAGATTGGCAGTCTAGCTCCTCTGAAATCAAATATAATAATACCAGTAGGTACTGTCGCTAGTCCCAGAGCTCTTCAGTTCACCGAAGCTATTCCTTCAACATTGATGGCAGGTCAGTTTTTTCTCTGTTTGCTTTTTGTTCGTTTGTTTGTTTTCTATTTCCATGTTTCCCAAGGGTACCTAGAAATTTCTTCCATGAAGGTTAACGTGTCAGGAAGACCTGATTTGTCTATAATATTCTTGGCTTATATGTGGTTATTAATAGAAGACTCATTCTCTTAAAACATACCTTGTTTAGATGATACGTTACATGGTGACCCTGCTCCTGAGGGTCCTTCTTGTTTTATTTTATGATGCAAATGACTGATTTGGTCTCAGAGACCATCGATCATTCCATCCATAGTGGCTGAAACCGCATGGGGGCGGCTGTGGCTTTGGGTAGTTTGGATATTTAGTATTTTAGATAATTTTTTTTTTTTTGGCATCATCTTTAGGTTATAGACTAGAGAGGAAGGTAGAAGGACATATGGAGGAATTAAAGAGAATAAGCAAAGGCATTGATAACTGAAGAATAAACCAAAACACATTTTGAGAAACCCAATAAGCTCATTATTCTGGAGTGTACTTCAACGTGCCATAATCGAATTTGAAGGATGACACGTAACACCGAAGATGAATCTTGGTATGTTGTTTGTATGCAGGTAACCGACATCCGTAACATTCATTGTCTCGTGGACAGTAATGGTTGAATTTTGTATCCTAATGAATATGGATTCTGTATCCTAAATGAATAATCCTAGTGAGTCCTCAGGTCCATAATAGAATTAGAGCAGGCATTGCACCATCTTAAGTGGAATTTCAGTTGTATGAGCCAGGCCAAATATTTGTAATAAACGTTATATGCCCAACATTTACTTTTCCTGGAATCCTACCATTAGATAACACATATAAAAGCTGCTATTTACTTTGTAGTTACTTCATTTCTGGAAGAAAGCAAAAGAGGATTCCAAAGGTACATTATATCACACTTAGAGCAACCTTTAGGTCTGTAGCTCATCAGACTGGCTTTTAAAATATGCAAGCGCCTACAGAGACCACCCCAGGTTAAAAGTCTCTAAATACTTCATGTTGCTCTACTGTTAATGTTTAGAGTTTGTTATCTTTTGTAGACCTTGGAAATCTAATTATTTATAATATCCAGTGACATTTACATTTTACTAAAATATACTCTGCTTGTAATAGAACATATCATGCTTAGGAAAATGGATAGATAATGCATGGCTCTACATTTGCTTATATATAAAATGCAAAATATCAGGATAACCTGCGCTTTTTGTTAGAATCATACGATTTTAAACATATAATTCTCAAGAAGTGCCCTTAATAGTACCATTTAAAAACAGTAAGAAAAGGTAACAGCTGAAATCATTTGTTTACCATTTAACTCTGGACTATCAAATCACCTACCTATTCAAGTTTATTGGTATCTTAAAATAGTGACATCCATTTCCATGCCAACAGCTACAGAGTGTTTGGTTTAGTTTTGAGATTGATGGAAAGTAGATTGTAAAGTTGACCTGTTGTGTTAGCTTATTTACACAAACATAGTGTCTTGGAAAATAAACTCTGAAAGTGCATAATGGGAGAATTTCACATCCTGACTCTCTAATACCTGCTTTACTGGGATCTGTCAGAGAACCTCAACTTTTCCATAAGTACCTTATGTGGGAGAAAACGACTTCAAAATGTATTCTTAAACTTGGGCTGAAATTTATGATTAGCTTTAAGGAAAAAAAAAGAAGGCTTTGCTTTAAATTGGTTTAAAGAATTTGCTTAAGTAAAATAAGTTTTTAGTGTTAACACATTTATGAAACAATCACGAGTGACTTTTATTTTAAATCAGGCTCTTGAAACATACGTTCCTTCCGAGAGTTGAAAATAACATTTCTAAGATGTAATCAATTAAAAAAAATACATAAATGTGAAAAAAAAATACAATTTCAGTGGAAACAAACAAACAAAAAAACCAGTTTGGGTGCTGGATGGTGACAAATAGATTATTTAAAATGAATTTGCATTTATTCAAGGGTTAATCTTGGTGAGTGAGCATTTAAAAGCCCCTTCCTGAGACTCCATCCTCTTCTGTTGTATAAACCTCAGTAATCAACCTATTATATAGATCATTTTCCCTCCTGATCCACCCTCCCCATCAAAGCATGGACTTGTCTCCTGCGCTGAGTGACGTGGGGCCAGTAATACTGGGAGGGAGGGTGGGAGCAGGGCACGTGGACCAGAAACACTTCCTAGAAACAGCTCAACCCTGCCTGAACTTTCCCTGTAAACACAGCTCGCTGACAGAACGGCATCCCTGCTGGGTGGATCCTGCAACTCCTAGAAGGAATGGCACTTCTTGTTTTTAATTAGCAAGGTGAAAGGTGAATTAAAACTAGCTGTTCGGCAAGTCAGTGCAAAGACTGACCGGAGAAGCTTCAGGGAGTCAGAAGAGAAAAGAGCTCCACGGGGAAGGCAGTGCGTGTGCTCTGGGTTTGTTTTTGTTTTTGTTTTTTTTTCCCTTTTCTGAATGAAGCGCTTGCCGAAGTGACTTAAAAAAAAAAAAAGAGAGAGAAATACAATTTCCTCCTGAGTCTATCCGCATAGTTGCTGAAGAGAGCTCTGGACAGGACATGGCTCTGAAGGCTCACTCCTTGGAATGTCCTCTTGCTCCTGGCTTATAAACAACTGTCCTCAGGGAAGAAAGGTTTTACATATTCCGAATACAGCCTGACAAATGGCACTTTGGGACTGTGCTTTCTGATGACAACGCGTTCGATTTCTGACAAAGCCTCTCACGCGCTGCCCCTGGAGGGGAGTCCTAAGTAAAACTCAGACCCACCTTAAAGTGAGGATCGGAGGGGCGCCCGGTGAGCCCGGGGAGCACGGAGGAAGGCAGCATGGCATCAGCTGCGAACCTTGTCACCTGGCTCCTGTGGGGTTACTTACTGGAGCTCTGGATAGGAGGGCACACCGCTGATACCACTCACCCCCGCTTACGTCTGTCACATAAAGGTAGGTCACCTCTTTAGATCCTTTCGTTAAAAAAAAAGAGAGAGGTAGAAATTAAAGTCCTTTAACACAGATCTCTGTTCTTCACAGACTCTGAAAATGCAGCTGAAAAAAATGATTGCAAAACTGACCTAAGATTCTAAGGACCTCTAATTAGCATGTCAGTACTTAACCACACCTGAGAATAGTGCAAAACCGCATGCCAACTTAGAGATGTTATTTTTGTCTTGTAAATATTAGGTTGTATTAATGAGAAGTTCATTCTCTAGCAGACACAACAGAAGAGGGCAGGACACAGGTTGTAAATTGCCTTGAGGGGCTGAATCCCCCAAGTTAGCAGTGAGGTATTTAAATACCGGTTTATGCATTTGGGGAAGCAAGGATGTGGGAGAAGGGCTTTAGAAACAGAAGTGGAGTTGATTATGGTTCTGTGTTGTCCATAATGGGGATGAGGGGAGGGGAAAAGAAGCAAAATGATTTTTTACCCAGGATAACAGAGTCATCACTGTGTAATTAGAATGACTAACGAGTGATATAAATTAGCTTTTTAGTTGAGTTATTAGAATTTCTTTTATGTCCAGCGAAAATATATTCAGAGTTTATTAGCAATCCTTGTAAACTGATTTATATGGATTGAAGTGTTAAGATACTATCCACTAGCATCTAGTCTTTTAATGTAAATTCATATTGCTTCACTGAATTTCTGTCTGTCAGAAAGTGCTTAAATATTTTATTCTGCAGCTATGTCTTGGAAAGCAGCATTTGCTCATAAATAAATTATCAAAAGATAGCTTTTGCATCAGGACAAGTAAAAGCCAGTTGTGAATAGGTTTGGTGATTCTTCCTATAAACAAACAAAACCTGCATGTAGAGAGAATGTGACTGCTGACCTAAAAGTAATTTGGAATACATTTTCAGAAAGAAGTATTTATTATCACTAATTATTGAGACAGATAACAGTTGCATAACAAGAATTCCATAAGAACCATTTTTCAATTGTGTGAGCTTTAATATTGTCCCTATTATAATGAACAGAAACCTGTAATTTTGAAGCATAGGTATAATCTTTACCAGAGGGAGAAACAAAACAGGAAGCCTCAATTGCATACGACATGATTGACCTTTTTTTTTGTTTGTTTTATTGGACAATCATCAGTTGATTTTGACTATAGAAATTTCTTATTTTTAAAATAGTTAAAAATCTGTGAATACTTTTTTCATTTAAATAGTTTTCCTATAGCACTCTCCAGTAGATAACATAGGCTTAAGAGACACATTGACACTAAATTTGTAAAGAATTTGAAATAGACCACCTAGCATTAACACTGATTATTTGAATTGGGAAGGAGTATCATGGTATGTATCAAAATGCATATCTCTAAGAAGTTTGATCAAATATATCAAAATTTGGTGTGATGAATTATGGACAAAGAAAGATGTCAGAAGAAGAACATAATAAATGGATTGTTTTTCTTAGGCAGACAAGCAGATAAGCTGCCAATTTTGGCGAGTTACCATTCTGCTACACCTGACATTAGCCTTTTATACCTCATTATTAGGGTACTTGTTCTCAGTAGTTCAGTATTAGGGTATTTTCAGAGATACCTTTTTTCAGTGTTTCATTAGCTTGTAGTATGGTCAGAGCACACCAAAATTCTCTAATGCATCCAAATGCTATGCTTAATACTGTGATCAGACTTACCTCCATTACATCCTTCGTGTTTTTTTCATTCCATCTCTCTGTAATTGATTTTATGGGTTGTGTTATTTGATGTGGGAATAGAACTGCTAGTCTCTGTGTGTACACTGGACTGGAAACTACCACCAAATTTCCCTTTGGTTTTTCTTAACCTTTTCATTTAATGGCACTGGCTGAAACGCTCACTGTTGTGCTTTTATACAAAGACAGTGTATAGTTACCTGAAAATAGAATGTTCTCACTTGTGCAGTTTAGCTAGCTAGCAAAATCAGCTGAAAGATCACACGAGAGATGTAACCTGAGGCAGCAAATGCCTACCGCAGGTGCCTCAGTGAAAGCAGAGGACTGGCGGAGCAGAAGTGTGCAGCCCCATCAGTCCACTGTAAGCCGCCCCCACTTGCTCTTTATCCTCTGGAATTCAGTGGACCTTTTAGGGGTATCCAGAAACTATGGGAGTGGTATTTCAGAGCATAATCTCTTACTATCTGGTCACATTTTAGCAATGGGTCAGTTAGTTGATTGATATTATACATGAGTACGTGATCCTTCAAAATAAGGAGCACTGAATATAAATAATGTAACACCTCTGAACTGTTGCCTAACCCTTAGGATATAAATCCAGTAGGGCTCCCTGGAGGTGGTCTCCTCCATTATCAGGATGGCACTTGAGACCACAAGCCTAGTGTCTCTTCCCAAAAAGGAGGCAAAAGTTTCAGTGTTATACACAAAGTTGGAGCTAAGTTATGTGAAAATACCCATGGCATGCCCTTTCCTCTCTCTTCCATCCTTCTCTATTTCTGGAAGTGGCATGTTCTAAAAACAGAGCTTAAGAAGAGGGGAGACCATTAGAGCTAAAAGGGAAAAAAAGGCAGAGAAGGAGGGAAGACAAGGTAGAAAGGTGGTGTCAGATATAGAGCATCCTCTTGCTTATTTCCCACTGCCCTCTACCTGCAGTGGGATAAAACGGAATTCCTCCCTCATCTTACTGAATATCCACTGCACTCCAGTGTTAAGCAAATATGCTGAGAGCAAGCCTAGTGGATAAAGCTATGAGACATTTACTCTTGTTGAGGCAAAGAACATATCTTATAATGTATTTTGTAGGTCTAAGATAAATTGGGCGAACAAAAAAAAACATAGCAAGGTGGTATCCTGCTTTGTAAGACTTTTCAGTCAAGATTTGAGTTGACATTAGTGGTACCAGAAAGATACTTAAGGGTTTATGGATAGTTAAGAATTGCAGCCAACTTTACAGCCAGCCAGTAACCTAAAGAGGATAATATTGGTGTGATTAATTCAGATTTATAATGTTTTACCCAAGGATTTCCTTAAAAAATAGCACAGATCCTCATGACAGAAGTGAAGGAGAAAGAGGAATGAGAGTAGAGCCCTATTAGATTCAGCCACTTCTCTGTTGATGTCTGTTCTCTCCTTATCTCTCACCATCCTGCATTAATGAGGTTACAGGGAAGGCAAAAATAACGCTCTTGATAATGGAGCTCAGAGAAGAAAAAGCAAATGAGCAAAACCCCGTGTCATAGAAGAAATCCCAGTGTACATGGAGAACCCCAGAAATTCAATCAAGGGAATTTGGCAGATGGGGTAGGTAATCAAAGACCCAATAAAGAATGACAATCACAGGGGGTGCCGGGGTGGCTCAGTGGGTTAACGCCTCTGCCTTCCGCTCTGGTCATGATCTCAGGGTCCTGGGATTCCTGGGATTGAGCCCCCCATCGGGCTCTCTGCTCAGCGGGGAGCCTGCTTCCCCCCCCCTCCCGCCTGCCTCTCTGCCTACTTGTGATCTCTCTCTGTCAAGTAAATAAATAAATAAATAATCTAAATAAAGGAGGGGGCACCTGGGTGGCTCAGTGGGTTAAAACCTCTTCCTTTGGCTCAGGTCATGATGTCAGGGTCCTAGTAGAGAAGACAGAAGAAGTTGGTCTTAATTAGCATAAAATGTATGGTTTATTCTGATAGGTGGCATTCACTCGAAATCCCATCTTCCATACCTTTGGCTTCTGGATGTAATAATTTAGAAGATGATTGAGTCATCAGTGTATTTTTCTAAGATTCATGGCCAGTAGTTTTGCTTTAATAGTATGTGTAGTATATCAATTAATTTACATTTTCATTTTATACCACAACCTTCAATTTTTTTTTTCCAGTTTTTATGAAAGAAAATTGAGGTAGAATTCTAGGAGAGCACAGTAAAAGTGGAAAGTTTTAAGTGATCAATCATCCTCAGAACTGTGGGATTCATTTCATATCCAGAGCAAATTAAAGAGAGGCAGTGACTAAGCCAGTTTTTCCTGATGAAGCTCAGAGCTCAGCCAGTAACTAGGTATTGTCAGTAGTGATCCCCCGAGTGAATATGCATTATTTAGTCCTTATCTGGAGTTTGGGTATTACAGTGTGAAAACCTTGGTCCTTTAATATAGCGATAGGGTGAGGGGAGGTCAGAGCTAACAAAAACAGTAGATGGAATTTATAAATGAACTGGTCCAATTTTAGACTGAAGAATAATTTAGTTGCATAAAACCATTTCTTACAAGTTTGTATGAAGAGAGTGTCCTGTCCATAATATAGAACCAATACTTGTTCTTAACTATTAAATATATGCAATAGTCATGTTGTCATAGTGGAATATTCTTTCAAACATTTGTTGCCCTATCATTACTTTGCTTGTCTGTGTTAGACTTGTCGTGTAGCCTGAGGTGATTTCATAGAGGGGTCTCGGTCTCTCTGGGATTAGATCAACTTGGTGGCCTCAGTTCTATGACCACATAATAAAGAACCAAACGTCAAATTGGTCACTGGTGGTAGAAATGACTGTTAGCAGTCTGCAAAGTCAGTTTTATTTCTTCAAAGATATCTACTGGAATCATCATCGAGAGTTCTTAGTGGGAGTGTGTGCAAAGATTTGCTCCTTTATCTTTGTGTGTAGAACTCTTCTGTGGTTTAGTAGAGGAATTTAATCTGCAGGGATTTAGAAATGGTACTTTGCATGCATGCATGCTCCTTTATCCATAGCCACAGCGGTGTTAAAGTAGTCTTGTAAGGTCAGTCTCAGAGAATTGAAAACAAAACAAAAGTGAAATCATACCATTAAAACATTTTCCAGAAGGTGTGGAATGAAGATGTAGGTTATTTTCTTAGTTTCAAGATGCAGGGCTAAATGCTGGTTATAGTCTTCTAGCGCGACATCTGACACTTCAGAATATTATATAAATTCTACAAAGGATGATGGTTATTTTAATAATGATTTTCTCTCAGCATGGTTTTAAATAACATTTGAAGCATAAGAGACACTATCAATGTCACTAGTTATTTCTTGGACTTAGGCAAGCATTATTCTTTATACTCACGATAAGGATGACAATGACAAGATTGAATATTGCATAGGCCTGGATTTTCTGGACTCTGAATGAAAAGGATGTGTGAATGCCACAGTTGAACCCAGTATTATAGTCTCTGAAGAATGTGCTGATTTCAAGAACAGAGATGTCTTTGGAATTGATGACTTGACTTCATAGGATGGCTAAGGCAGCTGGTAACTCAAGAAATGTTTAGCCTCCATTAGTATTAATGGCTGGTTCAGGGTATTCCCACTATATGGCCCTCTTGCTCTGGTAATCTTGCCTCTGCAAGTGTGGAAAAGGAAAAGAGAAATCCATGACTTGCCTGATTGCTTAGAAATGTATTTCCACTTCTATTCCTGGTAATAAACTCTCAGCCATTATTGTTCTCTGTTCAAGGACTTAGCTTAAGGCTTTGGCACAGTACACATAGAAGAATAGCGTGGGCCCAGGAATTACAGAACACTTTTACATTGTATTTTCATGGGCCTAAAGACTCTAGACTTTGGATGAGGCATACTGAGTGTGAATCTTGCTTCCGGCTATATGATCCTAAGGTCCTTATCTTTTCTGATTATGAATGTTCCCGTCTATAAAATGGGGTGATATGTAACTTGCATTAAGCTGAAAGAATTACACAAGACAATGCAAATTATTTGGCAAATACTTTAGCGTGGGAAGCTTTTCAGAGGGTATTCAATGAATCAGAAGTTCAGAGAGAACTAGTCTTCCCTGGTTCCCTTTTTCTTAATTCTAAAAGCCATCATGATTTAATCATTAACTTAGAACTGAAAATAAGGGAGGATCCTTAATCAGTATGGTTTTTTACTTGAAAGCAAAGATTTTCTTTCATGAAATCTGGCACTTACTCTAGTAGGTGACTGGAAGGAACAAGGAATATTGGGGTCTGTCATGTTTGTTAGTCACTGTGGAATTATTATTATTATTACTATTATTATTATTATTATTTTGGTAGTGAAGGAATTAAATTTTCCCCAATTGGAAAGTTGAAACTTAAAGAAAGAGGAAAGTTGGAACTTCATCTGATGGCACCTGGGAGATAGCAGACCAAAGCCACAAAATAAACCAAAGTTACTAACAAAGGTTATCGTAGACCCAGTTTTGTGAAGCACAAAGAACTATTATTACTAAGACCAGACCACACTGTCAAAAGTTAAACAAAACAGTATCTTAGAAGCAGCTATCAATCTAGCACGTACTGCTTGCTTTGAAAGCAAAAGAAAGCTTTACATTCTACATTACCTGAACAAACAGGTAGCATAGCCGGTGTGGGCCGCAATTCCTCCCCTCTTAGTAGGTGTTCGATAATGCTCATTGAGTGGCTGCATACATGAAACAAAATGATTTAGAGCCCTGTTTTTAAAAGGACAGTGTGATGGGGGATGGGGTGAGGAGTACCAAGGAAACTAAGGAATCCTGAAGAACTATATATGGCTCCTTTGGTAAGACATGCATGAGGAGAGAGGCAGAGGGGCTAGGGCGTTCTCTCCCTGTTCCCCTCCATTCCTCTCAGGGCTGCATGGTACTGGAACGGCCAGAGCCGCTGGACATCCTCCAGACCTGTTGGCCGTATTCACACATTTATAATCAAGGTTCTTCTTCTCCTTCTCCTGACCTTCTGTTGCGCTGTGTTTCCTGGTGATTACCGACCCCTCCCATTTTTTTCTCTTAGCACTTCATTCTTTGATTACCACACTGTGTTGCTGTCACCGCCACCAGCCTTCGTTTTGTCCTCTTTTGCTTTTTTTCCAGAGAGGTATTTTTATTTCTTCCCCACCTTAGGCCAGAAGTGGAATGAAAACATACTTGTAGCGAATGGTGTCTATTTGTTGGGCCTCAGTTTATCTTCAGTATTCGTTTCGTTTTTGTGATCTAATTCAGTGAATAGACAGGACCTTTGAGTTAAAAATCAAAGTTTAATTACACTCCTTTGGCATTCAGAATTTGTTGAAATTCATGACTTAGGAAATAATGAAATATGATAATGTGGCAAATCCTTTAGTATTTGCTTAATAGCCCCCTGGACAACTTGTCCTCTTTGTCTAGCCAGTGTTTCTAGTGGGACCCTTGTGACTCTTACAACTGTGGGGATTGGACTGGGAAGGTATTAGGGTACCCAACAGGAGTGGCTATGCCTGCCCCCCACTCTCTGTTTCAACTTGGGTTAAGTGTAAGTTAGCATATTCTATGTAAGTCTGACTCTTTGTAGTCCATTTTGGTTTATTTTTTCTGAGTTTTAAGTTTTAATTCATTGAAACCAGAATGAAAAAGAGGTTTTTATTCATAGGCTAGAACAGAAGAGCAGCATCCCAGAGGATAAATCTTAGTGGTGATGCTAGATAGATAGACCAACTCCAGAACCAGACAGGAACAGCAGCAAAGAGACTGGGGATAAAAGAAGGGGAAAATAGAGGTCAGCTAGGGACACTGACCTTTTCCTTTCTGGCCAGTTCCCTCCCAGGAAATGATGGGAAATGAGGAGGGCTTTAAATTCAAAGCTCAAGGTGCACTGGGGAACTAAGCCAAAGAGGAATGTACTGACAGCATTGCATATAGCTATTCATGCTTCCTGATCGCTTTTTTCCTAACCCTGAGTCCAAGAGTTTATTAGGGACCACGGGATTTCTGAGATCCTTTCCAATTCTAGAATTGTGGGACTCTGTTCCTTCCCTTACGAGACCTCCCAGTGTGTATAATTTCTCCAAAAGGCGTTTTAAAATTATTAGGAAACAGTATGTTCTAGTGGCGAGAGTAAGTATGGACTCACAATTTTAAAATCCTGGGTTTGAATCTACATTCCATATATCCTATTTGATGCTGTATTATTCTTGCTAGTCATTGAACTTCTGAGGCTTACTCTTCTCACAAGTGTAAAGGGGCTAATGAACACAGTCAATCTCATGATTATTGTAGAAAACTTAAATGTATCATGGAAATAGATATTGTGTTGTAATGACTTACAGTGTTCCCTAGTTTATGTGATTGTCTATAAACATTTTAAGATTTTTGAGGGCAAGGGGTATTTTTATTTTATGATTTTATTTATTTTATCTACCCTTGTGAATAGAATAAAACGACTTAACTCAGATCATTCCTAAAGCCAGTAATTAAAAGCTGGGTGTTTAGTATCTAGTGTATAAAAACCAAACAAAACTTTTTATTGTTGTTGTTGGCTTCTGTGTTACAGCCAAAACGACAAAATTATAAAAGCTTACCTAATTTTTTTTGAGAGGTAGAGCCACTTCTAAAAAATTCACCTGACGGAAGGCTTAGTTGAATTTCATTGCACAGGAGATGAAGTTACTAGGGATTTTCTTTCGTTCCCTTTCTGAATGAGGGTCTCAGAAGGGATATGCACTGGGGTGCTATGCAGAGTGTTAGAGACTGGCAACATCAGCATCCCTGGGGAGCTTCTGCAGCAATAATTCTGGAGCTTTCCGAAGCTGTGTTTTAACAAGCGCTGCAGGTGACTCAGTGTGCGCTCTGCTGGAGCAGGAGAGACTCTCGGTGGGCTAAGTGGGGTGACGATGCTTCAGGGGAGCCTTACTTTCAAGTTACCTTTTTCATTTTTTTTTCCCCTTTTAGGTCCATCACCTAGGTTAAGGGTGTCATTTATTCAGATTTCTAAATCACTCCCTTGGTCTTGATAAGTATACTTACATTCATAATATTTATTATACCATTCTCTACCCATTTTTTTTTACTAGACGATATACATAGGTAATTTAGCATATACATTGTATCTGTTGTGAATGATCATCGATGATATAAATTATGAATGATATCATTGAGTTCAGACAAGAAAACATCAAATATTGATGAATTGTGGAAAAACATTTTATAAGATTCTAGAACTCCTTCATCTCAGGGGAATGTTTTCTGGGACTCATGAAATTAGGTCCACTTCATTTTTCTTTTGGTTATGCATCCTGATGTTTCCCTTCAGGGATTCAGAAGCTTCTGTACCTTTTTAAGAAATATTTATTCAGCCATTTACTTATTCCATGATTATTCTGTTGAGCTTCTTCCAAGCTTTAGATATTGACTATCATGTTAGGGATCTAAGAATAAAAAACACAGTTTTGTAAATGTGATGCATTTCCTGGATGGGACCCTGGGACCATAATAGTTAAAAACATAAGGAAATCTGAATAAAGTCCGAGTTTTAGTTAGTAATAATGGGTCAGTATTGATTTATTAATTATGACAAATGTACCCATGTTAATGTAAGCTGTTCAATGGGGAAATTGAGTGGAGATATATGGGAACTATCTGTACCATCTTTACAACTTTTCTGTAAATCTAAAACTATTCTAAAATAAGTTTAATAAAACACACACACACACACACACACACACACACACACACATAGCATCTCTACTTAAACACTATTTCTGAGAAGCTTAAAGCCTAGTTTTAAGAAGAGACAACTCATGATGGAGCAGAATTTTTTTTCTATTCGGAAAGTTAACAAAGAGAACTTATGGAAGCACAGGGTTGGGAAGAAGAACCAGAGCACAGTCTTGGAGATGAATAGGGTAAGAGGAGCAAATCATCTGTGTGTAATCCTATCTTGCCACCATTCTTGCCACCTCGCACCACCATCCCACTGCCTATAATGTGCTGTGTCCTCCTAGAAATACAGTTACCCTTGAATATCTAGGTCACTGAGTTCTACTATGTTCATAGTTTCCACACACAATAGTATCACAAATGTTTTGTGTTCATGCTCAATTAAATTGTCCCCATTTCTATATGACTTTAAGCAGTTGTCCACTTTTTTCTTGCCTGAGTAATATGACTAATGTAAACACAGGTAAATTTTGAAATTTTGGAAGACAAATTTGTTATTTTATTGTTTGAACCCTTAGAATCTAATGCACTTTGGCTACTTAATAAATTTATTTCATCAATTGCATTTACTATATAGAATGTAATTGTTACATTTATTCACATTAATGTCACCAGTCTGACTTATTTTGTAGCATGCCACATCTAAATAGTTTCCTGATACAGGTGGCACAAAATGAGGTGTGGTAGGGCTTGCTGGGGGAGCATTCAGAACTCAGGAAGATGGATGAGAATACTTCTCTTCTGCTCCTGATCCAAAATGTTAGGCCCTACTTTGGCTTCAGATCTTCTATTATGAAAGTTTTGAAGAGAAATCCAGAACTGCTTTAAAATTATTCAGGAAATATCTGTATATTATTGGAAGGCACAGTATAGGCCTTTGGCAGAGAGTGCTTTGAATTCATCTGGGCCATTACGTGATCAATGTCGCATTTCCAGCATCTTTTCTTCCGCCACGATCTCCAGTGTCCAGTGTAGCATTGCATTCATTTCTAGAGTGATGAACTGTGAAGAGAGACAAAGAGCTAATGAATGAAATCAGAAACAAAGCCAAAAACAAAGGCCAGACTGTAAAAGAGTAATAACTTCCTCAACACCTTTGTTCCTGGAGAATATTCGAAATGAACAAAAGCAAGAATATGTATTTTGTTTTTATCACTTTATCCCTGTGCAAAGGTTGGTTTGTGAATAGTTTGACTATGTTGCCTTTGTTTTGTGGATTTATTATTTTATTTTTTTTTTTTAAGATTTTTATTTATTCATTTGACAGAGACAGATCACAAGTAGACAGAGAGGCAGCTAGAGAGAGGAGGAAGCAGGCTCTCCGCCAAGCAGAGAACCCGATGCGGGGCTCGATCCCAGGAACCTGAGATCATGACCTGAGCTGACGGCAGAGGCCTAACCCTCTGAGCCACCCAGGTGCCCCTTGTGGATTTATTATTTTAAAAGCATGGCTGTGGGCAACAATACAGTGAGAAGAATAAACAAGGTATATAAGTTTTATAATTAAACTTAGTTTATGCAAGGTATTTTCAATTTATTTCCCAACTGAAGTTAATTGAGAAAGAAACAATAAAAAATTTACCTTAAGATTTTATCTAACAAAAATTGGCAGTGTATTTTGAAATAGTTGTATCCTTCAGTTTTTTTTTTTAGTACCATACTAATTACTCAAATATAATAACCTAATATGAAAGAAGAAATTGCTGGACAGAAATCAAACAGTGAAAAGTGAAGTTAACTCAGGAGAAAGCACACATTTGTCACTGTCCCTTTCTCCTAAAAGGAGTAAATAAATATGGAAACAGGAAGCATCTGATTATTTTATTTTTAGAAACTAAAGTTGTCAAAATAAACACATAGGAAATAGGATCATTTTGGTAATTTTGAGTAAGGTCAAAATAATATATTTTTAGAAGAAATTGTGGAAAGTAATGGAAATAAAATGATTTCTTTTGAAATAGCTCTGTCATTACTGATGAAACTGATAGAGCTTATTTTTCGTTATGAGAAGAAGAAAAAGGAAAGAAATTTCAAGTTTGACATTATCATGATGCATGAATGTTATATATATTTCTGGTCAGATGAATGATAATATAATAGATACTTTATAATTGCTGAGAACTGGTACTGGAATATTGAGCTTGCTGACAGTTTAAGGGTCTGCTTAAACTTGAGTTAACCATATGGTGTATTCTTAGAATAGCCATACTACCCATGTTTAAAATTTAAATTGAACGGAAAAAAAATCTTTTTTCAAAGTCAAATGTTATCATTTTAATTGATGTACTCAGTTAGCCATATAACTGTACCTTCTTATTAATAAGGGGATATAAAATATTTCCTTTTAATTGTCCAGAATGAAGAAAGAGAAGAGAGAAGCTAGGACTATGAGATACTACAATGGATATTATGAGCCATCAAAAAATATTAATTACTATCTTCTTATAATTATGAGAAATTAATATGTTTGAACTTCAACACATTAATATGTTTTGATTTTCTAATAATTCCCCAATGCAAAATCCCCTTGTAATATTTAGACAGGAAGAAGAACAATATTACAGTTAAGTCAATTACACTTATAATTAAAAGAATGTAATTATATCTTTGTCATTATATTTCTCAGAAATAAGATAAAAGTTACGTATTGGGCACTGCTTTTGACAGATTTTTTTGCCAAATGTTTTTTACTTGCTCCAAAATGTGTATGCCCAAACTGAAGTCTGATGTATTTTAAGATTGTAGAAGAATTTTCCGTATCTGGAGAACAAAAAAGAGAAGTCTCTAAGACTTAAAATCAGTAAAATTAGGCAAGAATAAAAATAAAAGATTGAAATTGCAAACAGTGGGAAAGTCTACGTGCATATAAAGCCATAGAAACACATTAGATGACTTTTATAATACTGGTCTCAAGGGATGGTAAATACATAGAATACAGGATTTTGGGGGAATGCAGTTACATTTTGGAGTATATTTACGTTTACTAGGCATTTACATGCCTATATGAGCGAATATATAATACGAATGTGTTTGTTCAGATTAGAATGCCATCTGTCCCGTTAGTCTGCTAATATATATCCGCTGCATCATTAGCACAGATCTTGATATTACTTTAGTTTTGAATGTCCAAAATGCTGGTAATACAGGACATGTATACACAATTGATCACTACTAAGTTTTACTGTCTTGGAATAAAACTTGCCTGCAAAGGCCCAGCTGGAGGGAGTGCTGCACCTGCGGAAGTTTGTGGAACACTGCAATTGTGTTACCTCCAGCTCTGGTGCACTTCCCTTCTCCGGTTCCCCAGCCAGGCTCCCAAGTTTCCACTCACGTTGCTCCCAGCGCAGTTTCCCTTTGTCTTCACTGACTATTTTTTTCCTCTTAACAAATAGGCCCAGCTGCTCCTGCAGCCGGTTGCCCACACTCCCCCATGCTGCTCTTGCTGAGGATGGCAGCCAGAGCAAAGCATAACAGCTGGGATTGGCTTACTTTGGCATCTAAATAATTTTGGGTGAGTCCATTCCTAACTTTATTATTTCATTTAATTCGTATAATCTTTCCTTCTGCTGAACTTTTAAAAAAAAATAGGTAAATGATATTGTTTCCAAAATGCTGTCTTTATCTGGCTGTGACTTTTTTTTTTTTTAAGATTTTATTTATTTATTTATTTGACGTAGAGAGCGACAGGAGAGGGGGAACACAAGCAGGGGGAGTGGGAGAGGGAGAAGCAGGCCTCCCTCTGAGCAGGGAGCCCAATGTGGGGCTCCATCCCAGGGTCCTGGGATCATGACCTGAGCCAAAGGCAGACACTTAACAACTGAATCCCCCGGACGCCCCCTGGCTGTGACTGTTAGACCTGGCTGGTCAAGACAGATGAGTTCATTTTGCACACTTACTTTTTCCACTTTGAAGCACCGTTTGGACAACAAACATTGCAGAAACAAATTTATTTATGTGATACTGGACACTGTACGTACCCTTTCTCTGACTCAAATAAGATGGAAAAAAATGGCCCTTCTGCCATTGATTGTGATAAGGATTAAATGAAAGAACATTTGAATTATTTTAGAAGAGTGCCTGATGCATAGTAAATGCTCAGTAAGTGTTGGATAGAAGGAAAGTCAAGAGGAGAGAGGGGGAGGGAAGGAGCACTGGAGAACACTGGAGAGTGGGAGTGGAGCAAGGGAGAGGAGAGAAAATGGAGAGTGTGTGAGGAGGAGAAAGAAGAGAGGGAGGGAGAGAAGGAAAGAAGAGGAAATAACTGCTGCAGTATGGAAAACCAGTAAGTACGCTTGTATAGTTAAGACCAATGTTGCACATGTAGGATTTTGTAAAATTTTTATTTATTTATTTGTTTATTTTTTAAAAGAGTTTATTTGTTTATTTGATAGACAGAGATTACAAGTAGTCAGAGAGGCAGGCAGGGAAAGAGGAGGAAGCAGGCTCCCTGCTGAGCAGAGAGCCCAATGTGGGGCTCGATTCCGGGATGGTGGGATCCTGACCTGAACCCAAGGCAGAGGCTTCAACCCACTGAGCCCCCCAGGCGCCCCTAGGATTTTTTTAAAAAGATTTATTTATTTATTTGAAAGAGTGCATGCCTATGCATGAAATAATGGGGGGGGGGGCAGAAGGAGAGAATCTTTTTTTTTTTTTTTTTAATTTTATTTATTTATTTGAGGGAAAGAGTGAGAAAGAGAGCATGAGAGGAGAGAAGGTCAGAGGGAACTTACTCCCCGAGGAGCTGGAAACCCGATGGGAGACTCTATCCCAGGACTCTGGGATTATGCCCTGAGACGAAGGCAGATGCCCAACCAACTGAGCCGCTCAGACGCCCTAGAAGGAGAATATCTTAAGCAGACTCAGAATCTTAAGCGCAGAGCCTGATGCAGGACAGGATCTCAGGACCCTGAGATCATGACCTGAGTGGAAACCAAGAGTGAAATGCTCAACTGACTGAGTCACCCAGGCATCCCTCACAGAGGATTTCATTTATCTTACTACAACTAAAATAAAAATCAACAGTTAGAAAAGGACTGAAGTTTAGAAAAGCTCGTGGAATTTTACCCAAATCAGTGAATTTTCTCGGAGGTAGGAATTTTAGTGATTCAATCACATGCATGCCAGACAGGTAGTCAGACATGTTTATCATTTTAAATTTGTACACTCTCGTGAAAAGGGCATTCAGTACCGGATAAGGAAGTCTATTCCATTTTAAAAGTTTTTGTTTTAGGGGCGCCTGGGTGGCTCAGTGGGTTAAAGCCTCTGCCTTCGGCTCAGGTCAGGATCCCACAGTCCTGGGATCGAGCCCCATATCTGGCTCTCTGCTCATCAGGGAGCCTGCTTCCTCCTCTCTCTCTGCCTGTCTCTCTGCCTACTTGTGATCTCTGTCTGACAAATAAATAAATAAAATCTTCAAAAAAAATAATTCTTTTTTTGTTTTAATTTTAAGAAATCTCAGCATCCAGCATGGGGCTTGAACTTAAGAGATCAAGAGTTGCATGCTCAACCGGCTGAGCCAGCCAGGCACTGCCAAGTCCGTTACATTTTTTAATGTTCTGAGGAGGTATTGCATACCTGATCCCGAATCTGACTGACTCTATCTTCTGATTTTTAGTTGTAGTTCTTTTCTCTAATACCATAAGGTTATAAGTCATGGCAGAGGTCCACACGCTTAAGAGAGTCATCATGCCCTTTTGTGGCGGTGGGTAAACATTTCTCCTGCCGTGGTTATCCTGACCATGCCGCCAGGGTGCCCATCATGCTCCTCTTTGTCACTGCCCCCCCCCCAAATGGAGTGCGACAATCAATACTCAAGAGATGCCTTTTTGTCCTCAGAATAGTGGTGCTTTCAACTAGTGACTTTTATTTATTAAAGCCACCTGAGTTTACAGCAGCTCATTTGGCAAATATGCCAACCTATTGGTTTATGTTGAGATTGCATTGCTGTCAGAGTTTTCACAGAGACTCTAAGCCAGCATGTTCCTTTATTTCACAGGCGTGGTTTATTTGTTGAAGTGAAGGAAAACCCTCTCTAGCTCTCTCTAATGGTAATGTGAATCATAAGCATAATAACAGCATTTGGTGTCCTGGAAAAGGACGTTAGCTCCAGAGTGAGACATTCCGAAATTCAAAGACTGTTTTTGCTATTGTGTTTAATTTTCCTTAACAACAGTTTTCACATTTATTATCTTTAGAAACTAGCTAGTTAGAAATGGTAAAACTTATGTTTATTTTAGAAATTCTTTTAAAGTATTTTTTTTTTTAATTTAAAATACACATTGCATGGGCTTTCTCTAGAATGTCAGTAGTTGGAAGAAGTTTAACGCACATTTAAGACAATTTTTAAATTAGCATATATGAAATATATGCTTTTGGCTTTCGGGAAAGATGTAGACCAATAAATGTCATTGCTGATTTTCTTCATAAACATTCCTAAGATAATTTATATGATTACAGTAAATTAAAGCTTAGTTTGAAATTCTTTAATATGAAGAAATAAAACACAATCTTTCTTCACAGCTCAAATAAACAGAAGACTTTTTAAATGTCTTAACAATTCTTATTTAAAAAGAATCTGGAATGGTCACCACAACAGAATGGCAGAATTAAAATACCACCATAGCTGTGATTGCTTAATTTTGTAACTTTAATTTGCTGTCATTTTGTAGATTTGCCAGTCTCTCTGGGTATTTGTAGAAAGTACTGAAATCTTAAAAAAAAAAAAAAAAAAGGCATATGATTTTTCAGAATAATTTTTTCATTAACTCCTTGTAAGTCAGATAGTAAGCTCTAGAAAAATAATTCACTGAGAACTCTATATGTTAAAAATATGTGTCATTAAAATTAAATTTTTTTAAAAATCTGTTTTTTAATCAAACTTATTTGTGGTGTTTGTTCTGTTCTTGTTGTAGAATTAACTTCATCAAGTGGTTTTTTTCCCTATATACTAGTTTATGAGCTACTTACACTTTTTTGGAATTTTGAATGTAGAGGAAAAATGACTCTAAAAATAATATTGAATCAGGTGGTCATCAAGTCTGAAGAACACTACATATCTATTGTTTCTTTAATCAATTTTTAGCTTTCTGGTCCCACTAATGTAGTTATGGTCCATCTGCTTTATTACAATAGCCGCCTGACTAACATCTTACTGTCAGTCTAATTTACTCGTCATACTACAAAGTGATCATTAAAAATGCAAATCTTACTCATTTCATTCCCCAAAATAAATCTTTAATGGAAGACTACCCACGGCTTTTTCGAGCAAATGCCTACTTCTTGGCTTGGTCCACTCGGCTTCTCGTGATCAGAGCCCCATTTACTTTTACCCTTCTTTCTTGTTATATATCTTATTTTGAGTTCCAGTCTCCAGTGATTCTGAACTCCATGACATTCTAGACATCTGAGACTTTTCTTGCCTCCAAGCTTTTGTACTTTGCCTCTGCTTCCTAGGATGGCTTTTTTTTTTTTTTTTTTTTTTGTCTCTATCCTCCCTTCCTCTTCTGCTTTCTCTTAATGTCTGCTCATTTTTTAGGACTTCATTTAGACACGGTATGCCTTTGCCAGTCTTCCATTAACCTTCACAGCAGTTACATTGTATTTCAATTGTCGATTTATATGTTAAGTTCACTAGGATTAACTTGTTGGGAATAGAGACAGTATTTTATTCATTACTGTATCACAAGAATATATCTTAGTACCTAGCAGAGAGTAAGAACTCAATAAATAAATGGATGATGTGTTGTGCTATGGCCAACTGGTCTTTCCTGGGTGTTCATTCTGTACAAGAAATGTGGGAAAAGCTATACTTCATTGGCACAAAAGAATCTTTCTCTAACTTAGGAGAGCCATAAATAGCCTGTTCACAGATAATTCCAAAACTACTCATAAATAAGTTACCCCAAATCTTAATCATTTTTAGGTTGATATAATTTTTTTAGTGTTGTGAAAGAAGACTTTTTAAGTACTACTCTACTTTGTACAAATTCCAGATCAGCATCTTTGGTAACATCTAGTATATGAAACAGCCTTTTAAAAAGCCCATCAAACAGTGATTTACAATTTCTTCCTTCATAAAATCACTTAGTTACCAATGTAGCCAAATTATAAATTATAGTAAAGGAAGTAGAAGGAAGTAGAAGCTCTTTATACTCTGTGACATAGTTATGGAAAAATATTTGGTGGGGTTAGTTTCATTCCTTTATAGTTAACCTCCTTAGGGCATTTATTAGCCCTTATATATGAAATGGAAATTGATCATTCTCAAAGGAGAAATTATGTATAAATATGACTATAAAATGAGGATCATATTGGGACATAAAACAGTAAAAATAAAAGTTAATGCTGAAAAGGAATTTGTTGACCACAAAAATACTTAAAATTATGCTAAGATTTGTTTTATACTTTGTATTTTTATTTAAAACAATAATTCTTAACATATGTTTTAGAATTTATTAAAATGGAGATAGAGTATGAATTGGAATCTTTGAAGAATGTTTCTTGGCAGATATGGGGTCTCATCTGGGACTTGAAGGTTGGGTAGGACTTCAGCAAAGGGAGAACAAGGATGAGGGCATGGCAGACTGATGCAAAAAGTCAAGACTGGTAAGGAAATTGTAGGGAATTTTTAGGAGAAAGCTGAACTTTGGAAATAGAGCAGGTAGTAACACTGAGTATGTATACTGGGGACCGTTTGCTAGGTACGTCCTTTTTCTTAGAAGGTGTTCAAGTGTGGCAGATTATGATTTTTGTAAACAGAAAAATTCAAGTGTAATTCCTTTTCTATTCTGGCAAAATGTCCCATCTCAGAGCTAGTTATCTTAACATGAGATAATGTGGTATTTCTATTTGCTCTAGAATGTACTTGTGCCAGAAGCAGGAAATGCAAAAAAAAAGAGAGTTTTTTTCTTACGTTTAAAAGGTCATAACATGAGTGCTAATTGCCCTAGCTACTTAGATCAAATTTTGTAATAATCCAGGCATTTCTATCTTATTTATCAAGATGCCATTGTTCAAAATGCTTTTTTTCTTTGTTTGCAGTCTGTATACTCCACTTGTCAAAAGATTAAGAAAATAGACTCACACACAATTCACAGCTGAATTTACCCGCAACTGAACATAATTATTGAAAAAAGAAAAGCATAGATTTGGAAGGAACCCCAAAGGTATCTAGTTCATGGTTTAATCTGTTCAAGGGCAGAGACTGAACCTGCCACAGCACAGGTACTTACTAAGGACGTGGTTTTCTTTTCTTTTCTTAATCAACTTAATCCATTTTACTACCTCTAGGCAGGACTGTTTAAAACCTTTCCTGATGAAAAAATTCCATTTAATAAATAAAGCTTTCAGGAGAGAGATTCCACAACAGCTCCCAGTATTGAGGGAAACTCAGTGTTTAGAAAGTCGACAGAAAACATGTTCTTTATTATATCTCAAAGAGCTCATTCAGGCTACTTCCATGTAAGACCGTCCTCTCTAGTGTTGTGCAGTTCACTTAAAATAGTAAAATTGCTTTATAGTTGCTATAATCTGCCTTCTGGTGGGAAGGTGTGGGTGTCTATGTGCAAACCTCTTTCCTCTAGTGGGAAAAACAATGATGGAGATACATAAAGTGTGGCATTATTAATGTTAGTCTTTTTATGACCTGAGAAGTTTCATGTAGTTTTAACCTATAAACTGCCTTTCTTTAAAAACAGAAATATTCCACCCCTGCCAGCTTCTAGGAGCCCCCGCCTTTACCCATGTGGTTGCCCATGTTACGGCACAATCCATCTGGGCCTGTTTTTGTTTGTTTGTTTGTTTGTTTTTTGTTTTCCCCTCCCCTCTGAGCCATAGTCTGAGCCCTCAAATTTTCTATAAATTTTCATCATCATTATTTTCTTCTGTCTCTGGGGCCCTCACTGCCACACTATGTGCAAGGAGGGAGTAGAAAAACAACATGGTAGTGAATTGAATGCTGTGTATAACATGATGTCTATAGACATTTTAGAACAGTTCAGAGGCATCAAATCTCAAAATAAGGATAACAGTGGTGGTCCTTTCAGGTTACTTGTAGGGATAAAACATAAGACGTGCTACAGAAACGCTTACAAGAGTGCTGGGTGCAGAAAAGGTGCACAGTTAGTATTAGCTGTTGCTGTTTGCTCTGATGAAGGTGGCATTAGTAGTAGTGTCTAAATACATTGCAGCAGGATCTGGGTCTTACTTGTTTCTATCTTCTGCAGGGAATAGAGTGCTTTGTCCTATTCATAGGTATGTTCAGTACATGTATGCATACATATATTCAATAAGTAAGTCTTGATTCAACCCAACAAAATTCTTCATTTAAGAACAAACAATAGGTAGGGGGTGCATGGGTGACTCAGTTAATGAAGCCTCTGCCTTCAGCTCAGGTCATGATCCCAGGGTCTGGGGATCGAGTCCCGCATCGGGCTCCCTGGTCAGTGGGGAGTCTGCTTCTCCCTCTACCCTGCTTGTGATCTCTCTTTTTCTCAAATAAATAAATAAAATCTTAAAAAAAAAAAAAGAACACTAGGTAGGATGTGACTTAAGCATTTAAACTGTTGTGAGGTACTACTTGAGCTGTTTATTAATCTTTTAATTCTTCATTGGATACCTGATAGAATTGCACAGTCTTCCCTCCCCTTGGAAGTTAGCATGGCTTGTGACTTGGTTTGGCCAATTAAATGAGGTCAGAATTGACAAATGGCACTTTTGCGCAGAAACTGTTATCCATGAGACCGAGGGTGTGATTTGTCACATGTCCTCTTCCTGCCTCAGCAGTCACAAATCCACTTGCCAAGATGGAGCCTCAGTTCCCCGGGTGTCAGTGTTCTTTGCTAAGTTGGATCCCACATGAAAACCTGCTTTGGATATGTAAACTGAGTCTGAGATTTCCAGGTTGGTTTTGTTGTTGTTGTAGAGTAACCTGTCCTTTCTTAACTGACAATTGGCAACACGTTTATTTGCGAAGCAAACATTTTTGCTACTAGACATGACGAAGCAAACTATTTTCTCCACACACATAAATTACCTTCAGGTGTCACTCCGCATAACTGAACATGCCGTGCCAACTTTCTCTACACTAAATGTGGTGAAATTCTTTCCTTACAAGGAAGAAACACAGCATCTGTTGTATTTGAACAGGAAAACTGCTTCTGGCTGGCTGTCCACAGTGCTGAATTGGAAATAAAATCTGGTTGGCTGTTTATCTCCCGATTTTTAGCACTTCGGAGCAATGACTTTGAGGAGCTAGACTTACCTGTGTCATTGTATCTCTCACTCACTCTTCTGTCATCTTGTGCCATGCTAAGTGCAGAGTGTAGTGACTTAACTTGGGACAGGTGCAACTGTTAAATGATCACTTGGGATTATTCGGGCCAACAGAGCAACTCTTTCATTCGTAGCAAGAAAGACTGGAAGGTGGAGAAAATCATCCTCATTGCCATTCTTCTACACCACAAACTTGGTTTTTCGCTGAGAGATTCAACAGTATTTCTGGAATTCTTTTTCTCTGCTCTTATATATGAATCTTGCTTTGTATTTTAAATGCTTAAAACGATGTTACGTCTTCAGAAGTCATCTTGGGTGTATTTTTTCAGTAAACGATTATAAAGAAAATTACATTGCTTATTCTCTAATGGGAATGAGTAAGAAATTAAGATGAAAGACAAGGTGATAATGGAAACTGAAAAAAAAATGTTATTTTGAAAGAACTGTCTTTTAAAATTTGTTGGCACCATCCTCAAGAATTTATCCTTAAGCTCTTGAGTTTATCCTTAATTTTTCACATTAGTTTACCATCTTAGTATTAAGAATTAAAAATTATGATAATATGGGGGTGCCTGGGTGACTTAGTTAAGTATTTGGCTCTTGATTTCGGCTCAGGTCTCCATCTCAGGACCCTGAGGTAGAGCCCCAGATCGGGAATCCACACTCCGCAGGGGGGCTGTTGGAGGTTCTCTCTCTCCTCTCCCTCTGCCCCTCCCCCTGCTGTTGTGTGCATGCATGTGCTCGCCTTTGAGTAAATAAATAATCTGAACAAAAATTATTTCAAAATTGAAGTATGGATTGTAAAATACAAAAGAATATTAAATGCAGAAAAATACAAATAACCTTGATTCTAAAGCTTCCTTAATCATACTCATGTGGGATATTTTTAGGCCTGAATTCTTGGCCTCATGCTAGGGTAAGCCTATTTCTCTATGTAAATAGTAAATAGAGCTCCTTGTTTGTTCAATTTTAGATGAAATGAGTAAAGAAAGAGTACTTTCTGAGAACAGTAGTCATTTCATATTGTTTTGTGGTTTACAGTGCTCCATTAAAAACAGCATGCTATTGTTGGGTCTATTTTAAACACTCCTACAGTCTCATTCACAAAGGAGAATTGATAATTCCTTCCTATGTTGTTTTTTTTATTCTGTGTATTTTAGATTTAATTCTATATGTTATTTACTTATTGAGGGAAGGATGGTGAGAAGTGCAGGATAGGTTAAATGGATTAATTGGGAGACACTAAAAAGGCGGTCTCCTTTGCTTTCAAGTTGTAGGACAGTTATGATGTTAGGGTGCTTCTCCCAGTGTGAATAACAGTTACTATTTTTTTTAAGAATCTACTTTGTGCTCCATGATGTTGACGCACTATCTCAAATCTTCTAGTTAGCTTTATATTATTATTTCTATTTCACGCATAAGCTAAAAGAAGCTCAATCATTTAGGTACCTTGCCCATATAAAGCCATGTAGCTGTTTAGTGACCAAACTGCATTCAAACCCGGTGTCTATTCTTTCTGAAGAAAACAAGCTGAATTATGGGTATAATTTTGAAAGATTATTTTCACTTAGGATATCACATTGTCTTTCCAGATGATACATAGATTAGTCTTCACTGTGTTTTTCTACGTGAAATATTGGCTTTTATCATACTCATGTTTTAAGGTTGGACAAATCTTGTTGAAGCATTACAATATGAACTCTAAAACATGGCTTCCAAAGAACTCGTTCCTCATGGTAAGAGGACACCTTTCCCAGAAATAGACATTGATGTGTTTTACCTCATCCCTGGTGAGAATGGAGCACTCTGTTCTTTGAAATCCAGGGATAAAATTAGACAAGGCAGGCCTAAACTGCACAAACCATACAATTACCAAAATATACTCTTGGCATTAGGAGGGCACTGGGGACTCGGCAGGTATTTTGTTTGCTTATTTTTCTCATCAGCTGAGAACACAGTCAAATTTGGGCTGTGTGACCTTGGGTATTTTGCTACCTAGGACTCAGTCCTTCATCTATAAAAATATACCAGCCTCCTGCCTAAGGTTACTTTCTGGGTTAATTTAAATGTCATATATGAAATTTAAATCACAGTGCCTATCATAGTAAAACCTTGAAATTATAAGTACTTACAGAAAACATGAGAACATACATTAAGAAAGAAACTGTGTCACTACCACTGTATTTACCTCTGGGGGAAGAATATATATATGTATATGTATATGTATACGCATTAGTTATTGAGTGATACTCTGAATAAAAATAAAGCAGCTTAAGGAGGATAGAATGTACTAGGGCTTCTTTTTTACATAGGGTGGTCAGAGAAAGTGTCTATGACAGGTGATATTAGAGATCTTATGGAATATGGGAAGTTGATGGAAAACATGGACAGAGAGACTCAAGTACAAAGTCACTGAAGCTGGAGCCTCACCTGTCCTTTTGAACAGTGAAGCGATCAGGAAGAACAGTGAGAGAGGAAATCCGTGAAGTAGATGGGGACTTGAAGTGATCTGTTGGTCTTGTCTGCAATACCGAAGACTAGATTTAGGCTATTTGAATGGGAAACCATTGGGGAATTTTGAATGAAAAGGCTTTGTCTGACTTTCAGGTTGAAGAGGTTACGGACTTCTGCTTAAACAATGATAGACTTTAGGGACCAGGATTGAAACAGGGAAACCAATTTGGAGCCTCTCTTAATAATTCAGGTTAAGAGACTTTGGTAGCATGGGTGAGAGTGGTACTGATGGAGGCAGAAAGAAAAGGTATCATGGATATTAAGGTAGAGCTAACACAACTTGCTGATGGATTGTATCAGGATGTAAGAGCTAGAAAGAAGCCAAGGATGAATCCAAGGGTTTTGTCCTGAACAACTGGGACAGTGTAGTTGTTGCTTCTTCATGGGGAAGGTTGCTGGAGAAGTAAGTAGAGAAGAAGTAGAGAAGAAGTAGAGAAGAAGTAAGAAGTGGTAATGCCCAGAACAGTGTGGTCACTGGATGGAGTCTTAGGTCAAGGAAAATGACGGTTATTGGTGGGAGATCTGCAGCATGACTGCCTGATGGTGGAATGATCTGGTGAGAAGAAACAACTGGTGATGTACAAGTGGGACTGAAGTCCTTGAGGAGAGCAGTGATAGTGTTGACAGAAGCAGAGCACAAGCCAGGCTGCCACAGCGACACAGAAGGACTGCATGGGATAGGAGTATTGACGAAGGTGGTCAGCAGAATCGACAGCAGGTGGGAGACCTTGGGATTTTTCTCTTCAGAATTTCTAGTTTCTCACTTGTATGTGAAGCAAGTGTCCACTGTGGGAGAAGCAGGAGGAAGGAGGTTGTATTAGTGGACTTGAGTTGCCATGACAAAATAGTGCAGACTGGGTGGCTCAAGCAACTGAAATATATTTTCTTGCAATTCTGGAGACTAAAATTCTGAGATCAAGGTGTCAGCAGAGTTGGTTTCCTCTCAGGGTTCTCTCCTTGGCCTGTAGATAGCCATCTTCAGCCTGTGTCTTACACGGTCACATCCCAACCTCCTCTTACATGACACCAGTCATATTAACATAGGGCCCACCCTAATGACCTAAGGACTTCATTTTAACTTAAACACCTCATGAAAGGACGTATCTCCATAAACGGTCACATTCAGATGTACTGGGGACTAGAGTTTCAACTTGTGAATTTTGAGGGCTACAGTTCAGCCCATAAAAAGATGGTTGAGTTCGAGGAAATGGTCTGAATGAGCAAGGGAAATTTAGGAAATTTCCCTATGGAAATAAGTGAAAATTAGGAAATTTCAGTTGATGCTGTAAACCTGTTCAGTCGTAGTCCCATCATTACATTATAACATATATATATACATAATAACATTAAAAAACAAACAAAACAGGGAGGGGCACCTTGGTGGCTCAGTGGGTTAAGCCACTGCCTTCGGCTCAGGTCATGATCTCAGGGTCCTGGGATCGAGCCCCGCATTGGGCTCTCTGCTCTGCAGGGAGCCTGCTTCCCCTTCTCTCTCTGCCTGCCTCTCTGCTACTTGTGATCTCTTTCTCTGTCAAATAAATAAATAAAATCTTTAAACAAAACAAAACAAAACAGCCAGGGATAGGGGTGCCTGGGTGGCACAGTTGGTTGAGCAGCTGAATCTTGGATCCGGCTCAGGCGGTGACTTCAAGGTCCTGGGATCAAGCCTCTCCAGCGGTGGGCTCCAAGATCAGTGGGGGGCTCTGCTTGAAAGATTTTCCCTCTCCTTCTGCCCCTCCTCCCCACACTTGTGCACATGTGCACGTGCTCTTTCTTGCTCAAATAAATAAATAAATAAATAGATCTTTTAAAAAAATTTAAGGGTAACTTAAGTTTAAAGTTTTAATAACTCTATTCATGCCAATTCAATGCAATAAATGTTTTCTGTACCTATATTTTGTATTCAGTGGTACAGAAGATAAAATAGAAGCTAAGAACAGTAGCTCTAGATTTCTTCAGTATACATCTGTGTGTGCCAGATATTTTTGTCAGTGCTTTACACTTGTTATTTCAATAATTATACCTGCAAAGGGTCAAGATGAGAAAAGTGGAAAAGAGAGAGATATTGGTAAAATGAGCTTTCATCCTATGACCTTCAGATTAAAGTCCTGTTCCTGCCACTTCCTCATATAAACTTACATTCTCTCTGAAAAGTCTCTGTGTGTTACTTGCTTCAGGTATTTAATATATAACATTTTTGTTCACATTTTATTTGTAGTTTGTCCTTAAATCAAGATTTAGTATTTTCCATAAATATTTTGATTTCATTTTACAGTTTATGGTAGCATGTATTTATACTTTCTATCCAAATGGAGGGGAGTCCCTTTGGATCTTTAAAAATTTGTTGTCTGTAATCGTTCAGTGGGCAGTATTTAATTTTATTATGATAAAATGTAATGAAAAATTAAAAAATATAGCACATTATATAAGTAGGAAACTAACATATATGATCTCAGGATACCATTTTTTGTATCATTGATGGAGCCTTTTTGGGTTTCATGGTTATGCTACATGATCAAATATATAGCAGTGGTGAAAATTATTCAAAAAATGTTTAAAGAGAGGTAAAATGTCTAACAATTAATTATAAGGCATAATGTTTAAATTATCTTTTTCAATACATAGTAATTTGCCAGACATTTCTCTATACTTTCTCAATACTTAGAAATTTGTCAAATGGCTTTTCTCTTAGTTCTTGACAGTCATCCTTTTAATTCTTAAAATGAATGAAATTTTATGTTACAAATTACACCTTAGTCTACTTTTCTTTACTTAGCTCTCTGAAGCAATGAGACTTGGGGTTTTTACCACCTATGAAATTTTAAATGTGCTCATAACAATTTTGGATCACATGCCATTTGAAAACCTGAATAATACTGTGGATTCTCAAGAAAAATCCAAAACTTTGCATGTGCACTCAGAATGTTGTATGCAATTATAAGGGTAAAGAATGTGCTCTGTGAGCAGAGAAGATACTTACATTTCTAGTTTATGTCTTGAGAATCAGACTGATAACACAATCCCAAAACATCCAGTGATGTTCATACATTTCAGAGAAAGTCGATTAAGTTGAAAAAAAGAGTTAAATGTGTCATTTATTATTATGTGGATACAAAAGCTAACTGATTGAATCTGTCCTTTCTTAAAGTTATGTGAGTACTGCCTGAGGTCATTTCATACTGGGGGATTCAAAAGGAAAGGCAAATTAGCTCCCACTGAGCTAATTTGTCATGTGCATCATGTCAGTGGTTGCAATAGCACTTCTCAGTGCTCATTTAGAAGTTCAGTATTCCTGAATTATTTCCAGTTGTGCCAATCAGAGAGTGTTGGTACAGCTTGACAACAGTATCATTCCTGTGGATTTAACATTTAAGGAATGGGAGCATATCTCATATCCTGAGTAAATAGCCCAAATACAACACAAAGATTGTGAAATGACACTATTTTTAGCTTTAATTTCAAACATTTCTTGGAAGCGTCACTTTGCTAGATCTTATTCTGTATTTTAATATTAATCACAATATAATATGCAAAGAGGAAAATACATGTATTTGTTTAAAATGATAATATCTAACCTGATGTTTTAAAAAAATGTCGTTGAGATTGCCCAGCAAATGGATCAACTGCTAACATATTAAGGTTCACAAATCATCAGTCCAATGGCTTTTTGTAGATAACACTGACAGGAAAAACCATTAGCCACTCTGTCTCTTTATTCTGTAAATCAAGACTTTCAAAGATTTTTCAGCTTGGGATGCATGGAAGGTAGCAATCTTGCAAGTTCTCAATTTTCTCATCACATACAGTTACCTTAAGCTGGTGAATGCCAATCAGAGAGATAATGATGGCAGTTCACCGAAGTGTCAGTAGGATTCTGGGTCTCAAAATACTTAATAAAATGTTTGAGATACCAAACATTTATTATTTGTTTCATCTGCTTTTAATTTTAAAATTGTATCTCCTTACCTACTTAAAGGTTCATGTAATAACAGATTTCGATGCATATCTAAATAGTAAGAGAAAACCATTTAGGTTAAAATCAAATCCAGAAAATTTAACACTTCTGCTTGAATTTGATCTAAGAGCCCTAACAGCCAGTCACTTTTTCACAAATTGTAGACAGCCTGATTCAGAGTATACAAATAGGACTTAAATGGGACAAAATATCTGAAGAGAGGAGCTGCCCTTCTCTGTACATGCTTATTACTTATTAAACTAATTTCACTACACTTTTCAGGGGTAGGGATAAAATTTCTTTGTCTTCCTTCAATTGGTTTGCTTTGCAAATGCACTAATGCACCTTATTCCAACAAGGAAGCTCTTGATGAGTTCTTAGAACCGTTTTTGCTTTCCAGAAATGTGGTTATCCTCAGGTCCATTAGGTGAACCGCACAATTAGGGATATGAATCTTTAGTCCCTGCACCTGAAGACATTTTTGGCAGAGGATGATTTGGCAAGATAAACACATTAACTTCCTATTCAGTTTCTTGGCACGTCAATTTTATGCTTGTAGCCTTTAAAAGATATTCACATGGGCAAGAGGAGTAACCAAAGAAAAGTGTATGCAAGTGTTTGTATAATTACTCATTACAAGTACTGTGGTATTGCTATAGATTAAACTACAATGATTAAATGGCTAGCTTTTCATGTAATATTTTAGAAGAATGCAAAGGTCTACAGCAGACAAAAATAAAATTGTGGCTTAAGAGATTAGAAGATATTTGCATTGTGAGAAAATCATTGTTTTTGTCTTTTCCTTTGTACTTTAAATAGAATTGTACCTGTCTTACTACTGGTATTAAAGTTAATTAAACCAGTATGTTTAGTTAAACCATTATTTGTAAACTAACATTGGGTAGACTACCTCCTGATCTCCTTAACAGAATGCCTACAGCAGCATCTAGTTTTATTCTGACAAGATATGCCATTTTTCCATATGAGTAGTTATCAAAATAGTATTAGCACTTAAGTCATAAGAATACAAAACTTTAGGGGTGCCTGGGTGGCTCAGTGGGTTAAGCCTCTGCCTTCAGCTCGGGTCATGGTCTCGGGGTCCTGGGATGGAGCCCTGCATTGGGCTCTCTGCTCAGCAGGGAGTCTGCTTCCGCCTCTCTCTCTGCCTGCCTCTCTGCCTTGTGATCTCTCTCTCTGTGTCAGATAAATAAATAAATAAAATCTTAAAAAAAAGAAAGAATGCAAAACTTTACTACTTCTTTCTTATAGTAAGTTACAGATATCGCCTCTTCATATTGTAAGCAAGAAAGGATCAGCTGCAAGCTTTCATGTTTTTTACTCCCTTTTCTCTTCTATGTTTCATCTTCCTAACCCAGTCAACAAGAACTGAAATAGCCCAACGCTCATATTAACACATGAACTTCAGGGATTTCTTTGGGTGGGAGCTAATGATGTACACATTCATACCACTTTGAAATGCTTTATTACCCCCAGAAGTAGAGGATTTTGACCAGTGAGTTAATGGTGTTTCATGGAGAAATACAGCATTGGGTTAAAAGCTTATTGGAGAAATATTATATAATGTAACTAGTTTTTCTTGGACGTGTATGTAAAACAATACAAAATTGCACAGTGTGGGTGGGCTAAATTTCAATTGCAGTTTTACTTAAATATTATTGAGGACCTACTCTGTGCAAGCTGTGATACTTAAGAGGGATCAGTGTACTTGTAGCTATTAAGGGAATTATAATATAATAGGAATAATGATAGATGCAAACAAATGTGAATGGTATGGGTAAAACGGAGCAGCAGAGGGACATTACAAACAAAAGGTGGGAGGAATCATAGCAGGAAAAGTGAAACTAATGTTTGAGAGTCCTTAAAGTTTAAGGTAAGTTGGGACAACCAATTTTAATCGTTTTACATTTTGAGATTAAAGTTGATAGAGTCAAGAGCATTTTCCTTTGATTCTAATGTCTTAGTTGGCTCCTCGATGCACCTGCAAATGATATTATTAGTCCTGGCACACTTTGAATTATATCATGAGATTTAGAATCTGTTAAACTTAAGCACTCATCTGGAAAAAGAAAATGTACTTCTACATGTCAGGTGCTTTAGACCTCTGAAGGTAAGATGAAGGCACATTTTTTTGGGAGGGAGAGGAGCCGTGGAGAGGGGCATGTTCATTGGAAATTATTGGACATTTGCTGTGTGATAACAGATTTTTGGATATAATATCAAGAAGGGTTGCATGAAGGCAGTGGTAGCTCATATGGTAACAGTGACTCATGATTTGTGACCACCTCAACACTTCAGAGAATATGGTTTGTTTTTCTCACATTTTCTACTTCATCACATTGCTGTTACTGACTGTATTTTGTCTCCGGATGATTAAGCAGGGATGGAAAAAAAACTACATTGCCCCTACCCTGAAACAGAATTAAAGAGACAAAATTCTCATCCACCCTATTCCCAGTGTAACTCAGAGCACACTGGAGTCCTCCCCACTATTCAGAGTTAATAAAAATGTTCTTTTTTTTTTTTAATATTTTATTATTTATTTGACATAGAGAGAGATCACAAAGAGGCAGAGAAGCAAGCAGAGAGAGAGGGGAAAGCAGGCTCCCTGCGAGCAGAGAGCCCAATGAGGGGCTCGATCCCAGGACCCTGAGATCATGACCTGGGCCAAAGGCAGAGGCTTAACCCACTGAGCCACCCAGGCACCCCAATAAAAATATTATTCTTCTTCCTCCCTCCTCTCTCTCCCTCTCCCCTTGTTTCTTCTCCCTTCCTTTTTATAGTGGTGCTAATTGAAGTATACAAGCTTAGTCACCATTTATTGAACTCTTAGTATATGTCAAAAATTATGCTAAGAACATTAATTACATTATGTTTTATTCTTAACACTTCTGCTTCAAGGTATATTTTGTGTCTGATTTTTTCAAGTAAAAGAAAATAACATGTACTAGATTAACTAAACAGGTCGGATTTATTATAAGGGACAGTTCATGATCCAAAGTACTGCATATAACCAGGCCTCAGGAAAGGAGAAGAATCAGGACCTAACAATATATTAGGAACTCAGGAAGGAAGCTCTCTTTTATCTTTGGTTTGATTTATATATCTGCAGCTTGATTTTCTCTCTTTCTGTATACACAGGACAAGAGAAAGGTGGTCACTCTACAAGTTCCAGAGATTAGCCAACATTAAAGACTATCTCTCAAGCCCTAGGCCAAATTCTTAGGAAAAGAAAAATTGGACTCTCCTAAGAGCTTGACTTAGCTATCCCAAGCTGATGCAAAGACCTTTAGCTGGAGAGTTAGATTTACTTGGATTACAGATGGGTAAAGAGTGTGCAGAAAAACCATCTTGTGTGCATTCCCTAGGATGAGGATAAATCAAAGAGGGTAGTTTATCCAAACTGACATATTAAATAAACGGCAAGATGGGATTTCAGAACACAGATTTTTGAGTTTAAAGTCCAACTAGTTTTTGTTGAATTGTTTTGGTTTTGTACTGGTATCCTCTTAATACTCTAATAGATTATTATAAATTTGGTCTTCTTAAACAACACAATTTTATTATCTGAACAGTTTGGGAGGTCAGAAGACTTAAATATGTTGGAAGGGTCTATCTTCCTTCTAGAGGCCTTAGGAAGAATCCATTTCCTTACCTTTTATACTTTGAAGAGACCTCCTCCTTGCACCCTTCCCTCCTCTGTTTTTCTCATCTTACAACTTTCTCTCACTGTGATCCTCCTACCTCCCTCTTAAGAGGACCCTTGTAACTGCATTGGATCTACCCACGTAATCCAGGATCATCTCCCCATCTCAAAATGCTTAACTTCTTTACATTGTTAAGGTCCTTTTTGACATGTAAGGTAACATATTGACAAATTCCAGGGCTTAGGGTGCAAACATCTTTGGAGAGGCCATTATTCAGCCGACCACAACTCTCTAGATTCTACTCCATGCCTACTTCGTGCTGCCATTGGAATTACCACTTAATCTTCTTTTTATAATCTCATTTTCTACACATTTTTAGTTCTTCTAGTTCTCTAAGATTATGATCCTGTTTGACATAAAAAGCACTATTTTTATTTGTTTCACCGTCATACTGGTTGAGATTCTTCCATTCTTCCAATAGTGAATATTTCTTGGTCTTGGTAATTCCTGGATCCTTAATTTCTAAAGTAATTCATCCATTTTTTGAGATGGACTTTGTTTAATTTTGAGAGGCAGAGATGAAAGCAAAGGGAGGGCATTTCCCAGAGATGGGAACAAAGGGAAGGATTTTAATGAACAAAGGCCCAGAAGAAGATATATATGGTATAGCCACAGAAAATAGTCTGTTACCTAGCCTGTAGGTAACATTTGATGGAAGGATGAAAGAGGGAATATGGATTGGAAGCTATATTTTGAAAGTCTTAAGATTAATCAGCAGTGTACTTATGTAATATGACTGATAGGCAAATGATTATTATCTAAAAATTAAGTTTTCTAGAAATCTATTACTTTTAAATGTGTTTGTTTGTGTGGAAAATGCTTGTATTTAAAAAGCCTGCCATTCTTTACATACATGGGTTCTATCTTTAAAATTCCATGAAGGTCTTTCAAGAACAATTACATGATCTATTGTTTAGAAACAGATACACATACACACACATACATACCCCACACAAAGCCACCCATGCATTAGCAGGACCTCAGGCCGTGCTGGAGGTAAATAGCACTGGAACCCTATAGACATATACCTTTGAACTAGGATTTTTTTATTCCACTTATCTCATTCTGTAGTTCTAATGGTTTTTAATAGTACTGAATGGTTTTCTGAATGTGGAAATTAAGTTTATATATAACTGTTAGGTAGTAAGTACCCAAATGGACTATATATATACTCATTTCTATTGTATTCATCTTGGGTAGAACTATTCGTGTTGATGTTAACAAAAGCCAACTTAATTTTACAGTCATTAAGGACCAACTATGAAAGTATTTAATAGCTGTAAATCAGCCCTGGAGCAAAAGTGAGTTATTGAATTTGAGCTCACAGTATAAATGAACTATTTTGGCACTCATTAGATTAAAATGATTAAATTGCTTCTCTCCTGTGTCTCATATTCACATAGGAAGTTTTGTACTTCTGCTTAACCACAAAATACTTTACCCTCTAGAAGGGGAAAAAAAATAATCCCATAGATTTTTAATGAAAGGGACATTGTGTATGTGTAACTTAATGTTTCCTCTAGATTTGCTATTTTAGAAAGGCCTAGAAGTGGAAAATATTAGACACTAGTGGCTTACAATGACATCATTCTGTATTTAATTAAAATGTGTCTTTAATGCTTCACTAAGGCTTCCAAAACCAGAGAGATTTATCTAATGATATTTTTTCCTTTTTAAAAACTAGAATTCTTCTAATTTTCATATTTGACATTAATTTTCTAAAGGATGATAAGTGATAAACCCAAACATTGAAGTCCGTTTAACTCAGAACTGCTTTGCCTACGAAAATTTTCCTAGTGTCTCTGCTTATAAAGAAAAATTTCCCAATGTTTACTCCTTATCCACTTATTTAGTTAATGTGTACTAAGAGCCACATATGTAGAGATATAATCTTTTAGAAACAGGAAGTTTTAGAGATATAAAAATGCATAACATATAGATTTTGTTCTGAGGAAGGAAAACAGATGTAGAGTTAGGTGTATAGCATGTAATGGGATAAGTGTTAGTAAAGACATAGAGAGATTTTAGGGAGCACCAAGTAGTGTCATGATAGGCTTTCTGGAGGTAATTTGTGTTATGGTTATGTCTTAAGAGCCTTGTTGATTCTGAGCATTTGGTCCCTTTAAGAGAAGATTGGAATTCTCCCAGCTTAAGCTCTGTGAATGCTCAGAACAGCAAACTGCCAGCATTATTAATGCAGTGTATTTCCAAAGGGAGGACTCTAGCCTGTATAATAGCATCGACTCACCATTGATTTTTATATATAAACACTGACTCAGTTATCTATATGGGCAAAGAATGGATAAGTAAGACCCAAGATCAATGTATAAAAGCCACTAGTATTCAAAACTTTGTATTATTTAATTATTTCAATGTGTTCCCTCACTAACCCATTTACTAAAGTTGACCAATAGAATATAATGACAACATTTATCATGGTGCCATTCTTATTGTCTTAAAGGCTTTCTAAAACAATCATATTTGATACTGTGAAAACTTGAAGTATACAGAAAGATACTGAAGAAGTGCTGGATCTAAGATCTTACTGAATTTAAGTTTTGGCACAGCCCTTGGGCCACCTGGATGATCCATCCTAACACCTGCCACCACAGGTGGGTCTAGCTCACCTCTACTCTGGCGTTCACAGTTTCAGTGGAGCCAACTGGCATTAATCTCCATATTCATGAAATAAAATAATATATGTGAGAGCCTTTTGGAAACCACAAGTGACACATTACTATGAGTCTTGATAATAATAGTACAAAGTTGGGTGCAGTGCCTTCCAAATACTCTTTCTCCTCTCAGTTTCATCACCAGAAATGTACCTGACCATTTTTTAATGTATATTATTTCTAATTTCTCTCATATATATTCCTCCGTACCTATACACACACACACACACACACACATATATATATATTTTTTTTTTTTTTTTCCATCAGGATGATTAAGTTCTTCCTTTATATCAAGGTGTGGTGTATTAGTTCTATTAGAACAGCTGGGGGTTGTGGTGGGGTATTAGAATTAGAATTGGGTTTGATGATAGATTATAACAACTTGAACCTATATTATCTAGAGAGTGAATATTTCATAAATTCATACTATTTTACTGAAAAAATAACCAAGAAATTATAGTTGCATATTATTGTCTTAGATATGTTTAACCAATGTTTGGACAAAGTTGCATGTAGTACGGTGAAATGTAGCATCATTTACTGATTGGAAGTGGGCAGGAGAATTAGAAAGCTTGCTAAATTATAAAATGTAATGAACATGTTTGGGGCGCCTGGGTGGCTCAGTGGGTTAAGCTGCTGCCTTCGGCTCAGGTCATGATCTCAGGGTCCTGGGATCGAGTCCCGCATCGGGCTCTCTGCTTGGCAGGGGACCTGCTTCCCTCTCTCTCTCTCTGCCTGCCTCTCTATCTACTTGTAATCTCTCTGTCAAATAAATAAATAAAATATTAAAAAAAAATGTAATGAACATGTTCAAAGGACACTTTCTAATAGGTTTCATGAAAACCACAACCAATGAGTGAAAGCTGGTAGCATAGGAGCACGTGTTGAGTAAAACACAGTCAAGATAGTAAAATGCGTGAGCACAAAGAACTGAGTGCTAAGACTGAATATCACTAAAGGTTTTTTGGGCAGTGACACATTTCAGTTAGCAAAAATAACTATTGGAAAAATACCAAGTTTTTTTTTGTTTGTTTGTTTGTTTGTTTGTTTTTCCTGGCATGAGGTCTAAGTTGTACACTGTCCTGATACTTCCATGACCACCAAGGCTTTGGTGGGCTTAGAGCATAATTTCAAGTGTGTGTGTGTGTGTGTGTGTTTTTCCTAGTCGTTGTCTAGTCTGACACACTGGTCATAAGATTTTGTGAATCACGCTGTTAGTGTCAGAAGAGATATGTAGATGTATCTCTTGCCAGGTGTATAAAGTATGTAGGGGTTATCCATAATAGCCATAAAAGAGATGATTTCACTGATGGTTCTATAAAGGCGAGTATTAGTGTTCTTTCTAGAAGTGCCAGGCAGTCATCTGCCCAGTTGGTCTAGTCATCATTCCATAGATTTATTGAGACTAGTGTGGTCATGGTTTTGAGGTTTATTTATTTATTTTTTAAAGATTTATTTATTTGACAGAGAGAAATCACAAGAGAGGCAGGCAGAGAGAGAGGAAGGGAAGCAGGCTCTCCGCTGAGCAGAGAGCCCGATGTGGGACTCGATCCCAGGACCCCGAGATCATGACCTGAGCTGAAGGCAGCAGCTTAACCCACTGAGCCACCCAGGCGCCCCTGGTTTTGAGGTTTAAATGGGCAAGCTGTTATTGGGGTAAATCAAAGGACCATTAATGGAACTATCAGGTATGAGAGCTTTCTAAAGCCCTGCCTTGGGAAGTTATCACTTTCAGTTAGATTATAATATTATAATATAATATTATAATCTCTGTCATATAAGTTCCTATAAATACAGAAAGGCCCAAGATGCATCATGAGATCAGAGGGCACAGGAAAGGCGTAGGAAGGAGACTGGGTCACCAATAGCAAAAGATCCCTTGTCAAGTAGAAGGACAAATAAGAATGGTAAACAGTACCTAGAAGCTGGTGAGTAACATCTCCTGCCCAGGGAGTAGAAAAGCAGGTGAAGGAAGAAGGTTGGAAAGTAAAGATTAACAGACTAGTCTCATGGCTTATTAAGATATATGTACAGATAGGGTGCCTGGGTGGCTCATTGGGTTAAAAACCTCCGCCTTTGGCTGAGGTCATGATCTCAAGGTCCTGGGATCAAGTCCCACATCGGGCTCTCTGCTTGCTAGGGAGCCTGCTTCCCGCCCCACCCCCCTCCCCTGCCTGCCTGTCTGCCTACTTGTGATCTCTCTGTCAAATAAATAAATAAATCTTAAAAAAAAAAGATATATATGTACAGATAGATATGGAAGTAAAGTAGTCTGTGTTTAGTTATATATTTATTATATAATTAAACTACGATACTTACGCATGGATGTGTAATATATATACATATAGCTCTTGTCCTTATCCACTGAGAAAACCAAGAAGCAGTGACCCTCAGGCAGCAACAAGCATGTCCAGCACAAAGCATTCTCCACTAAAAGGAACCAGGGTTCCTTGGAGAAGTGGGCAGACCAGAGCAGGGAAGTACAAGATAAACCTGGAGCATTAATGTGCCATAAAGAAAAGGAAGAAAAGGGGCACCTGGGTGGCTCAGTAGGTTAAAGCCTCTGCCTTCGGCTCAGGTCATGATCCCAGGTTCCTGGGATCGAGCCTCACATCAGGGTCCCTGCTCAGCAGGGAGCCTGGTTCCTCCTCTCTCTCTGCCTGCCTCTCTGGCTACTTGTGATCTGTCTGTCAAATAAATAAATAAAATCTTAAAAAAAAAAAAGAGAAGAGAAAGAACAAAGGGATGACAGACGGAAGGATGGAAGGAAGGGAAAAGAAGGGTGGGGTGTTAAAAGGACACAGAAGCCAACCTGAAAGAGCTCACCAAGGCCAATGCTAGAACAGTTTGAACAACAAGTAAATTATGACATAGTGGATTACGACCAAAAGATCAGTAGAAGTATCTGTGAGTCCAAACTAACAAATAAATTACTAAATAAGTAAATGGGAGAAAGGACAAATGTTTCTTATAGAAGATTCTAATTAATAGTAATATTAATTTTTTATTAATTACTTATTACTATTAATAGTAATAACCATTACAAGCAAGACACAGTGATAGATACTGCAATTAGTGGACAGAAGCTTAAGGAGAAATAGAATGTTTGCAAAGTCAAAAAGTATGCCTTCCTGAAGTACCTTAATTACAAAGAAAAAAGATAGTAACTTTGCAGTGGAGAAATATGGCAAACATCATCTTAACCAAGTGATCAGGGTAAACAGCCCCAGACTTAGCCAAATTATAACCAGCCCCGGGCCCCCCGCCATGTGATGCACTAAGATGAGATGCACCTCTGTAGTGTCCTTCCTAACAGTTCATGACCTCAGTCTAATTTTGGGAAAACATCAGACAAATCCAAATTGAATGACATTGCATGAAATAGCTAACTAGTACTCTTTAAGTGTGTCAGGGTCATGAAAGATCAGGAATGAATGAACAAATACCATGGAATGGAAGAGACCAAGAAGAAAGGACAACACTTACAATCTGAGATCCTGAGACAAAAACAGCATGAGTGGAAAAACTGGTAAAATCAGAATAAAATCTATAATTAATAGCACTGTACCAGTGTTAATTTCTTAGTTTTGGTAACTGTACCACGGTCAGATTTTAACATTAGGGAAACCCAGGTGAACAGTGTAATAACTCTGTGCTGTTTTTGCAACTCTCTAAATCCAAAATCATCTCAAAATTAAGAAAAAAGAAATACAAGACTTGTCAGGAAAATAGCAGTCATTTTGTAGGTCATGGAATTGTGAAAAGCTGCCGTTGAAGCAAGCACGCTGTAATTAGGATGCTTTTGGTTGCAAGGAATGGAGAAACCAACTTAATTGTCTTAAGTAATTGCTTATTCAACTGAAGAAGTGATGGAAGCAAGGGCATACAGGATCAAGAAGTTCAGCTGAGACTCTGTCTTCTTTTGATTTAGAGTCTCTTTAGTTTAGCTTTACTTTACAAGCCAACTTTATCCTCACCCTAACAAGAGAGCTGCAGTTCTAGGCTGATTGCTGGTGTCCAGAGTGAGACACGTGCCGATTGCAGTGGCTTTCTTTAAAAAGTGTAAGAGTCTGCTCTCCTCAAAGTTCCCAGGAAGTTTCATCCTCCAGAGATCTACCTGGAATAAATGGGGTTGGATACTTAGTACTGACCCAATGGCAGGTGCAAGGGGGATCACTTAGACCATTTGTCATGGACCTGGTTTCTAAAAGCAGATACTGGCCAGGGGATTTCAACTATTCTGCCCACCTCAGAGCTGAGGATGGGGTGTTGAGCTGCATGGAGCTGTGTAAGTAGATGAACTAAACTCAGGATCTCAGGAAGGACAAATGATGGCTAAGAAGGAAAGAAACAGCCCGATATAACGTATTTTTTCGAAATAAAAATTGTATGCATGATTTTGGGACTAATAAATAGATATTCTAATATGGAAACAATAGAAAAGAATATGAGAAATTCACACCCTTCTCAAAAAACTGGGAAGGTCTGCTCTCATCCTCTCTATGGCCATGGTATAATTATTTTCAGCGGTCTGGTAGACCCAGTAGGTTTACTTATTAGGCCTTTAGATTCCATCACTGCCTAGTCTGATCCGTTTCCACTTGTTTCAGTCAGCATCTTGGAAATGGTTCTTTTGTTTACATACATTTGGCGCATTTCCCATCCCTAATTTGATCACCTGCACCTGGAAAAATGGGTAATTTCATTTGAAGTTTCAGGTGCCCTCATTAAGGAACAAAGCATTATGTAAGCTTCCTGCTGGCTGAACACACTTAAATTGTTCTCACATAAGCGCCTCACCTTCTTACACACAAAATGTTATAGGAGAAGCAAAACAAAAGCGTGTCTTTTGATAGAGAAGGTAAAAATATTCCGTTGTCTCTAGAGAGAAGCAGTCTTTAATTGGAGTAAGCTGGCAACGCTTTCTATATCGGCACTGTTCACTCTGTGGAAAACTGGGAGCCATGATGACACTAGGGAGTGTATTGTATAAAGAAAGGGCACGGCTGGTCTGTGTCCCTCCAGACATTCACATAACTTTTTCTTTCTTTTTTTTTTTTTTTAAGAATTTTTATTTATTTATTTGACAGAGAGAGAGAGAGTGCACAAGCATGTAGAGTAGCAGGCAGAGGTACAGGGAGAAGCAGGCTCCCTGCTAAGCAGGGAGCCCGATGTGGGGCTCAGACCCTGGACCCTGGGATTATGACCTGAGCTGAAGGCAGACGCTTAACCATCTGAGCTACCCGGGCACCCCACATAACTTTTAATAAATGTGAAATTGAGACTTTTCCACTTTTTAACATTCAGTTGTAGTTTTAAAAATTATCATCCATACGTAATTAGAGTTTTGCTGATGCCATCAGGGGGAACCAGTTAAAGCTTATGTGTTTTCTTACATATTTCCATAGTGTATTTTAAAATATTAAAAATTATATTGATAAATTACCCTTGCACTGAGGTTCAATTGGACCTACAGCTATAGATCTGAACTCTTCTTTATCTCAAGATAAAGTATCTCACTGCTTGACGGTTTTCTCAATGGGGAGAAGAAACCTTGACCTCTTAGTCTGTTCAAAAGAGAATTCATTATAACACAGTCTGAACCTGTCCTCCCCCCAACATGTTCACTTTCAGTGGAGAGCCCCTGGGAGGTGATAGCCCTGGTGGTGACCTTGGCCTTTAACTCAGGCTGCCATCTTTAATTCCTCCTACCTGCTTTTTGGCTTCCACATGCAATTACTAAGTACTTTTGATTTTATAGCTAAGTGGTTTTCTTTCTTTCTTTCTTTTTTTTTTAAAAAAATCTGTGCTTTCTTTTCTATTACCACAATGACCATCTTGTTACAACAGACTGTATATTTTCTACCTGGCCTCAGATTGTCTCCCTATCCCAGCAGCTCCCCTCCCCCAACACATACAAACACACACCCACACTCACACAAACAGCTTTCGGGGAGAATACTACCTAGATTTGATTTCATGATTTTGTCATTCCCTGCTTCAAAATTTTTGATGGCTGTCTAATAACTAAAGTCTAATAAACAAGGCTGTCCGTAATCTGGCCACCATCTGCCTTAGTAGTCTACTTCAGTGAATCCTTTAGGTCTCAGCCTAACTGACTTTACTCGTGTCCTCCTTTTTAAAAACCCTTGCTTCTGTCATCTGTCATTCTCCAAGACCCCTTTCTCTTTGTTTCTCTCCTCTCCCTGTCTTTTTTTTTTTTTTAAAGATTTTATTTATTTATTTGACAGACAGAGATCACAAGCAGGCAGAGAGGAAGGCAGAGAAAGAGGAGAGAGCAGGCTCCCCACTGAGCAGAGATCCCGATGCGGGGCTCGATCCCAGGACTCTGGGGTAACGACCTGAGCCGAAGGCAGAGGCTTTAACCCACTGAACCACCCAGGCGCCCCTCCTTTCCCTGTCTCAATTGGGGCTGCTGTGTCAAAGAACCATAGCCTGGGTGGCATGGAAACAATAGGAGATTCTTTCCCATTGTTTTGGAGGCTGGAAGTCTGAGATCAGGATGCTAGCATGGTCAGGTTCTGGTGAGGGCCCTCTTTGGGGCTGTTGACTGCTGAATTTTTGTTGTACCTCCATGTGGCTTCCAGAGGGCAACAAAGTTCTCCGGAATCCCAATTATAAGGGTGCAGATTCCAGTCACAGGGATTCCACGCTTATGACCTATTACTTCTCAAAGACCCCATCTCCCAAGACCACTATCACCTTGGAGGTTAGGATTTCAACACAGGAATTTGGAAGGGACACAACATTCAGGCCTTTGCACTCCCTTACTAGGTTTTCTTCAGTTATTTGATCCACTCTCTATATTTTAATTAGGACCTCCATGGGAATTACTCCCAAGTTTAGTACCTTCAGCTGAGATACTTTCCTGACTCAGAACTGTGTATCAATTCCCTACTACTTTATATATCCCCCAGAGACAAATTGAACCTATCGCTTTCCTCTCCCCAGTCACAATGTCCCTGTATAATCAGTCATCAACTATTAATAATTCTACCTCCTAAACAGTACTGCAATCTGAGAGAAGTTCCAAGCTTTTTGGTGTAATGGGAATATTGACCGTTGGTGGTGGGAGGGGGAGATAGAAAAAAGTATAAATTCAATGATTTCAGGGTCCTGGAATCAAACCCTGCATCAGGGTCTGTGCTCACCACAGAGGCTGCTTGTCTCTCTCCCTCTGCTGCTCCCTACCGCTCTCCCTCCCTCCCTCTTCCATGAATAAATAAATTAATTAATATCTTTAAAATTATATGAACCAGAAAAATGCTAAAAATACAGGGTAGACACAAATAGTACTTTAAAACCTGGAAATACTTAATTCTTTGTAAATATAGCAAGCAAAGTATTACCCCCAACATATCCATTAGCCTAATCCTAAGTATATATTTATTCATTTTATTTAGCTTCTATACACACTTAGCACAAAGCATTAAGTTTGATATTAAAGAATGATCCTCATTAAGAGCTGCAGAATAATTTAGAAGTCCCAATTTCATCCTTTTACATATAAACAATATTTTAAAAATAGAATCATCACCATATACAGTATTTCTTAAGTTTATAGCAAAGATTTTTTTCATTACATTCTCTATAAACTCTGTTAAAAATATGCAGCAAGGGGCGCCTGGGTGGCTCAGTGGGTTAAAGCCTCTGCCTTCGGCTCAGGTCATGATCCCAGGGTCCTGGGATTGAGCCCTGCATCGGACTCTCTGCTCGGCAGGGAGCCTGCTTCCCTTCCTTTCTCTCTGTCTGCCTCTCTGCCTACTTGTGATCTCTTTCTGTCAAATAAATAAAATTTAAAAACATATGCAGCAACACATGAACACCATGGATCGTTAACATTCAAATACTTTTAGTTTTATTCCCATAATTAGGACAGGATATTATATTTATAAAGCAGCATTGTGGTAGCATTTTTTTGTATGACTGTACTTATAAGACAGAATAATGTTACAAATGGATCAAAAATGTTGCATTTAGAATTACATAGGATATGTTGGCGTACGACAATAACAAATCTTCACCTGATCCCTATCCCATTTGCTATAATACAGTTGTTTTTATCAAGGAGAGCTCTAGTTATGGTTTCTTTAAGTGAAACAAACATTCTCCACTTAAATGCTCATTATAAAAAGAAAAAGAAAAACAACTTTGAAATACAAAACAATACCAATTTTTTGTATCTTCTGGAAAAGTTTTAAGCTGTTTATTTGAGTTTAATTCATCTAAAGTTGCCAGTGTTTGATCATTTATATGGTTCGATTCTACCCCCACTAAATCTGCCCAAACTATTTGCTTAATTTCTACATTTAAGAACTGTACATTAAGTAGAAATGTTGAAGGGATATTCGAATTCAGCTTTACCAAATGGTGGTTAAAACTATTGTTATTAGTATTATATTATGGGTGATGAATATGAATGGATTCCTAATATAATAGACATTTTTATATTTAACACCTTCTTTAAATTTGGTGTACAGAACACTAGACACACTCCTTAAATGATAGACTGTAGTTAGACTATAGATACTATAGTAGTTAGACTGTAGATAGACTGTAGACTGTAGTAATTCAGTCTTCCTGTGTAGGAAGAAAATCACCACACTATAAGACAGCAACTACAACTTGCTACTGACAGCAGGTCCCATGATATCCTGTAATCCAATGAAGATTTGCACACATACAAAAACATTCTAAAATAAACAATTCTAATGGTGTGTCTACATCCTGCTTATCTAAATTGCGTCAATTTTATTTCTACTGGCAGTAAAACTAAACATTTATTTATCTATTCTTTGGAGAATTACTCTTTCTTTGCAAGTAACTCTAAGATAAAGTTATAGTGTGTGGATGACATATGGAAATAAATGGACAGAAAATGAATAACTTCCTCATCAAGAACTGGTAGCTTAAATTCTCATTTCACCAAAAAAAAAATTCCTCTTTCATTTTGACTAAAGTTTATAAATCATTTTTTGATGTTTTCATAAGTGAAGTTGCTTTAAGTTTCATGTAAAAAAACACAGCTGACCATGGGTTGACATTGAGAAGGTTATCATGTCTCATCCCAGGAAGATCCCAGTTCTGCAGTGCTATCAAGGATCCTGTTTATCATTTCATCTTCCAACTCCTGATATTTTCACTTCTCCCCTTAAGCTGATTCCCTTCAGGGCCCTAACATGACTTCTGTCACCACAGGCATCGCAGGTGGACAGCAAGGTCCAGGAGAGAAAGAAGACTGTTCCCGTTCGTGAAGCTGTTATTACAAACAAGAAAACCCGTTCCTCATTTCTTACACAAAATTACATCACATACCTCTGGCAAAGTCAGTCATGGCTAGGAAAAAGGAATTACCTAATAGACTAATCAATATCCCACTTTTCAATGTTTCTCTGTACCCATGGTAAAGGTGATAGTAGACGAGCAGAAAAAACAGGGGCTCTGACGGCAAGAAAGGCCCTTGTTAGGCAAGGTAACACTTCTGATAGTTACCGGACATTTTTATCTGTTAGCCCTTGCTTATAAATTATTTGTCCTCATTTAAGAGAAGAAAATGTACATAAAATGTTGTAAACAAGTTTGGGTATTTAATACCTCTTTCTAAAAACTCTCCTTGATATAGAAAAGTGTCTAGAATGATACACGGTGAACCTCTACTAACTCCAGGGAACAAAACAGGGAATATGAGGGGAAAACACTTACTTTTTAATTTAATGCTTCTATGGTAATTGATTTGTTAATCGATTAACTTAAAAATGAAAATAGGTTTTCGTAGCTATGCAGTAAATTACAAAAATGATTGTATTCGGAGAAATATTTTTTCTATAATTTTAAAAAGGCAGTAGGGAGTGAATGCTGCCGGGTCGCATGCTGTTATGTATTCATCTGAGGAACCCATTTTTCAAGCTGTGAGGAGTCTATCATTGGACATGGTATACAGAAGGTATTTAAGGAAAGTATTAAAATGAAACAGGTTGTTAGAGCAAGCTTGAACTGTTAAGTCACCTTGAAACCTGGCATTTCAGGACTGCTCAGATCTCCAGCATCCAGTAACACAGCCACTAACTACACAGGGTTGTTAACTGCTGGAAGCATTGCTAGTCGGAATTAGGATTACTATAAGTGTAGAATACATACTCGCTTCCAATAAATATAAAATATCGCTATGAATTTTATACTGATTATATATTAAAATGACATTTTGAATGTATTAGGCTAATGAAATACATTAAAATTATTTTCATCTGATTCTTATTTACTATTTTAAGAAATGTATCTCATAAAACATGTCAGGTTACATATGGGGCTCACATTTGTGACTCACGTTACGTTTCCATTGCACAGCACTGTCTAGATGTCTCCCAAGGAGGGCTGGTTAGATTTCTGTTGTGGGAGAGCTCTGCAGCCTTCTTGAAAGCAGCAGCTGGATGGGCTAGGTTTGAAGTGAAATTACCAAACTCAAATCTTTATATCTCTCAGGGACAATAGCACTGCTTAATCTCGTAGTTAATTATAATGTCGATGTGTATCATCTAGGCAGAATCTATATAAATGATAATCTTAGGTGGGGAAGAAACTTACTCTGAAGAAACGAGAGGAGGATACACTGAATAAGGAATGATAACTTGCTAAAGTCTGAGGATATGAGTAGTGTTGAGAGTAACAGAAGATCCTGTCAATCAGATAACCTTCTGGACTAGTTGGAACGAAGACAGGGTAATATTACGGTGATTTCAAGAAGATGATGGTTGACCAAGTCAGTGAAGTACCCCGAGAGCTGAGGACACACTTGATTCTGACTCGGGAATGGATCTGAACGTGATAGTGAAGAGGATTTCCACCACTTTCCAATACACACATCTCAGTTTGGTGAGCCAGTGAAAATGAGTGAGGGAGGCGTCTTCTGGGAGGTCCACAGGATGTCATCGTGAGACGGGCTCACCAGCATCTCTTGGGAAGCCCACGAGGAGCGGGATGCCAAAGTTGAAGAATGCCCCAGGTGCTTTAGGAAGTAGCCATAGGGATGGGATTTCCAGGGATTACAGTAGTGGGGCTGTGGCTGAGATCCCACGTTTCACTGCTTTCTTTTCTGTTTTTATTATCATGACCTTCATCTATGAGTCATGCTAATATGCTCTAAGGCAAAGGTGGACTATAATTCAGAAACAAGATTAAGGCATTTAAAGACCATTAAAATAGAAAAAAGGTTTAACACTTTTAAGCTTAGAGGTATTAGCAAATCCATCTTTAATAACGTGTGACTTTTGTCATCTGCTTCACTAGCTTGGAGTACTAATAGATGACATTGATTTAATATTCGAATTAATTTCTAGACACTCTTCACATTAGCTGGGCCTTCCCTTTCTCTGGGTGTTTCCACCCAGACAGAGAAATTCCTCACTGCTTTTAAATGTCCATCTGCCCCAGCATTCAGCTACAGAGGTTTTTACAATTCTTTTTATTCTTTAAATAAGCAGGGATTTGGCTTCTTTAAGCATATGAGAATCCATTGTATGCAGTTTTAAAACTGAGGGACTGTTAACATTAAAAGCTCTGGGCGCAGTGGAGAGACTGCTTCCCCCTCTCTCTCTCTGCCTGCCTCTGTGCATGCTTGATCTCTGTCAAATAAATAAAATCTTAAAAAATAAAAAGAAAAAATAAAGAAAAGAAGCGCTACTAAATAACTATGTATTTATCAGTTTTATCCCAATCAAATCTAATTAAATTATATATATGAAAATCAAATTAACCTAGTGATAGCTGAAGTATAAAATGTTATGAAAATGTACAAGTTACTGCTTAGAGTAGCATTTAAATATTTTAATTACATATGTAATTCTCAAATACCTATGTGGGTTAAAAAAATCATATAACAGATGGATATTTTATAAGCCATAGTTATTTCCACTCCTTTTATACAATCATTATCTTTAAAATTTTTGTAGTATACTTTTAAACATTTTTCTATTTAAGCTCATATATTTATAGATGTGCTATTTATGATTTTTTGTGCATGTATGTGTATTTACATGACCATGTAGGCATGTTTTTCACATATGTATATATTTTTATCTGTTTTCTACATAAATGAACTCGTATCATATAATAATAGAATATTTGGGAATTGGATTTTCAGTCAACCATATATTCAAGATTCTTGGGGCGCCTGGCTAGCTCAAGTCAGTAGGGAATGCGGCTCTTGATCTCAGGGTCATGAGTTTGAGCTCCACAGAAAGTGAGAGATTACTTAAAAAAAAAAAAAAAAAAGGCAGTGTATCTGAGATTCTTGCCATAGCAGAACATTTAGATCTACCATATTTTCGTAGTATGGAAAAAACACAGTCAGTAAGGTTGAGGAAAGCAAGTTGCTTTTCCATTTTGTCCAGTGCTTTGTTGGCAAACTATAACGAGGGAATAAACTATATTTTTTGGTCTAGAGTGGATGAGCCTCCAGGGGTTTCAGATATAAGAGGTAAACCAGTATCATCATGTCTGTTTACATACAAAGAAAACGTATCCAGAAAACATCAGAAACTTATCAAGGTCAAATAGTAAGCTGTGTGGTGATGTCTGAGTGTAGTTGGCAGCCTCCCATTTATGCCAGTGATGTGAGAACAGATTGTATTGGATTAAGGATTGTGTAAAAGGATGGATTTCTGAACTGAATACATAGTTGTGATAAAGCAGTATTTCTGACGAAGGGGGGGAAACCCAAATACCCGATAGATTTTATGGACTATAGGTGGTATTAAAAAGAAATTGAATCCCAAAACTCTAAGTGACTATGACAGCATGGCAGCAAATATCCAACACATGTGCGGATACATTGCTTAGGCGAGTTGGCATTTTAGAGGCAAAATAATAATCTCTCTCTTTTTTTTTTTTAAGATTTTATTTATTTATTTGACAGTGAGAGATCACAAGTAGGCAGAGAGGCAGGCAGAGAGAGAGGGGGAAGCAGGCTCCCACTGAGCAGAGAGCCTGATATGGGGCTCTATCTCAGGACCCTGAGATCATGACCTGAGCCAAAGGCAGAGCCTTAACCCACTGAGCCACCCAGGCGCCCAGTAATATCTTTTTATATTAAAATTTATTTAAGTGAGCTGCATTCCTTTTGCAAGGGATTGAACTCACCGAATTTCTACTGAGAATTATAATGAATTCTTCTTAATACCGTAGGATTAATGTCTGAAGATACAGTTTAGAACTCTGCAACACCCCCCGCCCCCCGCCACCAATAAGTAGCATATGTATATCCACAGCTCTTACCTTCTTGCCTGCTAAAAAAAAATTCTGAGTCTGCCAGCTTGGCTCCTGGTCCTCTGCTAAGCTTCATCAGGGTAATGGGTAGGAAAAAAGGAGATGCCAGAAATACTAGGCTAAATTGGAAAGGATAGCTGTATTTCTGGAAGAGAAAAGTAATATATTCGTAAAAGGAAGGAAAGGAGAAAGGTTTTTAAACATTTGGAGAAAAAACAGATTTTTGTGGACAGTTTCTGTGTGAATGAAATAAGAACACGTTTTTGCTTACATTATAAATGGGATCTCTTTTTCCCATTTAAGAAAAACTTAGTAAATATTGTAGTAAACTTGTTATGATTTTTCAGTTGTAAGATTGAAGTGGTTAAAGAAAGTTCTTTGAAAAAAATAGACTTCGTTTGACAAAAAACTTTTAGCATGCTACATAAAGGTTACCATTAGGTGTGTAAAATTGAGCAAAACAACTGGAACAAAAATTTTTTATATATTTAAAAAAAATAAAATAGCAAGGATAGAGATAGAAAATATTGGAAGGGAAAATACAGGTATGATACATGGTTGGTCAAGAAGATTTAAAATAAATAGGCTGAAGAGAGTCAATTGAGAATAATGATGTCTTAAAATATTTCAGTATGAAAGAAATAGGGCATCTAATGAAAACAGAATAATAAAAAAGGTGAATCTTTTAGATCTTAAGGTACAAGATACAAGTAACTAAAGAGAAACAAACTGTATTGAAATGTACTAATGCAAAGCAGGTGTGATTAAATAATAACGAGTTAACTATTTCCTACAGATAGGGTTAAAAACATTTTAACCCAACAGGTGACAGGCACATATTGAATTTCTGACCTAACTCCGATTTATTCCTGTAAGAAATATTAAGTGGAAAGTGGAATTAGTAGTATCTCTTGTATATTTTTGAATTAGATACCCTAAATATCTGAAAGTTAAATACAAGAATGAATGATCAACATGTATATTTCCTAACAGCCTCAATGCTGTGATGCTGATATATGGAATAACCTTTGAGCCTTAGACTCAGGAAAGTATTTATTAATTAAAAAAACTTTTTAAATAATACTTTGAATAATATTGTAGCCAGCACTTACTGGACACTTACTAAATTCCATGATTTTACTAAATTTAAAATAAGATACAGTATTAACTCATTTAATTCTCAAACAACTCTGAGAGCTAGTTATTATTATTACCTGCATTTTAGAGAAAAGAAAGCTGAGATGTGCATAAGTTAAGTCATTGCTAAGGTCACCCAACATAGCAGTGGTGGAAACAGGAGTGTCTAGGTGGCTCAGTCATTAAGCATCTGCCTTTGGCTCAGGTCATGGTCCCAAGGTCCTGGGATTGAGCCGGATTGAGCCGGATCGAGCCCCACATTGGGCCCCCTGCTCCATGGGAGGCCTGCTTCTTCCTCTCCCACTAGCCCTGCTGGTGTTCCCTCTCTGCCAAATAAACAAAATAAAATCTTTAAAAAAAAAAAAAAAAAAGTGGTGGAAACAACCTAGAATCCAGGAAATCTGGGGCAAGAACATCTGCTCTTAACCAGTATTCACCATTGGCTCACTCAGCAGTTAATCCAGGCTATTTTTAAAAGCCACAGAAAAGTTCATTTTTAGGAGAAGGCAATCACTCTTCAAAGGCACAACTTTTAAAACCAATCCGATGACTCTTTTTTTTTTTTTAAATTTATTTATTTGACAGGCAGAGATCACAAGCAGGCAGAGAGGCAGGCAGAGAGAGAGAGGAGGAAGCAGGCTCCCTGCTGAGCAGAGAGCCTGATGCGGGGCTTGATCCCAGGACCCTGGGATCATGACCTGAGCCGAAGGCAGAGGCTTTAACCCACTGAGCCACCCAGGCACCCCCAGTTCGATGACTCTTAAGTGGAAGACTTTTATCCCCCTAATTATTTCTGTGCTTTTCAAGTAATAAAGGGGGCACTTCTTGTGCGTATGCCATATAGAAAGAGCCGTTATACCAGATCTACACCACCTTGTTCTAACCTAATAATTCATTTGTATTCCCCGTATTCTTTATATAAATATAGTGAATAAACCGAAAACTACGTTTGCTCTAATTATCAAGATCTGTTATCATAATCCATAACGTATTCTCAAGCCTCAAATAATTTAGAGTTCTGTTAACTTGAAAGAGTTAACGCATACCATCTCGTTACAAGCAATCACTTGACATAGGATTTATTATTATGTTTGCACTTCTGACATTTTCTTCATGTGATGCTGTTCTGCAGCAGATTCTTCGGTTTCTGCTGACCAAACTTTAGAAAGGAATAAAAGAAACAGTGAATTTTAAGAGCTTCACAGTATCCAATTCTTCAGATCCTCGTCCGCTCTCACCTTTATTCTGTAACCTTCGGTGTACAAAATGCAGAAACATGGCCATTCTCCTAAGACTGACCTTGAAGTTTCTTGCACTGAAAGAAATAAGGAAACTGTGTATTTTTCATTGACTTTCTTTCCTCTGTCTTCATGCGTACTATGACCCTTTAACTTGAATATAGCAATTTCCGAGCTCAAGGAAACCCAGAGTCTGTATTTATGTTGTTGACTATAGAGATTATTTCCTTCGCTGGAGCATGGTGGGTAATGACAGACCGAGCATGAGGAAGCGGAAACCTGTAGATTTTTATTATAATGTTTGGAGGAAGATAAGTTTACTTAAAACAACCTATATTATAGTCCATTCTTTGGCTTGTTGGTCTTCAAAGATAGTTTCGTGCTGATTAAAATAGCATGCCAAATCTCTTTGGCTGCTTAAAGTGATATCAAACGGGAACATTATATTGATGTAACAACTGAAAAGATCTTCAAGATTCTCCAAATTTGAGATTATTACTCTTTTGTTGGCCACAAACCCATTTGAGATCCGATGGAAGCTCTTCTTGTTCTCCTTAGAAAGAGGTATGTTTGACTATAACTGCAACATTTGCTGGATTGGCAGGGATTCAGGGCTCCTCAGGTACCGCCCCCCCCAAAGTCTCCTAGTATCAGATTCACAACTTTACTTACTCTAGCCCAGTGCCACTGATTCATAGAGAATTAAAACAGCTTGGCGACATGAAGATGAAAACCTGAGGATGTGTATTCAGATGAGTGCATTGATCTCTCCTTGCATATACATATAGTTCCATTTTTTATAATACATGTAAGTTGAACTCAGGTGACCCAATTTCTGCCTCCCATTTTCACATGGCCTTCTCTTCCTCTGTCCTTGTGTCACTTATGCAAGGATACTTGTCACTGGATTTAAGGTCCACCAAAATGATTTTATTTTGAGATCCTTAATTATATCTGCAAAGACCTTTTTCCAAGTAAGGAAAACTTATTTCCTAATAAGATTACATCCACATGTTCATGTTGTTAGGGTTACCGTTCAACCCATTATAGTGAACCATTAATGATCATTTGTTATGTACAGGCATTTGATGTAATGTCTCTTTTGATCTTACCAAAATTCTGTGGAGTAGGGTCCCCACCATAGATGAGGAGCTTCAGACCTACAGAAGTTAAATAACTTCCCAGACTTCACATGGTTTAGTTAGTGGTAGAGTTCTTGCTTGGCTTATATCCCCGCTATTCAAGGCTTAAGTATTGTTAACTAGTTACCCAAAGTTAAGCAAAACACAGGAAATTTCTTAAAGTCCTCTTGGACTTTGTGGTTTAATAAAATAGAAACACAGGGGGCGCCTGGGTGGCTCAGTGGATTGAGCCGCTGCCTTCGGCTCGGGTCATGATCTCGGGGTTCTGGGATCGAGTCCCGCATCGGGCTCTCTGCTCTGCAGGGAGCCTGCTTCCTCCTCTCTCTGCCTGCCTCTCTGCCTACTTGTGATCTCTCTGTCTGTCAAATAAATAAATAAAAAATCTTTAAAAAAAAATAAAATAGAAACACAATAAAATATGAACACAATTAGCTGAGATACAGAGTAGAAGATACATACAGTGAAGAGAAATCTCTATGAATTGTTCTGGTTTTTCAGAGGAAGCTGATTTGCCCACCACTTACCAATTTATTATACCCTAATATAACAAGGCTGATTATAAATGGCTTCTGTGATTTTCCCATTGCTTTAATACTCATTTTGCAAATCAGCACTGTCTTACTTAATGCGCATTCAATCATTTATTTATTCAGCTTATGTCAAGGACCAGAGAATTGTGTTATATACTCAAGATGTAATGGTTAAGAAGAAAAAAGGACAAATCTCCCCATCCCTGCCCCATGTACATGTTAGCAAAGGAGATAAACAGCAACGAAAAGAGAGGGCAAATACATAAAATGATCGCTGTTTTCAATGAGTGCTATGAAAGCAGTGAATTGGGGAGGGGATCCTAGTTTAAGTGGGGAGGGCCAGTCAGGAAAGACCTCTCTGTGAATGGGGCCTTGCTGTTGAAGTGTGAGCATAGAGAAGGATTTACCCATGAGAAGAGCAGTGAAAGGGCATTGCAGACTATGGAAACAGCGGGTACAAGTCATGGAAGACCAGAAAATGCTTAGCATCTTCAAATAACTGGAAAAAATGGCTAGTGTGGGAATGCCACACACTGTGAAATAGGCAGGGGCTAGAGGATGAATGACTCTTGCTCAGGGTAGGGAGTGAGGCTATTTCCTGGGTGTACTGGGGAAATACCTGAAGGCTTAAGTAGGAAAATGATATAAGTGAGTTCTTTTTGGGAAGATTGCTTTTGCTGTTCTGTGGAGCATGAACTGGCAGGTGACAAGTATGGAGGAAGAGGGACAAATGAAGGGACTTTGAGAACTTAAAACTTACCTGTCAGTATTCAAAGTTCATTTAAAGGATGGCCTATCACTGACATACATAAGAGTACACTGTACTTTTAAAAAAAAAATTATATGTATAGTCCACAGTAGCATATATTCGTAGCAAATCAATTATCTGGTACCAATTATCTTGTACTCCACAAATGTTGAATATATGATATATATGTGATGTAAGGTGGATATTGTTATAGGGGTGACATGTCATTGTTAATGTTAAAAGAAAAAATCTATCTAAAAATAGTTTCTCTCAAGTAAGAGATGAGATGGCAATCTTGTTTCTCCAGCATCTGGCCACCCAAATAGAAGTTAATTGATCAATGATAAATAGTGGGGTTTTTTACCTGGTCTGTGTGCTTCTGTGCAACTTTGTTTTCATCAACCATTGATTCTAGACAATTCACTTTTCCATCATGAACACTTGACAGAAGTGGTCTACAGAGCAGAATTACTGCTGTTTTCAGACCTTCACTCAACCAAAGGAGAATGGAAGTATATTATTTATTGTCTAGATTTTCACGTATTTGAACTCGAACAGTCTAAAAATAAAGTTGCAATTTGTGTCTTAGGAAAACTCTATTGCAGTTAGTTGCCAATTCTGTTTTTCATTATCAGTACAAACTGCTAATCATATATATTTTTTAAGATTTTATTTATTCATTTGAGAGAAAGAGCCAGCACAGGAGCTGGGTGGGGAGGTACACAGGTACACAGAGGAGAAGGAGGAGAGGGACGAGCAGATATGGCACTGAGCCCCAAGCCCAAGCCAGGGCTGGATCCCAGATCCCTAAGATCATGACCTGAGCCAAAAGATGCTCAGCTAAATGAGCCACCCAGGTGCCCCCATTATTTTATTTTTTAGAAGTGAGATTATAGTCTTTCTTCCTTGGGGCGCCTGGGTGGCTCAGTCATTTAAGAATCCAGCTCTTGATTTCTGCTCAGGTCAAGTTCTCTCCAGCCCCACCTCAGGATCCATGCTGGGCTTGGAGGTAGTTTAGGATTCTCTTGCCTTCTATCCCTCCCCCACCGCATGCATAAGCTCTCTCTCTGTCTCTAAATTGAATGAATGAATGGATGAATGAGTGAACCCTTTCTTCCTAGTATGTATGAGAAAAATACTTGTATTTTTGACTGCAGTAGAAAGCAGATTTCTCTCCATGACTTGGACGTTAAGGAGTAGTATAGTTATGACCTTTCATTATGCTTGCTTTAAACACCTTTAGTTTTCTTATGATGTGTAATTCTATTTCTCCTCGCAGCACATAAAGAGGAATAATGTTGGTATTTTGCAGTTAATTACTTTCCGCTAGTAGAAACAGTGACAGGATTTCCTATTGCTAAGAAAAATCCCCCAACCACCACCCTTGATTGGCAGTGTAGACAAAACTTCTTGTGAATGAAATAAAAACATTCCCAATTCATTTCTACCTATATACTCTGACAGACTGTTTCGCATAGAGTTTGAGTCCTTTTTTTATTACTCTGACTTCAGTAGCAGTTTAATGATGAGTTGGTCAGCTAATACCTTTCATCAAATTTCAGATTTTAGTTATCACTTGTAGTGATGAAAGTATGTCATCTGATGCCATATTTGTTTTTAGATTTAATCTACTGATGTTTGAAAAATTTCTTTTTTATAGTGCAAAATTTCATTTGTTAAATTGAAAACATTAAAAAGCAGCTCAGAATTTTTGTTTAAAGTTCTATGTAGGTTAAGTAAATAAACATACCCTAAGAAAAATAAAATGGTATTTGTAGTTTAAAACCCAGTGGTATTATTATTCATTAGGGACAGGTCTTTCAGACAGGAAAATTGAGAGAATTCACTTCCCTTTTTTTGCAACTTAGAAGTTTAAGTTACAAGAAAAATAATTCATTGTCTGTGCCTGTAAATACTGCTGTGAGCAGTGCAGCGATATACTACAATGGAGTATATATGGAACATTCTAAAACACAGTTTGAAATCTTTAATGGTAAATTAATACACAACTGTAGGAACTTAGAAAATATGTGTTGAATTTTATTTTTAAAGACATGTGAGAAGTAGGGGCACCTGGGTGGCTCAGTGGGTTAAAGCCTCTGCCTTCAGCTCAGGTCATGATCCCAGAGTCCTGGGATCGAGCCCCACATCGGGCTCTCTGCTCTGCAGGGAGCCTGCTTCCTCCTCTCTCTCTGCCTGCCTCTCTGCCTAGTTGTGATTTCTCTCTGTCAAATAAATAAAAAATATTAAAAAAAAAAAAAAAAGACATGTGAGAAGTAAAGGACCTCAGCCATGGTATAGATCCTTGAGTGATGCTGAATCTTACAAAGTTCTAAGTCTTAATTCCGGTTACCAGTATAAAATGACTTTAGCATTCTGATACGACTTTTCAAAGACTAGGATAGTGTATCAGTTTCAGAGCAGACATGGGCCAGGCTTAATTTATGAAACTTTAAACTACTTAACATTAATTTAACTTTGTTCTTAAAACCCAAATTCATCATCTAGGGAATGTAACTATGCAATAATGAAGATCTGATACCATTTTGACGTGGAATTCAATGTATTAATAGGATCAAGGATTTTTTTAACTTTTGGCCCCTATATTCATTCAACAAACATGCACAGCATTTAGTGCCTCGTATCTGCTTGGAACAGGAGCTTAAAAAATAATACAGGGGGCACCTGGGTGGCTCAGTGGGTTAAGCCTCTGCCTTCAGCTTAGGTCATGATCTCAGGATCCTGGGATCAAGTCCCGCATCGGGCTCTCTGCTCAGCAGGAAGCCTGCTTCCTCTCTCTCTCTGCCTGCCTCTCTGCCTACTTGTGATCTCTGTCTGTCAAATAAATAAATAAAATTCAAAAAAAAAAAATAATACAGGCTTTGCCTTCAAGGCAAAAAGAAGAGGATTATATAAATTGACAATTATATTTCAATGGCATAAATACTAAGATAGGATTAAGGAAACACAGAAATGAAATTTATCAGATTGAAAAGTTAAAGAAGGCCTCCCAGAGAAAATTCATGAAGTGTATTTGATGAGAGACTTTGGAATTAGCTGGGAAAGTGTACTCAGATAAGTGGAAAATTATTCATTTAGTAAGATACAAAAAAGAGGGATGCCTGGGTGGCTCAGCGGGTTAAGTGGCTGCCTTTGGCTCAGGTCATGATCTGAAGATCTGGGATTATGTCTCAAGTCCCTCATCAGGCTCCTTGCTCAGCGGGGAAATCTGATTGTGCGCTCTCTCTCTCTCTCTCTTTCTCTCTGATTAAAAAAAAAAAAAAAAGAAAAGATGTAATAAAGAAACGATCCAAGTCTAAGTAGAAGAAGGACCAATGAAGGTAAAGGGAAAGGGATGCACATGATAGACATCATGTGGATAGAATATACAGGATTTCATGAGAAATTAGAAATAAGGGAGCTGATTGAGAGGAAGCATGGAGAATAACTTGAGTTGAGTCAGTGATTTTAACTAAAATGAAGGTGGTGGTAAGGCTGAATTTACTTTTGACCACTTTACTTAGTTCACAGAAGAAATAATTAGTGTAAGGAAAATGATTTTGAGAGTAATCAAGAAATTTCTTATTTTAAAAATAGGAAATAGATTAGAATATTCTGTCTGTAATTATTCTTGCTGTGTTTTAGGAAAAACTTTGGATAAAGACACATAAGATGATACCAAGTTCATCCTCTTATTGAAGTCTAGATTTTTTTTTTTAAAGATTTTATTTATTTATTTGACAGAGAGAGATCACAAGCAGACAGAGAGGCAGGCAGAGAGAGAGAGAGGGAAGCAGGCTCGCTGCCGAGCAGAGAGCCCGATGCGGGACTCGATCCCAGGACCCTGAGATCATGACCTGAGCCGAAGGCAGCGGCTTAACCCACTGAGCCACCCAGGCGCCCTGAAGTCTAGATTTTTATTGTTGCTATGCATGGTTTGTTTTTTTTTTTTCGTATGGAATTGACTCATAGATTAGATTGGTTGTTTAAGCATAGAGTAGAGTGTGCTTTGGTAAACTAAATTTGGTAAAAGCAAGAATCTTTATCATGTTTATAATAACCTTTATTATGTTTTTAAAATATTTTATTTATTTATTTATTTGAGAAAGAGCATGAGAGGGTGGAGGGGCAGAAGGCGAAGGAGAAGCAGACGCCCCGCCGAGCAGGAAGCCCAATGATGCCGGGCTCCATTCCAGGACCCTGGTATCATGACCCGAGCCAAAGGCTTAACTGACTAAGCCACCCAGACACCCCAAGAATGACTTATTCTTTCAGTGAGTTCATACATTGTTGGTCTTCTAAAAACAAATTTAACAAGGCAGTTTGGCTACTTTTTTAACTAGACCATCTTTTTCTTTTTTTAAGATTTTATTTATTTTAGAGAGAGTAAAAAGAGCATAACAGAAAGAGCAGGAGCTATAGAGGGAGGCAGAGGGAAACGCAGACTCCCCACAGAGCAGAGAGCCCCGCAGGGTTGGATCCCAAGACCCCAGGACCATGACCTGAGCTGAAGTCAGATGCTTAACCAGCGGAGCCATCCAGGTGCCCCAGTAACTAGACCATCTTAAATTGGCTATGGGAAGTATGAATTAGGAAGGGGAAAAAAAAATAATTGTAGAAGTTGACATACTTGTTCCTAGTTTTTATTCAAATCCACATTGTACTTATTGTATTTATTTATTGTATTTATTGACTGGAAAATTACACAAAACATTTTGCATTGCACTAGGTTTCTATTAACCTTGTTTTCTGTTGCCTTATTTCTTAGCATATAATGGTTGTATTCCTGGAGTGTTATTGTAGAAATATCTGCCAGTGTGGCAGGCCAGTTTCAGTCATAATTTGATTTAGTCTAATCCAAGTCAAAATATACTAGACCCATTATGTAACTCTAAATTCTATTTTTTTGTCTATACTACAGATGATAAATTGAATTTTTAAAAAAGAAATTTTTAAAAGATTTTTAAATTTCAATTTTAAAATTAAAAATTGGTTATAATTTTTAAAAAGAATACTTAAAATTGTTTTGCTTATCCAAAGTGAGATTATCACACTAGTGTAATCAAAATATACAAGTAGGTTGCATTTATGTAGTTTATTACATAAGACACAGTTGATATATTAAAAAAATAGCTATTAATTTTTTTAAACCTCTGTCCTAATAGAGTTAAGGATAATTAAGTATGTCATTCAAATATCAAAAGTAAAGTCTAACAAAACTTTAATTCAGGATATACCTGCAAATAGTTAAATTTTATAATGTACTAAATTATATCTTTTAGAATTTATCTTAATAAAGCATGGCCAAACTTAGCTCTTCATATATTTAGTACTTAAAATATGAGTAGTCATTAATTGAATTTCTATACATTTCTGATTAAATATCAGTACTAACTGATTCCATAACTTCTGTAACTTTTATTATTCAAGGACTTAACAAAGATCTACAGGTCTATTTGAATAAGCTGTCTTTTGTTATGTCTACATTTAATCAAATTTAGGCATAATACATTTTTATTCTGAAGTCATCTGCTTTTTATTATCGTGAGTCGTAGGTTTTCTCTTAGTTACAAGTGATTCTACTGTAAGAGGGAGTTTGCTTTGGAATAGTTGTGGAAGACTACGTTCTTTACCTGCATTTTAATAATTAGTCTTTCATTTGTTTTATGAATTGCCAGGAATGGTTAAAACATTTTTCTGTATAGGATGATGCCTTTTGAATAGCCCAAGCTATGAATTCTATCTTTTAATGGCTTCAACAGTAGAAAAGGAACGTTAAACAATATAGCCACGAAACCAAATTAAATGTCAGAGACTGAAGAAAACTTCTTGGGGGATGTGTTAAATATTTTTTGTTGTTTCTTTGCAGTACTTTCTTATGAGAGAGCTGTCCCAGTCATAACTGGATGCAAACATTGTTCTTCCACCAAAACTTTAGAAAGGTAGAAATTATGAGGTGATACCCCTTTTCTTACATGTGCCAACATTACGAGTTAATATTTAGATCTTTTTCAAAATTTGGCAGCTGTTTAGCTTACATATGTTCCTCAAAAATCAATGTATTTCAGGTTAGTTTATTTAAAAATGAAAAAGAATAATGTCAAAATTGAGATGAAATTTATATGGAGTCATTTTTTTCCATTCCCTTGTGATTTATTAAAATATAAATTTTCTAAGATTATTTATACTTACAATAAATATGAGAGAATAACACAATATTACATTATTTCCAAAACTCCAAACTGAGATATATGTCTTTAGACTTTTAGAGCCAATTTTCATCTATTCTTGCTTTAAACCCTTTGCCATCTATCGCATGCTTCATCTAGAATTAAAATAAGTGGATAATCTTACAACTCTTTTAAAAATTTGTTTCAGTTTTATCTAGTTTGCATTATTAGAAACTTATACAGTCAATAAATTACATATCTATATATTACCCTACAGTGTAAAAGAAATGCAGTACTAATTTTTAAGTGGCTGCTTGCAAGACATACGTGAGTTTTTTAACTATTAGAATATGTCTTAGATACTAATATTTTGAGAGTAACATCTTGAGCCTTGGCAAGTTACTGACATCCTATTGTTCAAATTCTGACTTAAGTTAAAATAGTCATGAGTATGGAAAATACAAACTATACAACAAAGGGCTAGGGTACAACATACAGTTTTTAAAACTTACTGCAGTTTTGGTCCCATTGAGAAAAAGGAGCCCTGTATTTTTTCATGTCAATTAATTTATTTTTTATCCTTTGAATTTCTTTTTTTTTCCTTTTTTTAGATTTATTTATTATTTGACACAGAGAGAGACACACAGTGAGAGCGGGAATACAAGCAGGGGGAGTGGGAGTGGGAGATTCAGGCCTCCTGCCGAGTAGGGAGCCTGGTGTGAGGCTTGATCTCAGGATCCCGGGACCATGCCCCGAGTCAAAGGCAGACACTCAAGGCACTAAGGCCTTGACTCAAGGCACTAAGGCAGACTAAGACACCCAGGCACCCCTATCCTTTGAATTTCTTGAGTTTTACATAAAATATGTCCCAACTCTCTTGTAAGGGCTAAGTAGTGCTATCCAATCAACCTGTTTCTCTGTATCTATCCATCAGTCCATCTATCTATCTAATATTCTGTCCACAAATATCCATCATTCTGTTATGATCTACCTGTTTAAATGTAAATTTTAATGTAATTTTAAATTTAGGCCTACTTCTTTTGTGCTTTCGATAGGTAGTAAATGGATAATACATTTAACTGAGGTGAATAGAAAACATATTGCATAAGTGAGAGAATGCGAAATCCAACTTCATAGATTTTGAAATCATATAGAACACACATAATTGTCATGGAACTTTAGCTATGATAAAGAGGGCTAAACATAGTTTGGTCATCTTCTTGCTGCATAATACATTTTACACATTCATTTGGGGTACCCAAAACCACACATTTGTATAACAAATCTACTACGGAAAAAGAGCATTAATTAGAAACTCCTTGGTAAATTTTAGCCATTTTGTGGTTATCTAAGCTGTGACATTTTCTTCTTCTACTTTAGAAACAGAACACCAATTTTTAGCTGGGAGTAATGCTGGTTTAAAGTTTACATTTCCCATCCTTCTTTATAGTTTATATACTATTCTCTTAACATTTGCATATGTCTGAAATTTTCCAACTTAAGTTTGATATATTAACCATCATAATTCAATAGAGTGATAAACTTCTAAAGAATGAATGATCACGGTATTAGCATATGCAAATAAAAATTTAAATTATTTTAATAAGTCACTGTCTATAAGAAACACACTTTTAGTTGACTATAGTGTATATAATATTCTTACAAAGAAATTTACTTTTCTCCATATCTTTCCAATCTCTTTATGTTCTTTTTTTTTTTTTTAAGATTTTATTTATTTATTTGACAGAGAGCGAGATCACAAGTAGGCAGAGAGGCAGGCAGAGAGAAGCAGGAGTGGGGGAAGCAGGCTCCCTGCTGAGCAGAGATACTAATGCGGGGCTCAATCCCAGGATCCTGAGACCATGACCTGAGCCTAAGGAAGAGGCTTAACCCACTGAGCCACCCAGGCACCCCTCCAATTGCTTTATCCTGATATATATTCCAGTACATATTATTTGATAGTAATGTGACACCATTCACTGGAATTCTCCTTTCTTTGTAAACTAATATAAGTGAATGCACTCTTGGAGGCTTAAATCTATGCAACTGAATAAATATTTAACCACCCAAGTGCTTAACTCCGGGAATAAAGCTTTCTAAATGGTGTTGTAAATAGATGAATTTATTTAGTTGTTCGTGGGTTTGATGAAATTATACTGTGAAGGTCACAGCATGTAATCTTGTCCTTTTATTGAGGATTTCTAAGTTGGTACTTTCCCCAACAAATGCAAGGAAAAATGTTAAGCTATCTTTCCTTTTTCAATTATTTGAAGGTTAGAAAAATCAAAGAGGGGAGATGATATAGATCTTTGATGTTCGGAAGGAAAATGACCTACAGCTTACAATAACATTTAATTATCACTGAGAGCAGACTGGGTTGCAGCTGTTCCAGATAATTATGAGCCCAAGGGCTGACATAAAAATAAAAGAAACCATATACTTTTGCATGAAAGTTTTGTTTCTTAAATCTCAAAAAGAGTAGAAAGCATAAATATGAGGAGAACATCAGGCACGTTGAAAATGACTTTTCAGGGCACTGAGTGGTGAGCGCTTGACTCTTGATTTCAGCTCAGGTCCTGATCTCAGGGTTATGAGGGCTCAGATGCTAGGCATGGAGACTGCTTAAGATTCTATCTGTCCCTCTCTCTCTGCTGTTCCCCCTCTATAAAAATAATGACTTTTCATAAATACTTGTTGAAATTATTGTGGAAACAAATAAAATTTGTCTCTGATAGCATATGTAAGTAAAATTAATCAATGATACTTGTATTATTAAGTCTTAGTCTATAGAATTACTCTTTTTTACTTTGTCACTAAATGATACATTGTGTTTAAGATGTCATATAGTCCTTGGAATATAATCCAAATCTTAACTGTGGTTTGATTCTGCCTTGTAAACAGGTGATAATACTGTGATCTGCTTTTATCCAAAGAACAATTTTAAGATATTTCATCTTTCCTGCCACCTTTCTCCAACGAGGGGTAGGGAAAGAGTGGTGTGCTGTTATTTCTCATTTTTTCAGCAAGGCTGTCTTTCAGCATAAAAACAAACTTAAATTATGATGAATCAGACTTACTAAACAGATGCACATTTCGGAGGGAAGTGACATAATAACCTGTTTCAAAACCAACAGCTGAAATGAACCACCAAATGGAGACTTTATTTTCTTCCTCAGCAAAAGCTGTTTCTCTTCACTTCTGTTTATTGTTCCTTACATCAGTTAATTTTTGCTGTGTATCAAACCACCCCAAAACTGACTTACTTAAAAACTCCAGTTTCTTTAGTCTGTGGTTCGTGGTTGGAATGGACAGTACTTCTGGTTTGTGATAGGTTGGCTGATCTCAGCTGGGCTGTCTCGTATGTCTGTTCAGCTGCCAGGTCGACTGGTCGCTGGATGATCTAGAATGGTATCGCACATGTCTGGCTGTTGGCAGAGGGTCAGCTAGTGGACTGTTGGCTGGTGCTCTTCACTTCTCCACGTGGTCCCTCATTCTCCAGCAGGTTAGCACAGGCCTGTTCACAGGTACAGCAAGAAATAGGAAGCCTCAGAAGGCAAACCCCAATGAAGTGTCTACTTGAATACTATTTGTTTTTATCCCATTGTCCAAAGAAAATCACATGGGTCAGCGTAAGGCTTATGTGGAGGAGAATTACCCAAAGATGCAGATACAGGGAAGGGACTTATTACGGCTAGCAGTCTACTTCTCTCTCTCTCTCTCTCTTTTTAAAACAATTCTTTTTTTTTTTTTTTTTTTTTTTTTTTTTTTACTTTCTATTTTTTCCCCCCTCAGAATATGGCCTCTGGGGCCACCTGTGTGGCACAGCTGGTTGGACATCCAACTCTTGGTTTCCATTTAGGTCATGATCTCAAGTTCATGAGATCAAGTCCTATGTTGGGCTCGTGCTCAGCACAGTCTGCTTAAGACTCTCTCTCTCTCCGTCGTCCTCTGGCTCTCCCACCCTGTGTTGTCACCTGTGAACACTCTCGCGCTCTCTCTCTCTCTCAAATGAATAAATCTTTTTTTAAAAAAAGATATGACCTCTTTGTCATTGTATGTGTTATGGTCTTTGGAACACTTTTTCATGATAAAGATTTCTCTCCCGTGGCCATATGCCTTTCCATTTCCTTTTCAAAAATTAATTTTATTTTCCCACTTCTAGTAAAGGTTTTTGACTAGAAAAACACAATTATTTCCCTTTGTTTTTAAATTCTAAATAATTTAAATTGGAATAAACTGGGAACAAACTTGAAATGTCCTTTGGGCAGAGAGTGAGGCCTGAGCACTAAAAATTCTGCACAAAGATTTTTGTAATGCAAGTCTCTGAGGATTTGGTTTGCATTTCTATTTAGTAAAGACCTGGGAGGAGAAGTCAAGGTTAATATTTGAAGATTAAGTTGCAGTCTTAGTATTTGCATATAAAACACAGCATTGATCAGAGGGAGGAGACATTATAGCTCTAAAATTTAGTCTTAGTCCATTTTTAAAGCCTTACTTAAAACGTTAAAATTAAAAAAAAAAAAAACCAGGCTTCCAGGAGATAGTGACAAAACTGGTTTTAGTTATTTTGAAAATTAACTATATCCTATAAAATGCTAAAGAAACAGTATTATACAATATTAAAATATTTTAGTGATAAAAATAAGAACCCAAGAAGAGTGGAATATCTGATATATAATAAAGCAGCTATTTTTTTAAAGATTTTATTTATTTATTTGAGACAGAAGGAGAGAGATTGTGTGTGTATGGGAAGGGAGGAAGGGCAGAGGAAAAAGCAGCCTCCTCGCTAAGCAGGGAGCCCAATGTGGGGCCTTGATCCCAGGACCTCCGGATCCTGACCCAAGCTGAGGGCAGCCACTTAACCAACTGAGCCATCCAGGTGCCCCATAATAAAGTAGCTATTTTTATTATCTCCAAAATTAAAAAGGATAAAATGAATGTATATATCTCTCTACTTATGATGAACTGCTTACCTTAAAGAGGTATTGTAAGGAAGCTTTTAAATAAACTGAATTCCCTAATTTTGAAGGTTACAGTTAATTGCAGTGGTCATAGAACATTACAAACATATGCTCATTATTTATGCAAAAATCAGAACGTCTCTCTCCTCCTGTTATTTTTATAACTGACCAGTTTCAGAATGGTGATAACAACAAACTAGATTGCCCCCCTCCATGTCAACTTTTGCCAGAAAATATCAATTTTCCTATGACAAAATTTGTCTTAAGACAAATTAGACATTTGTGTATATGTCCATACACTGATACATATGGTATGAATTTTAATTTTATTAAATATGATAGTGTATATTTGATTAATTTAGGATAGTTAAAAAAGGATGCTTAAGGGGCGCCTGGGTGGCTCAGTGGGTTAAAGCCTCTGCCTTTGGCTCAGGTCATGATCCCAGGGTCCTGGGATCAAGCCCCGCATTGGGCTCTCTACTTGGCAGGGAGTCTGCTTCCCTTCCTCTCCCTCTGCCTGCCTCTCTGCCTACTTGTGATCTCTGTCTGTCAAATAAATAAATAAAATCTTTTTTTTTTAAAAAAAGGATGCTTAAAAGAATGAATAAAAATTGGCATAACATTCTCCTTCAACATAAGTGTCCTTTAGAAACCAATTTTGAATAGTGTCTGTAATTTTCAATGATTCCAAAATTTAAAAAGCTAACATTTATTGAGTATATATTATGTACTCGGGATATGTCATCCATAGTTCTGACAATATTGCCAATATTCCTTTACAATGAGATTGATAGGGAGAAATTAACTTGTCCAATATCAAATAACTATAAAGTCCAGAATGAAAAGATTCCAAAGTTCCTTTGCCACATTTTCTCTATAATTTTTTCTTGGATGGAAAAATAAGATTTCCATAAGCAAATTTTTAGGCAATGATTGTATGCGTTTAGGTATCAAAATGCTAGATAACGAAGATGACTTATACAATGGTAAAGACTGAATAGGGGAAAGAAATTCTTCAAAACACATTAGAATTTAGAAAAGGTAAAGATGTTGGGACACATAGTCAACACTACTAGCTTATACTGGGAGACAGCCATTAAGGTATGACAGAATGATACTGTCTTGGACCTACGGGCTACACTGTGAAGTGAAATGAAGTGAAGCCAATAACCACATGTATGAAGTACAATTAGAAAAAATGTCAGAAAGTCCAAAGAGGAATCAGTTATTGAGTAATGTTCCAAAGGTTGCATGTGAGAGAAATTATATGAGTTGGGTGTTTTTAGCGCCAAAGACTGAAAACATTGAGTAAGGAAATATAGAAATCATATACAACTTTAAAATGCGTTTAAAAATCTGACTGATGGTAAGATTTTAAATTCTCTGAAGAAGACTTATTAAAAGAAACAAATTGTTATGAAGAAGCTATCTTATGGGGGCAAAGGAGGAACTTCTTTATTGTCAGTGTGATAAAATTCAAGAATCCCAAGGAACGTCAAAAAATTTCCACCTCTGTAAAGTGAGAAAAACGTGGACAGCTATGTGTTTTGTTTAGGCTGTAGCCTTTAGGCAAAGAAGCTGAGGCAGGAAACTTCTTATGATATAAAGTTTGGATATCAAATATATATTCTGGATACCAATATACAGATTGATAATGAATCACAAAACACATCACATCTTCATTGCACTTACTATCTATTCCCAAGGAATATTTCTCATTTGTAATAATTTCTAAGCCTATTATTATTTCCTCTTTTTAAAATATATTTCTTCTTCTTTTTTTTTTTTTTTTTTTTGCCAACCACGTTATTGCATCTATTCCATCTTTCCTCTTTCCTATACTGAATATACTAGACTGAACAGCAAGTATGAGCCAGGCACTGAGTCAGGTGCCAAAGTGATAGCAGTAAAAAGATAATTTCCTCCCCACATGGAGAGGACTGGAGAAAAATGATTAACGATTGTTAAACAACAATAGTGACTAAAGAACAAAAACATTTACCAAGAATATTTTAGCCAAGTGGTATATTGATGGAAAACTTTTTAAAATATACTAATAAGAGTGCAATGTGGAGAACCCTGACCTTGAAACACCTGGACATGGCATTCCAGGAATGCAAATGAATGATTTTTTTTTCAAATAATACTTAAAGTTCTTTTTTCTTTAATTCCTTGAAATGCGGTTTTCCCAAATTATGGTCCATTTTTAAAAAATGCCTCTCTCTGCAAAATATATTTAGAAAGACTATTAATGCGATGACTTCTTAGAGAAAGTGAACTTACTGCCTACTGAAAGATAATATTTTAATTCTGTATTTTATTTTATTTCTAAGATTTACTTATATATAGAATTCTAGGAAGTTTGACAGCTCTTATTTGGCCTTGTTTTCATACATGGTAGGTTTGAACTGATTGAAAAATGAAGCGAGAACTGGCCAATCTAGTTGAGTTGTTGTCATCTTAGGTTTAAAATTGGTCGATTATATTTCTTTTCTGGTGAGTTGAATTTTAGGCATCATTCCAGACAGATACCACATAGGAGTTGATTAACAGTTTTGACTCCTGTGGTCAAAAGGAAGAATAATGTGTAAAGGTTTTGTTTAACTTAGAGAAAAGGAGGCTAAATGGGGATAGGAGAATCATTTTAAATAATTACATGTTCATATTTTCTATGGCTCAAGTATTGAGGAATAATAGGTAAAGTAAGAGTAGACTGACATATTTGGATTGAAAGCATGGAGCAGTGGTTCTCAGTTTTGGCGTGCATAAGAATATTGCTAAAACCCTGAGCGCTGAGCCCCCACTTTTGTGTTTTTTGGTGAGGTCTGTGCTAGGACCCTAAAATTTGTGTTTTTAATAAATTCCTAGATGCTGCTGTAGCTGCTAGTCTGGGCACCATACTGGCATCAAGTATGCCTGGTTATGGGTGGTAGCCTTTGTGTATAATAGTTGTCAGAACAATCAAAGCAAAAATAGTAATTAATAGTAGGGACAGAGGTATAGCAGTGGCAAGAGAAATATTTACAGGCCAATTATACTTTGTCTATAGCCCGTTCATAGAAGAATCTCTTTTTCCTGTCAAATGTATAAAATGACCACTACAGCCAGAGTCATATCTTAGAAAGGCACATTCTATCCAGACTATCCCTTGAGACTGGCAGACATCGATCGCTAAAACAGGGTATCTTATTCCAGAGGATCTTCCATATAGAACCCAGTTTGTCGTAAAGTGAATTTGCTTACGGCTGACAAAAGTACCTCTTCAACTTTTAGAAGTGCCTATTATTGGCAACTGCCTCTAGGGAAATAAATCTAAAGGTCCTAGCGTGAACTTTTTGGGAGCATGAAGCAGAGACATAACCAATCTCTCTCCAAAACAGAAAAGAGAGGGGAAAGTTGTTCAGTAGACACTGAAAAACTGTAATAATCCAAGAAAAAGAAGCAGGTAAGTAGAGCTAATTTTATGGACACAGGAAAGTCCATAGGAAGGAGAGGAGTTGCTCTCAAGGAAGACGTTACATACCTTCTCAGCTCTCCATCTACTGACTTCCTTGTTTCCTTGTGAATTACGGTGGAATCAGCTCACTTCATAGCTCCATTGTTCATTGTTGACAGGCATCCTTCTATGCCTCAGTTCAAACTTATGAAATTCTTTTTTTTTTTTTAAAGATTTTATTTATTTATTTGACAGATAGAGATCACAAGTAAGGAGAGAGGCAGGAATAGAGAGAGAGAGGAGGAAGCAGGCTCCCTGCCAAGCAGAGAGCCCAATGCGGGGCTCGATCCCAGGACCCTGGGATCATGACCTGAGCGAAAGGCAGAGGCTTTAACCCACTGAGCCACCCAGGCGCCCCCAGACTCATGAAATTCTTGGGGCACTTGTGGGTTGAGTAAACGTGCAATCAGCAACAATGTGACATATACAGTAATGAGCAAAATAAAGTCCTTCAAGGAAAACTCCTGGAGTTTACAGTGGTATGATTATCACTTGTGACAGGGCATGGTCTTTTCAAGGTCATAGGACTGTGGAAAGGATTTTAAATCTTACCATCAGTCAGTTTTTTTAACACATTTTTTTTTAAAGATTTTATTTATTTATTTGACAGACAGAGATCACAAGTAGACAGGGAGGCAGGCAGAGAAAGAGGAGGAAGCAGGCTCCCTGCTGAGCAGAGCCCTATGTGGGGCTCCATCCCAGGACCCTGGGATCATGACCTGGGCCGAAGGCAGAGGCTTTAACCCACTGAGCCACCCAGGCATCCCTTTTAAACACATTTTAAAGTTGTATGTGATTTCTATATTTCCTTCCTCAGTGTTTTCACTCTTTGGTGCTAAAAACACCCAACTTATTTAATTTTTCTCACATGCCACCTTTGGAACCTTACTCAATAATTGATTCTTCTTTGGACTTTCTGCCATTTTTTTGAATTGTACTTCATATGTGTGGTTGTTATTTCAGTGTTTCAGAGATTTTTAGAGAGCTCATTTTGGCTGCCACTACCTGCAGCCCTGGATGTATCCCTGGGATTCAGAATGGTTCTTGGTAGAGAATATTTGGGAAAATCAGGCCCTTTTCAATTTAAAATGTTCAACCAAAAAAAAAAAAAAAAAAAAAAGTAAGAAATGATGCCAAATGTCACCGGAAATCATCCTCCAAGAGTTTTCAGCTTTACGGTTAAGAAAACTCTGTGGTTTTTAATTATTCTTTTAAAAATGCTCTTTTCAAATATTTCCTTTGAAAGATCTTCATTTCAGGGGCTCCTGGGTGGCTCAGTGGGTTAGAGCCTCTGCCATCGGCTCAGGTCATGATCCCAAGGTCCTGGGATCAAGCCCCGCATCAGGCTCTCTGCTCAGCAGGGAGCCTGCTTCCCCTTCCTCTCTCTCTGCCTGCCTGCCTCTCTGCCTACTTCTGATCTCTGTCTGTCAAATAAATAAGTAAGTAAGTAAATAAATAAATAAATAAATAAATAAATAAAAAGAAAGATCTTCATTTCAAATATGCAGATTCAATTCTAACTAAAATGCTGAATGTGAGACTGATGAGGTGTGAATAATATGCTTGGTTATCCTTTGGCTACTGTATTTTCATACTTTATACATAGGAGTCTGATAAAAGCCACAGACCAGGGGCATCTGGGTGGCTCAGCTGGGTCAGTGTCTGCCTTTGGCTCAGGTAATGACCCCGGGGTTCCTGGGATGGAGCCCTGTGTCAGGCTCCCTGGTCAGGCTTCCTGCTAGGGAGTCTGTTTTTCCCACTCCCTCTGCCCCTCCCCCCGCCCATGCTCTCTCTTTCTCATGCTCTCTCCCTCTCTCTCAAATAAATGAGGAAAACCGGAAAAAAAAAAAAAAAAAGAGCCACGAACTACATGCCTCTTTCCTACCAGAGCTCAAGTCAATAGTGAACTTAGTGGGGATTTTGTCCATGGTTTTCTCTCAAGAGGGGTTCTATGGCTAAAAACCGTTAGAAAATTCAATCCTTAGGTACTAAATTAGTATGCCTTTCCGCTTAGCTAAGCTAAAATGTCCTTTTTTTTTTTTTTTAGTTTTATTTACTCTGAAGTCAGGGATGCCACATACACAAGCAGTAGGTTATCATAAAATACCATTTGTGTTAGCATCTTGATAGAATACTTACCCCAAATGAATGGATGAACTTTTAGAATCAGTTTGTCATTATGCAGCTGCAGTAAGATTGGCACACAATTTCCAGAGTGAATTGAAAATGCTATCAACTCGTTACCGTGAGAGCTCATGAGACTGTAATAGGGTGCTCTTGCAAAGGGCATATGCTTAAAAAAAGCAGCTTAATTCAAAGCATCAATTGATTCCTGAGGAACAGGCTGTTAAGAAGGAAGTTGCCTGCCAGAGGGAAGAATATGATCAGGGATTAGGAGGCAGGCGAGATTGAAAAACAGGAAAGGAAAAAAATGGAAGTGTTTGCAAAAACCTAAAAATTCTACTGTGAAATTATTTTAGAAGCTCAACAGAGAGGTAGGCCGTCAAAAAATCTAAGGGAATCAGAGGAGAATGTTTTGTCATAAAGGAACAATAGAGGAATAAAGGATGTTTCCTTTGAATAAACCTTCTGGTTTACTTAGTGGAATATTTAAAGTCATTTAAAATGGATTGTTATTTTTAAAGATCAACTTGAGTTCTCACTTCTGTCATGTTGAAAAGCATGGTTAACTCTCAGTTTATCCTGTATTTTCACACTGTCCACTTGGTACAATCTGGTAAATATAGATTCCTTGTTGGTTTTGTTAGTTCTATGAGAATACCTGTGCTTTCTTAGCACATTCAATGGATGCAGTAAAAGGACACAAAAATTCCCATATCATATATAGTAATTTCTTTAGGATTTTTTGATTAGTAATTTCCAATAAATTAAATCGTAGTTTATCATGTGTTTTTCTTTGGAAAACAGTACTATGTAATCGACAGTATTAGTTTAACTCAGTCCATATGCTTGAAACTCTTACACACTTCAAAAAAGATAGAGTGTGAATGTTATAAAGATAAAGTAGAAACAGGAGCAGGAGGGTGGTTCATTTGGTTAAGCATCTGACCCTTGGTTTTGGCTCAGGTCATGATCTCAGTCAGGGTCATGAGATTGAGCCCCCCACCCCCACCCCAATGGCTCTGCACTCAATGCTGACTCTGCTTTGAGATTCTCTTTTTCCCTCTCCCTCTGCTCCCTGCCCTCGCCAACTCTCTCTCTCTTTCAAATAAATAAATAAATCTTTTTTAAAAGATATAGGAACAAAGAATTGTACTCAAAATAGTTTGCTGAAGAAAGCCTTTTCGATTGTGCAAATTGCATTGGTATATAGATAAGGCGATTTGTTTAAAATGTAGAGCAGTTTTTAAAATTTATTTGTTTACTTATTTATTTTTAAATTTTATTTATTTGACAGAGAGAGAGAGGACAAGAAGGCAAAGCAGCAGGCAGAGGGAGAGGGAGAAGCAGGCTCTCCGCTGAGCAGGGAGCCCGATTTGGCACTCCATCCCAGAACCCTGGGACCATGAGCTGAGCTGAAGACATGGCATAGCCAACTGAGCCACCCAGGCACCCAATGAAGAGCAGTTTTAAAGAATATTTTTTATAAAAGTTACAGTCTTCTTTCTTGTATAAATTAAATGAGTATGTATCAAAGATTATTTTAACTCATTAAAGAGAAACATAGTAAGACGTTATCTTACTAGTTGAAAAGAGAATTCTAAAAACCATACAATTACAGGGAATAAGGAACTTTGAAATGAATTTACAAATAGATGCAAAGCATCTATCCGTAAGAGAATAACCAGTTGCATACCAACACATGTAATGAAATTGCATGTCTTTGGACAAGAATCCTTTTGATGATTATCAGTTTTTTACCTAAAAGGCACTTAGGTGAGCTAAACATGACATCACAGTTTTTCCTACTTTTAAAGTAGGGGTGTGAAAGGATTTTAAATCTTACCATCAGTCAGGGATTTTCTAGGAGTGCCTGGGTGGCTCAGTGGGTTAAAGCCTCTGCCTTAGGCTCAGGTCATGATCCCAGGGTCCTGGGATCAAGCCCCGCATTGGGACCTCTGCTCAGCAGGGGAGCCTGCTTCCCCCTCTCTCTCTGCCTGCCTCTCTGCCTACTTGTGGTCTCACTCTCTGTCAAACAATTAAGTAAAATCTTTAAATTACTCTTTTCTAAAAGTAATAATTGTTAGAATGTTAAAACAAATATGAAAAAACTAAACCATTAAGACAGAATTTCCATTAATTTCTTTTTTCCAGCAAAATGCTAGTCTTTTATATATATAAAAACATATATATGCATGTATATGTAAATATGTATATGTAAATATTATATGTATTTATATATAAATGTATGTGTTTTATATGTAAATTTTATATATATATAAAATATGCATAGTTTGTCTTATAATTCTTATAATTATAATTATGTAATTATAATTCTTATAATTCTATCAAATACCATTAGAGGAAAGTATCATTTTAAGAAAGAGGTAACCAAGACTCAAGAAGGTGACCTTCCTGTGCTACCATAGCTAGTAACTAACTCAGGGAGGATTTGGACTTGTTCTCTTGTTCCAAGTCTCTTACTGTTTTTGCTACATCGAAATTGTTACAGAGAAGTGCAATAATTAGTGATGCTTATAAACACCAAAATGGGCTTCAGTTATCAACTGACCATGTAGCTGGTGAAATGTATACTTCATTTGAAACCTGTGAACCCAAATAAGGTACACTAACCATCACTTTCAAGTGATGAACTGTAGGTAACAACTCAAGGAAAGCCAAAAAGAGGGCCAAAATTGGGAGATTATATTTGATTTATGTTGTATTTCTTTTTTTTAATGAAAGAAAATACATTTTTTGAAAATTTGATTTTCGAGTGACATGACATGTAATTAGTTATTACTGATAATACTAAAGGTAAGAATTTTAATCTTCCAGTTTTAGAATGCTAAAATAGGAAGATTATTACCTCATTTTATTTTGGTTTGTCATACTAGCATTGATTCTCAACAATATTTATATTAAAGTATATTCAAATATTGAGTTCAGTTCTGAAATATAGCCATAATTTAAAAACCCATCTGGAACACATCTCTGCTAATATTAGTGGTTCTGTTATTGTTTTCCTGCTTTATAATTTGACAACTGCAATTTTTGAAAAGTGGATAAATGTATATTTTTATAGCTATCTTTCCCTCCCCAAATGCCACATTTTATATTTTAAAGGGAAACTGCTGAAGAAATGCTCTTTAAACAGTGCTATATTTGTCTCTTGAAACCAAATACCAGTAGCAAAGACGACCACAAAAAAGTTATTCAGTAAAATCTTGGTACCAGCCCTATAAATTAAAACAATATGGAAAATATGTTGTTTTGAAAAATACAATTTTTTTGAACTTTATTACCTGGGTTATTACTTATGGTAGAATAGAGCACCTTCGGTGATGTATTAGTCAGGGTTCTTCAGAGAAGCAGAACCAATAGGATGAAGAGAGAGAGAGAGAAATTTATTATAAGGAATTGGCTCATGTGGTCGTGGAGGCTGAGAAGTCTCAATCTGCAGTTGGCAAGCTGGAGAGCAGGAGAGTGGTGGTGTAGTTTCAATCTGTAGATCGGCAGTCTGGAGACTCCAGAAGCACCGATTTTTCAGTTCATGTTCAAAGGCAGGAAACATACATACCGTCAGCTCAGATCCCAGCTCACACAGTGAAATAGGTAGAGTCTGGCTTACTCAGTGCCTTTGTTCTAGTTTTTAATTGATTGGCTGAGTCCCACCCTCATTAGGGAGGGCAATCTGCCTCACCAGGCCTCTAGATTCACTTGTTAATTCCATCCAAAAAAAAGTACTCTCCCAGACATAGGCAGAACAATGTTTGACCAAATGTCTGTGCATTCCGTGGCCCAGTCAAGATGACACATAAAGTTTAATCATCACTGGTAATATCTTCAAATTTTTGCCTTTTTCTTTTTTAATGGCTTGATTTATCCCAAGGGTTTCCCTCATCATTTATTGAAGTTGTTTACTATACGTTATATCTACTTTCCCAGGTTGCTAAATTACAAATACTATGAAAGTTATTATAAATATATTTCAGTTAACAAGTTAAATGGAGGGCATATTCGTACGAGGACCTCAGTTTTCTCCTACAACTTCAGTGCACAGAAAAAATGTTTATTCCTCTAAATGATGTTGATATAGGAAAGCCATGTTACTGGGTTTAATAACTTTATGTAGACATACAAATAAAGCTAATTATTTTAGAATCCTATTTTATACATTTTGAATGAAGTGATAATGCTTTATTCCTTGGAATAAAACTAGAGTTTGCCTTCACACCTCCCTTCAAGAGTAATTTTTAAATGAGGAAGATGGAGAATGGAGTAGTGTCCACTTAACCAGCTAAACTTTATTTTAAAGAGACACAGCCAGCAGCCACAACAATTTCATTGTGCAGAAGAGTAGGAGGAAATTGGAATATATTTCTTCCCAGCTGTCAACATCTTTACTGACATAAATTATGGAATATAACTTGTTATTTTAATTTATAGAAACTCATGAAATAATTTCCTTGAATAATTTTTAAAATATTAACTAATGTTTGTTTAAAATAGCTATTTGAGGAGTGCTTGGGTGGCTCACTTGTTAAGCATCTGCATTCAGCTCAGGTCATGATCCCAGTGTCCTGCATTGGGCTCCCTGCTCAGCGGGAAGCCTGCTTCTCCCTCTCCCACTCCACTCCTTGTGTTTCCTCTCTTGCTGTGTTCCTTTCTGTCAAATAAAATAAGTAAGATCTTTAAAAAAAAAAAAAAGAAAGAGAGAGATGACTTTATAAAATAACTATTTGAATCCCCTGAGAGTTCTTAATTACTGACATTCATGGTAATTAGTGAACACAGTTTAATATTTTTAAATTGGAAATTATGGGCATTAATATGCTTATCATGTAAATTAGAGTATTAATTTTATTTTCCCATAATAAGAAAACACTTATTATGATAAAATCCTATCATAATGTACTTTGTTAATTGATTAAACTGTATCAACATAAACTATTAATACTTATATGAAAAAATGTGCAGTAGTGATTATTTGATTTTATGTCCTATTTATAGATTAATACAAATTACTTATCTTTTACCTGCCCAGTGAAAATTAGGTAAGGTTTATTTTAATTTACATGCATAAAATTGAAGAAACATCATAAATATAACTGTTATCTAAATTTATTAATAAAGAGTAAATAGGATTTGCTAACATGTGGTAGGAGAAATTAACATACCCAGGGGGAAAAAAAAGAGAGAAGGCATCATGAGGATGCAAAAAGGAGATCCAGTTTTCTCATGTGTAAAATGCGTAAGTCAGAGTCTCTCTAGGGGTCTTTCCATCAGTAAAAGGTATATAAGCTGGTTCTTTCATTGATTTGCACTGAGACATGGGCAAATCGTGATTGTACTGTACATCAGTTTCTTACATGGGAAGCATATTTGCCTCTAGTGAGAGAAATGAGTAGGTAAATAGCAAAAGTAATAGAAGTAATTCAGGATATGGATAATTTTAGCTGATAAAACACATATGTTTGTGTCTCTAGTGGGAAAAAAATGCTGTGACTTTTACCATGTGCTTTGTTCTTTCAAACACATGTAAGTGGGAGGGGATAAAAGAGGACATGTAACACACTCATCCACAAACATTTTGATGCAGAAAGCAAACTATCATTAGACAGATTTACTCCTGGGCTTAGTGTCAGAGCAAAAGATTTTTTTTTTGGCGAAATGAATTTCTAGTCCACAGTAAATGACAATAGGAAGAGTAATGTTTGCTTGACGATTCAAAGCTGCATCTGTTCTGTGGAAATAATGATTATTCCACTTACATTTAAATTGAATGGAATTGAATAGAATTGAATGGAATTGTTTCTATAAGAAATCCAGGTCTTTAGGGACGCCTGGATGGCTCAGTTGGTTGGACGACTGCCTTCGGCTCGGGTCATGATCCCGGACTTCCCGGATCGAGTCCCGCATCGGGCTCCCAGCTCCATGGGGAGTCTGCTTCTCCCTCTGACCTTCTCCTCGCTCATGCTCTCATGCTCTCTCTCACTGTCTCTCTCAAATAAAGAAATAAAATCTTAAAAAAAAAAAAAAGAAATCCAGGTCTTTAAAGTGTTTAAGAAAATGTTTATGCTTTTTATAAACCGAATGCTCTAAAATTAGCATTAAGCATAATGCGCGAGAGACTTCTTTTACTTTAAGTGCCAAGAAAATTGCATGTTATTATTACTGGATTAGCAAACTATTGACATATTAAGTATTGTAACCTGGATTTTTAAGTCCCAACGCCTTTCCTCTTCCATTTTTTCAAGTGTATCTACATTTCTAGAATTGCCCACAAAACTGGCTGAGCCTCTATATAGATTTTGGAAGACTTACTAGTTGCTCATATCTATGCTCAAGGCCTGGAGAAGCATATGTGCTGCCTGATGTCAAGCAATTTGGTTAAAGCTTTTTTATGTGGATTTATCATTCAATTTCTTGTTGATTTGACAACCTTGATTTAAGATTACTATTAAAATCTGAGAATAAATGATAAATTTTCACAATGCTTTTTACAGTAATTGTCATTTTTGTCATAAAATGCAAAAAAAAAAGGCTTTATACATGCAAAATGCATGACTCTGGGTTGAAACCATGTCATAAAAGAGGTTTATTGGGTTCATTTCTTTTAATTTCTGTTAACGATTATATGATTACGAGGATAACTATTGACATATTTAAGTGCTTTAAAAACTTGTACACTTAAATAAATAAAAACTTGTACACTTAATATTCAGGAGGGAAATACTTCTGATATGTGGACCTTAGAAATAATTTAAAAAAGAAAATAAAATCAGAAAGAATAAGAAGAGCAGTTTGGGCAAAATCATTAGATTTAAATCAGAAGTGCATGGGGATTCATAGTACTGTTTTTCTCAGCTCTTGTATGTTTGAGAATTTACGTGATACAGTTTAAAAATCTTAAAATCTTGACCTAAAAGAGACATTACCTAGTTTTTCGAAGATGAGTCATCAAGAGATTTTCTATTTAATTTATGGATTAGGATTCTGGAGATGAAAGTCTTTTTCTTCCACTCTTTTAGAGTCTCAGCTGCGGATCCATAACGAAAGACAGATTAACAAGAGGAAAGCAGGGGTGCCTGGGTGGCTCAGCGGGTTAAAGCCTCTGCCTTCAGCTCAGGTCATGATCCCAGCGTCCTGGGATCGAGCCCCACGTCGGGCTCTCTGCTTGGCTGGGAGCCTGCTTCCTCCTCTCTCTCTCTCTGCCTGCCTCTCTGCCTACTTGTAATCTCTATCTGTCAAATAAATAAATCTTTAAAAAAAAAAAAGAGGAAAACATACAAATGTATTTAATATAACTTTTATGTGACACAGGAGCCTTCATAAGGAAATTAAGACTCAAAGAAGTGGTTAAACCCAAACTTTTTTTTTTTTAAGATTTTTTATTTATTTATTTGACAGAGATCACAAGTAGACAGAGAGGCAGGCAGAGAGAGAGAGAGGGAGGAAGCAGGCTCCCCGCCGAGCAGAGAGCCCAATTCGGGGCTCAATCCCAGGACCCTGAGACCATGACCTGAGCCAAAGGCAAAGGCTCAAACCACTGAGCCACCCAGGCACCCCTAAACCCAAGCGTTTTTATACTAGGTTTGATGAAAAGTGGAAAGTCCTGGGCAAAAGGATATGCATAAATGCAGTGAACTGGGGTGATACTTAGCAAGGCCTGCTTATTCAGATTCTCTTAGCATTCCTCATCTTCAGAAACCTGGGTGCTCCTTCCCTCTGGGGTAGGAGGGGCACCTCTCATGGGAGCGTCTTATAACCTGCTTCAGGAAAGAAGCCTCCTAGAGTCCTTCCAACACCTGCCATTCCCCAGTTCCTTGGGCTTAATATATTCAATATGCCAAGGTACCGTAATTTGGGGTAGCATGTTCTGAACCCCATCAGTTGATAACCTTGCATAACTATAAACTTACAGACTATCATGAGAAATATTTAAATAAACGTTAATTAATACTTAAATAAAAAATATTAAAATCTGTTTAAGTGAATTTTCAGTATTGAATAAATGGCAGAAATGATTGTTTGTGGTGGCTTTTGTCAGCTGTTTTCAGAGTAAGCAAAGCCCTAAAATCACTTAATTCATTTAGTCATTCATATGTTCAATAGGCATGTATTGATTACTTACTGAGGCCAGATACTAAGCTAAGCTTTAGAAATATAAAGATGAAGAAGACATGGTACCAAGTTTGAAGCAACTCACCGGAGGAAGCTGGAAATTCCCACTTGTGATAGGTAGTCGAGTGCTACACTGGAACACTGTCAGGGTCTGGATGGCCATTTACTTTGATAGAGATGGAAGTCATTCTTGGCAGACAGAATGACGTGTGCAAGTTCATAAATGAGTGGAAGAGTATATGTATTTTTCAGGGTCAGAACTATGGTAGCGTATCCAATTGCACAGTCATTGTAGATTCTTTTGAGATGCCCTTCGTATATAATACAAAGACATTGTGACAATTTTAAAATAGTGTCTAATAGAAAACACAATGTATGTTTGTGTAATAGTGGTAGCACCAGGGTTTTTAGTGTTCAACAGTTGGCTACAAGTGAGTTTGGCTTTGTTTCATGTGAATTCCACACAGTTTATCCCTATAAAACATTAGGTCTCAACCCACAGTGATTTTGCCAAGAGATATTTGGCAATATCAAGAGACATTTTTGTTGTTACAGTTGAGAGCTTGCTACTAGCATCTTGTGGGCAGAGAGCGGGGAGGCTGCTAAACATTCTCGAATGCAAACAGTTATAGCACAGAAAAATTAGCTGGCCCAAATGAAAATAGTGCCAAACTTAAGAAACCCTTCTCTGAGATTACTGTTGGCCATGTTTTATGAAAAGCACACAGAAAACAAACCTCTGAGTTCTCCATATTTATTGATATACATAAATGTTTTAGTATGAGTAAATTGTGTTACAAATTATAAAATATGTATACCTGTGAACCTATTACCCACTTACGATCTGAACCCTCTCTGTTTTATGTCATCTACCTGTGTACTCTTTCCCCAGCTCGTCTTCATAATTATTCTGAGAGGTGGTTATTATCCTGAATTTTATGTTTTATTCTTGCCCTTTAAAAATAATTATCCTTAAATAGTTTAATTTTGCTTGGTTTTGTACTTTATAAAAGCAGTATCATCACCTATGTGTTCTTCTGTTATGTATTTTTATTTTATCAGTATTATGTGATAAGGAACCCAACATTTTTTTTTCTTTTTTTAAAGGTTTTATTTATTTATTTGACAGAGAGAGAGAGAGAGATCACAAGTAGGCAGAGAGGCAGGCAGAGAGAGGAGGAAAACAGGTTCCCTGCTGAGCAGGGAGCCTGATTCGGGGCTCTATCCCAGGACCCTGAGACCATGACCTAAGCTGAAGGCAGAGGCTTACCCCACTGAGCCACCCAGGCACCCATGAATCTTAACATTTTCGAGAGCAGCCATAATTCATTCACTTTCACTGCTGCATATACTTTATATAATTTATACAGCCATCCTTTTGACAGACATTTGGGCTATTTAAATTTTTTGGTGCTGTTAAATGATGTTAAAAATGTTGTCATATGCCTCCTGATGGATCTATACAACAGTTTTTTAGGATTTATACTTAGAAGTGGAATTGCTAGATCTCAGGGTATGTGAACAAAAACATTTAGATAATGCTATATAGTTTATATCAATTTATAGTCCTACCGCCATGGGTGTATGAGTGTTTCTTTTGATTCCCATTTTTATCAACACTTAGTATTATCTTATTTATTTTGGTCCTGTCTGATGAGTCTAATATGAGATCTCACTAAACTCTTAATTCTGTAATTATCACTAAGAAGATTGAAAATTTTTCACATGCATATTGACATTTATATTTCTTCTTTTATGAAAGTCCAAACATATTTTATGCTGTTTTTCTGTTGGGATGTATCCATGTTTTCTGCTGTTGATTTGTGAGTCTTTGGATGTATTTTCCAGTTCTCTTATGGAATATCAAGGATTATTGATCCTAAGAAATAGTTAGAGTTTCTCCTACTCCGCTTATCAGAACTACTTGATTACAACATGACTCTTCTGATGGATAGATGATGAAAGAATGTTAAGAAAAAGAATTTACAGGGTTGCCTGGGTGGCTCAGTGGGTTAAGCCACTGCCTTCGGCTCAGGTCATGATCTCAAGGTCCTGGGATTGAGCCCCGCATCAGGGTTTCTGCTCAGCGGAGAGCCTGCCTCCCCCTCTCTCTCTGCCGGGCTCTCTGCTACTTGTGATCTTTCTCTGTGTCAAATAAATAAATAAAATCTTAAAAAAAAGGAAAAGGAATTTACATTTTGAGGTATTTTATTTTTGCCCTCTTAACTATTTATTTGCTTTTTAGGATCTCTCACAATTTAGTAACAGTGAGATATGGAAACTGGTAGCTAGTCTATAAAACATGAAAAATATCCCTTAAAAGATCATGTTTTGAAGCACCTGGGTGGCTCAGTGGGTTGAAGCCTCTGCCTTCGGCTCAGGTCATGATCCCAGGGTCCTGGGATCGAGCCCCACATTGGGCTCCCTGCTCAGCAGGGAGCCTGCTTCCCTCGCTATCTCTTCCTACCTCTCTGCCTATTCATGATCTCTCTCTGTCAAGGAAATAAATAAAAAATCTTTAAAATATAATTTAAAAAAAGATCATGTTTCCCAAATAAATGAATAGAATGTTAAATAGTAACTTCTTGTTTACACTTAGAATATATTATTGTGTTTACCTTTTGACAAAGATATGTCACAACTTATAAAGAATCAGGAAAAGGGGAGGAACAAAGAGCAACAACTCTATTTCCCACTGTTTGGAAAGGAGAAATATAAAATGCTGAATTGAGGTATTGCCTGCTTATGAATATGTATATATATTATATATATAATGTATATATTACATATATGTATGTGCGTATATGTGTATGTACACACACATATATGTATATATAAAACAGATGCATAGGAATTCAGAAGTTAGCCTGTGGGAATTGAATAGGATAACCATTTTAAGATACTAACAATATGATCAGTCCTTCAAAGCAGTAATTTCAGATCAACACAAAGCATCATCTGTCTTACACAATTGTGAATGTGGGTGTGGCCCCTTCTCCAAGTGATAGGTGACCTTCATATTCAAGACCATATGTGTTTAATATTGAAGGGGGATTTAGACAAATGAAGACAGTTGATTCCCTTGGCTCTGAATATTTCTTTAACATATTTTCTGTGGATTGACTTGTGTAACCTCAAGCAGTGTGAATAAAACTGTGGTCTTTACTTTGCAAAAATAATGGACTAGAATAAATCTCTGCAGAATAGGGGAACTATGTTCAGACATGCCAATGTTAATAGTGTGGATGATGGAGTTTGTTTGGATTAAACTAAAAAGACTTACTGATTTTGAATATGAAAAGTCCTAAATGTGATTATTGACCATTCATTGCTGAGGTGAAATTGGTAAGGCAAGAAATGCAGAGAACAAAACAGGAGAAGAGAATTGAATTTGACCTCACAAAGATTATATTCTAGGAACATGAGAAAACATTCACTTTGCTAACATTTAGAACTTGTAAGGCATTTGTTTGGGGTCTAGCAGAAGATGGAAAAAAAGGATAACTTACTTTAAGATACTGTTTTAGTGGTGATACTGATGGAAATGTCCATCATGGATATAGGGCTAAAGAAAGATGAGTTAGACATTAGATATACATACAGGATATAGGATATAGGATATAGGATATGGGGCTAAAGAAAGATGAGTTAGACATTAGATATACATACAGGGAAGTTATGATTCAGTGGGAATTGATGAAATAGTAAAAGCAGAACTTCTATTAATTTTTAATAATGAGATAGGATAAAAATCAAACATAAAAATGTAAGAATACATCATTAAAGAAGTTGTGTTAGGCTGTGTATCAAGGAAAATAAATAGTGACGAACATCGAAAGCAGGAAAAGAATAATTGGATTCGATTATCAGACTCAGTAGGGGAATTAGGATTCTAACTCAGGTCCATCTGGTAGGTTTCTGTTTAGCTGTATCCTTTAGAGTATGTAAGTTTTGGAAACACCAGAGAGCTAGCCACCGTATGAAGGGACTATGCACCCTGGAACCACAAACCTTTCAGAGCTGGTAAGTGTGGATCCAAGACCAGAGAATATGCCTACCAGATACTCTCTCTGGATATGAAAGACCTTGAGAGTCTTGTCAAGACTCTATAGAGAGGAAAGGAGTCTCAATAGTACATTTAATTGAAACTCCTCCTTCCTTTTTAGTGGAATCAGAGTCATATATAATTTTAGTTAGATAAATAATGAGTTATTCTTATACCTAATTAGGTACTGTAATACTTGTAATTTCTTGAAAAAAAATTCTGGGAATGGGAAAGGAGCAAATCACAGACATTTATACATTGACTTGTTTCTAGCAAGCGATGAAAACCTACTGTAGGGCTCTAAGGTGGAGCAGACTTAAATTCATTAAATATTTTTAATTCCCTGCAGAATTATAAATCAGTATGTGTATGTGTGTGTGTCTATGTGTGTAACATGAATAATTCGTCTCAGTTTCTCCTTTTTTCCAAAAGCTCTTAAATGTGGGTATGAACATGGAGAAAGGAGAGGCCTGGGGATAGACATAGTGCATTAAAAGAGTAGAGAAAGATTAATTCTGGAACAAAGGCAGGAAGTAAAGGAAACTGAAGCTCTGGTTAGTGAGCCCATCTTGGACTCACTGGAGCCAGATATGGAAGAAGATATCCCACTGCGGGTAGTAAAGTTCACCCGTCTGGCTTTGGCAGCCTCATTCAGACTGGGAAATGCTACCAATTCCTCATTCTTACGTATTTTATTTTCTGTTGAAAGATTGGTGATTACTCTAGCATCAGAGTGGGCGAATTTCTTCGTATGTCTGCCTTAGTAAGCCTACTGGAGTCTGGCAGCTTGCCTCACCTGGCAGCTAAAAGGCAGGATATACCCCTCTGCAAGTCTGTGGGTGGAAGAAAATTTGCCTTGGCCTGTGTTTGTTTTAGACAGACCTAATAACCACCATCTCGAGCAACAACCAAGAGATTTTGGCAAGTAGCCAGTTTTCTAAGGTTAAACATAAATCTTGAAACCTGATTTGATAAGAATAAAATAATACCATGCATTCTTCATTTGGGGGGTGTTTATAGCAAAGTGTGTCTGACAAAGCTGCCATAACTTACCTTAGTTATGCTGTGAAAGTGACAGAACGGGTGGTTCTGTTGTGAAGAGAAAGTACACTCATACCAAAATTGGAGTTGATGGTATTTTTTGTGTGAAGTCTAGGCGTTCTCTAAAATTTTAGCAACAATTTTGCAAACAAGATAAACAAGGGAAGGTTACAGACCAATGGTTCTGCAAGTGCCATCTTGATGAAAGGGTCTTGGAATCTCAAACTTTATGTGTTACCTATGGGTAAATAAAACACAGTTCCATATACTGTGATTTTTTTACTCTGCTTAAATCTTAATTAAAAATAGCCTAAAGTAAGGCTTGTTGAAACTTGCAAAAAAGCATAAAATAATAAAGCTCATAAATATTATGAATCTATCCATAATAAAGCTATATTATTATATATTATTTATTCATAAATAAAATTATAATGTTGATTGGAATATAATTAGGACTCTAACTCAGTATTCTAAGAAGAAAATTTGGCTCCTGTTAACATTTGTTAATTCTTTACAAACTCAGGGCATACTCAATGGGCAGGTGGTTGAAATTTTAGGTAGGACAACTTATAGCTTCATTGGGGTTGCTTATAGTTTTCAATTTCTGCCATTCTTGTTTCATCATCAGACAGGGTACTTGCTTAATTTCATTTTCAATTTATTTTGTCATGCACTTTGTTTAAATAACTTTGAGTAAGGTAAATATCTCCATCAGTAGAATTTTGACCTAGGATTTAGTAACAATTATCTAAAAGCTTGGAGCTTTATCCTAGGACCCTGGGATCATGACCTGAGCTGAAGGCAGGCGCTTAACCAACTGAACCACCCGGGTGCCCTGATAAAAATCTAATCTTGATGCAAAAGTGAAATTTAAATGAGCTACCAGAGAAAACAGAAATGCATATAAGACTTGGGAGTAAAACTGTAACAGGAAATGTTGGCCTTTTTCTGCTTGGTCTCTGTCCTTGCCAATTCTTACTTCTCTTTTGCTAAGACTGGCACCTGTACCTTTGAAGATACACTCCCTCCCTCTTTCCCACCCCCAACCATGCCATCGACCCTACCCTGATCCTGTACTCACTACATTGTCCTTCCTTCTGTGCTCCCAACACACACATACAACAATGTACCTATAACAGTGCATCAAATACCTGGTTTTCACCTACCTAAGTTATCAAATCACCCAGTAAACCTGTAATCGTTCAGGTTACAGATCCCTATAAATATTGGTCCTTTTGTGGAACTATCTTATAAAATACTAATACAGTTAATTCTATTGGCTGAATGTAGAACTTTTTTCTAAAATGAAAAAATAAAACATAAAATATAAGGATGTAAGTTCCACCTCATCCAATATCTAAAATTGATATAATATTAACACTAGTCATCTTAGAAATGTTTATATGAATATATCTGTTAAACTACCAGACAATGGTTTTGACATACATTTTCTCCTAGGCTATCTGCACTAAAGGGAAGGGAGCCCAGTGATCCTTAATCACTAGAATTTGGCACTGTGCTGTACTTTACTAGTTTGACTCTTGCTGGCCCATGTGATTATTTTCTCCACTATGATCTCTCTTTCTACCACTTTTTGTTTCCATTTTTTTAATATTTTAATTAATTTATTTTTTTCAGCGTAACAGTATTCATTGTTTTTGCACCACACCCAGTGCTCCATGCACTACGTGCCTCCCTATTACCCACCACCTGGTTCCCCCAACCTCCCACCCCCACCCCTTCAAAACCCTCAGGTTGTTTTTTCAGAGTCCATAGTCTCTTATGGTTCGTGTTTCCATTTTTTTAAATTGTTTTGACCCAAGAGGGTGTACAAAAATTTTTCCTAGGAAAAGTATCATACTAGATATAAAACTACAGGTTTAATAGAGGCTTGAAAAGCTTTCAAGAAAAATCAATAGGCATTTGGATATTGAAAAGAGACATTTGTCATTATGGAGGGCCTCATAAACATCTCTGCAGCCTGGAAGGACAGACACAAAATGGGTAAGACTGGAAACTGGGCGAAGCCATGGCCCAGAGGTTTATCTTGATGCCAGAGGTTTTTTAAAAAAAGAACATTTGCCATTTTAACAAATTAACATAGTTCTAAATGCACGATGTCTCCTGCAGAGTTTTCTCAGTTATGGCTCCCCCTTCCAAACTTGCTTAACACTAAATGGGGTAGATGATGTACAATAAAAGCTTATCTTCAAATACTCATTTCAGTTATAGTGAATCATTATTTAGTTGTTGGATTTTGCAAGGTCAGTGGATCCTGATTTTTCCATTAGTGTATTTTTGATACTTGCTCATTAATTTTTTTCAACTGGTAAGATTATTAGCTAGTACCAATTTACGTTTGAAGATTATTTTATCTAATACCCTAATGTTTCCCCATGAATTAGAAAAAAAGTAAAACTTCTAATTTGATAAATTTACATCTTTTGTCCAAGTCAAGGAACTATTGAATCATGGTTTTAAAAACACATCACTTCTCTAAGTAGCTACAAAGGACTGAGATGGAGGTGCCTGGGTGGTCCACTTGGTTAAGCTTCCAACTCTTGATTTTAGCTCAGGTCATAATCTCATGGGTTGTAAGATTGAGCCCCACATTAGGCTCCTCAGTGAGGATATGGGGTCTGCTTGGGATTCTCTCCCTGTTCTTCTCCCTTTGCCTCTTCTGCTCTTCTCCCTCTCTCTTGCTGTCTCCCAAATAAATCAGTAAATAAATAAAATCTTAAAAAAAAAAAAAAGGAGTGAGATGAAGAGTCCCACATAGATGGCATATAAATGAATGAATCCACAGCAGGAGACCCTGCTGCCTTAGGTTCAGAAACTCACCTTCAAGGCTCAGATTCAGAAGTACTCATCTTAGATTATCAGCTCTACCTGTGTATAGACAGTAAATGATTAAGTCTAAGTTTTCCCATGAATGAAGTGAAAAAATAATAGCATCTACCATACTGAGTTGTGATGAGTAAATAAGGTAATGCCTGTAAAGTACTTAGGACAAAGTACACAGGTGGGAACTTAGTATCTGGCAATTACTAAGTGAATTCTGAACACAGCGATTCAGAAAGCTTTCTCTCACCAATGAACCTTTCATGCCTCCCCCAATGCAGCCCTGTAGTCTCCTAGAAATCAAACCAGTAAATAACCATCACCTTGAGGTTTAGAAATGATTACTATTTATATATGTAACTGCTCAAATGAAGAAGTAACAACATTTCTGAAGAATATTGTTTGACGGGACACACACTGGATTTGTGTAAGCACTATAGTTCTCAATTATCTGTAATTAGGGTTTTAAGTAAATGGTGAGGTAAGGAAGGAAACAATATAAAGAATTTCTAGAGTCCACTTAAATATATTTTAACCAGCTGCCATTAAAGACCCTTAAAATGTTAGTATCATCTACAAGCCAATTATGCAAGTGCCTATTTCCAAAATGTTTTATGAAGTCTTAGGAAACAATTTAATTGGTACTTTATAGAATTTTTTTGTTAATGTCTTTATTCTAAAAGGATCATACTCAATGAAAGAGGAAAGAGAAAACAACAATTAAAAGATTTTTAAGAAAGAAAGCCAAATATAATGACTAAAGAATTATTGACCTAATTAAAGTTTAAACTGATCAGTTTGAAACTAGAGTGGTATAAACATCACCCCGATATTGAGGTTTCAGCTTGTGTTTTGTTTTTTTTTTTCCTACTATAACCCAGCAAAAATGGGAGTATTATTCGCAACTCTGAAGTCAACATTGTGTACTGCATCATTTCATAGGCATGCAGGACAAGTCCAGGGAAATAAGTTATTCATGTGCTTCAGAAAAGAGCCTTATTTAACCAATTTCCCCCATTTCTTTCCATTTATGTCATCTTCTGCCAGGAGGAATTCAGTTTACTCTTAAGTTGCAGTTGAACTGTCTTAGCTTGTTGATTCCCCACAAGCACTTTTACATATATATCACCTTAAATTTCTGGAGCCAGTAGACCACAAACATTCCATTACAAAGGAGCTTGTTAAGAGAATGATAGGAGTTGGAACTTTACCATATTGAGTAATCAAAAATACAAACTCAAGTTTGCATTAGTCCAGACACATACGCAGCCTCCTTGGAATCACAGACAAGGTATTTTAAATACTTGTAACCCCTAATGAATTTGACTTTTTATCTTGTCTAAGAAACAAAGAGAAATCTATTTAGTTTTCTCTTATCGTTGCTTTTGGAATAACAAGTTCAGTATTTCTGAGGATTCATGAAAATTAACTACCATATCTAAAACAGATCTGTTTTTTTTCTTTTTGGTTGATTTATCCAAGCTACTTTACATCTATTTGTCTCAGTTTCCCCAAATGCAGAGTCATTCCATCCATGTGTTTTATTAGTACAAAGCTATCAATAATAATAACTCCCACTTTCTGAGCACAGACTATGCATGAAGGAATTTATACATTGTCTCTTACATCAGATGTACAAGTAGGTACAACTGGGAAAAACTGAGGCCCATATTAACATGGGAAGTAGACTTTTAAAGTCTCAAGACTGGTTAACTTCTTTATTTTATGTATATATACATATAAAGTATCTTTTTTGGATGTAAAAGCCACAAAAAGTTTCAAACTTCTCCACTATTTATTTGGTTATGATATGAATATATAATTTGGTAACTCAGTAAAAAGTTTTTGAGCATCTACTGTATACTACTTACAGTGGCTTAAAGGTAGAAATACATATGAAAACAGATAAATTACCACCTAACCTTTGCTTATTAGGAATTTACAGTCTAGTGAGAGAGACAGGAATTTAAGTTGATTATAAAGGCAAATAGCTATAATGAAAAGTTATAGATATAATTTGATAGGAACAAAAATCTTCTATCTTCTCTCTGCTTTTTGGGTGAATTATTACATGCTATTTCAAGTGATGCTTTCTGATACGACATTAATATTTACAGTATTTATTAAAGTATTATGTTTTTAGAGTGATATATTTAGAATGCGTATATGCATTTTAGAGACAGAGTGAGGCACACTCTAAGGACAAAGTATTATTAAATATATGCTGACCATATATGTTCTTAGAAAAGTATCTTCATAAAATATATTGGATTATTCACAGTGCAAAGACTAGCAGGACTATTTGACATCCCACTGATACTGGAATGTCTCAAATTGATATGGCTTACTAGATTAACATTTAGATAAAAATTATGCCTAATGGACAATTTTATATCTAAAATGATACCCATATCCTTTTATGCAAAAAAATGGCCATAGAATAACTAATTGAATTTGTACTCCAACATCTTTTGAGATTAAAATTAACTTAAAAAAATAGAAATGAGACTTTTTTGTTAAACATGATATACTGAACATGAACATTAGCCTTCATGTTTTCTCCAGACTTTAGATGTTGTTAATGCCAATGGAAAATTTGGTAGGAATGGCATTAGGAAAGGAGAAAGGGATGGGGAACATGGCAGTAATAATGGAAAGAGAATCAGAGGGGAGTTAGCAGCATTACCATTTGGAAGGCTGAAAACCAAAGAGGTAAGTGGTAACTGATTTAGCAAACCAAGAAAGCTGAATCCTAAACTGGAATGAAGAAGAAGAGTAAACGCAGTCTACCTAGAGAATACCCTGAAAGTTAAGGAATTGGCAATACCAGTTTATCTGAAATTCGGATAAAGTGGGGCTACATAGGAAGACCGGTTGGAAATCTGTTTAACAGGTAGTTAGAACATGGGTCCCTGGGTGTGTCATTCGGTTAAGCATCTGCCTTCAGCCCTTCGTGCCCAGGTCCTGGGGTCAGTCCCACAGTGAGCTCCCTGCTCAGTGGGGAGTCTGTTCCTCCCTCTCCCTCAGCCTCTCCCCTGGCTTGTGTGCTGTCTGTCTCTCTCAAATAAATAAATAAAATCTTTAGAAAAAAAAAAGTATTTAAAATATTAGACCACCACCACCCCCCCCGCCTTTCCTTCAAAGCAAAGGATTTCTGAGTGGGGGAATCCAGGCATAGTTGAGAGGAAGGATAACTTTTCTAAAAATCTGGTGATGAAGAGAAATTTTACTAGCATGTGGAACTTCCAGCTCAGCCTCCCTTCTGGGCTCTCAGAGGCTGGCAGTAGGCTACACCTAACAAAAAAAGTGTAGAAGTTTTGTGGTGAATGACACCAGTCCAAACGTAATATCCTATACTTTCTTAGAAAGTTGCCAAACAAAACCAATGTATAGGCCTGTAGTTGAAGAGCCCCACTTACCCGGTTGGCACTTCTTACCGACTTTCCTGTGCCCCAGTCTCATATATGAGCAGATAGTCCTGAGATTCACCAAGTATTTGAGGAAAGGTCTAAATAAAGGATTGAATTGAAGAATCTAAATTGTTATATTAAAAAAAATTTAGAGAAAACATTATATGGAAGCAATGACACTGAACTAATTAGTGGATGGATGGACAGATATGGAAAAATAAATATACATATTGATATCCTCAGAGATAAGAGGACTCATGGCAGTCACAAGACAAGTTAAAGAAAATCAGAGAGGGGGGCACCTGGGTGGCTGAGTCATTTAAGCTTTGGACCCTTGATTTCAGCTCAGGTCATGATCTCAGAATCATGAGATTGAGCCCCATGTGGGGCCCCATGCTCAGCTAGAAATCAGCTTGAGACTCTCTACTCCTCCCCCAATTAGCCTGCATGTTTGTGCGTGCACTCTCTTTCAAATAAAGACATTTTAATTTTTTTTTTAATCAGAGCAAAAGAGAGTTCTTTACATTAAACATTTGATAGTTGAAAAAAAAATTAGTAGGTGAGTCGGACATAGGATAAAGGAAATCTCAGTGAAAGAACAAAAAGACATGCGGATGGGGACAACCAGAAAACAAAGAAAGGGAAATAATTAATAAAATAATTAAGACTATTTTCTGGAATTGAAAAGCTAGTATAAAGGATGAAAATATTCAAACTCAGTTATTAAATTTTAAAGTACTGGGATCAAGAGAAGATCCCAAATACTTCCAGAAGACAAGAAGAGTTTCACACAAAGGACAATGCCAGAATGGTATGGGACTTTCCAATCACAGTACTCAGCTGTGAGTATGAAGGTAGTAAACCACTTTCTTCCAAGCTCTGAGGTAAAATCATTTCCAACCCTGAATTCTACTCCTGACCACATTATCAGTGAAATAGAAGAGTAGAATGAAGTAGACTCTCACCAGTTTTGCTTCCCATGTGCACTTTTTTTAAAAAGATTATTTATTTATTGACAGACAGAGATCACAAGTAGGCAGAGAGGCAGGCAGAGAGAGAGAGAAAGAGAGAGGGGGGAGCAGGCTCCCCACTGAGCAGAGAGCCTGAAGTGGGGCTCGATCCCAAGACCCTGAGATCATGACCTGAGCTGAAGGCAGAGGCTTTAACCCACTGAGCCACTCAGGTGCCCCTTCCCATGTGCACTTGCCCTGGAAATTATTGAGGACGCATTCTTCAAGGCCAAGAGAGAAAGTTAAGAAAGCGAAAGGCGATCCAAGAAACCAGTTTTTAACTTGAGAGAGGGAAGGGAATTCCCAGGTGATTATGATAATATTTGTGTAGCTGACCAAGAGGAGTAAAAGTCAGGTGACTCCAGAAGAGATTTATTCAAGAAGAGAAAATCGATTTTAATGTATTGACAGGAGATTGATAACAACTGAGAAAGAGTTCTGAGATATGGCAATGAGAAGTTGCATAGAAGGAAACAATAAGATAATGATTCTGTGGTGGAGGGGGTTATGACATTATACTAACCTAAATGATTCAGCTGTCAGAAATGCTTATATAGTTATAATAATCTAAGAATGTAAAAACAAACACAGATTTAACAAGAGCACAGTTTGTATTCTCTTCCTGTATGTGTGCATGTTTGTGATAAGGGTTGCTGTGGTAGGAGAGGCAGATAGAAATCTTAATAGACAGAGAGTATGGGGTGTGGGGTTTCTTTCTGAAGTGATAAAAGTGTTTTAAAATTGGGGCGCCTGGGTGGCTCAGTGGGTTAAGCCGCTGCCTTCGGCTCAGGTCATGATCTCAGGGTCCTGGGATCAAGTCCCGCATCGGGCTCTCTGCTCAGTGGAGAGCCTGCTCCCCCCCCCCCCCCCCGCCTGCCTCTCTGTCTACTTGTGATCTCTCTCTGTCAAATAAATAAATAAAATCTTTAAAAAAAAAAAGTATTCTAAAATTGACTGTGGTGATACTCATTGATGTGTCATCGATGTACTCATCAGTTGTACTCATCGGTGATTATACTAAAAACTGTTTAATACACTTACTATATACATATACAGTTGTATGGTATGTGCATTGTACCTTATTTGCAAAAAGAAAAATTAAGAAATGATGAAACAGCCATCTTATTTATTTAGAGATTTGAAGATAAACATTAAAAAGTTATAGCTTAAAAGTGACTCCCTATGAATCAGTGTCCCTCAGCCTGGGCATTATTGACATTTTGGGCCAGGTGGTCCAAATAGCAGGTTGCACAGAGCTATCCTGTGCATTGCAAAAGGTTTAAAAGCACCATGGCCTCTACCCACTAGATGTCAATAGCTACCCTCACTCCTTTCCCCGATTAGCAGTAACCAAAATGTCTCAGGACATTGCCAAATGGCTACCCAGAGTCAGAGGCTGGAGGGAGGGGTCGGTTTTCCTCCTTAAAAGCCGGGAAATTGAAGCGTGCGGAGAGCTGCAATGTGGAGACATAGCGATTTTTTATAACAAATATTGCAGAATTATTTGACTAAGTGTGAACATGTATGTTTTAGCTTGGGCTGCTATAACAAGATAACATAGGCAGGATAGATTAAGCAACAGGAATATATTTATTTCTCACAATTCTGGAGGCTGGGGAGTCCAAGATCAAGGTTTAGTTTCTGGTAAGCATCCTTTTCCTTGATTTTAGTTGGCTGCTCTCTTGCTTTGTCCTCACATGGTGAGCAGGTGGGGAGGGAAATCTTGCTCTCTTCCTCTTAAAAGCCCACCAGTCCAACTGGATTAAGTCCCACCCTTATGAGTTCATTTAATCTTAATTACCTCCCAAAAGCCTTATCTCCAAATACACATTGAGGGGTTAGGGTTTCCATGTATGAATTTTGAGGGGAGAAAATTTAGTCTGTAACAATGTATAAATTTGAATGAAGTAGAAACTAAATACTGGATATTTTCACAGAAAACCTATAATAGCAACAAAAGTTACTCCTTTACTAGATTGCCAGTGAGATTTCTGTCGCTGAGGATGTTATTCTGTTTGTTTTCTTTTACTTTTTTAAAGATTTTATTTATTTATTTGAGAGAGAGAGATAGAGCTCACATGGGGGGCACAGAGGGAGAGAGAACAGGAAGCCCAGTGTGGGGCTCCATGCAGGGCTTCATGCAGGGCTTGATCCCAGGACCCTGGGATCGTGACCTAACCTGAAGGCAGCCCCTAAACCAACTGAGCCACCAAGGTACCCCACTGGGGATGTTATTAACAGTACTAGGAATACTATTTTGTTGTTGTTTTCTTGTTTCTGTTGTTGTTTTGTTTTGCATAGTTATATTCATTTGGCAATAATCTCAAATTGTTATTGTCAATTTGCAGTGGTTTTCAACACTATCTCAGTGTATCTGGTTATTTAAAAAGTGAGCTGTTTTATAGTGAGCTGTTCTATAGGCAAGATTTTTTGCATATTAAACAATTTTTTAGAGATTTTATTTATTTATTTATTTATTTGAGAGAAAGAGAGGGAATTAACGGGGTTAACAGCAGAGGGAGAGGGACAAGTAGACTCAGTGGGGAGCCTGACACATGGCTTGATCCCAGAACCCTGAGATCATGACCAAGCCAAAGTCAAATGCTTAACTGACTGAGCCACGCAGGCACTCCAGGCAAGATTTTTAAATTTTTTTTTTTTTTTGCTTCTTTTGTTTTAGGTAGGCTTGGGCATTCATTTTTATCATATTGTTCATGTGATTCAGGAAAAAAGAAACAAACATTCCTCAAGCGTGTTTATATCACACCAGAAACACATAGACAATTATTCTATTTTTATAAGTTGTTATCAATTATTCAAAATCCTAAATATGGTATTAGCGACATACATTTGTCTTAGTTGGTCTAAGATGTTCTCCTGGCCAACTTCAATCATTTGATGTTGTGGTTATTTCCCTGTATGCTCAATCCTTTAAACAGTCATTCAGTTTAAAGTTTTAATTTGGTCAGTTCATTAAAATAAATCAAATCTTCTTAGTCAAAATGACCAAAGCTTTATTTAGATTTATAAACAAATAATTAATCTTAGTTTTACTATCACATTTCATCAACACAGTAAAAAACTACAGCATAGGTGCTTTTGAAAAAATTACCCCATTTATCAAGCTGACATTTTGGCTCTTTCACAAAAAAAGCAGATTCCATCATTGGTGTATATAGAGGCAAATTCAAATCAAATCATTCGTTCCACTTGGAGTTGTTTGATTAATGAGATCCTGGTTGGTTTTATTAATCTTTCTGCATTCCTCACCTCTCTCTTTTGACACATAAGCATTCTCTTTGAAACCACCTTCATTTTCTTTATGTATAATGAAAATTTGATTATAATTTAGGTTTAGAATTTGTGTCCTTCTAGAAATTCTTCTCATAATCCATTTATAGGACCTTTATTTGTAAGCTAATTATATTTATCTACTCTACTGCAGGTAGTGAAGGTGTTTTTCTAACCTCTGTTAATAAAACCCACCTGGCAAAAAAAACAAAACAATAAATAACTGAGACCTTTTGCTTCAAGCATATATGTCTTACCATACCTTTTAGAATATGAAAAGTTATGTAAGTGCAGCTTTAGATTTTAACATCAGAACAGCATGGCCCTTAGTAGTCATTCTCAAGGTCAATGACAGGTCTTTAATGCTGTCTTTGAAGCAAGTGTGAATGGAATCAAAGTTGCTTTTAAGAATTCTATGGCTACTGTGATAACTGAAAGCCAAGTATGTTTAATAGGCACATGAATAGTGTAAATGTTTACATGTCAGCTTAATGGATTAATTAACTTCTTTTACTGGTCTCTTGACCACCTTTAATGGGCTTGCTGCTTATCTTATGTACTGTCAAAACCACAACAGCTTTAGGCAGGAAACATAGTTGACCGCCAACACTGCTGCTCCTTAGAGAACAAGGGAATTCTGTCTTTAATGCTCACTGAATATAGATTGGAGGTATGAAACTCCGTTATGACACTCAGGCAGGAATCTTTACCTAAAAATAGGAAGGTTGTAAATTCAAGAGTTTGACAAAGCAGGGCACATAGCTCCTAGCTAGTGGATTCACAGGGAACATGATCTATTGGAGATTAGAAGTGCACTAGAATCAAGATATGATTTCATCCCTGTCTCATGTGCTGTGTTTTCAGGGTTTCAGAACCCAGCTGGAGACTGTTAATCAGAAAGTCGTCTTACTCCTACACGGGAATGGTTTCTCATTGCTCCTGCAAGAAAATCCAGTCCCTAGCTTGAAATCCAAGACTGTTCAAAATCTAGATTCTGATTCCTTTTCTAACCTCTTCGCTTTTTACCCTAATTCCACCCTTCCTAAGGCAAAAATACTTATTTTAACAAGGAGGGGAGGCCAACTGTCTGTAAGGTCAGGAAAGAAATCGGTTAGACTTTGTGAGCCATATAATCTCTGTCACAAACTACTAACTGTGCCCCCTGTGGCAGGAAAGCAGCCAGAGATCATGCATTAAAACGTGGTGTGGTTGGGTACCAGGACACCTTTATTTACAAAACAGGTGGTGGACTTCACTTGGCCCCTGGGCGGGAGTTCTCTGACTCCAGTTCTAGATCAGTTGGTTTACAAACCGTGAATTATGACTGTTTAATAGAACATGGAATCAATTCATAGACCACATCCAGGGTTTTATTTATCTGTACAAGCTTAAATTCCTCAGCCACTGTTTATTGTAAAGGTGAACCCTGATCCTCATGATGGGTTTATTTGTAGGATTTCTGGTAGCAAGCACGGGCATCAAGTCCTCAGAACTTTCCAGGATTAGCAGCAATGGGGATCAGACACCAACAGGATCTGATCATATTGGATGAGGATGTCTTTGATAGCTCTCTTGGAAGTCTTACCCAGGTGTTCCTTGTAATGGGCTACTCTCCAAACCTCCATGAATTGGCAATTGTAGAAATCTGGGCCACGTGACCACACCCCTCCCTCAGCCTCAGAGGTCCTCACAGGTGAATAGCTCATTGCGCAGGAGCAGAACAGGTCCAGTCGCTTTTACTGAAACAAGTGTGGCTGGATTAGGGGCCTCACGTTCCCTTTGATGAGGCATTTGCCACGTTTGCAGTGTGGCACGGTGTGGTGGTTTTCTTGCATCTGAAGACATGCATAGACTGCAGATGTTCCTTAGACTGCGTGGCTGCAGGCATAGACAAGAATTCCTCACTTTGTGGCTCTGCAACTGGAAAAGGCCAGTTTTTGTTTTATTTTTATAATAGATGCTTGTTTCTATTACTCTCATATTCTTTTAAAAATTCTGGGGGGTGCCTGGGTGGTTCAGTCGGTTGAGCATTGGACTCTTGTTTTTGGCTCAGGTCATGATCCCAGGGTTGTGAGATGGATCCCCAGGTGGGGCTCTTGCTCTATGGGAGCCTGATTGAAGAGTCTCTCCCTCAGCCCCTCCCCCGATGCATGCCGCTTGTGGGAGCTCTCTCTCAAATCTTAAAAAAAAGAAAAAGTTCTGAAAATACAATAAAACAAGAAACAAAATTAAGTATGATTATAAATGGAAAGATGTAAACTTATTTATAAATGATAGGATTGTATTACTCAAAAATCCAAGAGATTCATCTGAAAACCCTTTGGAACCGTGCGTCCCAAAGTTACCTATCCATGGGGGAATGCCATTAAAAACTTAGTACCTGCTTCTCACTCCAAAGAGATTGTGATTTAATTGGTCCAGCCAGTGTTTTATTTACTTTCTAGAGCTGGGATTAAAAAAAAAAAAAAATCAGAAAATACCAATGTGTATGTATTGCACGTAGTAAGAGTACAAACTGTTTTGTGAAAACTTGTTTTAATTTAATTTTATTTTATTTTATTTGTTTATTTTTAAAAATTTTTTCAGTGTTCCAAACCTTGTTTTCGGATGCATATTTTATGCCTGTGTGTATTGGCTGTGAAGTGAAATCTATTTGTTCCCTGTGAGCATGGTGTAAAAAGTTTGAAAGCTGCATTAAATTACCTAAAATATGTGTAGACTTAAAAGGGGAGCTACACTGGGGGGCCTGGGTGGCTCAGTGGGTTAAAGCTTCTGCCTTCAGCTCAGGTTATGATCCCAGGGTCCTGGGATCAAGCCCCATATCGGGCTTTCTGCTCGGTGGGGAACCTGCTTCCCCCTCTCTCTCTGCCTGCCTCTCTGTCTACTTGTGATCTCTGTCAAATAAATAAAATCTTTTAAAAAAAAGTGGGGGGGGGGGCGGCTACACTGACTTCCTTTGGAATTTGTTACATAGAATAATATTTGAATTATTGATAGAACTTGGGGTAAAGAGGAGAACTCCAGAGGCAAGAAGTCCTTCCAGAAATGCCATCATGGATATCACAAAGCAAAGTGAGCTCTTTAGGACCCTGGCCTACAGCACAGCTGGAAAGGCAGGCGGCCAAGATCTTACCCATCCGCAGTGCCTACGCCATGGGACTGAGGACAGTTCCACTAACTCACTACTTTTCCTTTTCTACCTTCTTAATTTTTCATATCTCAGTTAAGCAGAATAAGAGAAGAGAAGAAAGTTTCAGATGAGGTAGCTTCTCCTGGAATGAAATAATCCTGGTTTAGGAGAAAACCACGGACTTCAAACCCCTCCTCACCCTGTCTTGTCTCAGATGAAGGATTTTTGTGGCATTTTTCCCCTCTTTTCTCCCGCATCCTGACCTTGTCTTCTTTCCACATGTGACTCAAACATAAATTGAGGTGAAAAAGTTTTTTCTAAAAAACTTTTAGAAGTTTTTTCTAAAAAACTTTTAGATTGTAAATTCTGGAATTCTGCGATGCCCTAAGGAAACTCGGGTAATGTTAGGCTGAGGGGGAGGAAGAAAAGGAGGGAAAGATACGGAGGAAGTTATTATAGAATGGCTTTTTGCTTTAGTTATTTATGTTTGGGAGAGGGAGAAATCCTACAGGTTTGTAGAGGGTGAATGAGAAAACCATGTGAAAATTAATTCATCTACATTTAAGATACAGAAAAGAAGTGCTGTTGGAGTTCCTTACCGTACAGATCACATGGTGTTTAGTAACAAATTAACACAAAGCAAGACCGTACCATACATTTATTTTATTTTTGTTTTTTGAAATGGGTAAGAGTCTCACCTAGATAATACCTGTAAATCAGGAAGGACTTCAAAGTTATATGCAATCATGTGTCCTTTTTTAATTTTAATTTCTATTAAACTGAAGTATTAAGAATAAGAGATAATAAGCACAGAGAAGAAAGTAGATCCCAGGTTTCATGATTCCTGATTAAATTGTTTCTATTACAGCAAACTTCTTTCTTCTCTTCATAAAGAAAAGGTTACATTTTGCTGTATGTTATTATGCAGTCCATTCATGTATTTATTCATTCAGGAACTGCTTATTGAATTCTTATTATATGCCATTCACTCTACTAAGTGCTTCTCTCTAAAAGTAGAACTAGCAGACTTGGTGTCTGCCCTCTGGAAGCTCATGCCTGAAAACATGGACACATTGAATGTATGAGAGAGAGAGACATTGAAAATGAGAGATATTTTAAAAATACTCCATTCTGGAGGGGAAAAGCAGTTGAATGTGGGTTTCCTACATTCCCATGTCTGTCAGTGTTCATTAAATCCTATCTCCTAGAATGTGAGAAGTTTCCTAGCTCCATTTTCTGTCTTGAAGTGGAAAAAAAAAAAAGTCAGACTATAATTAGAAAAATAAAGATGTGATGAAATAAAGAAACCTCGAATGCTAAGAAAAAAATCCCAGATTTGTTTTTTTAAATGTTGTCTTAACATTTGCATTGAAATATCTCCTCAGTGTTTCCTTAATTTGTACATGCTTTTACCCAGAAGAAATAACAGTCAGGAACACATGCTAATTTTTAAAAAGTCATATTTATCATGTGTTGGTTTGAGAGCCAAAAGCCAAATGTCCCACCTCCTGAGGATGGCCATATGCAACAGTGGAATGCAAATATTTATACTGAAATTATTTTCATAGGTGTCAATCTTATGTCTTAATATGGTTCAGATTAATCGACGAGAAACAAATCTTTCCACCATAATTTATACAACAAAAGAAGTAAAATAATTGTTGAGTAAAATATTTTGGTATCTTAAAAGTATGCATTTTAATACTTAGTATCTGTTCAAAATTAGAAAGTAAATTACAAATAAGTAATAAATGTTATACAAACATGAAAAACAAATACAGATATTTGAAGACATCTATAGTAGGCATATTCCAATCCAGAAGCATTTACACACGGAATACTTACTGTTTAGAGCAAACCAAGATTTAGGAGTTTCCTCAAGTTGTTTGATTTATTTTAAGTTATTTGATTTTCTTACAAATAGAAATAAACATTTTTATTAAAATAAGCCAAATGATAACCTTAGGTGCTTAATAAGAAGATAATATTAGACAGCTATTAGGGCACACTGCTTGTAACTTATGTTTTATTGATTGTGTGTACTAAAATAAAACTTTCATACAATTGCAAATGCCAAATTCCCTTTCTTTAAGAAAATCCATAATAGTTTCAGGGAAAAATGAGTATGTGTATGTATAGACCTATGTATGTCTGTACATATGTGTAATGTGTATATATTTATATACACACACACACGAATCCAATTGATAATATATGTAATATACATAATATAATTTAATATATACTTAATGTAAGATTTATATATTGCCACAAACACATTGGATTCATGCTATACTTACTAGAATCTTAATTTAATGGAAATTGTTCCATGCCCAACAAATAAAACTTATTCCTGATTTTTAATGGCTATATAGTGGTTCTACTTTATGATCCTTCCATAATTTACTTAAGCAGTTCTGATTGAAAGGTACAGTGTCAGGATACTTGGGTGGCTCAGTCACTTAAGCATCTGATTCTTGATCTCAGCTCAGATCTTGACTTCAGGATCACGAGTTCAAGCCCCAATTTAGGTCCACTTAAAAAAAAAAAAAGCTACAGTATCAACTTTAGAGCTTAGGAAAGAATTAGAACAATTAGTGCATAGTTGAGGGCACTGTGTCAGTGGAACAAAAAAATGTGCCAACCTAAAGAAATTGCATGATTTCCATATTCAATACCACATAAACAGAATAACTGAGACAGTGAAACTAAGACATAGAAGGCTTAGAAGGTGGCCGACCTAACCATCAGTAAGTCCAGTCCAAGTGCATTAAGATGTTATCTCCATGTCTAGTCACTTCTGGATGTGTTTTTTTAAGTTGACATAGGCAAGTGGATGGTTCCGTTTTGTCACAACCCATATGTGTGACCCATAATCTTCCTTTTTAATGGAATTATTAGTGCATTGTACTTAAACTAGCATTCTCTAGGTTTTTTTAAAAAGATTTTTATTTATTTATTTATTTTTTTTATTTGACAGACGGAAATCACAAGTAGGCAGAGAAGCAGGCAGAGAGAGAGGAGGAAGGAGGCTCCCCGCTGAGCAGAGAGCCTGATGCGGGGCTCGATCCCAGGACCCTGGGATCATGACCTGAGCAGAAGGCAGAGTCTTTAACCCACTGAGCCACCCAGGCGCCCCGCATTCTCTAGTTTTAATGTTTTCTTCTAAAACATATTATTTGATACCTCATCAAAATATTGTTAGATGAAGCAGATTTCCGATGTTACGGAGGTGAAATGGAAGCTCAAAAGTTAAAGGATGTGCCTAAGACCACACATATCAAAAGCATCAGGACTGGAACTAGAAAAGTTTATAAAGAAACTTCCAGTGTTTGTTGTCCTTTTGCCTCTTAACAAATAAATACGTACTTTTATTTTGAACCATAAATATTTTGTACACTGTTAATATCTTCCATTATGATAGTGTGGCCATTTCTGTTTCCAAGAATTTCCACCCAGTCCTTCCTTGAGCAGCGGTCATCGTGGCACCTTCAAATCACCAACCAAATGTGAAAGTCACCGTTGTCCTAGGGCTGGTTCCTAACACTCCAAAGAAAGCCTTGAGCATCTAGATAATCTCTGAGCATTCTGGTGGTTGTTCCATTTCCCTTTTCAGCCAAGAGTAACTCCTTTTCTTTAGGGGGTACTCCTGAATCCATGTAGATTTGGAGAGGCCGACAGTCAGGATCTCAAAAATCACTCACCTCTTCTCGGCATAGTGATCAATCACACTGTTCTATACCCCTGAACAGAAAATTAGATTCAGAGATTGGGCCTGAGATGCATCCCCAAATCATCAGAGTTAGGACCCTTAATTCTCTGAAATAGTGCTAGAAGCGTGGTTTTCCCCGGGTTGTAAGAGGTCTGTCCAGATACAGTGCAGCCCTTGGCCTGCTGACAACTGTACTGAGTAGTCCTGACTATAGATGGAAGAAAATACAATCAGATATAGTCAGTGGTGGAGGGAGGCAAGAGATAAAGATCACTAACTAGTGGTGAGTCCCTGATTTCAACGGCTCAGATTCCTTTGACTCTGAGACCTGTGTCAGCATACCTATCAGTCACATGAATCCCATTTAAAACATACTTGGTATGATGAAAGTTGAAAGCCCGTGTCTGAGAGAATACTGGATTTCTGCACAAGTATCCAAGCTTAGGATTCTCTTCCATGGATTCCCAACACGTTGGTAGGGTCTCCCTCATTCTGCACAGCCTTTTACCAACCCCCTTTTGGGTAATACTAAATCCCACCTCTACTAGCAAGAGTCAGTAGTGAATGTTCCCATTACCTCGAACAGCCACCTACCTAACTACAGCTGTTCCAGGATTTAAAAACCCTTCATATGTATGGACTACCTGCATTTACAAAATGTTGGTGAATTTTTTTGAAGGCAAGGTCTAGTTTCTTCATGAGAAATTCAGTCTCTACCCACTACTGATACAATTTTTGTAAGATACATTTTGCTAGCTTTTGACAGAAGTAGCTCAATTTTCCCCCCCGAGTGATTTAGAGTATACAAAGATAGCTATTAACTGTTCTATAGCTTGGCTCATGCCTTTGTTTATCAGTAACCCTTAGCATGGAAGTGAAGTCGGGGGCAAACAAAAGCAAATACACTGATGGGGCTGTTGGAGGTCATGGTGCTCTCGGTAAAGAATGTGCCAAATTACACTGCTCCCTGGAAGAAGAGAAATGGCCTTTCTCTTCTTTGATCGAGAATATAATTTTCTAGTTATTTGAAGAGGTGCTTCCACTGGGAGTCATAAAATTCTTTAGTTACTATTTAAAACACTTATGTTACATTCCAATGATCACTACTTGCATGATTTAAAATACTCCACCTGAAAGATAATCCTTAATGGGGGTAGAATAGGCAACTTGAATGCTCTTCTAATCTCAGACCTTGCCTGGAAGATTATTCAAAAGATAGAGCACTCTCATTATCTAAAAAGTATTTACTTGTCCACTTGAGCATGTTTTTCCACATATTTAAGCCCTTTACAGTATAGCTCATAAAAAAAATCTGAAAGACTCTCTGAAGATAAGACTAACAAATCACTACATTTTCTCTTAAATTTTGTTATGTCCTTTTATTCTTGTGTTACTTTCTGAAAATGTATTTGTTCTAAATTTTTTTTATGTTTTTGTTTTTGTTTTTTTAAGAAATTGAGAATGCAGTAGCCCGGTTAAATGGATATTTTATTTTATGGCTCATACTTTGCAAATGGAGTCAGTAAGTGAAAGTGTTAAAGTGATAGGAGTAGCTTCTTTACTGAGATCTTGGCTTCTACTCAGTCAGTCGTTCTTGTTTTTTGTTTTCTGTTTTACCTGTAGGGATAATTATTTAATATAAAAATGAATAGTAAGTTGAAGTGATTGTGAAGGAAGTTTAACAGTATTTTTTATTTATGCCAAACTGTGCTCTTGATAATAGCGTCTTATAGTTTTGATTTAGTGCCTTAGAACTCCAGCCATTTTTATGGCAGTTGGTGGTACAGTCCAGCTAGTTTGAAACAAATCGTGTCGTCAGTTCCAACAAAGGTGCTATTCAGTTCTTGATGATAACTGTTTGCTCTTGTAATTCAAAAGAAAGAGAAGGCAATGTTGGATGTTGTATTCGTGATTTTTGATATTTAGCTTTTTATCCTTCATTAAGATGGAGTGTAATTTTTGAGTTCCCCTAACCTAAAAATGTTTAATAGGTCCTTTGTTGAAGATTAGTTTTTACAATTAACAATATATGAAGACTGTTGGTACTTTATTTTTTTTAAGCATTTTATTTATTTATTTGACACAGAGAGAGAGATCACAAGTAGGCAGAGAGAGAGGGGGAAGCAGGCTCCCTGCTTGGCAGAGAGCCAGATGCAGGGCTTGATCCCAGGACCCTGAGACCATGACCTGAGCCCAAGGCAGAGGCTTAACCCTCTGAGCCACCCAGGCACCCCCGTTGGTACTTTATACTGCAAACCTTCATTATGCTAACCTAGATGACAGTTACTTATGTCTTATCAAAGAGGGCATTATGCTAAAATTATGACAAAAGCTATAAGCTTATAATTAAATGAGTAATTAAATACAAATTAGAGAGCCATTTTCATGATACGCATAAGCAGGGGTTATGAGTTGTCCCTGTAAACTTTCTATTTTTAACCATTCTCATCTTTATTTCCTCAATTTCTTTAGGAGAAACATTAGGTCCTAGATGTAATCACTATGCAAATGTTTTTATAATAGTTGACACAAATGATAGAGTTTGCCTGCACATCACTAATGACCAAAGGTTAAAAAAAAAAAAAAAGGAACTGACTAAAAGGGATTTGTAAATACTGTAATATATCTGATTCTGAGAAAAATATATAATGAAAATGTTATCTTAGTTCAGGAAATCATTGAAATCATTAGTCTACCAACTAAAATTGAACTTCCTAAATTTCAGAGGTGGAATATTTAATCCTGAATGCTACTATTACATCTCTGCCACTTGGAGATTTTCAGTGTTGAAGTGCAAATACATTTGGACATAACATTTCTGAAGCTCTTGCACTATATAACATGGCCTCTTGGATAACAGAGGTAATTGGGCATATACAGGCAGAAGCAAGACCCTAAACCTCATATATCCCATAGGATCAGAGCTTAATGAGGATCAGAGCTTAATGAGGAAAGTTAGTGCTGACTGCCTGGTCTCCCGTTATCCATCTTTGCCCACCCTACTCCAGGGAAAGAGCCAAGGCCAAGCCTTGGAAGTAGAGCATTAATTTTCCCGAGCCGCCTTAACAAAGAACCACAAACTAAGGGGCTTGAAACAACAGTGATTTATTCTCTCACAGTCCTTGAGGGGAGAAGTCCAAAATCCCCGTGTTTGCAGAGCCATGCTGCTTCTGAAGGATCCACAGAAGAATTCTTTTTTTCTTCTTCCTGGTTTCCAGTGCTCATGTTCTCTCTCTCTCTCTTTCTCTGTCAAATAAATAAATATTAAAAAGAAAAAGAAAAAAACAACAACTTGGAGACAACAGAAACTGTGGTTGAAGGAAAAAAAAAGATCTTGATAAAGATTAGAGAAGATACTGCATCTGTCAGACAAGATCAGGTGTTGTTTTTGTTTTACGGAAGCTCTACACCCATCATGGGACTTGAACTCATGACTTCAAAGTCAAGAGTCACATACTCTATCAGCTGAACCAGCCAGGTGCCCCCCCCCTTAATATGTATGTTTTAAAGTGAACTCAGTATCCAGTGTGGGACTCAAACTCATAACCCTGAGATCAAGAATCATGTGATCTACTGACTGAGCTAGTCAGGCACCCTTGATCAAGCACTGTTTTTTTAGAAAAGTAAAAAATAAAACAGCTCTGTGAATTTAGGAGGAATAAAAAAATCACAGGACAAGTTTGGGAGATTAAATTTGAGCTAATACCCAGAGGCAGAGAAAAAAAAAAAGACGAGAAAGGATGGAAAAAAGGAGAGAAAATAAGAAAATTTGGGACCAACCCAGAATTTCAAAAAAATAAACATTGAATGAAGAGAGAAGACGGACTGTGTGAGAGAAGTCATCAATAAAGTCATTGAGGAAAATTTCTTAGTACTTAAATTTATTTCCGGATTGAGAGAACCCCTTATAATGGATGAGAACAAATTCATACCGAAGCAGCTCATAACGTCTTAGAACATGGGGAGCTGTAGGAGGCTTTACAAGGTTCTTGAGGAAATAAAAAAGTTACACAGTTTATTGGGATTAGAATTGCTTTGTTCTTCAATAGATTCAGCCCTAAAAGCCAGGAGGCACCAGAAAAATGCTTCTAATTTCAAAGAGAAATGATTTCCAGTATAAGATTCTGTATCTAGCCAAAGTATCAACTAACCTAGAGGGCTGCATGAGTCCGTTTCAGACATACAAGTGCTCAGTTAACCTTGATGCACCATTTTTTAGGACACTGTCAGAGGTTGGTTCCACCAGAACAGGAGAGCAGATCAACAGAGTCAGATCCAGAAAGAGGGGATACAGGTGAAGAAGGAGTAAAAGGAATCCCTAGGATAAGAGTGATGGATCATCTTTAAAAAAAAAAAAAAAAGGATTATTTATTTTTAGAGAGAGAGCACAGGTGCAGGAGGAGGGACAGAGGGAGAGAGAGAGACTCTCAGGCAGACGCTCTGCTGAGCATGGAGTGGGGCTGGTCCCATGACCCTGAGATCATGACCTGAGCTGAAGTCAACGTCAGATGCTTAACCGACTGATCCACCCAGGCGCCCAAGAGTGATGGATCATTTTATAATGAAGGCCAGTCCACTCTGCTTCTGGGCAGAGGCTCCTAGAGAGTTCTCTAGGGTGGTGATGCTGACAGACTGCCAGATACATCTGGAAGCACCGAGAAGGGATTTAGGCAACTGCTGCAGGCTGGGAATGGGATTTGTGATATGGGTATAGAAAACTGAGCAGAAATAACCCCCCCAGAGAATATTCAATGGCTCAGTGGTTTAGGCCACTGCCTTCGGCTCAGGTCATGATCTCAGGGTCCTGGGATCGAGTCCCGCATCGGGCTCTCTGCTCGGCAGGGAGCCTGCTTCCCTCTCTCTCTCTCTCTGCTTGCCTCTCTGCCTACTTGTGATCTCTCTCTGTCAAATAAATAAATAAAATCTTAAAAAAAAAAAATACCAGGAAGAAAGAAAGCATATCCCTATTACAGTATAACTTTGTTCAAAGATAAACTTTAAAAAAAAAAAGTAACAGTGTTTTATTAGTCCAAGAGCCCGGAGTTCCCTGCTATGTACGGAGGCTGAATAAGTTGTTAAAACACACCACCTGCTTCCAGGAATGTGGCTCGGCTCCTGCACAGATTGTGTTCTCCGCATTCCCGGAAGTGCTAGCTCAGTGTGTAATGAAACAACTTGGAATTTCTTTCTCTTTTGACTAAGTACTCTCAAAGAGCAGTCAGAAACTGCTCTGCTTTCAGAACGTGAGGTCCAAGTTTCCTAGAGATAGTTTTGGTCCTTTTATTTTATCATGCTGGGGAATATTTGAGAACCTCATGTCGTGTAGTGTACTTCAGGTAGATCCGTAGAACACTGATGCATTCAGAATTTTATAAATTTCTCTATGGATATGACTTCTTTGATAAGGGGAAGGGAGCTCTCTCCTTGTGAGTTCTGTAAGGTAAACTTGGCTGAGTATAAATAAAAAATGTAAGCTTTGTTCAAGCTGTATGACAGTTTATGAAGTCTTAAGTAACAATATTTTAGTTATTACAGAAAACAAAGTGGTTTCATATTCACTCATGATTATCAGGCAAATAGGTAGGTCCTCTCATATGGAATTTTTAAATGAGATTTTCAAGCATTTTCCCCCAAGACAGGTATATGAATTTTTTTTTAATTGTATGTTAGTTACTCATTCAGAATGCAGTTACTAGTTATCATCTAGGGCTCAGGCAATGGAATTGCAAGGACAAGACATGGTTTGCCCTCATAATGGTGTATTTAGTCTCAAAAAAGAAAAACACATCAATATCCTTATAATTTGATAAAATGCATCGGCAGTCATAGATGTAACAGGAAAATATGTGCACTGGGAAGGGCCTTAATGCTATCCTTGTTTATGGAAAAGCTAAGGAAGAAAAATCTACCAAGGAGATAGAGTGATGTCCGGAGTGCGAGAAGAACACACCAGAAAGTATCAGGAAAACCCAGGACAGGCAGAGTTCAGGATGGCAGAAAGGTTACCAGGGAAAATTCCATGGGGAAAGAAAGAAGATAATGACAGGAAAGAGCAGTCACTTTGACAGGACAGCAATGTCTGATTATTTTCTTAACGGAACTTCCATGGATTGGTGAGGTTGAAACCCTTTGTGGCAAACTTGTCTATTGATACCGTTTTTGTGGTATTTTTAAAAACACCACCCTGGGCTGCCTGGGTGGCTCAGTGGGTTAAAGCCTCTGCCTTCAGCTCAGGTCATGATCTCAGGGTCCTGGGATTGAGCCCCACATTGGGCTCTCTGCTCAGCAGGGAGCCCCTCTCTGCCTGCCTCTCTGCCTACTTGTGATCTTTCTCTCCGTCAAATAAATAAAATCTTAATTAAATAAATAAAAATAAAAAAATAAAAACTACCCTCTGATTCTCTCCTACCTCCATTCTCTAACCTCTCTCCTGAATAATCTCTCTCATTCTTAGCTTTTTTTCCCCCTTAGGACCATTCTTCTTTGTGAAAATCACCAGCAGAAACTTTTCCTAAATCACCTAACATTGAGGTTAGGTGGATGGCAGTTAGGCCTCTTAGTCCTTAATAGCGCTGCTAGTAAGGAAGAGGCAGAACCTCTGCTGAGTGAGTGTGTGGTGTGAGTGGCACTGAACGGGTTTCACTGAGGGGCATTGACTTGGGCGCATCCCACTAGATCTTTCGCCCTGGCTGTTGGCCATCCCCTTGTCTGTTTCCTTGGATCCTTCCCCTCTCTCTGCTGGGTTGGCCCTCACCGTGTGCTGTTTAAGTCATGGTTAGTAGTTGCCCAGACACTACAGTCGTAGGTTTCCCTGCCTTCCTCGTATTTCCTTCAATCCTGAAACTTGTTCTTTGTGATTCATTAAGGGTACCAGGAGTGATAGGAAAGAGTGGGAAATGGGGCAAAGCTAAATATCTCAGGCAAGTTGGGCAAAGTGTGAAGGGAAAGAAGTCCTGAATGAATCACTGAGCCAAAGAACGAGGGATTAAATTTGAGTTAGTAACAGAAAGCCCAGTAGAAGGAGGTCATAGTAAGAAGAGTAATACTTAACATATCCTGTTTATCCCCAGTATATCTCCTGATAATGTCATAGATGTTATCTCAAGCACTGTCTTATATTGCATTCCCCAAAAGATCCTTTTTTTTTTTTTTAATTAGCATATAATGTGTTACTTGTTTCAGGGGTCCAGGTCTGTGATTCATCAGTCTTACAGAACACTCAATGCTTAGCGCAACACATACCCTCCCCAGTGTTCATCAACCGGCCACCCCATGTCCCCACCCACTCCCCTCCAGCAACCCTTAGCCTGTTTCCTAAGATTAAGAGTCTATTATGGTTTGTCTCCCTCTCTGGTTTCATCTTGTTTCATATTTTCCTGTCTTCCCGATGATCCTCTGCCTTGTTTCTTAAATTCCGCAGATCTAAAGATGCGTATTGATGTGCAAATGATTTACTTAAGTGCTCCCAGGGGAGACTAAGGGTCATGGTGGTGAGGGGTGGGCTGGGCACGAAAATTAGGGGAAAGACAAGGATCGCTTCAGCTTATTCTCACAAGGTAACTTTAGGTTGTAAAGTAACCCCTAGAGGTGCTCTGACTGAGGCGAGGGATTCGGGTTTTTATATCATTGAGTCTGTTACGTACTGGTCAATGGCTGGCCGAAGAAAGAAATTGCCGGGCACTTCTGGCTTTCTATGGTATAGCTGAGGGCAGTGATCTGAAAACAGCCATGAATATAAGATGTTACCACTTAGAGGTAACACAGAAAAAAGAAAAAAAAAACAAAAACAAAATTGGGGAAATGACGTGAGGGGATCTAGATGAAGCCTTCAAAAGTTACAAATTGTGTAAGATTGGAATGAAATGGCGCCTAAATCTGCTCTCAGACCTTTCCAGGGATACCTAAAATGTTGCCTGTTGATCTTGGTAGCAGTGCTTTTTTCTACCCTTAGCAAGTCCGAACTCTGCATCCTGGCAGAGACTGGTCTCTAAGACACTACAGGAGGGGCTGTGATTTGAAAAGAAAATGTTCCTTGGCAAGAACTGCTATATACATCCCTATAAAATTTCCACTGGCATTCTGTGCATCTATACACAGGATCTTAAACAAATCTTAAAAGGTCCAGGTGCTTCCCAGAACGGGGACCAAAGTCTGTATTAACTGCAATGAAAACATTGTATTTACAGGCCGGCTGCAGAGGAGGGAGTTAGCCATGTGGCTGACATCTTACCCCGCACTTGATTGCCCCACACTCAAGGAGCCCCAGGGTGCTGTTGGGAGCCAGTCAGCAAGAGCTGGCAGCTGTCCACCTTATTCTCTAGGGCGGGTGTTAGTAACAGGCCAGTTACAAAGAATCTGAACTTGCCAATTTGCCGTAATCAACAAGGCTAAGTTTGGCTAAAAATTGTCTCAGAGTGGCTGTCTTCAGGTAGACTCAACAGTAACATCTGGCTATCCCCAAAGCAGTATTTGGATTGGAAATGCTAGATGTGCATATTTTTCTTAAATGAAATAGAGGTTAGCATTCCAGTCCTGATGAGGGGGTGGATCTTGTTCCTTGAGAGACTCTTACTCCCTTTCTGTTGCAGAGCTGGTCTTGGGCTCGTTCTCATTGGTCCTCCCCAGCCTTCCTTCCACTGAGCCCACGTCCAGAGTAAGTTGCGTTCCTCACTGGTAGAGCAGTCGTGGTGGTAGACGTGGGAGATGCTGAGAAAAAAAAAAAAAAAGCATAAGGGAGAAAGTTCATATTGATTCCATCACCAAATCCTTCTCTTGGAGGTCCTTTTGTGGGTGAAGGAGCTGAGTAACTGAGACGGGGGCAGCTCTCTGGTCAGCCCGTTCCTGAGATTCCCCAGGCTCCTAATGAGTGGAATTTAGCTGTATTCTCCTAGGCAGAACTTGAAAGCAGAGATGTGAATGGCTCTCAATAAATATTTAAAGGCCTGCATGCTCTCTGGGTCAAAATAGTTTAGGTCTTATTCTATAGGGAGAGATCAGAAAATTGCCTGAAAGGAGGTAACATCTTAGCAGCACCACGACAAATGAATGCCAGGGTCAATTTGATTGTTAGCCTTCTTCAACTGTAGCTTCTATATCCATTTATTTTTCACATGTTTATTGAGCATCTACTATGCAGCAAGTGTGGCGACAGAAAGGCAAGTGCAATGCTAAGGAGCACTGGGCAGATGAAGCAACCTACCTCACATCCTGCCTCTGAACCTGGAAAGTTTGTGACATTGAGCAAGTTACTTAACCTCTCTGTGCCTTGGTTTTCTCGTCCATAAAATGGCACTGAAGAAAGTTCTGTAAGGGGTGGGCCTGTAAAGGGTGGACTTGTGGCACGTGGGGTAGACGTTCAGGGTAATAACTATTGTTATTACTGTTCATGCTTGGTTCTACCCATACAGAAATTAGTAAGATAAAGCGCCTAAGACTCTTCTAGTTTGGTTGGGTCTAAAGGGAAGAAAATTAATGATTAAAGTTCAGTATGATAAGTGCTGTCATCGATCTATTCCAGAGCTGTGGCAGGGGTTTCTTAGTGCAAGGAGAGGAGGGTGATGTTAGGGTTTGGTATGAGTTTTGAACCACTTAACCTAAGAGACAAGATGATGAGAAGTATGTAAGAGACAAATATGATGAGGTAATTCAACATTATAAAACTCTTCTAAAAGTGAATTAATGAGTTTATAGCTTTAGTAATAGTTTGGATGGTTTTGAGGAGGTAACCTATGGTAAGCTATTTATCACCGTGTTATATCCAAATAGAATTTTTCCTTCAATCAGACAAATCAGAGCTCCAAATTGATATGCTGTATATTTAAAATCCTAGCAGTGAAGTTATTTGTAACCAGTCTCTTGTCTCAGGCTCTCCACCTTATTACCAATCCTCTTAAGTATGATAGGGAAACATATTTTTAAAGGAGCTTAATAGTAAGAAAACTAAATTACTAAAAGATGCAATTCAAAGATAGGTTCTGGTTAAAATTGAATTGCTTGGCTTCTGTGGCTTTTCTTTGTCTCGTCACATTTATTTATTTCAAGTTTTTGTATGCCTCATCATGTTTCCATGGAAATTGTATTGTGTGTTTGTATAAGCTGGAATCATCCTTAATTTTCTGTTGATAATTTTTCGAATGAAGACATGTGGATAATCGTACACTAACTCTTAGGGTATTGTAGTAGCTGAAACATGGAGATGGGTAGCTGCCATGCTTTTTCTGAATGGACAGGAGAAACATGAGCTACAGAGTATTCATTTCTGAGGATGCTTTTCTGGAATAAGAAAGGCTGAAAAATATTGGCAATTCCTCAGAACCTTCTTTCTTGTTAGCGGGTATCTTTTGTTGGTGTGTTTTGCTCTCACATTACAGATAGACTATCATATGAATTTATGAATAATTACTTTCAGTTATTTTGCTTTTGTAAAAGCCGTCTGAGACCTTGCTATGCTGTGTAAGTTGCGTTTGATGGATCAGTGTGAGTATGAAATAAAGCAAATCACTTAAAAAAAAAATTTTCTGGAGAAGTATCATATTTCTCCAGAAATGACACAGACCTGAAAAAACATGGTGCCTTCCAGGAATGCTACATAGTTTATTATATCCACTACTAGAGGAGATTCTGGAAGCCTGGTAGGGAATGAAAACAGAGTAATGGAAAGCGCCAGGGCCAGGCCATGCTTAAAAAAAAAAAAGTCAATTTGCTTTGGAGAACATTAGGCAAGTAGGAGCCTAGAAAGTTTACTCTTGGTCTAGTGAGAACAATATATTTGAGTTGATAAGTCTGAAGGCCAAGATAGGAGAGAAATTTATGAGAAGGAACTGCAGGGAAGGGTTTTGTTGGGCTGAAAAGCAGGGAAGGAGACCCCTGTGGAAACAGTGGTCAAATGTTAAGACTGTGGTGTAACAGAAGGCCACGTGGAAGCTTCCATGAGCAGAGGGCTGTGCTCTAGTCTGGACCCTGAGGATCTCAGGGAGGAGAGAGGAAGGACAGGAAGAAACATTACCACACACATTTACTGACATCGGGTGCACTTTATCCTCTCTTTTGATTAATGACTATAATTTTCTGCTATTTTGCTGTTTTACATAAATCTTTTAATTTTATCCTTAGAGTAATTCTGTCTGGTAAGTGCTGTTATCACCATTGTATGGGTAAAAGAAACTGATACACATGAAGTTAAGTGATTTGCCTAAGATGAAGTAACTAATAAGATAAGCTTATACTTGAACTCAGACTGAAACCAAAGTTGATTTTTATAGAGTTTATCCAGTCTATGAGCCTCTTTCCTAGTTATATGTCCTCTTACTTCTTCCCAGTCTCCAGTTTGAACCACTGGTATTACTATCATTGTAGATTTACTTTGTCTTTTCCTTTCTTTACCTGTGATTCTAAAGTGTTCACTGATCTGGTGTCTCTTATTTCTGGGCTACTGAACATATTCGGTAAAACCCACAGTTACTAATTCACGTTCTCAAACTTCAGCTGAATCCTTATAATGTTCCTCAGACAATTTCCTCTATGTATCTTGTCTGGTCTGTGGCCTTTCTCCATAAACACCTCTCAGAGTGAGACTCTAACCCTTATGTACCATCTACAAGTCCATCTCCAACTCAGAAGATGTCATATTTTTCTCCTTTCGTGAGGAAAACCAAGGCGATTATGTGGACTAGCTCAAATTTCTGTTCCTTCTGTAAATTCTTTCTGTCCCCTTTTTACGACCCCTCACACATTTATGTGCCTCTAAGGCAAACAGTAGCTTTGGGATTTCTAAGCTCCTAATGGAATTCACCCTGCTAATTACTTTTCTCACCCACAGTCTCCAAACCATTCTTCATGGTCCTCATTTACTATGCCTGTATAAACACATCCTTATTTACCTCTGGTTCCCCTAAAAATTTACCTTCATATCTTCCAATTTGCTCTTGCCTCGGATCCCAATAGCTGTTAAAAGCTAGAAAATCTCTTTCCATTGCCCAACAGGTACATGGCATATCTCACTACCGTCTGAATTTTGATCTCCAGTGGTATTTTTGCTTTTATGTTCTCTTTCTCTCATCCCTTACTTTACTTTTTCTGCTCTTCTGTTGATGATTATTTTGCTGCTGTAGGCTTCTGCTGTCTTTCTCCCCACCCCCAATCCACTCCATTCTTCATGATAAAGTAAGGGAATAGCCTAGTCAAGAAAAATATTCTCTCTCCTTAGAAGAAGACGGGTGATAATGAGGAAGCCAGTAGACAGTACATTACAAAATCTTTTTTTTTTTTTAAAGCTTTTGTTTATTTATTTGACAGACAGAGATTACAGTAGGCAGAGAAGCAGGCAGAGAGAGAGGAGGAAGCAGGCTCCCTGATGAGCAGAGAGCCCGATGCGGGGCTCGATCTCAGGACCCTGGGATCATGACCTGAGCCGAAGGCAGAGGCTTTAACCCACTGAGCCACCCAGCCCCACATTACAAAATCTTTACTTAGTGATTAATTAATATATATTTTTTATTTTTCCCTAGCATGGATTGGAGGGAGTATAGCAAAAGCAGCATTTCTTAGAGTATGAATGCAGTTAAATTCTGAAATAGGAATTGTTATTCTTCTACTAAACTTACGGGTAAATAATGCTTGTGAAGTCGCCCATGTATTTAGAACAGACTCTGGAAGCATCAGTGCTTCGTGGCATCTTCCTCCTCTGCCTCTACAAAGCCAACTTGTTCTAAAGGCCACGAAGCAGTCTTTCATGCTCTGTCTAGCATGAGGCAGCTGCAGAAACACATGATGAGGAGCATCAAGGCCATGGCTGAAGTCTTTCCCTGTCAAGGCAGATGTGCAACTTCAATGCCTGGTCTTGTAGGCCCTGAAAGGAATGGGGAGGATCTGGTCTAGGGACTGTAGACATGTGTGGTGGTCCTTTCATTTTGGTAGTCACAGAGTACATTGAGTTTAAAATTGTATTCCGGGAAGGAAAACGTTCAATGAATTGGACACAGTATTCTCATTGTAACATTCCATATATATATATATATATATATATATATATATATATATATATATACACACACACACACACACACACTCTCTCTGCTATATATACTCAGAACATGCACATAGGATGCCTTGGATTGTTCATCTTTCCTTTCACTGCTAGAATTTATTATCGTAGTTTCACGGGAAGGCCCTGGTAAGAACCAAGAGTTCTCTAAAACATGTCCTGTACAGTTAAAAACACTGTATCCAAGTGAAGAAACCCAACTACTGAAACACACCATTTTGAGTCCGCTGGTGTTAAATATTTAAAATTAGGTGCTTTGAAAATATCAGAATACATTGGCTATCTTGGTGACAATAAAAGTGTTCTGTCTGTTCTAAGGATTTATGTACAGTTATTTATAATTATTGGGTTTACATAATACTGTCTTACTCTGTTCAGTTACATAAGCAAGTATTATCACTCAGCGGTGTCACAATCAAATAATAGAAAATCATTTTCTTTTCTTCCCTTTTTTTAAGAGATTTATTTATTTATCAGAGAGAGAGAAAGAGACAGAGACAGAGCATAAGCAGGCTCCTATTGAGGAAGGCCCAAGGAGCCCAATGCAGCCCTCAATGCCAGGACCCCGGGATCATGACCTGAGCCAAAGGCAGACGCTTAACTTACTGAGCCACCCAGAAGCTCAACAGAAAATCATTTTCATGTTGACTCTTTCAAGTATGGTTTATATTCTGAAAGATTTCAAATTTGCATTATCTTTATTTTAATGGAATTATATTTTTCCTTAAATAATTATGACTTACTATGAATTCTCCAGGTAAAATCGGTAGGCCCAAGTGTCTTTACATTCCTGTTTGATTGTTCGTTTGTTTTTGTATCTCTGTGAAACAGTGTTTAAAACTTACTAAAGGCCTGTTTGGAAAAAAAAAATTTAAAAACAGAAAATATGTGTCATTTAAAGGAGGAAAACCGAGGCAGCAACTCTTTTATACATTAGTATACCTGGAAGTTAATAATGTGCCTAAAAATGCTTATTCAGTTAATGAGTACAACTAAGTTTACAGAGAGGAAAATTACTTGATGGTTGATTGTGATATGTTACATAAAAATGTAATGACCTAAGGGAGTCACTGACAACTAGTTGTTTTATATAAAGACTCAATATTTGGGAAAAAAAATATCAAATCCAATTTCTTTTTTCTAGTAGTCTAGAGGCCTTGCCATTTCTAGGTGAGCAGTCTACCGTAAGGATCCCTGGTTATAGTTATTTCTGTAGTAAACTCTAAGGTTTAAGGAGATGGGTGAACTTCACAGTGCAGGCACATCTTGGACTTTTCCCAGAGGATTTTGTGATGGAAAGATGATATACATTAGGAATATCCAGCCTCTCCCCTCTCCTACTCTCCAAGCAGTCTTTCCTTGACAGGGGGGCCATAGGCTGAGGAAATCTGTGTCATTTTCTGCTGGTTTTCTTGATAATTTGTATGCAGAATTCAGATCATCTTGAATATAAAAGAACAATTCAAGTTGAAAGCCCCCAAGAACTTTATAACCACAGTTACTTGGGATTGAGGACATTCCTTCTTTTCCTAAGAAAAGTTCTTTATTGGGCTTAAAAAGTGCCCCACACACCTGGGTGGCTCAGTGGGTTAAAGCGTCTGCCTTCAGCTCAGGTCATGATCTCAGGGTCCTGGGATCGAGCCCCGCATCGGGCTCTCTGCTTGTCAGGGAGCCTGCTTCCTTCTCCTCTCTCTCTGCCTGTCTCTCTGCCTACTTGTGAAAGAAAAAAAAAAAAAAAAAAGTACCCCACAAAGTAAAACACGGGCAGGGCAGGGAGGTTGCCTGAGAGGCCTCTGCCCCCTGCCTGTGGCTGCTAGAAGGCAAAGGAGGTGAGGGGGGAAGATGACAGGTTGGGGGTGCCTCTGGTGGACTGATTGTTTCTCCATCCCATCTGACTGAGGCCCCTGCTTTGTTTAAATTCAGTCTCTTATTTACCCTGGCAAGGACAAAGCACATTTCAGCTAGTCAGGCCTCTGCTGTTTCAAGGGAGGGGAGAGAGTCATGCATGGGGAAAATAATTTTTCTTTATTTTTTTACTTACCATATATATGCATCTGTAGGAAAAAATATGTGCTGGTTAGCAGGCAAAGCATCTAAATAAATAGGATACTAATCATTCCCCAGTTAGGATGCGGTTACTCCCTGTTCCTTTACTAACTCTCCCAGTTCTTGGAGGGGAAAAAAAAAAAAAGGACAAATGCTCATATAAGCAGCATATTTCTATTTCACCAGATATTGTTATTAAATGTCTAGTTAATAACATGTAAATCTAACTTCATTGGTCTTTCTTCCTCCTTAGATTAAGAATAGGATTTTTTTTTCTCCTTCTATAGCTGAGTAGTTTCCAATTAAAGAGGGAAACAAAACCTAGATTGTGTGTTAAGCATGATATTACATCAGCCATTAAAAAAATATAAAATTTCTTTATACTTAAAGTCGTTTGGTATGTAGTTACATTGGGCAATTAAGAAAGTTTTTATTTTTCTTCATTTTTAAGAAACACAGTCTTGGGGCAAAAAAATTTACAGAGATGTACTTGAAGCTTGTTAGATTCTGAATTTGGACCACTGGTACATTTACACCAAAAACTTTGACATTTTGAGAGCTTGATCAAAATATTATGGCATTGGGGCACCTGGGTGGCTCAGTGGGTTAAAGCCTCTGCCTTCGGCTCAGGTCACGGTCCCAGGGTCCTGGGATCGAGCCCCGCGTCGGGCTCTCTGCTCAGCAGGGAGCCTGCTTCCTCCTCTCTCTCTCTGCCTGCCTCTCTGCCTACTTGTGGTCTCTGTCAAATAAATAAATAAAATCTTTAAAAAGAAATATTATGGCATTTATGGGAGACATATGTAACTGGTTAATGACATTTGAAAACCTGTTTTTGTAAGTTCTAAAAACACTGTAATTTTTGTTTCCGTAAATGTGCTGAAGTCACCCAGCTAAATTGCTTCTCTTGTAATATGAAAGTATATGAATAGGTGAATTTTTTAAAGGAGACCCAGCCTTTAATGGTAAAAGAGAACCTAAATACGGTCTCATAGACATTTGATTTTGTGGCAAGTGCACATTAACTATGAGTGATGTATTTAAATCGATAAGATTTTAAAATTCGTTGGTGCAGCCAACATTGGGCAATCATTGCATTAATTTGGTTTTAGAAAAATGTGTACTTTTTGCTTCTAATTTAAAACGTTTGTGGCACCTCTGTGCTGATTCCCCTGGGAACTTTGCACAGAGCATTTGGAAGTGTTATGGGAAGGGGTAATTATGCTGTCCAGGGAATTTGTCAGGGAACAGAACTGTTGGAGATTAAAGGAGATGTGATGGGTGCAGGGGTCACAGCCTTGATTTTGAGCCAAGACTCACTATCACTTTTTTAATTGAGTCTGAAAACTAGAAAGCTGTGATGTGGTAGCCACCTATTACCAGGGGGGACACATCTAACTAATTGGAAATGAGTGAGCATGGGGCTTAACAACTCCAAAAACAAAGAACCAGAACTCCCAAATATGAATGGCAGTTCATTAAAACAAATAGATAAATAGAGACTTTCATAATTGATGTGTACCCTTCCTTCCTTTGATATTTTAAAAATAGAAATTCATTTTGTAGAATATGAATACGTTTAGCCTCTATTCCAGCTTCAGTAAGACACTGAGAAAATAGCGTTGTATTCCCAGTGATGCTTTGGGTTTCAAAGCATTTTTGTTCTTATATATTAAATAAAGTTTGTAAAATTGTATTGTAGTGTTAACATATCATATCATCATTCCTGTATCATACCAAAATTAAAAAGCCAGTAGAAATTATGTCATGTTGTCATATTGAAAATACAGAAGTAGCACGTGTTAGGATATTTGTAATGTACTGATTTACTGAATTTAGCATAATTGCCTTTGTGAGGGTTCCAGTTCCTTTCAGCACATTCTCTTTTATATTCAGACCTCAGATGATAAATGACTAATTTCAGATACTACTTTTCCTAAGATTCAGTTTTATAATTGCAAAATAGTTAATATGCCGTTATAAAGAAATCTGGCATCTATTTTGTTTCTCCTTGTTAAGCTCCAATTCATATCAAATACAACTGTCTCTGTAATTACTTAACTTTTCCCCATTTCCTTCTTTTAGAAGTCACAGAGTATCCAAATAACATAAAATGCCTTTTTGGAATGTAATGCCCATCCCTCTGCCTTGCTTTATCCAATGTCTGTGGACACAGTGCAACTAATCCGTAGTTTACTTTTTGAGAGTTCTGTGGTTTGGGAGTCCCTGTAAATGAAAACAGATCAACAGTTTCCGCCATAAGTAATTCCACTGCGTACTTACAGCTGCTTGGTGTTGCCAGCCTGAGACACCTGCTAATTCTATATCCCTGTGCAGAGACTCTTCCTTCCTTCCCCCCACCCCCTTTTTTTTCTTTTACTGTCTGGGAAGTATATTTGCTTTCTCCCAGCACAATTTTAAGGGAGTAGTAACAGGATAGACTTGGGAAAACAGAATAAATCAGCCACTTGGATGACCACTTCAGGTAACTTAACCATGGGAATCAAGTAGATGAAAATGTCAGTCCTGGGAGATTTCTGGAAAATACTTGCCTTTATGTGTTGTTCAGCCTCCACAATCAATTATAGTTCTCTTTTTTCCCATTTTCTGGGCATAAACAAATGAGATCAACAAATTGTGATCTTTAATCTCTTGTACTGGGGTAATGCAGACATTGTGTGCTCTTTTCTTAGAAAATACTTCTCATATACTGCAACATGCCATGGTCTCTGGCTGTTTTAATGTTGATATTAGAGAAGAGAAAGGGACCTTCTCCTTGACACTAACCTTGCTGGACGTGTGGAGATCTCATTGGTCCAAATTCTTACCCCTTAGGAGCCTTCTAGCTGCTGCTAAGTAGGGACTAGATCCATTCAGAGCTTTTGAAAATGCTCTGCTGAGCAGAGGACTACAGTCACTTGGCATAATCATAAATGCTGTTTTATACTCGACATTAGAACCCTTTGACAAGTCTGTTTCTTCGTGTCCTAAAATGTCCACTTGATTTCTCACTGTTTAATAAATACACTTAAGCCAGACCCGGAGAGTGGATTCACCTCTATTATTGATAAGCACTGTGTAGTGTTCCAGCACATTTTTGTAGTGCATGAGTTAGACATGGCCTGATTTCTTTTAGACTAGATTTTTTTTTTACCTCAGTTGCTTAAATACCTTACAGATGACAGGTTGACACTTAAAACTTACTAAGCTATCTGGAGAGTCGAGTTGCGCAAAATCAAACTTGGAGAACTCAACACAGACATTTATTTTTGAGTTGATTCCCCTTTTAATCATCATAAATCTGAATGATGAAGCACCGTCTTTTAAAAATAAACTTTATTACAGGTTACATATTCAAGGTTGGCCATTACACAAAACATGTGAAATCTTAAATAAATTAGCTTCTCGAACATTGTACAAAATAGATTCATCATGTAAAAGGCGCCTTATGGGACAGATGAAGGACGTTCCACTAAGTGTCAATTAATCACATCATAGACTACGTACTTAAGCACCTGGGAGCAGCCACATTCCCTTGCATTATTAATATGTTGATATAATACTCAAGTAAGCTTTTTCCCTCACCCCTTCTTGGTCTATCTGTAATGTCAAGCAGTGATCAGTTTTATTTTCCCGCTGTTGTTGACTCAGGATTGGATGGTGACTGGAGCATTTTGATGTTTGGTATTCTGACAACTCTTTGTAACCGACCCATAAGCTTGCACTCCTGTGACTGTTCGCATATCGTTTTTGAATCTTGTCCTAATAGCTGAGCTCCAGCAGAATCATTCTACAGCAGAGGTTCTCAGATTTGGTGGCCTGTTAAAATTCCCTGGGGAAATTAAAAATGCCAGCGGCAGACCAAAAATACCCAACTCTCTTGTCAAGGGACTCAGGCATCAGTCTTTTCTTTCTTTCTTTCTTTAGTTTCCTGGGGATTTCTACATGGAACCAAAATTCTAGGAAAAAAACATTCAAATCAGCATGAAGAAAATCTCCCTTTCTGAGCCCTGAACTTACCAATAAAATAATGTTTTTCTGTCAGGTTGATGGGTGCCAAAGTAAATTCTTGGCCAAATTACACAGACTTTTGTGACACCATTCAGACATCCCCTCATGTGTCATGGAGTGTGTCTGATTGCCTCCAGAAAACCAGGCCAGAAGCGCACAATTCAGTTAGCTCTGGACTTCCTATTTTGGCAACATAGCAAACCTGTGTGCCACCACCTAGAAACCTGGGGCAACATTATGAACGTTGTATTGGTGTCAACCTCTGCATTCCCCCAGAGCTCCCACATACCCCTAACCTAATATTATTCTTTGTTTCCACTTGAGAAACCCGCTTCCTCTAGGCTCATCAAATGTTTCATTTACACTAGACCCAGTTTAAGGACCCAGACAAAGCTAAGTTATTAGTTGATAAAGGTTTAAGCTATAATCCCTCCCAGAGGTCCCAAAATTTTAATAGGGCCTTTTGAAAGCCAGAAATATCAAAGTTGTAAAACTTTAACAACTGGAGAAACCGGGAGGGGATTGAGTAATTGGACTCAGCGGCCCATCTGCAGTACCCCTCTTCAAATTATACCACATAGGCAGTCTTGCTCATTAGGTTAGTCCCTCTGGAAGGCATTAAGCTTCTGTTCATAGTAAGTTCAGAGGACTCACTATTACGTGATCAAAAAAAGTAATAATAATTTTTGTCTTTTTTATTCCAAATATAGTGTCTTTTTTCCCCAAATGTGGTGTCATATTGGTCGAAGAAGTAGGGTAGTCAGTTATGTTAGAAATTATTATTTCAACCATGGTAATTTGTCACTGATAAACCATAAAAACCTTTATTTACTAAGGGAAGCGTGCTAATTAATTGCCTTCTAAAATTTTAATTTACTCTAGATAATTGTCATAAAATTCTTATAAGATGTCATATATACTATACTTTCTCAATGGATATTTAAGACATGAATGGGATGACTGTAGAATTTTTTAAAAAAACAATTGACTTTATAGGAATTACGGCCTCTTTTAGTAATTTTGCCTTTGCCAGAGAAAATTATGTTACCAGTCATTTCATTCATTTTTTTTAAATATTTTGGATGTTCTCCCTATAAACATTTTAGTAATTTTGAAAGTGTTTATTAATTCAGGTATAGTAATACATATTTTTATTCCTTATGTAGGAATCAGGAGGCTCTCAGGGCTGGTATGGATAAGTTCTCCAAAAGCAGGCTGGAACTTAATGCCTTTAAATACCTGAGTCTCATGTCTGTTAATTTGCATTATTTTTAGCAATATGCCCTACAGCCCAGATGATCATTTCCTGATATTACTTGCATCCGTTTTAATTTCCATTTTTCTTTTTTCCCTTCTGAAGTGAAAGATTTTACACTCTTGCTTACTGTTCCTCTGTACATCAACATTCTTTAAGGTTCCTCATTCTCAATCTTTCTCCCTCTCTCTCTGTCTGTCTTTCTCTCTGTCTCTGTCTCTGTCTCTCTCTCTCTCTCTCTCACACACACACACACACACACACAGCTCTGAAGGTGATAAATTCCAGCAGTCACCAGCCGCGAGCATTCTAAAATATTGCATCATCCCTGTGAAGGGTGTCTGCTGGTCAGGGAGGTTAATGCATTTGCTCCTTTCCAGTGGCAGAAGCTATCTCTTCTTGGTCATGGCAGGAAGAGAAAATTGACCTCCTGTTCCCAATTTCATATGGAATTTTTTTCCTGGATAGGGGTACTGACCTTGCCAGAAAGATCCAAGCAGATGTAAAATCATATTTGACTTGATGATGGATGACCAGTTACCTGGGTACAGGCATCTGCTCTGATAAAGTCGGGGGCTGGGGATAGGGCAGCTATCTGTTACTCTTTTCAGCTGCATTTTACTTTTGCCTTCAGCTGGCAGAAAAGATATTTTCAGAAATACAATTGAATTCTCAAAGGACTTGATGGGCAGTTCTATCATGAACAATAGAACAAGGGCCCGATCTAGAATGTCCTGGTAGAACTTTGTTTCAATCTTTCAACTTGTTCTACTAATAAATTGCTTGTCTGTAGCTAATTTTGTAGTGAGTTCCACAAAGGGCATTTTAATTTGTCCTCTAAAAAATGTCTTCTAAGATTTCCAGACTTTTTCTTACTTATCATCCATTCTCTTGTTTTCAGCATGTGTGAAAGGGTATTCACTTTTGCCAACTTGTTTCCTGAGGGGTAAGGCTTTGGCTTAGGGGATTGCCTTATAATTTACAGATATGTTATCAGATCTTTAGTTTTAATTGTAGTATGACCTAATTGACTTTTTTTTCATTTTCTTAGTATGTGAGGATGAAATTAGAGGATATTTGATTCGTATCTTCCCCTTTATATGTAAAGCCTATCAAATATTATAGGAAAACTGATCAATAATGATACATTTATTGTTTTTATACTGATAGTGATAAACTTTTTAAAAGATTTTATTTATTTATTTGACAGAGAGAGAGAGATCACAAGTAGCAGAGAGAGAGGGGGAAGTAGGCTCCCTGCTGAGCGTGGAGCCTGATTCTAGACTCAATCCCAGGACCCTGAGATCATGACCTGAGCCGAAGGCAGAGGCTTAACCCACTGAGCCACCCAGGTCCCCCAATGATAGATTTTTTTTTTTTTATGACATAAGATTCCAACTGATAGAAAACTTTGTCTTCAACACTAATTCTTATTTTCCCATGCAGCTAAGACTAATGTTATAGTTCTCACAGTTGGTAAAACTAATAAAGTAAAAAATTCTAGAGAGCATCCTTTGGACACTTCTACTCAGTATTTTAGCTAACTGGAGAGGATATAGTTCTTGATGTGATACAGTTTGTGAAGCTAGAAGGAACCTCAGTGATTTCATCTATTCCTCTTATCCTACAAATGGGGAAATTAGATCTCCTGTAGATGGTATATTCAGTAGCAAAGTTGGGAACAGACCACAGATTTCTGTGCTTTTAAATTAATTTTTACTTTTGGGGCGCCTGGGTGGCTCAGTGAGTCAAAGCCTCTGCTTTTGGCTCAGGTCATGGTCCCAGGGTCCTGGGATCGAGCCCCGCATCAGGCTCTCTGCTCATCAGGGAGCCTGCTTCCTCCTCTTTCTCTGCCTACTTGTGATCTCTATTAAATTAAATAATGAAATTTTTTTTATTTAAATTAATTTTTATTTTTAAGAACATTATATCTATCCTCTTACTTGAAGTCAGTCAGTGGGTCAGAGGTTTTGTTTGTTTTTTTTTTTCCCGTATATTTCATTTATTTCTAATCTCTTGTCTGATCCTCTGCAACTCGTGTTTTTTTTTTTTTCTGATTGTTTTGATTGGATTGCACAACAGAAACATGACTGCTGTGAGGTAGCCTTTAGGATGCATGAGGCAAGTTATGAGAAAAGCTGAGGCACAGGTTGAAAAAAATGCCTGCTGCAAAGGTGTCTGTGGCCATTTATCAGGGCTAAATATTATTTGATAAGTGCATGAAATATGGAAAAACACCTGTAACACATTCCTCTTTTTTTTTTTTCCTGTAACACATTCCTAAGAGATTTACTGTGCTGAAAACTTCTGACTAACTTGTTTATGAAGGAAGTATGTAATGATACAAACTCTTCTGTTATGGTCAAATAACAAAATCAACAAAATAACGTGTTAGATCCAGAGCTATGAACATTGAACTGAGTTGTGACCCATGGAAGTTTTCAGCTTTTCCTGTGAGCCTCTATTCCTCATCTATAGAATGAGGAGCATTATGCATCCATTGTTGGAGAGATATGAAGGGCAATTGGAATTACGTGAATTGGATATTTCATGCCACACAAGACCTAGCACACAAGAGCCTTTCTGTGAATGCAAGTTCTCCCCGCTTCATAGTTTTCAAAGAAAACACAGGTGGTCTTTTAAGGTACTGTTTGCCCTGTGACTCATTATAAACAACAGAATTGCTGGAAAAGGAAAACAGAAGAAGAATTTGTTAGCAGCTTAGTCACTAAGGCAGCTTCTTGTGAAAGAAAGTCATCAGTGAATTGTACACATAGCTTTGGTTTGTCTCCTCTCTTGGCGTTCCTCAGCCACATTTGAAGAGAACCCATCTCCCCAGGGGGCCGATTACCTATGAAGAGGCATCCGGTTCACATGGCAGCAGCTACAGTAATTGAGGCATGTAATTTCAGAGCAAATGAGCTTTTAGTGGTTGTCTAGCATTTCCAGCGCTCTCAGATGAGGGCAAATACATAGCCTCATCGCTGTATCCAGATACGCATCTACCAGCAGTATTATTGGTATGATTTTCTTTGTCTTATAATGTGAATGAGTAGATTCAATTCCCCTTTAATTCATGGGATGTCAAAAGATTATAAAATCGCCCTTTCGTCTGCCTGGATTTGAAATGCAGTTATTATTCTGTAAGAAGTGAACTATGAGGAAATGTGATGTTAATAGAAAAAGTATCCAAGTAACAACAGTAGCCACTACTTTGTTAATATGTGAGACTGAAAACCACAGATGTTTAAAAGGTGCAAATGTTCGGCGTGTTAGATGCTCAGGTGGAATGTCTGCAGTTCATATTTTTTTAGAAAAGATAATTTTTAGGTTAAATTATATGGCTTGAGAGGAGCCTTTATAAAGATGAGACTGCGATCTTTAGTAGAGGGCAGGAAGTGAGAATGCAGAGGCTGTTGAGCGGTGATGTTTTAGCAGCATGCGCCTGTCTAGGAATTGACAGCTCTGTTCTTACAAAAACAACTACCAAATTAAATACTGGAAAACTCATAAAAATTCACAGTTTAATAACCAAAATGTTGGAGGAATTTGTACCTGTTCTTCTGGTACTTAAGATCGAAATTTCAAGGGTAGAGATAGTTTATACATTTTATCTTGAGCTTATAAATGAATAAATGATAAAGCAAATTAAAAAAAGAAAAGATAAATTTTCTCTTGCCAGCTGAGGTAGATGTGGACTGAAAGAAGGAATCGAAAATTGTTCCAGCCTACTGTTGGTAGCAAAGCAAGGTTTTAACTTAAAACACGGAATGGCTGTTTACCCTGATCATAGTAATCAAGTAGTTGCAAAATTTCCCATTTCACTTTAAGCGTATATAATAAGTCTAGAAAGTCACTATATCCACTTGACAGAATATAATTAAGAAAGGCCTATTTTTACAGGGGAAGTTTCATTCAATGCCCAATAATTTATCAACATCAAAGAGAGGAGAAAGAAATCCATACATATTGGCCATCCATTATGAATCCTTTGACTCTTATGGCAACCCTACTAATTAGTTATTATACCATTTCATACATAAAAAGTTGCGATTAGAGAAATTCTTTTCATTTCACACAGCTTTGTCCAGGGCCTAGTAAATGCCTAGCACTGGTCTAGGTTCTGGGGCTATCACAGTGACCAAGGTGGAAAAAGTCAGCACTCTCATGGAATTTATTTCTTGTCAGAGGAGGAAGAAGATACATAAGTAAAGAAAAACAAAACAAAACCAAGTAACATGACCCAGTGAAGGATGCAACAGCAAGTGCCTAGGTGGGAACTTTCAATTCTGTGGACCGGGAAGACTTCACAGAGGGAGGAGCCCACTCTAAGGGAGGTCAGAAGGAGACACACAACAGGCAGAGGGAAGAGTCAGGGCAAAGGTCTCAAGCCTGTGCCCTTCAGCTTCCTGAGCAAGGGAGAAAGTGGGGCAACATCCAGGGCAAGGTGGACGACAGACAGATCAGACTGTGATAGACTTTGAACTAAGATTTTAATCTAAGGATATTGGGAAATGGTGGTAGAGTTTATGCAGAGGAAGAAACACCATGACTCAATATTTGGAATGAGTCACTGGCCACTAAGAGGTGAATGATAGGAAGATGCCTCAGGGAGGGTAGAAGCAGAAAAGGAAGAGATTCTTTCACTGGTCTAGCCTAGAAGTTGTAGTGGAGATGTTGAGGATAGATAGTGCTGCATTCAGAGCAAGAGGAATCACAAGAAGAATTTCTTGTGAAACCAAATATTTCACAAGATTAAAAGTGCCATTTCCACTTACTTGTGGAGCATGAGGACTAACATGGAGGGTCTTGGGAGATGGAGAGGAGAAGTGAGCTGGGGGAAATCAGAGGGGGAGACAAACCATGAGGGACTGTGGACTCTGAGAAACAAAGTGAGGGTTTTGGAGGGGAGGGGTTTGGGGGTTGGGTGAGCCTGGTGGTGGGTATTAAGGAGGGCATATATTGCATGGAGCACTGGGTGTGGTGCATAAACAGTGAATTTTGGAACACAGAAAAGAAATAAAATAAAATGGAAAAAAAAAAGTCCCATTTCCTGAGAGTAGAAGACTGAAAGAAGAATTTGCTTATAGGCAGAAGTAAAGAGTTTATTCTTCATTTGCTACATTGGAGAAGCCCATTTGTTGGACTCTAGGAGAAGATAGCAAGGAGACACTTGGCTGAACGAGTATGGATTTCGTGATTAAAAAACTGAGAGGTTACTCTGAAGAACTTCAGACATCAAATATTTGAACCAGTATGTGAGAAAGTAAAAATGTCTTTCAGATTTTAGTTAATTTTCTTCCTTTTTGTTGTGTGATGGTTATTTATTAGGTAAAATATTTTATGTGATAGACCAAAGATCAATAAAATTGTTGTTAGAGGGAGATACAAAATTTTCACAAAAATATAAAAATGTGGAGGTGGGGAAATGGATGAAGGTATTCAAAAGGCACAGACTTCTAGATATAAAATAAATAAGTCATAGGGATGTAATGTACAGCATCGTGTCTGTAGTTAATAATACTATATGATGTATTTGAAAACTGCCAAGACAGTAGATCATAAAAGTTATTACCATAAGAAAAAATTATAATTATGTGAAGTGAGAGATACTAACTTATGGTAGTTATCATTGCATAATATATATTACATGTAGATAAAATCATTATTTTGTATATCTTAAAGTAATGTTATATCCCAGTAAAACTAAAAAGAAGAAAAAATATGCTATGTATTAGCAAGTTATATTACTCTAACACTAAAATTATAAAATAAAAAATGAAAAAATAGACTTTTTTTAAACTTCTTAGCATGCCTTAAATTCAGTTTAAACATACAGATTGTTAAGGATACATTAGTTTTATAGCATAAAGCATTTCTGAGTTAATACTGAAATATATAATTTAATAGCCAATTACTCTAATTACATTTATGTACGAATTAGCCAACTTCAGAAATCAGAAGGCATCTTACATGCATGTTTTTGGTGGGGGTATAGATTGAGTATCAGAAGTCAAGATTGTTTAAGTATGTGTTAGAAGGAATGAATTACAAAATACTAGCATTCATTTATCATAAACCTAATTCCAACAGAATATGATGTCAATTTATAATAGAATTATATTTTATTACTCTTTCAGCTTTAAATACAAAATAAGAGCCAAGCCATTGTGAAATGTCATCATCCAGAAAAACCGACTTTTAAAATATGAATGTGAACAAATCCACTTAGACATATCTAACATTAAAAAATAAGCAACACATGAATAAATGAAATCAAAGCCTTGTTACTACAGACAGTTTCGTAGACTGTATGAAAATATTTTGAAAGAAGAATGTTCACACAGTGATCAGACCTGCAGCGTGCTGTTAGACTACCAAGAGCATTTTATAGGACTTGTAGAAACATGCCCCCACCCCCGACATACCTTTTCAATGACTAATAGGATAGAAAACATGATAGTATTTCATGTGTATTCTTGGCTTCCTTACCTTCTACTTTGACTGGATATTTCACATATTTTCTAAAATATTTGTTGCTTGGATTTGCATATTTCTTAAGGCAAGTGTCCAGAAATACCTGCAGAGTCAAATTCATAAGAGGCTTAAAGGTCAGCTTTGGGTGAATCATTTTTTCCCCTCATAGGAAAGAACCTTTCTCAATGGCTAGTATTCAGTAAAGCCTGGCTGTAAGTAAAAATTGCCTCCACAGGAGTGGCCTTGGTAAATTATATATTGAGTACATTTCCTATATTTCATTCTAGTGACTGAATGACTAAGAAAATACTATACGGTGGCCCTTGAAAGAACTCTTAGTTAATCTGTATGAGGAAGGGTAGTAAATTGGAGGTCACAGATGACAGAAAATAATTGTTCAAACCAAGTGAGCAAAAGTGGATTCAGTAGGGAGCTTCAAAAATGGACTGTAGCAAAAGTCTTGTGAAAGTCTAAGGGAATTGGAGTCTAAAGACACAAGATGGAAAATATGGTCCTGAAGGCAGGGAGGATGGAAGAGTTTGGATCATTAGCAGTGTCCTAGGAAAGGAACCATCTCATCAAGGCCTCTGGTTGTAAAACCGTTATCACCCTGACAGCTTAAGGCACTTCTACTGGGAGCAAGGCTGCTCATTGCCTCTTCCCTCATCAATCCCCAGCGGAACATTTGTGCATGGGAGTTTGTTGACATCCAAATTCAGCCTCTGGCAGACTGAGCAGGTTCTCAGGCCACTTCTGCTTTGTAACATTTAGTGTGTGTGTGTCTGCGTCTGTGTCTGTGTCTGTGTGTCTGTCTGTCTGCGTGCGTCTGCATGCACGTGCTGTTAATCGCCAGACAACTGGTTAATAACCCCAATCAAGAATTAGCTACTTACTAAAGTAAAACCATAACCCATTAAAAATATGGTTAAGCCTGCATTTCTGTATTTAAGGGTTTAGCCTCCATCTCTCAACCATAACTTCCTATCACATAGTATTTTAATGGTTTGAAAAGTTCTGAAGTTCAGATGTTGACAAAGCAGCTGTAATCCCATGGAAAAATAGGCTATGAACAGAAAGAGAAAAATGGCAAAAATAAAGACAAAGTACTCTATGTGAAAAGATGCCTTACTTCACCCATAATAAAAGAACTGGAAATATAATTTGTATTTCCCCAATCAGACTAGCAAAAATCCCTAACTTTGCTAATATAGTGTTGTTAAGACTGTAAGGAAATAGTCACTCTTACACAGAGTAGTAGACTATTAAGCTGATAAAATCCCCACTGAGGCAAATTGGCAATATCTGTTAAAAAAAAAAAGTTACAAATTTATGGGGTTTTTTGGCCCAGTAATTCAGCTTCTAAAAACATATCTTACAAATATATTTTCACATATGAAAATCAACATATGTTTATGTATACACATTGTAGTGCTATTTTTAATAGCAAAAATTTAAGATAATTCAAATGCATGCCAATAGGTGATTCCTAAAATAGAATATCATGCAACTATACCCTAAGTTTTGATCAGAAAGATTTCTGAGATGTATTAAGTGAACAAAAGCAAAGTAAACAAAAGGGTTTATATTTTGGTTCTTTTTGTGTGCAAAGTTGGGAAGGTGTTAGAGATCTCTGTACCTTGTTTGTTGTATATGCATAAGAAACTCTGGAAGAATATCCAGGAAACTAGATACAGCTAAGCCATTGAGGGCAAAGAAGTGATAACTGTAGAGGGGGAGGAAATCTAGACAGGAGGGACTTTATTATTATAAACCTTTATGTTCTTCCTGGTTTTGAACCATAAAATGTATTTTCTTCTTTTTTTTTTTAAGATGTATTTATTTATTTATTTACGTTAGAGAGAGAGAGCATGCAAGCAAGGGGAGGGCAAAAGGAGAGGGAGAGAAGTAGACTCCCCACTGATTGTGGAGCCCTGTGTGGGTCTCGATCCCATGACCCTGAGATGATAAACTGAGCTGAATCAAGAGTTGGAAGCTTAACTGACTGACCCACCCAGGCGCCCCAATGTATTTTCTTAAAGAAAGAGAAGAGAAGTAAATGAGCCTAATTATTATCAAGTATGTAAGCTCGGAAAACCTTACCTCTAAAATTATTTTAAACAGGGTGCCTGGTGGCTCTGTCATTTAAGTGTCTGCCTTGGGCTCAAGTTATGACCCCTGGGATCAAGCCCCACGTCAGGCTCCTTGCTCAGCAGGGAGTCTACTTCTCCCTCTGCCCCTCACCCTCCTCGTGCTCTTTCTCTCTCAAATGAAATAAATAAAATAAAATAATTTTAGAGAAATAAAATGAGGGATACCAAAATCTCTTTGTGTTATTTTTACAGAATTACAATGATCCTTATTATCTCTGAAATCCCCCAATAAGTGCCTAATATAGTGAATGTCTTTATATATATATTTTGAATTTTTCATCAAATTGAGTGTGTTATCCCAATCTTAAAAAACTTAAATTTGAAAACATAAAAAAAAAACTTTTACCTTATTTTGTAAAATGTGATAGCTAGCTTTTTTCCATTTAGTCACTCAGGTCTCTGTGTTTACTAGGTACCTGGTTTTACTGCTACCATTTTCCTCTCCTGCTGATTAAAAAAAAAAGTTTCAACCCTCCTTTTTTCCAGCGTTTGCCCCCTTTTGGTACATGAAAAACAGTATTTTTGAAATAAATATGGTCATATAATTGTTCATTAAATCTTTGACACCAACTGCCCCCCCCCCCCAACATCCTTAAAGGAATGTTGAGTGAATGACATACCGAGGTCCCAGTTCAGAGTAGCCTCCGCACACAGGCTCAGTTTGGGAAGATCATTCACACAGACCTTGCGCTTTAGCCTCCAGTGAAATGTAAGCCTTAAATGAAACATTTAAGGAGACAGTCAAAGATAAATTGCTTAGTTATCCACTTTTAAGTAATAGCACTTTATATTCTATGATTTTGTTGAATAATTTAAATACATGAATACAAATACATGTACAATGAATGGATAGACTTTGATTCTTTGTAACCTTGTCCTTCCATCACCTTGCATTTGTCTAGTTAGACACCAGTAATCTGGAAGAACATGTATAATACTAAATAATGATAATTTATGTAGGATAAGAAGACAAGAAATCTTAAAATTCTGACACTATCTTGTTTTCCTTGACCAAGGAAATAAAAGGCTAGTCAGATATACACTTGAACTCTTTTTGCTTTCCTTGGAAATGGTTTATGGTTAAAACCTGGGGCACTGCAGTGCCTTTTGAGGAACTCTGCCTTGTTAAGACAGAATTGAAAAGTTCAGAGAATGCATGAAGGCTAGCCACTCCATTGCTAGAAAAAGCAATTAGCAAACCACTAAGCTATCCCCTATTTGCCTTAAAAAAAAAAAAGTTAATTGCTTATTTTTTTTTACCACTCTATTTCAATATTATTACAAACCATTAGTCATCATTGAGCAGCTGTGTCAAAGTCATCATTTTGTAAGAAACCTTTTTTCTTTTGAACCATTAAGAAGTCAAAGAAAATTTCTGATGGTTGCTTCATTTCTCTATTTCACTTTCTTTTTTTAAAAATTTTTAAAAAAGATTTTATTTATTTGACAAAAGGAGAGACATTGAGAGAGGGAATACAAGAAGGGGGAGTGGGAGACAGAGAAGCAGGCTTCCTACCGAGCAGAGAGTCCGCTGCAGGGCTCAATCCCAGGACCCTGGGGGGCTCAATTCCAGGACCCTGAGGGGCTCAATCCCAGGACCCTGGGATCATGATCTGAGCTGAAGGCAGACGCTTAAGGACTGAGCCACCCAGGTGCCCCTCTGTTTCACTTTCACTAACAGAGCTTACTATATGCAGTTCAGTATTTTCTTGTCAAATTAACTTGAAGACATGCATTGATTCAGGAAACACTGAAAAGTTTAAATTCCTGGGTCTCAGGAAGTCACTACTTTGCAGGTGACCGTAGAGGAAGTATGCATTCGAGAAGAAAACACTCCTCCCTTGGAAACCTTTTTGCTTGAGAGCTGAAAAATGTGTATCCCCTCCTTCCTCTTCTTACACATGGGCGTGTGGAATTTAAATATATTTTGACAAAGTGAAGAGAACTGTCTCTGTAACATATTGATGCCAATGAGTTTTAAAACTATTTCCCTTGCAGGTTAAAAAAGAAAGGCCATGAGAGGAAATGACTAAATCCTTTGTGTATATCTTCATTGACAGCTGATAATTAGCATGCAGCTTAGCGATAATAATTAGTTCCCTCTAGAGAACATTTCCGGATGAACTCTGAGTTGGTGCATCTCAGTTTAGTCTTGTTTTTGTCCAGCCCCTCCCCCAAGTAATTCATGTTATTTTTGGAGTAAGAAGAACTCAAGATGAGCTCTCTCCTTTTACCCGAGTCAGCGCTGTCCATTATTTGCACTGTGTTTTCTGGAGATTACCTGAGATTAGAGTTTCTTTTGTCCCCCCTCTTCCTGTATGTTTCCGATTCTTTCATCTAGGCAGCTTGAAGCAGTGCAGACGGATAAAGAAGTTAGCTATTGCTTGCTAAAGATGCCAAGCCCATGGGCTGTAATTTGGAGCTAAAATCACTAATATGACTTAAAGTGCTGGCTTGAAAGCTAACAGAAGGAAAAAGTCTTGAGGGAGGGAAGCTTCTTGCTTGAGTTTCTTTTGCATTTAGTCCATACCTTAAAACTTCCAGGACATCTTGGAAATGAAGCAAATGAAGTAAAAACATTTTCATTTTCTCAAAAGAGATGTACAATGTGGAAAATGTCACCAATTGACAAGTCAACAACAGGAAAACTTCTGTAGTTACTTGAGATAGTTTATGTAATACAAATTAAAGAAAATTAAAATTAAAATTTATATTAATCGGAATTTTCCCGTTGATGTTGCTGCTGTTGAGTTATTTTTAATTAATACCAACTGTTCAATGTTGGGGAAACCTTCCATTTTATCTTATTTATATCAGGCTCTGCAAAAATACTTTAGACTTAAGACACATTGTAATCCCTTGATAGACTAGATTTTTCTTTGTTGCTTCTGTGAGTTCTATCTGTAATAGGTTATGGAGTCCTTGTTAGTAAGAAACAAGCTTTTAATAGGTTCGTCTTCCTGCTCGTTGACTCTGGAGACCAGAACGGGCGCTGACTGTGTGAGTTCATAGTGGTGGTAGACACCCCATCTCACAAGCATTCTTCATGGCAAAACACTTCATTCAGCTTCTCTTGCACAAATGTTCACACCAACAGTAACCAGATAACTAACTGTGCACCAGATATTAAAAAACCTCTTTCTGCATCTAGAAGATGGGAATAATTGTAGGTCCTACTTCATGAAAGTGCCACATGATTGAATGAGATAATAAATGCCAAGCCCTTAGTATGTGACATATAATTACTCAATAAAAATTAATAGTTATTACCCCCCTTGAGAGTCAGGGCTGAGAGAAGCAATATTGGGAAATATGAGGAAATTTGGTTGCATAAAAGAAGGTGTCATTTCTCTACCCTTTCCCTTTTGTTTGGGACACAATTTTGTTTTGAAGATTTTATTTGTTTGTCAGAGAGAGAGTGTGCAAGCAGGGATAGTGGTAGTCAGAGGGAGAAGCAAGCTCCCCACTGAGCAAGAAACCCAATGCAGGACTCAATCCCAGAACCCTGGGATCATGACCTGAGCTGAAGGCAGACCTTAACCCACTGAGCCACCCAGGCGTCCCATGATGAAATTTCGTTTTAAGTAAAGTAATACGTATCCACTGGGAAAAATTTCGGTAATACAGAAATGTTACATTGGCCTCCAGAAGATTCCAAATAACAATACACTGAACCTCATTTTTACTGGTTACTGTACTTTTTCAAAATACCCTTTAAAATGATATTTTCACATTTCTTTGTGAAAATTTTTTTTGTTGTTAATGAAATTAAATTCTTTCTGTGTGAATTTGGTTTTGCCTGTCATCTATTAAGACATATCTTTTTACAAAACAGGTGATAGTTCTTTTCTCTTTCTTTATAATATTCTTCAACATACTGAAAGATCAATAATTTGTTTTTATAGCTGTGCTCTAATTACTTTCCACTAACTTTTTCCCTCATAATTCTGTTTCTTTCTTTAAATTTTGGAATTCTACAATTTATCAAACTTCACTGCTCTTGTCTTATTAATTGCTTTTATTTTTACAGTACTCTTTTTACAAATAAAAGCATACTTGAATTCCTAGGAATTTCATATGGATGAGCTAGATGAATGATTCCCTATCCCAAAAGAGAACAAAAATGGAAGTAATATTCTCTGTGCAGACAGTAAGATTTATTCTCCACTTGAGAGAGGGACTTCACTTATTTTTTTTTTATTTGTTTATTTACAGCATAACAGTGTTCATTGTTTTGGCATCACACCCAGTGCTCCATGCAGTACGTGCCCTCCCTATTACCCACCACCTGGTTTCTCAACCTCCCCCCCCGCCCCCCCCCGCCCCTTCAAAACCCTCTGGTTGTTTTTCAGAGTCCATAGTCTCTCATGGTTCATCTCCCCTTCCAGTTTCCCTCAACTCCCTCTCCTCTCCATCTCCCCATGTCCTCTGTGTTCTTTGTTATGCTTTTTATATTTGAAGATGTTTTTTATATTTGAAGCTGTTCCTTAAAACTTGGTAAGATTATGCTGAATGTCTCTAAACTGTAAAGTCAGCTTATTCAGTCCACTGAAAATACAGATTTCAATGAATTTATGTTACTGTGCATTTATTTATGAATAAAGACAGACTAGATAGGTCTGTCTCTGGGATTGATATATGTACTTAATGGCGACAGCTCTGACCCCCCCCCCCCCATAATTATAGGGACCACACTATTTACCACATGGCTTCTACATTTAATCATGAATGGTTAATTGATTCCAAAGTAGCCAGTCTTCAGAAAGCCAGCAATTTATGAATTGTGAACACTGGCTAAATCAACTACATTCTTTTCCTTGGGAATTTAAATTCAAAGATGCAAAAACTATTGTATTGTGGTGGGGTAGGTGCTGGATGGTCATACAACTGGGGGCTAATGTACACCTATTAAGCATGAGCAAACTAATGAATAAACCCTTTAGAATCAGTATAGTGAAGTAGTGGCACGAAGAAAATTGAGAAGCAAAGATGCACCATTTTGCAATGAAGAAATTGCCTTGTACTTCTCTTGGTTTTCCAGTTAATATGAGGCTTGGTTTTTCCATCCTTGGACCTATATTACCCTAATTTAATCTCTGTTCGTTGAAATAATTAATGTCCTTGCTAACATGGCCATCAAGTCACTTTTGGTAGATTGCACTCTGATATGAATTCAAGTGGCTTGCATTGAGGCGTGGAATTTCAAGCGGAGGTGTGGCTCCTGATACCTAATTTTTTTTGTTTGTTTGTTTTTGTTTTTGTTTTAGTGATGTTAGGTGTCTGTCATTGTATTTTTCAGGCATTAAGAGGACCTCTGGTCAAGTTTCTCTTAGTCTTAATACCAGTGTTAATACTTAATAGTCAGGGTTCTCCAAAGAAACAGAACCTGTAAGAGGTATATAAAATGAGGTACTGGCTTACACAGTTACAGAAGCTGAGAAGTCCTGTGGTCTCCTGTCTGCATAACAGAGAGACAGGAAAGCTGGTGGTTTAGTTCAGTCTGAGTCTGAAGGCGTAAGAACCAGGGGAGCTGATGATGTAAGTCTCAATCTGAGGGCAGGCAAGAGCCAGCTCAGTTGGATAGGCAGGGAACAAAAGGAAAAAAGAGTAACTTCTTCCTTCCTCCCTCCATCTTTTGTTCTACTCAGACCCTCAGCACATTGGATGACATCCTCCCATGATGCTTTAGTTGGTGCATCAAGTAAATGGTCATCTCATCCAGAAACACCTTAACAGATATACCCAGAAATCATGTTTAGCCAAATGTTTGTGCAATCCTGATCTAGTCAAATTGATATATACAATTAGCCATCACACCAACCAATGTTCCTAAGCAACTGATAGACTTTTTCTGTTGTGTATAGTGACTTTTACTTTGAATTTGGGGAAGTCAGGGATAATTTTGGTATTCACTTTAATGATGTATAGGGATATTAAATAATATCTTTCAGTTAATAAAATTAATTCCAGTCTTATTTTCCTTAATTTTTCCCCTTCATCTTGGTAACCCTAACATTATATTTGTTCAGTTAACTATATTTTTATAAGTCATCTCAGATCCTTTTTGGGAAGAGGCAAGTTAAATAATCAGATAAGAATAGAAAATTGGAGTTAGTATTGAAGTATAAATATATACAGCCTTTAAAGAATGTTTCTGTTATAGGATTTATTCATAACAGATACTTTTAACCTTTCCTGACTTAAAGTCTAGGATGTTGGAGCATCACAGACAGTTAAGAAGGACAGTTTGGGTCATAGAGAAGATTAAGGAACACAATCAGGATTTATACCTGCGGAAACTGACAAGAAATACATAAACCATCACATTGACATGTATTGAGCATTATCATGATTCTGAAATAGTATATCTACCTATAAGCCCAGACGTCTTAGGAATCTGTAATTGGCACTACTGTGTTGTATGGTGATGGTCAAAATAGAAAGTTGCAGAAGCAACTCAATAAGCTCTCATTTTGTGAAAATGTTTAAAGAAAACTATAGTCTATTCATTGGGTCTTATAAGTTTAAAAAGGTAAAGTGACTTTAGGAATTATTCTAGGAAGTGTCTTCATAAGTAAAATGAAATTTATTGACTTACCGCCTGAGGCATGTCTATGATATTCAACTTAATGTATCCAAACATATCTTGGCAGCAGTTTCCTTTGAGGCAACATAAATAAAATAAGATCCACAGTTCCTTATAACTTAAAACAAAGTGTTCTTAGACCCTATATATCATTGAAATATATGAAAGGTCATAAATATTTTAACTACTTCCCTTTGGGCAAGTTTAAATATGGCACGTGTGATATTTACACTTGTTCATTATACTCCTTCCATTTGTTAAACTTCCAAAACACAAGTTTTATGCTGTACTTGGAAAGGCTCTAAAATATCTGTGTGGTTTTTTGCAATGTTTTTATGACCTCCACTTTAGAAATGCAATTTAGTCAAGGACTTAAGAATTTTGAAGGTGGAATGGGGGTCAACATGCAAGGAAACCATCAACATAAATGTTAGTTGGTATGACCAAGAGGCTAGATGGTTGTTCAAGGTGACACAGGTAATTAATGGCAAAGCCAAGATTTGCATGTGACACTTCAGATTCTCCGTCTTCAGGACTTTTTGTTATGACATACACATCTGTTGTACTTTAATTCTCATGGGGTTTTTTTTGTAACTTGAGTAATTTTTTGTTGTAATAATATATGTCTATAGGGTGGTTATTTTAATTTCTGGGCATATGAGTTTATCAGTAAAATAAAGGACAGTGGTAATTTATTTTATTTTTAAACAGATTTTATTTATTTATTTAATGTAGAAGAGAGACACTGCAGTGCAAGGGTCAAAGGGGGAGGGAGAGGGACGAGTAGATTCCACACTGAGTGTGGAGCCCAAGGTGGGGCTTGATCTCAGTAAAGCAAGAGTGGGGTGCTTGACTGAGTCACCCAGATGCAGCAGGACAGTGGTAATTTAAACAATTTAAACAATTACTCCGTGGCTGTTCACTGTTGTGGGAGGAAAAAAAAATATATATATAAATGTAAAGGCCATAAGCAATGAACATTTTAAAAATTATGCATTTGTTGGACATACATTTCAATTTTTTCTCTTTGCATTTTCCAAACTGTTTCTCCATGGGTGCATGAGTATACTTTTGAGATCTCATGGGATAGACCTGGCTACCAAAATGGGAAGATGGGTCCGAATAAAAGGTGATATACCAGAGTAAAATAAGCTTGATGCATCAGTAGTCAGTCTCTATTACTACAGACAAAAAAATAAGAACTACCACCTTTAGACTATTAGAATTAGAGTAAGTGTAGCAGAAATTGACGAGTTATAAAAATAAGTAGCTGTTAATGTCTATCTCTCTTTAATCTATACAGGGGTAATAAGGTCCCAGTAACCTCATTGGGAAATAAGTAAGGTGATCTCTAGAGGGAACTGATTCCTGGAGTGCCTCCTTTACTGGTTGGGCTGCCCTTCATTTGATTTCAGACTTTTTAATATGGGCACAGACCATTCCACTCTGGCAACACTTTAGGGTGTGCTCTTGTATTTTATTCCTTTCATAACTTTATCATTTTCCAGCAAACTTAATTACCCAAACTCTGCACCTTACTGGATATGGTTTAGAGACCTATTAAGTCTAGATGATGTGTAACCATTCTTTTTAAATTGCATCCTTTCAGATAATGATTTCACTATCCATAAAACTTGGAGAATTTTAGCAACCTATTAGAATAACAGGGGGACATATTCTGGATAAGAGTCCATTTAGCAGCCCTGATATAAAACCATAAGTGATCATATGTAAAGACAAGGTGTAATGGCATTAGACGGTGTTGATCCATATTTTTGTTATGGTATCAAATCCCTAAAATATGCATCTCTTACTGTTGGTTGATGCCTAGGAAGAAAGGAAAACGATATGATTTTACCTTGACAAAATTGTTATGTGGCAAAAATTTGTCTTTCAGGATTCAGAACCCCTGATCATTCCTCTTTCCTCCTTCCCAGATAAAGCACCTAATTATTCTTTGCATCCCTCCCTCAAAATTTGTTCTCAGATTCTTTATTTAGATGAAGAGTCAAATGACTCAATATCACTAGTTTTACTTTTGTAAGAGATACTTTGATTTAACAATATTTCTTATTTATTTATTTTTTAAAAGATTTTATTTATTTGGGAAAGAGAGAGAGCGAGCGCACATGAGAGAGCACATGAGCAGTGGGAGAAGCAGGCTTCCTGCTGAGCAAGGAGCCTGATGTGGGGCTCGATCCCAGAACTCTGGACTCACAGCCCTAGCCGAAGGCATCTGCTTAACTGACAGAGCCACTTGCGGGCCCCAGCAATATTTCTTATCTTAAACTAAAGGGTTTTTATTATTATCATTATTTTTAGTGTAGTTGACACCTTGTGTTACACTAATTTCAGGTGTATTAAACTAGAGGTTTAAACTCAGACCTACTCCTCAAAATTTTGGACACCTACAATTACAGAGTAGAGATTTAGACAGTGAATACGTTTATTTTTAATTTATTTGAGAGAGACAAAGAGAGAGAGAGCGCAACCATGAGTGGGAGAGAGGGGCAGATAGAGAAGCAGACTCCCCGCAGAGCAGGGAGCCCAACACAGGGCAAGATCAATGCAGGGCTTGATCCCAGGACCCGAGATCATGATCTGAGCCGAAGGCAGATGTTTAACCAACTGAGCTATCCAGGTGCCCCAAATACATTTTTTAAAAGATTCTGTATATTTATTTGACAGACCACAAGCAGGGGGAGCAGCAAGCAGAGGGTGAGGGAGAAGCAGGCTTGCCGCTGAGCAGGGAGCCTGACTTGGGGCTCTATCCCAGGGGACCGGGATCAGGACCCGAGCTGAAGGCAGAGACACTCAAATGACTAAGCCATCTAGGTGCCCCAAATACATTTTTAACAGAGGGGGAAAAGGTCCTTCATCTCTTTGTTCCCAGAAGCAGAGCGGTCACAGTGCATGGAGTTTGGTCACATCTCATCCTGCTTTCTGGACTTTAGTGTCTGGTCACCAGTTCTCCCCATTCTTTGTCAGATGCATTAGGCTTTGACTTTCAGGAAATGAAGCTGTCTTTGAACCTGTCAGCATTTCCCAAGGGGGCCTCTTTGGGAATTTTTCAGCATGTAGGGTCCAGTCTTAGGGGCAGTAATAACATCATGGAAGGCTCTCCTATATCACCTTCCAAGCTTACGTCCTGAACTGCCATATACAGTTAAATACCTTCAACAAGCAGACAGATGCACACACATGAGACGTGTGTGTCAGACTGTGACTTTCTTTTTCTTTTTTTTTAAGGATTTTATTTATTTATTTGACAGACAGAGATCACAAGTAGGCAGAGAGGCAGGCAGAGAGAGAGGGGGGGAAGCAGGCTCCCCGCCGAGCAGAGAGCCCGATGCGGGACTTGATCCCAGGACCCCGGGATCATGACCTGAGCCAAGGCAGAGGCCTTAACCCACTGAGACACCCAGGGGCCCCCAGACTGTGACTTTCTAAAACTAAGTGTATGTTAGTTGAAACAAATCACTTGCGGTTTCTGCTGTAGGCATGAATGCATAAACACCAGTCAAAAATCAAGAGAGATCTCTTAGAGATCCCAACCAGTTTTATCTATTGTCCCTGCTGAACTGAATGCTATCATGCAGTACCTCATTTTTTAACAACCTGAGAGTTTCCAGACTTGGACACTTTGATTTTGGATGTGACTTTCAAAACCAGTATCAAGTGGAGACATGTGTGTGTGTGTGTGTGTGTGTGTGTGTGTGTGTGAGTTTGTGTGTATCTGGAATTAAATGGACATGCTTTTAGAATATTTTTTGTAGACTTGGAATTTTTGTAGCACACAGAGAAGTAAATATGAAATTTATAGTAAAATGACTTTTCTACATAGCACTTTACATAAAGATTATGAAGGTTAACTCTTTCTGTATTTAAAAACATAGGGTACCTACCTTACGTATTGAATTGAAGTTTTTAAATTCACAAACTTATAAAGATTTTAATTTGTGCACATTAAAATTTCTTCCCAGTTACACTTTCTTACTTGTTAAACAATTTTTTTAGTTTTCTTTGTTTTATCACGAAAGGCCCTTATCAATACGGAGCACTGAATAAATTTACAATATACATGATTTGATAGACATAGATATCATGAATAGACTACTACAGTAAATTTAGTTAACGTCCATTATGTCACATAGAATTTTTTTTCTTGTGATGAGAACTTTCTGTTTTAGCAGCTTTCAGATATGCAATACACTATTGTTAATACGCTGCATATTTTTAATATTTTGAGTAATAAATTCTAAAGACTTCATATTAGTGATAAAATGAATGTTGTCATACCTAATAGAACTATGTAGTTAATAGAGCCATGATAAAAGTGTTATAAAGGTATTTGTATTTTCCCTTTTGTTTACTGAACATTTTCTTCTGCGTTTCAGAACTCTTGGACCTAAATCGAACATCGATCTTTCATAGCCCTTTTGGGTTTCTTGATCTCCATGAAATGCTGCTGGATGAATATCAGGAGAGACTCTTCGTGGGAGGCAAGGATCTTGTGTACTCTCTCAGCCTCGAACAAATAAGCAATGGCTATCGAGAGGTATGGAAACATCCAGCTGTGTATCGGGAGGGAAAGAAAAGGACGCGGGGGAGATAACTTCTTGCATGGTGTTACTTGAAGTAGTTTTTGATTGTTGGCCATTTTAATATTCTGAGTGATTATTTTATTGAAAGAAATAAAACATTCATAAAATGAAGTCCTTTTGAGAAAAGTCTATAAAGTATCAAGAATGAACTTTTCTAGCACACCACTAATCTCTGTATTCCCAGAAGACTTTGGATTGGTGTGTTTGACATTCCTGTTTGCATGAAGGCCCTTGTCACCACACCCACTGTCCTGAGACCTGAGTTTGGAACCTGCTTTTACCAGCAGTCCCTCTAGGCTTTATGACTACAAAAACCCCAGCCTAAAGAAATAAGGATGCGTGACCTTGCTATAAATATTAACTCAGGTGGGTGTTCCTTAAATGCTGGCGGATTAAAGTATATTAAAATAGGCAAGTGTCCAACATTTTCAAGCAAAGGTTGAATGTGATGAAAAAAGATAGCACTTAGAGTCTCTGCTTATACAGAGTTGAGTCTAGCTAAAATTTTTTTCAGATCCAAGTCAACCTTAAAGCATGAAGAAATACTTAGATGATAGTATCTTTCTGGCATAAAACATGAAGAAGTATTTAGACGATAGTACCTTTTTGGCATAAATGTATGTATTACATAATACATTTTCTTTACAATACACATTTATTTTTATGTTTGTCAGAATGATCAATGTCCATATTTTTTAAAGTCACCTAAAAAATTTATGATGAAAAACAGCCTCCTTTCATCTCTGCCAGTTCCTAACCCCTAGAGAAAATTATTTCAACTCTTGTTACTTCTTTTGATTCTTACCTCCATTTTTCTAAATAACATTTATATGCTATTCTTTCTTGATACCATTGATGTTAGACATTATCTATAGACTTTCTATTAAGGAAGATGGGGATTTTAACATTCTTTATTTGCACTACCATAGCTAAAATATCTCTGCAGTATGTGAGAAGCCCCCACTTATCTGTCCCTTCATCTTCCCAATTTAGCTGTAGCACAATTTTTATTTAAATAACAACTATCTACATTAGTGTAATTAGGAAATAGATCACATTTACTTTTTTTTGCCCCTTATGGGATTAAATATTATCCCTTCTTTTTTTCAATTTGCTTATATTTTATTATATTACTTTCTCTAATTTTTCACCAAACACCAAACTCTCTACCCAACTTCCTCCCCTCTTCTCAGTTTCCATCAGTTCCAAGTTTTCGGTTTTTAAATTAGAGATATCCTTTCTGGTTCTCTTACCATCCCAGAGTTGAATGTTAGCATTACCTTTGAGAGTCCCCCTCTACCTCACTTGTAGAGTTTTTTTGATGAGTTACTATGACCTTTTAATGAAATATGCCTTCTGGAAGCTTCTTGAAGAAGGATCCAAAGTAAACTTCTGAGTTTTTTATGTTTGAAAATAATAATATTCAAACTTCACATGTAATTGAAAGATGAGTATAAAATTCTGGAATGAAAATCTTTGGCTTCAGAATTTTGAGGATACTGTTCCATGTTTAAAGACTTTCAAGATAGCTGTGAGACATTACTGCCTTTCGAATTTCAAAGTTTTGTATGTAACCGCTTTCCTTCCGCTATATCCCCCTAATCTTTTTTTTTTAAATATTTTATTTATTTATTTGACAGAGAGAGAGGTCACAAGTAGGCAGAGAGGCAGGCAGAGAGAGAGGGAGAAACAGGCTCCTCACTGAGCAGAGAGCCCGATGCGGGGCTCGATCCCAGGACCCTGAGATCATGACCTGAGCCGAAGGCAGAGGCCTAAACCACTGAGCCACCCAGGCGCCCCATATATCCCCCTAATCTTGACACTAAGTGCCTCTGTATTTTTTTTTTAAGATTTTATTTATTTATTTGACAGAGAGACAGATCACAAGTAGGCAGAGAGGCAGACAGAGAGAGAGGGAAGCAGGCTCCCCGCTGAGCAGAGAGCCCCATGTAGGACTCGACCCCAAACCCTGGGATCATGACCTGAGCTGAAGGCAGAGGCTTTAACCCACTGAGCAACCCAGGTGCCCCGTGCCTCTGTATTTTAAATTTTTCTCAAATTTCTCTTAGAGTTGTTTTTGTTTTTGTTTTTTTTCATCCACATTGGGCCTTCTACAGGAGACCTCATGGCCTTCAGTTCTGGAAAATATTTTTTTTTTTTTTAAGATTTTATTTATTTGTCAGAGAGAGAGGACACACACAAGCAGGCAGAGAGGCAGGCAGAGAGAGAGAGGAGGAAGCAGGCTCCCTGCCGAGCAAGGAGCCAGATGCGGGACTCGATCCCAGGACCCCAGGATCACAACCCGAGCCGAAGGCAGTGGCTCAACCAACTGAGCCGCCCAGGCGTCCCTGGAAAATATTTTTTAAATGTTTTTTCTTCTTTCCATTTTCTTCTTGATTCTCTTTCCCTCGCTGTTCTGGCCTGTTTATTGTACAAACTTAGGACCATTGCTCCTAATTTCACCTACACCTCTCCAATTCCTATTCTCTGAAGGACCATAGACTTCCAATTTCTGAGAATCTCTGAAGTTTTCATGAATCAGCTTGCTTATTGGCTCCCTTCACCTTGTAAGCATTTAGATTTCAGTTTTTCTAGTGTGCAGAGCCATTCAACACTTTCCCATATGTCAGAGAACTTCCAAAATGTTGCTGACATTTCTTTGGCTTCTCTACTCAAGTTCTGTCTTGTCCTTTTTGGATTATGTCCTTTATATCATTTGAATAGTTGCAAGAGGGAGTGGAAGCACATAGTCTTTCCTTTTTACTATCATTTTTCATTATGTTCTCTCAATAGTTCTTAAAAGACATGATATCTCTTTATATATGTAACATATATAGTATTTATATTATATACACTCACAGATATGTATACCCATCTATAAGACCATCTATGACCTCCTCCTTCCCGTCAAATTCAATGGTTTTTCCTCTCTGCTCAGATAGTCTTTCCCCCACTAACTGTGATGTTCACCATATGGCTCTTGTCTTGTTCTCTCTGTTACATCGTCTCTGTTCTCTGATGTTCTGTGAAGGAATATCTAAGCTAGGGATCCTAAGTATTGGATTCATAGAACAACCTCTGTTATGGACTGAATGTCCCCCAAATTCATATGTTTGAGCCCTAACCCCAAGTACCTCAAGTATGACCATATTTGGAAATAAGACCTTTAAAGAGATGATAAAGTTAAAATGAGGCCATTAGGTTGGGCCCTAACCCAGTCTGATAGGTGTCCTTATAAAAGGAGGAAATTCAGTCACACAAAGAAGCATCAGGGTTGTGTGCCTACAAAGGAAATACAGTGTGAGTCACTGTAGCCATGAGTGAGAAGGTAGCCATCTACAAGCCAAGGAGAGGCCTCAGAAGGAACCAATCTTGCCAACACCTTGATTTTGGGCTTCCAGCCTTCAGAGCTATGATAAAACAAATTTCTGTTGTTTGTGCCACCCAGTCCATGGTATTTTGTTATACCACAGCTATAATAAACTAAGACAATCTCTATAACAAATTTTAAGTATGTGAACATGGAAAGATCCTTCAAGGGATGGGACAGCCTTAAGATTAAGAATCTTTGTGTTATGGAAGTGGTTTTTAAATTGTTATCCTTGGGTGAGGATCATGTAACCATTATGGAGTTGGTCCCTGGAATCCACATTTATAGCAATCTCTCTTGATGATTCTTCTGTACACAAAATCTCCTAATGATTTTCCTCAGCTGTTGTTTCTGACATGGAGCTCAGACCAAGAGGTATCAGCTTCCCACATTAATGTGATTCCCCTTTTAGAGTAGAGGAAATTGAATCACCTACTTCTTCTCCTTTGTTGTTTTGCCCTAATGGTGTCCTTAGGCCTGTAATGCTGGAAAGACTGGGGAAATGACCTGGGAAGACTCTATAAGGGACAAGGAGAGTGGTAGGGTTTCATGAACTGCATCATAGGGAGCTAAATAGAATAGTATGTGACCTTTGAAGCTTAAGGGTGCCATATCTCAAGAATATCAAGGAAAGTAGCCACACAAATTATTAAATTCAGTAACTTTGCTGCATTCAAGGGTAAATCCTCATTTTGTGGAGCCTGAAGTATATAGTTTAGTGACCCCTTCAGGAAATACACTTATTCAGACATAAATTTCAAAATTGCTAAGGTCCTTCCCTGGGTCACAAAAGAGTCATATTCCAGCAAGGACCCCTGAGGCTTAAGCTTCATCGACTCCGAGATAACTTCACCTCACCTGCATTTATGGTTTTGTACTTTTCCTTCTTGGTTCCACAAAGTGATTAGCAGTGAAAGTTCAAATAGAACTTTTGTGTTTGCTTTCAGTAGCAGCATGATTAAAGCTAGGTCTGCCTGATGCACCTTTTGTTTAAAGGAATGAACTTGAGAATGAACGTGCCTTGGTGCTTTCCAGGCTCTGAAGATGCAATGTGTCTGCCGCTGGGCCAGGCTTTCCTCTGATCTTTTCTGAACCTTGTTCCCTCTATTTTTTTGGTAACCTGTTACTGCATTTTTAATCTCTTCTGTTTTGCTTTATCTATCTCTGGGTTTCTCATCATGAGTTCTGTTAACATTATGAATAGGTGTGAGTTGGGGAGAGAGGTGTCCTGTGCATGGTTGACTGTTTAGCTGTCCCAGGGTTCTATGTAATAGATGTCAGCAGGACGCATCCCCCCAGGCATGACAATCTAAAAATCTCTGGACACTACCAGATACCTCTTGGGAGGCAGAATTGCTGAGGTCAAATCATTAAGTCCAGCCCATCATTCTGTGAGCAAGGTCCAGACCCCACCATAGAAAAATTTCCCCTTAAATATGTATCCATGTGATCCCAACTCCCTCCTTTTCCCCCTGAGATCAGGTACCTGAGTATAGCCAAAGCCCACTATATTTATGTCTTAGCTTTTAATAACTTTTGAATGTAATATTCAATACATAAAAGAATAAAATAACACAAACATGTTAGAAAGCATAATAATGAAAGCAACACCAGTGAACCCGCACTCATCCAACTCAAGAATGAGAATATCACCAATCCCACTATAGCTGCATCTACCTTTACCTCCCCATCTTTCCCTCCTCATGCCTCCTGCTGCATACAAGTGATTACTACCCTGTATTTTATGTCCGTTTTTTGTTTTTATTTTAAAAGTTATTATAATAAATGTTTTCCTGTATACTATATTATTTAGAGCTACTTGTTTTGAGCTATATAAAAATGATCTACAATAGCATATTGCAGTCTTCTGGGATTATTTTTGTTGTTGTTCTGTTTTATTCAGTATTATTTCTTAGAGTCAGTCATCTTTCTTATTGTTCCTTTGTTGTAGAAATAGAATAGTGAATTAGGACCACAAATTAGATTTCTAGGTTCCAATCCTGACTCTCATTTATAACACTTGGCAAATTCCTTAGCCCCTTTACACCTGTTTCCTCATTTGTAAAATGGGGGAAATGTTAATCTTTTCTGAGGACAAAAGTTAACATAAGTAAGGGATGAAGAAGTATGCTTCGCACACATTAGAAGCTATGTATAAGCTCTTATTAGTCACTTTGACTGGTATGTAATATATTCCATTGTATGACTATAGCACAGTTTACCCATTACCTGTCAAAGGACAATTGGATGGTACCCAGGATTTTGCTTTATTGGTTTCTATGATTACTATAGTGATATCTCCTAATATGCATTCCTGAAGGAATGCCTCTAGGGCATATAGTCTGGATATGTCTGGCTACAGGTTAATTGCTGTTGATGTTCACCTATACAAAATAATGCCTACTGCTTCTCCAAAGTAGAAAGTAGTTATACAAAGTTCCACTCCTTCCAACAGTGTTTGAGTTCCTGGTGATCCACACACCCTCCAAACCTTCTTCCACTGGTCTCTTTGATCCACATATTTTTCAGCAGTCTTCCCTTGATTCATTTGTTTATCCCCACCTGATACCTCACTGTCTTGGCAACTACAATAGCATTTTTATTTATTTTTAATTTTATTTATTTGATTGTAATTTTCCTAACACAATACTTATTTTATAGTTCTTTTTTTTTTTTAAAGATTTTATTTATTTATTTGACAGAGAGAGAGATCACAAGTAGGCAGAGAGAGAGGGAGAGAGGAAAGCGGGCTCCCTGCTGAGCAGAGAGCCCGATGTGGGGCTCGATCCCAGGACCCTGGGATCATGACCTGAGCCGAAGGCAGAGGCTTTAACCCACTGAGCCACCCAGGCGCCCCCACAATACTTATTTTAGAAGCAGGACATATACATTGTAAAAGATTAGAAAATACTGACTTAAAAAATACCATACAATAATAGCAGATAGTGATAACTGCTATGGAGAAAAATAGAGCTGGTTATTTAGGTTCAATAGCCGGTTGTGGCTAGTGGCTGGCATAGTGGACGGTGAGGGCTAAAGAAGCAGCATCACAGTGTGTGGCTGAGATTGATTTCAAGGGAAGATCATTGAAAGATCAGAGGATGGGGCATCCATTAGCTAGGGTGATTGCTGACGATTCATCCTTCTGAAGAGAAAGACGGTAATCTAGGTGAAAAAAACCCTTTCCATTAATAAGGAGCACGTGACAAAGGATGACGGCAGATGACTACAAGGAAGGAGAGCAGGTGGTATGGTTGTGATCACATGAGCTTCAGAGCAGCAGGGGTTTTATGTTTACTATTTTGTTTTAAATTCTTATGGGGTAGATGAATTTAGGGTGAAAATTAATTAGGAGCAGGCAAGAAGGATCACTTAAAATATCTTTCTTAACATGTGGGTTTAGATTTTAAAAAGCCACCAGCATTTGGGGGCGCCTGGATGGCTCAGCGGGTTAAAGCCTCTGCCTTCAGCTCGGATCATGTTCGCAGAGTCCTGGGATCGAGCCCCGCATCGGGCTCTCTGCTTAGCTGGGAGCCTGCTTCCTCCTCTCTCTCTCTCTGCCTGCCTCTCTGCCTACTTATAATCTCTATCTGTCAAATAAATAAATCTTAAAAAAAAGAAAAAAGCCACCAGCATTAGGGATGGCTGGTAGAGAAACAGAAGTTTCAGGGCACATGGTGGTTTCAGTTAAAACTGGAAGGTCAAGGAATACTGGAAAAAGAGTTGGGGGTTTTGGTGGATTTTGCTAAAGCCAGAGCAGGCATTTGAGATGATTTAATGGAAGTGTTTGATGGTCCAGAAGGGCGGAGTCAGACTGGGACCTGCACAGAGCTTGGTGGGGGCGAGGGAATGAGTCCAGCTATTAGCTGTGGATCTCTTGGGGCCGGGAGTGTCCTTGCTCCCTTGAGGCCTGCAGTCACAATGTAGGAATGTGTCACAATGGACTAGCCCTGATAATCTCCCCAGGAAGATGACTAATTGTAATTTTTAACTTTAGTAGGAAATAGAAACCATTAAACAGGTGGATCCTCTCTCTCCTATCACCAGTGCTGCTAATTCTGTGTGACTTTTCTCCCTCCCTCCTTATTATGGGTGGGGGTGCTCTTTCTGCTTTCACACAGTGCCATTCCTGCTATCCCTGCTCTGTATCCCACCCTGCTGACTTTTTTTAAGGATTGGTTATGTTTTATCCTTTCTATACCATTTCCTCTCTTTCTATGAAATCAGCAACAAATACAGTTTTGTATAGGGGGTCTTAAACATTTTTGTGTGTCATGGAATCTATTTAGCAGTCTGGTGAAGTCTTTGGACCCTCATATGTATTAAATCATTTTGTAGGATTACTAAACAAAATATTGAAAACAGTCACCAAATTATAAATATTTTGAAATAAACCTATCACACTACAAGAATAATAATTCGTAGTATAAAAACATGTAGCTTCTTAGTGTATTAAATAATAAGACCTAGCAACTGCTCTTTTCAGTACTGTAATTTCTAAGTAATGATGAATGTTAATAATGTTTTGAGATACCTGTAACAACTCTCAAGTAATATTAAGATAGCTTAAAGATATTTTAGTAATATCTTTAAAATAGTATCTTTAAATAATATAATATCTAAATAAATATATATATAATATAATATCTAAAATAATATATTTAAAATAAAGGTATTTTAAAGATATCTTAATAAAGATATTTCTTGGAGCTCCTAGGTAGCTTGGTCGATTAAGCATCCAACTCTTGGCTTCAGTTCAGGTCATGATCTTGGGGTCATTAGACTGAGCCCTGCAAAGGGCTCCATGTTCAAAGGGAGTCTGCCTGAGATTCTCTCTCTGCCCCTCCTCCCACGCATGCATACATGATCTCTCTTTCTCTAAAATAAATCTTTAAAAGAATTAAAGAAAATATCAGGTATTTCTCTTCATTATTAAGCTACAGGTATTAATACTTTGATTTATTTCTTGCATTTATATTATAGAGGTGCTAATTTTAGCTGGAGATTATGCAAATAAATAATGATGTAATTTTTTCAATTAAAGCTGGTAGATTTCCGTAATTCTTTTTTCATGCCATAGTTAACAGCTCTTGCTCCATAATCTTCATTTTATAAGACATTCTAAGAAATTTGACTGAAAATAAACAGAAAGCTCTCATTTTTGCAGAGTTACAGATCCTTGTTTTCTACTCTCATTTACCTTTTTAGTCTTATCTCCAGTTGCCACACCAGCGCATTCCTAGCAGATCACTTTTTCCAGCTTTCTTGGGATATAACGACACATAACATTGTGTAAGTTTAAGGGGTATAACATGTTGATTTGGTAAATTTATATATTGCAAAATGATTGCCACCATCGCGGTAGCTACCATACTCATCATGTAACGTGGTTACAGTCTCTTTTTTGTAGTAAGAACATTTAAGATTTACTATATTAACAACTTAACTTTTAGTATATAATACAGTATTAATCATCATCATCATGCTGTACGTGAGGTCCCCAGAACTTACTATGTTATAACTGGGAGTTTGTACTCTTTGATTAACATCTCCATCCCTCCTCCCCTCTTGCTGGCAACCACTGTTCTACTCTCTGCTTCTATGAATTGGACTTTTTTAGAGTCTACATATAAGTGATATCACACAGTATTTGTCTTTCTCTGCCTGACTTATTTCACTTAGCATAATGCTCTCAGGGTCCATCCTTGTTGCAAATGATAGGACTTCCTTTCATCTCGTGACTGAATAATATCCCACTGTGTACATGTACACCACATCTTCTTTATCCATTCCTCATTGACAGACTCTCCATTTCCTTTGAATATACAACTAGAAGTGGAATTGCTGGATCCTATGGTCACTTCAGTTTTAATTTTTTTGAGGAGCTTCCATGCCATTTTCCATAGAAGCTATGCCAGTTCACATTTCCACCAGCACTGCAGAAGAGTTTCCTTTTCTACACATCTTCACCAATGCTTTTTTTTTTTATAACAGCCATTTTGGCAGTTGTGAGATGATATCTCTTTGTGGTATGATGATGATTAGTGATGTTGCATATCTCTGTTTGCTCTTTAATATCTCCTTATTGTTACATACTCTCCTTCCCTCTAACATACCCACTTTTTTTTTTTTTTTTAAGTTACCTCCTTTCTCTTCTAAACTAGATTTGGAGAAGGTTCCCCCACCCCTTTCTTAATCTTTGTTCTTATTTTGATTCTCATTTTATATTGAAATTGGCTGTTTACTTGCCAGTCTACTGTATAAGTTTGCGCCTTTATAAGAGATACTGTGTTATACTCATGCTTGCAGTTGTAGGCACTCAAAGAATATAGATATTAAAAGAATGTGACTGTGTCTATTGTGAATCCTGACTTCATCCAAGAAGTATGTTCTCTTCATCCTCTGCTCTTTTGCATTTGCCCTTGTACTTACTGCCAGAAACACTTTGAAACTAATTATTCTCTAATTTCTTTTAGGTTAATTTTGTCTGCCTTCTGTCCCCACCCCTACCCCCACCAATCACCTACCCACTTCCCCACTGGCAAACAAGGTAGGATCCTGTTTTAATGTGGGGGGTAGTTTTTACTTTGGCTGCACACTAATAACATTATTTACAAGGTAAATAATATCGGCCTTGATGTCCCCCACCCCAGACTGAAGTGCGGTTTTTAAACCACCCCCAAGGTGATTGGAACGTGCATCCAAGACTGTGAAATACTGAAGCATTATGTGTCCCTCTGGGGACACATAAATCTTGGTCCTATATGTGATGCCAAATAAATAATTGTTTTATGTATAACAATCAGAACTTTTATGAGTACACATAAGTAAGACTGCAATTTTGAAATAGATAAGAACTTACCATTTAACAGACTTAGGTATATTTGCTTTATGAATTACTTAGTTCATAGAGTTTCCCAAACGATGTAATAATAGTCTTTTGCACTGAAATTCTGCTTCTTTCAATCTATATTTTGACTCACACTCAGAAAAGTCAATCCAGGTGTTAAATCCTATTCACTGTGAAAATTTCAATTATAATTCTGTTTGTTTTATCTTGTGGTTTTATTTTATTTTATGAGAAATTCACACCTGCCCCAGGAGAGTAGCTTCTACAAATTGCTGTCTTCAGAGATCTCTAAAATCCATAGATAATGTGAGACTTCGTGATTAAACTCTGATTTCACCTGGTACTTTCTGAGAAGTTAAAAAAATTTTTTTTCCTTTTTATCTTTAAAGCCTTTGGTATTAAAAAAAGAAAAACTTGGATTAAGTTAGAGGAAACCATTATTTGAATGAAAAATTTTAAAACATCTTGCGATTTTCTGATCATAATATGACAAGTCAGGACATTCGGATGAGTAAAAAATGTGGAAAGGGAAGGACAAAGCGTCCTGGCAGACATTTTTCACTTGAACTCCTATAGGTACACCCTGGATCTGTATCTCACTTTTAATAAGCAGTTGTGTGATGAAATCCCATAGTCTCTAAATTGGGATAGGGCTCTAACCATGGAAATTCAGGGCTACTCATGTTTAAATTGGCTTTTGTTTTTCATCTGTTAAAAATGTTCCTCATTAAATTTTCTTTTACTTATTACTTAATTTTAAAATTACAGTTTTAGGCCTGGGTGCCTCGGTCATTAAGCATCTATCTACCTTCCGCTCAGGTCATGATCCCAGTCTTGGGATCAAGCCTGCTTTTCCCTCCCTCACTCCTCCTGCTTGCATTCCCTCTCTTGCTGTGCCTCTCTCTGTCAAATAAATAAATAAATAAATAAAATCTTAAAAAGAAATTACAGCTTTGTATTGAGGAAGCATTTCCAATCTAGATAATTTGAAAAGGAATGTACATGTTTCCCCTCACACCTTCCACCCCAATGCATTTATACTTCTTGTAAAGTCAAGATGTAGGCAGAAGAGATAATGATAGTTTATTATGTTATTATTAAATTCTTGGGTTAGCAGCTTTATACTCAGCAGAATTAAATTTTATTTTTAAGTGATGCATAGTTTTTTGAACTTTAATCACTGGTATAGTTTAATTGGATTTAAGTCTAAGAGGATTTAAATAGAATCATGGAAAATTAATGAGTTAAGTTTTTTTAGAGTTAACTCATAGAAAACTGAATATGTTAGATATATCACGATCATGTTCAAGAAGGGGGGGAGCACAAAAAGTGCTGGTATTTTCTATTATTTATTTATTTATTTATTTGACAGAGAGAGATCACAAGTAGACAGAGAGGCAGGCAGAGAGAGAGGAGGAAGCAGGCTCCCCCCTGCTCCCCGCACAGAGAGCCTGATTTGGGGCTCAGTCCCAGGACCCTGGGATCATGACCTGAGCCGAAGGCAGAGGCTTTAATCCACTGAGCCACCCAGACGTCGCGGTATTTTCTTAGTATTTAAAAGCCAACACGGTATTTACACAATTATTTAGTAATCCAATCTTTTAAAACAGGATTAAGAAAAAACTTTTCATGTGACTTTAAAACATTTTAATAATGTATATGCTTTCAAAATGATGAATAATAATATTCATTAGTAAACTAAAACTAGTATAATCAAAAATAAAAATCTCTTTGATATTACATAAGGTAAGTTTTTTCATATAGCATCTAAGAATTATTGAAAACATTTTTGTACTATTTTTTATATTCCATGAGAAAAATTTATTTCCTTATTTGCATTTATCACATTCATGTAAGGTTACCACTAATGAAGTGTTAGATACGATATATTTGTTTGTGTTTCTTTTATTGGTCGAAAGGGTGCCCTTATTTGTTCTGATCAATGTTTTATTTCTAGAATGAGGTTCAGCTGACCACAGTTAATTTTTGAAACGTAATAAAAACAGCCAACATACTAATTTTACTTTTTACTTCATTTTAACTGTCTTAATTCATAGATACTCTAACACTTTTTACAAAGAACAGAATGTAAATACAAAGAACACAGAATACGTTGCCAGACTGCATGGACTCCCATTTCCGGTCTGCCTCTTATGAGCTGAGTGATCTTGGGCAACTTACGCCACATCCCTATTTCTCGGTTGTCTTACCTGTGAGGGAGAGGTGACCGTAGTGCTTACCTCACAGCTTTTATGAGAGGATTCATTGAGTTATTAGATGCCAAGAACAGTCTGCAGATCGTAGTAAGCACCGTCTACCTATTTGCTACCGTGACTACTGTCTAAACTAGACATTGAATCAGCACACAGTTGTCATGCACTGCCATATCTAAGGAAGGTAGAGGAGCCTGACATATTTTGAGGGCTGTTGAACTACATTTTGGAAACCTACATGGAAATATGAAGAATGAAGACATGAACAAAACAGTCTGTACCCTAAAATATGTGTGATATAGTGGAGAAGATACATACACATTTGCCATATACAGCACAATTTAAATAAAACTGTCATAAATGTCTAAAATACTAAAAAAGTATACAGAAGCTGGTGGGTGGAGGTTCCTGGAGGAGATTAAATTTGAATTGGACTTTTACTTAGAATTTCAATTTATACAAATTGGTGGTGGGAACAGAGTGAGTAGAGGAAAGAACAGAAATTTTAGAGCTGTTTAAAATATTGACTAATACCTGAAGTAGCCACGTAAAGGGCGGAGGTTGGGGGGAGGGTGGGATGTGAGTGGTGGGAACAGGGTACAGAGTGAGAATTAAGGGTGAAAGTATAGTTGGGACTGGATTGTGAAGAATATTGACTGACGTGCCGATGAAACTTAATCGAGGCAATGCATGAGCTGGTGGGAGATTCTGAATATGTGCATAACATAACTATAATTAGAGTTAGCGTGATTACTTTAGCAGTAGTATGTTAGATAAATGGAAGGAAGAGGAAAATGGAGCTGCGAAGCCAAAAAGTAGTAGGTAGAATTGAAAACCGGGTCTGTCTGTCTGGGGAGCCTATGCTCTTTCCACTGTGTCCTACCACTGAGAAGCAGATGATGGCTTTGGTGCGAACCTCACGTCTCCCAGCTGGTCTTCCCTCTGCCGTTAGCCCTGCCTTTTGTTCGGCGGTGTTTCTTTTCCCTTGGTTCTAACACTGTTAGCGTGACCGTGTTTCACCTTCATAATGGTGAAGTACTAGTGGAATGGTTGGTTAGTTGTTGGTGACAGGAATGGAGAAAAACTACTGACTAGTATAAGAAGGAACTATTCCCCACTTGTTTACTTAGGGCAAAGATTGAGAGCTGCACTGACTCTCAACCACAGTATTCAACCATGGTAAGAGATTAGCATGGCGGTGTTCACACTTTATAGTGCCTTACCATTAGTGCTTATGTGAGGATTACTGAAATTTCCTGAAAAATAAGTCAAAAATTTTCTCTGAAAGGTAGATAACAATAGTAGTTTGAAGGATAAAATATTCTTTTCTCTTTTTCCATTTCCCAAAGAAATCAAAAGTAGGTATGTTTATTTAAGTCCCCAAACTTATTGGACTTCATAGGCTATCCCATATTAGTAATAAACTTGAATTTAACAATCCTCGATAGTTTTCTCTAAGTTTATAAATTTCAGGCTTTTTTTTTTAAAGATTTTATTTATTTATTTGACAGAGAGAGATCACAAGTAGGCAGAGAGGCAGGCAGAGAGAGAAGAGGAAGCAGGCTCCCTGCTGAGCAGAGAGCCCGATGCGGGGCTCCATCCCAGGACCCTGAGACCATGACCTGAGCCCAAGGCAGAGGCTTCAACCTACTGAACCACCCAGGTGCTCCTCAGGCTTTTTTCTAAAATTATTCTCACCATTATTCTTTTAGGCTAACATTATACTAGTTAATTTGGATATCTATACATACAGCTCTTTTAGACACTTGTTTTTAAAAGCATTTCTATTTTTCCCATTAATTCAACTTTATTGCATCAAAAGTAAAAAATTCTTATATTTTAGAATTTAATATTTTTACTGAGTAGAAAAAACATTAAAATATAATTTGCATATAATAGCAGATGGTAGTTTAATGTCAGAAGTTGAGTAAATTTCATCCATTAAAAAGGGCATGCATCAGGCCAATAATGTTTCTGTAGTAATAATATGGTCTAGTTCAAATGCTTTGGCATATAAACATTTCAAATACAAATCCTGTTTATAGTTCAAAAGATTATAATTCTGGCATATAAACTACTTAAATAATGACAGTCATTATAATTAAGTATAAAAGCATAAATACTAAAAATGATTATATGTCAGGTTAAAGATGACCATTTATAAACCATTAGGACTCTTAATGTGTTATACTCAATGTATTTTTTCATGATATTTATAGGACAAATAGTTTAAATATACATTGATGGACATGAGTACTGTGTGTAAATGTAAAATGTAGAAGGAAAAACTAAAATATAAATAAACATTTTTATTAGAATAATAGAATTAGAGAATAGATGAAATTATAATAGTGTCTAAGGTAATGAAATATATTCCATGAAGAGAGATTTACTGGATTGATTATTTATTTATTTAGAAATGGAAATTTTTTTTTAGACAGTTAAATTATTCCTTTATTGTGGATTTGTTTTTGCTTCTCTAAATCTCAGTATCATAATATCTTTTAACAGTAAGTTGTTAAATCTTCAACTGTAGCATAATTATGAGACTCACTAGGGAGTCCAGAAAAAAAATAGCTTTGTAATTTAATTTTTATTTTATATTTCTCCTTTGAGATATTCAAGAATAGTAAATTGCCTGTAAATGTGAATTGGAACAATTAAATTGTATTATAGGAGGATTGTGATGAAATGATGTGTATTTAACCTTCTGCTTTTTATACCTTTTTGAAACAGAAAATTTGGAAATAGTGTTACACCCTGTTGTTTAACTGCCTTTAAAAAATGTTGTGTGCAGAACAAATAGCTTAGTTTGATGGGGTTTTGTTGATGATAAACTCTGGAGCAGAACCAAAATACATTCTGACTTCCATAACAAATGAAGAAAATAATTTCCTTTGCTGTCTTGGCAGAATACTTGTACGTGATGGTTTTAAAATAACCCCATTTTCACAAGGTCTTGCTCTCTCATCTTTTTTCACTCGAACGAACATTTGAATGCCATCCTGGGCTTGTAAGGGTTGCTAGAAAACCAACCGAAAACAACAACAAAACTTGAGTAAATCTATAATGACATTGTTCTTTGGAGAATTCCTGGGTATTGGGCTCTAGAGTACTAAGTGTTCATAATTTAATCTTCTGTATCTCTCCCATCCTCTCAAAGTGATCTGGTTAAGACCCTTCTCTCTGTCTTCAGAAATCCCACCAGTCTTTCAAAGTTGATATTTTTGTTAATTCATACAGAATTTCCTTCCTGGTTAAACTGAAAATTGTTACTTGTCTCATTCCTTTGCCACTGTTTACAGCAACCTTTCATGTCAGTGAAGCTTATCTGTCACATTTTACTGTGGATGGATTTTACAAAGAATGTGATAATGGTGTATTGATTGATATAAGTCAATCAATAGACGTTCACTAAGCAGTAACCACATTGAAGGTGTGCCCCGTTGGGATTGTGCACTGCTGGGGATACAGAAATAAGACATTGCCTTCCTCTCTGTAACTTACAGATGAATATGAGAGCTAAAGTTAAGTAACATAAATCTTAATATAATCCTAAGTAGAGAAGGTAAGAAGAGCAACATAGGGGATCAAAGCAAGAAGAAATATTAAGAAGATACCAGAAAAGGGTTTTGTAGTGAAACACTTTTTAAGATGTGCCTGCGAAATGACTTTTTCTTTCCAAGAGCAGTGGACGTTATTACATTTGCTGCTAAAAACAATACAGATTCTGACAGTCCTTCAAAAAGCCGTTTTTCATATTCACTATCACAAAATATATTATCTTAAATTGTAAAGGGTCTGAGATTTTTACCTCACTTGTGAGAGAGCAAGTTAGCATGATACCATTTCCTAGATGCTGCCAGAAGAAATGAGATTCCTGGATCAGAGACAAAGGACTGTATTAGCCACAGCTTAGCATGTAGAATGGCCATCATGCTTGCAGCAATTGCTGTGCCCCGTAAGTGCCACGGGGGGGTGGCACATGGCATCCCAGGTAGATGCTGCACACACAGTGAGTGTGTTATGCCTGATAAACCTCAAGCTTAGGAAATAGGAAATCTCCTAAGGACGTTACAGCAAACCTATTCAGCCTTTGTCTAGAGGGAAACATTCACTTTATTATCCCGGTCAGGAAACCAGTCTTCATTTTCCCTGGAGGGAAGTTCTAAGTTCTATCTCTACCTTCAAGCCTGTTTGAAAAGATAATGGGGAACAGAAGCTGTCAAAAGATGTGTAGAAATTCTGTAGAGAATTGCCCCCTAAACAATGTATTCAAACAGTCCTAGAAATAATGGTTATGAAGCAATCATTTAGGGGAATAGAAGATTCTGCAGTATGCTGAGGTACTTTTGTTGGTCTGGATACTATTTCAAAGTTGAAAAGCTCAACTTGGTATATTTTTCTAAAGAATTGGTTGAGTTTTACTTGGAAATTGTGAAAATGCAGTTTAAAGAAGTCATCATTTTACATAATGAAAAATGAGTAAGAAGGGATGCTAATATTTCAAGGAGAAGAAGAGCCCTGTATATCCTAAATTGTGTAAGAATATAAAGCAAGATTCAAAACTACAAATGAGGCATTCTCTGATTTATTGATGCTGATAAGTGAATTAGTCATGAAAATCTTTCCAGTGATAGATGATCCTAAAATAAATTTTTGATTGTATTTACTTGTGTATATATAATATATAGTATATGTAGTATATGCTGTATATATAATATATAGTATATATAGTATATGCTATATATATATACATATACACACACACACACACAGTCCATAGACATGTGTCTACATATGCCCATATTCTAGCATATCCTTTTGAATAATTTATGCATCCACAGTAAAATAATAATTCCAAAACCAAATTGAATCTCAAGTGAAAATGGGCCTTAGAAGTCATCTAAAAAATATCTCACCCCATTTGCAAAATGTTTTCCAAAATAATGGGTCCGTAAAGTTTGTAAATTCTACAGCCTCACTTCTAGGATTCTTACCCTTTAATGGGTAACTGTGACTGTGCTGAAGCTGATGCAGGGCTGCATCTGAACTTGATGCTGATATGATACGTGATGTCTTTCCTAAATCACATATGATCCACTGCTGGATTCACTGCTGCCATCATGAACGTTGGTTCTAGGATTTTATGTGTGTGCTTTTGCCTTTTTTGTTGCCTTTCTTTTACATTTTTAGATTTTTCCTTTGTGTTTTTTCTGTGTTTTCTTTGTCTTTTTTCATATGAAAACATACGACTTTTTTTTAAGTTTATATACTGCACTGTGAACACCTGATGTTGAATATTGTTAGTAATATTTGGGGGGCCCATTACACTGATAAGAATATCAAAGTAATATGTTACACCTATAATTGAAACCATAGAGTGCTTACTCCTATGACAATATGTGTAATTATGTAAAAATCATTATAATAAAATGCCTTTGACACTACTTTTATAAATTTCCAATATTATTCATGTATCAAGGACTGGATTTGGCTCCATAATGTGTGGGTTAAGTGATGAGCCTCTTTCACTTCTAGCATATAAATACCTAACATGTTATCTTATGGGGCGCAGCTTTAAAAAAACAAAAAGATTAAATCGTGACCATATTTGGGATTCAAACATAAATATATCAGTTTTCAAAAACAAAATGACTACAGAGATCAGTCAGGTAAAAGAAAAGTCTGAATCAGATCAGAGAGGAGAGTGCCTGGTCCATTTAGAAATATCAGAAATCTTGATTTTTATGCAGATTTTCTCATTTGTAAATGTTGACCACTAAAAAAAAAATAAAGAGCATGCTCACTAAATTAAAAAAAAACAAAAACCTCCTTATCAACAATATCTAATATTTAATTTGATACCCAGAATGGTTTCTCAGGCTCGCAGAGCACAGAAGGGGATGGTGGTAGAGGGGAGGAGGGGAGAAGTCAGGGAAAGATAATAGGGGCCTTACGGGGACAGATTGCCATAGATAGGAAGAGGGTCTGGTCACTGACACAGGCCTAAACAATAGTCTAATCACAGTAAACACTGACCCTAGGTAGTGGGAAGCTATACCTAAACCCTTCCCCTGGGAGCTCTTGAAGGAAAAGTTTATTTGTAGGAATACTAATCTCTTGCGAGGCCCAGGCTACTCTGCTGGTAAGTTCCTACTCCTTCACCAAAATGTTAACTTGAGAACAGAAGATGATCACCTAAAAAAGAAGAGAACCAAAGAAATATTGATGTAGCCTGACTCGAAGTTCTTGCAGGGAGGTAGGAGAGGAAGAGAGGACCCCAGTCCATATGGATCGAAGGCGAAAGTATTTGAAAGCAATGCTGAAAAAGTTACAGGGTTTTCTTGTCAGAGCCAGTATCCCTCCAAATGGAATCTATCATCAGGATGCTGGTAATTCGGGTAACCAGCAGGAACCATGAAGATGACGCAATAGCATGAGATACTGTGCCCCAGAAATCTGAGGGAGACACAAGAAAAGGGTCCAGTTGAGCTTTTTCAGCCTGATGGGAGTGGGGGATTGATCCACCAGATGTGGGGATAAACTATTAATGGGAAGGCTTAAGGTCTTGGGGTAACTTACCACTAGCTACACTTACTCACATGGATCCCATTCCTTGGTTCCCATCCATAGATGTACGGCATTGTGGGGCTGGACAGAGAAATGTACTTTTGTTTTGTTTTGTTTTTAAAAGAAGCTCCCTGGGTAATACTAAATCTTTGATAAAGGTGTGGTAAGAGTTAAACTGAGTATTGAATCTGAGGTGCTTAGAACAAAAATTAGAAAGCTAACAGTGCAAGTGTCCATGAAGATACGGGGATATTGCTGCTGGTGTATGAACAGGTGACCATTCTGGAGAGCACTTTGGTCCTGTGTTAACAGATTAAATACATGCTTTTCCTAAGACCCAGTAATTCTCCTCCTGGGTTATATATACGAGCCTCACTCTTTCCCTTGTACATACAGTGATGCTCTTTTATCGATGTCAAAGGGGCATGTACAGAGATGGACCATGTTTGATGTGGTGGCGATCTGGAGGCAGTCTGGGTGTCCCTCCAAGATACAGGAGTCCTACATCCTTTAATCCCTCACTTAGCCTCCATTAGCAAGTCCCCACACACCACATTCTGGGCTAAGTGGTAAAAATGCAAAAGGAACTCAGGGAGGTGCCTGACTTGGAGGAGCAGATGGTCAGATTCAGGGGAAAGACTCGAAGGTGGGGGTCGCGGCAGGTCAAGCACAGAGCAGGGCTGCCTGAAGCATGCATGGCCTCTGAAGGGCTGAGTCTTGAGGGAGCCTTTAGAAAGCCTTCATTAAACCACTAAGTTTTAGCATGAAATAAAAGCTCAAATATAAGTGTCTTCATTAGGCAAATATTGATTATAAAAAAGATAAAGGCTTGATTTATCATTTCAGGAAATGGAATGAAATGAAAATTTATTGGGAACACAGCAAAAATGAAATGGTTTTTCATTGTGGTTTATTTTTGCATTTGCATAATAGTACATAATCTTTTATTTCAGATACACTGGCCTAGTACGGCACTAAAAATAGAAGAATGCATAATGAAAGGAAAAGATGCGGTAAGTATTACTCATTGTAAATTAAACACATCATTCGTTCTGTCCCTGGTTAGTCACAAGGGACTGACTCCCTAACCTCTTATTTGCTTCTAAAAGGCATATATGCAGTTCATTCAGGAAGAAAAAAAATACATACACATATTCGTACAAACATATATGTTGTATAGAGATCATTATTTATGAGTTGATTACAATGTGAGGTTAGAGTAAAGGAAGCTGAGGTGTCTCTAGATCTTGGTTTTGGTTTTATTACATGCTTATGAACTCAGATTTATGAATTTCTTATAGTAATGCTTATTTCCTACATAGTTGGGAAAAAGAATTTCAAGTAAATTTTTAATTCAAGGGAACGCTAAGTGGATTCTTTGTGAGATTTCATTTTTCTTTGATGGGTAAATTAGAACCAAATGAAGAATCAAAAGGAGAAAAAGCAGAAAGAAAGGAGAAGCCAGGGGCGCCTGGGTGGCTCAGTGGGTTAAGGCCTCTGCCTTCGGCTCAGGTCATGATCCCAGGGTCCTGGGATCGAGCCCCGAATCGGGCTCTCTGCTCGGTGGGGAGCCTGCTTCCTCTTCTCATCTCTGCCTACTTGTGATCTCTGTCTGTCAAATAAATAAAAATATATAAAAAAAAAAAAAGAAAAGAAAAAGGAGAAGCCAAAGGCTTTACCTATCCCACAACGTACTTAGGGTCTTTCCTTCTGGAAGAATCCATTTTCAGTCTGTCCATAACTTCCCCAAGCACATGAGGTTGTTGCCAAAGCAGCAGCTCTGACCCAGGGCTGAGCGCACTACAACACGCATGAAGGGACTTTAATGTGCTAGGAGTCGGTGCCTGATGACACAAGATACATCTTTGGAGGAAGGCATGTGCACATCCCCTTTTGAAAGTTAACTCATTCTTTCTTTTTCTTTTCTTGGTGAGAAAAAAATACCCATGTGAAAGACTAACACATGTCATACCAAGTCCTGAGTCTGTAGCAGCTGGGTCCCAGCCAAGGAGCGAGTCAAGACCCTCTTGCTGCCTTAGCCCACAGCATGATACTGACTGATTGAACACACTCTTAGGCTATGTCAGCCTACATGTAGTCTAATTTGCTCATGTTTCATGAGCAAACAGTGTTTCATGACATAAAAACCAAGTGCTTATGGTCATAGGAAAATAGACCGTTTTTCCCCTGCCTGAATGAATGGTCACATTTTCCCAATGATAGGGGTCACCTTCAAAATAGAATGATGTATGAGTGGGAAATTGAGGAGAATATATTCATGTGCTCTGGATAATCGGGTTAGTAGTATGTTGTAGGCTGTAGTATGTAGTATGTTGCTCGTTCTGAACAAGGGAATGCTCTAATCTGATCACTTCTGGTAAGATGGTTCTGGTGGCTTTTGCACCCAGTACAGTGCTATGAGAGATTTTAAAAGTCATAATCTGTCTTTATGAAATGTTACATTTACTGGCTACTGCATTGTTGATATCAGAGTAATATTTAGCATTTAAAGAGTTTAGTATTTTGTAATTTATTTTAAATGAAACAGCAGTACCTAATTTACCAGGAAGATGTTTGCTAGAATTAATTTAGACACGTTGGTTTGAGCAGTTGTAAACTTTTTTCCATTCAGCATATTTTTTTATGTTATGTTAGTCACTATACAGTACATCATTAGTTTTTGATGTAGTGTTCCATGATTCATTGTCTGTGTGTAACACCAGTATTCCATGCAATCTGTGCTCTCCTTAATACGTATCACCAGGCTAACCCATTCCCCCACTCTCCCCTCTAAAACCCTCAGTTTGTTTCTCAGAGTCCAGAGTCTCTCATGGTTCATCTTCCCCTCTGCTTCCCCCCACTTAAGTTTTTCCCTTCCTTTTCCTACTGTCCTCCATGCTATTCCTTATATTCCACAAATAAGTGAAACCATATGATAATTGACTTTCTCTGCTTGACTTATTTCACTCAGCATAATCTCTTCCAGTCCTGTCTGTGTTGATACAAAAGTTGGGTATTCATCCTTTCTGATGGCTGAGTAATAGTCCATTGTATATATTGACCACATCTTCTTTATCTATTTGTCTATTGAAGGGCATCTTGGCTCTTTCCACAGTTTGGCTATTGTGGCCATTGCTGCTATAAACATTGGGGTGCATATGGCCCTTCTTTTCACTACATCTGTATCATTGGGGTAAATACCCAGTTGTGTAATTGCTGGGTCATAGGGTAGCTCAATTTTAATTTTTTGAGAAACCTCCACACTCTTTTCCAAAGTGGCTGCACCAATTTGCATTCCCACCAACAGTGTAATAGGGTTTCCCTTTCTCTGCAGGCTCTCCAACATTTGTTGTTTCTCACTTTGTCAATTTTGGCCATTCTAACTGGTGTAAGGTGGTATCTCAGTGTGGTTTTGATTTGACTTACCCTGATGGCTAAAGATGAACATTTTTTCATGTGTGTGTTAGCCATTTGTATGTCTTCTTTGGAGAAGTGTCTGTTCGTGTCTTCTGCCCATTTTTTTACTTGATTGTTTTTTGGATGTTGAGTTTGAGAAGTTCTTTATAGATCCTGGATATCAGCCCTTTGTCTTTAGTTTCATTTGCAAATATCTTCTCCCATTGTGTGGTTGCCTCTTTGTTTTTTTGTTTGTTTTGTTTTTAATTTATTTATTTTTTATAAACATATAATGTATTTTTATCCCCAGGGGTACAGGTCTGTGAATCACCAGGTTTACACACTTCACAGCTCTCCTCATAGCACATACCCTCCCCAATGTCCATAACCCTGACCCCCCTCCCCCCAGCAACCTTCAGTTTGTTTTGTGAGATTAAGAGTCACTTCCGTTTTCTCTCCCTCCCGATCCCATCTTGTTTCATTTATTCTTTTTCTACCCTCCAAACCCCCCATGTTGCATCTCCACTTTGTTTTGTTGATTGTTTCCTTTGCTGTGCAGAAGCTTTTTATATTGATGAAGTTCCAAAAGTTTATTTTCACTTTTGTTTCCCTTGCCTTTGGAGACGTGTCTTGAAAGAAGTTGCTGTGGCCGATATTGAAGAGGTTACTGCCTATGTTCTACTCTAGGATTTTGATGGATTCCTGTCTCACATTGAGGTCTTCCATCCATTTTGAGTTTATCTTTGTGTATGGTGTAAGAAAATGGTCAAGTTTCATTCGTCTGTCTATAGCTGTCCAATTTTTCCAGCACCATTTATGGAAGAGACTGTCTTTTTTCCATCAGATATTTTCTCCTGCTTTGTCAAAAATTATTTGATCATAGAGTTGAGGGTCCATATCTGGGCTCTCTGTTCAGTTCCATTGATCTCTGTGTGTTTTTGTGCCACTACCATGCTGCTTTGGTGATCACAGCTTTGTAATACAGCTTGAAATACAGCCAACATGATGCCTCCAGCTTTGTTTTTCTTTTTCAACATTTCCTTGGTGATTCAGGGTCTTTTCTAGTTCCATACAAATTTTAGGCTTGTTTGTTCTAGCACTTTGAAAAAATGCCAGTGGTATTTTGATTGGGATGGCATTGAAAATACAGATTGCTCTGGGCGTATAAGCATTTTAATAATGTTTCTTCTTCCAATCCATGAGCATGGAATGTTTTTCCATCTTTTTGTGTCTGCTTCAATTTCTTTCATGAGTGTTCTGAAGTTCCTAGAGTATAGGTCCTTTACCTCTTTGGTTAGGTTTATTCCAAGGTATCTTATGGTTTTTGGTGCTATGGTAAATGGGATCGATTCTCTAATTTCTCTTTCTACAGTTTCATTGTTAATGTATAAGAAAGCAAGTGGAAGGTCGCCTGGGTGGCTCAGTGGGTTAAGGCCTCTGCCTTTAGCTCAGGTCATGATCCCAGGGTCCTTCAGCTCAGGTCATGATCCCAGGGTCCTGGGATCGAGCCCCACATCGGGCTTTCTGCTCAGCAGAGCCTGCTTCTTTCTCTCTCTCTGCCTGCCTCTCTGCCTACTTATGAACTCTGTCTGTCAAATACATAGATAAAAATCTTAAAGAAAAAAAATAATAATAAAAAAAGAAAGCAAGTGATTTCTGTGCATTGATTTTGTATCCTACAATATTACTGAGTTGCTGTATGAGTTCTGGTAATTTGGGGGTGGAGTCTTTTGGGTTTTCCACGTAAAGTATCATGTCATCCGCAAAGAGAGAGAATTTGATGACTTCTTTGCCAATGTGAGTATCTTTATCTCTTTTTGTAGTCTGATTGCTTTTGCTAGGACTTCTAATACTATGTTGAACTATAGTGGTGAGAGTGGGCATTCTTGTCGTGTTCCTGATCTTAAGGGAAAGGCTCTTAGCTTTTCCCCATTGAGAATGATATCCACTATGGGTTTTTCATGGATGGATTTCACGGGATTGAGGAATGTTCCCTCTATTGCTATACTCTTGAAGAGTTTTGTGGTTTTTTTTTAAATTTTTTTTTTTTAATTTATTTGACAGACAGAGATCACAAGCAGGCAGAGAGACAGGCAGAGAGAGAGGAAGGGAAGCAGGCTCCCGGCCAAGCAGAGAGCCCGATGTGGGGCTCAATCCCAGGACCCCGGAATCATGACCTGAGCCAAAGGCAGAGGCTTTAACCCACTGAGCCACCCAGGTGCCCCTACTCTGAAGAGTTTTAATCAGGGAAGGATGCTGTATTTTGCCACATGCTTTTTCTGCAAAAACTGAGAGGACCATGTAGTTCTTCTCTCTTCTATTATTAATTTGTTCTATCACATTGATTTATTTGTGAATATTGAACCACCCTTGTGTCCCAGGGATAAATCCCACCTGGCTGTGGTAGATGATTCTTTTAATGTACTCTTGGATCCTATTAGCTAGGATCTTGTTGAGAATTTTGGCATCTGTATTCATCAGGAATATTGGTCTGAAGTTCTCTGTTTTGATGGGGTCTTTGCCTGATTTGGGGACCAAGGTAATGGTGGCCACATAGAGTCTAGAAATTTTCCTTCTCTTTCTATTTTTTGAAACAGCTTCAGGAAAATAGGTATTACTTCTTGTTTGAATGTTTGGTAGAATTCCCTAGGGAATCCATCAAGTCCTGGACTCTTATTTTTTGGGAAGTTTTTGGTCACTGCTTTAATCTCGTTACTGGTTATTGGCCTATTCAAGTTGTCAGTTTCTTCCTGTTTCAGTCTTGGAAGTTTATAGGTTTCCAGGAATGCATCCATTTATTCTAGTTGCTTAACTTACTGACATATAGCTGTTGATAATAATTTTTGATTACTTTTTCTATTTCCTTGGTGTTAGTCCTGATCTCTTGCCTTTCATTCATAATTCTATTAACTTGGGTCCTTTCTTTTTTTCTTCTGGATAAGTCTGGGCATTGGTTATCAATCTTATTAATTCTTCAAAGAATCAGCTTCTAGTTTCATTGATGTGTTCTACTATATTTCTGGTTTCTAATTCACTGATCTCTGCTCTAATCTTAATTACTTCCTACTTGTGTGTGGGTTAGACTTAATTTGTTGTTGATTCTCCAGTTCTTTAAGGTACAGAGATAGTTTGTATATTCAGGATTTTTCCATGGATTTTTTTTTTGAGTGACACTTGGATGGCTAGTATTTCCCCCTTAGGACCACCTTTGCTGTATCCCATGGGTTTTGGACCAATGTGTTTTCATTCCATTGGTTTCTGTGAATTGTTTAAGTTCTTCTTTGATTTCCTTATTGACCCAAACATTCTTGAGGAGGATGGTCTTAAGCTTCCAAGTATTTGAATTTCTTCCAAACTTTTCTTGTGATTGAATTCCAGTTTCAAAACACTGTGTTCTGAGAATATTCAGGGAATAATCTCAGTCTTTTAGTATTGGTTGAGACCTGATTTATGACCCAGTATATGATCTATTCTGGAGAAGGTTCCATGTGCACTTGAGAAGAATGAGTATTCTGTTGTTTTAAGGTGGAATTCTCTGTATATATTTATGAGGTCCATCTGGTCCAGTGTGTCATTCAAAGCTCTTGTTTTTTTGTTGAGTTTATGCTTAGATGATCTGTCTGTTACTGAGAGTGGAGTGTTAAGGTCCCCTACAATTAAAGTATTATTATCAATATGTCTCTTTATTTTGGTTAACAGTTGGCTTATGTAGTTGGCTCCTTCCATGTTGGGGCATAGATATTTACAAGTGTTAGATATTCTTGTGGGATAGACCCTTTAAGAATGATATAGTGTCCTTCTGTATCTCTTTATAGTCTTTAGCTCAAAATCTAATTTGTTTGATATGAGATTGCTACCCCAGCTTTCTTTTGCGGTCCGTTGACATGGAAGATTGTTCTCCATCCCTTCACTTTTAATCTGGATGTATCTTTAGATTCAAAATGAATCTCCTTTATCTTTTTTTCTGTCTGCAACCCTGTGCCATTTTATGGGAGCATTTAGGCTATTCACATTGAGAGTGATTATTGAAAGATAGGATTTTATTGTCATCATGTTGCCTGTGAGGTCCTTGTTTCTATATATTGTCTCTATAAATTTCTGTTTTATATCACTCTTGGGGTCTTTCTCTTTTTATAGAACCCCCCTTAATATCTTAATATTTCACAGGGCTGGCTTAGTGGTCACGTATTCTTTCAATTTTTGCTGGTCTTGGAAGCTCTTTATCTCTCCACCCATTCTAAATGACAGCTTTGCCAGATAAATTATTCTTGGCTGTATGTTCTTCTCATTTAGTACCCTGAATATGTCTTGCCGGCCCTTTCTGGCTTGCCAGTTCTCTGTGGACAGGTCTGACATTATGCTGGTGTTCCTCCCTCTGTATGTAAGGAATCTCTTCCCCCAGCTGCCCTTAAGATGGTTTCCCTGGTTTTAAGATTCAAAAGTTTCACTGTTACATGCCTGGTTGTCAGTCTCCTCTCCTTGATGTTGGGGGGTGTTCTTTCTGTATGTTAGACATGGATGCTTCTTTCATTCCCAGATTAGAGAAGTTGTCAGCTAGGATTTGCTCAAATATATTCTCTCTCCACCCCCTCAGGAATCCCAATAATTCTGACATTGGAACATTTCATGGCATTGTTTATTTATCTAATTCTGTTTTCAAGGCCTTTAAGGTGTTTGTTCTAGGCCTCTTCCTGTTCCTTCCTTTCTGTAAGTTTGTCTTTTAGATCACTAATTGGTTCTCCTGCCTTGTTTACCCCAGCTGTTAGAGTATCTAGCTTAAATTGCATCTCATATATAGCATTTTTAGGTTAGGCCTGATTAGCTCTCATTTCTGCCCTTAGAGAATCTGTGTTGCCATTAATGGTTTTCTCCGGCATAGCTATTGTCTTTGTAACTGTTACCCTGAAGTCTATTTCTGACATCTTCCTTATGTCCATATCCATTAGGTGTGTGGGGAGGCCATTGTCTCTGGTTCTTTGTTGGGAGTTCCTCCTCCTAGTCATTCATTCAGCATATTTATCATAAAACTCATGTGGTGATTTAGGTAATAAGCTTTGTTAAGCATATAATATGTATTTGGTATTGTGTTTAAGTAACCAGGGAATATGAAGAAGTGTAAAATAAATATTCTGTTTTCACAAAACTTTTAGTTGAATCCCGATGTAGGCCAACTAGCTCCTCGGCCAAATGTGGCCTGCCATCTATTTTTATAAATAAAGTTTTATTAGAAACCAGCTGCATACATTCATTTTTGGATTGTCTATGACTGCTTTCATGCCATATTTACAGAGGTAAGTTGTAGAAACAGAGACCAGTTGGCCATTCAAACTAAATGTATCACTCCCTGGTCCTTCATAAAAAACAGTTTGCTGATTTCTGCACAGCAGTCTTATAGTAAAGGTGTAAGATGTAAGTATAAGTGTAAAATGTTATTTCTCTTGGTTAGCTTTCTATGTATTTATTGAAAATTCTCTATGAAAGTGCTTTGCAGAAATTTATGAGTTTAAAGATACGACTTATTTTCCCAAACATCGAAACGCTGTAATGACTTAAAGCCTGCATATGTTTCTTAAAGGGTAGCTAAACTTTCTCTAATTATTGGTTTTCTGACTTTATGTGACTCATTTCTTTATATGTACTTTAAAAACATAACAGCATCGGGAATAAATTGCTTAGAGGAACATGCATATTGCCATGCAAATCTTTGTGATTGAATAAATTTCTGAACAGCACTATTTTTACTCCTCAGTTATGTGTTAGAATACCTGAAAAATTATATAATCCCATTATAAATATAATTCGTGTGGTGAAGCTAATATGTGTTTTGGTCATGCCAGTCAGTTCTTCCACTGTTTCTCGCAGCCCCAGCCAAGAGAGACTTGAACATGAGATTTGTGGGGTTAGGAAAAACAGAAATAAAAAATGGGCTGAACTTTTTTTTTTTTTTTTTTAACGTTAACCAATTTCTTCTTTATGTTTTTCTGCTTTAGAGTGAATGCGCAAATTATGTTCGGGTTTTGCATCACTACAATAGAACACACCTTCTGACCTGTGGTACTGGAGCTTTTGACCCACTTTGTGCCTTCATCAGGGTTGGATACCATTTGGAAGTAAGATAATTTCATTCATATCAATAAAATTCATGCTTAATATAACTTTTTTTTTTTAAAGAAAGGCTATGGCATTTTCTTTGGTGAAAGAGAAATGCGTTTGTGATATACTGATGAAGTTTTTCCTAAGTCAGATAAATGATCTCTCCAGACCTTTAAATTCCTTGTCAGCTATATTACCTGTGAATCAATTAATTTTTTATGAATTCATTCCCTGAACAGCTTCCTTCACTTAATTGTGCCCTTTAAAATATTTCTTCATATCAAAATGTGTTCTCTATTGTGTTCTTACATAAATTTTATTAATGTAACCACCAAATTAGAATGTACATATAAATGTATATAAAAATAAATTTATATAAACAAGACTGGTACATATAATATTTTATAAAGGATAGGCAAAGACTTGTTGATTTTGTAATTTCTCTTTTTTTAGACAGGTGAAATGAAGGAGGTGGAGTTCAGGTTGGGGGATGGGGTAGGTTACAAAATGACTGAAACAAAATATTAGTAGGTGAGAGCTGTATGCCCCAGACGCCACTGCCAGGTGGTTAGTATAAAGAAAACAAATCTCAAAAAAAGAAAAGACAAGAGAGAAAAGAGAAAAGAAAGAAAGCAAATCTCAACTGAATTCTGTTATAAAAATAACATCGACCAACAAACAGGCTTGAAGATCAATTTAAAAATACTCTCTGCTACCTTTCTTTAGGTCAGAAGGCAGAATCCTACATGAAGATGGGATAAAGATAAAACAGACATCTCGGGGCCCCTGGGTGGCCCAGTCAGTTAAGCATCTGCCTTCAGCTCAGGTCTTGATCTTAGGGTCCTAGGAGATGGAGCACCACATCGGGCTCCATGCTCTGCATGGAGTCTGCTTCTCCCTCTGACCTCCTTCCCCCACCCCATCATGCACTCTTGTGCTCTGAAATAAAATCTTGAAAAGAAAATGAAACAGGCATCTAAATATTCTGTAGTGAAACAGCTACAGTCTCTTGATTCTTTTTTTTCAGCCTCTTGATTCTTATAATCTATTTATGAAAGGGTAGCAGTGACCCTAAAATATTCTCAGCCGCCATATATAAAGAATAACATTCATTTCACTGGTGAAAAATTATGTCTGATATCCCTTCCACTAGTTAACACTCAGGTGTGCATATAATTAGTAGTATCTGAAAGGCTTCATTCTCTGCCTCTTGAGAGTGCCCCTGATTGAGGTACTTCAACTCTTAAGTGTCCTTACAGGCAGGATTTTTGATTAGCATATTTTCAAAGTTAACTAACCACCTCTACTTATAGATTAAAGCTAAGGAGCGTACACAAACATATCGAGTGTACTCACTGAATTATTTTAAAGAAACAATACAGCTGAACTAATGGAAGAACTTTAAAAAGAGATATATAAAGCAAGTCAGGCCAGTGCAAGGTCAGAACATTCACATGTATACAAGGTGTACAGACAGACATGTATACCCATATATGAAGCCAGAATATATACATTTCGTGGTGCCGACCTGTTGGCAGCAGATCCTCTCAGTTTTCATTACTTCTGAGGGGTATTGTCCCTGGATATAGAATTTTGGGTTCACAGGGTTTGTCTTTTTTTTTTTTTTTTTCCCTTTCAGCTTTTCAAAAATACTTGATTGTCTTCTACTCACTTTCTGACATATATTCAGGTTTCTTTCATATTGATATTACCCTGTTTGGAATCACTTTATCTTTCAAGATTTCCCCTTCATTTTTGGTTTTCTGTAGTTTTTCCATAGTGTGCCTATTTGTGCGTGTGTGTGTGGTGGTGGTGGTGGTGGGAGATTGATATTTATATTTCTTGAAATATTGAGGATTTTAGATAAAAAGCTTATGTTTTATACCAAATTTGACAGATTTTTGGCCATTACTATTTCAGATAATATTGTTTCATGCTCTTTTCTCTATCAGAGATGGGTGTGTGTACATGCCTGGAGGGGGGAATGTGTCACAAATAACTGAGATTTTGTTCATTTTTATTCAATCTTTGTTTTCTCTGCTTTTCAGTTGGATAATTTCTATCCATTGATTTTCTCTGATTTTCAGTTGGGTAAATTCTAAACATTATTTTCAAGTTTATTAATCCTTTCTTTTGACATCTCCATTATGTTCTTAAGCCCACCCCAGTAATGGTCAAATAGGATAATGTACTTTTCAATTCTAAAACTCATTTTGTTTATATTTCATTTCTTTAATGAGCATTTCCCCATATTTTTATTCATGGTGACTGTATTTTTCTTTAAGCCCTCGAACATATTTTTAACAGCTGTTTTAAAGTCCCTATGTGCTAATTTTAACATCTGGGTCAACCTAAGGTAAGTTTTCATTGATTGCTTTTTCCTCTTGACTATAGATCACATTTTCTTATTTCTTTGCATGTCTAGTAATTTTTATTGTGTACCAGACATTATAGATCATATGTTTTCAAGACTGCGGACTTGATTATCTTTTAAAGAGAGTTGGTTTTTATTCTAGCAGGCAGCTTACTTGTCTGGACTCAAACCCAAAAATCTCTTGTGATGGGCGGCAGCCAAAAACCTCTTTCAACTTTCCAGACGGTGCTTTTTATGCTCTGCTTGCACATGCCATCAGGTGTCAGCCAAGGATTTGGGAAAGAATGTATACATGCGTTTGAGGGTGCCTCCTTCCATTTCTGGGTATCTCCTCTTGGATTAGCTGACCTGGTACTTTAAGTCTCTCTACTGACTTTCCAAGCTAGTAAGTCTATAACTTTCTGCTTGAGTTCTAGCCGTTCCTCACCATATAGATTAGGGAATTTCCTTGAGTGAAAAACTCTCTAGTCTTTGCTCTTAACGGATTTCCATTTTTAAAATAATATTTAAAGAAATTATTAGTTTATCATCATTATCTCTATGAGAGTCCAGACAAGCTCACTGTCATTGGCAGGGGTGGAACTATGTGTAATTCATCTTGGTAGATATGATATTGAAGATTTTTTTCATGTAACTATCTAAGTATCAGTGTGATTGAAAATGCATTTTGGAAGAAAATCTACATGTGTCGTGAAAGGAACTCATGAATAATAGGATAATAAGAATACTGAAATATTTATTCCCAAATCTTCATGTGGAGGCTTGATAACATTTTATACAAGAATGAGAAGTTACACATTATTATAGGCAAGGAAAATACTTAGTTTAAAAAACACAGAGGCAGGCACATATGGGATAGGTTTGCAGACATTTAGTCGAGTTGGTTGGGGGAGTGTCAGCAGATAAAACTGGGGCAAACTGGCAAAGGATTTTAATGCTAGACAGTGGCATTTTATAGTTACTTCTAAAGACAGCATAGAGACCATGAAGGAATTTGAGCAGGCTTGAACGACATGACAGGAGTAATATTTAGGATTGATTCAAGCAGAGAGAGATGAAAGGCAAAGAGAAATTAAAGGAGGCAATTACAAAAGTCTGGAAGATCATGAGGATATTTAACAGTGTTATCACAATAGCAAAGGAAAGGAAGTGTGGAATTGATGTGAGAAGCTGCTCAGCAGGAAAGGTTATATAACCACATTTTATTGGATGTTGCTGCCTAAAGGGAATTAAAAAACAATTCCAATTGTATTTCTCGATGACTGAGAAGAAAAATAAGAGGGAGCTGAGGAGGCAGAGGATGTTTTGTGAAAACATTTTAAAAAATGCTCAGTATTTCTCAGTTTTAACTTCTTCATTTCTGTGTATAGTTAGAAAAATTGATCTGCATTCTAGGAGAGATTAATCAGAATAGGTTGAATTATTGAGCCCTAGGTAGTTAATTGTCCCTGAATGAGTCTCCTCTCTCTCTCTCTCCTTGCCTCCCCACCTCCATCCAACCCTCCATCCTATTCCTTCTCTCTCTCCCCCTCTCCCTCTATCCACATGCTTGGAAAATTCTGTTACTTAGCTGGCAGCACATGTCTAGGGAGTATCAGTCTAAATAGAGACTGAGCAGACAGAGTAATATAAAGCAAATCAGGTTAGCACACAAATTTATAATCACTTGAAATACGAAAAGAATATTATAAAATGACAGACAACATCAGTGCTACAGAGGGGGCAGTTTTACGAAAAGAATGAGTAATTAGAATGCAAGAAATTAAAAAGTGACTGAATAGTGACCAAATAAAGATAATAATATTACCTATTTAATCCAGAAATAGAATTGTAAGATTTGGGAATTAATTCTCTCTCTCTCTCTCTCTCTCTCTCTGTGTGTGTGTGTGTGTGTGTGTGTGAAAGCTAAGATATTTAGACATGATGTGATGGCCTAAAAAGATAATTTGAGTAAAAAGGGAAAAGAGCTAAATATGGAGCCCAGAAAAGCCAATACTTGAATGGCTAGTGGAGGAAGATACGCATTCTCTCTCTCTTTCTCTCAAATAAATAAGTCTATTTTTCTAACAGAAAAAGGAGGCCTAGGTGGTTCAGTGTGTTAAACATCTGACTCTTGATTTCATCTCAGGCCGTGCTCTCAGGGTCACGAGATCCAGCCCCACGTAGGGCTCTGTGCTGAGCAGGGAGTCTGCGTGAGATCCTATTTCTCTGCCCCTTCCCCTGCTTGTACATGTGCTTGGTCTCTCTCTCTCTCCGATAAATAAAATAAGTCTCCAAAAAAAGAACAGAAAGGCTGGTGGAGGAAGAAAAACTCACAAAGGAGATTTGAAAGGAGGGACAAGGAGGTTTAGAAGAGAAATCAGAATGAGATAGCACAGAAATAAAGGAGTGATCACCAAAGTTAGAAGTTCTGAAGAGTCAAAAGTGTCACGGGTCCTAGAAAGTCTTTGGAGGCATTTATGAGAGAGTTTCAGGAAAATGTGCATACAAACCATGGCCTTCTGGCAGTAAAGTTTAAAGCCATTTTTCTCTTGAATCACTTCTATCTCACACTGCATTATTTTCAATTTTTTATTGAAACAATATAAATACAAGAAATACATAGCATGTGAATGAATAGCTAGATCATTTTCACAAATGGAAGATCCCTTTCGTATAAGTACCCAGATCAAATCCTTTTATTTTATTTTCTATTTTTACCTCTTTTTCTTCTCATACGGTGTAAGCTTTTGGGATATTTTTTCTCATATGCCCCTTCTAGTTTAGTCTTCATTTTTAAAATTGTTTTTCCTTTTATTTTAAAGTCCTTCCTGACTTCTTTCACCTCATTTTTGGGTATTTCTAATTTTGCTTATAGTTTATTTCTTCTATGATTTTCTTAATTTCTTCAAAGTTCTATTGAAATACTAATTGTGGTTGCTTCTTACCTATGTTGTGGCATATTTTCTGACAAACTGTCATTATCTGTGGCAAATGTTTTTCTTTCCTTATTTTTTTTTCTTACAAGAGCACTGTAGTGGATTTAGCTGTGATCTTTCTCTGCTGCTCATTTTTATGTAAAGTTAGTTTTCCTGAACTTCTAAAAGGGAAGTGTGGATCAGAATAGATTATCTAGGACCTTCGTGTTCCAGAACTCACCATTCATGTTAAAAATATGGAGAAGTATGTATACACACTTCTCTTGGCTATCGTCTCTTCATCTTTTATTGGGATATTGCTTTTTCTCTGACCTTCTATATCTTTTTCTTGGACAAGTGGTATTGTAATTTCAGCAGGTTTTTCTTGGAAGGGAAGTGGGCTGGTGAGTTTTGAGGGTTCGTAGAGCTTCATCCTTCCCATGAACCTTTTGCAATCCCTCACAGATTGAATTGGCAAGAATTCCTCCCAAGTTCAGCTGATGATCTATAGTGATGCTACACCCTCAGTGAACACTTGGAAATTCGAGAGTTCTTTTTTTTTTTTCCTCAGGTTTATCAAAACTTGGTTTCTTCTCTCTGCAAGATACTAATACCCTGTGTGGTTTATGGCTTATGGTAGTTCATCCACACCTGCTCGTATTTGGGGACTCATGGAGATGTCTTAATAGCCAGTTTTGCTCTAACTGTGGTCAGTGAGATTTTGCTTTTGCATTTCCAGTCAATCTATCCGTTTTTCTGGGAGAATTTATAGAGAATAGAACGTGTGCCTCTGCTGGTATCCTTACAAGCTCACAGTACCATTTTTTAAAAGACTTATTTATTTCAGAGAGAGAGAGAGAGATAGCACAAACAGGAGGGGCAGAGGGAGAGAGAGAATCTCAAGCAGACTCCATGCGGAGCACAGAGCTCAGTGTGGCCCTCAACCTCATGACCCAGAGATCATGATCTGAGCCGAATCCAAGACTCAGAAGCTTAATCAACTGCATCACCCAGGCGCCCTTCACAGTACCTTTTAAGTAGTGAAATGCTATAAAAGTATAGAGTAATATATAAAATATAATGATATTGTGTCTCCCTCTAGTTTTACATACCTTCCAAGGAAAATGGAAATCATATTTTATGTTCAGATAAAAGGAAACAGAGGTTCAGGTATAAAACATGTATTTCTGGAGAACTGGCAAAGACCTTGATCTCCTGCAAAAATAAAATCACTTTTGTTACTGACCAACCTAAGTTTCTGTCAGGACACAATGACTTCAATACAATATTAGTATATTGCTGTTAGTATTAGTTTTCTATGATGCAAAAAAAAAAAAGCAAAAATCTGGCAGCTTAATACAACATACATTTATTATCTCACATTTTTCTGTGGGGGAGGAGTCCAGAATACTACCCAGTGGGCTCTACTGCTCAAGATATCTCTAGGACTGCAACTGTCTTTCCAGAGTGCAATGTCATATCCCAAGTTCTTGTTGTGTTTGACAGAATTCAGTTCCTTGCTGAACTGTAAGGCTCAAGTCCCGGTTTTCTTGATGGCTGTCACCTTCACAGCTCATGGAGGCCACCTGCAGGTCCTTGCCACAGATTTTTTTTTTTTTTTTTAAAGATTTTATTTATTTATTTGACAGACAGAAATCACAAGTAGGCAGAGAGGCAGGCAGAGAGAGAGGAGGAAGCAGGCTGTCCACGGAGCAGAGAGCCTGATGCGGGGCTCGATCCCAGAACCCTGGGATCATGACCTGAGCTGAAAGCAGAGGCTTTAACGCACTGAGCCACCCAGGCGCCCCGCCACAGATGTTTTAAGAGGCTGTTTCTGGGGGAGGCAAAGCAAAGGCATAGAGTCAAGGGTGAGAAATGGAGTCACTGGTTTCTAAACTTTGTCAGTAGCTCTCCTCTTAAAAGAAAGCAACATTCCTTTTGGCGAGAACCAGAAATTAAGGGATGAATATGTGGCCATCTCTAAAGTTTGCCCAAACTTGGGAAAATACGATTATCCTTGTGGGCATAAGCATTTGAATGTAGATTGCTGTGATATGTCTTTAGTGTAGGGTGTACTTTCTCAGTGTATTTTTATTGAAAGCCTATTTAGATCAATTTTTAAGTATGCAGACTGAATTAACCGTGCAACTATGCTTGGAACTGACTATACTCAATAACGCATTCTTTGACTTTCAGTGTACAATTTTGACACATTTCCTCTAATGTAGCTCAGCTATTTAAGTTGGGATATTATCACCTTCAAAGTCATGAGGTTTACACATATCCATCCAGTATAAGTCTCTTTGAAAATGTGTTAGAAACTGTGCGTAAGTAGGGGTTCCTAGCAATTAGTCCATATTTGTGCTTCACAGATTAAAAATTTGTATTTTCTAGTTAAATATTTTATAATGTGCCAGTAAGGGAGATTACAATTTAGACATAACAGAACTCTTGCCTTTTAGAGTCATACATTTACATAATACATACACTCATACATTTTACATACACACATTTTTAGATATTTTACATATTACAGCCATACATTTACATACATTTGCATATTACATACAGAGTTTGGACTCTGTTTTTTCAATAAATATTGAAAATATCTTTTCAGACATTAATACCTAAACATCCAAACTAGATCAAAGCATCCATGTTACGAATACGTGGATTTTTTTTTACATCAAATGTATTTTTTGACAGGTACTTAATTTGTATTTGTTCCTTAGTTAAATTTTGGTTTTTGCTTGTAGTACAGAGTAAAATTCCATTGGATAGCCAACAAAACTAGTAACAGTTTCTAGAGGTTTAAAAAAATTACGCAGTAGAATTATATAACTGATGTCAGTATTTTGTTTTACACAGCTCTGATCTGTGCATTTAATATTCTTCATGTTATTCATGAAGAGATAGGTTTATTTTTATTCCATGAATTATTTTGTTTAATACCAACTCTTGCCACACCCAGCTTCTAAACTCACAAAATTATAAAGATTTTTATTTTTAAAAAATTTTTTAAAGATTTTATTTATTTGAAAAAAAAAAAAAGATTTTATTTATTTGAGAGAGAAAGAGCATGAAAGTGGGGTGGGAGGGTCATGCAGAGGGAGAGAGAGAAGCAGATTCCCTGGTGAGGTGGGAACCTGATGCGGGACTTGATCCCAGGACTCTGGGATCATGAGCTGAACTGAAGGGAGCCATTTAACCATCTGAGCCACCCAGGTGCCCCCACAAAGATGTTTAAATCCATTCTTTCAGTGGCTTTCTTTTTTTTTTTTTTTTTTTTTTTTGTTAGTTAAAACTGTTTAATAGAGGCAGAGAGAGAGGAGGAAGCAGGCTCCCTGTGGAGCAGAGAGCCTGATGCGGGGCTCGATCCCAGGACCCTGAGATCATGACCTGAGCCGAAGGCAGCGGCTTAATCCACTGAGCCACCCAGGCGCCCCTTTCAGTGGCTTTCTGTTAGGTCCCTGTTTATTTCTGTTTGTTTAACTGCAATTATCTTAACAGTTGGTGAAAAAAAATGTTAAGGTAATCATTTTCAAGTAATTTTGTAAAAATCAATGGTGGGCATTGGCCATTTAAATAGAACAAATATGTAAAGACTGTGCATCAAGTATTATGCAACATTTATACTTTCAGGAAATTTTTATATATTAAACTAGCCTTTAGTTAGCAGAAATGTTCAGATCATAACTGGCACCAAGGTATTTTTGTAAGCCTTATTCGTCACATGTTTTGTAGGGTAACCCTGGTTGTAATTTACTGACCTATTTTTGTGAAAGTACATAGAAATGTTTTATTGATTTAAAAATTACGGCAATTTTTTATGTTCTCGTTTCAAACAAGTGATTAAAAGGCAATATAGATCACCCTATGAAATCAGGGTTAGGTTTTGTTTTGGCCTCACTCTACATTTTTCATTCTGTGGACCAGGTGCCTGTTTATGTATTTTGTACTGAAAATGTAGTGAAAATAATGGCAATGAAAATAGACATTACTTTACAGTAAGACTTTGAGGGGTTTTTTTTTGACAGTAGAGAGAATGGAAATATTTCATGTTTTAAAATACTGAAAATTAAATGGTGGAAGGGGAAATTATATATACTAACATAGTAACTATCAAAGATAATGTATCAGTAGTTCTTTAAAAAAGAAGACCAAAATCTTTTGAGTAGGTGAAGAAGGCTCTTTCAGGTTTAATATTGCACTGTATCAAGACTTATTTAGAAACTAGCATTAGGAGATCTTTAAGCAGAATCAATATTTTAAAAGAAATGATAACATTTTGTCAGCTGGGTCCTCCAGTCATTCTGTACATTGTTTCCTCTGCCTTATTTACTGCAAATCAAAAGTGAGTGTGGGACTTTCATCAGGAGCTTGACAGTAGGTTATTTTTGTGATGTTCCAAACCCCTCAGGCATTTTAAAGTGCCTGCAAAGAGAGGGATTGCTCCTTCACGTCCTTTCCTTCTGTCACTCCTAATAGGAAAGCGTCTTCCATGATCTGGTGGGAAGGAAAACAGGTTTCCTTGTGCTGCTTTTTCTCTGAGGATGATTCCATGAAAGCTCTTGGAAAGGCAGCCTGCCTAACACACTTTACTTATGTTGTGGCTCTCTACTTTGCAGCCTCTCTCTCCAGCTCTGTGTGCTGTGAGCAAGGGGAAGGTGCAGAGAGAATTTGGGTGATGCTGTGTGGTTGAGCAGCTTCCCCGTTGGCCCCTGGAAAACAAGGGAGCAGGAGAGGCTGATGTCGGGCCATCCACAGGGAGCAGAGAGCTCTGCTGTAGGGCTTTGGGCTTTGTTTCCTCTTACAAATATGAATACATGGAAGAAGTCAATAAAAAAAAATGTGAAAGTGCTGCCATGTCCTCTCTGGCCCACCTCTTCCGTGGCACCTTTGTGATCATACTGGGAATATGATCTTGGAATTTTCCAAGCATGGGTGCGTATATGTGTTAAAACAGAAATGTTAAGCTCCACTTGAAGTTCTGATTTTGTTGATTTGAACTCAAATATATTTCATGGACATTCATTATATGCTAGGACATAATAATCCTATCTCATTCATTTAAATGGCTGCATAGTATTTCATAGTAAGTGCGAATCATAATGTAGTAAATGAAGCGTTTTATTGTAACCAGTCCACCCCGAGGCCACAGTGAAGCAAAGAATGAACGTGGTGCTTGGGTGGTTGGGCACCTAAAGGGCAAATGAGCTCCTCGTGGCTTGTGGAGCCGTAAAGCATTCATGTCTCTTTAGTTTAATCAGTTGTTAGAAACTGGCAGCCGTATGCTTGATTCTGCTCACAGCTGTGCTCTGTGTGTCCCAGTGTTTCTTGTTTGTTCTGGTTTAAAGAGCCTACTTTTGAAAACTGGTGGGTTTCACGTTGTAAATTGTGAGTCCTCTTGAACTGACATGAAAAGAATCAGTTGGTGCTGAGTAGTTGCTGCTGGACTCCTCACACAGCGGCCATGCCATTAACAGTGCTCCACTGTCCCCGTCACTCACGCGTGCGCCCAGGCTCTTTCCCATCTGTCATCTCCCGCTGGTCCTGGCAGGCATTTGTATTTGATGCCCAAGCACTAGAAGCATTAGGAACTTCCCCCAGAGCCGTAAGTGCTTAGAATCTAGTAGTCGTCCAATAACCTTGGAATGAATAAATGACTGTGTGGACTAATGAATTGGTGAATGGGTTTGTTACATTCCTACTTTGATGTAAAATTCTGTTTAGGATACTGAGAAGTCCAGCTTGAGAAATGAGTGGAAGTGTTGATAAAATACAATTTTTAAGTACCCTCTCTCACACCTTTTTTCTTTTCATTATGTAGATTTGCCCACTCTTGAAAATGCTTGGTGATGAAATTGTAATATGTATTTGTTTTTACTTCACTGGTCTTTAGAACATAAATTAGGCATCATGACATGGACAGCAGAGACATTCTTTAGGTATGCTTTTTTGTTAATTTACAAAATATATACAGAAAAGTGTACAGATCAAAAAATCATAATTATAAATGATTAATTTTTACAAATTGAACACATCTATACACCAGTATCCAGGTCATGAAATAAAACATCACTGGCATCCTAAAGTCTCTGCTCTGCACCTTCCCAGTTACTATTCCCTGCAAATAACCACTATTCTGACTTCTATCACCATAGCTTAGTTTTGCCAGTTTTAGAATTTTATGTAAATAGAATCACATGACATATATTTTTTTGTGTGCCCAGATTGTTTTGCTTAATAGGATGGTGAGATAAATCTGTGTTGTGGTAGTTGTAGTTCATGCGTTCTTGTTGCTGCATAGTATTTCTTTGTATAGATATACCTCAATGTATTTACCTATTCTTCTTTTGCTGATTATTTGAGTCGTTTAAGTTCTGTGCCGTTGTGTTGCTGTGAACATTCTTGTGCATGTCTTTGGTGAAAATTGACCTATGTTTTTGCTTAGTATTTTCTGGGAGTAGAATGAGGGCATCGTGGAGGATACATATGTCTAGCTTTCGTAAGTACTACCAAACTGTTTTCATGTCATTATACTGATTTCATGCCCTCCAGCAGTGTGAGTGGTCCAGCTCCCCCGTGCTCTGCAGACAATACTGGGCATTGTATTCTTTTTTTATGGCCATTTTGGTGGCATAGTGGTATCATGTTGTGGTTTTAGTCTTCATTTTCCTGATGACTAATAAAGTTGAACATTTTTCATGTTTTATTGATGCTTAGAATTTTTGAGTTATTCTTGAAATGAAGTCTCTGGCTGGCCAGTGAAGAGCTGTTTGACCTTTCAGATGGGTTTGCTGAGGGAGATTATGAGAGAGCAAATACAAAATATGCAGGTCAGTTTGGGAGAAAATGATTATCCATTACTGATAATTATCTATCACTGCTGGTACGACCCCTTTCTTTGCTTTTCAAAGCTGATAGAAAACTTAAAATAAGGGTCGGAAATAAAATTGGGAGGGAAAATAGTGGAAGAGAACTGTTGGATTATATATAAGAGATGGTGGGAAAAGAAGGAACAGGGAGGGCAGTAAAACTAATATTTCCTGATAATATTAACCTTCTTGTTAACCAAGGTAAGTCTATAAAGAAAGACTTAGGTCTTACTGGAAAGAATAGTATAGAGATTAATGGTATTCACGAATACAATTTGGATTCACGAATACCTGAGTTTTCATTGTAACTTAACTAGATATTTTTACAGGATTATCCATTACACAGTCATCAGAGTCATTAGTGAGGATTAAATACATTAAAAAATAAATATAAGAACATTTTAAGTATAAAAGTAGAATATAAGTCACATATAAATAAAAAAAATGTAGCCCAATAGTGAAGTAAGTACTCAACAAAAAGTAGCTACTTTTATGACCTTTTCCATCTTTGACCTTTGAGATATAATTATGGCATAATTCTTTATACAAAGGACACTAACAACATAATGAACAGTATCCACAGTATAAGTCCGTCACAAAGAAAAAGAGACTTTCTACATGTGGACTTTTGTACCTCATGCCAAAAACTTAATGTTTTCATAGTTTATCACTTTTCACATTTATAGTACTGTGACAGCTAGAGATGATCTCTTTCCCTTATGTGATGGCTGCTGGGTAATGGTAGATGTTTTGTGGTAGCTACATTAGCCTGCTTTAGGTTGGAAATGATGTGAAATGGATTCCACTGTTAAATATTCTCTTGAAAGTATCTGAAGAAATTTTGAAAAAATACACCTTAGGATGTTAATAAAATTCTCTAACTCTAAGGATATGTTTGACATTCATTGAAACTTAGTAACTGTTAGGAGAAAATGTGCTAACCTGGTGGGTTTTTCTTGTTTTCAAGAATGTTTTCATGAAGACATTTGAGTAACATTAGGTGATTAAGTAATATGTTGGCTCCTTACAACTAACTTGAATTTTATTAGTGTAGTCAACTTAAATTAGTTACAAATTTAATCACATGCTATACTGCTAATTCACGAGCATGATATGGAACAGATGTACGTAGAGTTAAATTTGGTGGTCTAATTAAAATATTGGCTTAATTAAAATGACTTGCTTATTCCAGTCTGGCAAATTGAATTTTCTCAGGTTTCACTTCCCAAAGGGAGATATATTTAAAATAAGTAGACTCAAATTTTACCCATTTATTGTGTTAACTTTTAAAATTCTTTAATGTTGTGGGTATCTTTAGCTGAAAATTTGTTTGGACAGATGAAGCAACGAGGCAGAGAAAGGTAAGAAGTAGTGGGAAAGTCCCATAGGAATACAGGATTCTCGGTGTGTTGCCTATCACCATAATTTTGGTGAATATGAAAGAAAATGAAGAAGAAAAGGAAGAAAAATTAATATAAGAGACTCAAGATTTAAATGTTAAATATGCTTTTTATATGTCTGTCTGTATTCTCACACCTGAAGCATTTGTCTAACTTTGGTAATCTGTGTAGATTGAGGGATCAACACATAGATTTAGTTTTATTTTCCGAATAAAATTCTGGAGCAGCATTAACAAGGTATAATTTCCTCCCGTCCAGTGTCCTCAGGAAAGTTTGTTTTCCTGTATAATTCCCCATTTGCTCATTTGTAAGATGAGATAAAGGGTCACTTCTAATTTAAAATTACGTAGCAGTGAAATAATATCATCTTCTTCACAGTCTTATTGTGAATATCAGATCATCCCAGTAACAATCTTAATAACTGTAATGACTGTGTATTGAGTACATGCCACGTGCCAGATGTTTTTGTTCCTTTGCTTTGAGCTCCTAACTTCCCACAAGGGAGGAATAATCGCTCTCATATAACAAATGAGGAAAGTAAAAAGAAGGTAAGTTGCTTCTTAATGCACAATAAGTATACAGACTTGGACTTCACAGTCCAAGGTCAAGTTTTTTGCATTATGCTGTGCTTTGCTTTGCTTCATGACGTACCATCTTAGGGCATTTTGTTAACCATCGAGTGCCATATAAAGAGTTTAATGATGGTGGTAATAATTGAGTCCAAACAGGCGTCATCTACATGAATCTGTGCCCTCCATTGCTCGTACTCTCTCAACTTGACTTTCATCCTCTGCTTCCTTCCATAGACATCATCCCTTTTCTCTAATCCTTCAATCTCTTCAAATTTTACTACCTTCCTTGATACAGCGGAGACCTCACTGCCATGACATTGACAAAGCACAACCACAATCATGTTTGATCTTTGTGTATCTACCTTTATGATTTATTAATCCTTGTTCATTTGAACCTTTGGCTTTCTCCAGTGGACCTTCCAAGCTGCTGAATATCTTTAGAGACATTTAGAAGATGTTGGTTATCACAATTGTTATTCAGATGAGTCCTTGTATATGTGGTCCAATCACTTTCAGTCCTTAATTAACTGCCCTGGCGCTGTCCAGGTCACTACGGTTCTGGAAGTAAAATGATATAACGAAACGAATATAGGCTTTGAACTAGACAGATGCAGTTTCAAATCTGAGTTCTGCTGCCCACTACCTCCATCAGTACTGCGCCTGTTTGAATTGTGGTTTCCTCATCTGTAATTTAAGTCTCTTCTAATACCTTGCTTGCCAGATTGCGTGACTTTTCTGAGATCCTACGTGACAAAGGAGCTGCTTTGCAGGAAGAGTCTGTACTGACCATCTCTACTTCCTCAAATTCCACTGTTTCTTCAATCCAGGGTACATTTGTCACTTTTCTAAAACTGCTCATTTACTGTAACTCATGACCTTCTAGATGTCAAATAAGCATCTCCTTAACTCTGTATTTTGTGCTGCTTCTCAACTGCATTTGACAGTATTCATAATTTTTGTGTAAAAGTTTTCCTCTTGTAGTTTTTAGGACCATTATATTTTTCATAGTTTTAAAATACTGAATATTCTAGCTTCCCAGTCCTTTAAATTTTGGTGATTGTAGGAATTCTATCCTTAGTATGTGTTTTCCTACATTTCGTGCTTTCCTGGACAATCTGATTAATTCACAGGGCTTTATTATCTGTTTGTTGACTCCCGCATCTTATCCCCAGGCTTGACCTCTGTCTAGCACCCTACATCCACATTTTCTACACCTGCTATACCTTCGTGAGATAATGTCCTAGAGACATTGCAAAGAAGCAGTTCTTTTCATAATAAAACTTTTGAAAATTCAGGTTGACTAAGGAAGGAGAATCTTCTGGATGAGGGAGGAGTTAGGTCCACCCTACTTTGATGACTCACCTCATCCTAAGAGACCAATGAGGCAATCACAACAGTCTGTTCCACATCTCAGACACTGTATTCACTCATTTGCTCATGTCTTTGTTCATGCTGATCTCTTTGCTTGAACAGCTTATCTTTATTCTTTGTTGAGACAATTTTAACTCATTTTTCAGGGCTGAGTTTACACATCAGCTCCTCTGTGATGTTTATCTCAACCTCCACCTGGTAGAATTAATTACATTTCCTTTGGATTTCCATTGTACTTAAGTCTTAATTATGAATTATGATTTCTAATATGAATGTCAAGGTATCTCTAAGGAAAGAGGTTATCACTTCCATTACTGTCAGCAGAATCCTGACAGTAGTCATTGAAATCATGCACTAAAAAAACATCATGGAAATAAAAAAAAAATACGGTCTTTTTGGTGTGTTTCTTTGAAGTATTATTAGAATTTAATATTATATCAAGTATAATTCACTTTTGTTTGATAAACTTATTCTAAATTTATCTTATGAATTTTAAACACATGCACCCCTCTGACCCCTCCCCAGCCCTTGGCAGCCACTGACCTGTTATCTGTTCTCTAATAGTTTTGTAATGTTGAGAACATAATTTAAATGGAGTCATACAGTAGGCAGATTCTGAGATTAGCTTCTATCACTTAGCATAAAGCATTTGAGATTGTATCCCGTAGTGTGTTTATCAGTACTTTGTCCCCCTTCGTTGCTGAGGCATTTTCCATAGCATGAATGTATCCTAGTTGGCTTATCCATTCTCATACTGAGGGACACTTGGGCCATTTCCAGTTTTTGGTGATTATGAATAATGCAGCTTGTGGTGAGCCACATTCCAAGGTGATCCTGAGTTGGGGGTGGGGAGGGACCTGTAACCTGCTTCTACCCAATAGAATATGACAAAGGTGATGTGATGTCACTCCCATGACTAGGTTATATTGTATGAAAAAGGTGAAGGGAGTCTGCCGGTGTAATTAGTCCCCAGTCAGTTTTCAAGCTGGCGGTTGCTAACCCTTGTCAGTAGATGGCACTGAGGGACATTTCAGAAGGAAGAGGCGGTCTTTGGTTCTGGTCTGGCTCCTTCCTTCACCAGGTTTCTGGAGAGTGTACTTTTTCTTTATTGCCCAGACCCTGTCGTTTTCTAAGTGTGAGGTGTCCCATGGACACAAATTTCTGCAGCACCTAGCCGCAGCTCTCAATTCTAGCAGACACAGCAGGGGAGCCCAGGAGCACGTGGGGCTGCACCCCAGTGGGGGCAGATTGCTGCCTCCCCTGCTCCCTTTCCTCACCGTGTGGGGCCAGGGGGCCCATGGGGCTGGTCATCCAAGGAACCACCCAGTTCACACCCTCCCGGCATGCTAGGTTCTGCAGAGGGAGGCTTCTCCAACAGGGTGTCTGTTCAGGTGTTCCCCTGATGCCCCGTGCATACATGACTTTCTCTGTGGGCCCAAAGGTTACTACTCTTGCCTGGGGACAGCGAATCCCTTCAGACCTGGCAACAGCAGAAGCTACTCCTCCATCCAGTGGCAGGAAAACACACTTTCTCTAGGCAGGTGTGAATTTCCCCTTCCCAGGGTTTTCCTTCCTCAGGCTTCCTTTCGTCATACTTACTCTCATGTCTTCACTTCATCATGGTTGATATTAAACATCCCCTGTCAAACACACTGTATCATTTTTTGGTCACTTGATTGGATCCAGACTGATTAAAAAAAAAAAAAAAAGCTACTCTTTCTACCACTTAGGAACCACATATTTGCTGATGTTCTATTGAAATTACCAAAAGGATTTTACCAAAGCAGAAAACTTGCTTCAGTGTGGGCTCCTGAGGAGGAGAGTGCTACCATATGCTAGAAGGTCCAAGGATGTTTTATTAGCTAGGATACAGAACCAGACTGGAGGAAGACACTTAGGGTCGAACAGTGCTACTCGACAGCACAGTGCCTTCTTATGGGATTTTTCTGGCAAACTCTTAGGACCTTGCTGGGAACATCTGGAAGGGGGCTAGGTGAAACCCATTACTTACATGACGTAGAGCCTGGCCTAACCATAAAGTTGTATGCAGAAAGCCTACAAAACAAAACAAATACACACAAACAACTGACCTGCAGGGTGGCAGCATTAGCAAGCACAAGAGGGGGAAAACACAAGTCAACAAGCCTTGCACCCGTGTTGTTTTCCTTTCGGGACTTGCCATAGGACTCCCTTCCAGTCCCTTCCCCTCAGGTGGCTAAATCACTGTTGAGATCGTGTAACATTTGGGTCAGCTAGATGTGTGGGAAGACAAGTGACGGGAGTCCAGAGGACCCTGAGAGATTTAATGGGGAATGGCTCACCTCGCTTCAAGTCATACCAGGCCTGTAGACACCTCTTCACTCTAGCAATGTGTAAATAAGAATCCATGAACCTCGGGACTTACAGAAGATGTTCTGAACCTAAAATATTGTAGAACTAGAGAATGAAAAGTATTTGTTGGAGGAACGCAGATAGAATGTAATATTTGACATCCATGTAAACCCAACGTAACGTGGGCTCTGTGAGATAGCATATCAGAGATGCTATAAAGACTGGATGGAAGTCTAACACAGCTTCAGCAGTGGTTCTCCAGATACTAGGGTTATGAAGAGTCATCATTTTCAACCTTTATTTATTAATAGTCTACATTTTCCTCCATAATGATATATTGATTCAACAGCAATGATATTTTTTTCAGTCATTTATAGTCCTTATAAGTCGCTGCCTTTTCCTCTGTAAAGAGTTCAAAAATAAAAGGCAGAGTCAAATTAAAAGCATTTTTTTCAACCTTTGCCCAATCTCATTCCCTTTTCCAGAACGAAACACCACCCCCAGTTTGAGTTGTATCTTTCACACCTCTCTTTTTCTCTCTGGAAGTGCTCAACCCAAACAGAGAGAGAGAGTGTGTGTGTGCGCGGCGGGGGGTTGGGGTAACTTAAAATCCCAGTCTCCTGTTGTCTGTGTTACTTGGGGCAAGGCACTCTTCTTCTCCATGCCTCAGGGCCCTCCTCCATAAAATGAGTTTATAGTAGTATTCCATGTATAGGACTAATACAAGTAAAACACCTAGAACAGTGCTTGACAAATAGGGACTGTCAGGGAGTCATCAGCTGTCACTGGCACCACCACCAGGAGCATCTCATTCCTTTAACTTTCCAGTGGGACCAGCCCTCGTGTGTTAGTGCCCTCATGTGTTCATTCACACACCTGAATTCCTAGTTCTGACATACTTTTTGATATCTCCTATCAAGTTTCTGGTATCTCCTGTTGTTTAAAAAGTATCCAAATCAGTAAATCAAACACATTCTTAGGGTGAGATTTACCATGTTTCCTTAGAAATCTTTTCTTTCATCTTTTCCTATTCTGCTCCTTAGCACAGTTAAGATACTTTCTCTCTCACCCATGCTTAAAACCCTCGGTGTTTTGTCGTCAACCCAGCTTTCTCCCCCAAGTTAAATCAGGAGCCATGTGATTTTTTTTTTTCTTTTGGCTGTGTCTTTAAACTACCTTTCCAATTCACTCCTCTTTCTGTTCCTTCTGCCAGAACTATTCTTACCCCTGACTGCTTCTCCTCCTTTCCTTAGGGTCTCCCTGGCTCTTCAGTCTGGCTTTATCTCTGCTGTCAGATTAACTTCCCGAAACAATAAGTCTTTTCAGAACGTTCACGATTTACCGTTGCCCATGGAGTGAAGGCCGCCGGAGTGCCTCATCTCAGACAGCCGGTGTCCTTCACAGTCTGCCTCTAACCCACTTTCTGTCTTCTGTCCCTCCTGCTCATTAAACTTCCCCTGTGCGAATCTGGTGACAGCCAATCAGGGCCACTCACTCTTTTCTTACCCATCTCTTCATCTTGAAATGTTTGTTCCTCCTTTCAGTGTCTTCCTATAGAAGAGTGGTTGAGGGGCGTCGGAATTCGATCTTCCTGTTTCTAGCTGTATGAATTTGGGTCCGTCTCCTTATATCTCTGAGCCTCGGAACCTTTATTTGTAAAACTGGGTAGAAATACCAGTCTCGTAAGGTTGTAGCAACAATGAACTAATAAACAAGTAAGCAACGTTCTTGGAACAATATCGGAGACATCGAAAGTGTTCCCAATATAAATCTTAACTGTTTTTTGTTTGTTTGTTTGTTTCCCTGGGAAAAACATTTCAGGGTATTACCACTCCGTCTTTCAGCCCAGACCACTCTGCCCCCAGGACTAAAATTAAGTTCCAAGTTGTCGTTGTCATCAGAGTGTGTACCTCATTATAGCACTTTTCATGCCGATGCACTCATTATAGTAATTATATTTCTCTATCTAGAGCCTGAAAGACATTGTTCGCATCTTGTGATGCTCTTTGAAGAACCACTGTACATTTAAATACCTATCTTAAGGATTTGTAATAAGCAATGAAGGAGACCATTTAGGTAAAAGCGTTTTGTATCTTAAGGGCTCTGCAGGAATGAACCTTTGCAACAACTAGCACAGTGCTGCACAGAGTAACTAAATGAACATTGGAAGAAGACCCCCACTGAGATCACGCCATAGAGCGTGCATGTTAGGCGCTATGTTTATTCTCCATTCTGTTATCACAGATGATGGGATCCTAGTGAAACATGCTGATTGTCCCTTTTAATTTGATTGTATTTCTATTCTGTCTCTATCCATAGTCATGAGCTGCCACAATAATCATTAAAAGCAAGAAACATGCTAAAGATATGCTCACCTCCCTTTTATGTTTGTGTAATAAGCTGATTTTTGTGGTTTGATAAAGGGATGGATGAGATGCAGGGAGAATGACTACGTCATGGAGCAGGTTTTCCCATTTCAAGTATACAGCAAATTAGGCTGTAGCCTGGATATCATAAAACCAGAAAGGGTTTCATGATTATTAGTTTTGAAAATAATTTTGGAATATTCGTCCCCAACTATATGAGAATACCATAATGAAGATATAATCCCCCATATGCATATTTCCTATGTCCCTAAGAAAAGAAACCAGGAATCCCTTAACCTAGACTCCGATAACCATGAAACACTACTCATTAGCCCTATTTTCCAGAATGCTCTTTGTTGACACTTAACTCCAAGAGCTGTCTGGGTCCAACCAGGACTGAATGACAAATAAGCTGTTAGAGAAAGCGTCCCTTCCCCTGCAGCTGTCCCGTTCTTACTGTGCAGATGGTGAATTGATTTTTCCTTTACCAGCAATTCTTTTCTTTCTTCTCCACATAGGACTATGATCCTTTGTGATCATGTTTGACTCAGTCAGCAGTGGGAACACTCAGAAGATTGAAGAGTTTTCAAATGTGTCCAAGTGAAAGGGAACAGGGTTTCAGAAATGAGGAATTGCTCCAAAGGCTGTCTGTAGACTAAAAAGGGGCTATGACTTCCTCCCCATGAAAAGTAGATATTCATAGTTTTATAAAAAGCATCTTTGTCCTCAAAAAAGAATTTTGATTCTTGCTTCATTGTGGGTGGTCAGAATAACAGTGAGAGTAGTCAGCCCCAGAGAAGGTGGACAGGAAAAACAGTCCAGAAGAGCAGTCCAGATCTTAAAGTTAACTTGAGTCAAGATGGATCTTTTCTTTCCATAGAAATGTCTAAATAATTACCTGCTTCTTTCAGTTAAATTTTTTAAAAATATGGATGAAATTTTATTCACGATTATTTTTAGCATCCTCCTATTTTACAGTTTTGGTGTTATCATTAACAGAGTAGTTGACGTTAATATTTCATATTTCACATATTGATATATAAATACTTTTATTGTCATATATGTGGATATTATATATACATGTATATGAATTAAAATATAGGTACCATGTATTTTATCTAAGAAACAGACACAGTTTAATTGCTCGTTTATGCTGTACCAATTATTTTATTATATAGTGTATAGAGAATATCAGAAATTAAACCCTGCTTATACTGTAAAAATATTTACTACCACTATTTTTTCCTGCCAGATTTGCCCTAAAATCTCTATATAGGATAGATGCTCATAATTGCTCAAAAAATAGCCATTTGTAGGTACATTCACTAGCATTCTTAGGATATTATTAAGCAACTAAAATTATGAAATAGAGACTGTGGTGCCCATTACAGCAAAACTTTTTTTTTTCAGCATTTTTACCTGTAGACCTGCTTTGAGTATTATATAATTTATTGATGTAAAGAGATTCCAAGTCAGCTACCTTAGTAACTTACTACACAGTGGTGTGTTTCAGTTGCAATATCCATTGTAAATTTAGCACCAGATTAACTGGGTATCCCAGGCGGGGATTGACCAGACATACTGTGATAAATTTTCTAATTAAATTTGACTTTTTCAGAATCAAATACAGATCATCATAAGGTAAATGAATCAAATTACAACCAATGCTATAATTATTAGAAGACAGGCTTTGCTGACTTTTCATATAATTAAAATTCCAAATTTCTTAATTTCAAAACTAGATATTTAATTGTAATATGACATTTTCTCATGTGGCCTTATAGGGTATGCCCAGCAAATACTTCGGCAGCCATCTCTCTATTTTCTTAGGCTTATTTCAGTCCATTGCAGTTCTTCTTATTTAAAAATGGATTGCATTATCTTTGTCCTGCAGGCACCTCTTCAAGCTGACATACCTCTTCTAAGTCTTTGTGATGTAACTCCAATAGTTCTCATAGCTTCTTTGCTTCTTAGAATAAAAAGAATATTCCAAGACTATTTTGTACTTCTGTGGGACTGGACTATTTTTTTTTTAATTTGTTTTGTGATCTTTATTTGTTCCTGGGAGTTCATTATATAATAAGAAAAGAAGAAAGCCTCTTTTTGGCCAAAAAAAAATGTTTATGGTTTTTCCCCAATCTAAGATTTTTTTTCTCAATATCATAAAGCTCTATTATTTATCAGTCTTTCTTTGATGTCTCCTAGATTCTGTGTCTTGTTTTAAGAGGCCTTTTCCACATTCAAGATTTCATACAAAAATTTTATGTCTTTTTCTATTCCTTGTATAATCCTATTTCTTATGTTTAAGTTGTTGATCAATCTAGAATTTGGCTACAGGGCTATGGGACATGAGGTAGTAATCAAACTTTTTTTTTCCCCCATATGGCACTCCAGTTGTCCAAACACCATTTATTGAATAATCCATCATTTATCCACGGGTCTTTGAAATACTATCCATATTAACGTGCATTCTTACACTTATGGCTTCTCATCATATAGAATAAGGTTTTAAAGTTAACTGCAAAACAACAAAATGAAAACAAAATAATACAGAATGAAATTAGTATTATGCACCATTGTGTTTGATATAAAAGAGCTGGTTGCCAACCCTTGGATTTGTAAGAGGTCGGTTTTAGCTTCCTATATAGTTAGGTCATATTCAAATTTTCTAATTCTTAAATTTTTAAAAATATTCCTTCTTATTCTCAAAATAGTCATAGGAGGGAGAAACACAGAAATATTATTTCTTCTTTTTTGCAAGTGTTGAAATTGAGGTTGAAAGAGGTTAGGGGACTTGAGCCATAGATCAAATCAGAGGATTTCTTATTTCCACTTGGTATTAGCTCTCTTTGTAAGAACATTTTGACTCTTACTTCAGTTCTTATTCCTATTCCTGTTTTCATTCTCCTCCTTCTTTTTTCTAGTAGTTTATTAAATAGCATAAAGACTTTATTTCTGCCACTGAAGCGCACTTAATATATTGTTTCATGAAACAAAATTAACTAGTATATTAGTTGTAGTCACCTGTTGATTTTGGCTTTCTATTTGTGAAATTTACAATTAGAAGGAGTGTTTTGCTTACTTTTTATGGGGTCCCAAAGGAGCCACATGCATCATGTTTCCTAAATTCAGTATTGATTGAATGCTTGGAATCTAGTAGGCTTCTTAAATGCTTGCGAATTACCCGTATGTATGTACTCACAGTGCAATGGAAATAATGTTACAAGAGATAGATAGCATAGCCTATGGGAAAAGTTTCACTTGGTAAAGTCTCCCAGAATATCAGCAAAGTCATTTTTCAGCATCATTTCCTCGTTATATAGGGGTTTCTGCTGTAGAGAATAGGAAGAATTGAGTTCCCTTTTCCCAACGGGAAAGTATAATGGAAGAATAGTGGGTATTATCAGGCATACAACTTTTAAAGAAAGTCAGCCAGCTTGTGCTGCTGGAGTTTTGGTGGGATGGTGGGAGTCAGAAGGCAGAAAGCCCAAGACAGAACTATTAAGATACTGAACTGCCATTCTGAAGGTGAGATATTATAACAGTGAGGAAGCACCAGAGAGAGAGTGACATGATTTATTTGAGAAGGTGGTGAGGAAGAGGTAGGCAGCGAGGATGATGCTGTTTTCTAATAAAAGCAGGCTTCAGGACAACATAATAATTAATGCTTAAAGAGTATTTGTTTCCAGGGTCCCTGGGTGGCTCAGTTGGTTAAAGAGTATTTGTTTCCAGTAGTCTTAGTACACCAGGCATACGTTTCTGGTAGACAGAGCGAATAGTGTAGCATTTAAGAGAGTATTGGCATAAGATAAGAGTGAGGAGAATGGAACTGTGAAGTAATTAATGAAAACACGAAAGTGGGGGAAAGATTATTTTACCTACAAATACCAATTTAAGCAAATATTTATTTACAAATCAGCACAAGACAATTGAATTAGAATTTTACTTAGATGTATCATATATGCCTTTAAAAAATGTTTGGTAGTATCTGCAAGCTATTCAAATAATGTTACAGGAAATAAAACATTTGGACATATAATTTAATAAATAGATAACTAAATAATGATAAATATTTCTTCTTTAAAAAAATCTTAATACATATTTTCAAACCCTGACTATACCTTAATTACCTCATACAAGACACTCAGCCATGCGCAGCAGCATCTACAATGGTGAGTAGGATAATACTGTATGTAAAATGAACATGGAGCGGAGCTCGAAGGCACTCTTTGAGACTTGCTAAGCCTCACCCTGGCTCTAATTTCTCATCTATAAAAGGAAAATAATACTTGTGAACAGTATTACTGACTCTATTTTACCTCATAGTCTTATTTTGAAGGTGAAACAATATATGCAAGAGTGGTTCCTACATTTTAAAGAATTATGCAAATACGACATTGTGTTGTAGAGATTAAAAATGTCAAAAAAATTAAAATGCAAAACTATTAGTGTCAAGATGTTGACTTAAAATTTCACTCCCATTTTGTATTTTTTTCTGCTAGTTTATTCAGTCTTTGGGAAATGTTCCAAATATTACTTAACACATTTTTATTGATTGGCAGAAGAAAGGAAGAAATTGTGTAGTGAGTCACTTTCAAAATTAATTTGCTACAGGTTATTAGATAGCTGTTATGCAAGGAACTGAAGTGCATGATACGGTAATTTATTCTAGACATTTACTTATCAGAATTATATCTTTATTGTTCATTGTTAATGGGTACATGTTTATATGCCTTGTGTATTTTATGACTTTTTCTCTAACCATTAGAAGTAGTAATAAAATAAAATAGGGGGTAATTTGTTTTGTCCTATAGTATTTGTAATGGCCTAGATTTTTTCTGATATCTTTCAGAATTTACCATTGACACTAAGGGCAGAAATAGTTCACCACACTGACTCATTTATGGGAAACTCTCATTTCATTTAATTGGTATCCCATTTAACACCTGATACGCAATAACTCACACCTCTTGAAAATAGCTTACAGCAGTCTTGCTGGGTTCCAAGCGTTCTCCTCAAGGCCTGAAGGGGAAAATTCTCCTGGAAAGACTTACCATTTATTCTTTAAACTTTTTTTTCTGAAGAGCCCATGTATCTGCCCACCTTTGCAAACGGTGCATGTCCTGCTTTCTCTCAAGCACAGGAGAACCTTTTGAAAAACTTCTTACCACACTGAAACAGAAAGTGTAGGCCACACTGCTAATGCTAGTGATGTCTTGTAAATTTAAGCCACATTACTCAGACAGAAATTCCAGCTGTTAAAACACAGATAATGGAAAGCCAGTGTAAGTTCTGACCAACATTCTCAATAAGGTTAAACACCAGCATTACATATTACTTGAACCAGAAGCGCGATTGTTTTGGGGTCATTGACAATGTCATCGTGCCTCTAGTTTTCTGGTTGGTTTAGTGGCTGAATTCCACTTCAGGGAAGAAAATTACATTACTCGCCTTTTAGTATTTTATTGGATTGTGCACTAAATTAAACACTGCATTTAACATCACAATGAACTCTCAAATGTGAGAAACTTCATTCTTGAATTTATAGTTAATTTTGGAGTCAGCTTGATCTATGCAGAACAAAGCAATAGACGTTTGGAATTGGCCTGTTTTCTGTTATCGGTATTATCCAGTCTAGGATAAATTTTTCTCCTTGTACCTCTTCTTGGCAATCTCTGCTGTATGAAGTTGCAAAAATAATATATTGAGTCCTGGGGAATTAAGATGAATCAAACCAATGTGTCTTTCTTTCATATGTAGCTTAACAAGGTAAAGAAAGCCTTCAGTCTAAAATCATGAAAGATGAGGTAAATTATTAAAAACTGCTGCCAAGTTAGTTATTTGATAAGAATTAGAACTCAATCTTTCCTCTTAGCTCAGTATTGAAATTTCATGACCATACACCACAGTATCAGAAGAATATCTTATTAAAAAAATAATCAGTCGTGTGGAGAAATACCTCCATGTCACACCTCCATATTACTTCAAGATGCATATTATCATTAATAAGGTCATTGGGGATAAAACAAACACCACTATCATTCTTCAGTATTTGATTTTATTTTTAATAAATGCCAGGGAGAATTTAATTACATTTATCCTAAACCTTAAGGCATTCATCCTGTTAAGAATCCCTTATAAATTGGGGGCGCCTGGGTGGCTCAGTGGGTTAAAGCCTCTGCCTTCGGCTCAGGTCATGATCCCAGGGTCCTAGGATGGAGCCCCACATCAGGCTCTCTGCTCAGCAGGGAGCCTGCTTCCTCCTCTCTCTCTGCCTGCCTCTCTGCCTACTTGTGATCTCTGTCAAATAAATAAATAAAATCTTTAAAAAAAATCCCTTATAAATTGTAAAATGTATATGAAAATATATTATCTTCACGAAATAGCTTGAGAAATAAAGAACATATCTCTTCTTCCTTTTGTTGTTTTAACAATGTAATAGTTTTACTAAAGCCAGTGGCAATCAAAATGTAGAAAAGCAATAGGACCACGATGTTGCTTCATGAGCAGCTCTCAGAAAGCATGCACAGTTTGTATATATCATCTGCTTTCACATCAGCACACCTGTCTACAGCAGTCTGTGAGTTCTTTTAGATACAGAAGAAAATAAGCAAAGGCAAAAAGAAAAAAAAAAGTTTGTTTCTAGAAAGGTAGTATTTTTTTCAAGTGTCATCAATAGTTGTGCATTTATTATGTGCCAGGTACTTTATTTGACAGAGGGGATCAAAGATTAACATCACATGGGCAGTTTCCTCAAGAAAACCCTACAAACCAGTAGGAAGGAGGTCAAACAGGCAATTATAACGCAGAGAAGTTAATGATACAAAAAAGGGATACATCTGATGTTTGGTGGTAGGGTCTCTCAAGGAGAGAGATTCTGGGGTCTCTCCTAGGAGGAGATCCCAGGGCAGACAAAGAGGTCAGATAAGGATTCCTGGGGGTTCTAGTGTCTCTGCGGAATTTTTAATATTATATGGACATTATTATCCTGAACACTCTGAAGAGCCCAAGTAAGAGATCTTCAGGAAGCTGCAAGTAGTTCGTAATGGCCGAGAGCAGTTTCAGAACTTTCAAGGGTTCAAAGCACCTTTTCATTATTTTGTTATAAATATGATAGTCTTCAGAATGCACATCCCAGTAGTTTTCAAATTTAAGAAGTATCACACTTTCCAGTCCAATTTGTCATTGTCTTTTTTATTTTTGTATTATTTGAATCCTGGAATATTATTAACCAAGTGCTATATATGGATGAAATGACTATATCCTCTAAAGTTTAGGATCTCTCTTCTCTTTGTGCATAAAGATAATGTTGCTTCTCTAAAGCAAGGGTGTTTCAGTGGTTTATCTTTTTTTTTTTTTTCTTTTACACAATTAGAAACTGAAGAACTGGAGCACCTGGGTGGCTCAGTCGGTTAAGTCTGCCTTTGCCTCAGGTCATGATCCCAGGGTCCTGGGATCAAGTCCAGCTTTGACTCCCTGCTCAGTGGAGAGCCTGCTTCCCCCTTTCTCTCTGCCTGCCTCTCCCTCTGCTTGTGCTATCTCTTGATCTCTCTCTCTCTCTGTCAAATAAATAAATAAAATCTTTAAGAAAAAAGAAGGAACATATGCATTTTTTAAACTAAAATACTACCTCTGTCCTTTATTCAAAAATATGGATTTTTAATAGTGATATAAAAAGCAGGCAAAATAACTTATTATTTTTAAAGGACTATATGTCAGGGTAGCTATAGCCATTAATCAAGATACTTGAAGTTTTCTGTGTGGAAGTGGAAGGGTTCAGTCAAGGGACATGAGTTTGGACAGGAGGCATAGGTCTGTGAAACTATTGGAGTATCCAACACTCTTTATTCTCAGGTTTAAATGTGAGGTTTTGTAAAAGAGGAGCCTTTTACAGACTCAGCTAGATTTATATACTGCACAGAATCAGGCCTCATACATAACTAAAAATTCTGCCTGATTCTGGGTTCCACTTGTTTTCCAGAATGTTAGGGTTCTAGGCATCTTTTCAAATATAGGATTCCATTGATTCAATCAACTTCTCTTGCAAGTCAAAGACACTGATATGTCAGATAATTGAAATCTCAGACCTGTGCTGAAATTCGCCAATCAACAACAGCCTCAGGAGCCTAAAGTGGTGACTTAGACTTTTGAAAACCTGTGACTTTTCTAAGAAATTGTGACTTCATTCCCTTCACCTAACTATAGTCCTTTGAAGTCTGAGATTCTCTTAATCTTAGAATTCTTAATTTGCATTTTCTGTGTTTCTTCTACTTGACAGTTTTTTTTAAAGTTTTTATTTATTTGATAGAGAGAGAAATCACAAATGGGCAGAGAGGCAGGCAGAGAGAGAGGAGGAAGCAGGCTCCTCACCAAGCAAAGAGGCCAATGCAGGGCTCGATCCCAGGACCCCAAGACCATGACCTGAGCTGAAGGCAGAGGCTTAACCCACTGAGCCACCCAGGCGCCCCTCCTTGGCAGTTTAAACTTAATATATTGCACTGACTTAAATAAATACACAAAAAAACACTTGTTTTTTGCTTGCAGTTTCAATTTTAGTGTTGAAGGTGTGTAATTTTATCCATTAGGTAAATCACCTTCTCCTGTCATTGGTGATAAAAGGTTGAGTGTCCGAATTCTGAAGTTGTGGAAAGTCTTGATTTAAGAGAGCAGTTCAGTATATCTCTTTAACAGCTTTCTCTGACCAAATATTTGGACATTTGACTGGAGTAGAACAAATATAAAATGTATGTCCTACCTACTTTGTTTCAAGTAACTTCTAAAGTGGCAATGACTAAAGGGTCACACAAATATTACATTCACGCTCTTGGTCACTTTCTCCTTCACATAACACTGCGGGTCAGTTTTCCAAATTGAGATGCAGACAGTTCAGCACAAGTGTTAGCTGGGCACACCAATAATTCTCTCTCAGTTGAATAAACTTTTTCTCATGTCATTGCAAATTTGTCATCTGAGTAGTGAACACAAAAATGTCTCCAATTTTTTATGGGTATTCTTGCTCTCCACTGATGTGTGTAAAGTGTATAAACAGGAAAAAAATTGGGGGGGTTAAAGTTTTTTGGCTTTTAGCCACCTCTGAGTCAGAAGCCTCCATTTGTCCCCTGGGCTGTGGTTCAATTCCAGGGATAAGACTGGAAGGTTGTAGGGGTCAGGTGAACTCTGCATTACTGGAAAGGTTTTAGAATCACAGGATCAGAATGGTGATTTTGGAATATCAGAGAGAGGAATAAAAGTGTGTCAAATAAGAATGGCAAGATCAAGACAGAACAGATAATGGGAAATAAGGGGGGGTGGCTAAGAAAGTCAAATTCAAGTTTGAGAAAAGTGGCTGCAAATCAGAAGTTACTCAGGACTTGAGGATTGTTTTGAGGTTCATGGTTCTCAGATGGGCAGGGCCATTGATAGACACCAGGGGGCAGTATCAGCAATATTCTCTTGCAGATTATTTTTTCTTTTCCTACAAAATTTTCAATATTGATTCTTATTGTCACTTTTCCAAACTTTCTTTTACCCAAACCATTTATAGCACACTTAATGAATAATAATTATGAAAATATATTAATGAGAATTTTGAAATCTGAGAATAGAGAAAATTTCTGTGGTTAGGCGCTTGCAATAAGAACCAGTGAAGTAGTCGTTTTTCATAGAAGTACTTTCAAGCTCTTATTTATGTGACACGAGTCTGAAATATTGCTCATAACGTGACATTTATTTATATATCTATATTCCAATAATTGTTTATACAGCTATCATTTTCTAAATTATTAAAGTTAAATGTCTATACCAAGAATATGTGATGAAGAATAAACATGATTGGAAATAAATAATCTAAATTGATAGAAAATTCTATCAGCTTCTTTTGCAGACCCTTCAAAAAAAATCACTAGTGGCTTTTGTGGGATAGCAATCAATTTCCGTATTTATCATTAAACCTCTCTTTTAGATTTTAAAAACTAGTTAGTTAGTTTTTTAAAACTCCCCCCCCCCCCTTTTTTTTAGCACTTTTTCATTCCTTTGGCGTATTTACTGGACACGCCTCAGAGTAACTAATATTGTCCTCTCATGTGATTAAAAACTGTTAATGTCTTTCATTTCATCACCTGTATACTTTCTGGGAGGAGTGAGAAGCCCATAAGGGCCTGAGAACTCATATATTTATTTACAAAACCCAGTTTGGTCCTAAGAAACTTGGTACTCATGGTACCCTGTTTACAATAACTGATTTGCAAAAGGTCAGATTTTTGTATGTCTTACCTGAGCAATTAGAATCTTACTAAAGTCGGCAAATACTTAATGGCTTTTCTGGTTTGTTTGTTGTTTTTTTTTTTTCAAGGATCCCCTGTTTCATCTGGAACCGCACAGGTCTGAACGAGGAAGGGGCAGATGTCCTTTCGATCCCAGCTCCTCCTTCATCTCCACCTTAGTTGGTAATTATTGTTGCCACAGACATCATTTGGTCACCATATTGATTTTGAAACTTCATTTAGGTTCTTCCGGTGTTTCCTTATACGTGTGTTAGAGTCATATTTATTTACGGGTGCTGGAAGCAATGATATTAGATTTAAAGTCATGCTAAACTGAACCCATTTTGACTCTAAGTGTAGCTACTCTGCAGTATGTGTGTCATTCTGGAAACACAAGTTGTTATTTAGTATCTGTTAGAAAATATCCTGTATTATGGACATTTATTATTCAAAAAATGCAGTTAGAGAAATACTTTATAAAAGCCTGGCTGGAGAAACTCAACTATTGCAACATATGTTAGTTCTTTTTGTTTTAATTACTCTATGATTTTAGGAAAACTTTTAATATTCTCTTCTTGGTGCCCTTCTCTGTATTAGTAGAATTCATCAGAAGCTCATCTCAGGTTGAGAACTTTAAAATTCTTTATCTAAACTCTTGTTTATCTAGAATCTTAACAATAGAAGTTGACCTGTTCAAACTTCCACTAAATGTCCACATTGAAATAATAAAATAAGTTGGCATGTCCAATCTAGATTTCCATTTGATTCCATTTAATTAGATAAGGTACCTCACCTGAGTACCTCACTTAAGACACAATGAAATTATTTTTCTTTCTGTTTATATTCTCGGGGTTTAAAACTGGCACACTTGGCAAAGTACTCCAGCACTGTGATGGTACAGACAAATGAGTTCCCAAGTACAAAGCTGAAGTGAGCTCTTCCCGATACCTAACTAGGAGTTATGAGGAGTCATTCTATTCTCTCAGCGTTGTGAGGTTCTGATATAAGTATGGTATAGATGTACGGATTTCTATTATTACATTTGCAACACTTAGAATTATAGGCTAATATTAGGTCACCCTGTTGGCAGAAAATGGGGAAGTGTAAAATAACATGTGGGGACTTCCCATCCTAAATAAAAGATAAACACTTAAAACTCCCCACTGAGGGGCACCTGGGTGGCTCAGTGGGTTAGGCCTCTGCCTTCAGCTCAGGTCATGATCTCAGGGTCCTGGGATCGAGCCCCACATCAGGCTCTCTGCTCAGCGGGGAGCGTGCTTCCCTTCCTCTCTCTCTGCCTGCCTCTCTGCTTACTCGTGATCTCTCTCTGTCAAATAAATAAATCTTTAAAAAAAAAAAAAATCTCCCCACTGATGAGTAATCAGAATACAAGATTTTGAGTTGATGCAGGTATTCCCAGGTATTCTAGAAACTGTATAGTCCCTGAACTTATCCAGACAGTTCATTTTGATGGGCCTTGTGTCCCACTCTGTACTTGCCCATCCCAGTCATGGTACTTACGTCCATGTCAGCAAAGAAGGAATATGAATGTGAATATGAATATGAATAGAGTGCAGTACTGTAAATGTATCTTCTCTTCCTTATGGTTTTCTTAGCATTTTCCTTTCTGTAGTTTACTTGAAGAATACAGTAGGTAATACATAAAACATGCAAACTATGCGTTGATCAGTTGTTTTGTCATCCGTAAGGCTTCTGCTCAATTAATAGTTAAGTGTTTGGGCAGTCACAAGTTATATGCAAATTTTCAGCTGCAGGGTCAGAGCTCCCAACTTCCATGGTGTTTAGGGGTCCACTGTATATCTGCAGAGCAAAGATCTTCAATTAGCGCTAATTATTAGGGAAAGTTGGATTTGCTTCAGCCCCATAGTTTGAAAAGACTCTAAAATGAGATTTCACATAGTAAGTTCTTCCAGAGCTTGCTCCAAGAGATGTAATATTCTTAAAGAGCATAATGTTTAAAAAAAAAAAAAGTATATTTAAGATAGCTAGAGTTCCTCTGCTAGCCTGTTTGTGTGTGTGTGTGTGTGTAAACAGAATATGAGGAAGGGAGACCTTAAATACGAAAATAAGATCGCCTAAGTTTAAACTTCAGTAGCAATCAGAGTCTTGGGAGGGACACTGAATGAAGGCCAGCTAGATCTATGTTAGAAATGGCACTGGAGGGCCCCTAGATGGCTCAGTGGGTTAAGCTGCTGCCTTCAGCTCAGGTCATGATCTCAGGGTCCTGGGATCGAGTCCCGCAACCGGGCTCTCTGCTCGGCAGGGAGCCTGCTTCCTCCTCTCTCTCTGCCTGCCTTTCTGCCTAGTTGTGATCTTTCTCTGTCAAATAAATAAATAAAATCTTTTAAAAAAATACTGTTACACTGAAAAAATAAATAAAATGAAAAAAAAAAGGCACTGGATGCATTAAAATACATGCATTTGACAGATAATTTTTTCTAATGCTTTCAGTGCTTTTGAGGGATAATTTCATAAATTTAAAATTTGAATATGTTTGGAAGAGATTTTCTTATCATTTCTTTTACCTTACGTCTCACACAGAACAGGCCTCCTATAAATATTCATTGAATAGACTGAATATTCCTAAACAGGCAAAAAACAAATTTTGGAGTATTATTCATAAGAATATTATAAGTGATACTGAAAGTGGAAAATTACAGAGCAAACACTACTTCTGTGGTAAAATCCTAAAAAGATTAGCACACCATTTAATTTTAACATTTCATTTAAATGGTTTAAACAATTCCTTTAGTCACCCTGCCACTCACCACTAAGCCTCCCTGGAGCTTATTTATGCATGAAACTGGGAACTTAAAACTGAATTTTTTAAGAGGGGAAATATTACTGGAGGGACATTTCCCAGTGAGTTTCATTGAACTTCCAAATCAAATTACACTGTGCTGACATGGGAAGTGCTTGCCATCTGGGTGGCTGTTCACAGATTCAGAAGAGAAATCAAATCGTAAGAGCCCTCCAAACTAAACACAAACACTATAGGAATAATCCCTCCAAAAAGAAGAAATAAAAATATAATTCTTCACCTTTATCCACTAGCTTTCAATCCAAAGTACCTTTGAAAGATTATTCGCTCACTGTAGATACGAGGTGCCGTGGAAACCTGATAACCTCCACCTGAGCCAGCAACTCTGAGAGAGAGGAAGTAGGAATAATTCACCCAGTCGAAAAAACAGCAGGAGTTTGGGCTGGAAAAATGGAGCTACCTGAGTTGGAATTTGGCAAGCCCAGTGCAGCTTACTTTGACAGGGAAAGAATGCGTTAATGTGGTATTTTATGGCCACACATGTTCTCTGCTGATGGGTTAGGACAAGACTCCAGCAAAATGTTGACCATCTTGAGGCCACGATCCTTGTTTCTTTGTTAATTGTGGGTCACACTTAACTGCTGAGTGCCTGCTCACCTCAAGTTGCGCTTTTGTGATAAGAAACTCGAATTTGTAACAATACTCATAAAGCTAACAAGGCCCCCAAGGAAAAAAAAGGAGGTGCTGGAAAATCAATGGATGTCTTACAGTTTCTTAACTTCAGGTACGGTTTTCATTTCAGTTACCTTAAGTTTAGTTGGCTGAAGATCACGTGAACTAAAAAGCTTACCAAAGTCTGAATAAAGTTTATTTGTTAGGTAAAAGACAAGTTAACGAACATGCGAACATGTTTTAATTAAATTTATCATCTAATTCAGAAATGAAATGTTAGTATCTTGCAGTGATTCCATGTGAAACAGAATTAAAGGAGTGAAACAACCTCTTTGTTTAGCTCTGTTCTGAATGTTCACAAATCAATCAAAATGAAATCATACATTAATTAGGGTTGCTCTCCAAATGCCACTTGATATTAACATAATTTATCTTGGTGGCATATAAATTCATATCACAGGTGCAAATATTTCTACACATTTAGCCACATTTCCCCCTACTGTGATGACAATTTTATATTGAAAATGGTCTTCAGTGTCTGAAGAATATAAGACATTACAGCCTGGTTTTAAAAACACTGTTGAAGCGATGACTTACTTAGTAAAATAAATTGATGTATTACTTGCCTATACCTTTTATTTCATCCAAAGATAGTACTTATGTTGCTATCTAATTATTGGATTTGGTGACCAGCCAAATAAAAATTCAGGAAATACAAATATATATATTTAAGAGAGGGAGAGAGGGGATGGTGAGCAGAGGGAGAGAGAGAATCTCAAGCAGATGCTATGCCCAGTGGGGAGCCCAACACAGGGCTCCATCTCCACCAGAACTGAAATCAAGAGTTGGACACTTAACTGAATGAGCCACCCAGGCACCCTAGGAAATATTTCCTTTATGTCATATATCATTTTGGCCAGCAAGGCAAATACCGGCTGACTCTTTTTCATCAGCTCTGTTGGATATACTGTTGCAATATTCTTAATAACGTTTATAACATCTTTAGTAACTGCAGGGTTTCCCTTGCACCTTGCCCTCTCAATTCTGGTGCCTTTTTAAAAAAATATTTTATTCTGACTCAGTAGTTCCAGGTGTAATTTAATATTTACCATACCTGCCATGACTATGACATGCTAACATGCATGTTACTAGCATTTGGGGGGAAAGCACTCTAATTTGTCACATACTCTTTCTTTGCTTTCAAAGGGTTAGCTTTTTATTAGGATATTTTTAGGGTGACTTCTTAAATTAAAGACTTACTAAATTTTATTTCAACAAATAACCGTGAATAAAATATCACAGGCCCTGAAATTTTCTTTCTACATTCTATTTGGTCCTATCTTACCATTTTTAGCAAATAAAATTACAAAAGTTTATAGCTGCTGAAATTTTCTTCCTGTACTTTTATTCATAATAATGAGACCTTTGTGAATATATCTCCTCGTTATATATTCTGTACATTGAAGGTCAGTGTTGACTGAATGAAAGGGAGTTGGAATATATGCAGAGGAAATTTAAGTGATTATTTCAAGCTATCAGTGGCATTAATTTTTTTTTTAAATGTTCCTTTTAAATTAATTATATCCAGGACAGAGTTATGAATGAATAGTTCTGGCACAGAGTATGACTTAATAATATTAGAAAAATAAATGAAAAATCTTAAGTGAAGATAAAATGTATGTCTTTATAAATGCAACCTCTGCAAATGTAACAAATGAAGTATATCTCCTTATTTCTTGAATTCACCCCAACTGTACAGAAATTTAGACTTAAAGTCATTCCTTTGCCATGTTCCTGTCCCTAAAGATTGTCCGTCATTTCTTATCCAACTCTGTTGCTCTCTCTCATTTGGCACAACACTAGTTATCCACATGCTCGTGGCTTCTGGCTGTATCTACTAGTCTCTGTGAGCCTCTTTGGATATTTTGCTTATGGATTCCTGAACACAAATGAAAATGATAAGGCTAGAAGAAAAAAAAATACAACTACAACTGTATAACTAATTCATATATTCTGCCTGGTTGCTTTTAGCACCCTAAGCAGAGTGTGACTGTGAACGGGGATGTGGATGTTGGACTATATATCTCATTCTTATCCATCCTCGTCCTGGTGCGTGTATTTTGTTTTATATGCAATGGTGCATGTTATAGTGATTCTATAAAACAGTGCATCTGATATTTGAATGGCTTTCTTTTTTTTTTTTTTTTAAAGATTTTATTTATTTATTTGACAGATAGAGATCACAAGTAGGGAGAGAGGCAGGCAGAGAGAGAGAGAGGAGGAAGCAGGCTCCCCGCCAAGCAGAGAGCCTGATGTGGGGCTCAATCCCAGGACCCTGGGATCATGACCTGAGCGAAAGGCAGAGGCCCTAACCCACTGAGCCACCCAGGAGCCCCTTTGAATGACTTTCTAACAAATGTATACAACTCAGTTATGAAATGAAGCAGTTAATTCCATCGTTAGCCATGTGCTGTCCATGAGGCGAATATATTTCACATTATTTAGTTGTGTAGACGTTCACAACACAAATAGGAGAAATGCTTGAATAAAACCTAAGAAGATAAAAAGCATGGAAAACTGTGATGTTTGTCTTACCAAACAACTAAAAGCTGTATTTCTAATGTGGAAACTAAAAACTCAAATCAAGTAATAAGTATCTAGCCCATGAGCAAAACTGCTGAGAATGGTAGGTTTCATAAAACATGAAGGCAATGCAGTATGCTTAACTGAAACTTCAGTTAGAGTTTGTTCTGTTAAAAAGGGGTTGTGTAGAAAACTATTGTAATGATGCATTTTAACTTAGAATTATTTACAGTGGATTTGTTTTTATATATTGGCAAGAGTCAAATGATTCTTATTTTCTTTCATATAAGCTGTTTAGTGTAGACACAATCTTTGGGGGCTAAAACTATTAGGGACAGATACTGGAAGAAAATAGAGCCCTTGTATTCATGAATTAAAACTGTTAAATATAGGAACAAAAAAATCAAGGAATTCTGTTATTCATATAAATGACTGATATTTTTTCTTTCTCTTAGTGTTTTTTTTACTGGAGCTTTATTGAAGAATCAGAATCTTATCCTGAGTTTTTATTGCATTTCATAGCTTTATTAAATTCAAACACCTAAAAGAATTTTTAGATATATTCACAAATTAATTCACTGTTCTCTTCATGGATTTGACAAAATGTTTATTGAGCATTTCCTATATTCCAGATACTGTACAAGATATTGGGGAAAAAGAATATATAAGACATATCAAGAGGCCATTCTAGGGGCTCCTGGGTGGCTCAGTGGGTTAAAGCCTCTGCCTTTGGCTCAGGTCATGATCCCAGGGTTCTGGGATCGAGTCCCGCATCAGGCTCTCTGCTCTGCGGACAGCCTGCTTCCTCCTCTCTCTCTCTGCCTGCCTCTCTGCCTACTTGTGATCTCTGTCTGTCAAATAAAATAAATAAATAAATAAATAAATAAATAAATAAATAAATGGCCATTCTAGTGAGGCATAATGTCAAATGTATAAGCAATAGGTTAATACAGTAGGGTGAGCAATATGGTAGCAGTAGGCACAGGGGCTTGGTGGTACTGGGAATCACTACACTAACACAAGTTTAGTCAAGGAAGACATCAGAGAGCAAGTAGGCATTAGCCAGGCACATGGGAGGTGAAGCAGGAAAGGAGATGCAGAATTTAGGCAGAACATTTCCAGGCAGAGAGAACGGAAAAGTTTGGCAGGCTCAAGAAATTACATGTAGGTCTCTGTGATTTTACAAGTAAGACCATGAGATATCGAACAGCAGATTTCAAGCTGGGGGCTTGGTGTGACAGATTTCCAATGCAGAACTGTTCCCACTGTTACTGTGTCTGTCTGTACAGAGAGCCTATGTTGAGCCTGACAATAATAAGTTACATTCACCTGTCAAAACACCCTGCAGATGCTCTATTTTTTTAAATTATAACCACACTTGACCATCTAAAATTAACATGACATCCGTCACCCTCAGAATTCAGTGCTATAACAAATGAAATGTAATATATGGCATAAAAATCAAGTTGGTTATTTATATTCAGAATATTGAAATAGATATCAGTTAAACTTGTGGCTAAGCTAATACATTTATTAAATATCATGTCTTCATAGACCTACAAAACTGAAAACTTGGATAGTTCTATTCTGATTGAAACTCTAGAAGATACTTTTTATTTATATGAAACCTTTCTCTTTTTAATCCATGAAAATATGATTTATCCAGGTTTTTTTATACTCTGTAAAATACCAAGGTATTGATTCACAAATTTACCCTAATTATATCAAATGGTTATAATTTTAAAGTTTTCAGTTGAGATACCTTACGTATATACTTTATGTATTGCTGTAAGTAGTATCAATTATAACGATGCTGAATATGTTGGCTCATTTAATTACTATTAGGTAATAGTTGTGCCTAAGGCTTATTCTACTTGATGATTTTTCATAAAAGTTTTTTTTTCCCCCTTAGGAAGATTTTTTGCCAAGCATGACTATTATCTGTGACTATGAATTTATTTTGTTCTTTACACTAATAATAAGCTATGAAAGGAGAATCTTTCCCTTCTGAGGAAAATCTAACATTTCCAACAGAAACACATTTGGTTCCATTTACAGAGCATCGAGTTTTTAGCACCTGTCCAGTTTCTTTGAAGTTTAAGTCAGACATCTCATATTGTGTTATTTGAATTGTTCACAAACTATTTTCTTTTATCAGAATACAGAAAGGGAAATTGGGTAAAATTGGTAATATATCATCTTTTCCTTTGTGCAGATAACGTGCCTTGGATGTGGTATTATTTGGTATCCTAGGGCTGCCATCTAGTGTCTCCAAGGGGTATTTGTTTGTTAAATTTATGAAATTGATTAAAATGAGTAGAACTTTGATAGGGTGTTTCAGATTGGGATAAGTGCAATAATTGTTGTGAACTTATATGAAGATTATTTTATCATAATAGTAATGTTTTCAAATATTGAAGTTCTAAAAGTCTTTTAAGATATTAAGTGAAATCAGATATTAAAAACTTAAGAAATAGAAAATAGTCATGATTTTTAAGAAATTTATTTTTTTGTACCTGTTGTGCATTAAGCATTTGGCCAAGTCCACATTAGAAAAATAAGTTTTGTTTAGAATAATTCTCCAGGGGCGCCTGGGTGGCTACGTTGGTTGAGCGACTGACTGCCTTCCACTCAGGTCATGATCCTGGGAGTCCTGGGATCAAGACCTGCCTTGGGCTCCCAGCTCCATGGGGAGTCTGCTTCTCCCTCTGACCACCCCTCTTGTGCTATCTCTCACTCTGCTTCTCTCTCTCTCAAATAGGTAAATAAATTTTTTTTAAAAATAGGATAATTTTCCAAAATGGCCTTTATATTTTATATGGGGAATATAAGTTAAAATAACAACAAAAACATTTCAGAAAAATCCTTACTCTGGTAGTTCAATGTCAATGACCCACCTCTTGTGGGTCAACTCATTCTTTTATGCTATAAAGTTGATGTTCCCCAAGGCCTTTTAATGAATTTAACATGACTCTTATCCATGTGCAAGTAGTGCAGAATGCCTCCCACAAACGGTTTATATCCCTAACCACTAAATGCATTTTATCTAAAAATATGCCTTCACCACACACAGATATAACCTTCTGATGAATATAACATTAACTGGCTCTGATATAAATTATGTTGCTTTCTTCCTTCTGTTACCAAAGAACATGCTTAAATAAGAGTTCTAATGTAATTTTTTCTGTCAAATCATGTTTTAAGTCCAGAGATAAAGCATCTTTGTTTTTCTTTTCTGTTACTTTCCTTATCACACCTCTCACTTAGCGTACATTCGAGTGTATGGAATGAACTCAACAAATCCAGGTTGTTTTTTTTTTTAACTTGTTATCTGGAAAATCTTCAAATCCAGAAAAAAAAAAATGAAAGAGGAGTAAAATTTACACCTTTATACCACTTACCTGAATTCATCAATTGTTAATTCTAATACTTTGCCACATTTACCTCTTCTTTCCCTGTTTCTCTCTTATTACATAGATGTATAGTTTAAAGGCAAATTCCTTTGTGGGAAAACCTGGATTTTATTTATCTTTTTCCTATATATTTTTTAAATATCCCTAGTGGATTTTGTGAACCAAAGAAGCTATTTACATTTACTTGTCTTTGTATAAATGAATGTTAGTTTGTTATTATAATATTTTTAAAAGCTTATTTTTCCTGAGCCTTCAAATTCAATCAATATCTCATTTTTTCTATTTTTAAATCTGCTATAACAAAAGAATTATCTTTACTTTTTAAAAAGTAAGTCAGTTAATCCAAGTTCAAAATAAAATTCTCTTATAAAGTGTCTTGGTGACAGCACCTTTGATTACGTTCTCAAATTTTAAACCATACAAACATATTTGGTTTATTCAAGTTTTTTTTTCGAAGTTTTAAAGGCCTTATCTTAGGAAAAAAAATCCTTTATAAATATTGAAATAATTTTTAAAATCTAATAAAATTTATAACATGAGGATCAGCAGGGTGGCCCAGGTGGTTGAGTGTCTGACTCTTGATTTTGGCTCAGGTCATGATCTCAGGGTTGTGGGATCAAGTCCTGAGTGGGGCTCTGTGCTCAGCAGGGAGTCTGTTGGAGATTTTCTCCCTCTCCCTCTGCCCCCCACCTCTCTCTGTCTCTCTAAAATAAATAATAAATAAATAAATAAATATATCATTCAAGAACTAAAATTTATAAACATGAAATCGAGTTCTCTTAAATTCTGTTTATATACTTGGCTGGATTTTTATACCTGTAACTTTAATAATTCTAATTCTAAAATCAGTTATTCATTAAATGTACTAAATTAGAGATACAGTTAATTTGAATTCTCTTAAACTTTAAAGCACTTCAGATGCCGTATGTACATGTTCCATATTTAATAGGAAAACATTAATACATTGAGCTCAGTATCAGCTCTATATTTTTAAACTGACCAGAGTTGTATGATACTCACTGTGAGAATTTTACTGCCCTAAATGGAGGGTGCTGCTTCTATTGATCTGATACTATCATTTGCTTCTTTTAGAGGTTTTTGCCAAAGACAGGACACCTGAACTGCATATGCCCAGGACAATGCCTCTGGCCCCACTCATGGGCACACTGATTATCTTTTGTTGTCCCTTGGACAAAAGAGAACTCCCAAGTTCCTATACTTGAGAGGTATTAGTCTTTCTGCAGTTCCCTTTACCTTTATTTTACTATTATATTTTTCCTCTTCCCTTAAGCTATTTTAATGTTTTCTTGTTATTTCCAGGACACACATTGTCATTTCTCGGGAAGCCCTGCATACATTTGTGATTTCTTGATCTGATTTTCAGTCTGGGTCCTCACCACATGTTATAACTAACTTCGTTCATTCTGTTAACTGACTGATTAAATTATAAATTCTTTGTATCATTCCCATCTATGCCATAACTTACAAATTAAATGACAATGAACTGGATTATTTACAACTTTGTCAGACATTGTGGTTCCTATACTAAAATCATGTTCATGGAAGCAATCTCTTGTTCTAAGAAGGATTTGAGTTAGCTGTCTTGCATATAATACCAATAATAATAATATAAAAATTAATAATAATACCCTTAGGATATAAAGGTTAAAAGAAGTTTAGTAAAATAAAATGAACCAGCTTACTTGTCAAATACTCATATAGGTCTGGGGCACCTGGGTGGCTCATTCAGTTAAAAGTCAGGCTCTTGATTTCAGATCAGGTAATGATGTCAGAGTCATTAGATCAAGCCTTTCAGTGGGCTCTGCACTCAGCAGGGAGCCTGCTTGAGATTCTTTCTCTCTGCCCCTTCCCCCAATTTGTGTGTGTGTGTTCTCTCTCTCAAATAAATGAATACATCTTAAAAAATAGATTCATATAGGTCTTATGAATATATATGCCAGCTGTTGTTTGACGTGCTTCACTCTTTACAATACTTTTGAGCGCTAGTCCTATTTGGGAATGGGGAAACTCAGGCACAGAAAGGTTAAGCAACTAGCCCAAGCTCACACAGCTCAAAAGTGGCAGTGGATATTCCAGTCCTAGTGATCTCACCTTACCATCCATGCTTTTGCAGTAGTATTCATTTCACAAGGTCATATACCCAGTAAACCTGGGTATGTTTGATGTCATTGTGGCTTATAGATTGTTGTCAGATCCAGAAACAAATACTGGCTTCTTTTTAACTCCTTTTTCCATGTAGGTAGTGAATTGTTTACTGGACTCTACAGTGATTACTGGGGCAGAGATGCTGCAGTCTTCCGGAGCATGGGGCGACTGGCTCACATTCGCACTGAGCATGACGATGAGCGCCTGTTGAAAGGTAGGGTTCAGGAGGAAGGAGCATGTAAGTCGGAACTGAAAACAAGTCTAGAACTCATGGGAAATTTGCTGGTTTGATCATAATAATAATCAAATGTCTTTTACGGTTTTTACAAATTTCAGAATTTTCGTAATATTCCTAAATTAAAGTATTATTCCTAAATTAAATTATATTAAAATATAATTTTATATCAACATGAACTGGCTCTATTATAAAACCAAATTGCCCTCATAGCAATACTTAGTAATCAGGATTTAAATGAGGAAAATAAACCAAATATATGAAAAGCAAAAAAAACCAAAACTTTTTATCCAGTAAGTTGTTTTGTTCTTTTGTCAGTTGGTATACTTTTGGATCAGTTGATTGCTTTGCTTATTTTAATGAGATCACATTGTTTTTAGAGACGAATAAAATTCTAGGAAAATCACTAGTCATTTACTGACAGAATCCTTGTAAGGAATAATGTTTATGTTTTTGTCACAGTGGTCTATCCAGGGATTGAAGTATCACTTAATAATGAATTTTTTAAATTATTTTTAGCCTTTTTATTAAGCTAATTTAGAGTACATAATCATTATTGGCAGCATGTTTTATTAAAATATTTGACATAGTATATTAAGCAAGGGTTGTTCACTCTGATCCCTTAGACTACAAACACAAAGACTTAAAATAAAATTTCTTTTTTTAAATATTCTATTTGTTTATGAGAGAGAGAGAGAGAGTACAAGTAGGGGGGAGGCACAGAGAGAGAAAGGGAGCAACAGACTCTCCACCGAGCATGGAGCCCAACATGAGGCTCGACCCCAAGACCCTGGAATCATGACTTGAGCCAAAGGCAGACACTTAATGACTGAGCCACCCTGGTGCTCCTAAAATAAATTTTCTACCTTAAAACTAAAATGGTCTTCCATAAGCTGCACTGGTAGATAATCTATGAATTTGAAAAAGGGATAAACTTCTCTACTCAACTATTTTACATGTATTTACATTGACTGTTTATATACATGGGAGGAAATTTATGGAGATGGTCACCATCATGCCTCTAATCTGTTCTTTGAATGCAATTTAAGGTATGTTGTTTGAAATTGGTTTTTCCTTTCTTGACTCTTATTTTCCATTTAAATTGTCCTGTCCTAGATCAAAACAAAACTGTTGGTTTGAGTGGAGTGAGAGAGTGGAGATCTCTACATGATTTTACCATTGATAGAAAATCTCAAGGAAGAGTCTTTTTTGCAACCGAAGCATCCGTGTGATATGCAATTTATTAGAATAACCTAGCATTTTACTTTTCTTCTACTTTTCTTTATACCTGTAGAACCAAAATTTGTAGGTTCATATATGATTCCTGACAATGAAGACCGAGATGACAACAAAGTGTATTTCTTTTTTACGGAGAAGGCCCTGGAGGCAGAGACCAACGCGCATGCAATTTATGCTAGAGTGGGGAGACTCTGTGTGGTGAGGACTGCCTTTCTCCCTCGTTCTGCGTGCTTATCTCCCGATTTACCGTCAGGTCTCGGTGATTGTATTGTAGGCTTTCTACTTTAAGATATTTTCTGGCAAATAAATAAATAAATAATAAGGAAGATGTTCTAGGATTCTATAGGCTGCCTAACAGTATTTGCTACCTAGTCTTTAGGCTTAACATCTCCCAAAGGTTTTATCTTAGAAGAGTTGTGCCTTTTGTGTGATCTTCCTCATTTTCCAACCCCTACTAAGAAGAGCTAGTCTGTAGTTAGGCTGTACTTCTTCCCACACAGAAGTTTGAGCTCCCCTTTTAAAAATTAATTTAACCAAGGTCTTTTTAGTTTCTTTAGTCCACATACTAAGTAATGTATGTTATATTTCAACAAATCATTTGACTGATTCTTTAGAAAAAACACCTGTGGTTGGTTGGGTATTCAGATAGGCTGTTAGTGAATATTCAAAACTAACTGATGTAGCAATGTATATTGAGAGAATGCTAATAATATTGCAAATGTAATGTTTGATATTTAAGAATAATTAAGAATAATTTAAGAATAATTAAGAATTAAAAATTTAAGAGGAAGTTTATATATACATATCTATGTCCATGTATGTACATTTGTGTGTATATATGTGTGCAAATAATATGTACATACTCTGTATGTATGTATTTCAAACTGGTTTTTTTCTTTTAGAAAAAAAGAGTGGTTGTTTTCTGTATCTCCAAGATAAGCAGATTGTTCATCATTAAAATAATAGTAAAGTTTATTGTATTATTTTGTATTGTATTGTATTTTGTATTGTATTGTAAAGCCACTACTTTATATAGGATAGACCACTCTATTAATATTCTTTAATGTCTGGAAAGTATATTTAATGGGCCAGAGTGAAAGTATACTAACAAGGCAGAATGTACAAGCCTCACATAGTTTTTATGGGGAATTGCAGGTATGGTATTATTCGAGGATTCGGCTACACTTTCCAGATTAAATTGAAAAATTGCAACTGTTCTCATCTGCATGTTTAATAATACACAGTTAGTTGTGGTTAGAAGTCCTTTAGGTATTCACTCACCTGCTTTTGTTCATTGCAGAATGATGTAGGAGGACAGAGGATACTGGTGAATAAGTTCAGCACTTTCCTAAAAGCCAGACTGGTCTGCTCAGTACCAGGCATGAATGGAATTGACACCTATTTTGATGAATTAGGTAAACAAATTAAGTTGTGCTCTTTGATGTGTATTCTTCTCTCTACCCCTCTCTATCTCTACCATGTATGGAAACTTGCTTCCCACAATGAGCAAGTTTCTCTTCTTTTCACTTTGGCCTGGTCTGCATGGTGGGGTCGGGGGAGTTGCAGGAACAGGCGATCGTCTCCGTAGCTGGCAGTCAGCACCTCATTTCTTCCTTGTGGCCCAGCTCAGGGTCATCCTGACAGCCAGGTGTATCACTCTGTTGTGATTTGGTTCCAGTCGTATGACTGTGTATGGACAGAAATTGATGTCTTACATCTGCAGTGAGTTCTAAGCTACTTTATGTCAATGTATTTTCTTTACGTGCAAAGAGGACTAAAAATACTCATCTAATGGTCTTTAATTTTCCAGAGGATATTTTCTTGCTGCACACCAGAGATCATAAGAACCCAGTGATATTTGGACTCTTTAACACTACCAGGTAAGAAATCCATAGGATCTCTAAAAACATGATGAAACAAAATATGCCTTACTCCTTCACTGTGTATGTAAGTTGAAAATATTGTTGACCCATTGTTGCCGTTTATTATTTTATGTCACCAACTTCTCTTTGTTCTCTTATGTTTGCAATTGTTCTTTTACTTTTAAATCCATGATCTCAGTTCAGATCTTTATTTGTTTCTGTTTGAAGCGCCCCAGGCTCCATCTGTGCTCAGTATCCTAATCCCCTTCCGCTCTGACCTACAACAGAATGATTTGCTTCTCACGGTTTATAAGGTATTTGTTCCGTGCTATAGAGGCTAGCATAATTCTTCTAATTGTCACATAGTTTTCCAAGTCACGTTTTCAAGGCTCTCTGTCAACTGTTAGCCACTCAGCTTTGGAAGTTTTCCTATAAGATTATACCTTCACAGAATCTATTTCTAACTCATTAGGGTTCGTTCCATCACTGATTTTATTTGCCCACTTGTTTTGCTTCAAATGTCTCTCCTCCAACACTGACTTTTATCAGTTCTCTAGTGCTGGTCGGTTGCCATCCGTAAGAAATATTCCTTGATACCTTAATCACAGAGCACTTTGCTCACTCCTTTACTCAGGTGGTCCTGCTCCCCTTCATAGCAAACATGTATTTGTGATTTGCCTACCATGTTTTAAATTTAAATAAGCTGTTCAAGTTTAGGGCATATAATCTATTATTTTTCTCTTTAACATGTTTGTATTTTGCCCATCGAAGAGTGTTGGAAAAATATGAAATATCATTTCACACACATGTGTCAGTATATGAATGAAAAAATATCACTAGAATCAGTTTTGGTTGAAAGTTTACATATATAATTTCCTGAGTGTGTCTTTCCAAATAGGAAAGAGTGGATGTGAGATGACTGGAATGAGAAATCAAGAATATTCCTTTGGGTGCCTGGGTGGCTCAGATGGTTAAGCATCTGACTCTTGACTTTGGCTAAGGTCATGATCTCAGCATCTTGAGATGGAACCCCATGTTGGGCTCTGCTCTCAGTGAAGTTGGCTTGAGATTCTCTCCCTCCCTCTCTCCCTTCTTCTATTTTCCCTTGCACTCGTGCTTTCTCTCTCTCTCAAATAAATAATTCTTAAAAAAAAAAAGAATATGTCTTATATCTCTTGAAAGGGATGGAACGATCAAGTTCCCTTCCTCTTTTGCACTGCACTGGACTTAAACTATTATAATCATGTTTACTTTGTTTGCTCAGGGTTTCTCCATGAAGCTTTTGTTTGTTTTTTTTTCAGCAGAAGACTTCTAATGCTCACTTTGAAAAAAATAATAAAGTTCTCACAATAAAGTAGACCTTTTCTTCAACAGAGAAACATGGAAACAATTTTGCTATCAGCTTGTCGTTGATGCAAAGTAAAGTAGTGAATGTAGATTGGTAGTTGTCAGAGTCCACAGAAAATCCTTTTTTTTTTTTTAAACTTCATATTTATTCTTATGCTGGTGAAGAATTTATACATTGCGTTCTAATTCCATGGCTTTTATAACAAATAAAAGCTACGGGATCACCAGAATAGGTTTTCTGTGGGTTTGTATGGTCAGTTTATAAGCTACTTTCCTAAGTGTTAGCATAATGAACCTGTCTAGATTTCAAAGACAACACGTTATTTTCTTCCATAATTTCAATTTGACTGTTCAGTTTATACATAAATCTGTGGAAAAGGCTTCCCAGCTGTTACGTGACGTAAAGGTTGATATTTGTGGCGTGCTGATCAAAGGTTTATTGCCACTTTGGTTGGGAGACCATCTCTGGTTTTCTCAGTATCGCAGGCATTTCCAATTGCTTCAAGGTGTGTTACAGAATGTGTGAGTTGATGTCCTAGGACAGGAACGTAACTGCTGTTCGACAGGTGTCTCCCTGCGTAAGACCTTCTACATTTAGAAAGAACTGTGCATTGTGCAGAGCACGTTCCCAAACATTAATTATTTTGATTCTCACAGGAGACTGGGGACATGTTAGCATTCATTCACATCATGCAAAATTAAGGAATATGGCCAAATTTTTAAAACAAATCACTTTAAAATGTCCTTTCACAGAATCTTATCACAAATGCTCCCATAAAACTTGCTATTGTTAGTCATCGGATGTCTTTATCCTTTGTAAGTAGAACTTTAAAAAAAAATGATTTCAGTTGCTGCTAGTTCTGGAGGTAAAGAATTCGAGTTTTATATAATTTAAGTCATTCTCCCCCAAATTAATGTAGTTCAGCCCAGTCGTCTTTCCACTCTGGTACAGTTTCAGTGGCCTGGTGGTCACTGGAGGAAGGGATATACGGCAAGCCTATTGATGCCTCTGTGACCCAAAGGTAAAGAATGGAACAAAGCCCCAAAGTTTCATAAGACTTTAACTTGTTATTTGATCATATGCACTGAGAAATCAAATAAAATTTGAACAGAATTAGCAGTATTAACAGCATAGTGATTGGGCAAACACTGTCTCCTCTGAATATGAAACAATAGACAAGGAGACAAAGCTTGAAATTAATAATTCAGCTTGGGAATGAATCTTTTTAAATAGTCAGGCCCTATTTTCCTTCGTAAAAATATAAAAACACAATATCAGATTAGCAATAATGTGAGGTGACAGGTGTCACATTTTTTAGTCTAACAATGTCATTTTCAGTTTATTGTCATAAGAAGGTAAAGAAATGGTAAGTTTCAGAGTTCCAGTACTTGTAATATTGTAGTAGTTAATATTTCTAGAATATCCTCTATTTAAGAGATTGCAACTTTTTTATCCAAAAGACTTCTTTCCTCTGTAGTCTGAAGCGTGTGACTAGCGGACTGCTAGTCAGTTCCAGAAGAGTAATTATCTATTTTTTTTCCAGTAATATATTTAGAGGCCATGCAATATGTGTCTATCATATGTCTAGCATCCGGGCAGCCTTTAACGGACCGTACGCGCATAAGGAAGGACCTGAATACCACTGGTCACTCTATGAAGGAAGAGTCCCATATCCAAGGCCTGGTTCCGTAAGTTTAGGCATTTAAAAAAGTATTCTTATTTTCTTAAAGGCTCTCTTAGTAATATTTTGTTCAGCATTTCAGATGCTTTACAAAACTTCCGTTAAACAGTTGAGAAATTCTACACCCCAAAATAAAGAAATAACGGTAAAGAAATATCACTTCTTATATCTGGTTGTATGCTTTCTATTTAATGAAAAAAATCTGTGAAAAAATCTTAACAACATTATAAAGTGTGTATTATCATTGCTATTTTGGCTGCCTAAGTAACCCCAACTGAAATTGTATTTTTAAGCTACCAGTGAAGACAGAAACATCCAATAAAAAGAGCGTCATCCTCCTCCATTTCTTCGGAAGAGTTAGTGCCTCATGCAATTGCCAAGGGGGAGAAAGTGACCAGATAATTACATTGTAATATTTGAGTCAGCCTCTAAGTTCCCTGGGCCATACTTTCTCCTTACTTCTCGCTTTATCTTAACTACAAGAAGCTTTTTCTCTGCCTCACCAGAACACTTAGCATCTCATTCAACGTCCTTGCTGGCTCCTAGAAGAAAAATTCCAATACAAAAGTGCTGCTAGAGTTCCAGAAGTTTTACCATTGGCCTCTGCACTCGTGCTGCCCAGATTCTCCCTAACAATCCATGCAAACTTTTATGCTTTTTACTTATACATGTATCCAAAAACGATGATGACAATGACAATGATGATGATTTTGTCTCGTGTATCCTGTGCACGACTAGGTCGGCAAAATGTAGGCTCATTGTATGTGCTCATGGACCGTGGAGAACAGACATTTAACTTGTCATCCAAGTCAAAGTCTGCACTTCTTTGAGCAGCTGGTGAAAACCCATCCCTGTGTTGATTCCACAAGTACTTGAAAGTCAAGTAGAAATCATTTTTGCAGAGCCAAAATCCAAAGTGGAAACAAACCTTACCTCCATTAACAAGTGTAAAGCTTTACCATTTCAATCATTCTCACTAGCTTAAAATTATTACTTCCAGTAAGACGTAAAATATACTTTATTTCACTCTATTGATTGAAATTACAATTTAAATGGAGAAAACCCACTCCTGTGGCTTTGCTGGAAATGCTTCTTGAAACCACATGGTATTAAAGGAGATTTGGAGGAAGTGACTGGTTACTGAACTGCTTCCAGGCCGGTCCAGAATGTTTCCAATTATGTATCATGTAAGTACACTCCAGTGAAAACTTCAGGCCAAATTAAGAAATATGACCTGAATTTTAAAACAGACCATTAAAAATGCCCTCTTTGCAGAATCTGATTACTACACTACTGTATTTATACCCGAAAGTGGAAAATCCCTTATCAACATAACCATTGTAATTGCTGCTGATTCTGGAGGGAAATATGCAAAATGAAAGAGTACTTAATAACAAGCATGAATCAACACAGTTAAAGGTATTCCAAGAAGTAACTGAGGTGCTGTTGAACATTTATTTTTTGAGTCATTGATTTAAGAATTCAGGCATGTTATTGCAAATATTTCTCATTTTCTCAATTTATTGTGTTGAATCCATACAGAAATAATATAAATTCATACAGATTACAGTAGAACAGAGAGGGTTGTTTGTTTGTTTGTTTTTTCCTCAATTAACACGGACAGAATTTGAATAGCTTTCTTTGTTACCGCACTAAAATTCTATTGAAACCATCACATTATTATTTTAGTTTTAGTAATGGGAAAGCTATTCAGTGCAGTTGTGATCCTTAATCCTGGGTGGGGGATTTAACACTACAAAGAGGCTTTTTGTTTTGCTATGAAAATTTGTTTTCAAATTTGAAGTAAACATTGTTTACTTCAGGAGTTAATTTACACTGTGAAAAAATAAATTTCAGAAAATGGGGGAAATAATAATACTTATGGTGATACATATTTTTACCACCTTTGAATTGTACCATTATCATTTACTACCTCATTTTTCAAAGTTTTTGCTAACTTCTGTGTTTTTCTAGAGCTGCATGTTTGGAACGATTCGGTCTTTCTCTGCAATCTTTAATGCAGATTTTATTTTTCTAATGAAGAATTTGTGGTCACTCAATATTTCTAACTGCAGTCAATTAATTGAACACGTCCATTTTCTGATAGCTTTCATAATTGATAATAAATGTGCTCCTTAGATTTAAGGCAAAAAACCTCTCTCTTATCTATTTGCATTTCAGTGTGCCAGCAAAGTGAACGGCGGGAGATACGGAACCACCAAAGACTACCCCGATGATGCCATTCGATTTGCAAGAAGCCATCCACTTATGTACCAGCCCATAAAACCTGCCCATAAAAAACCAATCCTGGTAAAAACAGATGGAAAATATAACCTGAAACAAATAGCAGTGGATCGAGTGGAAGCCGAGGATGGTCAATACGATGTCTTGTTCATTGGGACAGGTAAAGAGATTACAAAGTACTGAGGCGTGTCTGTAGAATCTTAAAATCAATAACATTATTAGTATTTTAAAAAACTATCAACAAATCTTCTGTTAATCCGTTAGCCCGTTTGAACACTGCTTATTTGCTGCAACAGAAGAGAGGATTTGGGGCAGTTACGGCGCGTAATTTCTGATACACAGTCAGTACTCAGTATCTTTGAAAACTGAGTAAGTGGAGGATTGAGTAGTTGATGTTAATTAACAACACTGGTTCCAAGCAGAGCTTCTCACAGAGGCAGGAGCCCACCATAGCAAGGATGGCTGTGCTGTCTGTCCCCCAGGCCCATTGCCATCTTTGGCTGTTCAGTAAGGTCGCATGGCTCTTAGCCACTTGGACAATAGTTTCACCTAAATCTGTAATCACAACAGTGCTTATCAGGCCCCATCAGAATCAACCATTTGTACCAAACAGGCCAAATGTTAGTCATAATGGAGGTTAGCTTTTGGAGCGGAGCTATAATATCCTGCATTAATGGGGGCACCTGGATGGCTCAGTGGGTTAAGCATCTGCTTTCAGCTCAGGTCATGATCCCAGGGTCCTGGGATCAAGCCCCACATCGGGTTCTCCACTCAGTGGGGAGCCTGCTTCACCCTCTTTCTCTCTGCCTGCCTGCCTACTTGTGATCTCTGTCTGTCAAATAAATAAATAAAATCTTTAAAAATATCCTGCATTAATGAAACAAAATAATATACATGCTAAAAAGTGAAATTTTCAAATAAACCTACAACTTCACTTAATTCCATACATCAGATCTAGCTTGTGGAAGAGAATGTGGAATCTTTTAGCATCTGGGTAATACATGACTAATTCTGTCAAGTACTTTAAAATCCTATAGCCATTTAAAAAGCCTTTTAAATCATCATTTCTTTCTTTTTTTCATATGCATGATAGTCATTGCTACACCAGTTGCTCTTTAGAGGAGGAAATTTCCTACCATACATAACCTCACTCATGGACATAATTCTGCAGAGACATTGCAGAGACCCCGCTCAGGAACCGGGATATAATATCAACACTGGTGCTTCAGCCTCTCCGTTCATACTTTTTGAAAAAGCAAAGACTTAAGTGAGGAAACATTCATCTGATCTGCAGAGATTGATCTCTGGTGTAGGCTATATTTTATCCTTATTTTAGGAGGTTCATGTTAATAATATGCTCTGCACTATGGATTCAAGATGAACAAAGCATCACATTTCTTTAACAAACTTAAAATTACTTGGCCATGCATGAATTCACTCATAATGACATCTAGTAGAGCTTTTTTTTTTTTTTAACCTTCCATAAGCAAGAATAATATTTGATAGGAGGAAGCATGGGAAAAGGTATGTTATTTTTAAATGTCCTGGAAAGGAGCAGTCATACACAGTCTATCAGTTCAAGACTGATTTTGGAAATACTCTTTCATTAGGTTAACCAAAGCTGTTTGAAAGAATTCCAAAAACATCAGATATATACTTATGCTATCATGCAAAAGATGTTTAACTCAGAGATATCATTGTATTGAGCCACAGCTCTACAGCACGAAAGAACCTATTTGATGAAAGTGTGATAAGTACAACATTGGAAAACCCCACAAATGAGAGTTACTTTAGTACTCTGCGTGTGTGTGTGTTTATAAAAGACTATATATAGGGAGAGAACGTCCTTATTGCAAATCACTAGTTGGAAGTTAATAATTTGAATTTCATCTTTGCTTTTTCCTTGATATAATAATAATTGAATAATAATAAAGAGTTTATTATGTGTTCTCAGCTTAAAAATTATAGTTTATATTCCTTTTCATGTACTATCCAGGTAACTCTTACTAGTTTTATTTTATTTTATTTTTAAGATTTTATTTATTTATTTGACAGACAGATCACAGGTGGGCAGAGAGGCAGGCAGAGAGAGAGAGAAGGAAGCAGGCTCCCTGCTGAGCAGAGAGCCCAATGCGGGCCTCAATCCCAGGACCCTGGGATCATGACCTGAGTCAAAGGCAGAGACTTTAACCCACTGAGCCACCCAGGCGCCCCTTTACTAGTTTTATTTTAAACAAATTTCATTAACCCAACCACAAAATTTGGTAATTTTTTAACAAATTAGTTAAATACCATATAATTCTTGGGTCATTACCTCCAAAGTGCTTATTTTTTCTGAGCCGTTTTTAGCACTACATCAAATTATTCTTACAGGCAAATTGGTGTCTTATTAAATTTTTTATTGAAAAAACCAAGCTCAGCATATCAGATATAATAAAAATTAGGTGGAATTTTAAATTATGAATTTAAATTTATAAAACTTGATAATTATAGAAACTAAATGTTTAGTGCAAGAGTATTTATACTGTTCTCTCAATAGTATGTACTTGAAATTTTTCTTATTAAAAATGTGTGTGTATATATCATGATATCAAATATTATTGTGTATATATTAATACTTTTTTATTTTTTTATTAACATATAATGTATTATTAGCCCCAGGGAGACAGGTCTGTGAATCGCAAGGTTTACACACTTCACAGGACTCACCATAGCACATACCCTCCCCAGTGTCCATAACCCAATCACCATCTCCCTAACCGCCTCCCCCCAGCAACCCTCAGTTTGTTTTGTGAGATTAAGAGTGTCTTATGGTTTGTCTCCCTCCCAATCCCATCTTGTTTCATTTATTCTTTTCCTACCCCCCAAATCCCCCATGTTGCTTCTCCACTTCCTCATATCAGGGAGATCATTTGATAATTGTCTTTCTCTGATTGACTTATTTCACTCAGCATAATACCCTCTAGTTCCATCCACGTCATCGCAAATGGCAAGATTTCATTTCTTTTGATGGCTGCATAGTATTCCATTGCACATCTTCTTTATCCATTCATCTGTTGATGGACATCTAGGTTCTTTCCATAGTTTGACTATTGTATGTATTAATATATTTTGCTTTCTCAATCTTTAATTGAATTCTGAACAAATTATTTGAAAAACAATTACATTTTATTTGGTCTTTTTTTTAGTCAATCATATTATTTTTTGCTAATTGAAAATATGAATATGTAAATAGTCATATTGTTTCAGCCAGCGATGATTAAATGTTTCATGCATCTAAATCTCAAAGCGTATTCAAATTCATAGTCCCCACATGGTTTTTCATTGTTTTGAAAACCAGATTGTGACAACTTTCCAGTTTATCTCTTCTTTTCCTTTCTTACAGATAATGGAATTGTTCTGAAAGTAATCACAATTTATAACCAAGAGACAGAGTCAATGGAAGAAGTAATTCTAGAAGAACTTCAGATATTCAAGGTATTTTTTTATAAGAAGGAAAAGGAAATAGCCAACATTTATGTATTACAGACAATTGCAAATGAGTTGTAAATAGGAAAGATGTTAGGTCAGTTTTTTTTCTAATGGATAGGTTGTGAATTTAGAATGAATTTGAAGTGAAGAATGGTTTAAAATCTATTTGATTATTGCAGACCATTCAAATGAGAACCCCAATATTTGCCCAGCCAGCATGAAAAGAATTTCAGTATATGAACTATGACTTAAAGAAATAACACATACCACGTACGAATTCCAGAATCATTATTGCAAAGTCTCATTTTACCAATGTACTACCAACCTAAACAATTAAAGCAAAACAGTAGATTTCATGTTGTGGACATTGTGATAAGTATATTGCTCTTTTTCATAACATATCAATTACCACAAAGAAGTTAGTAAAAAACTAAAAAATGATAATGCAAAGGTTAGACATGACAATTGTATGTATGCATGTGCACAGACACACACACACACACACACACACACAGACTCAAGTGTCAGTATTTGTGACGGGTATGATTTTTAAAATCACTATGAGGGACACCTGAGTGGCTTAGTGGGTTAAAGCCTCTGCCTTCAGATCAGGTCATGATCCCAGGGTCCTGGGATGGAGCCCCGCATCGGGCTCTCTGCTCAGCAGGGAGCCTGTTTCCCTCTTAGTCTCTCTGCCCGCCTCTCTGCCTACTTGTGATCTCTGTCTGTCAAATAAATAAATAAACTCTTTTAAAAAGTAAATTAAAAAAAAATAAAATCACCATGAACACCACATTAGTGAATACTGGCGAGTGCTCCTAGGGGACATACAGGGTTAGGTTCCTGTGAGTCTCTAGTCACATTTTTTTGTCAACTGGTCAATATATAATGTTGTTCTTGGTGTGTTTTTATTGGAAGACACCTTATTTACTGTATATTTTTGATTAACTCACATGGAGCTCATGGGCCACAGCACTATAACGTGTACATGAACAGTTACTTAACCTGTGTATTTTCCTGTAATACACATCACAGCCCTTTTGAAGCTTTGAAACACTAGAGAGCACTTCGGCACTTTGCTTAGAGGCCATTTTAAACATCAAAATTGCCAGTAAAAAGCACAAAAATGTGAAAAACCATGGCATTTAATAGACCATGAAAAGGACACTTGTTTCGAATGGGAGAGCTGAAACAAGAAGGCAGAGTGTCACATTCATTGATTTCAGCTGGGGTTGTACTTGTTGGGCAGCCAAAATTTATTGCCTCTTGGTGCCTGCTTGTGTTCACGAATGACCCCAGAACACTGTAAATATTAATATGGGGATTACAAATAAATTTTAGCAAGTAAGCAAATTTGTTTTTAAAAAAGGCTGCAAATTATTAAGATTGTGCATGTTTGTAATGGATACATATGAAAATATGCTTATTGGTGAAAAACAGTTCATTTCACCTTGGCTGTCCTGGAGATTACATTGCCCATAGACACATCAAGGTTAAGCATGTTCTATCTCAACCAGAGATAGAACTTGTTTATCTTTCGTATTGGATTTCTGTGTCAGATTTCATTTCACTTCAGGGACCATAGCTCCCCTATGAGGAGCACCTGCCACAGTGTTTTGTTCTTATCAACCCTAAGAAACATTGTCACCTGAATGAATAAATGAGGGCATGAGTGCCTGCCTAAAGCATTCTGTAGTTTAAAATATTGACACAGGGGATTAGATTTTTCTCTTTCAGAAGATAATGCTTTGTGGGGCACCTGGGTGGCTCAGTGGGTTGAGGCCTCTGCCTTCGGCTCGGGTCATGATCCCGGGGTCCTGGGATCGAGCCCCACATCGGGCTCTCTGCTCCGCAGGGAGCCTGCTTCCTCCTCTCTCTCTGCCTGCCTCTCTGCCTGGTTGTGATTTCTCTCTGTCAAATAAATAAAATATTAAAAAAAAAAAAAAAAGAAGATAATGCTTTGAAGGATAATCGTCCACTGAGCGTATCCCACCTGCCTGTTGCTTGTCTCCTGGCAGAAACCACCTGAGTTTGTGGTGCTCATTTGAGCCACGTTAGTCTTAATCACCAGCCCTAGAATAACACACAGGCTCTCAAAGCTGTGTGATAGATCATCTTTCCTCTGTTGCATTTCAAAGACAATGAACTTATTCATCTTGTTCAAAGCAACCTGGGCTCATATTGATTGACTGTGATAACTCCAACAGAAAAAGTATTTTATTAGGCCTGGATTTAAGCAATTAAAGTCACATGGTTTGTTAACAGTATCATCTATTCAGAGACAACTGTTTCACATCTAATGGTTCAAATACTTCATAAGAAAGAACACTGTGACTCTGCTATTTATTAAAGATACTTGAGTTCCCAAAACTTGAGTAATACACAAATGCAAATACAGAAATTACATTTCAGAAACAAATGGTGAGCTCTTTAGATTATCCACTACTTTTTTCATCTTACATATCTGACCTATTCTGTTAAAAAGAGTTTTTAAAAGAAATCTATATTTTAATGTAATTATAAGTTCCTATTGATTTGCTAAAATGAAAGCTATAGGCTAGCATAGAACTAGTCACATATCTAATATGAGTTCATATGATTTGCAACCATATTAAAGTATGTGTCTGTATTTCTTTAAAAGCTTAAACATTTTTTTTCCAGGACCCAGTTCCTATTATTTCTATGGAGATTTCTTCAAAGAGAGTAAGTTTGTGTGTATGTGCAAGTGTACTTGTGTGTAAATGGGAGTCGTGGTCAACGAGAAAGAATAGAAGTACACGTGCTTATAGATGAATAAGTTACAGTTTTATTCTGTTAAAAATAGTGATTTACATGTAATGGATTTCTTTTTCCATTATTAGAAGAAGGTAGGTAAGAGTAGATTTACTTCTATAATCATGATGGGATGCTCTTCTGTAATTTTTTTGTTGTTTTTGCAAAAATAACGGTAAATGATGGTAATACAAAAAAGTGTGCAGTGAAACACAAACCTCCTCTCCACTTTACTAGAACCAGTTTCTGGTGCAAATATCTCCAGAAAAAGTTGTTCCATATATTACCTCAAACGTACTTATAAGTGACCATTTATGTCTAGGCAAACAGGAACATGTAATGTTAATTGTTCTGCTACTTACTGTTTTTACTTAACAATGTATCTTACAGTTTATTCCCTCGTTCTGTGTATATATCGGTATCAATGTTTTAAATGTTGCGTGTCAGTGTGCACTAATGGTGGTAATGCAAATTGGTGCAGCCAATATGGAAAACATTAGAGAGTTTCCTGAATGTATTAAAAATAGAACATATGATTAAGCAGTTTCATTTCTGGGTGATTTTCCAAAGGAAACAAAACACTAACTCTGAAAGGCATCTGTACCCACATTTATTGTGGCATTATTTGCAATGGCCAAGACATGGAAACAACCTAAGTGCCCATCGGTAGATAAATGGATAGGGATAATGTGGCATATATGTACAATGGCATATCATTCGGCCACAGAAAGGAAGGAAATCCTTCCATATGTGACAGATGGGTGGACCTTGAGAGCATTATACTAAGTGAAATAAGAAAAGACAAATACCATATAAACTCACTGATACGTGAAATTAAAACTAACACCACAAAAAAAATGAGGGTTTTTTGTTTGTTTGTTTTGTTTTATTTTGTTTTTTAACGGAGAGCAGTTTGGCCGTTGCCAGAGGCAAGGAGTGGGAGGTGGGCAAAATGGGTGGATGGGATCAAAAGGTCCAAACTTCCAGTTGTAGAGGAAGACCTCGGAATGTAATGTATGGCATAGTGATTATAGTTAATGAAACCCTAATGTATATTTGAAAGTTGCTAAGACAACACATCTTAAAAGTTTTCATCACATGAATAACAATTCTACCTATACGGTGTTGAGGAATGTTAGACTTACTGTGATCATTTCACAATACATACAGATATTGAATCCTTATATCATACACTTGAAATTAATACGGTATTACTTGTCAGTTACGTCTCACTTTTAAAAATGCAACAACAATAACAAAAAGACCATTTACTTACTCTGTCTGTTATTGGACATCCCTAAAGTTCTTTTAAAAAGACTTACCGTGTTAAATGATGAAAGAGGCTTTCTATTTAAATAACAAAAGAACAGTCAACTTCTTGAGAGTTTTGTCAAGCTCACTCTAGCAATTTTGTTTACGGGAGTCCAGGTCTATAAATGTATTTCAAATCTTAGAGAACCGAAAGTACCAGTGTTCTGCTACCCCTCCTGAGTAGCTGCAGTAATTCAAATGAATATTCACCAAAGTGATTGCGTATAAATGTGAAATTCACTGAGAGTTCTGTCCATTTCTGCTAGTGGCCTCTCTGTTGTTTGATGTCTCTAGCAACAGCTGTATATTGGATCGGCTTCTGCTGTGGCCCAAGTCAGATTCCATCAGTGCGACATGTACGGAAGTGCTTGTGCTGATTGCTGCCTGGCTCGAGACCCTTACTGTGCCTGGGATGGCATATCCTGTTCCCGGTATTACCCGACAGGCACCCATGCAAAGAGGTGAGAGGCCTCAATGCGGAAATTCCCTGGTTTAGAAAAGCCATAACACTTTGTAAAATATCTTTTTTTTCTGCACCCATCCCATGAAAATAACCACGTTAGTTTTAAGTAAGCCCTCGTAGTCATACTTTGTTCATAATATAAGCTGTGGAAGTTGAATTTTTCCTGAAAATAACTCCTCTCAATTACGCTGTAGAGATTGGAGTTTTTATTTATTTATTTATTTTTTAACCCATGTTTGAATCAACTCTTCCCCCTCCTGACACTCGTATTGCAAGACATGAAACCAGTTTAGATAAACTTAAAATGTGGAAATGGCAAGCCACCACACATGAGGGATTCAAAGACTTGAAAGAAAAATAAATAAATAAATTCTAAAATACATCCTGCATTTGCCCCATGTCCTCTCAACCAGCTGGTCTTCATTTATTTCATTTTGAAAGTGAATATTTTAACTCCTAGGCAAATGTATGACCTGTATAATTAATGAAACATGTGATTTAATTCAACACAAATGAAAGGCACTTAGAGACCTCCAAACTCTGATGTGTACAATTCAGCGAGGTCATTGCCAGTTGTAAGAGAAGGTAGATCTCGGGATTCTTTGAAAAGAAGATCTTGAGGTTCAGAAAGTATTTTGAAGGATGGAGATATTTCTTTGCTCAAGCTATATGAAATTGTGTGTTCTTTGCGAGGAAACATAAAGGAAAATATTGTTATCTGTTATAGAATAAGCATTTATTTTTTTCTCCTAGTAAAGTGGCCAAAGACAATATAACACAAAAACATCGAACTATATACAGTTTCCTTACTGAAAATTAAGTTTTTACTGATTTCAGTCATTTTTAGTCTTCTATTCTGGATTACTTCAAACTTTTTAAAAATCTGATTTAACCCACCTTAATATAGTTATTATTTTTATATGGTCACATATGTAGTAGAATCTCATTTTTGAAAAACATAGTCACCCGTTCAAAACCTTTGTTAATTTGACATTAGCTAAATTAACATTCGGTCTGATGAGTAATTGAAGTATATCAAAGGCGGATAGTGAAAAGATCCTTTGAGAGGTTATTTGTTAATGAAATAGCTTACAAAGTGTTTTCAAGAATCAAGCAAATTGATGTTGTACAAACTTATTGATATTTAAAAACACTTCTTGAAGAATATAGCCGTGTTACTACGTAAAATAGTGTTCAGTGAATTATTCACCCATTATGCCAACTACTGTACTATGTGTGAGGAGGATGAAGAAGCGGTCGATAATCCTTGGCTATATGAAATCAGAACCTAAAGTGGGAAATGTAATTGTAAATAAGGATGATAGTAGGTCATTACTGAGCACTTATTATGTATAAAGTACAAGATTAAGCCCAGTACACATTAGACATTATTTAATTCCCAGAATAACTCAACCTTTGAGCTCAGTTTTGTAGGTAGAAATATAAGAAGATTCCAGTTAAAGGGAATTTTACAAAAGGCATAGAATGTTCACGGAAAACCATGTAGTTCCATAGGTTAGGAGTAAAGTAGCTGGTTCTATAATTTCACCGAAAATAATAAAATGAATTATTTTATTGTTATTAGTGATAATAGTAACATTTGAAAGCCATGCATCAAATACTTGTGAATAATGAGGTTTTGTTTCAGATATCCAATAAGGGTGATGAATTCTTCTAACTGAACAGTTTCCATACCTAAATACTTCTTGATCCATGGTGCATCTTATTGAAGTATACATCCACAGGCTTGATAATATATTTGCAAAGGGTGGACAGAAAGTTATTTAGTGAAAGTCAAATGAATGGGCAAAATCTTAGGAGGGCGCTCAGTGCTCGAGTCAGGAGCCGTGCTCATGAATGAATGAGTTCAGTTCAGTGACGTGTAATGGAGATCTCTCAGTGGTGTCAGATCCTTTTGAACCATCACTCACCCCTGGAGGAGAACTTTTTGGATGGATTCCAGCAAACGAAAAGGAAAATAGTTTGCTTTTACAGCAGATCGTTTTTGCCTCAGACCTGAGCAGAAGCAGAAATTGAAAACTGGTCATTAAAATAAATACTTTTCTGTTCACAGAGTGAAAATGAGTCAACAGAGGAAAAACATTAATTCACAATCCAAACCACTTGTTTAAAATAGTCTTCCAAGATACACTATAATTTATATAGCTAAGTCTTTTACTTCCCCTGGCTCTTGTATTTTGTCTCTTTCCGGTGTTCTCTTTAAAAGTTTCTAAGTGGCAAGATAGAGAAGAGAAATAGGCAATTTTGGGAATAAAAGGCAACTTTGATTAACCCTTCTCAAACTCTTGAACATTTACAGTCTTTTTAAAATGCTGAGATAAAAGACAGTTATATGAAGATAGTATAAAATGAATTGAACCCTTGTTGGGGGATGAATGCTTGCTTTCATGACTTTCAACATACTCTTTGTATACCATTGACATTGCAAAATTTTGCATTATTCTTCACATTACATACCTGAATTATCTGATTGCACCTCCCTTTGTTCTCACCCCACATGTGTAATAAACCTGATACAGCATTTCTGCAGAGTAAAAACGATTTCCCATTTCCTTGATTTATCCCTGCTCCATTACTCACTACTGCTCAGCCGACTTTGGATTCCCAGTACCAATGCAATACTTAATGAAGTAAGGAATCCATGGGACCAGTTTACTTCTCATCCAGAGCTGTTTTCAGTTATCTATGCCTGTGCACATGCTAGTATAAAATAATAACAGAAGCATAAAACTTTTTGTTTTTGCTGCTTCTTTGTCAATTTCTTTTTTCAGTTTTACCCAGTGGAATGATTCATACAGCAGTTTTAATCTGAAGTTTATTAAATCCCAGGTTTCTAGACAATGTCTTCTAATCTACAATCTCTGTATTTTGAAAAAGCCAGCTTTGCACATGGGTCATAATTCTAAAAATTGACTGTAAATAGGCATCTGTTCTAGCTTTCATTACAAGGAGATACTTAAACCATTGCTTCTCAAGTATTGGTCTGTTAACTAAGATCTGAAGTGACATGGGAGAAATCACTTCATCTCTTGAAATGATGTTCCTTTATCATTATTTGGAGGCAAGAGGTAAGCCTAGAATGAAAAAAAAATTTGATATTGGAATAATTTTTAGATGTCAGACCAACTTCATTTTACAAAGGAGGACAGGAAGAATCAAGCAAGAGAGAAGATATGTATGAGATCAGATGGCACGTGAGTGATGGCATTGGGATTTGAATCTGGTTCCTTTTTCCAGATTTTATCATTGCATATGGTTAGAGCATTTCATTGTCGCTTCAGAAGGCTAGCCATCTCCCTCTGGGGTGAAACTTCTGCTCTACCTTCTGTTTTTTCCTCAATCTTGAAGAAATGCCATGATTTAGAGAAGCAAGTGGTATTTTCTGCACTTATGTAATACTTCTATTTTTATCTTTAATCTGAATTAATACACTGAAGATTTTGATCTTAGAATTTCAGTGCTAATAGTGACGATTGCCATTGTTCAATCCCTCAGAAAGATGCTTACTAATTTAAAACAAGATCTATACTATAGAATTTTCCCCCCAAGGGTAAAGAACATTGTTGTTTTTCAGTTATATATCTAAGAAATCTATAAAATATTAAAAAACACTAGAAGTTATTCTAATAGGCAGTCTTGCCATACAGCCTGTTAAGAAGGTATAACACACAATCACGTTGCATAGAGGCATATAATATCTATATATACTACCTGAGTAAAAGAGTAATCGACTACATTATTGGTTTCTATCTTTATTGCCAATTGTATTTGTGCTGTGTGACTAAGATGGCCATAGAAGAAAATATTTGGATTCTAATACCGTTACCCTTTTTGAATGCCCCTTATTATATGTAGGAGTTTTATGATTTTTATTCAAATAAATAATCTGCCTCAAATCCCACTATCTTTCCTGCACACCTACCTCCCTTACTACCCCAAACCCCCCATTTGAAACAGAAGAATTCTTATTGCACTGGATTTTTTTTTTTTCAAAGATTTTATCCATTTACTTGACAGAGATCACAAGTAGGCAGAGAGGCAGGCAGAGAGAGAGAGGAGGAAGCAGACTTCCCGCTGAACAGAGAGCCTGATGTGGGGCTTGATCCCAGGACCCTGGGATCATGACCTGAGCCGAAGTCAGAGGCTTTAACCCACTGAGCCACCCAGGCACCCCGATTGCACTGGATTTATAAAACAAAATATAAAAAGGGATTTCTCAAGTTATGTCAGGATCCAGAATTCAAACTTATGTGAACACTTAAAGAAGAGTTTATATAGATCTTACCATTGAATAACATTCAGTGGAAATACAGGGAACTATGAAACTTGAATTTTATCCTTGTTTTGTATGACAGATCAATTTTTTTCAGTAGCCGAATACTACTTGAGTCCTTAATGCAGTTGGCTGCATTTTAAAGTCTGGAAAATTGAAATCTGACCATCTCCTACATGCATCTACTTTGTTTCAGGCGGTTCCGCAGACAAGATGTTCGGCACGGAAACGCCGCTCAGCAATGCTTTGGACAGCAATTCGTCGGTAATCCAGAGAAAATCAATTGCTATGGGTTACTGGGGTTAGGATAAACTGCAGACCTCTTAAAACGGTCCTTGTTTTCTTTGTGATTGATATATAGTAGAACAATGTTACTGAAAGTATTCTTTTCTCTTCCACATAGCTAAAATTTTGTGGATTTTAACACCAATATTTTAATTCTGTGTGGACGTAAAATCTTTAATTAATTAGGAAAATAAGTTCTATATACCACTATAAAGACCTTACTATTAGACCTCAGAACAGGGGGATGTTAGAACGAGATGCCGCAGTGACTTGTAGGACCTCTCCCTCCATCTCAGCCCCAGGAATATCTTCACCATGTCACACAACCTGTGGTAATCTCTTAAGGGTGATCAACTTGTATCAAGTCGCCTACTAAGCTTCAGGGTCAAATAAAGTGAAAAACTTGAAGTTTCTACAAGAGTGGGATTGATGTGAGTTTCTGAGATGCAGATGAGAGTTTCTGTGGAAAGTTAGTACACGGTCTGATGGATAAAGGATGAGAGGAATTTTGCTTCATCAAATGTAAGGAAATCACACAAGATGGAAGACCATGGTCCTGACTCTCCACACCGTGTCGGTGGTGGAACTGGCTGTGTAATTGGTGGCCTCAGTTTCACAGGAGGTACCAGGAAGATGAAGCTTCATGACTGGGAGACCAGGAGTGCTTGCATACAATCCAGAGTTGCACAGCATCGTGATGTTCAATAGACCCAAGGCTGAATAAGCATTTGGTGTGGGACATAAGCCTTGGCAATATTGGCTGGAGGAAGGCAGGATCTTAATCTATTAAAATGTAGGCATCAGTTTTGAAAGTGAGGAGAACTCAGACACAAGGGGAAAAAAATCCCAGGTTCTGGTTACTGAATTTGATGTTGGTTAAAACACTATACATCCAGTTGATGTATTATTTTTTTTTAAGACTTTATTTATTTGAGAAACAGAGAGTGAGTGAGCCAGGAAAGCACAAAATGTTCTAAGGGCAAAGGAAGAGGGAGAAGCAGACTCCCTGCTGAGCAGAGAGCCGGATGGGGGGCTTGATCCTAGGACCCTGACATCTTGACCTGAGCCCAAGGTGGCAGCTTAACTGTGACCCACCCAGATGCCCTATTCACTTGCTTTTATTCTCCACTGCAGTTAAGTAGATTAGTCTGTATGCAAATTTGAGTTCAAGTCACGTGAGAGCATCTCTGGGCCAAGATGTCCATAATAATCAGGAAGCTCAGATCTGAAGCCCCTAGTCTGGTTTTGTACCCTTTTCTTACTGTAGGAGCCCAACATTTGGATCAGTGCAGTCCCTCGATAAGATCTCACTCACACTTGTGTTTATGTAGCACCATATCACATTGACTTCTGCTTTCTGCTTTTGTTGGTAACCATGAATTTTGTCTTATGTTTTACTTGAATGTTTAGTGCTCACCTTCTCTTGCCTGCTCTGTTGGTTCATGTTGTCACTGATTTTCCATGCATTTAACACTGATGCACCTTCTTAGTATCCTGACTGCCCCGTGTTTGGACCCACACTCCATTTACTTCTTTCTGGTCCTTTCCATAGCCTGCAGTACTCTCTAAAGCCTAGATTTGTGGTGTGCCACTGTCTCTAAATATCTCCTTTAAATGACCTTGCATAGAAATTAGTAGTAAATCATGAAAGATACTCACTTTACTGCAGGAATCTAAGTGAAGAAGCTTTTAAAAAATATTATTTACTGGGACGCCTGAGTGGCTCAGTTGGTTAGGCGATGTGTCTTTGGCTTAGGTCATGATCCCAGGGTCTTGGGATCAAGTCCCTCATCGGGCTCCTTGCTCATGAGGAAGCCTGCTTCTCCCTCTGCTTCCCGCTCCCCCTGCTTGTGCTCTGTCTCACTCTGACAAATAAATAGATAAATAAAATCTTTTTAAAAAATAGTATTTACTGTTAAAGTCAAAGTCTTAACATTAATGTTAATATTTATATTGTAGGGGATGCTTTGGATAAGACTGAAGAGCGACTGGCCTATGGCATAGAGAACAACAGCACGTTGCTGGAATGTACCCCACGATCTTTGCAAGCAAAAGTTATCTGGTTTGTACAGAAAGGACGTGACGGAAGGAAAGAGGAGGTAATTCATAGCTGCACATTCACACCTTATCTTACTTGTGGTGTGTGATTAGTAGATAGATGATGACTTATTTGATGTTTAAAAATGAATCAGTCCATTGTGCTATACATGTGTTATTTAAAAAGTGGATTTATTTACAATGTGTGATTTATATACATATAAAAAATTTAAATACACACATAGATTTCTATGTGTATATAATTTATATATGCTGTAAAAACCTAGATGTATATATAAAATTTTATGTGTATAAATATATATAAAACTACATATATATATAAAATACAAAATAAATATATACACATAAATAAATTCTATACATTTGTATATGTGTATGTATACATTTGGATTCTGAAAATTGAATTTTTAGTCAGTAGGTACTCAGAGTTTCATGACTTTAGTATCATGTTGTCAAAATGATTGTCTTAAATTTTATCACCCAAGACAATGTTCTAGAAAAATAACAAATTTAAGCACCATTAACATAGGTATCTCAGACACATGGATAATAGAATTAAAACAACAGCAGCAACATTAAACCAATTGTTTGATAAAGCAATTGAGTCATACATGAAACATTGCCACAGGGGTTCCGTTAGTGCCCACTGGGAACAAAAGAAAGGCATCAGTTTGTTTGTCCATTTAAGTAGGTTTAGTGTGGAGATTATATTTCTATTATCTAAATAATGAGCGAGGACTCATTTGTGCTCTTTTTATAAATGAGGAATAGGAAGCAGTTAAAGCACACAGAAGGGATAGCCTGGAGGCAGTTACTGGATAATCTTTTTATGAGACTCAAGGGATCTGGTTGTATATTGGCCAAGGTCAAGGGCATGACCCAGTTAGTAAAGGCAGGTAAAACATTATGGATGCTTATGTGGGCTTTGAACTCAATTTTCACAAAAATGGAATTATAAAAGCAGTAAGAGTGAAATTTGGTTAATTAAAGGGAAATAGATCTTGGTGACTGCTAGCAAAATGTTTCTTGGTAAGAAGAAGGTTGCAAGTTGAATAAGGGAAAAAAAATGTTAGACACCTGCCTTAGGACCTAGGGAAGAAGTAATAGGTTCACAGTGGGTAGAGAAGGAATCAGTGAAGCCATCAACTGTAGGTTCCAAATGTAGAGCACACTGACTTTTTATGCCTTTTTTTCTTTCTAGCCTGTTGTGAAACTAAAAATGCAACATGTTTTTGGTCTAAAATCATGCAGTATGTTCTGGGAGAGGATTAAATTTATAAATCCCACTTTCCTGGAATAGTTATTCGAGAGGAAGACACTCAACAAAGGCTGTTAGAGATAATCTAGAAAGGCAATCAAGGACAGGAAGATTCTCCTAAATTTTCATGACGTCATAAGAATAAACATGTGTCCAAAAATGTTACAGCATATTGCACTAAAGTACGTTGTTGATTTAGTACTGAAGAATTTGCCATTCCACAAAGCTGATGTGAAATTGATTTTTAAATTCTGTCGTAACTGACTTGGCAGGAGAGGACCTGGGAATATTCTATAGCTCCTCTCATTGAATGGCTTCAGAAGACAGAGAAGTCATTCTTTCATCGGTGGTTTTCTTCTCTCAGTATGTTCTGGTTCTAATTTGAAAGTCACTGTAATCTGCCTCATTTGGAAATCTTTACCAAATCATTTTGACATGCTGCATCCATCAATGTTCAATTATAAGCTTCTTTCTCCTATTGTTGATATAATCTGCTTCTCCTTTCCCCAAATTTTAGTTTGTTTTCAAATTTCCATGGCTGATCTATTTACTGATCCTTGAAATTTTGAATTTATGCCATGCATTATTTGTTGTCGTCATATAATCCTTGGTTTCTGCAGACGTAGCAATATATATTGATTGATTCAGAATCTAGAACAAAACACAAAATTACTGACTTCATAAAAAGGGGGAGGTGTTTGCTGAATGCACAGAGCAGAATGACTTTGTGGGTCCTTTTGTTTTAAAGTTCTGTGAGAGTCTAATTTTGGAGCTTTTAGAGTTTTTAAGATCATTTTTTTCAAAGCCACTTTATTATAGTTACTGTGGACAGAGGATTGTTCTATTATCAAATCTTGACCATTGTATAAGATACTGAAATTCTTCCACTGTGTTTCTTACCTCGTATGTTAATGCTTTTAGCGCACTCCTTGACAGTAGCCAGCCAGGTTCATCATAGACACTTTTGGCTGTAAGTCATTAATTTATAGTCAGACCATAACCTTTATAAAAAATTTTGGTTGTCACACGCGCACACACACACCCTTTTATGGTATTGGAATTTTTGACTCTGGAACTTTTGCCTGCAAATCCAAACTCAGCCCTGTGGAATTCTCTGGAAAGCGCATATTCAGGTGAATAAAATGTAGCTCACATAAAGATTTTGAAATGCTACATAGCTAAATTGCTAGAATGCATCTCGAAAGCCATTTATCTAGTTTCTAAACTGGATTACTGCTCTTCTCTCAAATAGGCACGTTACGGTGTGCTGCTTTCTTAAAGAACACCTATGAAATACAGTCTCTGTGCATTTTATTAATTCCACGAATGTTTATTGAAAGCCTGTTCTGTAGGTTTTCCCTTGGCTCAATGACCTTAGTTAGGATGTGCCTCAGTTCTTGTGATACCTTGAGGAAAGGATTTTAAAAGAAGTCTTTATCAGTAAGGCTGTTCCATTTACCACGTACAGAGTCGGCAGCGGTAGGTAGGTACTTTACCCTACTGTTCTTACATCTTACAAATGCACATTCAGTGTCATGGACCTCTTCTTACAAATGTAGAAATGAAGACTGAGGGAGATAGAGGTCCTAAACACAGTCCGTGACAGACCCAAGGATTGAACTCAGATATTCCTGACTCCAAAGCTCAGCTACTTCACATGTAGTCATTGTCTAAGTACCAAGGAGTTTGCTGTGTGCATTTTATAGAATGTACCGTTTTATTCTAAAACCCGATTTACGGGGGACAGAATCGAGACCCAGAGTGTTTAATCACTTCCCGGGTTACTGACAGGTAGTAAAGTCAACTCAAATTCACGTGTCTGTGTCCTCTCTACTAAACCACACAGCCTTCTGAAATCGGAACCCCAAATACAGTTGCTGATGCTTTGGGACATGTAGCAAATGGAAAACTATTTCCAGCCAAAGTTCTGGAATTTGACTTCTGAAAAATGGTCCTGATATCTTCCTGATTTTTACATGTATATATTTTTTCCATCAAACTTCGGTGAAACATGCTGCTGCAGCCTTGGGAGCAAGAACAGTAGTCCTCATGTTTATTATTTACTTTTTTTTGGTATTGCGTCCTTTATTTATGTATGTATTTTTGCACAACAACGTGAATGTGCTTTTTTTTAATTGTCTTAGTCACCATACAGTACATCATTAGTTTTTGCTGCAGTGTTCCATGATCCATTGTTTGTGTGGAACACCCAGTGCTCCATGCAATCTGTGCCATCACCAGGCTCACCCAGCCCTCCAGCCCTCTTCCTTCAAAAGCTCTCCATTTGTTTACCTGAGTCCATAGTCTCCCATGGTTCATCCCCTACTCCGATTCCCCTCCTTCATTTGTCCCTTCCTTCTTCTAATGTCCTCCGTGCTATTCCTTATGGCCTTCAAATAAGTGAAACCATATGAGAATTGACTTTCTCTGCTTGGCTTATTTCACTTAGCATAATCTCCTCCAGTCCCATCCATGTTGATGGAAAAGTTGGATATTCACCCTTTCTGATGGCTGAGTAATAGTCCATTATATATATGGACCACATCTTCTTTATCCATTCTTCTGTTGAAGGGTATCTCAGCTCTTTCCACAGTTTGGCTATTGTGGACATTGCTGTTATGAACATTGGGGTGCATATGGCCCTTCTTTTCACTACCTCTGTATCTTTGGGGTAAATACCCAGTAGTGCAATTGCTGGGTCATGGGGTAGCTCTATTTTTAATTTTCTGAGGAATCTCCACACTGTTTTCCAAAGTGGCTGCTCCAACAGTGGAAGAGGGTTCCCCTTTCTCCACAGCTTCTCCAACACTTGTTGTTTCTCGCCTTGTCCATTTTTGCCATTCTAACTGGTGTAAGGTGGTATCTCAATATGGTTTTGATTTGAATTTCCCTGATGGCTAATGATGATGAACGTTTTTTCATGTGTCTCTTAGCCATTTGTATGTCTTCTTTGGAGAAATGTCTCTTCATGCCTTCTGTCCATTTTTTGATGTTTAGATATTTAGAATCACCTGTAATTTGAACAGTTCCCACTCTAAGCACTGATACCATGAATACTTATTATACAAGGTATACATCAGTGTGTTCCTGTTCTCAGTTTCCCTTTCAGGCTTCTACTCTGAGAGTAGAAAAAGGTTTGGTAGAAATAGGATTCTGTAGCAAATTAAATGTTCTCTCTCATTTGAGCCTATGCAGATAGAAAACCAAGAGCACTCTGCCTCGTTTTCTTGTTTTTTTTTTTTTTTTTAACCAAAATAATGCTTCATTAATTCTTTGGCAACTTATCTTTTGAGTACCCAATATGCCCCGTTTGCATAGAACCTGTATTCGGGAGAACAGAGGAAGATGATGGTGCTGACGAAAATAATAGTACAACTAAGTAAAAACTATATTTCATGTATCTGATGATGGTGAGAAAAAAAGTACAAGAGAGGTTACTTATAGGGAGAGGTTGCAGGTTTTTTTTTTTAATATTTTATTTATTTGACAGAGAGAAATCACAACTAGGCAGAGAGGCAGGCAGAGAGAGAGGAGGAAGCAGGCTCCCTGCAGAGCAGAAAGCCCGATGTGGGGCTTGAACCCAGGACCCTGGGATCATGACCTGAGCTGAAGGCAGAGGCTTTAACCCACTGAGCCACCCAGGCGCCCTGGGAGAGGTTGCAGTTTTAAAGGGATCTTCATGGAGGGTCACCAACTCAGTGATATTTGAAAAAGACTTGAAAGAACTGAGATAGTAGGCCGTGTGCTAGTATTGGAGAACTTTCTGGATAGTGGGAACAGTTGATGTAAATGCCCTTGTGATGGGAGTGCCTCTGATCTGTTCAAGGAGCCCTAGAGGGAAGGGCAATGTGGCCAGAAGGGAATGAGCAATAGGGACACTAATAAACTATGAGTCAAAGAGTGAGGGAAAGGGCCAGCTTATGCAGGGCCTTGTAGGCCCTTACAAAGGGCTTTGGTGTTTGCTGTGAATTAAATGTATAACCCTTGGATAGTTTGCAGCAGAGCCATGACGTGATCAAAATTTGGTTTATAAAGGGTCTATTAAGAATATAGTGTGTGGAGGTGGAGAGAAAGGCAGAAGCAGGTGATCATTGAGGTGATAGGGACGTAAATTCTTATGTTCACTGATATAACATGAACCCTGTATGTGCCCTTCACCTTCAAGGTCAAATGATGTGCTCATGACTGCCTCATACACATAAAAGCAATGTGATTTGCATATGGCCTCTGTTCTTATTGAGAATCATGAAGGCTGTTTAACTTCTCAGGTAGAATACTTTCTCAACCTTCTGGTCTCGTCTCTCTTTAAGTTTCTGCAATTAGTGTTTGCAACGCAGTAAGTACTCAGAGGGTACATTAATAGGTGATGAATAACTCATGGCCTTCGCCCTTTAGAATTTTATAGTCTTACAGTGAATACAAGAATGTCAACAGATAATCATAGTATATTGTGTTCATTAAACTTATGTTGAAACTTCCAGAAAAGTGTCCACCAACAATTTGTGTATGGAGGCTGCATGATGGACAGTCAGGAAAAGATTCAAGGCGCCATGTGAGCCAGGTCTTAATGGATAAGTAGAAGTTAACTGTCAGAGGGAATGGGATAAGCACTTGTGTGGGGACAAGAAACAACATAGTATGTGTAGGTCCGTGGCTGGAAATGAGGATGCAAAAGTGAGTGGATAGGTCAAGGGAGCACTTCACTTTATTTATAAGCCATGAAAGCCTCTTAGACAACCGTTTAGACACATTACGCTAGAAACTTGCATATAGGCTTTAAGGATAAGTAGGTGTCAAGAAGACTATTTAAGAAGGTATTTCAATAGTCGGGTGGAAGATTTTTGACCGGAACTAAACAATGGCGGTAGGAGGGAAGAAGATAGTTTCCATTTTTATGAGATGACATGGAGTGCATTTGACTTTTGAGAAAAAAGAGAAGCAATCAAAAATGATTCACACGTTCTTGGTTTGGGTATTTGTGAAGTTCATGGTGCAGTAACAGGGTCTACAGGGAGGAATAAGAGGTTTAGGAGAAAAATATTGGGTCATTTTGGCCATGTTGAACTGGGGTCTCCTGTAAAGCAATTAGGTGGAGACTTTGGTAAATATATGTTCAGAAATATAAAATACAAAAGACAGATCTGGAATGGCAAGAGATATGTGAGAGACGTCGGCACAGAGGTAGTAATTAAATTGATGGAGGTAATAAAAGTAAGTAGTGTAGCAGCAATCAATACTTAAGTATCATTTCCTGTGTGCCAGGCAGTTCCTAACAATTTTAAGTATATTAATACTTTTACTCCTCACAACAGCCTTATAAAGTATATACTGTTATTGCCTCCTCTTAATAAAGAAACCAAAGCACAAAGTGATTGAATTACTTGCACACTCTCACATAAGCTATGAAATCAGTCTGAATCTGAGACCAGATACTCTGGTTTCAATTCTGGGTCCTTAGTCACAGTGTCATGGTGCCTCCAACTGCCCTAGCTTACCCTGGAGAATGAGTGAACAAGAACCAGTATGAACCAAGTCTAGAAGCGAAGGGGAAAGAAACCTCATCTAAGGAAAAAATCAGAGGATAAATTCTAAGATAAGGTGAAAACAAAAACAATCCTAATTATAGTTCACCTTCATTTAGGGCCGACCAGGTGCCCTGTGCTAGTCTAAGTGCCTGATGTGTAGTAACTTACTTAAAACCTACAACAGTTCCCTGAAGTAGTTAGCAGTACTGTGTGCATCACGGAGATGAGGTTAAGTAACTGATGCCACGTATGACACTGACAAGTAATGTTGCTTAAGTAAGTAGACACCATGGAGTGAGGGGGCTGTGAAATAATTGATCACAGGGAAGAAGAACTGGATAAGGAAAAGGTCATAAACCCTGTGAAATTTTCAGAAACGAAGTACCTAGTGTCCCCTGAGAATGTGCTCAGTGGGATGGTTATGCTGGGAGCCCTCTAGAAATAGGCTAAGTGACGAACGAGGCTGTGGAGAATTAGAAACGGCTAGTGCAGTGTATTTTACCTAAAGGTTTGAAGGAGAAAGCGAGAGGTCAACAGAGGGAGACAAGAGAGGAGAGAATTTGTGGGGGTTGTTTTGCCTTCAGAAAGAAGGTGACTTGGTCATGTTTATGGGTTGAAGAGGAGAATTGATGAAACAAGATAAAGAGCTTATGAGAGAGAACCTAACTATAGACAAAGGTGAAGGGCTGGGTTTCAAGAAGGAAGAGAAAAACCCCTCATTGTCTGAATTGGGAAAAAAGAAATTAAAGATTTTATGAATGTGGATAAGGAAGATAATTTCACAAAATCCAAGTTGAGCTCTAATTTCCAAATTCCTTGTCTATGATTATTTACATTTGGCATACGAGTTCAAATCTTCCTTACCTATATAAGGATGTATAAATGATATTTTTGTTTGCAGAGGACAAAACTATTGTAAACGTAACTAAATCACCTAAAGTGATACACCCTAGTTTATGAATTCTCAGTTCATGTACTTGAATTTGTAAGCTTCCAAAATAATTGCAAAAGTAACATTGATCTTGAGTAATATCCCAAAGGAAAGGAGTTCATACTTGTTAGGTCACTTGGTTGGACAATTGAAGTATTTCTTTGTGCATTTCTCTTTCCCAAAATGCATAAGGACTACATTTTAAAACTTAAGGAAATGAAAGAAAATTTACATATGTATTTGTTGCTTAGATTTCAATGTTTATTAGTTCACTGCATGTACTTTCCAAGTTATCACGGTAAAGAAAACCGTAGTTTCGTCAAGCTCTTCACGAGATTAGTAAACAATTTTTTACCTTAATTATAATATTCATCTTGAGGGGCGCCTGGGTGGCTCAGTGGATTAAGCTGCTGCCTTCAGATCAGGTCATGATCTCAGGGTCCTGGGATCGAGCCCCATGTCGGGCTCTCTGCTCCGCAGGGAGCCTGCTTCCTCCTCTCTCTGCCTACCTCTCTGCCTACTTGTGATCTCTCTCTCTGTCAAAAAAAAAAAAAAAAAAAAAAAATTACTCATCTTGAATGTTGTAAATTTGGAAGAGATGATTTTAACCTGAGAATAGAGTATTTCTTTGAACCTGACAATGATTTAAGGCAGAAGTTGCAAACTTCTGGCCCTCCACCTCCTTTGTAAAAAAATTTTATTTGAAAACTGTCTTGCCCATTTGTTTACCTAGCGTCTGTGAATGTTTCCATCCTATAACCACAAAGTTGAGTAGTTATAAGAGAGACCATATGAACTGTCACGCCCAGAAAACTTTATTGTATCACTCTTCACAGGAAGTTTGTTGGCCTTTGTTTTAAGGTAGAGTGAAGCTTTGTTAAATGAGCATTATTGTGAAAAATATCTCTGTATTTTGGGAAAAAAAATTTTTTTCATTAATAACCAAGCCCTCACTTTGCAGTAAGCACTATAATTTCATTGGAATGAGTTTTTTTTTTTTTTTTTTTTTTTTTTTTTAAAGATTTTATTTATTTATTTTTTTGACAGAGAGAGAGAGATTACAAGTAGGCAGAGAGGCAGACAGAGAGAGAGGAGGAAGCAGGCTCCCTGCGGAGCAGAGAGCCCGACGCGGGGCTCGATCCCAGGACCCCGAGATCATGACCTGAGCCGAAGGCAGCGGCTTAATCCACTGAGCCACCCAGGCGCCCCTGGAATGAGTTTTTGATAAAACTAAGCAATACGAATATTTTTTTGGAGTGTGATCTTTTGGACTTATTCTTTAGTCCTTTACTGACAAAACCAATGTGTATCCTAAAGATACTGTAAATAAGGTTGAGTTCCAGGAAGGAGTTGAATTACCATACACAACTCCCCAGTGCAGAAATTGGGGGGGGGGGCAATCCCAAAACTCATAAAATATTCCCCAAAGTGATATAAGGCAGGCAAGTAAGTTGCTGTCCATAAGACCAGTGCCACACTTTACCCAAGCATGGAAGTTTCATTTTCCCGTTGATCCTCATTGATCTTCCATTGTGGATTCTTTATTTAAGGGCAGATATTTCTGTGTGTGCTGTGTATCTTAAAATATCTCATTTTAAAATAGCTGATTGTCTGCATTGTATAGACTGCTTAAATAATGCACAAATGTGCATGTTTATTATAGAAAATCCAAGAAACAATGTAAGTTGACATCAAAACTCCAAGACTTCAGTTTCACCCCACTCTCTGAATTCTTTTTTTTTTTAACTGGATGCCAAAAGTTGTTACTTTCAACTTTGCTCTCAGACCACCTACTAAGTAGGATGAATTCATCAAAGTCATTTGAATACTGTTGAGAAATCTAAGAAGCATGGTTAACTTATCAATCAGTGGTTCCTTCCAGATAACTTGGAGCTCATTGTATCCATGCAGAATTCGCACAGCTTTAAATAAAACTAATTTTATTGGTGATTCAGTGCATTGTGGAGACAGCTTCTCTTGTGAAACCAAAAGAAAAATGGAGTATATAAGTTACATCTTTTAATGTTGCAGATTTATTACATCATCAACACTAGAAGCACTATGAAGTAAAATCTCATCCTTATTCTACCATGTTGTTTGCTAAGCGACGTGTATTTTCTTGAGCTTCCCAATGCTAACCCATGACAGAAAGCCTAAGGGATCAATGACAGCCATAAGTTTATGATACTGTCTTTTTACACATGTACTGAAAGCATGAGATTTTTCCACAGGAATATTATTTGTTTTTCTTGTTGTCATAACAGAAAGTTCATGAACCCTGCCTCATTTGAAACATCTGCTTAATAGTTTTGATGTTTCTATTTCAGTCTTTAAAAAAATCTCCACTCATCTTTTCTAAGCCTTGACAAGCATATGTTTATAATGTCATTTGCCCCATATTTTATTTCTGGAGTAATTAGCAGTATAACCCATTAATTTCTTCCCCCTTTTTTTTTTTAACTTCAGAGTTCCTGTAAGTGGAAAATAGAGAGCATTATTTTGGTCATAAGGATAGAACTGGATCTAGCAGTTTAGATAGAACTCTCTTTGGTTAGTTTTCCAAGAGAATACTGAATATCTTTATTATATAAATTAAATTAAATTTTCATTTAAATATTAAAATTAAATATGCATTCCCGAATCTGTGGAATCAGACACAGACCTGTGTTTTAATCCCTCACTCTGACATTGGGCATCTGATTAAACAAACTAACATGGTAACTCTGCAAGCCCAGTGTCAGACACATGGTGGATGTTCAACAATATCAAAAATATGAATTCTCTTCACTCTAATTCCCCTGATTCCAGGATAAATTATAGTTCCTATGGTCTTCTAGATAATAAAAGATCTATGCATCTGCATAGAATTTTATATCCATTCCACATTGTGTGAGTCCTGTAAAATAGCTTATATTGAACTGTTCTTGGGCATCTTGTCTTGACCTTGAGATGTGACCTTAAGAGAATGTGTTTAGTATAGTGCTATTGTTTGGATGCCTGTATCTCATTTTATGAAAACACAGATTTTTTTTTTCCTCAGGCCTCAGTGCTGGGAAAAGATGTTCTTATCGTAAAGAGTAACTTTATTTTTGTTCTAATATTTTTTTTATTTGAGTATAGTCAACACACCATGTTACATTATTTTCAGGTGTATGACACAGTGATTCAACTTCTGTAGACACTGTGCTGTGCTCCCCACAAGTGTAGCTGCCGTCTGTCACCGAACAAGGCTATTACAGTATCATTGACTATATTCCCTATGATAAGGAATAACTTTAAAAATATAATTTAGGGTCATTTGGGCCTTAGAATTCAGCATACTTTCCCCTTTCCTTCAGTCACTAGGTAACTTAGTGTTGACTTTGTATTCCAAATAGACCAGTTGTTTAGTTCCTTACGGTATGCATTCTTGTGTTCAAACATCATCTTTCTTTCATCCCTTCCTCTTATTTCCCCTTCATCCTGATTATCCCGATATTCTTCCATATGGAAATTTTTAATAAAACATTACCCTTACACTGCTGTTTGTGTATTTCGCAGCATTATTTCTAAAATCGTATGATTATGGTATACTAGAGCTTGAACAGATCTTACAGACTTAGTTTATTGGTTGCCAAACCAAGACAGTCATTATAAGCATATCATTTAGTTCACAGCACATTGTCATATTGGGTTCACACAAATCTCCTTTCTTGTTTGACTTCATTTTTCCTGGACCACCTTTTTCCACTTTTATCTTTGCTTCCCCATATGCATGCACTGTAATGATTGGAGTAAGTCCAATACTACATCATTTGCACTATATTGAACAAGTGTATAACATTTTGAGTACCCATGAGCTGTAAAAATAAATCTGTTGTGTTCTAGATCTTTCTCTGTTTCTCTTTATAACTCAACACTGTGTTTCATGGCTTATCACTGTGGCTCTTCGTGTCTCTACTTCATTGTTTCTGATTGCAACTTAGTATCCCGTAGCAAGGATCCATTGATCTTGATTGATCCATTCTCCTCAGAGTGGGGCAAGAGTGTCATTAATTCCCACTACCACATCTTTAAGGATCATCTCTTCCAGTAACCTCTTATAGACCCGAGTACAAATCTCTGCATTCTTGTCTTGTGACAACCTTCATTTCTGCGATTCTGTCAGCTCGCTTTCTGAATTTTGGCATCATCTGCACTCTCAAAGTGGTTTATGTGGATTCCCATTTTCCCATACTGTCACCAGTTTTTGGTATTTTCTATTTATTGCCTGTATTGCTGGTAGAAGGTCATGCCTTATTTACCTTTGTATTTCTAAAATTGCTAATAAGATTGACATTAACTTGTGTACTTATTAGACATTTGGGTTTCTTCTTCTTTGATTTGCTTTTTGATATGTTTTCTTTCCCTATTTTTCTTTTTCCATTTTCTTGACTTTCGAGAGTTCTTTGCATTTCTATGTATTCATTTGTTCTTGAATATAAATGTTCCAAATTTCCTCTTTAATATAGTTGATGTTTCTCAAGATAACATTCTTTCACAGTATGGTTTTGAGTTCTTATTTATGATAACTTTCTTTTTAGCATCTTCTTGTGTTAGACAAAGGTTTTCCAATTTGGATCTTTAGTTAATCTGAAGTATATATACAATTTTATTTCTTCTCTCCGTAGTGTGATAGGTTTCCCTAAATGAGCTATCAAGTAATTCACCCTGTTCCTACTGGGCAGTCATCTTGATCATAAAGCAGGTTCACATTGAAAAGTGTTTTTTAAAAGAATTTTATTTTTATGCTATTATATATGATATATTTTCTGTAAGTCAACTGATTTTTTTTTAAGATTTATTTATTTATTTATTTGATAGACAGAGATCACAAGCAGGCAGAGAGGCAGGCAGAGAGAGACAGAGAAGCAGGCTCCCTGCTGAGCAGAGAGCCCGATGCGGGGCTCGATCCCAGGACTCTGGGATCATGACCTGAGCTGAAGGCAGAGGCTTCAACCCACTGAGCCACCCAGGCGCCCCTGATTTTTTTTTTTTATTGAAGGTAGGCCAGATAAACAAACAAATATATGTTATTGGTCTTTATTTCTTGACTAAAACTCTATTTCATTGTTAAATATATTCTGAAAGAAATGAGTTCAAGGCCTATGTCTTTCCTTTTCCTATGAAAAGCATGGACACATATGGTCGATACACATGGAAATCACTGCTTCTTCCTGACCAGCTTCCAGATGTGCTGGGTTCTTTGTTCAATTACTTTTTTTTTTTATTTGACATTACAAAACATACTGAATCAATCTCTATAACTCAGAATATTAAAACCATTTTCAGTAAGAAATGCTGTATTTTTGTAGATTGCCTATAAGAATATTTGATAAAGTGATGTATTATGTATCATCTTCTTGACCATGGAAACCGGGTCTACAGACATAGAGAAAGTACAGCTGATGAAAACAATTGTGTGATCAAGATTTGCTGCTGAAGGTGCCCATGTGGACTAAAGTGGAAAGATTAAATCATGGAAGGACTTCAAATACAAATTTCTAAGTCACTTTTATTTTTAGGTATTCACAGGCTACGGAAGATACATTTAACTTTCTCAGTGATTTAACATTCATAGTGTACGGCCATCCAGATTTTGGAGTTAAAACATCTTTAATTACTGAAATTTCTAACTCATTGTAACCGGGAAGGGAAATCTACATTCTGAGACAGGCACTATCTCTGACTTGCAAATAGTTGTTGGAGGACAGTTCCCATTGTAATTGTCATGCTTCCATATCTTTGAACTTGGCTGGACTTTATATGCACACAATACAGTGTTTCTCATATTGGGCTTCTGATTTTGAAAGAATTACCTGCTTGAGGGGAAAAAAAGAAAAAAAAAGAAGCGCTCCTAACCCAGTGGCCAAGGACTTGTATTTATTTTCATTATTGATTTTTCTTTTATTTTAAAACACTTCCATAAACTTGTTGTTATATGCCAGAAATTACACTGGATGTCTTTTGTATTTTCATATTTGCCCTCTCACGGGAAGTATAGTAGGGAGAAAACAAAGGACCATATTCAATGCGGGTGTTTGTAAGCAAATTCCTTCCAGGTAAAGACAGTGTCCTAGGAGTGCTTTTCCTATGTGTCTGTGAAGCATGGCCCTTCCAGTAGTTACTGACTGCTCCTGAAATCATGCTGGCTTCCTCCCTGTCCAAATCATTACTGGATTTACATAGAAGAAGTGAATCACTTCTGGACATACCTTTATTGGGATACCCCATGGCCTTGCATTCTTGTACACTCTGAACAAATCAACATGTGCTCGCTCATTTTCACTATGTTCTGAGCACTCTACTCAGTATGGAATACTCAGTGTAATTAAAACATGGGCCTTAGCTCTTATGAAACTTACAGTCAACAAGATGAAACTTGCATGGCAAAATTATTTGACGAGGAATATAAATATCAGTTGTGTGCTGCAAATGCGAATGCTATTGAATTAGAAAAAGAAAGATGAGATCTTTAGGGCTGAAAAGAAAGTACTCATTAAGAAGTGAAAGTGTAAGCTTGGAAAGAAATTTTACAAAATGGATTGGTGGACAGTAGGAAGGAGTTTACTAACGGAAAGGAAGAGTAAGACCAGAATAAGCCATGCAAGAGAGAAAGAAAGTGGCAATACAAGGAACCGGGAACAGAAGGAGTTCTGAAAAGGAAGACTTGACTCTGGTGTTTGTACAGGTTGTCCCCACCATCTGCCCTTGCAATTAAAACATGGTCTTGGGCTTCTAGCACAACTTGTATTAAAATGTTTATGAAATACTCATAAGCATGAAAGAAAGAATGCATTCTTTATGCATGTGACTTTTATTCAACTATAGAAGCAAAATAAATTTACAAATAAGATACAGACAAATCTATGTATCATTTAAATCTTTATTTAAGGTGATCATTTTTTATCACCAAAATAAGGCATCTCCATGAATGTAACATGGGACACAGACTCCCACATACACGTGTGCATGTGTGTGCTTAAAACAGCTGCCTATAGCACTTTGTGCCATGTGCTGACTCAATCCCCCTAACCCTCTATACCAGTGACTTCAAAACTTTTTATGTACTTTACTGCATAGGGATGTTGTTTGGTTTTTATTTGGCTGGAACGTATCATTAATGTACTACATTCGTCTTTGTTCTCAGCAGCTGGAAACTGTTAAAGCTCTGAAAATGGTTCAGAGTCTATGATAAACACCAGTACTAACGATGAAGTTGATCTTCCCCTTGATCCCAAATACAGTTTATTAATTTACATGATTGTCATGAAGGTTAAACACAATAATCCAAGAAGTCTTTACAGAGTACTCATTGATCTCCATCCAGAAATGTACCTATTCCACCAACTCTTGAGAAACACCAGAGTACGCTGTGTGGGGGTATGGATTTAGAAAGGCAGGATCTTGTTAACTGAACAATTCTTACCTGCTTGGGCAAGCAATAGAATCTGGATAAGGAGTGTGTCAAAAGGAAGTGAAATTTGAAGCAGAGTAAAATACTACCCTTTTGTTGAAAGAAACAGGAAAGGTTTCAGTCAAAAGAAAATCGTTTGAAGGACTTGTTATTTTTTGCAGGTAATATTGCGTGCTCAGTTGACAAAGGTTAATGGGTGACATGATGGTAGTAAGGGAAGGAGGACAGTCTTACAGGGGTGTGAGGGAGGCCCGTTTGAAGAGATGATGTTTTAATTCAGCCTTTTCCAATATGGAACTAGCAGTAGGGAAGTACTTCCGACAGGTACAACAGCGTGGGTCATGAAACAGAATCAAGCTGGGCATAATAGACAGAGAAAGAAGGAAGATTTGGGAGGAGTCTACTCTGAGGTAAGGTCGAAGAATCCATCACAAAGTATGAGAATCTAACACTGTGGGAAAATAGTGAAATGGAATGAACGTTTCCCACCATCACCACAGAAGAAACGTTGATGGGAATTTATAATGTAGTGGGTATGAGGGCATAATAATGAGAAAGAAATAGAGCAACACATGTGGATAGATGGACTAGAAGAATAATAATATAATTGTCAGGAATAAGGAATTTAGTAAAGGGGGGGTGCAGTTTGCATGGAAAGACAGTGGATTGTAAATAATGAAGGCTCATGTAAGTTTCAGTCCGTGTTCTGTAATTAACAGGAAACAGAAAACAGCAGACCACATATGTGTAAGACACACCATCTTAGAGAAGCTCATTGAAATGAGGAAATAGATGAGTTACTACTCATTTTTTTAAAAAGATTTTACTTATTTGACAGACAGATATCACAAACAGGCAGAGAGGCAGGCAGAGAGAGAGGGGGAAGCAGGCTCCCCGCTGAGCAGAGAGCCTGATGCGAGGCTTGATCCTAGGACCCTGAGATCATGACCTGAGACGAAGGCAGAGGCTTTAACCCACTGAGCCACCCAGGCGCCCCATAAAGCACTCATTTTTTTTTTTTTTAAGATCTTGGAAATAGATGAGTTACCAAATGAATGCAAATAAAACATGAGATCAGGGAAGGATGGAGGATTGTGCCTTAGAGGGAAGGAGAAATCTACAGAAGAGACCAAGAAGGAACCAAGAAAAGAACCGGGACAGTAAAATGGCATGTACCAGACTGTTCTGAAAAAGAAACAAAAATAAGGTTTAAGAAGGCAGATCCCTCTATGTCATACAGCCACAAGTTTAAAAACATTGGAGGCTGAGCTGCAGAGTCTGAATCATCCATGACATGTGATAAATTTATGGAGAAAGTCGTGGTGAACATGAGCAGGGACGCCAAGTCTTTTGGGTTCCTGCCTATGGCAGGAGTCCTGGATCCCTCCTCAGCAAACCTGTCAACAGATAAACAGTTGTTTGATGTAGTGATGGTGGTTTTGGTTCAGCAGCGCTTCCTGCTTCCTCACAAGAGAATTGCTTGAGTTAATGGCTGTAGCATTCTGCCTATTTGGACACGGTCCTGCCAAGTCAAGGGAAGCCCCTGTCTGGGATTTATGGAGCTCCTTCGTCCTGTGATGTCACTCTGGAGCTGCTGAGTAATTGACTTACCTTACGTGGCTGGGGGGAAGGGGGGCCAAACCCCTCTGAGAGCTTCATAATTTGTCTGATGACACTGCCAGCGCCATTTCGCACAGTTCACAGATTATATTGTCGCGTCCTGATACACAGTCACGTGTTGTACACACCGCAACTCAGCCATGCGGGGTCTGACGAGGGCTCGGGAGAGCTGAACCCAGCAGGCCTGGCCAGGACCTGCCCCTGGCACCAAAACATGCTTGTCTTTTTTTTTTTTTTTTTTTAAGATTTTATTTATTTGACACAGAGATAGAGAGTACAAGTAGGCAGAGAGGCAGGCTCTCCGCTGAGCAGGGAGCCCGATGTGGGGATCGATCTCAGGACCCTGAGATCATGACCTGGGCCGAAAGCAGCTGCTTAACCGACTGAGCCACCCAGGCGCCCCCAAAACATGCTTGTCTTAATGGCCTTTACTGCCAGAGTGGTTGTGGCTGGTTAGTCTGCGCCTTTTGTCTTGGCAAAGGTGAATATTGCTTTCGTTTTGTATTCTCAAGGGCCAAGTTAGCCAGTGTAATGAGAATGACTGTTATAGCACCCATGGTATGATCCTAGGGCATCTGAAAACACCTCCTGGTTTGTTTTTAGCTGGAGGGCACTACACAGAAAGGGAGAGGTAGGTGCCTGTAGCACCGTACAAAGTGTTCTCACTTACATTATTTTATTTAAATTTCACAACAATCATTAGGGTGACAGTAGGCTTATCTCCATTTTTAGGAAGAAAACTAAGGCAGAGAATATATATAAATGCCCTAGATCACACAAGTAATAGATAGTGGTGGTGGAAATATTTGAGTGTAGCTTTGTCTGATGTCAAACCATAGACCCGTCGTTTATCATATGCGCTGTATTTTTCAAAAGCATTATTGTGCTCTTCTAACCTTGAATTGTATTTGTTTATAGAAGTCATGTGCATAATTTATTATGTCATAGACATAAAAAGGTATTTGAGCCCTGAAGTTATGTGCAATACTAATATTTACTGGAACATGAGAGTCTTCAGAGCAGATTATGGATTTTTCTGGCTTATTTTTAAGTCTCTGTGAAATAGAAAGCCTTGTAGAAATATAAGGAGTGCTCACTTCATTAATGAATGGGTGATTTTTTTTCTTTCTTCATAAGGAAAGAGTGTGAAGGTATCTCAGATCTCTTAACAGAGTTCCTTATGGAGACACTAGTCTTTACGATCTGGAAGGATAGGAACCCGCGAACAAACAACGTGAGAAATGGCATTTGTGCTGTCTGCTAAGGAAAAGTTAAATCAACTCGACAGATTTGAACTCTAACGTTGAGTGCTCTACTGAACTCGATGGCTTTTTCTAATGATTAATTGAAATCATTAGGGAGAAACCTCTCTCACTCTGCTCTTAACAATATTGATGTGAAATAACCTTAAAATCATCAGTATGCAGTGATTTCAAATGTAAGTAAGTTCAACATACACACATCGTCCTTCTCACTCGTTCGGTCACTCAGACGCATCTGTGACTCTCAGGATTTCATCATGGGATCACAAACATTTAGAAACAGTCAAGACGGACAGTGAAAGGGTTTATAGGTTGGTGTTGTATCCTGGAAAATTTTCTAGTGCCATTAATTTTCTTGTTGTTGCAGGTGAAGACAGACGACAGAGTGGTTAAGATGGACCTCGGTTTACTCTTCCTTAGGGTTCGCAAAATGGATGCTGGGACCTATTTTTGCCAGACAGTAGAGCACGGTTTTGTCCATACCATCCGTAAAATTACCCTGGAGGTAGTAAACGAGGAGAGAGTAGAGGAAATGTTCCACAAAGACTATGAAGAGGACGGGCCCCACAAGATGCCCTGTCCAGTCCAGAGCAGCATCCCACACGGGGCAAAACCCTGGTATAAGGAATTCTTGCAACTGATCGGTTATAGCAACTTCCAGAGAGTGGAAGAATACTGTGAAAAGGTCTGGTGCACAGATAAGAAGAGGAAAAAGCTTAAAATGTCACCTTCCAAGTGGAAATATGCCAACCCACAGGAAAAGAAGCTGCGTCCCAAAGCTGAGCACTATCGCCTGCCCAGGCACACCCTGGACTCCTGAGGGGGTGAAGCCGTCTACTGGCTTCTGGAGAATTTCTGTTTGGAACCGAAAACAAACAGGACAACCACGGCCACAAGGAAGAGAAACCATTCAGCTTCTTTGTATTGCTTAAAAGAGTTGTGTAACACAGAAATTACTGTGAAGGTATTATGATAAATTATTCTACATACTCATTTGACTGGTTAAAAATCTCATAGAATTAACCAATTTTTCGGAACAAGTGTATTCCTCAGTGGCTTCCCACTATATTTACCAAAAAGTGACCCTAGCTGTAGTTTTGAGTACTTGGCTGCTTTTCCTTGACAATTATTATTTTACCCTTGGAAGACTTAGCATTACTGGTGAAAAATCAAGAGATTTTCATAAGCATGGAAAAAATGAAATATATATTTTAATCTTTCTGAATTCTATCTTTCCTCCACGATGTAAAGTATACAGAATATCTAGTACTTTAACTTTCTCATATGAGCTCTCTGTACTTTTTAAGAATTCTCGTGTTAGTATCTACGCTATATGTTGTATGAAGCAGGTGTGTTGTAATTATCGTAAACCATGAAAGAAAAGTTGTGGTCACCTTGAGGTTCGTGCCCTTCATAAAACAATTTCATTCAGTCCCATTTATGATAGTTACGTTTCATGATGAAAACACAGCCTTTCAATTTCACTCCACTGCATAAAGAATGAAGTTAAGGTAACTTCGAAAAAGATATATATTAAAAAAAAAAAAAAAAACCAAAAAAGTTGAAGGATCAGTTAGAAGTCTAACTGAAAAAGTTTTTGCTGCCCTCTTGTGGTAGAAAAAATATATTCTCTTTTTTTCTCTTTAGAGATTGTCTAGTAAAGATTTAAAAGCAGCTTCTGTTAATCCATCTTGTCCATTTTCAGGGGAAAAAAAAACTTAAATAAAAATGTCTTAATGCTTATGTCATGCTCTAAGATGGAGATAATGTGTTTATGAATAATTTATTACCTCACAAGCCAAAAATGAAGATATAACAGCACCGAAGCTCTATTAAAACTTAAATTTTATTCCTTCTAAATAATCTTCTCTGAAATACAAAAGGTACTCCAGAAATATAAGTTTGTATTTTAAAAATGTTAAATCAGATTGCTCTCAGATATCAAATTTCCCTATTTTAATGTTAACAAATAAGAAAATTGTTTCACAAGTTCGCTTAACTCCCAAGATGTCTAGAATGCTTTTTGCTTTATAAATAGTATCAAAAGTTTTTATTTTCGAGAATGCTTGTTTCTTGAAGTCTTTCCTTCTCCTTTTCATTTAGTGATTGCCTTTCTAAAGTACGAAGTTTTGTTGAGATTTTTTAACAGTTTTTTTTTCAATTTTTATTTATTTTTTAAATTTCTTTACAGTGTTCCAGTACTCATTGTTTATGCACCACACCCAGTGCTCCATGCAATACGCACCCTCCCTAATACCCACCACCAGGCTCACCCAACCTCCCACCCCACTCCCCTCCAAAACCCTCAGTTTGTTTCTCAGAGTCCACAGTCTCTCATGGGTTGTCTTTTAAATAAAAATTAAAAGTGAAAGAATTACACATGAAAAAATTATAAATATTTATTTAAATGTTAACTTTATTCATTTCAGTTCTCAAAGTTAGCTTATAGGGTATATAACTAAGAAAGTCCAAGTGTTGATAACTAGTAATGACTTGAAATTTCATTCAAAAATTAAGAAATACATAGATTTAAAAAAAAAATGTTTAAAAAGTTCATTCGTTAAGCCACCAAGCTCCAAAAGGTCTGAAGCGTTGAGATACTTTGAAAATGAACATTCTCTGAAAAATACAGTTGCTGTTTGCCCATGAATCCACTGGAGGTCATTGTTGCCCACCAATATTAACTGAACACAGCATATTTATCAGTGAAGTCCTGCCCAGTTGTGGAGAAATAGAACCATAACCACGGATCACAGGGTCTTTAGTAAAGTTTATGTCCGAAACACTCAAAGTGAACAGATAAGTCAATAAAGCACAATTTACTGAAAACATTCTGCCATTATACAAGAAAAGGGAAAGTGGGTTTTTTTTTCCTGTATTCAGATTTCTTTTTTAAGTAAGGCAGATAGCACATACGTTGTTGCCATTTTTGTCCAACTGAAGAGAGAAGACTGAGGAGAATAACTTTTCTATGCTATAAGCCTTAAGAATTAAATATACTCGAAGCTGTTCAAGTGAATGAGATGACTAGTAAGAGGGGGAGCTTTTTAAAGTGCTAATTTGAGAGAAGTCTGATAAGAAAATTCGGAGGACTCAAGTCCACAATTTAGAGAGAGCAGTAAATTTTCACACATAGATATGCGTACTTTCCCCTTTTGCTCAGTCTCTCCCCCTTTCCTCCCTCAAACATGCGTGCAGGTGCACTGCGCATGCGCACGCACATCACGACGTACTTTAAGATAAACCGTCATTGTCCTCTCAAAAGACAAACCAACAAACAACCTATGTTGCTCTGTCCTTGAGAATCTGAAGCATACCAAAAAACGTATACCCCGTCTTTTGTCTGGTCTGGTGTTCAGAATTCGAACTCAGGATCTCCTTTGAGAAATGTCCAGGCTTGGAAAATCACAAATGGATTGACCAGATTTATCCTCTTTTTCTCGAACTCAGGAAAGGACACGTGTTTAGCTACCTGCAAGACAGGGAGGAAGTAAGAGTGGGCCCTGACCCACCGCATTTTGCCCAGTCATGGATAGACCTGGGGAAGAGAAATTGTGCCCTCTAGGAACAGACATCGGGCTGAGAAAGAGTCATAACCATCCATCCTACGTTCAAGGAGGCACCTCCGTGTAAGATCAGTCTCCTGCTTCTTAGACCTCCACTGTGTTGTCCTCTGTGAAGGAAGAGGTCCTGGGAGTAGAACGAGCCTTGATACAGAACAGTGTATATCTCCTCTTTCAGTTCTTCAGCCCTACTGAGTGAGGGGTGTGGATTTGTTGGCAAAGAGATGGCACCTTGAAAAGGTTTTGCTTCAGGAATTGTGAGGTCTCTTCCATGTCTAACATTCTACATTGCTCTTTTTTTCCTTTGTTTTTATTGCTGAATATTTCAACGCAAAGCTATGAACTTGGAGAAACAGGGATTAAAGTGGAAATAAACACAAAGAAGAGCTCTAGGGGGGAAAAGGGGAACAGAAAGTCTTTGCCAGTTTAATAAATGGCAGGTCTGTATATACTTTAGAGTTTTTTCTTTGCCCAAATTAGTTACACACTTAGGATGTTTTTATGGAGTGTTTAATATTTGCTATAGAGTGTAGGGCTTTGTAAATCTTCCTAGCAACTCTGAACATTTGTAAAATACAGTAATAGTTCTGCGTGTTGGTGTTAAGCATGAAACAAACACAGCAGCTGTTGTCCTTAAAAATGAGTTGTCTTTAGCCTGCCAGATACATTAAGAAAACTGCTTGGGATGAGGAAGATACCTGAGCTCCCAGGGCAAAGTCCCGCGTAGATGCCGATGAGGAGCCCAAGTTCTTGTTCTTACAGCAGAGTATCGCATCCGAGTTACTTTTGCAAGAGCAGTGCTCATTTTTCAGGCCAACAACTGTTGCTTTGACTCAATTATAAATAATAGACTTTCCACGAACACTGTTTTGATTGTAGTGTGTTATTTAAGCTGGTATGTTTATTTTTTTCTTGGGAAGAGAGCATTATATTTTGGCTTTTGTTACAACTGAATGTGTTCTGTTTGTGTTTAAATGCCTTAGTTACAAGCTAGAGTACTATATGGGGAGGGGGCGGTTCTTGCCTCTCTGATTCCCTTTTATTTGCCTAGGTCCAAAACAGCATGTGCTTTCTTACTTCTTGTCACCAATTAGAAGCCATGAGACTTACCATCTAGTGGTCAGGTCCAAAGACCACTGACACCGCGTCTCTCGGACTATCATGTGGACCTGCCGCTCTACACTGCATCCTTTGCCTGTACCATTATGTACGATTTCTACTTAGTGCAACTTAGATGCTAAAGAAATAAATATTTGCTAAACCCTTCCGTGCTGTCCGAGGAGTGCTTTCTAAGGTTGTGTGAGTTAAACTCAAAAGTTTCGGAATGTGTCAAAGCCCGCGTGGAAACGTACAATGCTAGGCTAGTGCTGGATTTCTTTAAGAAGTTAGAAAAGCATTCAATTTCCCTTTTTTTCTTTTACTTGGAAATTCAGAAGTCCACTTCCTCAAGGAGGAAAATGTCCACTCATCTCGTTCCCTTGCAGCATTTGGGCTTATTTTTGCCACATCATGTTTGTAGGACCAGCAGCCAGAAATGGCTTTCAAAGCTGCATCATCCAGTTAAGAGGGGTGATGAAGGCTTTTGTAAGGGTAACTCGTAGGATGGTTACAATTTTTGCAGGCCTCAACATCTACCTTAATATATGTAAATGACTGTTTGCTCTGCTATTTTTATTAAACCTCGTTGGAGAGGTCATTTAAATGAGATTTGGTGTTAATTGAATCTCTCTTTGGGAGTTTTGTTTCCAAGGCCAATTTTGTTGTTTGGGTCAGTAACTAGTTACCATATTTTGTTTATTTATTTTTATTTTTGTGGTACTTAATGCCTATTTGTTGAGTGAATGAACAAGTGGACACTTAATGTTCAAAGAACTCTTTAAAATGATACAGTGGAAAAAGTTGGCAAAGGATATGAATAGGTCGTCCATAGGTACAGAAATCTAAACAGCCCATTTACCATGTTTTAAAGCAGGAATCTGGCAGAAGCTTCGGGATGTTGTTTTCTGGCAGCCTTATGATATGGTTATGCCATTAATGATAACAGTTCCCACTGGTTTCAGACTTGCATTCCTGTACAATATGGCCCCCTATTTTCGTGGGGTGCTTGATGAGCCCATTGAAACTGCTCTTTCGCTATCTACTCAGTTACCAGTCCAGGAATCATGGAGGAACAGTTGTGGTCGCTAGGACTCTCTTACTTGTTACTCAAGGGAACAAAAGCATGCACCCATTTTGTTTCCTAAAGCATAGAAATGCTAAGCATGCCATTAAGTTATATGAATAAAGAAAAACTGAGTTGTATTTGTTCTGAGAATGTGTTTACAGTTTTGACTGGAAAAATTCCTAATTCTACTTTTCACTTGATGCAACTTGAAACACACTCAGCGTCCAGCTTTGAAAGTGCATTTTGAGTGTTTGAACGTTGTGGAGTGTACTTCCAATTCTGAATATTGAGACTCCTGCTCAGGATAGCTTTGAAAAGCACACTTGAATTTGGAGAAGTCGCAATGAGGGAGCAGTGATAAATGGTATGCAGAAAGAGAAAATAATTTAACGGAAAAGAGACAGTAAGAGACAGCAAGAAGATGGCTGTCTGCGAGACAGGAAGAGGGCTCTCACTAGGAGTGACCCAATCAGGACCTTACCTTGAACTTGGACTTCCCAGCCTCCAGAACTGTGAGAAGTAAATGTTTCATGTTTAAGCCACCCAAGCTGTGGTATTTTCTTACAGTAGCCTGACTGGGCTAACACTTGAAGGAAAGCGGACACAGAGACGTTCAGCATGAACAGAAACATGCAAAATGAGCCCATCGACAAATATTCCAAAACATCTGAAAAGATCTTAGGTTAAGTATACAATTATATATGGGAAAAGTGGCTATGATAAGCTTATATAAATTATCATGACTGCTGGCTTATATTTTCCAAGTTGTAGGTGGGATTTCTTCTCTGGATCAGAATAGGTTCTTGGGGAAGGAGAAAAGAAAATGATCTACTCAACTTTCAACCAACAAAAGCTGGTGACAGGTAGAATGATCCCTTGCAGTTGATTCCATGAATTCAACCTAATTTGAAAGAATACTTGAAAGGTTTCTTTTATATGTTTGATGGTTGGTGGGTTTTAACCAGCACAAAGCAACTCAAATTTATTATCTTGTGATTTTTATCAGTCAGAAATCATGCTCAGCTCGACTCCCTGCTTGTGATCTCAACAGACCAACATCACTGCACTGGCTGCCTGGGCTTTGGGGAGGAACTCACTTTCAAGCTCATCCAGGTAATTGAGAGAATTCTGGTCTTGGGGTTCTAGGACTGAGATCCCTGCCCCCTGCCATCTGTATTTAGTGTCAACAATGAACTGTTAAGTCCTCCTTACTTTTGGCATCTCTGACTCTCTGTTGCATTTCTCTGCTTCAGACTGGAGAAATTTCTCTGCTTTTAAGGTTCATGTGATCAGGCTGGATCCACGGAGATAATCCAGGCTAATCTCTTTCTTTAAAAATGTATTACCTTAATTACATCTGTAGTGTCCCTTTTGCCATGGAATACAACATATATTCAGGTTCTGGGGATTTGGATGTGGGCATATTTGGAGCACACAGTCCATTCCCTGCCCCCCCCCAAATTTACGTTCTTCCCAAATGCAAATTACACTTATCCCATCTCAAGGTCCCCAAAGTTCCCTTTCTTTTATAGCATCGGGCTGAAAAGTCCCAAATCTTATCATCTGCCTTTAATCAGGTGCAGATGAGACTCTTGGCATAATCCTTCACATACCCCTAGGGCACGATTTCGTTCCATCTGTGGTTCTGTGAAACTGAAGCAATCAGTTATCTGCTTCCAACATACAATGATGGGACAGACAAAGGCTAAGAGTTTACAAATACTCTGTTTTGAACAGGGGGAAAAATGGTAGGTAAAATGGAGTCGCCATCCAAAGCAGTTTGATATAATTCACCAGGGCAACCTCCATTAGGTTTTAAGGACTGGGAATATTCTATAGCTCTCAGTGTTGCCTCCTTTGAATTTACCTTTGGCCCTATGAGCTCTCCATCTGGATTCATTGTGTGTGTGTGTGTGTGTGTGTGTGTGTGTGTGTGTGTGTTTGTGTGTTTTAAGATTTTATTTATTTATTTGACAGAGAAAGAGAGAGATCACAAGTAGGCAGAGAGGCAGGGGAGCAGGCCCTCCGCTGAGCAGAGAGCCCAATGCAGGGCTGGATCGCAGGACCCAGAGATCATGACCCAAGCTGAAGGCAGAGGCTTAACCCACTGACCCACCCAGGCGCCCCTCACCCTCTGAATTCCTAAGTGGCTCAGGTAATTTCCATCTTTCCCTTCTGCTATCCTGGGCATTGACTTTGCCCTCAGGCAGATTTGGTCAAGGCCTCTGTTTTTCTCAAAAAACCTGCTAAAGGCAGTACTCAGAGGTAGATTATCTGATCACGCTGCATCCAACCACCCACTAAAGCCTCTAGAAGACTTCCATACTAAGACCGTGTCAGCACCTATATAAAGGAATCCAGGAAAGGTAGTTTCTCACCCTGTGCTAGGAGACCAGCATACCTATAAGAAAAAGAGACAGTGGGAGAGAGAGCTGTTGAGTAGGAAAAAGGCATCATCTGCTACAGACATCATCTGTTGAGGCAACAGCAAGCAGATTGAAAGGTTTAAATTAAAATTAGTACCACTGGTGTGGGATGGGCAAGGAACTCATCCATCTCCTGAACCGGTAATTTAGCGACTTAACACTCGACTTAAAAATCCAAATTTTGGCAAAACATTATACTCGGGCAATGTTAAAAAAGTCTCTTGCTTTGTTGGTAAATGCTGCGTGTTTGACCTTTCGCTACAATAATTTATGAGAAAGGAGTATTTGGGCAAGCTTTCTGAAAATATGTTAACCATGGGTGAAGATTCACTTTACATAATTGAAGCAAAAGGGTAAAATATTGACACCAAAAGGAGTATTCAGAATTACATTTTATAAGACATAAAAGGACAGCACATTTTTTCTTATCATGCAATTCTTCAAGAACAGATGGCAGAAGCAGGGACACGTCGGCAGCATTCTTGGAATGTCTGTTCCTTGTCAGTTTTGTCACTGTTCAGATTAGGAAATTTGGTCTTATGGACAGTAGAGCAAAAAACTGCAGCAATGTGTGAAAGGTATCCTGGCCTAAGCCAGCAGAATGGCACTCCAGTTCTCATGTTGACAGATAACTTAGAAAGCCCATGTAGTTTCTCTGCTTCCAAATATGTAAAATATATTTTGGCTACCAAATATGTAAAATGAAGTGATTGGACCAGATGATTTTGGAATGCTTTACCATTTATAACATTGTTTGGGCCTAGAAAATGGGATATCTTTTCCAAAGACTGTGTTCAAGTACTTGCAGAGAAAAATAACACTCTGTAGTATGGCGTCCAAACTACTTCATCTTTAAACTGTTATTTTTAAAGCTTTATTGACACAGAGTTGAGGTAAAATAAACTGTATATATTTAAAGTGTGCAGTTTGGTGAGTTTCCATATGTATATCATATATACATAATATATATAATGAGTTTATATATATTATATGTACATATATATAATGAGCTTATATATATAATGAGTTTTCATATATATTTATGCATCTGTGAAACTACAACAATCAAGATAATGAACATATCTATTACTTGCAACATGTCCTCTTGACCCTTTCCAATTTATTTCTCTCTCCTCCCCTCCCCCTGCCCTGGCCCAGACAACCACCCGTCCAATTTATGACACTATAGAGTAGTTTATGTTTTCTAGAACTGTATAGAAGTGGAAACAATACAGTATATCCTCTATTTGTCTAGCTTCCTTCACTAAGCATAATAATTTCTAATTCTGCCCCATTGTCAAATGTCTCAACGGTTTGTTCTTTTTTATTACTAAGGAGTATTCCACTGTGGTGGGTAGACAAATATGTGGACTTTTTGTTGTTCCAGTTTCCAGCTATTACAACTAAAACTGCTTTGAACACTCAGGTACAAGATTCTGATAATAGAGCCGTTTATTTCTCTTGAGTAGCAATGGAGTTTCCAAATTGTAGAGTTGGTATGTATTTAACTTTCAAAGAATTGTTTTCCAAAGTGATTGTACAACTTTACGTTTCCACAAGTAGTGTACGAGAGCTCCATTTCCTCCAAATCCTTACTAACACTTGGTATATTCAGTCATTTTGGTTTTTTGCTCAGATACTAGATGTGGCCTGGTATCTCATCACGGTTTTTCATTTGCATTTGCCCAGTGACTGATGATGTCAAGCATCTTTTCATGTGCTTTTTTGTTATCCATATGTTTTTCGGGGGGACGTGACTATTCAGATATTTTGCCCATTTGTATTTGGTTGTTTCTCCTCCTGTGAAGCTGCAGGAGTTCTTTACATATTTTAGATACACAGCCTTTGTTACATTTAAATTATGTAAATATTTCAGTCTTCTGTGTGTTTTTGTTCACTTTGGTAACAATGTCTTAGCACCAAACATTTTTACTAACTCCAATTTTTGACACTTCAGGTTTTTTGTGTTAAATTTAAGAAAGTTTTGCCAAACACGAGGTCACTAAAATTTTCTCCAATATTTTTTCTAGAAGTTTTATAGCTTTACCTCTTACACATAAATAGGTATCCATTTGAAATTAGTTTTGTGTGTGCTGTGAAGTATGTGCCAGGAATTCTTTTCTTGTGTGTAGCTTCTCAACTCTTCCCAATCCTATCTACCATTTCTTGAAAATGTGATTCCCTCAGGGAATTACCTTGGCATCTTTTTTTCACCCCTTTTCTTTTTTTCTAGAGAGAGACAGAGAGAAAGATTACAAGCAGGAAGGGGCAGAGGAGGGAAAGGGAGAATCTTTTAAGCAGGTGCCAGGCTCAGCATAGAACCCAACATATCGCTCGATAGCATGACCCTGAGAATATGACCTGAGTCGAAACCAAGAGTCAGGAACTCAACTGACTGAGCCACCCAGGCGCCCCAACCTTGGCACCTTTTGATGAAGATAATCAGCTAAAGAAGATTTAGGTTAGCTGAGTCACAAAGACCTACCAGACTTAATGATATACCCCGGTTGCATGTGCAACATTTTGTGTATATGAAAGTCTTTTAGTCTCATCTTAAAAATTCTGTCAGAAATGGGCACCTGGGTGGCTCAGTTGGTTAAGCAGCTGCCTTCGGCTCAGGTCATGATCCCAGGGTCCTGGATTCGAGTCCCGCATTGGGCTTCCTGTTCAACGAAGAGCCTGTTTCTCCCTTTCCCTCTGCCTACTGCTCTGCCTACTTGTGCTCTCTCTCTCTCTAATAAATAAATAAAATCTTTAAAAAAATTCTGTCAGAGAATGATGTCTTTGATTTATCCAGCAACCTTTTTTAAAATGCTAATAACTGTTGTAGAACTGAGTGGGCTAGAATTTACAGAAGCAGTATCAGTCAACCAGCTAAAAGCCATTTGGGGTCACCTGAACTGTTAAAATGACACGTTTAATGGGGCAGAGGTGGGGGAAGGAAACCAGGGAAGGAAAGAAACTACTTGGCTTTTTCAGACTGGAACACTTGAAGAGAAAGTTCAGGTCTTGGTTAAGAGGCTTAAAATAACAAGGAAGAATGTTCCCCTAGGTGTAAGAATAAAGAAAATAGAAAATAAAAAGATGTTTTATGCCATTTTTCCCTATAGTTTTTTGCCCTTTATTCAAGAAAGGGGATAGTTTAAAAATGCTTTCTGTCATCCTCTTCAGGTCAGCTCTCCACTTCCCTTGTCCCCTTCTGAGTTCCCAGATGCCAGGACCTTCCTCCTCCTGCTTTGCACACCCTGTGACCTTTGTTCTCACAGAGCCAGAGCGGAACTCAAGCTAGTTCAGGTAGGGGAAGTCTGTCAGGGACATATCGCTTGCAGATTCTTACAGTCTCTCCAAATAATCCAGTTCCAGTCTACAACATGATCTCCTTAGCTACAGTATATTTTTGAGATGCCAAATTAGTTTGCAAAGGAGTGTAACCTGTCCCTTTATACAGTTTTCTGCATTACGTCATCGTAAAATGTCGTCTCGGTCCTCAAAATTTAATTACATGCAAAATAATCCTAGTGCTAATATATTTTGGGGAAATGTCATCCTCTTAAATATGAAATGCCTATATGAATATCATTTTTTATTAGGCAAACTTATAATAAGCGGGACAATATGTCAAATATAAACCAGTCCCTAAAATGTGTGCAGAAATGGATGTTTGCTGTATCAGTTTTACTGTCAGGAGGGATATTGCACATATATTCTTGGTAACAATCTGAAAATTAGCTTTGAGTTTATTTTTAAATGTGAGAATGTCTCATTTCTTCAACTAATTAATTCTGTTTAAAGAGGACACACATTGGAACTCTGTGAATTTATTTATTCCGGTTTGTCACATCTATATGTAGACTAGCAGTCAAAGCATTTCTAAACAGGAGACTTAAAATTGCATTCGTTTTACCACATTTTATGGTATAGCGCCACATAGCAGAAAAAATACTATAAAGTGTTTTCGGAGAATCCATAAATGAAAAACTGAGGCACTTTACTGAAGAGCTCACTGTTTCCTTGCTACATATATCAGTTCATCACTGTATTTGAGGGATGTGGTAGATTCTGTCTTTGGTTTGGTGCAAGGCTCTCTCTGTAAAATTATCTCTATCCAAGGGCGCCTGGGTGGCTCAGTCAGTTAAGCATTCAACTCTTGATTTTTGGCTCAAGTCATGATCTCAGGGTCGAGAGATAGAGCCCAGCATCAGGGTTGCTGCTCAGAGAAGATTCTCTTCATCTCTCTCTGTCCCTTCCCCCTACCACTTGTTCTCTCTCTCTCTCTCTCTCTCTCTCTCAAATAAATAAATAAATCTTTTTTAAGAAAGATCTCTCTGCAAGAAGGGCTATCCCAATTCAGGCTTTCAATACCAGCTGCCTGCCTCATGTCATTTTCCTTCCGATTGTTTGTACTTATATGTGTGGTGTGTAGATTTTAATTGAGGGAACCTCTCCGAATTACATCACTGATTATCTTATTACCCTTGTGAAAATCCCCTCTAAAGACTCTCTTCTTTGTACAGAATAGAGCCAAACTCCTCAACTTATATTCTAGGCAACTGGATTATCTTTTATACATTCTACGCTATACAGCAACTGAGACAACTTAACAAACACACCTAACTGTTTAAATTTTTTTACTTTCCGCTTTCCTCTGCGGGCATGTTACAAAATGGAGCCACAAATCCACTCCCTCTATGACTCAGATAAGCAGAGAAACTGTGGTTTCTTTATCAATGCCTGGCTCTCTTCCATAAGCTCTTGGATTCCAAGTGTCAGGAAAAATACCTTAGCCCTTTTAATTTCAATTTGGTATGATGAAATGAGTTTGACAGTCCTTTCAGGTAGTCCAGAGTCCTCCTTGGACACTAATGCTCAGTTTTTCAGGTGGCCAAGTGCTTTCTCTCCCAAGTTTTCTCAAAGGTACCCAGGGAGGGAGCCTGGGTGGTTCAGTCCTTAAGTGTCTGCCTTCACCTCAGGTAATGATCCCGAGGTCCTGGGCTGGAGTCCCGCATCGGGCTCCCTGCTCAGCGGGAAGCCTGCTTCTTCCTCTCCCACTCCCCCTGCTTACGTTCCTTCTCTCACTGTCTCTCTCCCTGTCAAATAAATAAAACTTTAAAAAAAAAAAAAGGTACTCAGGGATATGTGGGAAGGAACACCTCCTTGTTAATAACTGTGTTAATAACTGTGTCTTCATACCTTGTTAACAACTGTGTCTTCACGGTGAGTCCTTGTTAATAAATGTGTCTTCATACCCAAGCCATGACTTAGAGGGTCCTTGAGCGCCTAGAGTCTTGAGTTGAATTGTGATGCCATTAAATTATTCTTTTCCCTCAAGGTCTTGATGTTTCAACCTCACCTCCAAAGTCTCTGGTGTTAAGTTGTACTGGGATCTGGCTATGCCACCATGAAATGCTTAGCCCAAGTAGTCCTCCTGGAGCACCACCCCATCTCTTCCCGTAAGTTAAGTGGCCAGCACACTTGACTGTCTTTTACTTGTTTTCACAAGGACAACAAGGATTTCTATAATTTGATTCAACTCTGGGAGACCCACGTGTACATTGTGAGTTAATGTCCAGGCCTCGATCAACATAGTCTCCCACCATGCCACCAGGTTTCTTGGGTGATACCTAGTTCCAAGTGACTATATGGGTCACTTATAAAGCAGCCTTCTGTAACTCTTCCAGGTGGGATATGGTTTCTTCTACCCACAGGGACCTCTCCATCTTTCCATACTTTAGAGCTTCAAAGCAACTGAGAGAGAGAAGGCGTCGAGGCCTGAGATGTGACCCTATGTTCAAGTTAACAGGTAACCTGTTATTTGTTTCACAGATGCTACCAGAAGACAAGGAGCTCCAGGTCAGAGACAAAGGATTTTACTATAACAGCAAGCAGCATGAGTATGATGTTGGTACTGGTTACCTTTGCCAACAATTTCCAGGGAGGTGACAGAAAATGGCCCACATGTTTACTGAGCATCCAGTGAGTTTGATTCATAGCTGAAGAACATTGATCTTGAGAAATCTGCTGCTTTTCCATAAGCCTTGTCTTTGTTCTGGAAGGATACATTATATCCTCCTTTAAAATTGTTTGCTGCCGGGGCACCTGAGTGGCTCAGTGGGTTAAGTCTCTGCCTTCGGCTCAGGTCAATATCTCAGGATCCTGGGATCGAGCCCCCCATCAGGCTCTCTGCTTAGCAGGGAGCCTGCTTCCCCCTCTCTCTGCCTGCTTCTCTGCCTACTTGTTAACTCTCTCTCTCTGTCAAATAAATAAATAATTTTAAAAAATTGTTTGCTGCCAATACAGCCCTGAGAAATGACCCAGGTAAGTGCTGTCAAGGTTTTGCATTCTTGCCATAACCAGCAAGAACATGTGGGAACGCTTATGTCCTATGGCAGAGTGCTTCTCCCAGCAGAACGTTTGTATGCATTTCTTCCAGTCAGCCTTCCCTACATCTCACTTCTGTCCACAACCTTCCAGGCCAGAAGAAGTGAGATTTCCTTCTCCTTGGCCTACATTACATCCATCTTCTTTATCATCATTGCCTTATGCTTAGACACTGTCACAGATAGGAATATTATCCCTATGCAATAAAGTTTCTCAGATATCCTTCAAACCTAGCTCTTGAAAAATTTGCTGGGAGCTGAGTCGATTCAGGTCCTCTGGAAAGCAGACATTAAGATGGGTGAGTTCAGCATTGGAAAGAAACGACAGGACACAGGTATCCCTGCCACACTCAATCATCCAGTTGCCCTGGGAGAGAGCACTGGCGAAGGGCCGTCGGCTGACTACACTACTTGCAGCTGGTTTTCTCTTAGGGGAGTCCTGAGCACTGTACTTCCTTGGCTGCCATAAAAGTCAAAGGAATTACACATGTCCTATCTTTTCCTTATGGATTGTTTTAAAACTTGTCATCAAACCAAAGAACTCAAGACCTGTTTTATCTGCCTTGGAGCCATAATTGAGTGAGTCTAGCTAAAAGCCTCCCATTATTTTTTTTAAATTAATATATAATGTGTTATTTGTTTCAGGGGTACAGGTCTGTGAATCATCAGTCTTACACAACTCACAGCACTCACCATAGCACATGCCCTTCCCAGTGTCCCTCACCCAGCCACCCCATCCCTCCCACCACCCTCCTCTAGCAGCCCTCAGTTTGTTTCCTGAGATTGAGTCTCTTATAGTTTGTCTCCCTCCCCGGTTCCATCTTGTTTCATTTTTCCCTCCCTTCCCCCCATAGCCCCCTGTCCTGCCTCTCAAATTCCTTATATCAGAGAGATCATATGATAATTGTCTTTCTATGATTGACTTATTTTGCTGAGCATAATATCCTCTAGTTCCATCCATGTTGTTGCAAATGGCAAGATTTTGGTTTTTTTGATGGCTGCCTAGTATTCCATCATATATATATATATATATATACACACACACACACACACACACACATATATATCACATCTTCTGTATCCATTCATCTGTTGATGGACCTCCAGGTTCTTTCCATAGTTTAACTATTGTGGACATTGCTGCTATAAACATTTGGGTGCAAGTGCTTCTTCAGATCACTACATTTGTTATCTTTAGGGTAAATACCCAGTAATGTGATTGCTAGGTCATAGGGTAGCTCTATTTTCAACTTTTTGAGGAACCTGCACACTGTTTCCAGAGTGGCTGCACCAGTTTACATTCCCACCAACCAGCAGGATGGTTCCCCTTTCTCCACATCCTCTCCAACATCTGTCATTTCCTGACTGGTTAATTTTAGCCATTCTGACAGGTGTGAGGTGGTATCTCTTTGTGGTTTTGATTTGTATTTATTTCCCTGATGCCCAGTGATGTGGAGCACTTTTTCAAGCATCTGTTGGCTATCTGGATGTCTTCTTTGCAGAAATGTCTGTTCATGTCTTCCATCCACTTCTTGATTAGATTATTTATTCTTTGGGTGTTGAGTTTGATAAGCTCTTTATAGATTTTGGCTACTAGCCCTTTATCTGATATGTCATTTGCTAATATCTTCTCCCATTCTGTCAGTTGTCTTTTGGTTTTGTTGACTGTTTCCTTTGCTGTGAAAAAGCTTTTGATCTTGATGAAGTCCTAAGAGTTCATTTTTGCCCTTGCTTCCCTTGCCTTTGGCCATGTTTCTAGGAAGTTGCTGTGGCTGAGGTTGAAGAGGTTGCTGTCTGTGTTCTCCTAAAGGATTTTGGATAGATTCTTGTCTCACATTGAGGTCTTTCATCTATTATGAGTCTATTTTTGTATGTGCTGTAAGGAAATGGTCCACGTTCACTCTTCTGCATGTCACTGTCCAATTTTCCCAAACCATTTGTGAAAAAGATTGTCTTTTTTCCATTGGACATTTTTTCCTGCTTTGTCAAAGATTAGTTGACCATAGAATTGAGGATCCATTTCTGGGCTCTCTATTCTGTTCCATTGATCTGTGTGTCTGTTTTTGTGCCAGTACCATTCTGTCTTAATAATTACAGCTTTGTAATAGAACTTGAAGTCTGGAATTGTGATACCGCCAGCTTTGGTTTCTTTTTCAACATTCCTCTGGCTATTTGGGGGTCTTTTCTGGTTCCGTATAGATTTTAGGATTAGTTGTTCCAGTTCTGTGAAAAAAGTTGATGGTATTTTAATAGGGATCGCTTTAAATGTGTAGATTGCTCTTGGTATCATAGACATTTTCACAGTATCTGTTTTTCCAATCCATGAGCATGGAACGTATTTCCATTTCTTTGTGTCTTCCTCAATTTCTTTCATGAGTACTTTATAGTTTTCAGAGTATAGGTTCTTTGCCTCTTTGGTTAGATTTATTCCTAGGTATCTTATGGTTTTGGGTGCAACTGTAAATGAGATTGACTCCTTAATTTCTCTTTTGTCTTGCTGGTGTATGAAAATGCAATAGTTTAGTTTTGGTAGTTTTTATGTCTCCAGGAATGCACCCATTTCTTCCAGATTGTCAAATTTGCCTATATATATATATATACACACATATATATGTATATATATATATGTATATATATATGTATATACATATATATGTGTATATATATATGTATATATATATATATATATAAAATCACAGCCACACATTTGATTTTGGGTGTATTTTGATCTGTTAGAAGAGAATGCATCGCAAAATTTTAAAGAAAGAAAAACTTAACTATATATGAAAATAAGGGTAAATACAATGAAGGGATGGAATATGACTTATGAAGATAAAAATTAAAAATGATTGTAAAAAAGGAATTGATAAGAAGTTGGTGAAAAAAAGAAAGAAAAAGGAGAGAATGTGATCAGTCTGGAGACTAGAACAAAGCCATAAGCTAGATTTAGGGTGTATTTTGATCTCTTAGAAGAAACTGTATCCCAAAATTCTAAAGAAAGAAAAACTTATATGTATACAAAACACAAGGTTAAATACAATGAAGGGATAGAATATGACTATAACAATGAAAATTTAAAAAGATTTTTAAGAAGGTATTGATAAGATAAAATTGTTACAAAGTTTAAAATAGGAAAGGGGGAAAATTAAAAAAGAATAGAATAAGAAGAAAAGTAAAATAAATTAACTTTGAAAGGCTAAAGAATCATAGAGACAAAGACTGAATTTTATGTGCTGTTTTCCCCAACTCTGAAGTTCCACACTTCTCAGTGATCGGTAAACTTGATCTTCTTGACTGTACATTCTTGCTGATCTTCTGCGGAAGGGTCCTGTTGCAGTGATTCTCAAATGTCTTTGCCCCAGGCAGAATTGCACCATCCTTGCTGGGGGCCAGGCTAAGTAATATGCTCAGGTTCACTCTCAAAAGCTTTTGTTCCCTGAACACTTTCTGTAGAGCTCTGGAGGACGGGAGTGAAAATGGCGGCCTCCCAATCTCCAGCCTGGAGGAGCTGAGAGCTTGGGGCCCCGCTCCTCAGTGCACCCTTGGAGAAAAGCAGTCAATCACTCCCATCTCCCTGGTCTCTGGCTGCGCTCCGAGCTCACCTGGTCTGTGACCAAGCGTTTATGTCTCTCTCAAGTGCACAGCCCCATTTGGAGTCTCCAAACCCAGCAGATTGCTGTAGCACGCTCCTGTACCACTCCTCTGAGTGGAAGAAGGAGGGGGGCATCTCCCTGGATCTGCCAGTTGTGGGGTCCCTGCTCGGAAAGCAGTGGCCCGACTGCCTTTGATCATGGTTTAAGGTAACCCCAAGCTGACAGCCCTGCTCAGCTCCATCTCTGCAGCTGGCTTCCCTCCTCTGATACCTGGGAGCTCTGCCACACACCCCCCCCAGGCCTTTCTGAGGACCCCTGAGGATCCTGAGACCACACTATCCCCGTGAGGGCTCCACCCCCATTTAATCTCTGGACCAATGTCCTTCAGTGGAGCAGACATCTATAAGTTTTGATTTCCTGCTCACTGCTCTATCGCTGCTGGGACCTGGAGCCTCCCCCACAGTCTGTCTTCCATATGTTGCCTTGGGTTCACGTCTCCGCACATCTTACCTTCCAGAGAGTGGTCAGTTTTTCTAGAATTGCTGCTCTTCTTCTCTTTGATCATCTGCTGTGTTTGCAGGTGTTCAAAATAGTTTGATAAATATCCAGCTGAACTCCTGGGACCCCAGGAAATTTAGGTCTCCTACTGCTCTGCCATCTTGCTCCTCTCCCTTCTCACATTATTATTATTTTTTTTTAGTTTTATTTTATTTTATTTTCCAGTGTTCCAAAATTCATTGTTTATGCACCATACCCAGTGCTCCATGCAATATGTGCCCTCCACAATACCCATCACTAGGCCTACCCAACCCCCCACCCCTCTCCCCTCCAAAACACTCAGTTTGTTTCTCCAGCGTCTCTCATGATTTGTCTCCCCCCTCCAGTTTTCCCCAACTCACTTCTCCTCTCCATCTCCCAATGTCCTCCGTGTTATTCCAAATGTTCCACAAGTAAGTGAAACCATATGATAATTGACTCTCTCTGCTTAACTTATTTCACACAGCATTACCTTTTACAGTCCTGTCCATGTTGCTACAAAAGTTGGGTATTCATCCTTTCTGATGGAGGCATAATACTCCATCGTGTATATGGACCACATCTTCTTTATCCATTCGCCCGTTGAAGGGCATCTTGGTTCTTTCCACAGTTTGGCAACTGTGACCATTGCTGCTATGAACATTGGGGTACAGGTGGCCCTTCCTTTCACTACATCTGTATCTTTGGGGTAAATACCCAGTAGTATAATTGCAGGGTCATAGGGTAACTCTATTTTTAATTTCTTAAGGAATCTCCACACTGTTTGCAAAGTGGCTGCAGCAGCTTGCATTCCCACCAACAGTGCAGGAGGGTTCCCCTTTCTCCACATCCTCTCCAACACTTGTTGTTTACTGTCTTGTTGATTTTGGCCATTCTAACTGATGTAAGGTGGTATCTCAATGTGGTTTTGATTTGAATCTCCTTGATGGCTAATGATGATGAGCATATTTTCATGTGTCTGTTAGCCATTTGTATGTGTTCTTTGGAGAAGTGTCTGTTCATGTCTTCTGCCCTTTTTTTGATGTGATTATCTGTTTTGTGTGTGTTGAGTTTGAGGAATTCTTTACAGATCTTGGATATCAGCTCTTTGTCTGTAGTATCATTTGAGAATATCTTCTCCCATTGCATGGTTGCCTCTTTGTTTTGTTAACTGTTTCCTTTACTGTGCGGAAGCTTTTGATCTTGATGAAGCCCCAAAAGTCCATTTTCGCTTTTGTTTCCTTTGCCTTTAGAGACATATCTTGACAGAAGTTGCTGTGGCCGATGTCAAAGAGGTTACTGCCTATGTTCTCCTCTAGGATTTTGATAGATTCTTGCCTCACGTTGGGGTCTTTTATCCATTTCGAGTTTATCTTTGTGTATGGTCTAAGAGAATGGTCAAGTTTCATTCTTCTACACATAGCTGTCCAATTTTCCTGGTACCATTTATTGAAGAGACTGTCTTTTTTCCACTGTATATTTTTTTCTGCTTTATCGAAGATTATTTGACCACATAGTTGAGGGTCCATAGCTGGGCTCTCTACTCTGTTCCACTGGTCTATGTGTCTGTTTTGGGGCTGGTACCATTCTGTCTTGGTGGTCACAGCTTTGTAGTAAAACTTGAAATCAGACAACGTGATGTCCCCAGTTTTGTTTCTCTTTTTCAACATTTCCTTAGCAATTCGGGGTCTCTTCTGGCTCCATACAAATTTTGGGATTGTTTGTTCCAGCTCTTTGAAAAATGCCGATGGAATTTTGATTGGGATGGTACTGAAAGCATAGATGGCATCGAAAGAATAGATTGCTGTAGGCAATATAGACATTTTGACAATGTTTATTCTTCTGATCCATGAGATGGAATGCTCTTCCATCTTTTTGTGTCTTCTTCAATTTCTTTCATGACTGTTCTGTAGTTCTTCGAGTACAGATCCTTTACCTCTTTGGTTAGGTTTATTCCCAGATATCTTATGGTTCTTGGTGGTATAGTAAATGGAATTGATTCTCTAATTTCCCTTTCTATTTTTTCATTGTTAGTGTATAAGAAAGCAACTGATTTCTATACACTGATTTTGTATCTTGCACATTACTGAATTGCTGTACGAGTTCTAGTAGTTTGGGGGTGGAGTCTTTTGGGTTTTACATATAAAGTATCATGCCATCTGAGAAGAGGGAGAGTTTGACTTATTCTTTGCCAATTTGAATACCTTTTATTTCTTTTTGTTGTCTGATTGCTGTTGTTAGTCTTCCAGTACTATTTTGAACAACAGTGGCAAGAGTGGGCATCCTTGTCGTGTTCCCAATCTCAAAGGGGAAGCTATCAGCTTTTCCCCATTGAGAATGATATTTGCTGTGGGTTTTTCAGATAGATTTTATGAAGTTGAGGGATGTTCCCTCTATCCGTATAACTTGGATTCATTTTAATCAGGAATGGATGCTGTCTCTTGTCAAATGCTTTTTCTGCATCTATTAAGAGGACCATGTGGTTCTTCTCTCTTCTCTTAGTGATTTATTCTATCACATCAATTGATTTATGGATGTTGAACCACCCTTGCATCCCATGGATGAATCCCACCTGGTCATGGTGGATAACCTTTTTAATATACTGTTGGATCCTATTCACTAAGATCTTGTTGAGAATCTTGGCATCCATATTCATCAGGGATATTGATCTGAAATTCTCCCTTTTTGGTGGGGTCTTTGCCTGGTGTGGGGATCAGGGTAATGCTGGCTTTATAAAGTCTGGAAGTTTTCCTTCTGTTTCCATCTTTTGAAACAGCTTCAGGAGAATAGGTATTATTTCTTCTTTGAATGTTTGGTAGAATTCTCTAGAGAATCTGTCAGGTTCTGGGCTTTTGTTTTTTGGGAGGTTTTTGATCACTGCTTCAATCTCATTACTAGATATTGGTCTATTCCTGATTCAGTTTTGGAAGTTTATAGGTTTCCAGAAATGCATCAATTTCATCTAGGTTGCTTAACGTACTGGCATATAACTGTTAATAATAATTTCTGATGATTCTTTCTGTGTCCTTGGTGTTAGTTGTGATCTCTCCCTTTTCATTCATAATTTTATTAATTTGGGTGCTCTCTCTTTTCTGTTGGATTAGTGTGGCCAGTGATTTATTGATCTTACTGATTCTTTCAAAAACAAGCTTCTAATTTCGTTGATGTGTTCTACCGTATCCCTAGTTTCTATCTCATTGATCTCTGCTCTAATGTTGATTATTTCCCTCATTGTGTGTGGGGTTGGCTTAAATTTGTGTTGATTCCCCAGTTCTTTAAGGTGTAAGGAGAGCTGGTGTATTCTGGATTTTTCCATTTTTTTTAAATTTTTATTTCTTTGACAGAGAGAAATCACAACTAGGCAGAGAGGCAGGCAGAGAGAGAGGAGGAAGCAGGCTCCCTGCCAAGCAGAGAGGCTGATGCGGGGCTCGATCCCAGGACCCTGGGACCATGACCTGAGCTGAAGGCAGAGGCTTTAACCCACTGAGCCACCCAGGTGCCCCAGATTTTTCCATTTTTTTTGAGGGAGGCTTGGATGGTTATATATTTCCCCCTTAGGACTGCCTTTGCTGTATCCCATAGGCTTTGGACCAAAATGTCTTCATTCTCATTAGTTTCCATGGCTTCTTAAGTTCTTTGGTTTCCTGGTTGCTCCAAACATTCTTAAGCAGGGTGGTCTTTAGCTTCCAAGTGTTTGAATTCCTTCTGAACTTTTTCTTTCTTTCTCTTTTTTTTTTTTAAGATTTTGTTTATTTATTTGACAGACAGAGATCACAAGTAGGCAGAGAGGTAGGCAGAGAGGGGGTGGGACAAGAGGGGGAAGTGGGCTCCCTGCCGAGCAGAGAGCCTGACTTGAGGCTCGATCCCAGGACCCAGGGACTATGACCTGAGCCAAAAGCAGTGGCTTTACCCCACTGAACCACCCAAGCACCCCATCCTTCCAAACTTTTTCTTGTGGTTGAGTTCCAGTTTCAAAGAATTGTGGTCTGAGAATATGCAGGGAATAATCTCAGTCTTTTGGTATTGGTTGAGTCCTGATTTGTCACCCAGTATGTGGTCTGTTCTGGAGAAAGTTCCATGTGCACATGAGAAGAATGAGTATTCTGTTGTTTTAGGAATGTTCTCTATATATCTATGAGGCCCATCTGGTCCAATGTGTCATTCAATGCACTTGTTTCTTTATTGATTTTCTGCTTGGATCTTTCTATTACCGAGAGTGGCATGTTAAGATCCCCTACTATTTTTTTTTAAGATTTTATTTCTTCCTTTGACAGACAGAGATCATGAGTAGGCAGAGAGGCAGGCAGAGAGAGAGAGGAAGGGAAGCAGGCTCCCTACTGAGCAGAGAGCCTGATGAGGGGCTCGATCCCAGGACCCTGAGATCATGACCTCAGCCGAAGGCAGAGGCTTTAATCCACTGAGCCATGGGCACCCTAAGATCCCCTACTATTAATGTATTCATATCAATATGACTCTTTATCTTGATTAACCCTTGTCTTATGTAGTTGGCTTCTCCCGTATTGGTGGCATAAATATTTACAATTGTTAGATCTTCTTGGTGGATAGACCCTTTAAGAATGCTGTAGTGTCGGGCACCTGGGTGCCTCAGTTGGTTAAGCAAGTGCCTTCAGCTCAGATCACAGTCCTGGAGTCCCAGGATCGAGTCCCGTATCAGGCTCCCAGCTCCATGGGGAGTCTGCTTCTCCCTCTGACCTTCTTGCCTCTCATGCTCTCTCTCACTGTTTCTCTCTCAAATAAACAAATAAAATCTGGAAAAAAAAAAAAGAATGCTGTAGTGTCCTTCTTTATCTATGACTACAGTCTTTAGTTTAAAATCTAATTTATCTGATATGAGAATTGCTACCCAGCTTTCTTTTGAGGCCCATTGGCCTGAAAGATGCTTCTCCATCCCTTCATTTTCAGTCTGGATGTATTCTTAGGTTCCAAATGGGTCTCTCATAGACAACATATGGAGGGGTCCTGTCATTTTATCCAGTCTGTAACCTGGTGCCATTTTATGGGTGCATTTAGGCTGTTCACATTGACAGTGATATTGAAAGATGCATTTTTATTGACATCATGTTGCCTGTGAAGTCCTTGTTTCTGTAGATTATCTCTGTAAATTTCTGTTCCATGACACTCTTGGATTCTTTCTTCTTTTATAGCAAGCCCTTAATAGTTCTTGTAGTGCTGGCTTGTTGGTCATATACTCTTAAACCTTGCTGGTCTTGGAAGCTCTTTATCTCTCCATCCATTTTGAATGTCAACTGTGCTGGATAAAGTATTCTCGGCTATATGTTCTTCTCATTTAGTGCCCTGAAAATGTCTTACCAAAAAGGCAAGCCTTTTTGGCTTGCCAGGTTTCTGTGGACAGATCTGATGGACCTTCCTCTGTACATAAGGAATCTCTTCCCCCTAACTGCTCTCAAAAGCTGTTTTCTAAAATTATGAATCATCAGTCTTGCAATCAAGTGCCTTGAGGTTCTTCTAGATTTGTTCATTTTGCAGGGTGATCTTTCTACCTCTAGGACACAAACACTGGTTCCATTTCCCAGACTGGGGAAATTTGCATGGAGAATTTGATCAACTATATCTTCTAGTCTTCTTTCTTTCTCCTGCCCCTCAGGGATCCCAATAAATCTGATGTTGGAACGCTTCATGGTATCATTTATTTCCCTAATTCTCTTTTCATGGCTTCTAGGCTATTTGTTCCAGGCCTCCTCCTGATCCTTTATCTCTATCAGTTTTTCCTCTAGATCACTAATTCTATCTTCTGCCTTGGGTTACCCTAGCTGTTAGAGTATTTAGATTAGATTGGATCTCATTGATAGCATTTTTAACTTCTTCCCGGGTGGCTTTCACTTCTGCCCTAATCGATTCCATGTTGTCACTAACGGTTTTCTCCAACCTAGCTATTGCCTGGATAATTGTTACCCTGAATTCCCTTTCCACACACTTTTTAATGTCCATATTCAATAGCTCTATAGAGAGGACACAGTCTCTGAATTTTTCCTCTCTTGGTTTTTCCTTCTTAAAGTCATTTTGGTGAGAGGTGGTTGAAGGGATGTGTAGCTGAATATATCAACCATGATCTAGGGAAGGTGCACCCTGGAATGCTTCTAAGAATCAGAAGTCACTACTGAAAAGAAAGAAAAAAGAAAAAAGAGAGAGAGAGAGAGAAAGAGAGAGAGAGAAAAAAAAAAAAAAAAAAACAGAAGACCCAGATAGAATAGGCCCCAAAGGTAATTTGATTCTTCCTGGGTGTATCTTGATAATTTTGCTAAAGGACTCAACTTTCCAGAGAGAAAGGGAGATTAAAACTGGTTTAAATATAGGAGTAGTACTGATTAGGGAACAAGGATTACCTTGAAGTTTCTACCCATATGTATATTAAAAAAAATAGAAAAGCGAAAGAAAAAAAAGAAAAAGGTATATGTATGAAAAAAGTTCAAGTTAAATGTTATTATGGAATATGTTGTATTAACCTCTGGTTGTAATGGTAAGTAGGTTAAAAAAAATTAAAAAGAACAAGAATAGTGAGAACGAATTAAAAATAAAAGTTGTATCTGTGAAATATACAGCTTTTAGGGCAATACCAGGAGCTTGATATATTGGTTTCCCCTGATATTGGGGTTTTACAGTTTTATGGGGACCTTGTGGTGGTTGTCCTCCCATTCCTTTGGTTGGGTTTCTGGGGGAGGGGCTGATGCTTTGTTTTTCAGGCAGTCTTGCTTGGGTTGAGTCCTTCTGCCCCCTGTCAAGGGGCTGGGTTCTGTGGAAACCGGTTTTTCAGGCTTTTGTTTTCTAGAGGTTTTTGTTCTTTGGCAGCTTTTTGTGGCTTTTCAGACATTTAGTGGAAAGTAAACTGCACCCAGACCTCCATCTCAGAGAGAAGCCTCAGTCTGCTCCCCTTTGGGTGTTCCAGAACATACATCTCCCCCTCTGCAAACTCCACTGAGCTGTGAATCCTCCAATAGCCAGTGCATGTCCCAGCCACTATCTAAAGGGTCACCTGAAGTGCCTGACTGTCCCTGCGCCCCATGCCAAAACCGCAAGCGATATTGGTCCAGGGAGCCTGCTTCCTGGGGCTGCCATTTCTGGGATTGCTATCTGGGGTAGTTCCTTCAAGTCTGGACTGGAGTGTTCACTCTTGGCTAGTCCTAGAGACCACCAACTAGCACCTGCACAGAGCACTCTCAGGTGCGGGTGCAGAGCACGGTTCAGACCCCAAAACTGCAGTGAATGCAGGGCGCAAAAGGCTGTGGTTCTAGAGAGCGCCCACCAGACCTCCACAATCCATGCAAGCCTGGGGGCTCCTGGACCAGGAACTGGAGGCTCTGCCGCTGCACTCTCTCTGGCATGGGTGGTCACTGGCAATGGTCATCCTGGGTCCAGGGGCTTAGGGCCATGCCCATGACTGTCCGATTCCACCAGTTGCCCTTTAAGATCTTTTGCTCTTTCTGAGTGCTTTTAACTAGACTCCAACTCAATGCTCATCCCCAATCACAGGGCACTTTCCTATTGGGGTATTACTTTCCAATGGGTCGCTTTTGGTGGCTCCTTCTCCCTTCTGTTTATCCTCCAATATCAGTCCGATCATTCCCAGTATGCCTTACCTGTCCACTGGCATCCAGAAGAGATCCAGAAGTGTATAGTCCTACATCTCAGGCTGGTTTCATGGGTGTTCTTGTAGATAATTATCTCACTTAAGGGGCTGGTTGAAACAGGGTCTCCTACTTCTCTGCCATCTTGCCCCTCCTCTCCTCCCATTATTTTTCATCTTTTCAAAGAACCAACTCCTGTTCAATGGTCTTTCTGATTTCCTTTTAAGTTTCTATTTCATTTATTTCTGCTGTACTCTTTGTTGTTTCCTTTCTTCTATGAACTTTGGGCTTCGTTTCTTCTTCTTTCTTTAGTTCCATGGTAGATAAAGTTAGGTGATTTATTTGAGGCTTTTGTTTTTTGAGGTGGGCATTTATGGCAGTGAATGTCCCTCTTAGAGCTGCTTTGCCTGCATCCCACCAATTTTGGTGTGCCATATTTCCATTTTAATTTATTTCAAGGTATTTTAAAAATTTCTCTTTTGATTATTTCTTTGACCCACAAGGAGCACAAGGTTGTTGGTTGTTCAGTAACATGTTTAATCTCCACATATTTGTGAGTTGTTTAGTTTTTCTCATGCAATTATTTTCTAATTTCATACCACTGTCCTATCATTGTGGTCAGAAACAATTTTTGCTGTGACTTCAATTCTCTTAAATTTATTAAGACCTGTTTTGTAGCAATACATAACCTATCCTAGAAAATATTCCATGTACTTGAGAAAGATATGTATTCTGTTGCTTTTGAGTAGAAAGTGCTGTGTGTATTTATTACATCCATTTTTTCTAATGTGTCATTTAAAGCCTGTGTTTTCTTATTGATATTCTGTTTGGATGATCTATTCTTTAATGTAGGGGTATTAAAATCCCTTATTATTATTATACTGCCATCTATTTCTCCCTTTAGGTCTGTTAGTATTTGCCTTATGTATTTAGATGCTCCTATGTTGGGTGCATAAATGCTTCCAAATGTTTCATTTGTAAATGTTTCATTGGAACTTGGTTTGGCCTCTTTATTGGAATGTAACACTCATTATTACCTCTTATTATGTTCTTTGTTTTATTTATTTTTTTAAAGATTTTTTTTTAAAGATTTTATTTATTTATTTGACAGAGAAAGACACAGTGAGAGAGGGAACACAAGCAGGGGGAGTAGGAGAGGGAGAAGCAGACTTCCTGCTGAGGAGGGAGCTCAATGCAGGGCTTGATCCCAGGACCCTGGGATCATGACCTGAGCCGAAGGCAGACACTTAATGACGGAGCCACCCAAGTTCCTACATTCTTTGTTTTTTTTTTTTTTTAAGATTTTATTTATTTATTTGTCAGAGAGAGAAAGACAGAGAGAGAAAGATCACAAGTAGGCAGAGAGGTAGGCAGAGGCAGAGGGAGAAGCAGGCTCCCTGCTGAGCAAGGAGCCTGATATGGGACTCGATCCCAGGACACTGGGATCATGACCTGAGCCGAAGGCAGCCGCTTAACCAACTGAGCCACTCAGGCGTCCCCATTCTTTGTTTTAAAGTCTGTTTTGTTTGATACAAGTACAGCTACTCCAGCTATCTTTTGGCTTCTATTTACATAGAATATATTTTTATATTCCTTCACATTCAGTCTATGTATGTTTTTATATCTAAAGTGAGTCTCTTGTAGGCAGCATAGAGATGTGTCTTCTTTTGTTTAGCGTTGTTCTTTCCATTCAGTTACTCTGTGTCTTTTGACTGAAACATTTAGTCTATTTATAGTTAACGTAATTATCGATTATTATGTACTTATTGTCAGTTTGTTGATTGTTTACTGGCTGTTTTTTTAGCTCCTCTCTGTTTCTTTCTTCTTCTCTTATTCTTTCCTATGTGTATTAATGCCTTTCTTTAGTGCTATACTTATATTCTTTTCCCTTATTTTTTGTGTATTTAATACAGGGTTTTTTTTTTTTTTTTTTGTGGCTACCACGAGGCTTACATATAACAACTTATATTTATAAACGTCTATTTTAAGTTGAACAATTTAAGTTTGATCCTAAAGATCAACATCTTTACACCCAAATTTTATATATTTTTTAAAGATTTTATTTATTTGACAGAGAGAGAGAGAGATCACAAATAGGCAGAGCAGCAGGCTGGTGGGGGGGGGCTAAGTAGGCTCCCCACTGAGCAGAGAGCCCGATGCAGGGCTCCATCCCAGGACCCTGAGATCATGACCTGAGCCAAAGGCAGAGGCTTAACCCACTGAGCCACCCAGGTGCCCCCCAAATTTTATTTTTTTATGTCAAATTTTACTTACATATCAATTAATTATTATAATCATAATTACTTTTGCTAATCTGTCTTTTTACCTTCATAGTACATTTATAAGTGATTACTACATTTACCATATACTTACATCTCCAGTGAGACTGATTCATCCTTATGCTTTCTTGTTACCAGTTAATGCCCTTTCTCTTCAGCTTAAAAAATTTGCTTTACCATTTTTTGTAAGGCCTTTTTTTTTTTTCCTCTTATGAGACCATTTTAGTTGTCATGAATTTCTTAGTTTTTGCTTGTCTGGAAAAGTCCTTATCTCTCCTTTAATTCCAAATGATAACTTTGCTGGGTAGAGTATTCTGGTTGGATGTTTTGTTTCTGTTTTTTCTTCTTTCATCACTTTAAATATATCATGCCACTCTCTTTTGGCTTGCAAGATTTCTGCTGAAAAATCTGCTGAGAATTTTATGGGGACTCCCCTGTATGTAACAAGCTATTTCTCTGTCTCTGTTTCTCTTTCTTTAAAACTATGTTCCTCTCTCAATCTCTTCTTGTAACCATACCAAAAATTCTCTGAGATATGGTTAAGTCCTAATAATCTGTATAGCCAATGTAGAAAAATCATTCAGAACACCTTGGCATAAGTTTTTTTTTTTTTTAATTTGAAAGTTCTGAGTTTAAAAAAAGCTCAGAAGTGTTCTGTCTCAGAAAAAGAGTGGAATTGCATAGTGCTTTCGCAGAAGGTATCAGCTGAAATCAGCTACTATCAGCAATAGTCAGGCAAAAATGGTTCTCAGAAGAGGAAGGAATTACTCTGATGGATTAATAACCACTGGGATGGAGAGAAAGATCTAGCAGATGAGATCATGGACAAGAGGGTATGAGAGGAACAGCTCTGGAGGCAAAGACATAGGAAAGATGCAGTAGAAACTTCTCAATCGTTTTGATGCTTTATACCTTGACGTTTCTGTCTCTGCTTTTTAAATTCCTATGTATCTAGCCCAAGTCCCTGAGCTTCTCATCCACTTCCCATACCCTAATTTCTGATCACTTATCATGCCTCATGCTTCAGCCAGTTGCTGCAACTGCCTAATATATGTAAGTACTAATATCCTTTTTTATCCTAGTGTTAGACTGTTTACCCTTTGCCCCCATAATCTGTCAGGGTTCATCATTGAAGAACACATTTTATGATGTTACCAAACACACCACCTTCATTCTTAATTGGTCAACAGCTACAGTGTTGAACCCTTCTTTTTTTTTTTTTTTTTTTGTGAAGATTTTATTTATTTACTTGACAGAGAGAGATCACAAGTAGATAGAGAGGCAGGCAGAGAGAGAGAGAGGGAAGCAGGCTCCCTGCCGAGCAGAGAGCCCGATGCGGGACTCGATCCCAGGACCCCGAGATCATGACCTGAGCCGAAGGCAGTGGCCCAACCCACTGAGCCACTCAGGCGCCCAGTGTTGAACCCTTCTAAGCTATGTCCTGCTAGTACAGATAACCGTGAGCTTTGTGTAACTGGTCAGATTGTGTGCCTGCCCTCACTGTAGCAGAGAGAACTTTTGCCTTAGTAAGCAGGTCTCCATTGGGCTTGCTTCTCTTCCCTACTGTTTCCATTATGCCAAGGCTGTGGATTATTTCTCATCTAGATATAATTCTTCCCAAGTCTCAAAGGAAAGATAGACAGGATTTTGAGAGATAAGATATAAAATATAAGAGATATAAAAAAGAGATGTAATGAGATATAAAAAAGAAAAGCTGATAACAAAAGTACAAAGGGAAAAATGAATTCAAGAAGCTGCAAGTTGCCCATTGTGACCCTTGTAGCTAGAATGGGTCACGGAGAGCTTATTTAGCAAAGTAGACAGGGATGCAATAGGAACTAAAGTGCACCTTTGATGAGGGAAGGAGCCCGTGCTACAGATTGCTGATCACCCCCGACTGACATTCTCTTTCTTCTTGCAGCTAAAGAATCTTTTCAGTTGCAACTGGGCATGTAGCCACCAACCTCGACCCCCTTTCAGCTCGTGACTACGCTCAGGCCAAACGTGTTATATCTGTAATCACTGGGGAAAATTCCTTACAAAGGAAGTTGTCCTTTATCTTTCCTTTTTGTGCTGACAGAAATTGGTGAGCATTGGATCTGCTGTCTCAGACCCCAAGGTGAATTCACGATGAGAGTATTAGGGTTACACCATCAGTCCTGGATCTTTGAGCTTTTATGTAAGAAAACAATAAACTTTTATCATGTCTAAGCCTCTGTTTTGAGGGTTCTTTTTACACAAAGTAAAAAAAGTACTTTGTGTGAAAAGAACCTTATTAATAAAGAGCCTTTGAAGTAAATTTTAAGTAAAGGTTAAGATCGCTAAGCCAAAAGTAATAACACCAATCAAGTAACAGCTCTCATGAAGCATGTTCAAGCCCAAACCAACCCCGATGCCAGGATGAATCTCACAGTTTCTCCTGCTTCGGTGCTTTTTCTGGCCAATATCATGTTAACATAAATACATCGAGCTGAGATACCTCTTCTTCTTTCTACTGAGCTTGATTGGTTGTATCTTTTAGAAAACTAATTGGCTTCAGAACATAATATTGCCTTTTGGTGTTAGCATTCAGTAGCAGGGCAAGCCAACACCCATTTTTTGATGTGATATTCCGCTGCACATAATATACCTCTTTTATGTTCCCACCAGCGTAGCTCTTAGCCCTTCCCCAGGCATTTAAATTAAAACACTGTTGATGTTCATACAATCCCTAAAAGGGAAGACCAGAGTCTTCTAATATAATTATCTGCCCAAGCAAATTGCTTCACTAGAAGTCATCACTTAGATCAGATTATGATCCAGGGTCCTGGGATCGAGCCCCGAATCAGGCTCCCTGCTCAGTGGGAAGCTGCTTCTCCCTCTCCCACTGCCCCTGCTTGTGTTCCCTCTCTCGCTGTGTCTTTCTCTGTCAAATAAATAAATAAAATCTTTTTTTAAAAAGTCACTTAGAAAATATCAGAAAAGTGGATACCAAGCAATTCAGTTTTCCTAGGAATTTTAGTAGCAAAGGAGGTTGTGTGAAGGGTGTCCTCAGAAGTTTTTTTTTTTTGTCAAAGGCTAGCACTTACAATGGGCAAGGTCCTTTGCAAGCATTACCAGCTATAATGTTTCCAGGACCCAAAGAGGGAGGGCTCTTTACCACCCACTTCACAGATGAGAACACTGGTCTAGCAAGGTTGAGCGACCGGCCCAAGGTCACAGTAAGTGGTAGAGCTGATAGTCAACCTCAGTGAGACTGACTTCATAGCCCTGGGTTTAACATACTCACTACACTGCCTCAACATATTATGGCTCATATGAGGAGCTGTGTACAGCCTACCCTTGCCTCTCAGGATGGGCATGGCATCAGACACTAATTCCCCATCTGCAAATAGGAGATTTTATATTGCAGAGCAATATGTAATTGTAGCTGGAGTGCTCCTATTCTTAACCCTGGAAAGGCAATGATCAGAAGGAAATATGTGCGTAGTAGAACCAAAGTTTGATAGATATTTCTGAGATAAAAATTTTCCAGTTTCTAAAAATATCTGAGCCTAACCTATCATTTCATTAGTTATAAACCAGGTTGATATTTCTTAATACAAATCACGCCAAATCCAGTTTTAGGATCATTTCCCTTCCCTTTGAAAATGTGTTCTTTTAAAGTTTTAAAATAGATATTTCCTACACCTCTTCTAAATATATCACTTTTATATATTTTTTTTTCATTTAGAGATCATTTGAATTTGAAGTGTAAAGAAAACCTGGAATGACCGGAGCCCAGGAACGAGTACAGCCCCCTTTGGCTGTGATTTCATCAGTGGGTCTGGCTGTGAATTTTTCAAGTGAGTAGCCTCTGTAACAAGCTGCTTCTTTTCCCAGTTATCATAATAGAAAGGGCATGATCCAGAATCTGGTTGCAGAGGGAGGGCCGCGTGACTGTCGAATAAGAGGAGGATTGCTTTGCAGGCACGCCTGTGACTCAGCTCTGTGAAATTCACCAACAGCCATCCCCTAGATAAAAAGACAAGTGGCAGAAGGAGAAATCTTTGAAAGTCTCTTAATGGAGAAGAAGGAATCTGAGTACTGATTCCAGCTGATCTAGATAAGAGCTGGTTGAAGTCTTTTTTTGTATGCTACTGAGATTAGTACAATTGATGATCCTCTAGATTTTTGTGAGGTAACCAAATTCTTTGGCTTCATGTGTGGCTCCCAGCTCAGTGTTGATTTCTCTCTTCTGAGCTATAGAAATTGGGTTGCAGTTTCTTCATGAAACTAACCACCTAGTGCCATACTAAGCCTTAAAAGGTAGTTGTTTGTGTCAATAATTTTTTTGTCCTTTATTGAATTCAGTTTTTCAAAGCTTTCTGTGTCATATTTATATTTGTTTATGCTTGAGATTAGTGTTTTGCAATAGATGTACATATACTTACTGAATAGCGAGGCAGAGGATTGCTCTCTTTCTTTTAGGTATTCGAAAGAATTTCCATGTAGTTATCAGTGTTATTCTCTTGTTCTCTAAGTATAGGCTGCTTAGTGAAATTAATTGTATTTGATCATTTATGACCTACAAAAACAAGTAGATTCACGGTTCACCTTAAAATTTCCACATATCAGGACCCTCATAAAATATGAAATGAAAGTTACATTAATAAACATAACTTAATGGGAACTGTGTATTATATCTAAAACCCTACTTGAATTTCTTTTTTTTTAAAGATTTTATTTATTTATTTGACAGAGAGAGATCACAAGTAGATAGAGAGGCAGGCAGAGAGAGAGAGAGAGAGAGAAGCAGGCTCCCTGCTGAGCAGAGGGCCCGATGCGGGACTCGATCCCAGGACCCCGAGATCATGACCTGAGCCGAAGGCAGCGGCTTAACCTACTGAGCCACCCAGGCGCCCCCTCTACTTGAATTTCTATGATATGAGCTTCAGAGCATTGATCCTTGAGTCTACCTCTCTCAACACATAGGCTCCCTCCTTCCATAAGAAATATATTTATGTCCTTATTTATATTTCACAATATAAGAAGATACTACTTACCACCTAGATTTATTTTTATGTTATTCAGGGAAATTTATAAAAGCAGCTCTAGCTTGAATGCAAGGTATACTTCTAAGAACTATTTTACTTTTGGTTAGTAGATTGCACAAATATTAAAATCACAACTCTTACTGCAGAATAAGATATCAAGTATTTACCCATCCACTTAACAAGGCTTTCTTACATGCCCAACATAGGGAGGCAGAAGTATGGAGCTCACGGACTATGGGGACACAGACATGAATAAGATGCTCCCTATCATCTTAAGGAATTTACAAAAAGATGAATGATATCCACTGCACATATATTTCTGTCACTTATATCCTTAAGTTATGTAATCATTCTCTAATGATTTAAACTCTGATTTACTGGTAAAAGAAAGTTCTTTGATCTATGATTATAACTTACCTTCTAGGTAATGTTGACCTAAAACTTGTGTTCGTTACCCTCTAAAGCTTAAGTTCCTTTATTATGTTCAAATCTTTCATTTCTAAGCCTGTGTCTAAGTGAGGAAAATGCTTTAGGAACTAAATGCTGCTTTTATTTCAAGGAGCCTTTAAGAGATCAAAAAATAAAGCAAAATAGTTCACAGAGAAGTACTAATTAGTGCTAACTCACTTTTACTGCTTCCTCTTAAAAGCTATTTAAAAGAGCTATCAAGTAAATCTGTGAGCATCCCCACTTACAAGTAATGGAGGTGGAGGGCTCTCTGCTGCTCCCAAAGGCTGTGACGGGCCTGATATACTTGCATGGAGAGAAAGTGAGCCTCTTACAGAGCAGTGGGGAGCACATTACAGCTTGGTAGTAGTATCATAGGCTGCTTCTAAAATGGTTCCCAGTCTCCTAGAATTCACGCCCTTCAGAAATCCCCTCCTCTAGTGGCCTCCTTCCGAAAAAGAGAACCTGGTGCAAGTCACGTCATTTCCAAGATTGGGTCATAAAAATAATGGTGGTACTCCTTCTCCTGATCTCTCACTTGCATATTCTGATGAATCCAGGTGCTAGAAGAAAATTATCCTTTGAAGAGGCCAGTAGTAAGGAACCGAGGGCAGCCTCAAGTCATTAGTCAGTGTGCCATCCTGTAGGGAACTGAGTCCTACCAATGCCCAGGTGTGTGAGCCTGGGAGCTCATCCTGTCCCAGCTGAACCTTGAGATGGCCACCGCCTCAGACAGTGTCATGGCTGCCACCCGTCAGAGGACCAAGCTCACCTGCATGGGATCCCTCACTCAGAGGGACTGTGAGCCAGTAGATGTAAGTTATTTTTAACTACTGCATTTCATGGCAATTTATTACACGGCAAGAGATGACCAGTACAAATTCCTACTTCCTAGGGTTGAGAGTAAAGATTTTAGCTGTGAAATATGATGGTGGAAGGAAATGGAAAAGACGAAGACACTTAGGATGGCTGAATCGAAGGAGGGCAGATTAGACTCATGACCACAGGCACCTTTTTTCTCAGTCAAGATTTTAAGAGTCAGGTGAAATAAATGAGTACGACAAAACTAAGAGCTTTGTAACAGTTCAGTCAGAACAACTCCCAAGACACAGTTAAGCATTGTGGGAAGTCTTTTCTATTTATCCTTAAATATTGTGCATCAACACAATATGTATGAATATGATCAATTCCAATGGCAGTTATATTTAACTTTTAAGATACTCAAATGATTCATCAAACTAGATTCATCAACTCAAATGATTCATCAAACATGCACATATGTTATCTTGGTGACTCCCTAGGTAGGTGAACTATGGAAAATCATTTTACAGCACCCTAATGCTTTTCCTGTATGTCTAAAAGGAAGACTGTACTACCCACCACCTAGGATTGTAGAAATGAGAAAAGGGATAAAACCACCCAATGCAGTATCTGCTACATGAAAGTCAGCTCCTATCTGTGTGGTCTAATTTCTCTCTTACATCATATAGATAGAGTATAAGAGTCTCATTCACTGATTATGGCCACTCAGTGTTTAACTTGAATAATGAATGTCCAAGTGTTCACAGGAGTTTTTGAGAAAAGCTGTGAGGAGGCTGATGTGTCTGAGCATTAAGGCTTTACCATTTCTATTTTGACGAGACGATTTTCTAATCACAGACAGAAGGTTCCTTGTTTGCTTCCAAGTGTGGAATTTGGAGTTCGCATTTCAGAAAAGAAATATATTTTAACACCCACTCTTCCACACATATATAGATCTAAGTCTGTGACATGCTATCTTAGCTGAGCTCTGAATTTCCTGTTTGGGGCTGCCTGAAACAGGATTGGTACTTGCAAATAACCACAGAGCCTCTTTCTCTCTCTTTCTTTCCTTCTTCTCTTTCTTTCCTTCTGTGTCCTCCTCTTCTTCCTCTCTCTCCTTCCCCATTTATTCCTCTCTTTCTCCTTTCTTCTCTCCTTCCTGTCTTCCTTCTTTCCCTCTCTACCTCCCCTTCCCACATCTGAGGTAGCAGCTGACAAAATACTGTGTACTTTTTTCCACGTGATTTTTTTTTTCTGATGTGGCTTCATATTTTCATCTAAATTAAGCTTTCAGAATAATCATGTTGTGTTTGAATACACCAATGCCAACAATTCAACTAAAGGAGGACAAAGTCATTACCTAATGAAACATACTTCTTCCTGAAAAATGGCTGTCCTAGGATCACTAATTAGCCAGGACCTGTAATATATAACAGCTGAAAAGCAATGAAAACCAACACTGTAAGTAAAAAGGGAATTTATTAGAAGGATGTGAAGGCACTCAAGACTGAAGGGAGAACTGAAACCACACTTGAAGGGAAAGAACTTTTCACCTAGAGGGGCAGGGTCTCCATAGCAAGGACTGCCGGCAGTCTTCGTCAGGCACCACTGTGGGAATGAACAAATAAATGAACACAGTTGTCGTTTTTGTTTACCTCTCCATTTGTGACATTCAAATTTCATAAATTTCAAAGTTCTGAGACCAAGTTTGATTAGGTGAGCATGGGTCTGCCAGGCAAACCTCTGTTTTCATCAATGAAGCAAATAAATAAATCACTTTGAAAGAGACTCCTGGTACATTGTAAGCTTCTGAGAAGTTGGGCTGAGTTCTAAGGTGGGCGTTCTACCCTCACTGACTTCCCTTCCAAGGCTGTATATGCTTTGGAAGACCAAATTTCTCAAGAAAATCTCAGAGCACTAGTGGGAAGTAGAAATGGATGCTGGCTACCTTAAAATGACCAATATCAACCACATGTAATTTTTAGACATTGATTTGACAGAAAGAGCTATATGTGAGATCCAGGCTCTGAAATTCTGGGCAGTCATCTTCAGCTCAGGTAAAAAGAAGTATTCCATTGTCTCTCAGAACACAGCCTTTAGAGTCAGACTGAGTGGACTCAAATCCCAGCTCTGTAGTTGCATGATGAGAACACTGTGACAAATTGCCTATCTTTGCTGTACCTCCATTTCCTTATCTGTTAAAGGCATATGTAAGCATACCTGCCTCAAGGGGACGCTGTAATGATTACTGGTGTTATATGTGCAGTAGTTAGTAGACACTCAACTATGCTTGATGTAAAGCGACAGAGTGTAGGGTTAAACATGTGGAGTCATGAGACCCAGGAGGAAGCTCAGTCATCTGGTTGGTGGTCATCCACTGGGTTGTAATTTGGGGAGCCAAACCCCCCAGTAATCAAACGGCAGACTGACACAGTTAACAAAATTCAAGTGCCATCAATCATGGAGGTCAGAGCCAGCTGTGAGGATGACACCAGGTAAGCAGGCACATGAGAATCAGGTTGCATAAAGTGAAGGACAAGGCAAAGCACTGGACCCCAGGGCCGTGGCTGATAGGAACTGAGAGGTTGACAGAAGCACCAAGGAAGGCAATGCAGATAAAGCAGGTGCATGGAACCAGCATCAAGGAGACTTCTTCTGAGTAGTTCTCCTGTCTCCGTCAAAAGCGTCTCATAATTGCACTATCAATGCTAACTAAATCTAAGTTTTAGGGGAAAGATAGTGGGCTGAGCCATTTGCAGAAAAGGGGACATGATTACACCTAGAAATAGGTGTTTGTGAGGATTGTGAGGATTAGAATAGAGTCAACAAATGACACGTTAGCATTTGGTCTCCATACCTGCTGATTAAATAATAAGGATGTGAGTAATGAATGGTAGTAGTAGTCGTAGTAGTAATGATAGTTAACATTTACTTAGCATTTGCTATGTGCCTAGCACTCTATAAAGGACTTTCTACCCATTATATCATGTAATCCTCCTAACAAATCTTTGAGATAATTGCTAGTATCCTGACAGGCATGGAATTTGTCATCTTCACCACTCTGTCCAAAATACTTAGAAGAGGACCACCTGGGACATAAGAGGTATTTCTGAAGCGTTGTATGGTCCCCCGTTAAAGAACAACATGAGGTGTTGATTGGCCAAATAACTTGCTCAAGTCACATAATGTCAAACCGTAGAGCTGGGAATCAAAGTCAGGGAGCTTAACTCCGGAGCCCACAATCAAATTCTACAGTTTTTTCCCAACACTACCTTGTCTCCAAAACATTACGCACAGCCCGTTTCCTCCTGGCTACCTCCTCCTTGCTGCACTTCTTTCTGTCAATCAGAGTGAAATAGAGTGTTAGGAAAAGGAAAAAAGAAATCGTCGATGGTAAACTTGTTGTAAGACAGGATAATGAAGACACAGTAATGGCAGCCCCAAATCAGAGTTTTTAGTACTATGCAAACATGGGCATTTTGAAGTGATTATATATAAGGCATTGAGCTAATCGGATAGTAAAAATATGATCAAGACAGGTCTCTAAACTTGAAGGATTCATGTTCCAGTGAGAAAGATAGGGGTAGAAACAAATAAATAATCTAACAAATGCAGGAATGGAGGTGGTTTTTGTTTTAGTTTTTAAAGCCCAGCAGTTTCCAGCGGTGATGACATGCATTGTGTGGGGCTAGCGGGTGTGTGAGAGTGATGGGAGAAGTAAAGAAAGGTAGTTTATAAGACACAAGAACTTGGAAGGGTCTTCAGCATGAGGCCTAGGACAGTATACTTTATTTTGTCAAAAGTAGGAAGACGGCACGATTAATGTGTTAAGTAATAACGTACCACTGGTTTGATCAGAGTGAAGGAAGATGGGTAATAGGAGGCCAAGCAGTAATGTAGGGCTGATATGATTAGGGCCTGAAATGAGATTATGGTAGTGGATCCAATGCAGAATCACAGGATTTAGTGGCTGATTGAATTTCATCATGAAGGACAGCGAAAATCAAACATGACTCTCAGGTTTCTCACTGGAGTGGGCGGGAGGGTGATAACACCATTAATCCCAGGAACAGAAACAAATGGGAAAAACAGATCTGTCTAAGGTAGGGAGAAAAACCTATTGCAGATACATTCACCATCTGAAGTATTTATAAAAACTGAAGAAGGAACTAAAGCACACAAAATGATCCAAAATTCGGTATTTGTGTTGTGTGGTCTTACACGTGGAAATTAATTCTGTTACCTCAGCTCTTGTTTGTTTTGTCTTGTTTGTTTGTTTGTTTGTTTGTTTTTTTAGCTGCTGTCTCCTAAAACATAGTTCCAGGGCTATCATTGAATGAAATACAGTTTACTTGGATGTGCTTTAGTATAAAATTTTTCTTCCTCTGGCTGCTGTCTTTATGTTCTGGAACTAACTGGAGCTCTGTTCATAATCTACCAGACACAGTTTGGGTTGACAGTACTTAGTTTTGAAGTTAGTGGCCAAGATGGTCTCATTTTGAAGATAATTTTTGCATTTGGAACAGCACTCGCGAAGCCTTTTCCATAAGTTTTTAACTTGAAAGAGAGTACCCCTGGAAGAGAGGAAAACTGACCTATGCACAGGATCAATGAGGAAAAGAGCAAGAAATCTGGATGTTCCAAGGACATGTCGGTCAGGTGGGTCGTCGATTTGTTAGAATGAAGAGAATTTGTTAGAATGTTGAAAACTACTTGTAGTCAACTAACTCTTCACACCTCATTAGTTAACTGGCATCATTAGGATTATTTAAACCTTAGGAAGTCTCCTAGCCAACTTAATTGCTTACCAACAGTCTTTTTTTTTTCTTTCAGCTTTTTTGAGGTATAACTGCTATACCAAGAGAATTGCATATAATTAAAGTGTATAATTTAGTGAGTTCAGACATATATATACACATGTTACTGTACCACAATAAACATATCCATTACTTCCCAGAGTTTCCTGTGTCCCTTTGTTTGTTTGTCTGTGGTAAGAACACTCATGAGATCTACCCTCTTAATAAAATGTTAAGTACACGTACCTTACTGTTAACTGTAGGCACTATAGTTAATTGTATAGCAGATCTTTGGAATGTATATTGTCTAACTATAACTTTATATTACTGGACAACCCCCCCATCACCTTCTCCTCTTCCTCTGGTGACCATGATTCCATTGTCTTCTTTTTTTTTTTTTTAAGATTTTTATTTATTTATTTGACAGATAGAGATCACCAAGTTGGCAGAGAGGCAGGCAGAGAGAGAGCAGGGAAGCAGGCTCTTCGCTGAGCAGGGAGCCCAATGCAGGGCTCGATCCCAGGACCCTGGGATCATGACCTGAGCCGAAGACAGAGGCTTTAACCCACTGAGCCACCCAGGCACCCCCCATTGTCTTCTTTTATACTTTTGTTTATTTTACGTTCTCTAAAGTTTAAGAATTTCTAGGCCCAGTGTTAGTTATCTAAATTTTAGAGAATAAGTTGAGAGTATTTCCTTTCAAAAGGCATAAAGACTGATAAAATACTATACACCACCCCCACAGGCATGCTCACACACACACACACACACACACACACACAAGAGAAATAGAACTCCCAGGTGGCAAAGATGACATCTGTGAATGAATAAATTTATGATTAGTTGCTTTTAAAATGATTAATTGCCTTTTTCTCTATATGTCTGAGAAATGAGAAAAATGTTAATTTTTATGTTTAAAAGTATATTTTTGTTTGAGATATAGAGATTACAGGGCTTGATAAACCTACCACAGAATTTTTTCTGTTATTTTTGTTATTAACACTTGAAGCTTTTAATTTTGTTTTTTTTTTTTTTATGGCTACTGAGAAGACCTATTACAGACTTTTATATTCTTTTTTTTTCCATTTTATTTATTTTTTCAGACTTTTATATTCTTAAAGGATAAATAATTAAGAGAGATATCTGGCAAAAGCTATGTTCATTAAATTGATTTCTTTATAATAGAGTTATTTCCAATTGGAGCAGTCTGCAAACTATCATTTTTATGTCAAATATAATTAAATATGGAAGGAATAACAACACAGCTATGGGGTAGCAAATGAACTACCAGGGTTTCCTCTTTCATCCAAGTATTATCTTAATATTTAATGAAGAGAAAATCAATTTACAAATTTTAAAAGCATTAAATCTAAATATTTAGTCTAAGAGACTACAAAAAGTATTTCATGACTTATCAGGAGATATTAAAACCTGAAAACCTTATTGTCTATGACAATGACTACGATTTGCTCCTTGTTCATGAGCCCCTTTTCTTGGTTTTCTGGTTCCACCACCCAAATTGGATGCACATGTGATCATGCTTTGTATTTGTCTTGTTGGTAATGATTTTTTTTTGAGAGAGAGAGAGTGCGAGAGCAAACATGAGTGGGGGCTGGTGGAAGGGCAGAGGGAGAGGCAGAGAGAGAATCTTCATGAATGATCCTGAGATCATGACCTGAGTTGAAATCGAGAGTTGGATACTGAACCACCCTGGTGCCACTTTTAGGTAATGATTTTAGTGTTTATGCAGCACTTTCTCAAAAAAAAAAAAAAAAAATTAGTTGGCCTTTAATTTAGTTACATTTCTTTTTATAAGTGATCAGTTGGGGCCAGTTAGCTAGGAAAGGTGATAATAGTCACAAAGGAGAGTAAGGATGAAGGGTGATATTAATTAATAAGTTCGCTTTTCTCCGCCTCTTTTAATCCTTTGAAGGCTTGATTAATCAGTCCCCTGATTTTTTTTCTTTTGCACACAAAAGGAAAAACTAAGTTTCTGAATATGAAATTATAGTCTTCAAGAGGATATATCAAAATTTCTCCTCTCCCAAACTCTGTTCCCATTTCAAATCTGGTTGATTACTACTTTCTTAACGTGTTTTATAAGTGTTTTAGTATAATCTTCATCGTTATTACTATTATTCAGAAACATTAAAGACTCTCAATTGGAAAAGCTGGTTAAAAAAATGAATGTAGAGGGTCAGAGGTCTGTCTCTGAAAGCATAATGATTCACAAAGCAACTATTTTTCTATGGCAGATGTTACAAGTACCAAATAAAAGTTGATCATTTATGTCTGATTCCTGACTGAAATTCACCGCAGCCATTCCTAAACTTAGATTGAGCTCATGAATTGTCACTTGAATATGTAAACTAATAACAACAGACTGTTAAATTGTATGGTTTAGTACTTAAATGGCAATACAGAATAACCACAATTTGGATACCTGCTAAAGAATACCATCTTAAAAAGAGAAAAGTTCATCAGAAATAAAAATCTTGGGGCACCTGGATAGCTCAGTGGGTTAAAGCCTCTGCCTTTGGCTCAGGTTATGATCCCATGTCCTGGAATTGAGTCCCACATCTGGCTCTGTGCTCAGCGGGGAGCCTGCTTACCTCTCTGCCTGCCTCTCAGCCTACTTGTGATTTCTGTCTGTCAGATTAAAAAAGAAAGAAAGAAAATTTAATGAATAATTACCTAAAGAACCTGCAGTCTCTTTCACTCAATAATCTATAATTTGCTCCTCTGTTAATCTAAAGCAGTAAGAGTTATCTGCTTGAGGTTTATACACTGACCACTCGATGGAACTGCAGTTACTGAGTTCAGTTTGAATTCACTCGTCTGGCTTGTGTTGAGGTCCTCGTGAAAGAGGATTTGTATTATGAAGCATTTCTCTAAAACTTGTTCCTGACTTTACTGGAAGGATATTGTTAAGGACACATTTTGTTACACAGAACCCTCCTTGTGATGATTTTCAGAGTAAGTTAATTTTTGTTATTAGTGTTAGGAATTGCTGAGCTTTTCCTGAATAATTGATTTACAGATTCTATGAACGGTGTAACTCAGCAAATCCCAAACTAAGATAAGACTTACCGAGGAAAACTTGAAAAAATACAGAATCTTGGGTCTTTCCCTGGATAGACAGACTCAGAATATGAGGTATAGGTCCAGGAATCTGTGTTTTTCACAAAGCATCCCAGGTGGTTATCTTTTAAAAGACTCTGAAACTCACTGGAGTGACTGATCTACTTGCCCATTTTTCACTGCCAACTAGAAAAATTAAGAGGCAACATCGTAGTCTACCCCTTATGAGTCCATATGACTTCATGTTCAGTATGTCTTTTTTTTTAAAAGATTTTATTTATTTATTTGAGAGAGAGAGAGAGAGCGTGAGCGAGCATGAGGTGGGGAGGGTCAGAGGGAGAAGCAGACCCCCGGGCAGGCAGCCTGATGCAGGACTCAATCCTGGGACTCCAGGATCATGACCTGAGCCGAAAGCAGTTGCCTAACCAACTGAGCCACCCAGGGACCCTCAGTATGTCTTTTTAAAATAAACCTACTTAACAATTATATCCTACCTTGATTTCTCTGTCTTAGTTTTAGCATTAATGCTAAATTAACTAATTAATGCTAAATTAAGTAAATTCTACTTTATACTCTATCTCATGTTAGACAAATCATTGCTTACCACCTTTTAACTTTTTTCTCACCAATGAGGTAAAAGTATATCCTATAATACACACAGATTTTAAGTGTCTTATTTAAGAAATACTGATAAACTACACGTGGTTTGGAATCCAAATATAGAAGATAGAATAGCTCCCAAAAATGTCCCTTTCTGCCCCATCTTCCCTCTAATTATAATAATGAATTTCTCCCCCATCTTTCCTCTAATTATAGCAATGAATCATCTAAGTCACTACAGTTGATTTAACCTGTTCTGGAATTTCTAATATATGGACTAATAGAGTACGTACTCTATTGTATTTAGTTTACTTTCAATTAAAAAATATTTTTAAGATTCATCCATGTTGCTGTATTTATTAGTAGTTCTCTCCTTTTTGTAATCAAATAGTAATCAGTTTCTAGAACACACCAAAATTCATTTATTCATTTATCTGTGGATGGACATTTGAGTTCTTTCTAATTTGGGCAGTCATGAATAGACATTCTTGTATAAGCCTTTTGTGGACATGGGTTTTGATTTACCTTGGGGAAAATCCTAGGCATGGACATGTTGGGTCATTGGGTTGTTACGTGTTTCACATTTTAGAAACTGCTTTTCCAAAGTAGTAGAATTATTTTACACTCTCATGAGCAAAATATGAAAGGTCCATCTGCTTAATAGCCTGCCAACACTTGAAATTTGTAAGTCTTTATTTATTTATTTTTTTAGTAGGCTCCATACGCAGCATGGAGCCCAACAAGGGGCGTGATCTCACGACACTTAGATCAAACC